>NC_134643.1:118833808-121233808 GCF_030463565.1 Pelecanus crispus
GTCAAAGATGTTTATGTGCTCTTCATATCTATTATTTTCTCTCTGGCTCCTTGTAATTTAATTTTTCCTTGTGCTCAGTTTATTAACTGCCAACCTGGACAACGTGGATTTGTAGAGCTCTGATTTCTTCTCCTGTTAGGTCAACCTCACAGCTATATCTATATTCATTGGTAGAATGGCCGAGGGATCTTTCTCTGGGTCTGGGGCCATAATGGCATGGTACTGCTCACATCCACAGAGTCAAAGTCTCTTTTCTTTCTAGTGAAGGCAGTCTGTCAGAACTGACTGTTGTGATGGTCACTAACCCATGCTAACCCCTGGCATCGTATGTCCAGACGAGAAGAGGGAAGGAAGGGAAGGAGGAAGGGAAGGGAAGGGAAGGGAAGGGAAGGGAGGGAGGGGAAGGGAAAGGGAAGGGAAGAAGGGAAGGGAAGGGAAGGGAAGGGAAGGAGGAGGGAAGGGAAGGAAGGGAAGGGAAGGGAAGGGAAGGGAAGGGAAGGGAAGGGAAGGGAAGGGAAGGGAAGGGAAGGGGGAAGGGAAGGGAAGGGAAGGGAAGGGAAGGGAAGGGAAGAGAGAGGAGAGAGAAGAGAAGAGAAGAGAAGAGAGAGAAGAGAAGAGAAGAGAAGAGAAGAGAAGAGAAGAGAAGAGAAGAGAAGAGAAGAGAAGAGAAGAGAAGAGAAGAGAAGAGAAGAGGAGAGAAGAGAGAGAAGAGAAGAGAAAGAGAAGAGAAGAGAAAGAGAAGAGAAGAGAAGAGAAGAGAAGAGAAGAGAAGAGAAGAGAAGAGAAGAGAAGAGAAGAGAAGAGAAGAGAAGAGAAGAGAAGAGAGAGAAGAGAAGAGGAGAGAGAGGAGAGGAGGAGAGAGGAGAGGAGAGGAGAGGAGAGAGGAGAGGAGAGGAGAGGAGAGGAGAGGAGAGGGAGGAGGAGAGGAGAGGAGAGGAGAGGAGAGGAGAGGAGAGGAGAGAGAGGAGAGGAGAGGAGAGGAGAGGAGAGGAGAGGAGAGGAGAGAAAAAGAGATTTCATTTGGAAGGGACCTACCAATGATCATTAGTCCAACTGCCTGACCAATTCAGGGCTGACCAAAAGTTAAAGCATGTTATTCAGGGCTTGTCCAAATGCCTCTAAACATTGACAGGCTTGGGGCATCGACCACCTCTCTAGAAAGTCTGTTCCAGTGTTTGACCACCCTCTCAGAAATAAATTCTTCCTAATGTCCAGTCTAAACCTCCTCTGTCGTGCCTTTGAACCATTCTCACCCACCTTATCACAGGATACCAGGAAGAAGAGATCAGTACCTCCCTCTCCACTTCCGCTCCTCAGGAAGCTGTAGAGAGCAATGAGGTTGCCCATCAGTCTCCCTTTTCTCAAACTAGACAAGCCCGAAGTCCTTAGCTGCTCCTCATAGGACATTACTTCCAGCCCTTTCACCAGCTTTGTTGCCCTCCTCTAGACACATTCAGGGACCTTCACACCCTTCTTAAATTGTGGGGTCCAGAACAGCACACAGTACTCAAGATGAAGCCACACCAACTCTAAATACAGCGGGATAATGACCTCATTTGACCACCTGATTATACTGTGTTTGATGCGTCCCAGGATTCAGTTTGCCATCTTGGTTGCCAGGGCACACTGCTGACTCATATTGAGCCAGCTGTCGACCAGCACCCCCAGATGTCTATCTGCAGGGCTACCCTCCAGCCACGCCTCTCCCAATTTATACTTGTGCCCAGCATTACTCCATCCTAGGTGGAGAATCCAGCATTTTGACTTGTTAAACTTCATGCAGTTGATAATTCCCCAATGCTCCAGACTACCTAGATCCCTCTGCAAAGCCTCTTGTCCCTCAAGAGAGTCAACAGCACCTCCCAGTTTGGTATCATCAGCAAACTTAGTAATGATGCATTCAACTCCTGCCTCCAGATCATTGATAAAAATATTGAATAAAACTGGTCCTAGAATTTGAGTCTGCTTATTATCACATGCCAAATGTGCCAAGGAGAATGCTAATAATTTCACAGAAGTGATAATTGTGAGCTAGCATTCAGGTCCAAGACCTCAAACTGTTTAGCTTAATAAGAAAAAGTTAGCCCTGGAGTCCAAGGTTATTTCTAAGGAGATGGAAAGAGGAGTTAAGTAAAGCAAAACTACCATCAGAGAACTTACATTCACCATGCAGACATTTCAGAAAAAGTGGAGACAGGGGTCAATTCCCAAAAGCTTGTGAACCAGCAACAATTTGGCATGTCAGTAATAGGATGAACATATGAGATTTGTGGAGTGCCTTCCTGAGCTGCTTCCTAAGATCCTGCCACTCTCTGCCCCTGAGCTGGGAGACTATCAGTAACCGTAACCCCAGAGTAGCACTTCCCAGTTCTCAGGAGTGAATGAGCAGGTGACTGTACCCTGTGCTTTTAATCCATGAGGACACCACACACAGTGTAAATGTATGTGTTTTATAAGATCTGTAATTTAAAACCTTTTAATTTAAAACCTTTTAATTTAAAAAGGATAAACAGGGACATAAATCGGCAGTTGCAACCTAGCAGGGATACCCATCAACCTGTAAAATCCTTCTAGACAAAGACAAGATCCACCTTCTGACCATCACCACCACCACTGTGCTAAGTTTCAGTGCCCAACACCAAGGTGATTAAAATAACAAAGCCTAAACAGTCTTCTGGTCTGTTGCAAATGATTCTGTCCATAGAATACCCTCAGTTTTACTGCTAAAATCCCTCCTAAACTGCTCACAGGAGCAGCAAAATTGTTTAAGATGTGTAATTGATATTGATTCTAACAGCAACTATTCACCTGAGCATGCAAGAGGCAAACAGCAGCAAGAGCAAACTGCCTTTTCTATTAATGTCTCCTGACTGTAAATAGAAATCTATGTGTTCACCCACAGATTTAATACCCCTTTATCCCATCCCAATGAGTTGTAAACATTCACAATAATAAAAAGAAAAAATAAAAGTAGTAGTCCAAAACAGGAGTTCTGCATTTCCCATCTTTCTGTCTGTGCCATTACATACTGCTATCTTCTGATTTGTGGAAGCTCCAGTTAATAAGGCAGGCAATACAATAACTTTAATTCTATTTCCTTACTGATAGAAAATGCTTTCCAGAAGTATTCACATTGCAAAGGTGGTGACTTTTAACATTTTGGAAGTGCATAACCATTACACAGGGGAAGATTCCTATCTGTATTCATGTTCTTGGGCTCCCTTGAGTGCCCCAGCTGTCCTTGTCTGCATTGTCTGCACCACAATTGCTTGAGGGAATACAATGGGAATAGCACATAGCTCAGCATTGTTTTGGAGCTTTGCCAGAAGGTGTAGGCTTGGGATTTTTGCAGTTTGAGAAGTACAGAGAGAGAATAGGATATTACAGCCCTTGCATGAATGCTCGTTCTTATTCCATGAAGGACTGTACAGAATTTACACAAAGATAAACCAATCTGATCTGACTGTAGGTACTTAGGGGAATGTCTGAAAAATGCAGTCTGTCAGGATGGCTAAAATGTGTTAGAGTATTTATGGTTTGATGTATTTTATTGACCCACATTTCTCACTGGAATAAGCATGAACCTGTACAAGATTTAGAGGACACTTTCAGAGCTAAATCTTGACCTTTTGTTCAGCCTTTTCACCAGCTGCAGGTACCAGGACATGCTCCTGGAAGAAAGCCCATGAACATTCAAGCACGTGTTATACAACAAGGCACACCATATCCCTGAGACTACAATTATGAAATTTGCAGGCTATAAGCATACACAATGATTTGGCATTAATCATTCCAATTTGGAGCTGCTCTTTTTCTATATACATACACTTGAAGGTTATTCCCTGCAGAGGAATAACCACTCTGATGGTCAAACTCAACTTTTTAATAGTATAAGTGCAATAAACCAAGACATCATTACCTTGTTTATGGGAAAATAGAACCTAATCAAAACTATTGATATGTATAGCTGATGCTTTCTAAAGAACTGTTTGCCTCACATGCAAGCATTTTTTTAACAACTTGAGTGGGTGTGGAGATTAAGTATTTAAGCAGGGCAAAAAATGTAGGTGATTATTTTGAAAATGTTTCAACAATTATTAGGAAGAAAGGAGGAGCCTTATTAATCCTTTGTCCTGTGTTATATAGAAAGGATACAACTGTACACTGCAATGAGCAATAAAAAAGATTTGTTCAGAAGTTACTTCCACATATATGGAAACATGCAATAACAGCATCCTACAGAGCCATGAATAGGTCTTCTCCTTTCTTCCTTCCTCTTCTTCCTTCTCTTCCATTTTGTCATGCTTTTTCTCTCTGTATATATATAAATACATATCCTCTTAACACCAGTTTGGGGAAAGGAAACATGGTTTCAATTTTGTAGAGACAGCAAAGAGGAAATTTGAAGCCCAGGGTCACGGAGGAAGTCTGTGACTGAGCTAGGTAATGGAATATATTTTTCAGAGTTTCAGATCAGTACTTTATTTGCAAGATATTTCTGTCTCCTAATAAAGATTTGTCACCAGCAAATGAAAAGCTGCTGGCAGCTGATAAAATGGTTCTTTTCTTCACTTTACAGATGGTGGAAAGATTCTTAAAAAGTTTCAGGGCCATGCATATGAAAACTTGAGAATTACAATTTACAGAATTACACCTGTAAATTACAAAGCAATACAGTGGGTAGTATTAAAAATAATCAAGAGAAAAGTAATATGGGCTTAATGAAAACTTTGCACTAAGTGTAATATACCATATCTGTCCAACTTCTTGACAAGACCTTGACTCCTTCATAGCCATTTATGCCAGACCCAGACAGCAGATATCCTTTTGTATTATGGGATGGCAGAAAATAGCTTAGGCAGCAGGCAGAGCTACACTGGGGTTGGTCCAGGCTTATCAGACACCAGCTGGGCAGCCCTGCAATACCCTGCAGCTCAGCTCTGGCATATTCCAGCAACAGCACATCAAGGACCTTGGCACTGAGGATGCTTCAGAAGAACATAAAAGACTCACAAATGCTCGGTACCTATTCACCACATGAAAGCGGGAACTGGGAAAAAATTGGTGTCTGCTGAGTTCAGGTGCAGCTCCTGTTCAGGTGCAGTGAGCTTTGCCCAGAGGTCTGGCTGGCAATCCAGACCTTTCAGCTCCAGAGACCAACAAAAACAAAGAGAAACATGCTAAAGAAAACTAACATGCAATTTGCCTAGGGTATCCCAAAGGCAAAGACCAGTTATTGTACTCTAAAAACTCTTCATGTATAAATTAAACACAAATCCCCTCTTGAGGCACAGGACACTAGAAGTATTGTCATCAGCAAAGGACATAAAAAAGAGACAAAACCAAAATACTTCCTATTTTTGTCCTGTATTAATAGTAGTTGGACAATTTAGGTTTGTTTTGTATTCTGTCAAAACATTAGATTTTGAGAAATGGTGAGGACCTCTTTTCTTAACTGCCTTCAAAGGGAGTTGTAGGTGGTGCCCAGAATCTCTTGGAACTTACTACTCTAATTAAATAAAGAAAATGAATTAATTTCCTCTGTAGGAGCAGAGAGCTTAGGAGCATGTAAAGGAGAGAGTGAAAACCACAGTGGAATAAGGGTATTATTTTAAAGTAAATCAATTACGTTTTCAAAGTGTCTTCCAGAACGCAAGACAGGTCCTCCTCCATCTTTTCACTCAGAGTATTTCTGTCCTCTTTCTGCTTATAAAAATGAATTCATTGAGAGAAAACTACTCTAAATGAAATGCCTTGGAGTGCAGGTAGAGATTAGGAGGGCTATACCATAAGCTTCCGAGGTGTAATCTCCAGCACCAAAATTGCCCCTTTAAAACTCGTGGATTATATGTAAATCAGCACTAAATTTTAAGCCTTAAGAGTTTTTCAGTTCTGGGGGCAGATCTCTATCCAGGGCTTCCAAAGGATGTTCAATTCTACAAGCATGTTGCTCAGAAACTGGGTGGGCAGGGGAAAAGATAAAGTGTATTTGGTTCATACTTGTGTGAGAATCAGGGAAATTTATTTCTGAATGTTTTTTAATTTAGGTGACATAAGAATTTCCTCAGTTCCAGTACAAACCAATTTATCAAAACCATATTTAATCTGAGAAGTAGAGCAGGATACATGGTTTATATGTCATCCATACAATTTCAACAGAAAGACCAGTTTATTTGTTCTATTAAACACACCCAACTTGTATTTTATGAATCATATCATATATTTCCTTTCTCCTTCAGCAGACCCATTGATGTCTCTGAGACACCTCAGTACCTACACGTCTTCCACATAAGTAAAGCCAGCAGAAACCTGTTATTTGAAAAACTGAGATCATCCATTCATTTTTTGTTTCAGCTTGTTAGTTTGACTTGAACAAAAGCTATATTCTTTCCTCTCCTCACCTCACAGTTACAACTGCAGATTACATGTGAAAGAAACATTCTCCAGTCTAATTTTCAAGGGCAAAAAGGCTGCAATAGCACCCAGAGCAATGTGACTGGTATAAGCAAAACCAAAGACAAAATTGTCAGTGTGCTGTTAACAAGAACGTGGTTGAAGAGCACAGAGTTTTATTTTCATGCATAGGCCCAAAGGAGAAAACTACTATGTTAGCATCATGTTTCAATAAAGACAGGCCTCCAGGGAAACAGCTCAAGTATACAAGGAAGTAAGAAGCAAGCTGTGCTAGCACTCTTGAGGGGGAAAAAAGTGTTCTTTCCATCCTGACTTGTCTTCCATTTAAGATAATATTAAAACACATTTGTTTCAGCCAACACACTATATGCCAGACCAAGAAAACATGTTCAGACCAGCCAGTGCAACATACCATGCTACTGAATATTTTCTTGACCTTTTTTTTTTCAGTCTAAATAGCCTCACTGACATATGTAGTACGCAAACTTTTCAAAGTGTAAAACAATAAGCAAAGGCAATACTGAATGCATGACTAGAGTTAGATGGCTCATCAGAATATTCATACTGAAGGTAAAAAGTGAGCAGAAGCACTAGTAAAGAGTAAATATATGTCTCTAGTGCAAGCTAGAAGAGGAGATAACAGAGTCTTAGCATGTGTGGCTTGGTTTAATGACCAAAGTGTATAGTTAGAGATGAAAGTGCAAAATGAAAAATATATGTACAAATTACATAAATCAGAGAAGTACCAAAAACTAACTGGGATATTTGAGGTTCCCAAGGACTGTGAAATCTGCTTGTTAACAGTATTTTGTCCAAAAAAAGGAAAAAAAAGAAATAAGGGCAGTGTTTGGGGAATTGTTTTGTTTTGCCTTTTTTAATGCTAATGACAAAATGGGAAAAGTTTGATCGGTAAGTTAATGAATCTTTAAATCTTTTTTGTCAGCAGAAATTACATTACTGCGGAAAAGCACACCCAGAAATTCTTACTATATTCATTATGCACAGACACTGGCTGAGATTTCATTTCAGGAAACAGGGTTTATATCCTTGTTTTACCTACGAGCTGGAGCAAATCTCTTGGGCGCTTCAGCTTTCTCATCTGCAAAGAGATGTGATTAAATTGCTTTATGTGGTGGTGGAGCCAGTGATGAAAAGCAATACATGAAGACAAAATGTTACTATAAAAGTACCAAAAATATGTGTAAGTTATGAAAATACATTTGGCACCGGGTAACTTACTTTTTTTTTATGATTCATATGCAGTAAGCTTATCGATATAACCACAATAGTGGAACTACAAGGTAAAGGAGAAATTTGACCCAATACCTAAAATATGATTAAGCAGTTACATAATAAGGAAAGAGCAAATTTCCTATCAAATACTACTTTGATCAATTAATTGTAAATTGCTTACTGGAACTATTTAGATATATGTTTATTTTCATTTTTAAATTCTTAGAAAATATAGGGTTAAGCAGAAGAAAAATATTGCATAGGGTTTCAAAATAATCTGGTAAGATTCAGATTTTCATTTCTGAATGAAAAATAGAGAATAAGCTTAGCAAATTTACAAGTGACTCCAAGATGGAGGGGCTGCATGTACATAGGAGCTCAGGATACTAATTTAAAATGTTTTAATTGGAGCTACAGCCTGGAAAATGGGGAATGCAATTCAAAATACCTTGAACACATAAGGATTCAAAGTGAGGATGGAGGATGACTATTCAAATAACTGTTCAAAGAAAAAGGTCATAAGTATTATAAAGCTGCACGTCAGCTGTGTCACAGTGTTACAGAAGAGAAGACAAATACTTGCAAAATGTAATAAAAGCGGTGTTGTTTGTAAGACATTAAGTAATTCTTCAGACTTCCTTGGTATCTGCTGCTACCCAAAGCATTCTGGGTTTGGGCGTTGCATTTCAGGAAGGTATGGATCAACTGTAGCCTGAGTACTGAGAAACAGCAGAGGTCTGGAAAATCTGATTGATGAAGACACGTCAAAAGCATTCTGGCAGGAGACACCAGTCTGCAAATACCTATAAACTAGTTATAAAAAGAAGGGAATAAACACTTTTTCTTGTCATGTGTGGGAAGAACAGAGAATAGCCAGCTGAAAAGGAGGAAGGGAGATTGAGACTAGATTCAGCAAGGCATAGAATGATGAAAATGAACACCAAGGAAAAATATTCAATTTCAATCCTTGCAGCTGTAAAAACAAAACAAACCAAAAGAAAACAAAACCCTGATTTGATGTAACAGATCCTGGTTTTGAACGGGAAATGGTCTTCATGACATCTTGAGGTATTTACCACACCTAAGATCTGTGATATCTGTGTTCATAATCGGAGAGAACTGCAAATCTGAATTAACTCCACTGAAGTCATCTGAGCCACTACAGTTTTATACTAATGGACCTGAAAGTAGAAACTGGCCTAAAATGGCCAAAAGCTCCCACACTTTTTTCTTCCAGTTTCTAAAAGGAAGTTAATCTCTCTTGAGTCCACTGGTACCTTTGCTACAAAAGTGTCCTTCCAGCTGTTCTGTGCTACTACTGCCTCTTCTTTCAAGCAAGCAGCAAGAATTTGTAGGCATGCTCAGGGAAAAACTTCTCGGGGGTTTTACTGTATTATGCACTTGCAAACAGTAGCAGTTGACAGTTTTGATTTCCCAGAGATCTGTAAGTGGATGACAAAGATCAATGACTGTTTCATCTGCAATTTCAGCTCTCTTCCAGGCATCAAATGGTTGGCAACTGAGGCACCTGGGACCCCAGATTGCCTTTTCATGGGGGGCCAGGGAGCCTAGCCACTGTCACCCAAGGGTGTCCAGTGGATTTCTCAATGAATCGCTAAATAGGATATTCAGTGGACAACATGACTGTGAAATATTTTCTTAAGGTGTGAATGATATCTTCTACTTCTTTTAATCTGTTAGAGATTAGTTTGGAGAAGGTGTGATAAGCAGCACACCCTTTTTTTTCCTCTCTTCATAACACCCTCCTGTGAATTTCAGGCAAACAATATTGTTTTCAATAAAAATCTGATGGAACAGAAACTTAGTAAAATCTTTTCTCTTTTTTTATATTATCATTTACTTTTCTCAAGAGCTCATGCTTTAGTTATTAAACTTTTCAGAGAAGAAAACAGAAGAAGCTGTGCTACTAGCTATTTTTATGTGTTTAAAGCAAATTTCAATAGAAATTTCTAATGAAAATGTTGAAAATATGATCTGTTGCCAAAAAAGCACTTTAAAAACATCTGAGAGCAGCTCAGATAGCAAATAATTTAGTATATTAACAGAAAATCTACACTCATCCAACTTTTATTCTCTGAATAAATCAGTGACAGGGAAGTGTAGGAGGATCTTACTGAAATGACAGCAATGTCATACAACTTCAAATTTAATTACTTCAATTCAAAACTCCTTTGGTCCAACTGATAATTGACTTCTAATGATGGCAGTGTAGATAATTTTTTTTCGTTATATTTGTGTTGCTTTTTATTTGGTAACTTGAATGGAAAAAATATGAGCAAAGCAATCTTATCAGCTTTTAAAATACCAGTTTTGCTAGAACCTTAAGTATACTCTCCTGTTAAAAGGCAGATTGGGGTGCCTTATTATTGCTATATGGAAAAAAATTTGTATGTCCCAATTGACATGCTGTAGCTAATAAATATGGTTTTTAAAGATAAAATTATTTCCTCTTATCAGCAATATAGTATCATTTTGAAATGCGAGAGAAAGAGAAATGATTGATGAAGCATATCATATTCTGGGTCCTATTGTTGCTATGTAAACAGCACGTAACATTTGTTATTGTTATACTGGCTTTGAAAACTTTTACACTTGGAAATTTAATTAGTAAAGTTAAGGCTTTCTCTGAATGTAGCTAGCTAGACTGACACCTTATTTAATAGGCTGTTGTGTGTATTGAATTCATAGCTCTCTACTATTAATATACATTCTCAAGCTTTTCCCTTTTTCAAATAGGTTTTTTTGAAGGAGGCTAGGAAGAATCATCTGGTTTTAATACAAATTAACAATAAAAACTTTTCTGGCCAAAAGTGAGAAATATGATGTGAATATTTGCCAGTTTTCTCCTAGAATGAACCTTTCATTACACTTCTGTATGTTGTTATTTCCAAAATCCTAGGACAATTTCTGAATGCTGCATTTCTGTTTTTCCCCAAACAGTTTCTCTAGGAGAGTTCAGACTTTGTGACCAACTGCCATATTTGCCTATCACAGAAGAGAGCTGAGATAGTCTTCTGCTTGAAAGAATTAGCTGACTGGACTATTTTCTATATTTATAATATTTCTTAATTGAAGAGACCCACATAGAAGTGTATTAGCTTAACAACCCATTTTCTCTAATTAAAAATTACTAGAGTTATCCAATAGTATCAAAAACATTTCTCATTATTAAAGCAGACCAACATTTTTCATTCTTAGACCCATTTTCCAGTCACTTGCAACTTCATTAAATATAAAGTGTCAAGGTAAAACTTTCCATATGGGTTATATGTATTAGGCTTGTTTTTATTGTCTTTTATGAAGATTTTTTTACCATTTTAGAGAATAAGACCAAGGGAAAATATACTGTTAATTCCTCCCTGAAATGTTAGGGGTATTTTTTTTAATGTGACTCCCACTATTGTACTCTGATGAGACTTGAAATTTAGTAGGGGACCCTCTCCAAGTCACAGAAATTCTTTTTGATATTTTGGGGTAAAATCTGCTCCAAATTTGCCTCTGGTAAAGCAATTTGCACACATTCAGTAGAAACTACTTGAAGTTAATGCTAAATCCCTGAAGCTTATAAGTGAATATGAGCTAGCTGAGAGCTTTGCATTCCCTTCAGTTGCATCTTTGAGAATCTGTAACTAGGACCACCACCAACTGCTTAAGACTGCAGATTTCAGTAAGAAATGTAGGCTTTATCCATCCCCTGCTTTATGCTTCCCCAGGGATGAGGAGACCCCTCTGAATTTTCTGCACTGCTGCTTTCCATTAGTTGTTTTTTGGGAAACTATAGCCCCAAATCTACCTCTCAGCATTACAGTTTAGCAGGTGCACTTAACCCTAGAGAAGAGGCCATCATGACTCCTGTGATCCCAGCGACATTGTTGGCAAGAGCCACAGGAGTAGGACAAGAAGCTGACTGGCCCATCCATGGAAAAGACAAGTGTTAGACCTGTGGGTGGGCAAAGGGGAACGGAGAAGCCATGAGCTGCTGTGACTGAAAGTCAGGGACATGTACTAGCACCCAAAGTCGTTCAAGAGATAGGTAGAAGCTGAGATGAGGCTATGAGGTGCACTTGATAACCAGTTGGAAAAGGGGAAAGGTGAAAAGATGGAGGCAATGAAGAATCAGAAGATGGAGGAGAAAAGTATGAGTGTCTGGATAAGGAAACTGGAGCCATCATGAGGTACCTAAAGGGAGAGGATAGAAACCAGTGAAGTGAGGAGAGTGAGACCAGAGAGAAGACTTGGGGGAGAGAGAAAAGATCATGGACAAGAAAGAAAGAGTTGGGTTTGAAGTTCAGTCCCCACTACATGCTCACTCACAACCAGGAACAGAATTCAGAGTCTTGCTTTTTACTACTTCATTTTCCAACAGTTTCATCCTTTCATGAAGGACCAGAGAGAATTATAGCCTCCTTCTTAATCAGCTACTCTATTAACTCAGGTGACAGAAATTTATGTGGTGGATCAAAAGCCTCAACAGTGCTGATGTTTCACATGGCTGTCAGCATAATTCGGTTTATTTAAAAAAAAAAAAACAAAACAAAAACAAACAAGGAGAAACCAAAACTGAGGAAATTTCACACATGTATGCATACACACATAAAATTTGGACTGAAAGAATATTCTTAAACAAGTAAAATTAAATTAATCACATGTGGGAAGAGCCAGAATCATGACTACATTTGTAAATTTAATTCAGCCCCTTTTGTACATTAAAACCATATATTTGGGGGACTTTTTCCACTGACTCCCAGGAAAAAAAACTGATCGTACAGAAGGGATCAGGTCTAAGGATGAAACATGATGTAGGAATGATTGGGCAATGAAGGAGGGTCTTGCCGCCGGTCCCCTAGTTCATTCGTGGCAGGAAGCAATAAACACGTACTGAGGGCTACTGGTGAAGATCACTCTAATTGTACGTTCCTTATTTTCTGAGTGTCTGACAAGACATCTGTGGCCTAAGTTGCAGAGCTGCTGTAAACTCATGATTGCACATGAAGTCAATGTGAACTGTGCTGAAATAGGTGAATGCTATGCAATATTAGAGACAGGCAAGATAAATCCCAAGTGCTTCAAGCTAAACAACTTAAAAGTAATAGTTCTTTAGACGATAACCTCTGTGCCTATCAGTCCCCATCTGTTTAGAAAAGATAAAAATAAAGCCTTTTATCATAGTGTTGTCAGAACACAGACATTACTGTTTATGAACCACTCATCTGTGAATATGATAAGCCCCAAAGAAAAATCCATGAGGAAAATCAGTTTGGCCTCTGTGGAGGTAGAGGGTGTTGAGCCAAATGCTACATAGCAGTGCTCATTAGGGCAGCATTGTGCATTTTGCATAAACCCTGTGCTACATACAAAGGGGAAAGCAACAAAAATAAAATGGGATTAGAATGCAGAAGCAGAATGGACATAAATGAAGACAACCTCACTTTGATTCTAGCATTACCTAAGTAAAAAGTAATTTAATTTACAATGTATTGGTGTTACTGTTAGCAATAGGATGAGAGGAAATGGGCTCAAGCTGCACCAGGGGAGGTTTAGATTGGATACTAGGAAAATTTTCTTCACAGAAAAGGTAGTCAAGCATTGGAACGGGCTGCCCAGAGAGGTGGTGGAGTCACCATCTCTGGAAGTGTTCAAAAAACGGGTAGACGTGGCACTCTGGGACATGGTTTAGTGGACATGATGGTGTTGGGTTGACGGTTGGATGGATGATCTTAGAGATCCTTTCCAACCTTAATGATTCCTAGTTTTTTCTGTCATTATAAATAATCCAGCCACCAAGCCAGGAAACATGAAATTACTACTCTCCCCTTAATTGGTTTAGTGGTGGACTTGGTAGTGTTAGGTTAATGGTTGGACTGGGTGATCTTAAAGGTTTTTTCCAACCTAAATGATTCTATGATTCTAGTCTAACACAGACCTATTTTCTATGCACAACCTGTATGGAGGTAATGCTATACATCAGAAATATTCCTTATTTTTCAGTATTAGTTTTAATGGCAGACTAGTGATGCAGGGAACTTATATTCCATTGTCTTATGGCTCTGTAATGCATGAATCCTTCACATATTTAAGGAGTTAATGTGTGTCTCAGGGTCAGAGAACTAGAGAGATTTCTGATTGTTAAATTTGCATAAATTATTCTAGTATTTGATGCTGATTCTTGTAATTTTATCAAATTTTAAAAATTTGAATTGGTATTTCTTATTCCAGGTCCTTGCATTTTCTCATTAAGCTTAAATTATTTCATTTATTTTGCTGAACAATAGAAGTTGAAGCATCTTTTTTCTCTTACTGTCTAAATGAAAATAAATATTTTACAAGAGTGATAAAGCCCTGATATAGCTCATTCAAGCTGAATAGTTGCATACCTGTTTCAAAGAACATTCACTCTGATTTTAAATTTCAAATATTTTCCGTCATATTTATGTGCCATTTCATTAATAAGCCTTATGTAAATAAATAACACAATATAGATTCTCCTGTCTAGCAAGACTGTATTTGTTAGACAATATTTAGCTCAACAGATTACCGCAATGATTGTTCACCTAAAGAAAGGAAAGTCCATTCTTGGGAGGATAAGAAACAGTTTGACACTCAAACCACATCTCCATAAGAAGGCTGGAAGTCTAGAGAATTTTTCTTCCATTTCTTGTAACTCCATTAATGTTGCTGGATTCACTGGACAGGCAGACGAAATATGTCCACTCTTTCATACCACAAGCCTTACTATTATCAAAAGTCCTTTTTGAATACCATTCAGAGGTCATGTTTTAACTGATACAGGTCAGTTCAGAACAAAATCATACAGAGAGGCATACTCAGCATTCATGTCAATGTACTGCTTTTAATGTCTGTCGTGGTTTAGCCCCAGCCAGCAATGAAGCACCACACAGCCGCTCGCTCACACCCCCTGCCCCAATGGGATGGGGGAGAGAATCGGAGGAGTAAGAGTGAGAAACACTCCTGGGTTGAGATAAGAACAGTTTAATAATTGAAATAAAGTAAAATAGTAATGATAATAATAACAATATAATAATGATAATAATAATAACAATATACGAAGCAAGTGATGCACAATGCAATTGCTCACCACCCACAGACCGATACCCAGACAGTCCCCGAGCAGCGATTGCTGCTTCCCGGCCAACCCCCCCAAGTTTCTATACTGAGCATGACGTCATATGGTATGGAACAGCCCTTTGGCCAGTTTGGATCAACTATTCTGGCTGTGCCCCCTCCCAGGATCTTGTGCACCTGGCAGAGCATGGGAAGCTGAAAAGTCCTTGACTAGCATAAGCAGTACTTAGCAACAACTAAACCATCAGTGTGTTATCAACATTCTTCTCCTACTAAATCCAAAACACAGCACTATGCCTGCTCCTAGGAAGAAAATGAACTCTACCCCAGCCAAAATCAGGACTATGTCACACTTCCTTAAAGTATACGCTGTTTCTCTTTCAGATGTACGTTTATTATGTCAGAAAACACCAAGGTCTCTCTCCTGACTATTTCACAAAGAATGCCCAAAATAATTGTGGTAAAAAAGTTGGTTTGGTTCCTTCTTCCCTGATTTTGTTCTTTTCTATTTCATCAAATATAGTTTGGCAAAGCCAGGTTAACAACAACATTCAGCAGTCCCAGTGGCAAGGATCAGGCACTTGCAAAGACACATACTCTTTATATTATCACACAGGTTTTAGGTCTCCTGCAAAGTGTGTACTACAAAAAAACATCTCAGAAGCATTGACAACTAGTGAATACTTAGAAACATTAAGAAATCAGAGAGACACAATATACATTCATCAAAATGCATCTGTAAATCATGCAGATAATCAAACAATATGAACCTTGCTATCCAGTGTTCTTATCAAAGAAACACTTGCTGTAAGTCTGCATTATAGAATTCCCACAATAGCTTTTCTAGTTAAACAAACCACTTAGCACTTTTAACAGAGTACTTACATTGTGCTCTAAATCTTATGAGGATGAAAGGTATCCAGTGCTTTTTATGATTCTTGTGGGGAGCAGTTATCTGGTAAGTATATGCATTAATGCAGTTTTTACAAAGGATGTTCACTAAATCTTTTTGTTTCAATATTTTAATTGCATGGCTGACACTTTTTCTGTGTGTTTTAACCTATCCAGTAGCAGACAGTGGTTGTGGAAATTCCTAATCTTCTAGTTTAAACTGTTGCAGGGTGCAGTATTGATCCTTTCTTTTGGCTCTTTCAAAATTCCTCTTCAGTATCCTAAGATGTGTTGGAAGTAGGCGGAAATAGATTAATAAACCACTATCCACCTCACCCTCATTTCTGCCTCTCCTTGTGTTCTACTTTTAGATACTGCCACTATTTCATCATCTCACTGCCATTATTGCATCAAAATTCAGATGGAAGCTCTTGCAGGCAAAGGTGATAACTTCCTGTAAAATCCAATTCCTTCTTCCCCTAAAAATAGTAACAAAAATATACCAAGGAAAGAGTAAAAATGGCTTTGCCATACTTTACTTCCAAACACACCTGCAGTAACCCAGCTTTCAAGGAAATTAGTTTTAATTGGTTAGGATGAACAGGATGAACATACTCTGGATGATAACAAAAAACCTATGAGTTCACAGTGAGGACATAAATGAAGAAGGGAGAAGTGCAGCCAGCAGCTCAGCAACACCTTGCCTGGGGCTGGAGCTCAGATGTGCAGCTGGTGTGACTAGTGTGCTGCTTGCATCCATGGTGGTCCTCTCCCCACAGAGAGAAACAGAGGGGGCAGATGTCCCCATCCCCATGCCATTCAGTGTGGGGCACAGTTCATCCTGGGCATAGCCATGCCACGGGGTGCTCAGCTCTCCTCCCTGGTGCAGACCAGGTTTGCCTCCACCCCAAAATACAGAGACATTTTAGAACCCAAAACTTAGAGCACCAAGCTCTGGCCATACTATTACACGGACTGGTTGCAGGCAAGGGGGGAGGTTCCCTGCTTCCCTGATAGCCTTTAATTACTAGCAATGGTCAAGTTCCTGTTTGCTCCAAAATCAAGTATATATTCCTGCTAGAGGGAGGATTGAGTAATAGATGGACCCAGCAGTCAACCCATCATTGCTGGTTTCTTACACCAGTCACCTGAAGTTCTGCTACTACAGAGCCTGTGATCAATTTTAAGTATAATTATCTAGCACAGGAAGGCTTGAGCTCTTACAAAGTTCAGTTCTAAAATCAGTTAATCTCAAATGTAGAAAAGGTCAACATGAACAAACCAGGAGCAATAAAGCAATAAAATCCAATCCTGTTAAGTGAAGAAATTTAATAGAAAAGGTAATCTGTACATATGCTTCTTCATACTGTAAAACAAGAAAGCACGCCCTGTACTTTAAAACAATGAAGCATGGCAGGTCAATTTTAAAGCAGCAAAGGTACTAAAGAACACAGCTGCAAAACAAAACTCAATTTTAATCAAGTGATAAGGACCAAAACTTCCTGGCTACAACTCACCACGCTGATGTTTTGGCCATTAAAACCTTCAGATAAGTTGAAAGAGATAGGCAGTTTATGTTTAGGAAGACATTTAGAGGCAAAGGAGACTCCTGCCGCTTCTTCATTTATTGTAAATGTATTAGGAGCTAGTTCAATGGGCCAAAACTTCCAACAGCACTATAATAAGGTGCACTATTACAGCAAAATGACTACAGAAGATAGCATGAGAATCAAAGAAGGTAAAGTGAAATAAATCTGCATCTTCTATTCAGTTTTCCTGCTAATAAACAATCGTTCCTCAAAGCACAATTTCAGGTGTTTAGTTCAGTTTAATTTTAAATGTCTGGAGAGACAGGCACTTCATCTATTTTCTTGAGATTGTAATCCACTCCTTTACAAACTGCTGAGAATCTTTCCTTGACATTCAGTCTGTATCTCAGAACAGAAGCAATCAAGTTTGTCTCACAAGACTTCTCTTCATCTATCCTAAATGCCCTGTGACTGTTATCCAAATAGCAAAGTCAAGAGCCACCTCAGTACAAAGATGTTTCTAAAACAAAAGTCTTGATTCTAAGAAAGTAAATTACCTTATTCTTGTTTTACCATTTTGTTTTTCAGTGCAATTGTAGCCCCTGACTTGGAATACAGTGCTTTGTGGTAAATAGGGCCCTGTTAGGGTCTTTCCTTGAACAGAAATTTAAGAGCCAAAAATGAATTATTTTGTTGAACTACATAAAACTCAGGGATAGACCTTCTTCTGATATAAAACTTGCTGTATGCATTAACTTGAGTGGAGCTCAGGCAAATTATGATCTGAGGATTTGGACCATTAAGTTTAATATAGTTTTTTTGTATGGGACAATCACCATTGATTAAACATTATCATTTGTATTCTATAAATACCTCTGAATATGACTTTTACTGGACTTTCCTCAGCTATTTCTCTTAATGATTTTGCATTGTGAAAAGAACATTTTTAGATGCAAGTGGCACAATGATGATGAACATGCATTTGTTCATGCTGGTATAAATATTTTGACAACAAGAAGTTTCTGGATAAAGCTCATAAGTATGTGAAAACCACTATAGTCCTTTTTGGATAATGGCCAGTCTCAAGTGCAGACATGAAATTCCCTGCAGTATATCAGTCTGAGAATATTCCAGAGAGGTCACAAAAGCAACATTTATAATTTATGACTCCTAGAAAACCTGAGAAGACGAAATCATTTTCAACCAGATAGGATTTTAGGGCCTGACAAAATAGTTATAGAGGGTCAGTAGCTCAGAGTTGAGACTTCTGTATCCTTGACATCATTTAGATCAAGTGAGGAAGATAAGTCCATGAGCAGTGGACCCACTCACAACCCTTTTCTACTTTACCTCGCTGAGCCCTCACTTTCCACATAACATTTTCCATTCGCATAGGTAAAATCAACACATCACGCACCTGGAAATGTAACCTGGAAAAAAGAACTCACAGCTGTGTCATGTGTCTTCCTTACTTGAACATCTCAGCAGAAATCACACACCTCTGAGCATGTGTCTGATGAGGCTGCTGTGACAGAACTTTCTGACTGGGCCCATAAATTGGTTATTGCTGTCTGCAATGCAGTGTAAGAAATGAGCTAGATATAAGCTTCACAGGAGTCATGTTGCCTTGATAAAATTGTTTGTTTCCCAGAGTTTTTGTCAGTATGACAGTACATAAATCATCATTCTTGTATCTCAAGCCCACCATCTAATACAGGCGATACAATACAGTTTGTGTGGTCCATAAGACATTGCAATAGCAAACCAAACCAGTACCATCTGCTTAACCTAATGCATGATCACTAGTCCTAAGGATTTCAGCAAGACCACTTGCTATAGGTGAGCATAGCAAAAGTACAAGTCTTTGCATGATAGGAGAGTTATGATGGAAAAATGTCTGGTCAATGACTGAAGTTTCTGAGCGCCTATACAATATAGCAGTAGCAAGAACAACAGCAAGAGGTATTTGTTAGTGTAACCAGACTTACAGATAATTTGATTTGTACAATAGTTCTCAATGCATTGATTTTACTTTTCAGTCAACCATTTAATATATTTTGTGAATTGTAATTAATCTTTACAGTGGAAAATCTTTAAAAGATAAAAGCCCATAAAAACCACTTTACCAAACATTGAAATTAAATGCCACTTTAAATCAAGAGATAGATTTCATAAAATAAAAAATAGAAAACATTTAGATTTTTCAAAAAGATATTTTTTCTGATTAAAATATTACTCATTAATGATCTCTGATCTCAACATGGAATTAAATGACTGAAATATAGCACAAATTAAGAAAATATTAAAACTAAAAAAAGCAAAAACATTGAACTCTCTTCAGAAATTTCAGTGAGAGTATAGTGTTCCTTACTCATGGAACAGCCTTGGGACTGTGTACTAATCATCTTGGTGTACACTGTACATAAATATCCATATGGATATATACATATATGAAGGAAATCGATATTGCATCCCTAGTTATGGGTCAACAGAATATTTCAGGATAATTACTAAATGAAAGAGTAAATTGGCAGCTCTCTGATCCAAAGACGTTTTCTGTGATCAAAAATGAGTAAATTAAGACAGGAATCCACCTCCAATAGTGGAGAAGTGCATCAGTAGATGACCAAAGTGAATGAATGAACCTCCTTTAGACAGAAACTCCTAAAGGAATGTGGAAGCAGGAGAGGGGACAAAAACAAGGGGCCCTTTTTGTGGGTTTGGAGACTATACCTGAGGTAAGAACAAGCAGTGAAGGTACTATTGTAATGACTTGCAATTTTATGACCTATGTATTTTAAAAAGTAGAAATCTGAAATACTTGCCATCTTCAGAAACTCAGTATCAATCAGTGTGTACACAGTGTGCACATATCATACATACAGCTGTTTTAAAGCTGGTAAAAGCATAGTAAAATCTCAGTGATGTCAGAAGGTCAAGACACCTATGGTGTTCTAGTATAGATCAGTTGCCCTATGTTTAATATAGCAGTAATTATGGTAACTTTTACAGTGTGAAATACAAAAAATAGTGTAAGGGTTCTTGAAAGATGTTTATAATAGGAATGCATTTTTACAGCCTATCATTTAAGATATGCATATGAGTTATTGATGTTATGGTTTTATAGTCAGATGGAAATTACCAGATTTGGTTTGTGAATCTCTAACAGTAAAATCCACACAGTGACTGAAGTTTAAATTTGACTTTGTAATATTAATGTCACCTGGATAAGTCCTATGTTTTATCAAAGCTAAAGGAGATGTGAGATCCTATTTTTCATAGCTATGATGAGAAAAAAATACTAAATTTATTTCTTTAGAAAAGCCATGAACCTTAATTTACAGTTACTCTAAGGACTGCTCATCATGGCTCAGTTAAACCATTTCAAGTCCTATTTTCATGACTAGTGGGATATAACAAGCTTCACTGTGAAAAAAATAAGAGACAAATTAATGAACTTTATCACCCTCAATTGTTCACTATAATGCATGATTTCTCTCTAATTATTAGAGAAGGGCAGCTTTTCCAAGCTTTCAAAATATTGATAATCTCTTAAATTTAAAATAGGCCAGATGGCATTTGACATTACTCCTAATTTACCATGTCAAAAATCTAAGATTAACTAGCATGTGATCCTTGGGGTCTGTGAGCTATAGTCTAGCTCAAATTTTGAACATATGATGATTGTGAATACCACCAGCAGCTTTTTTTGCTTATCATAGAATCATAGAATGCTTTGGGTTGGAAGGGACCTTGAGAGATCATCGAGCCCAACCCCGCTGCACTAAGCAGGGATTGAACCTATCAACTCTCCCTCACGTGCCAAAAGTCTCCAGCCATCTCTCTCTTAAATCTTTAAGTAGTAAATGATTTCTTGGCTCAAACACATACCAAAATGCTACACTCTACTTTAAATAACCTTGATGAATTTAGTTGAAAATGATACACGTCATCATGATATTTAAGGTATGTGTTTACTAAAAAAAAGACTCATCGATCCCACGCTGTTAGCTGTGACTCCTTTGTCTTGTGATATGGTCAGAGCTGAACATCCATCATCACTGCCTACAGCTGTGAATAGAATACACATCTCCAAAAGTATGCATGCATATCATATCTAAGTACTTCATTAGTTCTAATAACAAGGCTGTTTTCAGTGCCTAATGTGTACTTTTGTAAATAGCAATGCATTAGAAAATTATACTTTTGAAAAATAAAAGTGAACTTGTTTCTTTTCATCTCCATCAGTAGTGATGGTGCAGTTCATATGTATACTGCACTAGAATTTAAGGGCAACTAAAGCAGTTTACTGATGATTATAGTAAAAATGTTTATGACCAAAGGGAGAATTATGCTATAAAATCATGTTGTACTATTCATGTACTTATAATGTGTCTTGATAACCAGAAACCTCTAATTTCCCTAAATTTTACATTTGGTCCTCCATGCCAATAAATGTGATTTTCCAGCCTCTTGCAAAGCTGTATTTCAATCAAATGTCAGCACTTACTAGATTAACCAACATGGCATTAGATATAAGGAGGTCAAATAATTCACCCAACTGTAATGTGACTTGGTAAGTAAGCAGTGGCTAAAGAATCACAAAAAAATTGCATGACTTCAAGCTGTCCTAATGTGTAGTGGAGCAAAAATTACAATTTTTGCTGATTGTACTGATCAGAATTCTGGGTCAATGGACATTTCAGGATAGTCCTGAAAATACCACAGCAGGAGTTTAGTCTAAATATAGTCTTAACCTTAGTATGTTCCCTCTTCAGCTGATACTAATATTAAGTGGCAATCAACATCAAAGGAGGAGGAA
The DNA here is from genome assembly GCF_030463565.1 of Pelecanus crispus. Classification (NCBI taxonomy): domain Eukaryota; kingdom Metazoa; phylum Chordata; class Aves; order Pelecaniformes; family Pelecanidae; genus Pelecanus; species Pelecanus crispus. The sequence goes on from NC_134643.1 coordinate 118,855,802, forward strand.
AAAAGACAAAAAGTCAGAAGCAGAGCAGTGTCTGAAAGCTTTAAAGTTTCAATAAAGAATTGATGAAAACAGAACTACTTGCCTTAAAGTAAACAGGTAATAAGACTCCAAGGCAAGTTAAGCTTAACTACCCACTTTCTTAAACAGCCAGTACATTTCCTATTTTCTTTTAACATTGCTGACATCTAAGCACACTTTGATGCCCTATCAAACTGACCCTGTTAACTTACTGAAGTGACAATCAGGACAGAAGTCACATATCTTAATGAAGAAACTTGGTTCTCTTTCAAAAAAAGAAGTTGATAAGGAAGGTGCATTGAATGGACTGTGCAGCACCGAAGGACTACGAGACTACAGTCTGTCTAGTTGTGCGGATCAGCCACTTAGCTTTTCATCCTATTGTTCCCTCCTCAGGGAAAAGATAAATATGTACCATGATATTTTACCTGTTTTGCAAAGAACAGAAAGTTTCACATAATTACAGACTATGATTTTCACAAAAAATCTACTTAATTTAAGAAAAATCAAGATTTTTGGATGTGGTACCCAGTTTGCCAGAGCAACTTTATGCTCATTAGAATACACGTTTTCTTCGCCTGGTGCCTAAATTGATATTTAAAATGTGATTTCAGGCAAACGTAGATAGAAATAGGAACTACCATTACCTTTCACTTGCTGTGTCTGTTTCAAACTCATTGTCTATTTTTTAAATTAAAACTGTATATTATTATAAAGTGAATATTCAAAGAACATTTTTGATCATAAATTCTTCATGTTAACACTGTTGATACTAACCTTCACTATAACATATAAGCTTTCTTCCTGGAGGTAGTGATATATAAGCTTAATTTCAAGCATACGAACAGTAAAATTATAAGCTACTAAACTACATAAAAGAAGCACTTGTGTATGGCTTATTCAGTCAAAAGGAGCATTCAAGTATTTAAAAAAAAAAAAATCCTAGTTATACCAAAAATACAACCAAAAAGTGTTGTATTTGTACCCATGGAATGTAGAAGATCTCATGATATATGGGTGAGTCTGACATTGCTTTGTTTAACTCAACAACTTGTTGGTCCAATCTTGTTTCCTATGGTAACTCATTTACCTTTCAGGCTCATCTTTATCCTTCCCAGCTTGTGTTCTCTCAGTGGAAATTCATGAGAAAATTCATATCATTTTAGTGTGGTTAGCAGCTAAGATAATAATTCTTTTTTAAAATAGCACATAGTATATATGTGGTTAATGTTTCAGCATTTTACTTACAGCTGAACCTGAAATAATTTAATACCAGACACAGAAGGAGGTATGGAACATTTAAGCTGAACTTTATTATAGTTAGTGGACCATGTTATTAAATATATATTGTTAAAGAGACATATTTTTCAAATTCTGTTGACTGTTAGGTTGCAAGGAACACAATGAATATCGATTTAATTTCATACCATGGGTTTGACCTAGACTTAAAATTGTTAACTGGAGTAACTAAATGCACAGCTTTAGTACAAATAGCGTATACATTACTTCAAAATAACAGAAAAAGAATGAATGAAATGGTGGAACTTCTTTTTCTGAGCATGCAATACCCAGTCCCCTGCCCACCTCATTCACCAGCTGCAGAAAGGCTTAGTGCATTCATGTACCTGATATACGTTTCCTGCTCAGTTAGGCAGTGATTTGAGGTAGAACACCTTCCCTTGCCCTTTTGACAGCTGGATGCATGACTGCTTGGAAGTGCATGTGAATAATCTAATCTCTGGGAAACTCAGGAGCACCAGGTAACTAATTTTATGTCAAATACATGGTCTGAATTTTTAGCTTTGTCTGAAGAAAACTCAACTATTCTTTCTAGGCAAGGTAAAAGATAAAGTAGCTCAAGTTTGCCTTAGCTTTTACTAGTTTCTAAGGGATGTCATATAGAGGAAATTTTGCATTATATGGCTCTGCACAGACATATTCCTTCTATTCATAAATTTCCTTCTCTTTGCCCAGATGATGGGTACAAAAGGTTATCTAGGTTATCTAAAACTCTTTGTTTCCTATGGAAAAAGTCAATCTATACTCTCACCAGCTGAGAAGAACATGGAATTCATTCTTGTATGAGTAGGAATGAAATTTTTAAACATCATAAATTGTATATCTTGTTATCGTCACTTTGATTTGAAAATGGGTTAGAATCACATCGCTAACTTCATTACAGTACAACAACATGTTATCTTTCAGATCCATTTCTTTACAAATTTGTCACGACTGGCATCTGGTCTACATTGGACAGAAAAAAGCTGACAGATAAAGTTATCCTACAAAATCAGTCAGCCAACTGAAATGTTAACCATTCCTTATTATTTCTATTGAACTCCTACTCATATATCTTCAGGATGAGTTTACTTGAGAAATATACCTATTTATTTATTTATTTATTTCACATTTTAATTATGGAGTAAGAAAAGATCAGGAAATCACATGAATTAGCATGAGAAAATATTTCTAGAAATAAATAAACAAATATCATCACAATCTGATTAGCTTTACTGGGGCTATAGAAACACTAACTATTGTTCCGCCACACTTTGTATAATTACAAAACAGTTGCTCTGTGGGTTCAAAGTTAGTGAAAGATTTCCATCTTTAACACATTATTAAAAGCTTTGGTTTGTATCCATCACCTTTAATTTCTTCATCTTGGGAAAAATGCTTCAAAATTTTGATTGTTATTCTTTCAACTTTTACTTAAAATAGAATAACTGTGAAACAGGAGCAAAACAGAGAGAGAATATATGTTAAGAAGATGCAGTCTGCATTCACAGATTGCAAAACAAACTCAGATACCACACTATAGACCTTTGACACTAAGGAAGTTTTCTGGGAACAGAATATGATAAAGTTACTCAAATACAAAGAAAATTATGGTATTATTAAGTATACTCTACAATGCCTTTTTGTTATGGCCATGATAAAATTCTTTTGTTTCTTTAAGGAAGTAATACCTTAAGGTCTAATCTTTCAAATCCCGGTTAGATAACTCTGATTCATTTTGAAATCTGTAAAAGTCTAAAAACCATATGATGCTTCAAGTCCTTGAATAAAGTATGGAATTCCAATACTGTAAGACAAGAATCCTGATTTTATTTATCCAATTGAAGAAAACATCAGTTTTATAAACACAACACTTATCTTCCATCCTATTTCCTAGGATGGAAAAAAAGACAAATATTTGCCTAAGATGTGGCAGATTGCTTCTGAAAGAGAAGGGAAACAAAGACTTCTGCCTCTCAGTACTCTGCTACCATTGCCACATCTATTCATAATAATCTTATCTATGGGGGAAAAAAAAAAACCAAACCACAACACAACTTATCCTAGATAGCCTTATTTTTATTTTCAAGATTTCTGAGAAAATTCAGTACCCATGATCTGACTGCTTATACTCAGTGCCTTTACATATTTTTCTCATGCATTGTTTTGTGTCAGAGTATATCTGGGCTGCTTTCCATAAGACTTTAAATTTAAAGAAAAATCTTTAAACTGCCATAAAAACACCCAGAGAATTTGACAAGGAAAGAGCAATGATATATTATATGAGATTCTGCCACTGCACAAACCATGACATATATTTTATCAGAGCACTTGCTATTACAATCCTTCACTGTGGTAAATACCAGAGTTTTTACCTGGAACTCTGAATGCCAGTGTCACTTTCTCTCATAATGCAGAGAAATGTAAACAATATAGGTGAAATCTTCACACCATTGTAGCTGTGGGAAAAAGTAATATTGGCTTCAAAGAGTCCAGGACTTTAAAACTGAAGGACAGGAGAACATAGATATATTAGAAGGAGGGTAAAGGATCGTAAGCTGGGTCATTATGAAACTCTCCACCCTCACATCTTTTTTATATTCCTGTAAATAGAGCACTTTTAAGCTCTGAATTTATCATTTATTTCTTGACTTCTTTCAATTTCAACACAGTGAGAAATGGCTGATGTTCTCCTATTAAGCACGATTAACTTCTCAAAGGAGAGATTCATAACAAACCAACCTTATTGAGTTGAAGGGCACAGTAATTGAAAAGCATCTAATGGTGGCTTTTTCCAGAAGAAAGCAAACAAAAATTCAGCAGCAGAGTAATGAATTTTGGAGTGACCATGAGCTGCTAAATGAACACAGGTGGCTGTTTCCACAAGAAAGCTATTTGTAATAGACTTTAAATTAACAGGAGGGAGATATAAGCTTTAAATACTTTTGAAATCTCACAAGTGTGAAAGACTTCATACATCATAACTGAAATAAAGGAAGGTGATTAATAATTGTCCTTTACCTAAATGAGTTGCCAGATGCACTGACTCTCAAGTATAAAAAAAAAAAAAAAAAAAAAAAAAAGATTAAAAAAGATGATCTGGAAAACCTAGATATTCTTGATGCAAAATTGCTTACAATTCTTCCTGTTAACCATAGCAAGTTAAAAGTGAGTAATTCTTCAAAGACTACTTTGTATTAAGAGTTCTGGAAAGGAATCATAGATCTGCTTATGGAATTTTAGGTTTGAAAGATGGCTGGGTTCACTGGTCTGTCTGGTTCAGTCTCTCCAGTATAACATTCGAGCAGTCAGGCATAACAACAACACAGAAGTAGTAGTGTTGACCTGAATTCACTTATCTTATATGCTTAAATAATTTGCTGAATTTAGATGTTAAATTTACATTTATTACCTCACTACAGAGGCAAATGTGTTACTGTTCATATTTTTTCAATATTGTGATGTTTTAAGTTGGATTAGCTGCATTTATTCAGGTTCCTTTATCCTCTTAAAATGCATTTGGAAAAATTTTCCCAGATTTGTGTGGAAAAAGATGGGAGAAATTAAGTCTTCCAGTGAACAAATAGAAGCAGATGACAGAAGCAACCCATGAGCTTCAAGGCAAGGCTGGGCAATGACTACAATGGCAAGTAGGGATTCTTTAGTTACAAGAATCATGTCAGTAAAAGAGTGGTGTTACAAGAGAAGGATTGTGGCGTTAATATAAATTTGAAGACATGCAAAAATATTGGGTAGCACTGTTGCTCCCTAAAATTCCACTTTACTTTGTGACTGTGGTCATGATCATTTTGTGCATCACTGCTCCACTAGAAAAGTCTAGTTCAAAGGTGTGGATTGGAGATCAATAGCTATAATGGTGCTAGACTACTATGGTAGTTTTTTTACAGCCAGGCACACAGAGAAAAATCCATGCCTCAGTTCTTGCTTCCAAAAATTCTCTTCCATAAAAAACAAACATTGAAAGACAGCCTGCATCTATTTTTTTCTTTTTTTGGGGGACTATCTAACTGTAGTTTAAAATATGGAAGTAGGTTTTTGCACTTTCACAACCCGAAATATTATTATACACATACATGACCCACCGCTTTACATCTCCTACTCATTCAGATATCGCATATTTTGTTAGTAGTGAAGTATCAGACTGCTCAAAAAATGAGATTCATTTGATATTTTGTTGAAATTTTAAACACACATATATAAATGTACATTACTTGCTTTTTCTATTTCCCCTAGTAATGAAACTTCTTATACTTCATAACTGATATGTGCATTAATTACATAAAATGCCATCAGTTAAGTAAAATGGATTGATTCACTGTGGGCTTAACATTTACCACTTTTTCATTTGTATTCAGGTTTTATGATATCTGTATTTCTTCAGCTGTGATCTTATTTGGCAGGTGTTATCCTATGTGTCCTGAGTGGGTGATATTGCTTAAACAAAGAAATTTGTTGTCAAGTAAGAACATCCACCTGCTAGCTATATTTTTAGCTTATTTTCTTAACAGGCCTTTAACTACTTTAAGCTAGACTTTATGCAAATAGTATATGGGGAAAAGTAATGCTCATATTTTACAAACCCTTTAATACTAAAAATACGTATTAGCAACAGTAAATTTCATGACAGTTTTCAAACTGATATATATGCTGTCTCAGAAACAGACTGTGTCCAGATGTTTGTTGGGGTTAGTAAAAGTTGTTCAACTGAGTTTGAAACTTGCAATGGAATAAAAAAAACACTGATTTTTTACATTAATAAGAACTGCCAAGGACTTCCATCTTAATTTAATTAAATATACCTTTTATTAGCTCTCTCTACAGTTTGATGTTCTGGTAATATTAGTGTTAGTATGGGGTTGGACTGAGTGCTAGTCTGATCCAGTGTAGATCCTTTTTTCTGAGTTATCCATTGCTATAAATTAATATAATTTGTAGAAAGGACTGAAGCTCTCTGCCGAGTGCTGAGACGTGCTACTGCATTCTGTAATGATGTCTAGTGCTGATATGCTCTGACAGCTTTTTCTCATAAGATTTCAACATAAGAGTTTTCAAATCAACACCTCTTATCAGTTTTGTACATATCTTCCAATTCAGCTTTTTAAGGACACTGTATCAGACTTCATGCAAATCTGATTTTGAAAAATTACCTTTAAAAGAAAAAGACTGAACAAGTAATTTGTATTTCCTGCAACCGTTTCGGTTCAGGAATCACTCAATATGTACCCTCCAACTAGATACAGAATAAATAAAATGAATGACCTGGAAACCACTTGAAAGAGCAGAGAATTTTTTTTGTAAATGGCATCTGCTATACTTGATCTATGGCTACCAAAGGACATTTTAGAAGATGGTGAGCTCTCCTGCTTTGCCAGTGAAGGCTTAAATAAATTCTCCACTTGCCATAACTTTCCTAATTTTACCTAGCAATGAAAGTGATAAAACCAATGTATTACATATGACCTTAGAAATACCACTCTTTTTGAAGTGTCTATTCCCTCATCTTCTGCCTATTCCCTCTTCTACCTATCCCATCTTCTACCCCCTTCTAGACAGGGGCTGTCTAGCCTGGCTCTGGTCCACCAGAGTCAAGAACTGGCCTCAAGGCTTGCTGCAGACAAAAAGGTTCTCAAATGCCCTCTCAAGAATTCATGTATAGTTCTGCTGCTGCGGTCTTAAAATATTTCTTGACAAGTTCTTACAAGAGTTTATTAGGCAGGGACATTACTTATACTTCTAGAAACACCGTAATTTAAAATAGTTTTGACTTTTTGATTTCACTGCTGTTACGCAAACTTGTAATTACTAAAAGATCATTTCCATTCTCACACCCACCTCCATTAAGCCTTCTCAGAAGACTGTTCCTCTTAAAACAGAAAAGATTTGAATTCTGAAAAGACTTAAATTATAGATTCATGTCAGACTGCCTCAGAAAGAACCGTGCATAAAACAGTAAAGCAGTTTACTCCTTCTGTTGGGAAGGTAGTTGGTTTTGGGATGCACCCTGGTGAAAAAGAACTGTGAGTGGTAATGATGTATTGGCTTACTTCACTACTGTTGGTTTGGTTTGTTATTGGTTGTTTTGGTTACTTCTCATTTTAGTGCTTGCCAGACATTTGTGGCTGCATAACTGTACACAGTCTGAAGCAAAGTGAAAGTTGTTCCAGTCTACATCTGCAAGATATGGCCTGATATGAATTGGTGCTGAGGACTTAACAACCATACTATACACAGTTTGGGGATGTGGGGCATGTTACTTTGAACTAGCTGTAAAACTGAATGTATGGACTAAAGACCTATCTTCTGGTTTAATTTCATCCCAGAGAGGCACTGCAGTGCAAACCAAAGCACAGTAAGGAGGAGTGACTGGGAAATTTTTATAAAGAATAACCCTAACCTCAGCTAACCAGATACACCCAAATTTCAACAGGGTAAGAATTAAAAATGAGGTCTGGGAAAGGAAAGTCTTCTCTTTCCCACTTCTAAGGTATATTTTGCCTCCATAACAAAATGGCTATGTCCTGTTCTCACATATCACTATGTAACTCATGGACCAAAAGGACATCCCTGGATTTTATGTCAAGAAGAGGGTAAAAAAAAATCACTAAGCAATAAACAAAAGTACATGTCAGCATTACACAGTTGGAGTACTTGAAGGATTAAGATGAGTTCTTAACCTTAGGCTAGGGTTCTGTAGTTCTTTTCCTCAAGGCACCTTTAAAACATACTAATGTCTTTACTGTCAGTATTATATTGACATGAGCAGTTAGTTCCAACTTCTGATGACTTGGAAAAGGTTTTTGATATTTTAGAATTGAGTGTCTAAGAATGGAGCTCCAGAATATGTGACTTGACTTTCAGAAGTGTCAAAATCTGACTTTTGTGAATGGGGATATTTATACTGGTAACTTCATGAGGACTAGATTATCTAACTTTTAGTACCCTGTTTTGGCAAACAGATTTGTAAAATCCATAGTAAGTCACATATCAAAAAATAATTGCCCAATTAATAATCAATATAAAACTTAATGGCTTATTAATATCAAACCTAGTAGGGAGGAGTTAAAATTTTTCAAAAGATCAATGAACAAAATTATAATAGCAACTAATAATCCAGTTGAGTCTGACCATTGGGGAAAAAAGCATGGTATCATGGAGAGAGTCAGTATGGCAGATGGATTTCTAGAATTGAAAAGGTAAGGCAAATTAGGAACAAAAATCTAATATCACAAAGTTTAATTTACTAGGAAGCTTAAGTGATCTTATCTCTCTTACCACTGATAAGCAGGATCTGCTGACATCATATGACAAATCTGGGCTGAAAGCACTCATGAATGTTTCTATTTCAAATTCAGGAAAGAATAGTCATGAGATAAATAACAGTTACTTGGAAATGTAAAACATAAGTGCCAGTTTTGAACACATGGGTAGGGTTGGGTTTTTTTTCCTTTTTTCTTGTATTTCTAATTGTGCTGGTTTTAGCTGGGATACAGTTAATTTCTTCACAGTAGCTAGTATGGGGTTATGTGTTGGATTTATGCTGAAAATAGTGTTGATAATACAGAGATGTTTTAGTTATTGCTGAGCAGTGCTTACACAATGTCAAGGCCTTTTCTGCTTCTCACACCCCACCAGTGAGTAGGCTGGGGGTGCATAAGAAGTTGGAAGGGGACACAGCTGGGACAGCTGATCCCAACTGACCAAAGGGATATTCCATACTGTATGACATCATACTCAGCAATAAAAGTAAGGGGAAGGTTGGCGGGAGGGAGCATTGCTCAGGGTCTGGCTGGGCATCGGTCAGTTGGTGGTGAGCAATTGTTTTCATTTGCATCACTTGTCTTTCTTGGGTTTTATTTTTCTCTCTCTGTTACTTTCCATTACAATTTATTTTTATTATTTTTTATTATTATTTTATTTTATTTCAATTATTAAACTGTTTTTATCTCAACCCATGAGTTTTCTCACTTTTACTGTTCTAATTCTCCCCTCAACCCAGTGCAGAGGAGTGAACAAGCAGCTATGTGCTGCTTAGCTGCTGATAAACCACAACAGTACTTTTTGGTGGCCAACTTGGGGCTCGAAGGGTTTGAGATGATAACAGGTTGACCAGAGCATATTAGAACAGATTTATATCTGTTAGCAGTTGCGGGTCATGATATTGTTTCATCTGTTCTCAATATTAGTTTATCCGACCTGTGCCATGCTCTTTTTTTTTGCTGTACATGTTAAAGATGTAGTGCTTAATGGTGTTTTGCCTGGGAGATTTGTTATTGGAACACTGACCTTGAGCTTAATTTGGTATTTAGGCTCTGTACTGAAGCCATTACTGTACTTCAGGTGCCATCTCATGGAGACAATTAACAATTACATTTCTTCCTCTGAGAGGTTTTTTTTGTGGAGGAAATACAGCATGGCACCTTCTCTACCTTCTTCTGTGATGTTTTCTCCCTCATTACAATAACTTCTCAGTATCTTAAACATCCTTGGGTAATTAAAATACTTCTATTGGTATTTGTTAGGAATATTGCTTCAGTTTTGTCTAAGGTTAACAAGCAATTTAGGAATATGACCCAGGCTCTGTGTGAGTATGGTCATGGGTGGCACGGCATGTCGGAGAATATGGGCAGGCATCTAGAGAACTTCTCACCTCCAATGGTCTGGAACTTCACTCTTGAACAACTGCAGGATCCTGATGAAGTGATACAATGTTTGGGAAAAAAATGCTGTGGCTATTCCAAAAAAGCACAACTTACCACACTGTTCTGGGCCCTGGCCAGCATCTACTAAACACAGCTCAATATTATGCAGCACCCTCAGGGAGAAGAGAGGGAAAACATACCAACAGACACTATGGTTAAACCAGACTTATATCAGTTGCTCCTATAACTAAAAAGAAACAGTGGAGGCAGAAGTCAACTCATTTAATAAGCGATGAAGAAGTTTCTCCTAAGAGGGAGCAGGAGAAAGAATCAGAAGAGGCAGCCTGTTCTGCAGCAGAGCAGTCACAAGAACAGGAGGAGGAAGAGACTGAAATAATAAATGAGACAGAAACCACCCAATCTCTATCCCTAAAGTGAGCTGCAAGATATGGGAAAATATTTTAGCCATCAACCAGGTGAGCTAATTCTCAGCTGATTACTCTGATGGTGGGATATATGCCTTCCAGCATATGAAGGAATTTGAGTTGCTTCAGAAGCAGTTGGTACTGAAGCACAGCTCCTTTTGGCACCTCAATTGCCTGTGCTGGGCTGGATGTTCAAAGGGAAGGTCACCTCTACATATCATGCAACTGATCCTACATGGAGTAAGTGGGTCACACTGATAACACAATGGGCTTGAATGGGAAATCCCAACCACCCAGGGATTCTGGAAGTGATCATGGACTGGCCAGAGGGTGGAAGGTGTTGCCAGAGGAGATGACCCATGCTGAAGAGGCCCCTCTGTATAATAAATTACCAGAAAATGAAAAGGAATATGCCCTGTTTACAAATGGATCCTGTCATATTGTGGGAAAACATCAGAGGTGGAAAGCTGCTGTCTGGAGTCCTATATGACATATCACAGAAACTGCTGAAGGAGAAAGTGAATCAAGTCAGTTTGCATAAGTGAAAGTCATCCAACTGGCTTTAGGTATTGCTGAGTGAGAAAAATGGCCAGTATTTTTTCTCTGTACTGACTCATGGATTGTGGCAAATGCTCTGTGGAGGTGGCTACAGCAACAGAAGAAGACCAGCTGGTAGTGCAGAGGTAAACCCATCCAGGCAGCTGAATTATGGCAAGATATTGCTGCTCAAGTAGAGAACCTGGTTGTAAAAGTACATCACGTACATGCTCATGTACCCAAGAGTCGTGCCACTGAAGAACATCGAAACAATGAGCAGGTGGACCAGACTGCTAGAATTGAAGCGGTTCAGATGGATCAGGACTGTGAACGTAAGCGTGAGTTATTTACCATGGCAACCAGCATGTGCTTACAATGGTGGAAGCGACTACTGGATAGTTGGAAATATATCCTGTGACCCATGCCACTGCCTGGAATACTATCTTGGGCCTTGAAAAGCAAGTCTTATGGCGACAGCATCCTGGCTGGCCAACAGCATCCTGTCTGGCCAACAGCATCCTGGCTTGTATCAGGAATAGTGTGGCCAGCAGGAGCAGGAAAGTGATTGCCCCCTGTACTTGGCACTGGTGAGGCCGCACCTGGAATACTGTGTCCAGTTTTGGGCCTCTCACTACAAAAAAGACATTGAGGTGCTGGAGCGTGTCCAGAGAAGGGCAACAAAGCTGGTGAAGGGTCTGGAGCACAGGCCTTATGAGGAGCATCTGAGGGAACTGGGGTTGTTTAGTCTGGAGAAGAGGAGGCTGAGGGGAGACCTTATTGATCTCTACAACTACCTGAAAGGAGGTTGTAATGAGGTGGGTGTTGGTCTCTTGTAGTTAGTAATAAGACAAGAAGAAATGGGCTCAAGCTGTATCAGGAGAAGTTTAGATTGGATAATAGAAAAAATTTCTTCATGGAAAGATTGGTGAAGCATTGGAACAGGCTGTCCAGAGAGGTGGTAGAGTCACCATCCCTGGAGGTATTTAAAAGACATGTAGATGTGGCACTTTGGGACGTGGTTTAATAGGCATGGTGCTGTTGGGTTGACGGTTGGATGGATGATCTTGAGGTCCTTTCCAACCTTAATGATTCCTAGTATTACTTTCATTAAAAAATAATCCAGCCACCAAAACAGGAAACTTGAAATTATTACTCTTCCCTTAATTGGTTTAGTGGTGGACTTGGTAGTGCTAGGTTAATGGTTGGACTGGATGATCTTAAAAGGTCTTTTCCAACCTAAATGATTCTATGATTCTATGACATGGCACCCCTGAAAGAACTGAATCAGACAATGGGACTAATTTCTGAAACAAACTCATAAACACCTGAGCCAAGCCTCATGGCATTGAGTGGGTATATCACATCCCCTATAATGCACCTGCCTCTGGGAAAATTGAATGATACAATGGACTATTAAAAACTACTCTGAGAGCAATGGGTGTTGGGACATTCAAGCATTGGGATACACATTTAGCAGAAGCCACTTGGATAGTTAACACTAGAGGACCTGCCAGTTGACCTGGCCCTGCCCAAAAAAAACCCCTGTGCACTGTGGAAGGAGATAAGTTCCCCATAGTACATATAAGGAACTTTCTGGGAAAAACGGTCTGGGGTATTCCTTCCTCAGGAAAGGGTAAACCTGTTCATGGGATTGTTTTTGCTCAAGGACTTGAGTGCACTTGGTGGGTAATGCAGAAGGATGGGGGAGTCCAATGTGTACCTCAAGGTGATTTAATCCTGGGTGAAAATAATCCATAATTTGAATTGCATGTTATGGGTACTACTATAGCAGGAACCCCTTGTTGCTGGCCAGGCTAGGAGCAAGCGGAGGAGTTCATTGCAATGTTAAACCCTATGGTCTGGCCCAAAGGGACCAGGGATGGAAACTGCAATTGATATACCTTTAAATTGTTGTAAGCCATGATTTGATTTGCATGTTATAGGAAGTACTATAGCAAGAACCATCCAAACCATGGAGGACGATCCTCTCAAGAAGCAGTGCAAGTGCAGCAGTTCTGAGCTGGCATTGGTACCTAGTAACTCCACATAACACGCCATCTCTCCTGCCCTGAGTGACCACCATAACAGATGGAACCCAAAGTCATGGACTGAATGAACTTGGTGGACATTTTGTGGACATTTATGGACATTTTACCACAGTGGTGGTCCATAGACTAAGGGAATGATATCTGTGTATTATATCAAAGGATGGGAAGGAGAGTGGTGGTTAGTGAAGTTGTATTGGATAGTGTGGGACCTGAGCATGACCTGAGTGTGTGGTTCTTAGTTGCTGCGGGGTTAAACCATGACACTAATACTACTGTGGGTTTTTTTCTAGATATCAGCTATGTGAAGTGTATAAGCATCACAACTATTTAGCTACTGCAGTCAAGGAAAGCCTTCATGAGTATTGAAGTCTGATTTCTGGTTTACAACATTTTTGTTTGTTTGTTTTTAAAGCTTAAAGAGCATAGACCTAAACTCAGTTTTAAGTATTTCTATTCTGGGAGGAAAAAGCCTAGAGAAAAAATAATTGTCAAATTTAAGAAGCAGACAGGTACTTTTAATCACTTCAGGGTAAGATTTAAGATCTTTTATAACCTAGATTACTTGTCTAGCTAGTTCAAGACATTTAGTTGGAAAGATGTGGCTTGAATATGTGAGTGTTTATTTTGTCAGAGTAGTTTTGCCCTTGGTATAACTTTCTTTTGTTCAGAGTAATAGCAGTATTCAATTAATTCTTTACTGGGATGTTGATATTACTGGTCATCAGGTTATTGACTTGTTCACAGTAATTGAATGTTTTTTATTAGAACCTGCATACCGTGCATTTAGGTGAATTATCATGAAAGAGGCATAAGTCACTAATTACCCAGAATAAGAGCGTTCTTTCCCTGAGTTGCCACAAAACTACTGTATTTTATATTTGCTCTTTATCTTAATCCAAATTCAACCTCATGTGTTGACAAATAATTCAAAACATTCTTGATGTGTGTTGTCATTCTGCAAATAATATGTGCTTTTTGTGTGTTTATTGGAGCCAAATGGTTCCATATGCTTTTATATATTCATGAGAAAAAAAATCACTTTCTATATGGTCTATGCATTCCATCAAGAAACTAAAAAATATACCAGAATGAAAATACAAACATAAAAAATGCAGAAATCCATTTCTCCCACATGCAAACCAGGGCACTTAAAGTGCACACATATTAATCAAAGTCATCTTTAGAGTTTCACATTTCCAGTTGTATAAACATTAAAAATTCAAGTTCTGATTAGCAGAGACATATCTTCAGATGCTTCAGTAGCAGCTGAGACCTAGTCTTCATTATATGAAAATTGTATTAGGAAAGTGAGTAGATAGTATCAGAGAAGGTGACAAGACAACAGCACTGAGGTGAATATCAGTTTCCTCTAGAAGGAAATTTTCAGGCAGGAAAAAAGCTGAACTAATTAGAAAGACAAAACAAGAACAACAAGTTCTTCTTTTCAGTTGATTAGAACATTTGACCAGAGTCATATGACAGATTTGTTAAGAATGATATTGCTTATACAATGAAAATTTTAGACTTCAATTTCCTCAAGTTTAGTTAGTTAGTTAGTTAGCTAGTTACTTAGCTCACCTTGAGCAAGGTGGGGCGGGGATAGGGCAGCAAGAACATTAACATTTTCTTCTCTCCAAACTTATTTGGGGCAAAAAAAAACCAAACCAAAAAACAAGGCAACTGCTTTGGCTTTGTCACTACTTTTATGGGGTTTAAAAAAAAGAAAGAAAAAAGATGAGTCACTGAAACTATTTTGGTGTTTAACCCATGACTTGTTTCTTACAAACTTACTTGATTCTTTCCTTTACCTAATGGAAATAAAACCTTAGCATTCAAGGCCAAAGCTACTCCTAAATGCCCATCCAGATTTTGACTGAAGTTTATTGAACTTTATACTATTCACAAGTCTGACATAAATGATCCAAAAAATTGATTGAATTTATAGAAGAACAACAATAATGTAAGAAAATTGGTCCTGGCTTCAACTGCTAGCTGAGGAACAAATTTCTCTCTCATATCTGACTTCATCTGTTATTCATGAGAATTCCCAGTTAAGCCAAGAAAAATGTAATGACAGAAGCAACATGGGATATTCCTATATGACATGAGAACACAGAGATATGACCTTAAGAATTACAATCTGTGGTCCCCTTAGAGGGGGAAAAAAGGTAGATGTGAGGAAGACACTAATAATTTAGGTAGTAAGCATATGCTTGTGTCTGACTTTTGTTATTGTCAATTATCTGTTTATCTGCTATTATTAAATACTAACTGCTTATCAGTGGGGTGTCACTGATATGAAATGGCAGGGCACAGACAAAAGCTTGGAATTAAAATGAAATATGTAGAAGACAGACAAGATGTGTGAGTTGTTGGCAGTAACTATACGCTACCAGTTTTATGTACAAAGTAGTCTTTAGGAAAGCTCTAGAGAAATACAACAACATCAGTAGGCATTATCAGGCTTTTTCATCTTATTTTTCTCTAAACAAGGAAATTTAACTTGTACTGCAAATTATTAATTTAATTTAAAAAGCACTTCTGTTTTCTATTCTCTGACCCTCACAGTCTTACAGACACATATATCCTTAGTTTGAATGAAAATCATTGTTCCTGTCAGCTGATTAACACATTATCCAAAAGTCACCCTTTGCAATATTTGATCCATTCACAAAAAATTTTTAAAATTTTCTGTGTGAAAATCCAAGTTTCACTTCCTTTTCATTTTCTTCCTTGGCACTTTTCTGTTTCATCCTAGCTGTTTTGCCACAGGCAACAGTCACATACATACATTCAGCTGTGGTCCAGCTATCCCAGTGGCAGTATGCCATCAGCTAGACTGGTGCAGGTAACAGAGGAACCTTGCCAGTCTTCTGTAAGTAAAACTAATTCTCCTACAAATTTTGTCAACAGGGCTCTGAAAATTTTCATTTCATGCAGGGAAGAAAAGCAAGATGTTCTGATGAGTCTTTCTTCCTTAAGAGATCGTATTGGGTGTGGGTGTTGGCACCTCTGGGAAAGCATAAGAAAGGGCAAATCATTGCCCAGCAGTGAGGAGTGACGAAAAAAGTGTGAGAAACAGCCCTGTGAGCACAAAGGTAAGAGAAAGAGGAGCAGGAGGAGGTGTTGCACGTGCTGGAGCAGAGATTGCCCTGCAGCCCCTAAAGAGACCATGGTGGAGCAGGTATTTCCCTGCAGCCCATGGAGGACCCTAGACCAGAGCAGGTACATATTCTCTGAAGGAACTGTGGCCCATGGGAAGAGCCAGCAGTGGAGCAGGTTTATCCTGAAAGACTGCAGCCCATGGAGAGCCCACACTGGAGCAGGGAAAATGTGTGAGGAGATCTGACGAGTTCTTGAATTCCCTCCTGAATTGCCAAACTTCTCAGATCAGCAGAATAAACTAAACCAACTGTGATGTCCATTGGAGTGGAGACTGAATAGGAGGTTCAGCAGCAAATTTTCCAGTTTTAAATTGCCTCCACATGCCTGTGAGATTGCTGTTGTGATCTTATGTTATATATATATATTCTTACATGGAGGATTTAACTGCAGTATCTCAGACACTGTGATGTAATAATCTCACGTACACTCTTGCTGTTGATTATTTGTCAGTATGCACACTAATTTTTAATGGTCTGACCCTGGAAGACATAGAACATGTTCACCTCATTCTAAATCTAATTCTCAGCACCTGCCTGGTCCTGTTTTCTAAGCAACCATCCACCAAAAGTCCGAGAGAATCAGAGTGAAGAAAGTGACGATGATGCAGCAGCTTCTCTCTTGGAAATGTTATAACAGCATTTGGCCTGACAGTCACTGGATCACCTCATTAACCAGCCTCTGCCATATTTCCTATAGCATAAGATCACAGGCGCATCCTGAGGATGTGAATACTCAGTGGATACTGGTTTTGGCTCTGCAGTGTTCTGAACAGACAAGACAGCAAGTAGGGGAGTTTTAACTTCGTTTTGGTCAGCAGAGGCAGATTTGCCCCTGAGGGACAGGTGACTGGAATAACCTTGCCATTACATTGTAAGGTCTTGGTCGCCACTTTTGTTCCAGGACTAGTGTTCAATAAGAGCATGTAGGAATTCGGGGTCACTGATTACTCCTTTCCCAAAAAAACTGACCAACAAGGACTCAGACAGTTCCTTGCAGAGAGGAAATGTGTTAAAACCTCATATACCAGCCACTGCCAGAACATTGCAGGGGTCTTATAACAGTGCTGAGAATTTGTAAGCAGGATTCAGGTCATGATATTCTTGTGTTCCAGAAATCATGCAGCATGCTGTGAGTTAATCTTTAAAACACCCCAGTTTAGATTGTGTGAATCCAGACCATTACAAAGTGCTAAGTATGTCAACTTCAGTAAGAGGCTTGGCATCTGTCAAATTAACAGATTCTTTATGCACCAGATCTCCCCTACAAACATAGCAACAAGGAAATACACCCTCAAATAATCATTCAGGTTCTCGTTCTTATTCCATCACTGTAGCACAACCCGTCCTTGGCCATCAAGGATGCATTACATTCACTCAATGGCTGGTTTAGGGTTTAAAATATCAATGTCTTCCTTTTTACTTAAGAAAAATTGGTGCAGTCTGTGCCACTTCAATTTACAGAAGACAAAAGGACCAGGAAGAAAGTCAACACTGATGGTTGTAAGTGCAAAGAGTCAGTGTTGTTATAATTGTTGATAGCCTCTAATTACTGAAAGCACCTACAGCTGTTAAGTCTTTATTAGCTCTGCTTCCATTTTGATATAGCTAAAAGCACGATCTGAAACAACTTTGGTGAGGGCAAAATTTAGCCTAATATTTTTTCTCAAAGCAAAAACATCAAAAAATTCATTTATATCTGGTTTTTTTTATCGGAGAGACAAATGAATTCCTACAAAAGCTGAAAGTATTAAATTTATAAACTTCTCCAGTATATTTATTTTCTGTAGAAATTGCCCTCTAGAGATTGGTAATTCTTCAGTACAGAATAGAGACATATTTACAGATTTTCTGTTTGCCTATTGCAATAACAGGAAATTTAATTAAAAAAATTGCAGGTAGTAAAAGTGCAGTGAAAAGAAGAACAGTAGCCATAAAATTACTGTTAATGTTTGATCAGATGATAGACAAAAAAAGTCTTAAGTAGTATTCAAATAATTTTTTTTAATAAAGTTATCTAATTTCTCCATAGTGATGCATTATCTGTTTCATGCTATTTTTCACATAGCTCTGGGAACAACTTGTACCTAGCCTTCACTGACACATAGCTTTGCATTATTACAATTCCATGTGCATGCAGTTAGGTAGAAAGTAGCCTTGTGTAGATGTTGTTGGCTGGAAGACATAGAAGGAGAGACAAAGAATATTTTTTTCTTGAAAACTTCAAATATCATATGCTCACAAATATAATATGCTTTCTCATTTGTTAAATTGTAGGAAGAAGAAGAGAATTAAGCCAAAGTCAAACGTCCAGCCATCTGAATCAATATCCTTTGTGGACACTTAAAGACCTGTATTTTTGTACATTAGTTGTCAGCAGTAAACACTTGCATAGCCTTTTGTTAGTCTAGTCCCCTATCCAGGAAGGCACTACCTTTGTTTAATTATGAGAATGGTTTTACTGAAGCTTATATGTTAAATTCTACGCAGCACCAAGATTGTAGTTTGTTGGGTAAACAGCTTGTTGCCAAGCAAATTAATTTGTTAATAGCTGACATTCCAGCACATGTCACTGTATTAGGTAGAGCAATAATGCAATTTACTTCATTGGAGTCTTCAAAGATGAGTTGTGCACTAAGTGAACTCGCACAAATGCTTTCTATCCATAAGTAGAAACAAACTTATCTTTAAGGATGGTCCTGTTGACTTCAGTGACAGTGTGTATAAAAAAGTCAAGCACATACCTGTGGGAATTCCTGAATTGGGTAAAACAGCTTTAAATATCAGAAGGAGAGAAAGCATAGGAAGCCATAAATAATAATAAAATACAAATAGATTAAAAGTGGATTTTTACAGGGAGTAGAAATTTATTTCTCCCTTTTCTCAGGACAATATGGATTTTTATTTTTTCTGTGGAATATCTCACAGTGACAGAGTATAGTAAACAAGTGTATCATCCAGTTGTACACTTCACTCCACAAGCCAAATGTACATATGGAAATGAACCTTGCTACCAAAAACTGCTATACTGTGAAAGAGCAGCAGTAAGGGCAGAAACTCAGGACAGTGACATTAGCAGGCACACTCTCAACAGGAAATAGTCAGCAAGATGGTACTGAGGATGTAGAAATAATTAAAGACTATATAGTAATTATCTGCAGTTCTTTTTGCCTTGTAAAAAACATATAAATCTCCAAAAGAATGTTTATCACATTTCATCATTCCAAGTCATATGTCATCTCTGAATCCATGCTAAATGTATACAGATTTTTTCAGTATGATAGCTGTCATTTTGCATGCAAAGAAAATGTTGAGATTGCTGCCATTCTAATGCAAGGGCAGGTCTCCTCAGTTGCATAAATTTAATCATACATCCACTCACTTCTAAGATTCTGGCCTATAATTTAAAAAATAAAATAAAAAAAACCCCAACCAACCAAACAAACCCCGAAGCAGCACAATCTTCATGCTTCCAGGTAGGGACCCAAAACTTTAAACTGCTTTGTGTATATGTAAAATACATCAATGGCTTCCTTTCAAGCAAATGTTTCAAGCAAATATTTTGTTTTCTGATGGAATTTACTATTGTTGCACTGATAGTCTGTTGGATTTTTATATTTCTATTAGATTATTTTGTTATTTGACCTCACTGTGCTGTTGCTTTTAGTTAGTAATTTTTTTTCCCAAAAGTTTCTCAAAAGCCGGCTGAGTAGTATAAATACCATAATAATAAAGTACTGTTATTGAGATATGTTTTGTAGCAGGCAGATAGCACATATCTAAATGCAGATGTGTGTCATTACAATGATATCCTATTCTAGTTATTAAGAGCCCATTTGTACAGAACAAAAAAGAAGGGGATTACCATTTTTCTTAAAAACTGCTTGTATGTTGTATAAATTGCATACTAAATAAGAAGCCCCACCTAACTAGAAACTATGCTGAAAGTACACAGATCTTCTATGGGGACTGGGCATAATCACAGATATAAAGAGTAGGCAAGGTTGCATTTTGTAAGATGATTAATAAAATAAGGTATTAGGTTAGGTTTTAGAAAATGGCTGACAACGTAAGGAGAATCAAGGAAAATTGGCAAGAGGACAGAGAAAGAATTAACATTTTACTTGTTCTGCTACAACTGGCCAAGAAATAAGATGAGACAAGTTTGAGCAATTATAGATGGAAAAATTAGCTAAAGTTTTGATCTACTTTGTTTAAACAGAGTTCATATCCTCTTACTGTTGTGGATCAATTGTAGAGATTAGATAATAAAAGTGGCTGCTCTGGAGCATCTCATCACTGAACCTAAACATTACTTCTTATGAATATCAACTATCCGAGGTGTGCCATTTTTAAACAACCTTATCTTATCTTACTGTGCAAGTACCTCACTAATTTCAATCCATTATGAATAGAAATTGTACTTGGTCTTTAAGCATAAGAAACCATATTCTGTTTGTTCTTTCACTTTGACATATATTGCTTTTGCTTTACATGTACCATTATAAATCCCATTTTGGTTTTTTACTCATGCAAAATACTTATATATATAAAAATAAATATAAATCTGCCCAACTGAAACACTAAAAACTCTTGTAAAGCATATAGCTAATGAACAACTCTTGATCCCCTCATAAACATGGAGTTCTGTGAAATATACAACAGAGAAACAGGGAAAACACTAAAACATTAGGGAGGAAGAATACAAATTTTCACTTCCTTAAAATATTAATTTCTATTTATAGCTTAGTGTAAAATTCATTTGTTTCCTAATGTTCTGCAGTGGAGTAAAATATCAAAATTGAGGTGCTTGTTCACTTTGCTCTGCTCTAAGTACATTCTGAACAGAGAAAAGAAATCTTCACTGAATTACCTTTAATGCACAAAGCATTTTTCCACATATGTGAAGAAAGCTTTATATTTATAATGGTATTGTTAAACATAGTTTTAGTGATAGATAGGACTTCCAATTAGACCAGTGTGAAGCCATCATATCTCAGAAGCCTGAATTTTAATGTTCATTTTCTATAGCTGGGAGAAGCTTCAGTTCTGTTTTGAGTTTTAAACTCTTTGAATGTCAAGTGAAATAAGCCAAGTCACATGAGTACTGAGAAGTCTGAAGTCTGAAATTTCCAGAGTTCCTGAAAAGGATTGATTTTGCCATTATTTTCAGTATAAGCACTTCTGTTGGTATTGCAAGAACAGGACAACAATAATAATATTTCTCACACAAAGGATCAATTGATGGTTTATTCTCCCCCTCTGGTATTTCTGATAAATAAGTGGCAAAAAAGACCACATCTGGTAAGTACAGAGAAATTTATGAGATGTTCTTTTCCCCTCCTTCTTCCCCCCCCCCCCCCAATTTGCTTATATTCACATTAACAATCTCAAGAACAGGACAGAGTTCTTCAAGTAATCAAGGTAGGGAATATCTAACAAAGTATCCATGTTTAACTGCTGAAGATCACAGTAAAAAATCTATCTTTTAAAAGAGCTGAGTGGTAAGGTACATGCATACCGTCAATAGAAAAAAAAAATATAAAGAAAGGCAAAGGAATATTTATCCCTATGAATAAAATGAAATCAGATTTCAGTGAGTTCATACTGATTACTTAGGGGAACATGCAACTCTTATCATGCAAAAGCTGGATAAACATACTTCATGAAATAAAAAACATTTCCATTTTTAGCAAGAGTATTGCCCACCATTCTTTCTTAATGTCACTCACATATTATGTATCTTCAGTAACATACACAGAAATATTTAGAATAGAGACCGTTTCTTATGATGTATGTAGAAAAATTCAAATCATAGAGGCAAACTGCTAGGAATCACTAAAATGGAAATAATAAAAGATGTTACTTTTACTGAGCTAGAGGGAAAAATGTGCTTAGCCAAAGGCACTGATATTTCAGCTTTAACTTCATTACAAAGTGATGTTTGGAGGAAGCAGAATCAACTTGTTGAAAATTCTATTACTTTTCCACGTTTTTTAGAAGAAGAGTGCACAACATCAGATTTCTTGTATTCTAAATGATAATAAATAATAATAACAAATTTTATTTAGCATAACATTGAGGTAACACATTATGAGATGAGCATTTTCTGCATTACCTGAGCAGAAGATTTTATACTGACAGATATTAAAGGAGACAAAACAGATATGTCTTACACACTAATGTTTGGGTGCATATGTGCAAATAATCATATAAAACAGATTTCCTGGACTGGGCTGTAAGATGCTGGTAAGCATCTGGACTGAAGAGAAGACACAAGAATTCTGACATAATATAACAGTTTTAATTATGTTTTTAAACTGCCTGAGGTGATAAGGTTTAGATGAGGAGGGAATTAGGTTTGTTTGAGAGATGATTGAAATTATTCCCACTGTAAATCTATGCTGGGGGTAGGGGTACCTATCCTAGGAAACTACTACTTAAACTTAATCATGATCATTGCTGCAGAGGAAAATGAAAAAATCTCACACTGCTACCTCCAAAATAGGATCATGTTCGTCAATAAGAAATGAAATAGCCGGAATTGAATAGCAGTTCTGTGAGGATTTAGGGAGTCAGTTTGATTTGGCTTTATCAGATAGATTTTCCTTTTGACTAAACAAGGCAAAAGTAGTTTTTTCATTAAATACAAAGAATCTGTCTAATGTGCTTATAAAAAAACAAAAGCCAAATTCTGTACAAGAGAACATCTTGTGGTTTTATAATATTTCTTACATGCTTAAAGCTATCTTATTGATAAGCTAATTGTTTTGAGGTTGCAAATGAGTTGTGAACACAGTAGGAAAGTCTGCTTTTTACAGGCTTCAAGAAATGAACTCACTTTTCTGTTTCTCATATGCAAATCAGGAATAACTGCACTGAAATCAGCACAGTAAAATCCTCACATTCAAAAACCAGTGCAAGTAACAAAAGAAGAAAGATATTACAGTCATGTAAAAGTATAGGTTGAAGATCCTGAGTTAAAAAGCAGTGTATTTTTCCAATCGTGGGAGCTAACAGAGACACTAAAATAAAAGGCCACATTCAGAAAGAAAATATAGATCCTGGGTATTGATTTGAAATGCTTTTTGTTTTGGACAAGAAAAGAAAAAACCTGACAATGAAAGTGTGGAATAGTGTCTATGTCAGGCAGGAAAAAGGAAAGAGCTTAGACAGCTGAGCGTGAACTTGTATGCCAAGCCATTAAGCAGCAACTTTTATCCCCTTCCTCCCAAAACACGTATACACACAAAGCATTTCAGAAACACATTTCAAAACTGACTCAGGTTCAAAATAGCTCTTGCAAACAGCTCCTCCCAAGCACCTCACTTCTTTAAAGTACTGATGTGGAAGAAAGAAGATTTTAAAAAGCATTTGCAATGTCCTAGATACAAGAAAGACAAGTATGGAAAAAAGGGCTACAGAAGACCTTGAAAAGCATATGTTTAAAAAAAAAAAAAGACAAAAAGCTTCCAGTGTGTAGAAGAAAAATTGTGCACAGGCAACAAGTATGATACAAACGGGAAAGAAGGAAAATCATTTTACCTTTGTAAGTAGCTGGAATTCCACTTTATAATAATCCATATCTGTAGATAGTGCAATAAGAAGGGCACGACCCTATAAAATTATTCATTCCTCATATTACCTCACCAGGTAATACCTCAGCTGTACTGAAAGCAAGCAACTTGAACACTTCAATGGTTCCCTCCCAGTCAACATCTAGCTATAAAGTTTACTAACTGCACAAGAAGCCGGAAGTTACCTTTCTACGGAAAAGAATCTGGTCTTCCCAAGGCTTCTTCATTGCTATTGAACTACTGGTGCTCAGGAAAAAAAAAATCTAGGTTGTTTTTTCAGCATCTTTGACAACACATTTGGATGACCTGTAAGCTCAGTTTTAAATACCTTTTCAAATTTAAAGTTCTTTCTTTTCTCCACCTTTCTCTGGTCTTCAGGAGGCACAGTGACAGATATGAAATAAAGAAAACAAAAGTGTTAGCTCAAACAGAATTTTGGGGGCAATCATCAAAAATCAAAGTTTTGTTGCAGATTTTGTAATGCTACATTTCATTTTAGTACAAATGAAACTTGGTTTTACCTACCAAATAATTTCATTCATTTTTTATTATCTAATCTTTTTCTTTAAAGAAAACCACTACCACCCAGCTTATATAAAGTATAGGTTAATTTCAAACCATAACATCACTTTGAAGTAAAATGTTCTGACTTTCCAGAAATCATAATGTAGAAAATGGCAAATGCAACATTGTAAGATTCTCCCCAGTGATCATTTTTTCTTTTGGAATTACTTTTCAAGTCCAACCCAGCATTGCAAATAATTTTAAATTTGTTAATGTTTTAACTTTGGTGAATCAATCGTTCTCTTTCCTTTGGTCCACTCTCCCAAACAATGAAACTATCATTGTGGTTTATGATCAATGATCGGTATTTTTGAGCAAAAGGTTTGTAGCTTCATTGTCAAGCATTAGCTAACAAATGCCAAGCAAACATCTGGGACACATCCCTAAAGGACAATAAAAGTGCATCACAGATACTACTGAGTCAGCTTGGCCAGTCTGGTAAATCCATATGCCACAGAGCATACTAAGCAGACAGGCCAGCTAAAGACAATAAACACTAGACCACTATAGCTATGTTTGCATAGTGCTGGATCTGAGCTGATATAAGCCCCTCCACTGAACCAGTCTGGGTGTCTACTGTGTAGACTGGCACTAAACAGTGGGATCTGGATGAACCTAAGATGTCATTAACAGATCTTTAGCATCATCAGTATAGCTCTGAAATTCTTACGGCAAATCATTTATTAATCTGAGATTTCTCTCTGCACAAGAAACTTGACCATTTTCTAGAAATGACTCAAAACCACTTATTCTTCATAAGCATATTGCTAAGACTTTTCTATTCCTTTTAGAAAATACATACTACTACTTTATTCTGAGTTCATTATCACCACACCTGAACTTTTTTATGGGCCTAGTCATATTTGGAAATGTAAATTCATCTTTCTTGAATATTACTTAAAATCTATTAAAAGTAGGCCACCATTTATGCAAAATCTCTTCTAAAAACTTTGTTAGTTGGATTGCCACCATGTATGCATGACAGGATATAGCTTGCTAGTCTTTCAAACATTTTCTTAATTCCAGTTCTATTTTCTTTTCTTTCTTGTGAAATATACAAAAGGCGTATTTTTCAGAAGTGTTTAAGGACCTTTTTTAATTGTGGCAGCGATTGCTGCCTCCCCGGCCAACTCCCCCCAGCTTATATACTGAGCATGACATCATATGGTATGGAATAGCCCTTTGGTCAGTTTGGATCAACTATTCTGGCTGTTCCCCCTCCCAGCTTCTTGTGCACCTGGCAGAGCATGAGAAGTTGAAAAAGTCCTTGACTAGTACAAACACCACTTAGCAACAACTAAACCATCAGTGTGTTATCAACATTCTTCTCATATTAAATCCAAAGCACAGCACTATGCTAGCTACTAGGAAGAAAATGAACTCTATCCCAGCCAAAACCAGGACAAAAATAAAAACAAAAGCAAGGCAACCTTGCTTTCAAGGCAGCCTATGGTATTAGGCTTGAAATCCTCATGAAACCTAATTTTCAAAAAGTGAAATATTCTCTCTGAAAATATATTCATTTTAAATTTCCCTTAGATTGGATGCCCACAATCACCAGTCAGTACACACATCCATTGTTCAATTATTAGTTTGAGACACTGTCTCATCCTGTACCCAGGGACAGATTTTTTTTTCAATAACTTAATCATTTCAACTCATCTATCAGGGCCTGAGTTGATTTCTTTTTGTTGCCTACAATTACAGATCTTCATGATGCTCTCATAACCAAAAATTTGTCCTACCATCAATAGTCAGACCTCACAGAGGTCTGCTGAAGCAAATTGAAGAAATGTCATAAATTATTCATACTGACAATCTATTTTTTTTGGTCCTGTTTGAGTTGCCTTAAATCATTGCACACAGGCAGCTCAGTGGTCTCAGGCTGCCATATAAAATAGACACAAAAATGGAGTCTAAAGTATGATTTGATAAAAAGGGGGAAACCTCCCCCCTCCTCAAGTAACAAACCTGTCATAAAAGCATCATGGCTAATGGATTTCTAATGTAGGTGGAAGGTTTTAGTCAAACTGAGACAAAGGTGTGATTGACAAGAACAATTGTACCTTTTAGTGATATTCTTGGAGCTGAAGGGATATGATGGAAACAGTTACTTCACTAGTCCTGCCTCCTATTTTCTGCCTCTTTTCATCATCCTGCAGTAAAGGCTATATTTATCTAAATGGCTAATTTATATTTACTACTGTTTCAGTACTTTGCACATGTTTTGACAACTGGAATATTCCAGAAACTCATTTTTCTGCAAGGATGCTGGAGCTGAAGGATGAAGTATAAAGGTAGCCACTCACTTTTTCAGCTGCCATTCAAGTTTAGCAAGAGCAGAAGTGGGATATGTCAGTTGTGACTTGAGCATAGTTCTCAGACGTAACACGTACATGTCGCAAAAATGTCCTTCTGCACAAGTGGTTACACAGGTATTTGCTCTTGCAAAGAAATAACTCCAGTGGGGTAGCATAATATGACATGATAATGGCCTCCCTCCTAAAACATAAATGCTGGATCAGATCAAGGACTTTATGGAAGACAAGCAAGGCTATTATTTCCCAAGCGGGAGGCGAATATTTAGTCTGACAACAGAAAATACAAAATTATTCATTTAAGTTAAACTCAGTGTTCAATAAAAGCAAAGGTTACAAAAGCAGATGATCCAGAAAGACTCAACTTTCAACGTGTATAGCTGCAGGTACTAAAAAAATGTCCTCAGAAAGAGGTATTTCTAGTCACTTTAAGGAGACAACTATGATATTCAGGATGCAAATCAGAAGCCAACTTATTTTAAATGTTCTACTCTATCCGAGTATTTGACAAGGCAAATCCAAGAAAACATTTATGTCTCTTTCCAACTTAGCATAAGAATCTCAGTGTGGAGGCTGTGGACAGGCAGCACACCAAGATGGCTGCCTGGCAGAATCCTATCCTCGGAAGCTTTGTGGGCCAGGGCACCTGCCTTCTCACTGGATTTTCATCACTATCACACTGAATGGAAACACTGTCTCCAGAGATTTGGAAAGCAGTGGTTCCCAAACCTACTTTCTTTGTATGCACCATGTAGAAATAGGACATGTATGGCATGTTCTTAAAAATTGAGGATATAACTGGTATATCAGAGTTTGAGTTATTTTACTGTATAGGATAAGTTGTAATATACGTTAGATCCTTGGTCTACTGGGTCTAGTATAGTCTGGAGTACCGGAGATCTCCCATCTCAATTGGAGATTACTAGTATAAAATATGTCCAGGGAAGCTGCTTAACAAAATGAATAGATGGCTCTTCATGTAACCAGTTATTTTTAAAGTGTACTGCTTTAATATTTCTGAATAAACTAGAGCTTCAAGGAAGCTTTTGAAAAATATTTCTATTAGAAGCTCAGCAATTTTGTCAACCTTCCAAAAAGACGAACATAGCATAAGCATAACAGCAATCAAATAAACTTTATACTTGACATTAGCACAGACTCACTATAACCTGATATGCTAATCCTAACTTTTCTTTACAGGGAGGAAGCTGGACTAGCTTTACTGATTTTAAAGCAAACTTAATCAGGTGCTGTCAGAACATCCATGTCTGTTTCAACATAGCTGAAAGGCCATTGAAAGCAATGAGAAAGCTAAGGTATTTAAAGTTCAGCATGTTTAAATTCTTTCTGGAACAAAGTTGAAGCTAACAAGACTTCACCCTTACGGTTAATAGGATCAAAAAGTATGTAAGGATTTCAATGACCTGAGATGTGCTAAAGATCCCTGATGAAGACATACTTTTACCTTATTGTGAATGCTCAACACCATAACCAGTCATGTTACCTTAGAATATACTCATCTAAAATTAAGCCCATACTGCTTACAAAGATATTTCAGTTAGGAAAGGAAGTTGATTTTACCTAGGATTTTGTTATTAAGCCCAACTTAATATCAGTCATGCCTGTGGACTCTTTAACTCCCCTATTTTAAGCTTTTCCAAAGTACCCTGTATGTGTTCAAAAGACGTAAATGAATCTCTAATTCCAAGCAGGTGTATGAAATACTAATTTCTTACTGGAAGAAGATGAAATCTCATTCATGAGATGAAATACTCGTCTCTTACTTGGAGTTCCTAGAGGAAGCTTCATCAGAGAGGTTCAGTTCTCACAGGCCACCCAGCATTTTGCAGCTAGGCACTGTTGACTTTTTTACATATTGGAGTTCAAGGCACCATAAACTGTAACTCAACTGTCATTGCAGGGAGGAAACAGGCTGCCTGCCTTTACCATGTTCCCACAATTAGAGCTGGTCAGTCTTCCAAGTTTCCAGGTTACAAAGATATCCATCTCTATTCCAGTGATTTTGTGGTAGGCGTTACATGAAAGAAGGGTAAATAAGTACAACCCTTCTCTATGCTTACTGGTTCTCCCAAGGCAGACCCCCTGGCAACAACATGCCATGCCCTTCACCTCCTCACACACACATGCTTGCTGCTGCCAAGCAGCGCTCTCAGTGCTCACAGCCTCTACCAGCTGAGACCATTCTGTGCAATACAATTGCAATCATTGTGGGCTGGAATGGGTAAGAACAGAATTCCAGTATCAGTACCCTAGAGACGTTTTACCAAGTTAACAATGCACTAAGTGTGTGTTATCAACAAAATAATAAAAACCATTCGTATGTTTATTCATCACTAATCACTAATAAA
This sequence comes from Pelecanus crispus, assembly GCF_030463565.1. Taxonomy (NCBI): domain Eukaryota; kingdom Metazoa; phylum Chordata; class Aves; order Pelecaniformes; family Pelecanidae; genus Pelecanus; species Pelecanus crispus. The sequence goes on from NC_134643.1 coordinate 118,884,757, forward strand.
ATGCATTGAAACCTGCTAATTAAACAGCAATCCATTAATTATAAAGTGTCAGCCGTTGAGCTACTGCAAATGTAATTTTAAGACGGTTTCCTACCTTAGAAAACTATTGACTCCATGTAGAGTGAACAATCTCATTATATAAAACAAAACAGGGGGAGGGTGGGTTGGTTTTTTTTTTTTTGAGGAGTGAGGAATTTTAGAATATTAAAGTCGCTATAACAATCTCTGCTTATTCCACAGATGGCAGCTCAAAAAGACAGTATCTGTCACTCCAGTAGAGTAAAGCGAGCATTTAAACCTTACTAGCAATATCAAATAATACTTGATATGCCTCTGTATCTTGTAATTAAAATACATATTACAAGACCAACACCCTCATGAGCATTATTAGTGTTCTCCACCTTGCACTTCTTTATGTTCTCAGTTTAAGTCTTATATAAAGAAAATTAGAAATATAATTTGCCCCTATCATCAATGAGGAGAGAAATCGGAGGGTAAAAAAAGAAGGCAATTTAGAGCATCTGATATAGAGATGTAAAATATCAAATGTGGATACCTTCCCCTCAGGATACTGACCCATACAAGTGAGTATTCACAATTTTTCTTCTTTTTGAAAGGAATTGTATGAGTATAAAAGAGAAAGATGAATAGTACACTAACACATAAGTAATGTAATTTAAAAAAATTATCTTATCAATGTCAAATTGCAGTGTTTAAATGCTTAAATTCCACTTTAGGTTCTATGTCCAACTCAATTCTGCTATCTTGTGCATACAATGTGGCATATGTTCCTTAACTGTATGATGATATATTTTTTACAACACCTTAAGATCACAGGCCAGACACCAAAATGTGAATGGATTTCCCATAACAAGCTTTTGTTTTTCCTTTTCTCACCAATCTCTTCTGCATTGTTGGAAGAGTAACATTTCTTCCAAAAAGAGAATCAAGAAGGATCAGTATTAATACTGGAACTTGGGGAAACTCATAGCAGCTCATAGGGCCAAAAAGTCTGGATAGAGAGAGGATTTCTGCAACACCAACAAGGACAGTGACTGTACAGGGAGGAAGGAGAAATCTTCATGGAGATGTCCAATTTGCTGAGATGTTGATCTGAAGTCACCAAAGTTCTCAGGAGGTATGAAAGCATTCAGGCAAGGATATAGCTAAAGGTTTATTATCTCTCTCTCTCTCTTTTCTTTTTTTTTTTTTTTTCCTTTAACCTCTATCTATCTTGTTCCACCTGAAGAATTGAATTATGTTTTTGGAGTTTTATTCTACAAGGTCTGTGCAGTCATTTGCTACGGCTATCAAACATCTCTGACTAGCGATAGAAAGCCAGAGTGTCCACAAAGTGAGACTGGACAGTCTAATTTACATGTGTAAGTTAATGAGCTGAGAATTAGTCCTTGGTTCTTAAAGCAGAAAGGTCCCATTTCAGTTTAGCAGCAGCATTCAAATCCTGAATGCTGAAGGTCTGCCAAGGTAAGCCCCATCAGGCCTAGGGAAAGTCAGATGTATTTCACATAGAATCATAGAATCATAGAATCATCTAGGTTGGAAAAGACCTTTAAGATCATCCAGTCCAACCATTAACCTACACTACCAAGCCCACTCTAGACTAATCAAGGGTAGACCAGACTAAACCATATCCCGAAGTGCCACATCTACCCGTTTTTTAAATGCCTCCAGGGATGGTGACTCCACCACCCCTCTGGGCAGCCTGTTCCAATGCCTGACCACCCTTTCCGTAAAGAAATTTTTCCTAATTTCCAGTCTAAACCTCCCCTGGCGCAGCTTAAGCCCATTTCCTCTTGTCCTATCGCTAGCTACTTGGGAGAAGAGACCAACACCCACCTCACTACAACCTCCTTTCAGGTAGTTGTAGAGAGCGATAAGGTCTCCCCTCAGCCTCCTCTTCTCCAGGCTAAACAACCCCAGTTCCCTCAGCCGCTCCTCATAAGACTTGTTCTCCAGACCCTTCACCAGCTTCGTTGCCCGCCTCTGAACACGCTCCAGCACCTCAATGTCTTTCTTGTAGTGAGGGGCCCAAAACTGGACACAGTATTCCAGGTGCGGCCTCACCAGCGCCGAGTACAGGGGGACAATCACCTCCCTGCTCCTGCTGGCCACAGCATTCCTGATACAAGCCAGGATGCTGTTGGCCTTCTTGGCCACCTGGGCACACTGCTGGCTCATGTTCAGCCGGCTATCTACTAACACCCCCAGGTCCTTTTCGGCCAGGCAGCTTTCCAGCCACTCCTCCCCAATTCCAGCCACTCCTCCCCAAAAGGGAGGAGTGTTGTGTTGGGGAGCAACACAACTGCATATACTGGATGCGACATAGCAGCTTGTGGTTGTGTAACAGACAGACTGGATTCTCCAGCTGAAACTGCTGCTTATTACTTGTACCATTGTCTAATATTAGAGCCATGAGGCACTAATAATACTTTTTCTCTTGCTTGCAGTACAACAAATCATTTGGTATGTTGTATCTACATTCAAATGTATTCATCACATTTGAATACAGATATAACGCAAATGTTGTTCTTGACAATAAAATGTAGTTATGGAAACTAATACAGATTTTTTTGTACATACTAGAGAAGCACATTAGATCATTCAATTCCTACAACTGCTCCAAAAATTAAATAAGGTATTTTTGAATTATTAAAATACACTGTAGACTATATTAGTATGATTTGTGTGTCCATTTTCTTCAATTATTATACAGGAAAAAAAAAGCCTTGGGAGCGAAGCGTAAGAATTAGTCTTTACTGTTATATATTTTCAAAGAAAGTAGAGGATTTTCTTCAAATCAAAGAGAAAATAAACTATTTGTGATCACCTGTAGCAGTGAGTTAACTGTATTGCATTTCAAAAAATGTATTTTATCACAGAAATGAAGAAAACTGAGGCACCTCATTCATAGGGTGGTAGATAGATTCCATTTTTCCAGGGTGGTTAGAGAAAGTCAGTACTCTGACTCTGACGCTTTTCCCTTTGCTGGAGCCGAGTCACACAGCTTTACTCTCAGTCACGGGTACTAATTCACAGCAGCAGCCCAAGCCTATCTGGGAAGACCCCATCACACTTTTTTGCCTGAAGGTCTTACCTCATATGCGGTGAGTGAAAGTAAATCTCATGACTTCAAACAGTATTAAAACAAACATTTTATTCTTTTTTTTCACAACAGCAAATTTTGGTTTTAATGCAGAAGAAGGACTTCCCTTTTGATCAATAATTTCCACAAGGCCCCAGGGTTGGGAAACCACAAAGGCATCTCTGCATGTGTAGCCAGGGAGTCTGGTACAACCTCTGCACCTCCTGCACACAGGGAGGAGATGCCTGGCTAATTTTGCAAGAACAGGTAGAAATTGAAGTATATAATTGAATTTCTGGATTCACACATTCAAGGGTCTCAAATAAAATCAATATGACTTAACCCCATGCATGAAGTAATGACTGTAGAGGGCCACAGAGGAGAGTTGCATGGCCGCAGAAAACAAATACAAAATCTTAGGAGAATTTAGGTAGAATTTGTTGACACAATATGTTTACATGAGCAACTAAGGGGGAAAAAAAAAGCAACCAATTAAAATAAACATTTTAAAAAATAGTGAGTGAAATATTTCATGAAAAAGACAACTCTGGGGACTTGTGACTTGATCCAAATGAAGAAAAAACAGTCTTTAAGGTTCATACACCTCCCATTAGATGCAAAATGATTAGCATTTGGTTGTCTATTATTCTCTCCTATCTGATGATATGTGCTAATAGTCTGCCGTTGCTAAGGGATGTTGCTAAGCAAGGAAAGGCACAGAGGAGGTCAGCCACCTCTTCACTGACAACTTCCAGCATCAATTATTTTTGTGAACTACAGATTTCATTTTTTCAGAATGTTCTGCATATTTTTTTTGAGATAAAAGAAGATTTATCGCTATAGTACAATCCAAACATGTAAAGACTTAAATCTCCTGCTGGAATTGTCTCTTTTTCATTAAAACCTAATTTCTGTTCCTCAGCATTGCTGTGCACTCATCAGAAGGTAATAACCATAGCCTGACCTAGTTTTGTTCAGTTCTGACCAAATTATATGAGAAATTTGGGTATTCTTGGTAAAGAAACATTTTTATGTTGATTTAAATTACTTTACTAATAGTTATTTTATTTAAAGGATGATAGTTAACTTTAATTGAAAAAAGTAACAGGAAAAAAAGTATTGATTTTTAACAAAGCAGAAAATCAAGAGCCATTAAAAAGATATAATAGGTAAACATATGTAAAATACCATTACATTGAAAGACTAAATAGTTTCTTAAATTACATTTCTTCTAAAATTGTTACTTATTGGATTCCAGGTTCAGAAAAGAAGCTTTTAGTTATATTCCTTCAAATGAGTATCTCAGCCAACAGAGTATGTCAATGTGTAACTGAAATGAGTTAGTACTGTTTCTAAACTCATATCATTAATATAGAGATTTGCTCTTCTGTAAGTTTTTTAATGGTGACTGGAATACTTTATGCTGCCAATTCCCATTTCATGAGTGAAAGTCAAAAGGATATAGGCTTCCAAATAATTTAAAAGGGAACAAAAAACCACTCTAAAATTCTCCCTGGTTTTTTTGGTTGATTGCTGTGAGTCTTTTGAAGTCTGATATGAAGTGGTTAGGGTCACTGCATTATCATCAAAGTGGTTTTGAGCTGTCCCCTCAACAACAATTTCACTACACCATTATGAACATTACTGTTCTGTGAAAGGTAGACAAGTTTAATGCAGGCTGATCAGCGTCAAGTGTTAAAACTTGCTTTTTCTCTCTTTTAGTTTTTAACAAAACTATGTCAATAACAAGCTCCTAAGCTTTGTTTCTCCAAATCACAGTATATCTGGCTTTTTCAAACTATTGTTAGTGATTTCTCTTGTGGTCTAAAGCAGAAATGCTAGTTTGGGTCAACTTGCACTGAAGACACCTTCAAAGAGAGCAGTAAGAGTTTTGCTTTGTAGAGTTTAGAGAAATATTGAAAAGGAAGTAACGCATTTTTATTTTTCAGTGGTTTAAAGAAATATGTCCAGAAAAATCGTTATTTCTATGGGCTGCAATTAGGCAAAATGACTTGAAATGGATCATTATTTTTCTAAGTGGTTCAGGTGAACACTTAGGTTTTTGCAGCTCGTAAGGCTTAAAACATTAATCCTTGAGGAGAGCAAGTGAGAAAATCCCTGTCTCTCATGTTGTTGTGACAGGATTTTTAAGCTGAATTTTCTGAAATACTGTAAATAAAATTTCTTTTCTATTGCATTTTTAACTCTCCACTCTTCATACATGGACATGCTGAGACTTCTGTTAGTACCACTACATTCATATTGATATCAGTATTAACTTTCCTACCAATGAATAATGACACTAATTGATTTTGATCAGGTGGAACATGTCATAGGAATCCTTAACAGTACTACATGAGCACTGAAGAATTGAACTGCAGTATACCCAGCCCAAGAGACAATTTGTTATCAGTTTCATCCAAAGGAGAAATTATAGTGATGGTTACCTATGAAGGTGACGATCTACAAGTCTTTAAAAGGTTTCATGCTTTTAGAAAGCTTTATCTATCTTAAATTAATTTTAACTTTCACATGGAATGAATTGCATGTCTCCAGAGAGGACTGGATGAACACGTATGTACCATTTAGGATTTACCCTTTTCTGAAGGCTTCAATGGGGCTTTGTTGCTTGTTTTCACTCTGTGCAGATGTATGTTTGTACTGAACTTCCTAGATCACAGTTGAGGAACCTTTTTATTTTTGACAGCTAATTAGATTTTCCAATGACAGTGGTAGGCTGCATATTAATAGCCTGCAATGCCATGGGAAAAAAAAATCATATAGTCATAATCTGTATGCAGTGAAGTTATAAATCCAATCCAAATTATAAGCGACAGGTTCTCCATCTCTTCCTAAAAAAAATAACTTAAGGTTTACTGAAGAGTTGGGTGGGCAAAATATATTTTTCCTTTGGAAAATAAATATATTTTCTTTAATATTATGCCAACTAACAAAGTTCCAAAAGGATTCATAATACATTGTTTCTTTTACTCTCACAAGTATGGACATTTCAGGGAAAACACAAGATGTAAGGAAATAATGGCAAGTAAATTACAGCAGAATATGTTGCAAATAGCTGAAACATGCACTTAGCTAAGAAGTTTCTGCAGCAATCCCTCACACTGTTGTTCTTCACAGAAAACCGAAACAATGTAAGTCAGATTTCAGTCTTTGTGACAGACTACTCAGGAAGGGAACCCACTGTCCACTGAGGAAAGGAATAAAGTCCTAAGTGAATAGAGAAATAAAGTGGTCCCCAAAGAACTGACTGACTGATACTCTGTGATCTGTATGGTGTACACTTGGACCTCTAATTAAAAGTATGGGACAGCACTACTTCATCAAAAGGAGAGCTCTGCTGAGAAAGCTGGGACAACAGTTCCATCTGTCATAATCATCAGAAGTATTTTATGTAATCAAGTTGAAAGGAAAGTAAGTTTATACTGAACGTATTTCTTTCTTAAACCAGATTTCATAGGAAAAATATTCTTTTGCTCAACAATCTCAAATTAAAAAAAAATTATATATCTTGTCCATTTAATGCAATCTTCTGGAGAGGCTTTATTTTTGCTATTTAAAAAACCAAAGTATCCCCTTTTAGTAGCCAGGGTCTTCCCTGCTTTCTTTTTCATGACTCTCATGTGTGCACTGTATTGTTTTCATGGAAACAGTATGTTTTTTATCTTTCAGTTCCTGAATTAGGAGATGCTGCTTTTCTACTGCATTTAAGAGACTATACAGTATGATAAAATGCTAATACAGCTAGTATGATAAAATGCTAATAAAGTTATATGCATTTTTTTTTTTTTACTATAAAATAATAGTAATGTTACTATTAGAGAAGAGATGGGGAAGGACTGCAATTGTCATCTTGTACTACTGCTAGTAGGGCTCACTCCTCTGTGAAGAGCAGAGGGAGTGCAGTTACTTGCAGAAGCTGACACACTGGAAGAAAATGGAAGAAAACTGCAAATGCAGTACTGACATTTCTGACATTTCTGCGAAGAAAGGGAACTGTCTGTGCTTAACATAGACAAAAAAAAGTGGCACAAGAGGCAGTAGGAAAAAATAGAAAACTCTACACACATACACACATATGCACCCCTTACCCCCCTGAAGATCAAAGGAGGAGTGAAGTATGGAAAAGGGAAAAACTGTCTTTTGTTTTTTTCCAAAAAGAACAATTAAAATACAAAACATCTGAAGCATTTTATAGCCTTTCCTCTTCTGGGTTTGTTTTTAGAAGTTTTTCTCTTGTGATATAAACCCAGAACAGGCTTGCAGACAGGCAGCCCACATAGATGTCTCCCTTGAAACAACTCAGTAGTTCCTAACAGCAGAGACGTGCTATGAGATGTAGGAGATATGGCTGTTCAAAATTTCACCTTAGGGGTTTAGCTGCTAGGCTGCATTTTCAAAGAAATAATGGTAATCCCGCCTTCTTAAGACTGTTCTCTCATTTAAGCTCTCCACTTACCTAATAAAATCATTTAGACATAACATCGTGATTTATAAATGTTGGGAAATTGTGCCACTGGTAGATGTTTGTTAACCTTGCTAAGATGGCATCAGCTTTACTACTCTAGGATGTTTATTTTCCTGGTATTTTAGAAATGTCCCTTTGGGGCATTCTAAGCTCTCTAATTACATTTATACAAGACAAGTATTTTTTAATTATAGAAATATTTTCAAATGTTTTTCAGCATTTGGTTTGGTAGGGTTTTGACAGGAAAGTTTAGATCAATTTGTCATGACTTAGCATTTTCCTTATTTAACATACCAATATATTTTCCCAAAGGTATCGGCTGTTTGATTATCAGATAGTTTCTAATGGAATTTCCACTGAGTTGTGGAAAACTTACTGGTATGGTCTTTTAAGAAATACTTATTTTTTGTAATGTGCCTAAAATACCCATTTCTTCTCTTCATCTGATTTTTTTAAGTCTTTCTATATTGTCAGTGTCCTTCCTCAAATTCCAGCAAGACAGAAAAAGTTTGGATAAGGTTATTGGGTGTTCCATTAAAAAACCAGCACTTATTTACAATCATTTCTTCCCTTCCATTTCAACCAAAAACCTGAGAACCGAATCTATGCACATCACAATCTCAGCCTCAACAGCATAATCCCAGGATAAGTCAGTTTGCTGTATAGCAAACACCTGTGACCTTCTGGGGCTGGTGCAGATATTTCTGCCTGCATTGTTGTGTTGGGCTTATGTGATGAAGGTTTTGGTAGCAAGGAGAGGGCTGCAGGGGTGGCTTCTGTGAAAAGACACCAGGAGCTGTCCCCATGTTGGGCAGAGCTGGTTCCAGCCAGTGACGTTGGTAGCGTGTCTGTGGTAACATATTTAAGAAAGGGTAAAAAATGCTGTGCAACAGCAGCTGGGAGAGGCGTGAGAATATGTGAGAGAAACAGCCCTGCAGACACCAAGGTCAGTGAAGAAGGAGGGGGAGGAGGTGCTCCAGGCACCAGAGCAGAGATTCCCCTGCCACCCGTGGTGAAGCCCATGGTGACACAAGTTGTCCCCCTGCAGCCCATGAAAGACCATGGTGGAGCAGATACCCACCCTGTAACCCATGCAGGACCCCAGTGCTGGAGCAGGTGGATGTGCCCTGGAGGAAGCTGCAGCCTGTGCCGGAGCAGGCTCATGGCAGGAGCAGCAGCCTGTGGAGAGGAGCCCAGGCTGGAGCAGGTTTGCTGGCAGGACCGGTGACCCCGCGGGGGACCCACGCTGGAGCAGTCCATTCCTGAAGGACTGCACCCCATGGAAAGGACGCACGCTGGAGCAGTTCTTGAAGAACTGTAGCCCAAGGGAAGGACAAATGCTGGCGAAGTTTGTGAAGGACTGTATCGCATGGGATGGACGCCACACTGGAGCAGGTGAGGAGTGTGAGGAGGAAAGAGTGGCGGGGATGAAGTGTTATGAAACGACTGCAACCCCCATTCCCCATCCCCCTATGCTGCTTGGGCTGGGGGACAGACAAATGCTACTCACAGAGTGCTGTGAGGAGGCAGAAGAATTGAGTGAAGCCGAGCCTGGGAAGAAAGGAGGGATGGGGGAAAGGTGCTTTTAGGGTTTTTTTTTTTATTTCTCATTATCCTACTCTGTTATTAACTGGCAATAAATGAAACTAATTTCCGCAAGTTGAGTCTGTTTTGCCCATGATGGTAATTGATCTCCTTGTACTTACCGCAACCCACAGGGTTTTCATGGTATTTTCTCCACCTGTCCTGCTGAGGAGGGGGAGTGAGAGAGCAGTTTGGTGGGCATCTGACAGCCAGCCAAGGTCAACCCTCCACAACTGTTGTTTATATTTTGTTCAATAATGAAAATACACTTTCTAAAGCACTAGCACTAGGATACAATTCCCATCCCAAAGTTTTTGTAATACAAAGCACAGAACAATTACAAAGACCACATTAGAAGACAATGCAAAGAAGATGAATAAAGAGGGTTTTTTTCTTTTTTTTTTCATCCTACAGGAGGCAAAGCTAGCCCCAAATACAATACAGCCAAAATGTGTTGCTATTGACAGTAAGGCAATGATCCAAAGTCTGGAGATAAAACTTTATTGTACAGTCATTTGAAGCAGTGAATTAACCTGCCTGCTACACAGAAAGGACGAGAATAGCTGCCTGATCATTCCAGAGTTGGAGATCTCCCAGGTCCAGGAGCTTCACCACCCAGCGAAGAGAGGCCACCACCTGAGTGCGATCCAGCTTGCAGGCTGCAGTAGGAGGAGCTCTGTCAGGGATGAGCAGGTAACCCCCCTGCTCTACTGAGAAGACATCAAGTGGTACAGCAAAGGCCTCCCCTGTGGCGTCATGCTAACAAAAACTAATGATGTGGTCTCTACAAGTCAGTGACCAGCTGCAACGGCCTCGCCTGGTGCAGCATCTCCAAATGTCATGAAGTGTTGCTGGCCCATGTGGCTAGTACGCACTTCCCTCATGAAACTAAACCAAGCCAACCTTATGGAAGTGTCCCACCAACCTTGACTCACACATGCGTAACAAAGAAAGGAGGAAAGAAAAGAATTTTAATTCTCTGTCACTGTCATGCTAATCCATGTTGGACTGGATCAGCCTGAGATGATGATACATACACTTCACTAGTTCCGTTGGCTTTTTTTCACAGCTGAGATTAGAATGACCCCTTTTTAAAAGCAAACATTAAAAAAAAAAAAAAAAAAAACAAAAGGAAAGAAATTCCACAGAAAAGTAAACTTTTTCATCTTTCAGTGACCCTAGTGAATTATGCATTATTTCTTTTTTTAGGTGCAAGGTATCTTAAAGAAGAGTTTTGAAAGTTAACAATTGAATTTACAAGTAACATTGTCACCCTCAAGAATTATATAGATATTTTAATCTAAATCTTGATGAAAATGAATTAATTTTAAATGTATAATTCCATAAACATAATTCTTCACAATTAACAATTACATATGGCCTAGGAAAAGCTATGATTATGCACAACTCTTGCCTCAAATTACAGCCAGACATTTTTTATCACCGGGGTTTGAGTCTATTGTTCAGGGTTTTAATCTTCGAATATAGGCTGGATTTCTTCTATGAAACACATCTAGTCCCTAATCTTTTTAATGAAATATTACTACTCAGATATTTCATGAAGAAATACAAAAAATGCCTGCATGTTTCCAGTTGGTATTAAAATTCTCTACAAACTTGACCTTGTCATAATGTCATACCTGTTTTCAGTACCTATGCTACTTATCTTAGCATAAACACTAACCCAACCATACCAAGCCTGATTTAACTTCCAAAAGATAAGTGAAATTATTCCTGTAGATAGGACCTATATACTTTATAAATTAAGACCACTTACAATTTAAATCTCATTCAGTTCTTTTCCTAAGGAATAACTAGAAGTAAAATCCTGCCAAGGCAACCAGAACTCATTTTAAAGAACAAGTCACTTTGTCCTTCTCAAAGTGATTAAATTGCAGTCCCATTCATTTTATCATTGCACCACAAAGAATTAATACACACTGCAGCATATGTGAGAATATCCCCTTACAATTCAGTGTCTATTGCCTAAATTGTTATGGAGTATCACATTTGTCCAACTTTTGAACACATTAACAGTTACTGTGTTACATACCTAACATTTTCTAACACCTTTATTCATTTTATATGGTACTTACAAACTACACAAAAGGGTGATGGTGGTATTGTAATATGTGAGTGGAACCAAGTGATTAATGTATATCTGTACCATAGTAGTTGGCAAAATATATGGCACCACAGTCCTTGATACGAGTGTCACAAGAGAATACTTGCCCAGTTACAATGTTTGTTAACTAAAACTCCTGTTTATGTCATGTTTTCATTTTGAAATGTCCAGTATACATTGCAATGGGATAATAAATTATTCATTTGTTAAGCCAAAGATTGAACAGTCTAATTTCTTTTGCTCTACTATAGTTATTAAGAGAGCAAGATCAGGGAAAAAAAAAAGTATTTCTATGTGTTTGTCTGGGTACATTTTACCTGACAAGTCAAAATGTCTAAAGCACGGAAGATGTGTATGAGATTAAAACTATTTTACTGGTAAGGACCGTGACATAAACAGAGAAGAACATTTGAGAAAATACTATTTTTCTGCTAAGACCTGTAATAATTTGTTTCATTCCTGTAATGCTAATTATGATCAGACATTGAAAAAACACACTTAAAGTTGACTTTAATTTAGAATGCACGTAGGCTCTCATACATAAAGGTGTTTCTTACAAGGACACGTAAGAAAGGAAAAATACAACAATCAAACCTGATTAGAGGGAAAAATAATATATCAAACAGTAATTATATGCAACATTAATATTTAGTATTATATATCAAACTATAAGCCGTATTATTGGTTTCGTGTGGACAGACATTCTGCATGAAGCTAAATATTACAATCCACAGATGACATAATTAGGCCTCTTTGTGTAATAGGCAAACTGGCATAAGAATATTTAAAGATACATGTTAAAACACTAGTCTCCTTGACGAAAGCAATTTTAGTTGAAATATGGGAAAGCTTACAACACGTACTACAGGTTATGGTGTGCTTTAGTGCCTGAACAAAAATCCATCACAGTTATTAAGACTGCTTAGGTATTCAAAGGTAATGGTATTTTGAAGTGCTTAGCTGAAGTTACAAGCTGAAGAAAAAAAGCTTATAAACACACACTTTTCCAGGTAGTAACTCCTTACAGAAGATTGCTCAGATTCAAATTTTAAGAATCCTCACCTTTTAAGTAGGACAAAATGGTCTGTATTGTCAGAAATTATCATTTTCACCGAGAATGTGATTATACTCCATTGTTGAGAAAATAGTCCAGAAAAGTCAGAATTAGAAAAACTGTATTTATGCATACCTATACGTAGCTATATAAAGAGTAAAATGGGTCATCCCCCGCCTCTGAGCTCAGTGCTGTCGTTGTTACTCCTTTCTCCATGTCGCCTTGTGCCCCCCCGCCCGGCCCCCCCCCCCCCCGAGGCGCCGCCATGTTGGCTGCGGGGCTCAGCCCTGCCCCGCGCTGGGGCCGCTGGAGCCGGCTGGAACCGGCTGTGTCCGGCACCGGGCCGCCCCGGCCGCCCCGCACAGGGGCCGCCCGCTGCCCCCGACAGCCACCGGGCACCCGCGCCCCGTATGTAAGCACGAAAACAGTGTGGGTGTCTTTCTGCTCTCCTTTGGCATACGCAGATAGAGCCTGTTCTTCATGTAAATGTATGCAAGACAAAAAGAGAAGGGAAAGAAATCAGCGTAAAATGCACACACCGGGAGACTCCCCACAGAAATGCATACACCGAGTAACTTACAACTTAGAAACATAATCGGGAAAAAGACAGACGTATAGTCATTGCAATCCTTCCATGTCACAGCCCGATCAGTGACATCTGCAAGCCAAATGGACAAGGTTTTATGTTTTCATGGTCTGATTCTGTATCCTGTATATTTGTACACGACAGTTTAGGTGCCTTAGCGGAAAAGGTTCCAGTTCCTCGTCAAACACATGCCTTCAGTAAAGTTTTATTTCGTATATGAACAAGGTGTGAAATTAAGAGTTCTGTTGAAAGAGATCACTGCAGGTGATTACCTCCATAAATTCCCTTTTTAACAGAACATATTTCATTCCACTCAAAGTCAGAACAAAGCTAAAATGTCCTACCACAATGCCTCACTGGTATTTTGCACTTTATGAACTGTCAGTGTGATATAATGTAAAATCAGAAACACATATATAACTATATCACAATCCAGTGGGATGGAAAATCTGCAGAGAAAGCACTGGAAAAAAGTTAGAGAGAATGACAGGAAATATAAAACTGAATGAAGTATGTTACTGGTAATTTTTGCTGTTGATCCAAGCCTATTTCTACTCCAACTAGCTTTCTCTCCCTGTCTCTAAAATTAAAAGGAAGTCTGTTATTGGTAGTGATTTCCCATGCCGCACAGCTCATTGCTGGATGCCGCAGGCTGGCGTTAGACAGCGTGCCGGAGGTCTCCTGGAAGTCAAAGGCCTTGCGTTGCTCTGACAGCACAGAGCTGGGAAGCTGCTCCCTCTTTCCACATGGTGACTCCACATGGCCCGAGGGCTTACCACCTGGTAAAAACAGACATAAAAACCAGCTGCTGGAGTGCAAGTGCTCTCCAGGCGCTTACATGGGGCTGTGCTGCGGGCAGCAAAGTGTGTTGGCAAAGTACCGCCATTCATTTTCTGGGAGATGGCTCTAGCTCATATACTTCATATGCCGCTTTAAACTCTGCCAAGCCCCAAGGTCACCATAACGCTGGCCCTGTAATCTGTGAGCCATAACTAACTCCTCCACAGTCCTGCTTTGCTGAACCCAGCAGATATCAGGTGAAGTAAAAAATCTGTCCCCACATTTAGGCAGCATAATCTTCATGTCAGTAAGTAGAAAGATTTCCTGAGATACGGTAACATCTTCATTCTTAAGGCAGAGTTAAACACACTCCCTCACAATCCTCTGAAATACAAGTTCATATAGCCTTCTAAAAGGAAAAAAAAAGTTATCTCCCTCTCCCTTACAGCTGCACAGCCTTCTATGTCCTTTTATAACTTGGTAGACAGATAGAAATAGTGTTAATTCTTTCTGATGGTAGACTATACTATTCTAGACTATAAGACAAAATACGTAGTTATTTTTCCTCAGCCTTCATTTTCTCCTAACTGTGTGTCTCCCTAACAAGAAAAGAATATAAAGCCAGATTGAATGTCTTTACAAGATAAGCAAATGTGGATGACATTTGGCCATGTCATGGACATTTATGCTGTTTGAAACCCAGATTCATTCCACAATCATGTTCTGTGCTGAGATGACACCAGTCTCTGGAATTCCAGCTGAGCACAGACTGCAAAGAAGGGCAGGACTGGGAAGGGAGGTAGTGGGGCAAGACACATCCAGAGACTTTAAGAGCAAAGAAATAATGAAATACATTGACATTGGACTAGGAGGGAAAAAACCCCAAGCTACTGGAGGTTTAGGCAAATTTTGCATTTAAAAGATTAATTTTGTTCCTGGGGAAAAGATTATTAAATTACAAAAAAAAAAAAAAAAAAAGTCTCTTTTTGTAGGATTTTCAACCTGACTTATAGAAGTACTGCAAGAACTAAAATAAATACTTTTGTTTGGGAAGATTCCTAGCTAAATTTGCACCAACCAAAAGTGCATAGACAGTTTCAGACAAGCTTTACAAAAAATCTCCAAACTTGTCATGAGGTTTATCTGAACTGAAGCTCTGAGTAACGACTTATGTCTCTAGCTTATTTACAAATGTAGAAAACAGCTTTTATAGCTGTACAAGTTATGAAAGTTATTTGAAAATCCTTATTTGTATTTGTCCTGGTTTTGGCTGGGATAGAGTTAATTTTCTTCCTAGTAGCAGGCATAGTGCTGTGGTTTGGATTTAGTAGGAGAAGAATGTTGATAACACGCTGATGTTTTTAGTTGTTGCTAAGTACTGCTTATGCTAGGCAAGGACTTTTCAGCTTCCCATGCTCTGCCAGGGGCACAAGAAACTGGGAGGGGGCACAGCCAGAATAGTTGATCCAAACTGACCAAAGGGCTATTCCATACCATATGACGTCATGCTCAGTATAGAAACTGGGGGGGGTTGGCCGGGGAGCAGCGATCACTGCTCGGGAACTGTCTGGGTATCGGTCGGTGGGTGGTGAGCAATTGCATTGTGCATCACTTGCTTCGTATATTGTTATTATTATTATCATTATTATATTGTTATTATTATCATTACTATTTTACTTTATTTCAATTATTAAACTGTTCTTATCTCAACCCAGGAGTTTTTTTCACTCTTACTCCTCTGATTCTCTCCCCCATCCCATCGGGGTAGGGGGAGTGAGAGAGCGGCTGCGTGGTGCTTAGTTGCTGGCTGGGGCTAAACCACGACAGTATTTTAGAAAAGTCAAATGAAAAACAAATCTCAAATTTCTGTTTTATAATATAATTGTAGCTCTACAAACATCAAACTGAATTATATCATGAAGAAAACATGTCTTTATTTTCACATCAATGTCTGATCCAATCTGACATCAGAGTTACAACATGCTTGTGTGTTTAGATACCATTTGTAAAAGCAACAAACTCTTTTTTTTCCACGTAGAGCTACTTGCAACCCAGAAATATTTTTAAGGACTTCAGTAAACATTGAAACATAGTCACAACTCTGGCTGATATTATTTTCTTTCATTGGAATTCTTCCTATCACATAACTTAAAATCAAACATTTCTCTTCACATGTGTATAAATATATGTTTATGTATATCACATGTTTATTAAAGAAAAAACCCACATTGATGTAAATAGGTTATTGTTGATGCTTCATTTCATTTCTGTAGTTTGAAACGTAATAATTCACTATGTCATCTGCTATCTACTTTCTCAGCATGTAAACAAATCTGTAACTGAAATTCAGGAGCGTGAACTGGATCACTTTTATGTGAACTAAAACATTCTGAAAAATAACAACACACTATGCAGTCTAGTGACAAATAATACTCCATGCTGTCCATGAGTACAGACATCCAAAGCAATGTGCCCTGCTCATTACTTTATGTTAATAATATCATATACAAATAAGGCAAATATAAGATAAAAAACATAGGTTTTAGTTTTATTTTTCAAATCAAGGGTACGTGTTTTTTAAGCTTTTGTGGCATAAAACAAACAAATATTTGTTTTATTTTCAAATGCCAAAACAAGTTGTGTTCCCGTCTGGAAAAAAAAAAAAAAAAAAAAAGAAGATAACCTTCTAGAAGTTACCTGCAGTGCATGGCTTTAATCCACTAGCTAACCTAAACACAACTTTCCCTGGATCAAAGAAAAGAAAATCCAAAAGCTTCATGTGGACTCTAAGTCATAGCCATTCCTTGAAACTCTTTGTACCTTTTCTCCTTAGTAGGGAAAATAGCAATGGCTCTCAGAGTTCTCATGGAGCTGGCTACACTAATGTTTGTCCTCAAAGTCTGTATGTGAGCAAGGCTTCTTGATTCCATCAAAAAGCAGTGTGGGAGTAGGAAAATACCAGTAAATATTAGCTGAAAACCTGAGTTTTGCAAGCAAAAGGACATTTCATAATTTCTTTTCTCTCAGATTCCTTCCTTCTGCTTGAAACATGCCGAGACCCAAATTTCTACTCCAATATATAATAATTGCTAAGAAGCAACTGTAGAACAATGGAGAAGATGAACAGCATACACACATAGATACGTGTACTTATAATGTCTATTCTAGAACAAAAATTGGAATGAATCATGCAGACAAGTCTACTGAAATGGTTTATATATATAAGTGACTTTCTTAAATGCCCTGCTTTACTTTCAGGAGTCCCTGCAGCAATTCAGATACCTTCTCACTTTCCCAGAGTCAGACATCATAAGCTGTGGATCTTTTAGCTCTGTACATCTCTGTAATTCCTTTTTACCTGCATCTGTTCCCTCTCTTGTCGGGACCTGGCATTTTTATAACCTTTTGGTTTTTTAATAATAAAGACATAGGATTTTGACCTTCCAGCATTCCTCTCAGTTTTATAGAGCAGTTTTTACAATATCTTCAAATTAATATTCAGGGAGTCTAACTTCAGTGCAGTGAATTGCTCAGCTCACCTGTTGGCTGAATAAGAAATTCAGGCCCCTAACTTTCCTCATCCAGCTGCAGTGTATTTCAGATGGTCAAATAAGCTAAAATTTAGATAATTAGAACTGTTCCTCAGCAGCATCAGTATTCAAAAGCTATTAAATACATGTATGATACTCAGTTAGGGTCTTCATATCAACACAGAAATTCAAATACCAGTAGGCATAAATGTTTTTAAAAAAAGTTCCTTTTACCTTCCAGCATAAAAAGCATTTTTTTAGTATTACTAATTGTGAGAGAAATGCATGGGACTGAAGAAATGGCAGTATTCCTCAGGAGCTAAACCCAGCAACATCTGCAAGTACTACAGCACAGCTTTGGGTCCTTAGTATGTCAAACTTAGAATTTTTAGTATACTTCTTAAAAATAAGAAGGATGGATCTATCTTATTCTTTCCTAAGACAGTAAATTGCTATTTTTTGCTTAATTTAACTACCCCTGTTCTGATCTTCATTCTAGCTTCAGGTGACAATTATATTGAAAAGACTTTTCCAAAGCTCTCAGACATACTCACTTGCTACTGTAATTTAAGTATCCAAGTCAGATTGTATTCCCAGCTTTTAGGTCAATTTCTATGTGGACTTCTGCTGAAAAATCAGGCGTACAATATGAAGCATATGTGAATAGTGACCTTGCTAAAAATGTTCATATAGTATGTATTTTTGCCTTATCTTGCTTCAAATCTCTTCATATCTTGCAGTAGTTTATTTTGCACCATTGGCAGATGACAGAATAAATACAGAATAAGAGAGGTAGTCTGTAGTGTTTGTGAGATCTAGCAAAATTTTCTGTATGATATTCTCATAAATCTCAACTCTACACTATTCCATGCTATTATTTAGAGTAGTTGTAAGATGGTGGTGATGACTACGAATGACTGTCATTTTTATACTCCATTGTGATACCTAACAATCCAAATATGAAGGCAGAAAAAATTACTGATTTGTGAACTTGACGTTTTGACTCAGCACTGTAAGGCCAAAAAGTAGAATATTTCTGAAGCTCAGTGACATTTTGTTTCATCTTAAACAGTCAGGCCTTTCCATTTTTCAGAAGACCTGTCTTAGTTGCATAGATAGTAAAATTACTTGATTTTTTTTGGATGGGGCGGGATACACCACTGAAGCAAGAAGGACAGAAAATCTGTTCCTGCTGAAAGCAATGATAATTCTACCTTAACTCTAAAGGAAGCAGGTTGAGGGTTTTAAAGTATGATGAATCTTGACCCTACATTGTTTAAGCACAATGGAATATTTGCCAGAAAAAAAACATTTATTTTTCTTTTTTTTTTCTCCTACACACTCTTGAACAAAGAACTGAACAGCCCTGGAGACACGCTTCAGACGTAAAGCCCGCTAGCAAGCGTGTGTCTCCTTTCCTCCATTGAATATGGAAGGAGCTTGTGGAAATTAGTGAGCAGGACAACATTCATAAAGTTGGAGGATATCCTTCTTCCCTCACCAACCCAAGAACAAAACTGAAGAAAAAAGGAAGAGAAAAAGAAAAAAGTCACCAAGCTTCACACCCAGGGATGCTCTTTTCACAGCTATAGAAATTCTTGAAATCATTGAGTGATAATGGATGCAATACATCTCATCTCTCTTCTGTTTTACGACACAGTTATGCACTGGCTTGATTTGCTCAGGACTGTATTTTAAGGCCTGCCTGAGGAGGATAACACCTTTACTTCTTTTGAGGCTCTTTAATGCTCTTGCAACACAAAATGTCCTAAATGAAGCTCACTCACCTATTTAAGAATTTTCCATGCAAATATGGGAATCTCCAGGTGCTATCAAACCTACAGTTTTAGTGCCAGCACTCTGCTTGTTCTCAGTACTGTTCCAACCTTACTGAAAAGGTCCAGGGTCTGAGGTGAGTGATGAACATTTCTGGTCAATGAGTCAACGTTTCTGCAAGGTTTTTCCAGAAGCATGTTTTAATGTTACAGATGATGAATATTCTCATCTTCCAACATTACATTTATGCAGGAGGCCTTATAAAAAACAGCAACTCAGCTTCATAGTTTTAATATGTTTACATGTTTACATTACTCTCCTGAAGTGAGTAATGGCACTCAGTGTTCAATGAGCATACTTTTTCACATTTACAGAATTTCAGTCCTTTGAAAAGCATGTCATCTAAAGTGTCACTTACTACAGACAGCTGAGGGGGAGGGAAAAATGAAAGAACAAACAATGTCATTCATTTTTAGGCTCTTTGACAATACCTTCTGTACACATTTTCAAAATGCACACCTCTCCAGTGCATTTACACTGTTGCTACAGCTAAACCACTCATTTGGGGATATTTGGGCAGTAACCGATTTACAGGTAACAGAACCGGGCAGTACTTTACAAGGCTTTTCCAAATATTAATATGAAATATATTTTACTTACTACTGCAGTTTTCCTTCTAGGCGGGTTAGCACAAAGCTTACTTAGCCAAAGCAAATTTAGTTTCCGGAACTCGGTCTAGAGGGACTGGGAGGTGATCCCACTGTGGATGTATGACAGCATGTTAAGAAAGGGTAAACTGATTGTGAACGTAAAGCAGATTTTAATGACAAGCAGCCAAGCTGTCTTGGGAAAGAAAATTTTAAGGCCACATTTTATCATCTTAGCTTATTTTGTTTTATCCTTGTCTGAAATGCAATTTAAAAACAACACACGGTAAAGAAACATTAAGCACTTTCTATGTTAGCGGAAAGTCTGTGTTAACAAAGTACTGTTTCCAGTTGTGGGCTCCCCAGTACACGAGAGAGATGGGCACACTGGCAGAGTACAACAAAGGGCCACAAAGATGACTGAGGGAGTGGAGCACCTCCCCTGTGAGGAAAGCCTGGGACAGCTGGGATTGTTCAGCCTAGAGAAGAGAAGGCTTGGAGGGTGGGGGGAACTCATCAATATATACAAGTATCTGTAAGGAGGTTGTAAATAAGACTGAACCAGGCTCTTCTCAGTGGTGCCCAGTGACAGGACAAGAGACACTGGGTACAAACTGAAACACAGGAGGCTTCATCTGAACATAAGGAAAATTTTTTTTTTTAATGTGAGAGTGTCTGAGCACTGACACAGGTTGCCCAGGGAGGTTGTGGAGTCTCCATCCTTGGAGATATTCAGAAGCCATCTGGATGTGGTCTTGGGCAACTCCAGGCACTAGGTGCCCTGCTTGAGCAGGGGGTTTGGACAAGAGGATCTCCAGAGGACCCTTCCAACCTCACCCATTTTTTCATTCTGTGATTCTGTGAAATGTTACGTAATCGAACTAGACTGTGCTAATTCCTGGTAATGCCTTTTTTCCTGTTTTAAAGAACTTAGAAGTGACACATTGCTCTTTGAGTGGAAAGTTGTCATTTTCACAGACTGCTCAAAACTCCTTCTTCACGTTTTAAAGAAAACAATTACAAAAGAAGAAAATCATGCTTGTGGCCCTAATGACCTGTAAGCTTGGCATGACAAACTTTTGACTTTCTCTGTAGTCCTAAACAAACAAAGGTCTTTTTTGGTACCAAACTCACTGTGAGTTTACAAGAAATTTATGTTTGATAACAGTCAAACCATTGACCAATAAAGCCTAGTGAAAATTTCTCACTTGTTAATTTGAGATGTAAGGCATCAGGTTTCTTCTAACAGAGGATGGCAATACACACACACACACAAAAATAAATTTTGTTTAAAAATATTATGTTGTCAGTAGAATTCAAATGTAATCAGTCCTTGGATA
Source organism: Pelecanus crispus (assembly GCF_030463565.1). Lineage (NCBI taxonomy): Eukaryota > Metazoa > Chordata > Aves > Pelecaniformes > Pelecanidae > Pelecanus > Pelecanus crispus. Next base: position 118,905,768 of record NC_134643.1, read on the forward strand.
ACAAACCTGGCACATTTTGTATGACAAGGCTTCTCAAAGGCCACCTGCCTGAAGCTTCTAAGTATGGATAAACTGAGCAGAAAACTGGTGGGAAAGAGGGATTTTTTAAGCTTCCCTGGCAGGGTTAATACTGTCAGATCCTGAATAGTTTAAACAATAATTTCTGTGCAAAGCATTTGCTTGTGCATTTTTAAATTAAAAAAAAAAAAAAACCCAAAACAAAACGAACAAACAAAAATCCCCACACATTGTATGAGAAAATGTTTGAACAGTTTTGTTTCCCTCTTGCCTACCTGGAAATTACAAAACAGTGAATGCTTCTGACTCAAGCAAAGTGAAGTAAATTAACTCAGAAAAAACATATGGCTTTGAAAACAAGTGTCTTCAAATATTTTAAGATATAGGCTGCAAATAATTGGAGAGCCACATGTAGTGTATAGTTTATGCCTCCAGTTCCATAGCAGCATTAGTATAAAATCTGAGCTAGTATTTTAAACCAGCATTTGAGTCAAAGTCTAGAAATAACAGATTAGATCCCACATGCACTCATTGTACATTCAACTGGTTGCAAATAATATCAGCACATTTCCAAAAGCATTGAAGAAGTATTCTCACACTAATGTTGTTTCTTTACATTTTAATGATTTGAATGTAAAATTTCAGTGACTTTATCTCTTGTTTGAAATGTAATGTTTGAGATACAACAGCAAACAACTATGGGGGTGGTTTTCATGTAGTTTATAATACTACATTAAACATTATAATAAACTTTTATTTACACTTTATATGTTTTTTCTTTTTCTTTTTAAATTTTTATTTCCTTTTCAGTGTTGGTCACCTTGATTTGGAATTTTTTGAGTTATTAATTTTTGCTAAAATACAAGATTCATAATTCACTGAAACAAGGTAAATAGGCATGTTCTTGATCTTATTTATATTCCAAAATTCATTCTCTGTTATTTTCCTGATGCCTTCTCCTCATAGTCATCTTGTTAGCATTCATTTCTTTCTTTTATACATAATTATACCAAAAGTCAGTATTACAAGAAATTATATTTTTTTCAATTTGTGAAGGACTGTTGAGTGTTGATTTTGGGGTGAGGTTTTTTGGGTATACTTAAATTGTATTTGAGAAAAAAACAGAACCTGCAGTTCATTCTCTCTATGTTCCTATAACTTAGGTTATGATTTCCACCTTAATGAGCTTCAATATAGCATTCTTTTATCAGCTATTTAACATTGCCTGTAATTTACAATGTACTCTTGCACCAAGGAAAGAAAGAAACACAAAGCGACTTAGAGCATAAGAAGAAACTCAAGCGAGAATTGATCCAATACTAAAACTTCTAAAGAGACTCAAGAAGCAGTTCATATTAAAAGCTCTTACATGTTGCTTAATATTATCCCTACAGCTTTACATTGGGCACCTACAGTTTTAAACGCTACGTGAGCAGCTTTTCAAAATGTGCTTAGGTCATACATTTTCCATCAATCTCCCCAAATATCTGTCTTTACCTTTCAATCTCCTTTTAGAAGCCCCTTCTTCCCTCTCCCTTCCTATAACACATAAGATAAGGTAGAAATAGTTCAACAAGTTGTGGAATTACCCAAGATGCCACCTTTTCCTTTGACAGTTGCGCTAGAAGACCTTGACATTCTTAAGGAGCGAATAGGGAACACATAAGTGAAGACTGTTCTATTACATCTTAGAGATATTTTTCAGAATCAGTTTAGTCTGTCTTTTTTGAAGAACTGCTCTCTTCAAGGTTGTACTCCTATAAGTACTGCTTGTACAATATGTGTTTATCCCATATAGTTTCATCCAACATTTTTTCAGCCTTCTGCAGTTTTTGATGTTTGAAATACCCTTTAAAATATATGCTAGAATTTCTAGGACATTTTCTTGAAAGTATGGATTGAAGAAAATCTTCATAAACAAAAAATTCCTGAATTAACTTTGCTACTACCTAGTGTCTTTTTCAATCAAAAGGTTCTTGCTTCATTAAGATTCCTTCTAGAAATGCAGTATAAGGTTCACGGTACACTTAGAGTAGCTATAGTTCCCTTCAGCATCTGAAAAAAAAAAAAAAAAATTACTTACAAGTAGCAGAAGGTGACAGAACTTTTGTTAAAGTGGTAAGCATAGGTTAGTTAACAACGATTTTTCTATAGCCTTTTCATTAGTCAATGTTGACTTTTCAGAATCAAAAATTCCTCTCAGGCATATGCTAACTTCAAAGAGAACAAAGGCTTTATCTGGTCTTTGATGCCCTTTTTGAACTAACAAGAAAAGAAGAATTCCTAAGAATAACCGCTAAACAGATGATTAAAAGACAAAAAACTGTGTTCAAGTCTCTGCATTTCACAGGTTAGAAGAAGAGCTTAAGCCTGTATACCCTATGAGATATGGGACGACCCCTCTACTGGGCAAAGGTCTGATTTTTCTAAAGGGGAGGAAGTGTTCATCTTGGCTTCGAGCTTCTTTCTCTTGCTATGGAGTGCCTTGTATTCATCACAACTCAAAGCATATTCCAGAAGTCTCAAGAATGTGTACGATGGGAGAAGTACGTCTATATAGCTATTTTAACTAGTGCAAAAAGAAAATTATATCCATAGATAGATGTTTCAGCAGGTGAGGGAACAGTTTCAGTAGCATGCCACAACTGTAAGCATGTAGAAACAAGTGTTTCCTAAACCAGACAGTAACAGTTGTGCTATTTCAACAAGTAAATTTCAGATTTTTTTTTGAGTTTGTGATTTGCACTGAAACATTGGATCATGAAAGTAAAGTCTTCAATTCATTAAAAAAATGTTTTTTTAAGTGCATGATTATTTGTCTTGCCTTAATTTTTTTCAAATTGCTAACTCTAGAATGATTTCATCAATATTTACAGTCATACTCTTCACACCTATCCAGGTGACGTGATGCAATGAACAGGATTTCTGGAATATATTATAAGCCTTAAACAGAAGAAAGGGGCATCATGTTGATGCAATCATATGCACTTACCCACTGCCACGAAAACAAAGTGTGCAAACATATAAATAGTGCTATTTAGGATACAAACATACAGGTAGCAGTGTCTGTAAATAAAACATGTTAAAAAGAGAAATTAGAGCCTCTTGAGAAACATTCATGGAAGGCCTACTTTTCTAATAATGCTGTTACGAAAACAAATTCAGATTGTTATGAAAACCAAAAAACAGATGGAATGCAGGTAAGTGTTAGGCCCAGCAACACTTACCATACTGAAAGCAGTACAGTAGATTAATAAAATATGTAGTAAGTTCATAAGATGTGTAGTATATTTACTTTAATATCCCCAGTGATGTGGGATACCAGGATATGTGGCTATTGTTGAGATTAACTCATGAATATACAGTAGGAAACAATTTATTTCTCTTCTTGTTCAGCTGTACCCTGGAAAACAAGTTACTGAGAAAGCAAGATAGGGGGAAAAAAACCCAAATGTTTTATAATGTGTTATCGCCAAGGTTCTTTTCGTAGACATATAAGAAAAGCCATATTGAGATCTGATATGAAGTGCCATTTCAAAGATAAAAAGGGTATTTGATTGAATGTTAAAAATATTCTTCCTCCTTGCCTCTAAAAAATGCCTATAAGTAAGTCTCTAGGCATTCCCAAACAGGCATGAAACACATACAGCTCACCATTCATTCTTTTGCAGATTAATTTTTAAAAAGTGGAGACTTGTTTCCCTCCTTCCATGGTATAACTGATATGTGCAACGGCCCCAGAGTTGCACAGTGATGTCAGCACCAAACAGGTGCATGAGAATCTCATCACCAGCCCCACTCCTTGGTACAGTGTGGCAATGGAAGCAACATGACGTCAGGGAATCGTGTCATGATTATTTGATGTTACCGGTAGCTTCACCTACTGCAATGCCAATTGGTGTGCATAGAAATTCCTTCAGCTGATGTCCAAAAGGCTTTGGAGAAACTTCTGTAGTTTATTCCACTAAAGCTATCAAATTCTACTCACTGTGTTCCAAATCAATTAAGGGACAGATGTACTTTTAGAAATACAGGACTGTATTTTTTTGTTGGTGGTGATGTTTTTAACTTATGTCTAGCCTTATGCTTCCTGAAACATGGAAGATTTCCAAGAACTGTAGCTAAGTTTTGGATCTAACTTTTTTTGAAGTTGCTCAGTGGTCACTCTGTGGTATTATATGAAAACAAATAGTACTAAATCAGGTGTGGTTAGAAACATGCCAGTCAGCTACTGACACTGATTAGTTAATGTCAAACACCTAACTTCATACAGGAAAAGGCTAGGCTGGGTGTTACTCCTACTCAATGCATTTAGTTGTACCTAGCAGACTCTGTTGTCATAGCTAATGTTCTCAGTACATTGATAGCCAGTGAGAATAAAACTGCTGGCAGATGAAGGAGACGAGCAAACAGATGGTGAACCATAGGTCAGTACTTTTCTCATAAAATGATTACAGTGAAGTTTCCCCTGCACCCGAAAGATGATACTCAATAGACTTCTTTCTAGCTTTCCTGTGGCCAAGTATTCTCTGTTATTTTTTCAGATGCAGAGAAAAAAGGATACATAATTTCATATCTGTCACCTTATTCACATCTCTTCCTTTGATTTTGATGGTTGGATACAATTATCAAAAGTTTCCAAGTCCCTACAGCATTTGTCTTGCTTCCAAATTTCATTTTTTTATTGGCTCTTCATTACAAAATGCTCGTTGGCTTAACACTGTGCTTCCAAGATTGTAAACAGTGTCATGAAAAATAATGCTATACTACTTTCAAAGTAACAGGAAAAGAAAACTACATCTTCATTCATTTTCTATATCTAAAATGTAAGTATTAAAAATAAGGAGATTACAGAGTTATTTAAGCATGTGCAATTAACAATCAAATGTGCCTAATCCTCTTTTGCTATTCTGAACTTTAATACTGGAAATCCTTTTGAAATTTTCCATATGACTAGCATGATAATTTTATATTTGCATATGGTTTACATATGAATTAAATACAGGATTTCCACACAGATAATGCTTACTAAACATTACAGAGGAAAATTTTCAGGGCCTTAATGTTGTTCCACACTTAACATTAGAAGTGCAAATGTTCGAATTCAAGCCCCAATATAAATAAGTGAACATGCTGATACTGCTGAACCTTTAGCTGCAAAACATCGTTAAAACTATTTGCCACCTTTCAAGTAGTAAACAAATATGCTTAATCACTCTTTGAATTACTGTAATGTATATCATAACTAACATTTGTTAATGGCTCAGAAAAGTGTTCATTTGCCTGTGCAAAAGATAAACTATATTAAGCACCACAAGGCCTGATTTTTATACCACTCACACTGCTCTGCTGCAACTTGGTAATCCTAATAAAATCAGAGAAATAACGCTGATCCAGACCCAATGTTGGTAATAACTGTCAGGTGAACAAGTTTAACAAGGCTTTCTAAACCTAAAATTGTTCTTCATTATTTCAGTACAAGCAGAGGTCAGAAAAGAGAAATGAAGAGAACTAGATTGTCTGCTGTGTGAGATGATGATTAATCATCTGTGTTTTGATGTTTATCTGAGGTTGGGATAAGGAAATAACCTCTACACTTATCACATTTTAAAACTAGGTGATAAAGACTTTTACTGTGGACATATATGTTGCAATGGAAATAACAGTAGTAAAGAATGGCCTACAAAATATTTTTTTGATTCTTCTATCTGATCTATGCAATTCCACAAAAATCCAACCATAGAACAGTATCTAATTCAACATTATCTAGCAGTGATATATAACCACAAACTGGATGATAGTTGAGAAGTGTTCCTTTGCTCCTCTTTTCTTACTAAAAATACTTGACGCAGGCTGTTGATCTTCTCCCTCCTCTCATTTCAACCTATGGAAATTAACAAAACATAAGGTTGGAATGGGCCCACAAGTGTCATCCGTTCCCATGCCATGCAGAGGTCATAGCTATATTTTGTTAATTCTGAAATGTTTATCTGGCATGTTTTTGAAGTTCAAGAGTAAGGTTGACTTTGCAACTTCTTTCTGTTCCAGCACTTAATTATCTCCAACAATAGAAAGGTTTTCATCAAGTCGTCTCTAAATCTTTCTTATTGATTTTCAAAGCCAGTACTTCTCGTCTTACTCTCTGTTGGCATAGAAAACCAACCATTTTGCTTTTACAGCAGTCTTTTTAGGTATTTGAAGATGACTGTGACAGAACAGCCCTCTCTTCTCTCTTTGAAACTTCTTCTCCACCTTCCTTGGCCATATTTTCTGCAACTTTGATCATTCTTGCTTTTCTTCTCTGGACATGCTTCCATTTGTCCACGTCTTTCTTGAAATGATGGGCTCAAAGCCAAACAGTGTTCTGGGGCTCCAAATGGAAGGATTACTTTGTATGTACACAAGCTACACTCCTTTTCATATATCCCAGCATAGCTGCCTTTTTTGAATGTCATCAAACAGTTAATTCAAATCCAGTTTATGATCCCCTATAATATTGCATTTGTCTATATTTCATTTTTATCCCTGTCATTTTCATAACTTGTCATGGTTATTTCTAATTCTGTGTCCTTTAATGTATTTGCAATCCCTCCTGACTTTGAGTCATGTACAGACTTAATAAGCGTATTCCATCATCTAAGTGGCTACTGAAAATACTGAGCAGAATCAGCCCCAGGACGGACCTCTGAGAAACTCCACTTCTAGAATGAGCCACTGATAACTGCTTTCTAAAGTAAGATTTTCTTATTAGTTTTGCTATGATAGTTTCATCTATTTCCCTTCCTTAATTATGAAGGCATCACTTCAAATAGCAAAGAAAAAATAAAATAAAATTAAGTAGTGACAACTGCTGTTCCTCTCCTGAATAGACTGGTCCTTATCCTGTCAGAAAGAAACTTGGATTTATCTAGACCCTTCCATATGTTTGTTAAAAATCTCCTTGTCACCTTTCAAGTGCTTACAGTTATTCAGTTCCAAGAATTTTGAGAGGGTAGAGAAGGACAGAATTTTTCCAATAATTCAAAGGTAAGCTAAGCTGTCTAACATCGTCTACGTTGCCCACGCCCTTTTTAAAGATACACTTCATGTTTTTCCTCTTCTATTTTTCTGCTCTCTCTCATATGTCTACAGTATCAAATTACTAGCAGTTTCAGATTGCTTCAATTAGTTCAAGTACCTTAGGATGAAGCTTTCTAGACCAAGCCAATCTGAAAACATTTCATTTCCCTAAACCTCTCACCTGATCTTCTTCTGTTTCATGGTGAGCATGACCCATTACTGCAAAAAAGGACAGATCTTTTTTTACAAGGACTGATACAAAAGGTACTAGACATTTCAGAGTTGTCAGAATCAGCTTTCTCTTATTGCTCAGCAGCAGACTAATTCCTTGGTTCTCATCTTAGTACTAACAAAAATACTTCTTGATATGCTTGATATCTTTTATTAGTTGCATCTCAGTTTGAGCTTTCATATTTTCTTTCCACACATTTTTCTTTACTTCTTTATATTCATTGTTTGTAACCTGACCTGATTTCTGTTTGCTTCTTAAATCTGAGCTTGATACAGAGCTCTTGGTTTCCTTAAACTGATTTCTTAATGCACATTCTCCCCTTCCTCTACATTAAAGTAATTTGTGATGATATTCTCACTACCGTTTCTTTGAGGAACTCTCATAGCTATATAATTATTATTCTCCTTAGATGAACCTCTCTCTTTTCCCTCCTTCTTTAAGTTTACTAGGATGATATAGATTTTAATTCTTTTCACAGTTATGAACTAAGCAGAGAACAAAATCTATATTCCTGCCACCCCAGAAAAACTTGCTTGATCATGATTAAACTCAGATGCAACTCACAGAGTCAGCATCTCCCACATTTAAAAAATGAGCTCGTTTTCCATTATCACAGTGCCATTCACAATCATACAATGAGTTTTTTAAATTCTGCAGTATTTTGTCACAGGGTAGATAGTCTATTGTGAAGCACAGTTCCTATTTCTTTCTCTTCACAGCATAGAATGTATTTTCTTAGATTCAATTTAGAGTACTTCAACATTTGATAAATATTCTTTGTTCTGGGAAGCTTCATTCTTTTATTATCAGTAATTTTTTTGACTTAAGGGAAAACAGTTCCCATTCAGATCTATTTTTTTTCTTTATGCCTAACCAGGAAAGAAAAAAACCTGTGACTGACATCATTTTAAGCTAAATAAACTTCAGCTGATTTGAAGGAACCCCATTAGTTGTGTCACTGAGAACTGAACCAATTTCTGTTCACTCACAACTTTCAAATATTTTTGCAGCTTGAATTTAAAATGTGGTATACTTCCCTTAAATGCATTTTATGAAAGTTTACTGGAAATAAATTAGTTAAGTTTTTCTATCATTCAAGCATAATACCAAGGAAATTAAAACTTTATTATTGTTTATTTCTGTAAACAGTACAGAGGAAAAGGCATGGCTTGCAGGTTACTTTTGACACTCAAGGATTATGGTCATCAAGAACAAATCATTTTGAAAAAAGACAATTTACTATTGCTGCACACTTAGAATACTACCTCCAAATGCATTCATTTTATCTCTGCTTTTCAACCATTTCTTATATTTCTTTGTTCTTTCTATAAGTCCAGTTCCAAAAGAGCGCTTCAGTCATGTACAATGGACTTCAGCATGCATGTGCTTAAATGCCCTTTCTTAAATGCAAATAATTTCATGAACTGAAATCACAATTAATGCTGAAAATCCTGATATAATTCAGTTAAATTCTCTATGAAAATTTGATGGATTTTTAGGCTCACTGAGAAAATTATCCTTTAAAGTAAGTAATAAAATAGTAATTGGCAGAAAGTCTGAAGGCTACAAAAAATATCAAGTAAATAGAACTGCTGGTGAAGAAAATGTTTCCCACAGTATTAGTGTCCCTGCTTAAAGGTCATCAAGAACTCAAGAAAATAAATAACATCTACCCACATCCAGCCCATTTGCTATCCTTTGTACATTACATGGCTGCTGATCTCTATGATGACATTTATCTTCAGTCCTGAGGAAAGATAGAATAACTCATGAGTATTGTTGACACAAGAGAGTTATTTCTCTGTTCCTCTCCAGCACAGGTAAATGTCATCACAGAGATCAGCTACTATTTATACTCACAGAGCAGTGGAAACAGTCTTTTGGCTGTTTGCACCTTGCATTTTAGAGAGCTGCCACTTAAATAAAATCTTAATAGGAATGTAGTTCATAATGTTCCCTTTACCTGTGGTTTGGGAGGTCTTCAAAGGCACATTGCATAATAAAACAAGAACAGTCACTTGCTGAGTAAGGAGTTACACTAATTCCCTGGTGCTTCATGCCATCTAGCAGCCTTCCTTTCTTTGAGCCCTGTACTGGCACCTGATTCTGCTGGTTGGAGAGCTGGAGAGTTTGAGATCACTTTGTTTTGTTTTGCTCCATCTTCTTATGCAAACACTAAGACAAGCACTACAGTCCAGCAGCAAATTTCCCTAGTGGACCAAGCATGCTGTCAATGTCATTTTGCCTACTTGACAAGAAATACAGAAGCCCTATTCCCATGACTTTTTGCAGAATAAAAGCAGAAATAATTTGTTGTGATTTAAAACATCCAGACAATACTTTAAGAGGCACAGGTGAACTGTAAAGCAGTCTGTTTTCTCAGAAGCCAGGAGAAGAGCCCAGCCCAGCCCTCCCAGGCTGCAAGAAGAGATTCCCAAGACACTACTGTAGCCAGGATGCTGCCCTCAGTCTGCATTGGTCCATACAACTAGGCAAGATGAATGACTTGTCTGCCACCTTTTCCCATTATCTAGCTATTTCTGTTTGCCTGCCACACACATACCATGTTATCAAATGAAGCCCAGCTTCCTGTCATTCAGCTACCAAGGAGGCAGTTCTTACAAGTCAGACTGCTGATCAGACATAAGAGAGTTTTCTAGTGATGACTCAGTTTCAGGTGTGTCTGTCATGAATCATCTGAAAACAGTTTTTTTAATTATGGTCCTGAATTAACAATTGTTATTATATCCTTCTACTTTAACACTGTTTCATGTAGCTGTAATATAACACTGTCAACTTGTTCTGTAGTTTAAAGACAAGCATAGTGAGAGCTTGTATCATCAGTCAACATTTTTATAGGAAAGATTTTACTGAAATATTGACAGGCCAATCACACTGCTGTAAATAGCTCATCGTCTTATTTGTGGGGAAATGTCAGAGCTACCTCCCTGCATACTGTATCTTCTACACTTCTCACTTCTGAGAGCTCAAAAAAAAAACCCCAACAAACCAAACCAAACTACATTCTTGACCTCACTTCAGCTGATATGCACTGTTCTGAAGATAAATAAAATAAAATGCTGACAGTGGCAAGATATGATTTCCCAAGGAATAAGGATTCTGTGAAAGAGACCAAATCATAAAGGAGCCTAAAGAAGGGAGGACCAGAGTGGTGGTACAATCCTGAGGACTGCTATAGAATGACACAAGTTAGAGCAGGTGTTTAGATTGTACAGGAGCTAAGCCCCAAAGAGGAAAAAAAAGAAATAGTGATAATTTAAAGACATATCTCTTGCTTTTCAGTCCCATGCCTCAACAAAGCTTCAGGGTCAACCACCACATTACCTGATGTTTGGGATCAGTAGCATGCTTAAGAATCATTAAGAAACAAAGCAAAAAGCCATGTTTTGAAAGTACTGTTGCAAAGGGGTTAAAGTGTGCTATCTTTTGTGAGCACTGCAATTTCACTGGCATCAGTGAAGTTACATGATGAGTTATAGACATAATTTGCAATTCAATGTACCATGTAATTCACAATTTTCGAGATGGATTTAGTGAGTTCGTGTAATCCTGCTAAGGATTCCACAGTATCTGAAATGTCTCATTATTCTCTTGGATTCTAAAAATAAGCCCAAACAGTGTACAGCTGTATCCAATTAGGTACTGGGCCATTCTTCTTCCATAAGTAGAGATCAATCCCCAATGCCAATTGCACAATTATGAGTGCAATTATTAAAAGAATGAAGACTTGCTTATCTCCTGGGTGTTCTTTTTAAATTTACAGAATAACTTAGACAAATCTTTAAGCCCTTCAAAAGCGTAGTGAGTCTTTTAACCCTATTTTTCCCTAGAAAGTATTAGTTTCAGTCTATGACTAGATTTCCTAGCATGGGTAAATTGAAAGGTGCAGGCATGACACAAGACTCTTAAAGTTCACTTATCTTAAATCTCCTTACAGTCCTGTATAGCTTTTTCAAAAACCTCAAGTGGGAGTCGGATCTTCATTCTTTGAGGTCTACATATTCCACACCTCATAATTTATCCTAAGTGAAAGACAATCCAGAGAGGTGAAGAGAAATACAGTAGGTATCTGCTATGGGAATTTCCTCTGTATTTTTCCAAAGGAACAAAACTGGCTCCTCTTACAAGATTTGCATAGTACAACTCATCTATAGCCTTCCTGAGATTTACCAAAAGTAAATGAGCAACACCTGTATGTACAGTTAATTAATGCTATTTGACTGAAGACAATAGAGGTACAAGGAGGTACTCCACTTAAAACCCAGACTGTGATGAGTTTTCTCGTGGGTCTGAACATGAAGTGATTGCAATCTGCTTCCTAAAGATATAGTAGGCTGACATAAACTCAGACAGTCACGACTCAATATTTTGTTTCACAATTTTTGCTCTGATCTAGAAGCAGCAGTACGTTGCAATTAAACTGACTTCTGTGTGTGTCATTTCATTTCTGATAGGACTCTGAGGAGCCCATGAGGAGTGTCTTACTCTTTTTTTAATGGATTCATGATCTGGCTGGTTTAGGTACTACAAAACCAATGGTCCAAATATTCATGTCTATTTTCTCCTTCACATAAAGACATAAAAAAGGTGCAACTTCAAATTTTTATGTAAAACAAACTGATGTTGAACAAGTGCCATCTATGTGGTAGTTTTTGACAAGTAAAACTACTCATAAGTGGTATTGCCAATAACACATAGAATATTTATTATAATTCCAACTACAAGCCAGAACTATCCTTCCTCATTTTTAAGAATGTCATGTAAAACACATTTTCTAAAACTGATGAAAATATTTTAAATAAATTATTTGTGAACAAAACCATTCAAAGTTATTAAAAATTCCCAAACTCTGCAATTTATCATGAACTCAAAAAAACCCCAACCTGTCTCTGGCTAGATTGAGCCACGGCTGTCATGTAAAACTTTATCCAGAATGTGGCAAAGGGACCGTTTTGTCAAAGTCTCAACTGGTGAACAATTAGCTTCCTTAGACTGTACCAGCCTAGTTCTATGCCAAATTAACTCAACAGATGTTCTGCAGTTACTGTGAGATAAACAGTTATCAACTCTTTACTAATAACTCTATTACTTGCAATTTCTATTCTTTTGTATTTCTGCTTTTTACAAAATAATACAGTAAATTAACTTGTAGTAAAGCACCCCTAGTGAAGGTGTTTCTAACCAAGAAAATCAGACTAACAAATTAACATTTTGTTCATTAACATATTATTTTATTACTAACAGAAATGCATTCCTCTTAGTTTCTCTATTGCTTCAAAATAGTTTCATGAAAATGCTGTTATTCGCATTCTGCAACAGAACACGGGGCTTGATTCTCTCCCTGTCACAGGTGTGGTTTTTGCTGTTATTCGCATTCTGCAACAGAACACGGGGCTTGATTCTCTCCCTGTCACAGGTGTGGTTTTGCGAACAGGCACTCCCTCAAATCTTCAAACCAAGTATCTTTCAAACACAGAACTCAATAATATTCTACAAACCTGACAGCAGCTTTGTTTAACAATCACTGCTGCAGATCACAAGTGACTCAAAACTGTTGTCTGTTGCTGTGATGGCTGAAAGAAATAATAATTGCTTACAATGCAAAAGACGTCTACTACCCCAAGGCTACAGATTTCACACTACCAGCCTTTATTTCCCCTGAATTTATAAAATTGCTTTACAATTACCTCTCTCATCAGAAGAAATACATTCTACTTTAATTTATATGGAAATAATTTAACCCTTTGTTAAGTGCCCTATGTTAACAAGTAATTAAAGGATGCAGGAGCTGTTTCTGAGTCCTATGAAAAAAGGTGTTCTCTGGGCTTTTAGGAGACCTTTCAAATGTTGTAGGTGCATGAGATTCTTCAGTACTGACCTTTTAATGTGCAGTTTATTCTACAACAGAGAAGCAAAAACAGTCATTCAGAGACAGATTGCTCCAATTGGAAAAGGAAGAACCTCAGGCATAGAGGTGGTTCAAATGGTCTTACAGTTGGGATAAAAAGTAACAAAATAACAGCGGATAAATGGAAATGAAGGTTGGGGAATGGGATTACCTTAGCCTATTGTCACTGTCAAGTACTTGGAAATACCAAGCTGTGAGAGAAATAAGGAAAATATGGTTTCAGATCATGCTAATTGCTATGTACAATCGAACACTAAAAAACTGCGTTTTGTGGGTACCTCACTTGTGTAATGAAATGTGGGAGGTTTATTAGTTTAGAATGTATCAAAGTGCTATCCTTCCCTTCTTGCCTCAGGTCAGGTGTTTGCAATATGAAAAGAAATTAGATTTTCATAGTCATTGTTTTCTAATGATCCTTTGGCATGCTAATATTACCTCCCCAATCCCAAGGAATACATTTTGGGAAGGAAAATCTTAATTAGCTGCTACAAAGTAATATATTTTTGAGTGCCCAAAAGATAATAGAAATCTCCATCAAAAAGAATACATGTTGTAAGCACTGACTAGTAAATGGGCCGACTTTAATATTCTTAGGGATGTTTCCATGGAAAATATTATCTCAAGGTTGATATTGTGTCTAGAACCATAAAAAAGTAAGGGATGAATTTATTTTTTTCAAGAATTTATCATTTACCTCAGCTGGGTACAGATGATTATATAGAATTCAAAGTGATACAGGCTACATAAGGCTGATAGAGCAAAATGCAAGAAAAAATGGTCTAAGGTGGACTTTGAGTGAGGAAATGTGCAAGGATATGGCAAGGAAAAATGCAAAAGGGGTGCTTCTGGACATAAACATTTTAAAGCTGGATGGGAATAGGTATCACAACTAATGTAAAATTAGACATATGATTAGCACAAGTGAAATTCTTGAATGAAATAGAACCTTACATCACAATAACTATAATTAAATGTAAAAGTGGAATTTAACTAAGATATCTCTAATGTAGAAGGGAAAGGGTCTTTTTGCAAAGGCATTAAAGAAACCCTTGTTTAATGGTGCATGAAGCCAGCTAGCACTTGAAAGCAGCATACTGGCAATTTTAGCAGTAGAGTCAGGTCACTTGTTTCTGCTGAGCATCTCTGTTTTGTTGTTGTTTCAGGCATCTCTTCCTTTCCATTGCCTGAGCAGTTGACAGTATTGGGATTTCTTTATTCTTGAACTGAATGGCAAACTATCACATGGAAAGGGATGAAAAAGCTCTACGTCTTTAAAAAGGCATCATCATAGCTCATGCTTTCTGCTTTTGCTTTGAGATCCATGAGACAGAGCAATCATATTAAAAATAAAGAAAAAACATTTCACTAAGAACAGCAAAAAACATTGACCAAACAAAAACAACTCCTACACATATCACATACCCCTGAGTATCCTATGCAGCTGTGCTCATTATACTTAGAAAACAGGGAGGGGTGGTGCGGGAGGGCTGTGGGCTAGTTTGGATCTTTGAAACAGAGGTGTCTGTGGAAAACATCCCCTGGCTGAAGAGCTGTGGCCTCTCTCACACCATGACTTTCTTCCACTCAGCTGCTCATCCTTCTAGGACCAGCTGAGTCGACCAAGGAGCAGAAAACATGTGTGTGACAAATAGCCCAAATTATGGAAAGGGTGAATGAATAAGTAATTGAACGTATCTGTAACATCCGTCCCAATGAAATCAGGGATCCTACGGGGTGACTTAATGTACAGACCTGAAGCTTATGACATTTTCATAAGCTTTGGGTCAGAGCATTTCCCAAGTGGGAGAAGTCCTTGGTCGGTAAATAATGTATTTCAACAAACAAGAACTTCTCTTCAAAGCATTAAACAACAGATGTTTCACTATGCTGTGTCAAGAAATCAAAAGAGAAGCTGTAGAAAAAGGTGAAGACTACTGCTGTTTAATATTTAAAAAAAAACAGATAAAAATCAGTTGCAGTGACCTTATGCTGGGGGAAGATAATTCATGATTTATTTGTACATGACTGGAAGGTGATATATCATTAAAAAAAAAAAAAAAGTAATGAAGCTGTGAAAGTCTAATTCTTAAATATAATATGGATGGCAACAATAACTCAACCCTTCTCTCTAGCAGTGGGATAATCAGATGTATAAGTGACAAATTGCAAAGCATGAACGAAACACATGTTCGATCTCGAGGGCATAACTTGTCCTTGATCTAGAAGTGGAAAGTGACATTTATTCATGCTTCAAAATGATAATGGAAGCAATAATGTGCAGAGTCACTGCTACAGATGGCAAAAGTTAGGAAAACAAAACAAGTTAACAATAGGAATAGTTGCTTCCACCATCTTACTATTTTATAAGTGCCTTGAATATTTTCAAAACTACAAATATATAATTTTCAGGGCCCAAACAAAAATGTTCAGTCTTAAAAATGAAACAAATTCTACTCTACAGACCACCTGAATGGTGCATGTTTTGACAGCTCTTAAGTTTTCACTCTATTTTGGCTTTAGAAGAAATATGTTGCTTGAAGGTCAGTAAACAACAGGCCTTTTCTTCCCTTGACACTGACCTATAAATATTAGCTTCAGTCCTGGTTCAGCAACAAGATACGGCCAGCAGAACATTCTTAACAAGACTGTGATTTGTTCACATAGGTATAACTTACAGACAGCAGCTTCAGACTTAAATTATTCTTGTGAGAAAATGTCAAACAACAAAACAATATTTGTGTTGTGCAATTGTCCCTTAGAATAAGCTCTTCTAAACATAATTAAAAGAAATATACATACAATAAGCTTATATCTTTTTTTACACGAGGTCTCATAAAATTATTCCAGAACAAATCCCTATTTACTTTGGAAAAAACTGTTCTGTGAAAGCCGTCTCATAAAGCACTTTCATAAAGCAAGTATTTCCAATTATTGTGAATTTGCCATTCAACTAACATGCTGATATCATTCCTGCCATTTCAAGAGCTAGAACCTTTCTGTTTCATTTACTATTACACAGAGAAATAAGAAACAAAATAATATTAAAATTTTAAAAAAAAAGAAAAGAAGAAATCTATGAGACCCAGGCCCTTTGCAGCCTTGCATATTCTGCCAAGCTCATAGAAAAATCTCACTGAATTAATTCTGATGGGACAATTAATTTCTCCAGCCTATTTCCATTTACAGAAGTTATATGTAAGAGTGTTTTAAAAGGCAAAGTCAATCCTTGTATTACAGGGCTGCCATGCTGGACCCAGCACTACTAAGAGGAATAATTTCTGAACTAAATATTTTTCAAATTTTGAGAAGAAAAGCTGCAATACAGATTTATCTGGACTTAAAGGATGAACTAGTTAGTCTTCTGTTGGGCCTCCACACAAGAGGAAGAGCTAACAGGGCTCGCTTTTGCGCCCCATATCATACCAACTGCATGCAGCATTTATGTAGACAGCAGTTAAATTTGCTTCACGTACACATGCATATCACTTTTCAAAGGCCCAGCAAGATTTTGTCTTCAATTAACAAACCACATCCCCATGCCAGTCTATACATCTTTTAAAACAACAGAATACATTTCAAAGACAAAATGAAATAATGAAATAGCTAATTTTAAATGTCTCGTGTGCGGTGAACATTGGAAGGAAATATGGAAAACATTACAGGGAATACAAACTGTATCTCATAATTCCCCTTCTACACATACAACATAGTCCCTACAGACAAGCATTTTCTGATGACCCCGTGAGACTTGGGCTGGCCCTTTTGTTCCATTTTGGGAGTTTTTTGCAGTTTTTGTTCATTCTAAGAATCCCACAGCTCTTTTGCTATAGAGCCCAGCCATCTGTCCTTTCCCTTCTGAGTCTGTGTTTGCTCAGCGATGTTCTGCGATGGCAGCCTTTTTATTTGAAAGGTGACTTCTCCCACACAACAGAGGTCTGCTGAGCAGTGGGGATTCATCCTGGCTCAGTGCTACCTACTCAGCCTCTTCAGCAGAGCAGACATAGAATCATAGAATGCTTTGGGTTGGAAGGGACCTTGAGAGATCATTGAGCCCAACACCCCTGCAGTAAGCAGGGATTGAACCTGTGAACTTGGCATTATTAGCACCATGCTCTAACCAACTGAGCTAACCCAGCTGGTCTCTACTGACACCTTCTTCCTCTTCTGAGAGCAGGAGTCCAGGGGTGTCTCCACCAACAACTTTTGCAGGCCAGCCCTGCCAAACATTAACATGCCTGAAGGTGGACCCTACAAGGGTTAAGTCTGTCTTGTGTTTCACAGCCAAGGGGACATCTTTCTACTGCGTTGTAACTCAGAAACCTAACAAAAGCCTTGTCAGTAAAAACAGAAAGCAACCAGAATTTTTTTTATGTAAACCACACAACAAATCTAGTTCTCCATAACCTCATGCGTCTGACAGCTTACAAATCCTGAATCCCCATGGTGTTCTCTGCTCTAGCCATTTCATCAGAAAGGCTGTGTTTTTAACAAAACTACCTCAGCGTGAGACTCACAGGAACAACATCCCACTGCATTTGCCTAAGAACAAAGTTTAAAATGAACCTGTGATCAAGACGGTTTCATCTATTCCATAAGCTCAGCACAAACTTTTCACAGGGAAAGCCTTTCAGTACATATTTATTGATTTCTGTGGTAAGGCCTTTCTTGTTGTTACTAAATGTCAATTTCATAAACCACGAATATATCGATTGCCCAGACTTACAACATTTTCAGATGATCTACAATGCTGTAGGCCATACGAAGCATTACCAGCATGTTGGAACAACTGCAGTAAAAAGAAAGTGTAAATATAGATAGACATGTACAAATTTATTTATGTACTTGCATGAGAAAATGAATATAGACCTAGAATTCTACATATGATACTTTCAGTGAGAGTGCATTCCTTAAAAAGCAAAACAAAAAAATAAATAAAACCCCCCACTAATCCCTTTTACTCTATTACACCACTTTAATCTTTGTAAATATTCATAAATCCTAACGTAAAGCTAGCTTTTTTAATGTTTTCTTTCAAATTCAATAAAACTCCTAACCATATTTATGAAGTGCCTGTATTTTACATAATACAGAAAGAAGCGCACAAAATGTGAAAATATTGCAATATAGGAAAACATCCGTAAAACAGCATTTATTATCAATTAAGTTATATAATCATTTTCTACCTCCACACATAGAATATAGAGCTGAGAAGAAACAGAGCACAGCTGAAGAAGAGTCAAGTTAAGGCTGTGTTTTGTTCCCGCCTCATAAAGGTAACATTTTTAATACAGCAGATGATAGCATTTGTTTGTTGAAATGTTTTAAAGCTTTTGACAGGTTTAAAATTCACGAAGCAGAACAAAATCTCAGTGAGAGATGGAAAACTGTGACAAACTATTTTTGTTGTGCATCAGTCTCCTGCCGCTAAGAACAGTAATGAAAACACACGCCTTATGCAAACACAGGAACACATACCCTGGAAATTTCAGTATGCAAACTAATCTTTCCCATATCAAACCATTACAACATTTTAAAGTAACCAGATAAAAAAGCCTTGTCGTGGTTTAGCCCCAGCCAGCAACGAAGCACCACGCAGCTGCTCGCTCACTCCCCCTACCCCAATGGGATGGGGGAGAGAATCGGAGGAGTATGAGTGAGAAACATTCCTGGGTTGAGATAAGAGCAGTTTAATAATTGAAATAAAGTAAAATAGTAATGATAATAATAATATAATTATGATAATAACAATACTAATATACAAAGCAAGTGATGCACAATGCAATTGCTCACCACCCGCCGACCGATACCCAGACAGTTCCTGAGCAGCACTCGCTGCTCCCCGGCCAACCCCCCCCAGTTTATATACATGACGTCATATGGTATGGAACAGCCTTTTGGTCAATTTGGATCAACTCTTCTGGCTGTGCCCCCTCCCAGTTTCTTGTGCACCTGGCAGAGCATGGGAAGCTGAAAAGTCCTTGACTAGCATAAGCAGTACTTAGCAACAACTAAACCATCAGTGTGTTATCAACATTCTTCTCATCCTAAATCCAAAACACAGCACTGTGCCTGCTCCTAGGAAGAAAATTAACTCTATCCCAGCAGAAACCAGGACAGCCTTCAAAAACAATACTCTGTTTGCACTGATTCATTGTAAAAAAAAAAAAAAGTTTTCAACAGTATCTCTACTTTCGTAATCAGTTTCTCACTGTGCTACCCTCCATACAAAGAAATACTTGAAGTGCACATCAAGACGTGGAAGTCAATCAACGTCTTTCTCCTTACGTGAAGTAACCCTGGCAGATACCCCACATATACTTTTCTTTCTTCTTCAAGGTTGTCTTTATATCACCCCTGTCTCTTCAGTGCTCCTCTGTACTGGTTAGAGCGTATTTCAGTATCACCCCAAACACTTAGCCCATGCTCAGGTTTAGGCACACTCAAAGTCCCTCTGAGGTCAGAAAATATTTGGAGTTCTCTGTTATGTGGTCCACAATATTTTAAAAATAAAACAAAACACCCTTCCTTCCTCTAATAATGGCCAGATGAACGAAGCCCCCCAAGGGCAGCAGAATTCTGTCTCCAGCTGAGCGCTGGCCATCGTTAGTTGTGCAGCCACAGCCTCCTTTTACTCCTGTTACTCTTAAGTGTGGTATCGTCATTTTGCATATGCCTATACAGCATGCGAGTATACACATCTGATTAAATTTGGTTGCAAACTCACAGATACCATCACCCTATGACATGACTGTCTCAATGATGTAACTAAAGGTTAAAAAAAAGAGAAAAGAATGCTATGTTTAGTTTTTGCCAGTGTTACTGTCTGTTTCCGAAAATAGCACTCATGGAAATCTGTAGCCTGGTAAACTGAAGCCCGAACCAACCCTCTGTATCTGAAACACAGAAGGAGACTACAGTCAATTTTTTTTTATTTGCTATATACACCTAAAAAACCAGCTTAGTGGTATTCCCTGCTTCCAGAAATAATAGTCTGGCAGATGCCCATTAGAAAAAAAAGAAAATCTGTAGCATCATTTGACTGTCCACAGAGACCAAAGCAGAGAACAAAATCTCTAACAGCCTCCATAATTTCCTAAAGCTTCCTTTGCAACAAAGCTTACCTTATTCAAAACCAACACCACAAGAGACTTACTGTTTAAGAGAAGCTTGACTCAATTAAGGAAAAAACAGGTATCAGGTAATCTTGTGACATTTGCCACAACAGAATTTCTGTTGAAGCATGATATCTTAATTCTTCTCAAATGGCAAACAGTATTCAGCATCTCAAAAATATTTCATAAAGACAAGAAAAAGGATTTTGTACTAAATGGTACACTGACTTGATTAAAGCTTAAAATTTAGAAAACACATACAAACCTCCCTTTTAATCCAACAAAACCAACAAAAAATCAGGTAAAACTAAAAAAAAAATGCATTGGAAAAAACCTCATTCTTGTGTGTTTTTTTCTTTCAGATTTTGTGTTGCAACATAAAGCAGCTTTTAAAAACAAGTCACTTAGACAAAGAGGTCAAATATTTTATTTGGACCTTATTCAATGTGATTTTCTACTTTTAAGAAAACCTTTCCCAAAATAACACACTTTTTGAGTAGCATCAATTTCAATGAAAAGATGTCTTCCAGTTGCAAGAATGGAGGAGAAGGAATCATGTGGAAAGAAAGGTTACCCAATGGTAAATCACCATTCCAGTAAGCAACCAATAGTGTAAACAGCATTGATATAGAAAAACATCATCACCTGGTAAAGCATGTAACCACGTATGTGTGTGCTGACTTAAGCTCACAAAACAGGCCATTTTCGTTAAGGAGACTGACATTAGATATGCAAGTTAGAAATTCTCAGCTCTACAGCAAAGTGTAGAATAAAATTCTACAGACACCTTTCCCTTTTCAGTCTTTACCAATTCATCATTTCCTCCAGATGGAAATTTATCTTTCATATACTTTTATGAAGTTATTGGTGTTCAGCTAATGCAGTTTTTCATCAGTCTTCATATATTTAATCTACTATAATAAAGTCTCAAACCCTTACAAATTTTTATTATTTGCCACTATACTGAGCTATTCTACCTCTAGCAGAAATAAAACATCATCTAATCAACCCACCCACCTCCCTCCCACAAAATTTCTTATGAAATGTAATTAAGTACCATCCTATACTGAGGGTGAATCACCACTGAAGACAGAACTGTGGGATTAAGTCTGGTCTATTTTCTAGATAACTTGTATTTATGAAACTGCCAATTAACTGATTTAACAGGATTGCTAATGACTGCTTATCTATATGCAAGTGAAGCTTCAAAATAAGTTGTCAAACTCAAAAGATATCATTCTGCCCTTTGTTAACTTATCTGACAAAAAAAACCACTCTGGCAGATAAAATAGTCCAAAATCCAAGGTTTCCTTTAATCTGAAACTCTGTAGGATGAGAAATGGAAATTGGGATGGCATTGTACCATTAATAAAACTGATTTTAATTGTTAAGTTTGCATACTGAATAATCTCTCTTTGGCCAGTGTATGCAGTGGTTTATTTAAACCTTAGACTTCATTGCTTAAAAAATATCAACTCAAAATGAAATCTAAAAAAATTATCCATGTCCTGGATATATTGGTGAAGAACAAGACCATAGAAATTTGTGGGGTTTGGTTTTCCACGTTTTAAGTTTGAAACCTGGTGAAATTTTGAATTAAGAAATTATATTGCTCATGCAATGGTTCTAATTCATCAATTCTGAATTCAGACATATTCTCTGCAAAAAGACTTACTGTTTACACATTGTTAAGAAATGATTAACAGACACATGAATTTTAAAAAACTCCGTTGTCAACTTTTGTATAGATTCTGTCTGTATTTATTTGAACACCACCATTTGATTCATAATAACTAGGAGGCATGTGCACGTTTTCTTTTCCTCATGGAATTCCTGAAACATGAAGGTATATAAACAATTATATACTTGAGATCTTTCTAAATGAGTGTTGACACACTAAGATAATAAAAAGGGGCTCTGAAAGACATGCAATGGTGATATTGCACCTCTAGTATCTCTCAGCAAATTACATGTCTACGGTTTTGAGATGGCAATTTTAGAATGGTATGATTCTAGCCATGCAAAGTCCCTCTTGCTTGCTTTAATGAATCAAAGGTCTTAGGGAGTACTGCAAGCAGCTTATTAAATTAAAATGTTTTCTCAAAGAAATGCCTCAAGGTAAAAATATGTGATTGATTATAGAATAAACAGGTTTTAAATCACAGTGTTTTTTTTCTGTTATAAGCCATGAAGTACGAGGAGGACACTGCTGATTCAAGCATCAGTACAGAAGCAAAAATCTTTTCCAGGACCAATAATAATGGAAAATATTCCTTCTTTTCGTATAATCACATATTCAAAATAGAAGCTCTCTCAGCATACTTCAACCAAGTTATCAAGAACAACTTTAGTGCACAAGGTGGTCTGAAGAACTCCAGCAGTCACGGAATAACAATATGCTTACTTATCTGCCATGGTAGTGTCATAGCTCCCTGTTGCTTTGACCATATAGGCTGCAAAACATATTATCTTCTTAGTAGAGAGAATGGGGTTGTGCTGAAATTTTCATAACACAAGTAGAAAACTAGACAGATAAACACTGGATGACTGAGAAGCATCTAAATTATGATCTCATTAATACAAGACATCCTGCTACTCTGGCTGCTGACACTGTCCAAATTCTTAAAAATAAACCAGTGTCATTTTCACATGTCAATACTATTTTCAAAGGCAGCCTTTAGAATCAGCAGCTTGAATCAGCTTTATTATCCATTTCAATTTTGTTTTTGTTCTTGGCAAATGTCTGAAAACACAAACTGACATTTTAGTTCCAATGTTAGGTCTTCACTGGTCTACAGCTGATGTTTGAATGGCTGAAGGTTGCAGAAGCAAAATAACCACGGAAGGACAAATTTCTAATCAACATATGGCCAGGAGATCTGAATTCCAAAACCCATTTCCCATTCCTGTCTTAAGGCCCCATAGGAAAGACAGTGATTTGTGAGAAGTGATGGTCCTACAGAACTACATTTAAATGGGATTTATGGTAGGGAAATGCAGATGTTGAAGTAGTTTTAAGAGGGCCATATTGGTATCACCTGTCCCTAAATCTCCGCAGAAAAACCCATACAAAGTTGGTGGAAAGGATCAGCAGAAAGAATTATCATAGGCAGGATGATCAGCTAGTTGTAACAAGGATATTCCAGTTCCAGCATGATCCTTTTAAGACAAAGACGAACACAGTTTAATCATAGATTTGTTGCAAAAAGCTTTAAATTAAACCACCAGACATTCACCTAACATATAAACTAGATATTAGGCTTAGCAACATCTGAGGAGACTATATCCTTTGGGAATTTGCCACAATGCATAAAATCTCCCTGGGATGTGAAAATCAAGTTGCATGTTTAATGGTAACTGCTTTGTAAACCTGATTACAATCAGAGAATTTTTTTTCCTGACTACATAAAGGAGAAGCACATACCTGCAACCTATACAGTCAGACTGGAAAAAAACACACTATCTTCATGTTTATATATATGGTCTATATGCAGAGTATCAGTACTTTACATAAGCTGCATTCTCATTCTCTACTATGCTAACATTCCCAAAGGAGTGGTGATAAAATAGATAATTTCATGAACTCATCATTTCTGGTGCTTATTCTAAAATTATGAAGTCATCAAAACACTCAGATTTTTCTTTGAAAAATACTTGACTTCAACTGCATATTCAAGTAATGGTCATATAATTTAAAAAATTATCTCATTACAATGTTTTCACATGCAATACATAATTTTCTGAACAGACTAATTATTTTTTTCCTCACGTTTAGCTTAATAAAATAGAAATGAAAGACATTTTATAGCCAGAGGAGTAAAGTAAGAAGGATTTCTTCTTTTCCTTAACAGATACAAAAAGCTGAAACCTTTTCCCATACTTATTACTATATTTATGACGCACGGGACAGACAGCACCATGAAAGCAATTAGCCAGTAAAGTTTCCCACAGTGGATAATTCTGTCTTTTTTCTTCAAAGATGTGAAAGCCTGTCTCTTAAAAAAATGCCTATCAGCTCTTTGTGCAGCTATCAAACCCCAAAGCTGATTGTCTTTCTGGCTTTCTTACCTGTTGCACCAGAATCTCACAAAGAAGTAGAAGGAGAGGAACTTTCCCTTTAGGTCCAGCTTTGTTATTAACTGATGGCAGTAGTGGTTTACATTGTAATATAATGAAAGAAAACTGTTTTTTCAATTTTGGTTAAACTTGGAGAATAATTATCTCATAGTTCACTGGTCTGTTTTTATTTAAAATGTCATTCACCTTTCATAAACACCCCAAGATAAAAAGTATTGTCTAACCTAACAGTGAACATCGGTAGGAAAGAAAAATCTAAATAGTTTTATAATGAATATTACAAATTCGCAAGCTGTCTTTTTAAGTGTTGGGAATTGTCAATTTCAGATGTTGATACTCCAAAGTAAGTATTTTGCTGAACCAGTCTAACTGTGCAGAACTACATCTGCATGTATTATGTAAATTAGATTTTGAAACACTTGGTTTTTTCTGCACTGAAAATTGGTATTTTGCAGGCATTATGTAAATGAGATGTGGTAGAAATAGTGAGGTTTTTTTCTTCCAGAGAAATTTGTAAAACTTTGAAAAACTTAATGAACTCCTGAGTATATGCTTTTCAGCAAATAACAGCAAGAAAATATTTAAGATACTGTCACGAATATGATTTTTTTACATGGCTTTGCTTTAGCAGCAATTTAGGATTTATTAATATTTTTGCAATACACCACAAAATTAGGTTATATAATTCTTAACAGCACTTAAGTATCAGCCAATTTAACAGAGTGATTCAATCAAATTTGGTACAATCAAAGTAGCGACTTAGTTAAATATTCGAGAGTGGCAAGGGTCACCCAAAACTTAAAGCAGGGTTGCGCGTGCGCGCGCACACACACACACACCAACAAACAGCTCTAAATCAAATCGCACACACAGACAAACAGACAGACAAACAGTTCTAAATCAAATTGCACCCGCCCCCACACACAGAGGTTAACCTCTGATTAAAATTTCCCTCTTCATGAGTTTCATGAATTATTAAAATATTAAAATTTGATTGGCTATAGGTGGGTAAAATAAATCCATGTCTTGAAGAGCATGGTCTGTAGATACCTCTCAAATTCAGAGCTTTTTTAACAACCACCATGTTCATAACTAAGATAAGCACGATAGATAAATTCACTAGGCAACAGATAAACTGTGAAAAACAGAGGAAGCTTTCAAGAGAGAGGTGTGTGGGGAAATTAAATAAATCAAAATTTCAATGTCTTGTCTGATTTACTCCAGATTTTATCTGCCTATGTCTGTAGTGACGTGTCAAACAGATCTGTTAGGCTTCGATGTTTTAGAGTGCAGCTTTATAACACATCTAGTAATCAGAGGATTACCAATATATAACATGCCTTTTGTTCTTTTTCACAGACTTTGCTTCAAAGAAAAAGAATATTATTCACAAAACGATGAAAAGAAATTTTAAGCTAGAATGATTCAAACTCCTGAAGCAGACATTTCTATTTGCAAAAGGTGGGTTTGTAAGGACAAACAATTTAGAAAGTGAAGTAATCTTCATTTCCACAAGTTTTCCCACCAAAATGAAAGATACTTCCTTAAAAGATTCTTAATCAAATGTGGACTATTGAGCTTAACATGGGAATGCCTAGATGCACATCAAAGGTTTGTTTTATACATTTAAACCAAAGCGACCTAATAGCACTAGTTCATTCAGGTGTAATTATATTTTCAGAGAGTGCCCTTATGGAACAAGTTGCAGAATACTTTTCCTTCATTGAATTACCTTACTCCATGTATTCACAGAAAGTACATCATCATCCACTTCTACTAAATTTCAAAGAGGTGTACAGAGATAGATGTGCTATGTAATTTTTAACTGCTTTTAACATCTCATTTTCATTTTTTTTAAGTACCATTGGCAAATGCCTACAGAAATCCCTATCTAAAACATTGTAGTTAAGGTAGGAATTCCTGGATTCATTGTTTGGCTTGTTAAGCACCTACTAGAGGAACAGATTCTTCCTTTCTGGCCTTAATGCATGGACATATGTCAATCAAAGGATCTTACACTGTTAATAGTATAACACTTCTGAGAGGACAACATGTCTCACAGTACTGCCAACTGCAGTAAGACTGCATGGAATTTTGTGTTATATATAATGGATTGTTTAATAAGTAATTCACTGAGAAAAGAAGACCATTAAGACAGATCATGAAATAACATTCTTTCCCTTAAATTCTGACATTTGGAAATTTTGTATGACAACAAGCTGAGGAAAAGTTCAGAACTTCTGAACAGAAATGAAAAAGACTATTTAGGAATATAAAAATAATTTTACTGAAATATTTCATGTTCTATAATATCAAAAGAGATATGAAATACTGTCTCCATTCAAGAATAAAGCAATGAAATTGAAATTAACAGCACCAGTGTAGGTCTAACTGCTTTGAATATTCACTGCTTAAAGTCTGTCCGAATCAGCACATCATCAGTATTTAGATTTCAGAGAAAGGCACAGTTCCACTGGGAAACCATTTTCATGCAGAGTTTCACAGCCTTTGCTATAAGCCATACCACCTGTGGCAATGTTAAACAAAGCATTACATTTGGGAAATCAGATCTCTCCAGCTCAGAATCCATTCTAAGAACAATTAAAATAAAACAAAACAGCTTGTAAAATAACCTGTTTTGGTGTCAACTATTACCACTGGAGATAACATGTCAAGATGATCCTTAGCATTGCTTATCTTAACTTCTTATACTGTAAAGGAGAAGTTTGATTCAGTATTCAACATCAGTTGTTACTACTCTGTTCAAATCCAGCTTTGTTGAAGCCCATCTGCTCTTTATTAAGTTATCAAAGAGCTTATTGTTTTATCTGAGTCTTAACTTGTCTCAAAGGAAAATATTATAAGGTCTTCTGACAGCTTTCAATTTAATTATCGAGAAGACAGTGCTGTTATATCCTCCTATTTAAAAATGTGATAATAATTTAACAGAAAAAGCAGCGAGCACATTAATTCTTGGTATGCTGTAGGAACATAAGAATGGCTATCATACATGCCCCCAAAGGTCCATCCAGCCCCGTGTTCTGTTTCCAACACCAGATTGGTTTTGGGAAACAGCACTGATGGCTAGAGAAGGGTAAGGGTAGGAAGAGCCACAGATGACACCTCTGTTTATTGCTTTTCCTGCCTCAAAGCTTTTTTAGCTCTGGGGCTAAAATACTTTAGTACCAGTATTTCTACCTGGTAAGTAACTTCCTAGATTTCTCTTCTGTAAGTTTGCCCCGTGTGAAGTTTGATCAGATAAAGAAATCCCAGAAAATATTTTCACAGTGTTTGCTCATTTCCCAAATTAAAACTTTTTTTTCAAACTTAACTGCACATATAAACCTGTACACATTAGGTTTAGCAATCTTAACTGTATAACCACAGCTATACCATGGGCCTAGCGATTGTGGATCAATGTGCAAACCACAGAGTTTGTCTAACAAAAACCAACCCTACAACTCCTGGTAGAAATGGTTTTACAGCATACTATTCCAGCTAGATTCTTTTGACAATTAAATGCTCTCAATTCTCGCAAACTTCATGATTCCAATAAGCTGTCTGTCATCAGAAATGGGGCTCATTTAACCAAATAAGTCAGATGTATTTGGGACCTAACACAAAAACAATTGAAATCAATGGCATTTGTTCCATTGACTTTAGTTTGGTTTGGCTTAAGTCCTTAGGCTCTGTTCCAGCTGTCCATTCATTTCCAAAGGTGAATTTAAGCATGTGCTTTAGTGATTCAGCTTCCCTGAAGAGGGATGTATTTAAGTACATGCTTAAATGATGTGTTGAATTGGGATTTTAAAATCTGAATGGCAGTCCAGGTTTAATTTTCAGTGAATTTTCTAATATGCTATAATAAATTATAAAGGAAGTGTATTTGTGCATGTAAATTTAGACAAGTGATAAAACAATGAGGATAATGATTCTCTTATGATACACTGAATAATTTGACACATGCTTTTCTCTTTTTAGAAGTTTTTTTTGAGAACAGCAATGTAGAGCTTAATGGTCAAGAACAACACACTGATAGTTACAATATAAAAAACACATTGTTTTCAAAAAATTAATGCAACGAGGCAAGCCATTATAATAAAATATCTTTAATTACAATAGTGGGTGATAATCCATAGCTAATTAGCTTTAACTACATAAACCTGCTGTCATTATTAACTTTAGACAGAAAGCATAAATGCTAAAGTGTTTTCATATATCTTTCAAGGACTCAAAGTCCCAAAATAGAAGCATCTATATGATCATCCAGATGATCCACTTTCATCCAACCACTCCTACCTGCAAATTCATAGATTTAAAAATAATTTCTGGGGCATAAGAAGAAAGGTCTATAGGTGATGCCACACAATTTGAAAGACATACCTGTTAGCAAACCTCCAAATTAAAAAAAAAAAATGGTTTGTGAAGTATTGTGTAGCCTTATTTGCAATACATTTTTAATATTAAATAGAGGCAGATGTTTTAATTTGTGGTTTAATCTAACATGTCTAAGCCTGAGCCAATAAATTGAGTGCTAAATAAATATTGATTCATTATTTTTGTGGTCTGACAACATCTAGCTGCTTCAGGCCTGGATCAAGACTGCAGTCTGCTATAAAACAAAGAAATGGTACCTGATCCAAATGACTAAGTGTTACACCTTCACTTCTCATCACTGTCTAAGAATGCAATCATTCAGTTTTAGGAGAATTAAATAAAGGATATACTCAACCCTGGAGAACCACACCTTCTGTCCTTCCTCAAGGATATGTTTTGACCTAGTCCCAGCTTACATATGGGGAAAAATGTTTAGAGTATATCATTCATCATTACATATATTGACTGATACTAAGAACAACAATCCAAAACTTCCTTTAAGTTGTCGGTACATGACTTAGATTTTGAAATTATTTTTAACTGCTCAGTATGACTGCACCTCTGATAGACAGTTTATTCTTTCTGGATCAAATTCTGCCTTTGATTGCCATGGCATTAATGAGTCATTTTCTTTGTCTTTCAGGCATTCATCTAAAAGGTGGGAATGAGGTCAGGATTTGGCTTTATAATACCTGAAAAATACAATCCTGTAGAAATTACCAAGAAGGTCTTCAAAACTGAGGTATGTATGATGGAAACTAAAACTCAAGTTCTTGGAATGTAGGGGTAAACACAGAACAATTTAATATGTGTCTTTTACTATTAGTCCCTACAGAGAGAGTTCACAAGTTGAAGTTAAGTTGAGAATAAAAAAAGTAGAAAAAAATCACAACAAAATTTCCAAAATATAATTACTGTAGCTGTATTTCCATTACGATAACTATATTCCCCCATTATTTCTTCTTCACATTACATTTTAGAGCTGTTGTGTTCCTCATAGATTCTATGGAAATGACGTGCATTGAAAGTAGAAAGATTGTTGAGACATTTTACTTCTTTTTCAGAGAAGCTAGTGATCACTGAGCATCATGCACTGTTACTCATACTCCAATTGTCTAACGCACACCCTTCTCCTGGGGGGCACCTGGTTATGAAAGACTATGCTCATCAGTACCAAAAGACTCACATGGACTTTGATGTTACTAGGATTGTATTTGCTATAGCAGAAGATTTTCATTGGTGCTGAACATGTGGGGCCCACTTAATAAAAGAGGACACAGTATCATGATCTCTGTCTTCTGCTTTATCGGCTCATGCCTTTAGCTGCAAACAGTTAAAATTAAGGATACGTGCAAGTTATGTTACCTAACATCATCTGCCTTTCAGGTCTCCTCTAGTTTAATGAAATGTCTGTCTGTGTGTATCACGGACTCTCTTTTCTGCTAATAGAAAGCATAGGAACCTCATAAAACTGCATATTGATGTAGGCTGAGATTTGAAACACTTAAGACACCTTTGCTGAGCAATAGAGCACCTGCATTTTCAACTCAGCAATGGAAAAGGCCTACAGAACCTTTCAGCAGCAAGTAAACTATGGGAAACACCAGGACACTGATTGAGATGGTAGCTGAATGGATCAAAATGCGATTTTTGACTGTCCTGACACAGCTCTTGAATAACAGCTCTCAAATGTTATGTAAATGCCAAAATGATTTTGCAAGTTGGATCTTCAGGGATCTGTTGCCCCCTCAAATCAAGGACCATATTTTTGCCTCTCAACACCCTGATTAAGTATATGCAAAAGTGGATGTTGCTATTTAGAAATGTGTTTATTCACTTCAAAATATTCTATAAGTTCTCTCTGCAAACATGATTCAACCTATGGAGATATGTTGGCTATTGCCTAGAATAACTTTTCAGAGTACATACGGTCCAGGCTGGACTACCAGCCCCTGCTTACTAAGTTCTCCATCTGCTCAGTTCTTAACCAAAATGGTTTCTCCATTTCAAAGCAATAAACCTTCTATGCCCATTTCCACAATCAGATCTTGCCTTCACATGTATCCCTCACAATACGCTCTTTTTTAATGCTGCAGCTTCTCCTGAGACTCACCCCTGAATACACATACACACTTACACTTTCCCATACACCACTTTTCATCATGCAGCTGGTGAATGTCTTTGCCTTTGCTGCCAATGACACTGCTCTTTTCTCCAAATTCCACTTATGAGGTCCCTTCCATGATCACACTGAACACATCTCTTTCTTATCACCATTGGTATTTAAATCTTTATTAAAGGTCAACTCCAGCACTGTTTCTCCTTGCTCTTCCCCCTTCACTCTCATGATATTCCCACACTTGCCTGAGTTGGTTTATGACTTGGTAAAGTCACTCTGAGCAAGTTCAAATATGAGGCTCTACATGTCCCCATTTAAGTCCTTGAATGCAGACTTTTGCCATGCTGCTTATCAAACCTGCTGACCTGGACAAAAACATGATGTTTTCCTTCTACGCTTAGACTGTTGACTCTGAGGTCAGGAACCATTCCTTTGGAAATACAAAGTGACTGACACTGAAAATAAACAGCTGTCAAAAAGTACAGTTCTTATAGAATTGCTCAAACAGACATCTACCCATAAAAGAAATTTTGCATATACATTTGTAAACAACCAGGTAGCTGTCTGATTCACAGTTACCTAATTGATTGATTTAGCACTAGGAATATTTTATTATCATGTAGAATCACTACTAGTTTCACCAAAGAAACCAGCATCAGCTTTTCTTTTATAGCTATCAAAATTATTCAATTAAGAGTAGGCTAAGTGCCAACTAATTTACCAATCTCAAGGCCCCTCAACTTTCTATCAGAACCTCTGTGAAACCAACAGAATCATTGGTCTTCTGTTATGCTGACACATGAATGTTCTGAACTGGTCACATTCAGGGTTCAGGGTTTTTTGTGTCGTCACAAGAAGAAATTAAAATAGGTTATTTGTATTAAGGGATGTATTTTGAATAGGCATTTCAGATTGTCCTTGAACCAATATAAGAAATAGACTAGAAAAACAACTGCTGCATATTAATTTTAACTTTTCATGAGACATTTAAAAGTCCATCATAGACAGTAAGAGATGATAAACTTTAAGAGTTCAAAAGCAGCTCATATCTTTCTTTACTGTTTTGTAAACCAGCATAGTCAGATATCTGAGTATTTAAGTTTTGTACACCATCCATAGGACCAGTGAAAATATGATCAAGGTGTTTTGCTCAATCATAAACATTTCTCTGTAACAGAGCTTTCAAAATTTCAAGGGCTGAATTAGATACTAAAAAAGAAATAATGGGTGTAAAAGCTCACTTAGCCCTTCACTAACTTTCATCAGAAGTAAATAAGCACATAAGGGACTCTTAATTCTTTCCACCACATATAAAATTTTGCAGTGTGGGTGGTTTATCAATAACACTAAATATCTTTCAACAGCCCAACAGTGGAAGTGTACCATCAGCATTTATTTCACAGCTTTGCTATGTAAGGAAGTTTTTAGGGCACAGCTTAATGTCATAAGAGGCCGCTTCTTGAAGTTGGTGTTCATTCTGTAAATTTCATCTTTTATTGAAATAATGAATACATTCCTGGTGGTTTCAGTCAGAGCATGGTCCTTGCTCTTCATGTTTTTCACACGGTCAGCTTTGGTCTGGCTTTTCTGTGGTGGTGAATGACTTCACCAATGCTACTGACTGCCAGCAATACAGCAGAGACAAAGAAAATACTCAAAAGGTAAATGAGACTTCCCTGCCTTGAGGACAGTTGAAAATTATCCTATCATTTAATACATTTTTACTGCACCATGGCAACAGGTGCTGATCACACTTCCCAGCGCCTATAACACTGAGAATGAATATTGTCATTTGACATGCTGCCCCTCCTGAGGATTTTTCTTGCTGCAGAAAGGACTTCTAACTGTCCCTGTGAAAATTGGTTGGTCAGTGTCAGAGGGAATTATGGCTGTGCCCCACACCTCAGACTGAAGAAAATACACTTGGGATAAAATCCATCAAAATCCTATTTTATGCCAAGATGTTTTTAAAGATGTTTTTCCTGTCACAAGAAAGTTCTAGCCACATATGATTTCTCTAAAGCTTAGAATTAAAGCTTTTCATCAATTTCTGACAAAATCGTCTGTCCATACAGAAATCTGTGCCAATTTTTTAGATGTAAATAAGGGATGTACCCTTAAATGTTAATTGCCGTGAAGTGGAGCATAGATATGCATAAAGATATATATCCTGTAAAGGAACACATAGTACCAAGGATTTTCTTGCAACTTCAATGCCCATCAACCGAAATTTGGACAAGGCAATAAATCAATCTGATGGTATCCATCAATTTAAACAGGCACCTACTTAGAAAAGCTCAGAGGTTCTAAAGTCTGTAAAATGGCACTTGTGCACAACAATTCAGTCTGTACTCAAATGTGTAGATAGTGGTATCTTAAAAATTTGCATTAGTGACAAAATGAAAAGAATAAAAATTAAGAAGAAAAATTAGGTCAATTTTTGTACACTGATATTAGGAGGAAACAGGATGCTAAATTGAACAGGAATTGCCATAGCCCACTGGATGATGTAAATGTCTAAAGCTACAAATATACAAAACATTTTGGGTAGGCTTGAAGTAGGGTTTACTGAATTCTGATAGTCCCCCTGAGTATTCTTTTAACATGTATTGCAAAGCTTCTTTGTCAACAGTCATTCAGGGGAGCTTCACAAATGTCAAAAATGCTTAAACATCACAGATACTTGACAATACAAGGTAGAAAAACAATCCTGGTGTGTGAAAGGAATGTAATAAAATTTTGCCACTGTGAATATAAAAAGTATAGGATAGATCAGATGTGTTGTCATTCATTTCTGTTAATTAATTGTGACACAACAAAGGCTACTTAGTTTGTGGAATTTGTTAAAAAAATACAGATCTCTCACAGAAAAGTCTGCTTTCATCAAAATCTGCAATTTCTTAGGATTAAACTGATTTGAATGAAATTTTCAACAGAAACAATTTAAAGTATTTGGAAGTTGGGGGTTTTTTTGTCTGATGTAATGTTAATTTTGTCTTTTAGTGTTGTTTTTTTATCTATTTCCTATTTAACTAAATTATTATTTTGATGTCATCTAGACATTCTGTTGTTTCCAAATACAGACATTTTGTTTTGCAAAATACTGATAACCTGCTAAATTACAAGAAGAAAATAAAATTTTGCAAAGCTGTAATATTTCAAATAAACAGAGCCCTGACCTCCATTTCATATTGGCATCTGCGTACATTTATAAGAAAACTAATTTGTGAAATGAACATTCTCCCCCACCATTTTATCTGAAGGTCTTGAAGCAACCTCACTAACCACTTTAAAGTGCAAGCAATATACAATAATAAGGATGGAGTTAGTACTACAGTGCGTAAGAGCTTTTTCCAGGAGAAAATCTCCTGTTCAGAGACTATACAAAAAGAAGATAAAAAGACAGTCTTTTTTTCCAAAGTGTTTTTAATCTAAAATAAGAGACAGACAGATAAAGAGAGAAGACAGAAAGCAATAAAAGTGAACAGTGATACAGTATTGGTCATGCAGTTAGAAAGGATTTGTGTGCAATGAATCACAGAAATAGAAAACTTAAAGGCTAAGCTCAAAGACAACTACAGTTGTGGTTTCATACACAGTTTTGGAAAGCTCTTTTCAAACAATAGGGACAGGCAGGAGGATAATACAGAAATGTTTGTCTGAAAATTAACAAAGGGATGGTAGAGTCTCTAGATAAGTCAGTCTAGAGACCGAAAAAAAGTGAATAAATTATGTCTTGAAAACAAAGGCAAGTAACTGAGATGTGGTATGGGAGGGCTGAAAGACTGAACAGTGCTTACACGGTCAAATTCAACAATGGGAAATAGTTTGTGCTGTGTTCTGAGCAGATGGCACAGTGGTGTCCTTTAGCCCTCAGATACAGGTGGTGAGCCAGTAATGGAAGTAAAGTAGCGTTATTTATCTCCTGCCGGCATGGAACCAGTATCAGCAGAATTACTAATTACCTGTTTCCTAGAGAAATAAAAGTCCTTACCACTACCATTTTTCTCTGATACTGTGACCATCCAAACTTCAACTGTACCTGAAAATAACAAACATAGGAGCTAAGCAAATTTACTTAGGGAAAGTAAGGTCCACTTTCATAACAGAAAATAAGTTTAATTAAATATTCTTAGCTTCCAAAATTCAAAACTTGATTTACTGGAATCTTAAGAATCATAAAATGAAGAGCTAGCACCTCCCCGTATCAGACAACAGGAAATATATAATAGTTACTACTGCAGCTATAGGCATAAATAAGAGAAAGCCTAAGGATGCTGCTAATACATTCTGATTTGAAGTAGTAGATGATCTGATCTTGCAATGCCTTATGTCAAGAATAAAAATTGCCCATGAGTAAAAGTGTGATATGATGAGCCACGACAAGTGGAAGATTATGTATTTAGTTTATTGTTGCATCATATTCTAGTAACACAGTTACAATAGCATCACTGTGTTGTCTATACTATTGGAGGATTTCCAGCATGTCATGCAGTTTCTGTGTTTGTCAAGGAGGACAGCAGAACACAAAAGGTTGAGAACTACTGAATTGACAATGAAAACTGCTAATTGTACCTTCATTCAGGGAATTTAGACATCTAAATGACCTTAGATGTGATTTCTGCTCAGCTCAAGGTTGTCAGACTTACTGTTCAACTCCTGCTTCATGTTACTCAGTGTCCATCATAACACTGATTATGAACTTGGCAAATGTAGTTCATCTGGTATCCCAGAGAAAATTACATGTCCCTCAAAATAAAATTACAGCATTCATGAATGATCAGTCAAGCATATCTCTTGCTTGACTGAATGCATTCTACCTGTATAGCTTTCTCACAGTAGGGCAAATTAGTTTTGAAATTATGTGTTTATAGTACATTCTGAAGTGCAGAGATTGCCAAGCTAGTGCTGCTTCGCTGGTTAAGTCTAGGCAGTACCGGGCTTTTTAGCCTGGCACAATGCAAATGTAGCTGTTTTACTTCCAGGGTCATGCTATCTTTGCCTGAGTCAGCTCAGGTTTCCTTGCATGGCACTTTCAGTTCCATGGCTCCTTTAGAGTATCAGCATCTGCAGTGCAAAGTCATCGTAAAGGACATTGAACAAAAATGCAAGACTCAGCATGAAATGAAACAATTTTCATGTTTTCTGGTGGGTGGGGAAACGATAATTTCAATACATTTCTAACTTCCTGGGATTTTAACCTTCCCAAAGTCTCAGTAGTTCTGCTTGCCAAAGTAACTACAAGAGCCTCCGTCCTGAAGTCTGAAACAGGAGCTAAGAAGCAGTGAGGCTCCCACACCCTTCAGCAGGCGGCCGTGAGAGTACAGCCCAAAAGTGATGGCACCCCAGCTGAGAAGCTAGAAAACTAATCCAACTTGGGCCTTTTCTAAAACCTGGGCTGACAGTCAAATTCCACAGTACAGTTGTAATAAAAATTGTTTTCATTAACATCTTTTTTTTTTTTTTTTCAGAGCACCACTCTGCACCAGATTTGAAGCTGTTCTTTCATTTTCTGGGTCCCATAAAATCATCTCTGATTGATGTGTTGAGCTGAGTGCAACCAGTCCAGCTTCAACCAGAGCTCCTCTCCGCAAGGTCAGATGGGAAGAAACTCTGCCATACCTGAAGAGGTTACAGTGTAAACTGGAAAAAAAAAAAAAAAAGACCCCCACCAAAAAAATCCAACAAAAAAATCCCCACAAACAGACCAGAGAATGCACCAAAAGAAACAGCATTCCTCATAAAGAATGCAGGATTGTCTTTACCTGTCCAACTCTAAAAGTATTTTTAATCCTACTGGCCTCTTTTAAGAAACACACCTGAGCAAACACAGGAAAGAAGGAAAACAGAGAAAGTTGGTGAGGAAATGCCCATTGTCTGCACAGAGTAAGAGCTTTCCCCAGCTCCCCTGTATTACTGAGACCTTGTTCTCTCCTTTTCTAATAGAATAAAAGAGGAACTATTTTGATAAAAAGGAAAACAGACTAACAGCAAAAAAACCCAGAGCCTGAGTTCTGTTAAAAACTGTAGTTCCTCTCTAAAAAAAATCAAACCATACTGGTTAAAACCTGACTGTCAGAGATGAAAAGTTCAACCCCCAGGATATTTTGAATTATATCAATATGCCATTATAGCATCATCAACTTCTACCTACCTCAGGCTTTAGTAACATCTGAAAGACCCCCAGAATTTTGTGAAGTTTTAGAAGTCTATCAGCATAAGCTTCATTCTTTCAACACAAAATGGGCAAGTTAATAATTTTCAAAGTATCACAAAAGATTTTCAGACAGAATGATTGGAAACAGAAGGAAAAAAAGGAAGAAGTAAGGAAACAGAAGAAAAATGTATTAAACAAAAAAAGGAAAGTAGGATAATTTTTCATAGTTATGAATGAATAAAGTCTAAGTCTATTTTGCAGAACTACTGGAAGCAACAACTATTGTAATCAGATTTGTCTTAAGGCCTGGAAGAACTAAAAAATACGCATTTAGCATGCTACAGCAGGACTCCTTTCTGCTAGTTAGCATGTTGGTCATAAATAACACAAAGACATTTTTCCAGTGCTTCAATTTGCACAAAACCTTGCAAGGATCAGTCTTTTACATATGACAATTACTAGAAAATTTGAGGGGTTTGAAGAAAACTTTAATTAGACAAAAATGTAATTCTCCTTGGGAATGTACTAGCAAGTCTGGACAATCACTAAAGCAAGGGAAAATTTTGAACTGTGCCATTCTCAGATGAGTGAAATTACTTCAACGTTAGTTAGTTTGAAATGCCGGTCTCTCCTGCTCCAGCTCTGCATGGAAGTGTTTGGCTTCTGCCTGAGGTAAAATGGGAAACGTGAAAATCAAACTTTGATAAGACGAAAAGTAGTTTTCCATCCAGTTCTGTTGTAGCACACTGTGGTATCTCTATCACACCTGTGACTTCTGGAAGTGACAAGTCTCTCATTAGCTCAATAAAACCAGTTGGTTCCTCTCAGCTGTGAATCTCTGTTCCATACGGGTGGAGAATTTGCAACAGATTTCAGTGGAGGACAGTTCTCCTTAAAGAAAAAAAAACTGCAGTACTTCCTGGAGTGTTACCATATTATTCTTGTACTTGGGGATACTGGTAGATGAAAAGCTGGACATGAGCCGGCAATGTGTGCTTGCAGCCCAGAAAGCCAACCAGATCCTGGGCTGCATCAAAAGCAGCGTGGCCAGCAGGTCGAGGGAGGTGATTCTGCCCCTCTGCTCTGCTCTGGTGAGACCTCACCTGGAGCACTGCGTCCAGCTCTGGGGCCCTCAGCACAAGGACATGGACCTGCTGGAGCGGGTCCAGAAGAGGGCCACCAAAATGATCCGAGGGCTGGAGCACCTCTCGTATGAGGCCAGGCTGAAAGAGTTGGGATTGTTCAGCCTGGAGAAGAGAAGGCTGCAGGGAGACCTTATTGCAACCTTCCAATACTTAAAGGGGGCCTACAGGAAAGATGGGGAGAATCTTTTTAACAAGGCCTGTTGTGACAGGACAAGGAATAATGGATTTAAACTAAAGAAGAATAGATTTAGACTAGACATAAGAAAGAAATTTTTTACAATGAGGGTGGTGAAGCACTGGATGGGGTTGCCCAGAGAGGTGGTGGAGGCCCCATCCCTAGAAACATTCCAGGTCAGGTTGGACGGGGCTCTGAGCAACCTGATCTGGTTAAAGCTGTCCCTGCTCAAGGCAGGGGGTTGGGCTAGATGACCTCTAAAGGTCCTTTCCAACCCAAAGCATTCTATGATTCTATGATTCTATGATTCTATGATTCTATGATTCTATGATTCTATGATTCTGACAACATAGATGTGATTAAATTTTCCCCCCAAAAAATGAGAGAAGATTGAGGGATGATGCATATTCTATTTCAAAAAAGAAAGTTAAGTTACCTCAGTGGGTATTCAGGAACTCACCAAACTTTGAAAACTTCAATGACTTCAGTGAGCCTCAGTGATTTCAGCTCTGAAAGAAGTGCATAATCATTTATGACTGTCAAAAACTGACTGATACAAAAAATATACAGCAACTTTTTCTTGGAAGAGCAAGAGACAGAAGTACTTCAGGCAAGTAGTAGATCATGTATTTATTCATTTTAGCCCTAATCTACCATTGTTTATGTCGATGGCAAAGGAAGCAAATATGGGAATCTCTTACTCGGCAACAAATCAGAGAATCGTAACACTCATCTTAGAAGGTAAAAGACCTTATCCTGTGAAAGATTCCTGCTCCCATTACCATGAATGCAGTGTCTGGATTAGCAACAGAAAAACACTTCAATAAGAATTATGATTAATATTGTTCAAAAATTTAGAAGACAGAATGGAAGTATACAAAGAGTTTGTGTTTGACGATTGCCTGTCATTATCTCCAGGAAAAGTCAGGGTGGAAAAGAATCCAGGGAATAATCCTTCAAGTTGTTGGTCCAGCTTTTAAGAATTAGTTAGATCTGCCACTTGTAGATGTATCTGAAGTATACAGAATAAACACCTGGAGCTGTTCTCGTTCATTTATCTACTGTTTAAGAAGGAGATCTCCTAATTTGATGTTTTGATCACCAAACTTTACAAATACAAAAAATAACACACCATCAGGAGTTTTCAGTATCTCTGAACTGGGAGAACAGTTATTCATTTTTACTGGACTGTAAACTTTTTACCCTCTAAACATCCTTCCGTTAACAAAAAAATATAAACATTGTACAAAACACAAGACAGCTTAGCTCAATGATGCTCAATGAAGCATTAGTGCTGCATAATCTGATTCATTTGATGCTTTAATAATGCAAAACATGGTTTCTGCTTTATTACATAGCTGTTAATGCAGAAATGACATGCTTACAAAAGATTTACTATATTACTATTTGCACATACACTTCCCTACTAGATGAGTGTGTTTACTGCTCCTTTGAAATCAAAATATTTAGTCTAGGCATTCTATACTGAATAAAGACTGCCATCTTCTGCTGCAACTGCAGCAGATATAGATACTCAGAATCATAAGAGGGCAATATATTATCCTGGACTAGTCTTAATAAGTACTTTAGAATTGCTATCTCCTTTGCCCATTAATGTAATAAGAGACGTGACTAAAGACATTTACAAAATATTTTGTTTTTTTACAACATACTTTTTAGAGCTACATATCTTCATGCTTTTGATCCCTTTCTGACAAACGGAGAGGTAGCAACCTCAAAAAGGATTTCATGGATTACAAGATACATTAATCCACCCAATTATGAGGAACTACAATGGATTGCAACAACAACTTCACTGCAAGACTTCCTTTTCTAGTCTGGCAGCATTACTGCCATCACTGATTCCTACTCAAAACTGAAGTTGTTTAACTTGGCAATAGTTAAGTTGTGTGTGGTCCAAAAATTTCCAATTGAGTTTTCTCAAATTTCATATACTCCAGGAATGATGTGTGGAAGACCAGCCTGGGACCCAAACGGATGATTTAGAGTTTTTAGAAAATTGTTTCTGTTTCAGCCCATAATTGATTCAGCATCCTATGAACTCCAGCTATTTTAAAAAACTAGCCCAATTAAACTTTATTTACTCAAAAGTTAGCAGGAATATGATCTCAAACATAAAGAGACTTTAACATTAATTTGTCATCTGATATAAGAGATTTCCAAATTAGCAGAGAATTTGGTGAGGATGATGCAAGTCTTGAATGAATACTATAGTTAGATAAATTCAGGTCTGTTTTTTCTTGGCTATTCCAAGTTCTAGTCTAGACATTGTGGATACAATGCAATCAAGTCCACAGTTGTCCAGAAAATTCCTGATAAAGTGTTTTCTAATTAAATAATGCCTATTGGTCAAGTCATACGTTTCACAGAAATTTGGAGAACTTTGGCCATAGCAGTTCCTGCTCTTCCACCTGCTCAGAATTTACAGTACGTTCCAAATACTCTAAACCACTGCTGAACGATACTTTCATACAACAAAACTGCCAAAGCAGTACTTCTCTCTTGAGGGTTTGGGAGGCTTTGGGAAGACAGAGTTGTGCCCTAACAATCACCATAGGAGTGGGGGTCTGAAAAGTATATAAGAGTTCGGGCTTCTTGGAGGTATTGTTGGATGAACTTCTATGCCCTATTAATATGGCTAGATCAATAAGTTTCTCACAGTTGCTCAATCTGGCTGAAAAAGAGCTTTCTGTGGTGTGTTTCTGACTTATCCTACTCAATATTAAAGATGCTGTATAGCAAGCCCAAGCATTGCAAGAGACATTCTTAGAGGTTAACCCAGCTTTTTTTTCTCTTCTTTCATTGAGTGAATGATTACTTTTTACAAAATAGAACAGCTCCAGTAAAAGGCAAGAGACATTCATTCCAGAACAGCTATTTATTTAGGGTGTAAACGCAGAACCTGAGGAAGCACAATAGTTCAACCCCCCTGTTATGGATTAGGTAGAACAGAAATTTGAAGCAGCCTACAGATTTATAGCTGGAACATGGGTCCCTGATGTCAGCAGTGAATGGCCTGATAAAAAAGCTACTGGATATTCTGGGAGTGGGGAAAGGTGATGAACATTGTTCTTCACCTTCTCATTTCTTTTTTTCTTCACTTCAACTGGATAGAAAGAAAAAGCATTTCGAAAACCTCAAAGCTTCCACAGAACAAATTTCTATATATAGAAGTCTAACACTACTGACCTCTGTGAGCTTTGTATCAGTGATACAAAGATGGCTAGCAATGACATCAAAATCAGGGAGAAAGGAAAGAATAACGTTGACATGAACAAAGCAGAAGGACACAAAGAAAATTTTCTTCACATTAACAAGGCTGAGATGGAACGAGACACAGGAGGAAAAATAAGTACCAAAAAAATCATTATCTCTTATTTGAGGCAGAGAAGATTTCACCTCAAAGACTTTCCTAACTTCAGTGAGTTAATACAGTCATGCCTCTGTTTACCTTAAGATGCATATAAGTGCATGCCAGTAAAAAAAACAACCAACCAAACAAACAAAAAACCCAAACACCAAACAGGCTGAATTAGCTCCTTCCTTTATCATAAAGAAAGTCCACAGGCAAGATCTAAGCATCTGACCATCTTTGCTCATTTTTCTCCCCATACAATAGGATTCTTCTTCACTAGACAACCACATTCTTGCAACTAAACAAATAATTAATAACTGGCTCAAGAAGAAGGCATCACAATCTTGAGAAACAAGCAAAGGACACGGCAATCAAATAACTTTAACACTGACAGGTACAAATTCCATTTAATTTGCTGGCTTAACATGCAGGGCAACAGGTAATGCCATACAGTTCTTTTACCCCAAGGATACTGAACCTACCAACATTATTCCTTCCAAGAGACAAGAAAGAGAAGAAGCTAAGATGTGGAGAGCATGTGCTTTCTCCCCTGCCACAGTCCAGCTGTAAGCACAGAACTTATTCCACCACGTTTCTTTGAATTCCTCTCTTGCCAATTATTACCAAAAAAGGGTCATTTCAGAAAGGGTGAAATTTTTATTGGTTTGGGCTTCTTCTTTAATTTTACTCTTCAGAACTACCTGCATGGAATACAGTCCCTCTAAACATAACTGTACTTGAGCCTTCCCTAAAATGATTGTGTGTCATGGTGATTACAAAATAGTGCCAGCTCTGCAAAAGGTAGGCTACTTTTATGATGGTGTTTATAATCATCTAATTCTTGCCTGATATTTCCTTTCTCCTCTTCCTTATCTGAGGACCCAAATTGAAAGAATCCTGTTTTGATTGCACAAAGCTTGCTGTACTGAGGATTTGATCTTTGCAGAGTGGTTTGTTCTATTTTTAGAATTTTAAAATTATTCCTTAATCTCTAACAGTAAACTCTTCTTTAAACAACCCAGTATATTGTGGGCCCAAGTCAATATTGCTAATGTTGTCTGGCTAACTTGGCCAACAGAATCATGTAAGGGTAGCAGGCACAACTACATAAATAATAATGTTAAACAGGAGCTAAAAATGAGCTGGCTGGTTTCGCTCATTTCAACAATACAAAATGTGTAACACTGTAATTATATCAAAAATAGCTATTTTCATCCTGAATCAGTATGAAAAAAATATCAGGATTTCCCATGAGACAGAAATTCTGCATTTCGCTAATCTCAGCTTTAGTCTCACTTCAAATAATAAAGTGTTCTTTACCTACTTCAGTTCCTTGCTTAACTACCCTATCGAATCATGCCCCCCTGCAAAAAAGGGTTCCAGAACTGGTAATCCAGTATCCTTTCAAATAAAAGTGCCTTACAAGTTTTTTTCAAGAATACACGTGGCACTTTATTAAGCATTCTTACTTAGTGAATAAAAATAGGCAATAAGTAAAAGTAATAATACTAAATTATGTTCTGAGTTTCAAAAGTAATACTCTAGAAATCAAGTGGAGTATGTAATTGCTGTATGCAACCATACTAGGTCTATTTTTTCCAGCTACACTGACTATACTTGCTGTTAGCTTTCAATCTTACATGGACTGAGCTCCTTCAAGGATTGTCAGATACTGATAAAGGAAAATGTGGTGTCAAAGCCAAAAGTGATTTAACTCAGAACTGCAAGACTTAAAGATTC
The DNA here is from genome assembly GCF_030463565.1 of Pelecanus crispus. NCBI lineage: Eukaryota > Metazoa > Chordata > Aves > Pelecaniformes > Pelecanidae > Pelecanus > Pelecanus crispus. The sequence continues at coordinate 118,949,284 of NC_134643.1, forward strand.
ACTTAATATTATATTAATATTCTGAAGAGCCTGCTCCTATGACATAATCAACACAGCTTTTTAAGGTTAGAAATGATATCTTTGTCTTTGGGGAGCTGTGATGAATTGTCTACAGGAATGCAAGTATATAGAATTTAGCAACACATCAAAGCAAACAAATCAAAAATAAAACCTGATTTTATCATTGATGATTAGTTTGAATAATAACACATTTACTGCATTAATAAAGCTGTACAGATTCAGACTGTACTAGGTCCCATTAAAGTCATTTGATGTTTGTCATTGACTTCAGCAAGGTGAAGCCTCACCTGCAAGCCTTGAATTCACTGGTACTTTGAAGAAATATGGGCAGAAACATCAACATGAAACAAATTTGTCCTTCATCATTCAGAAAACCATAATCAACCCAGAATTTTTTTTAAGTCAGCTGATGGATATCATTATACAAGCAAGCACTCCACTCAACACATTCCATTGATTGAGGTTGCCTTCTAAATAATTATTATTTCAAAAAGCAGCAATGATGCAAAGAATGATTGTAAAAATCAATCAGTTATTTGGAATATTTGTCACTTGGCTCAGTCTTTCCATGAAAAACTGAACTGTCATGTTATGAATTACTTCTATTTTTTTCCAGTTATAACCTCTGTTAAGGTTGGCATTGATCAGCAGTGTTTAAAAAAATTACAGAGGAAAATCAGCTTTTAAAATTAGTTTCTTTGGTGTAACAAAATCATAGGTTTTTTTTTCATTTTTAAAAGCAGCCTCCTGTTGTAAATATAAATATGAATTAGCATTATGTATTTGCAGGAGTTACATTTTAAAGAAGATATCGAAGAAGAATGAAAAAATGAATAAAATTTGAAACAAGAGGCAATGTTTCTGTCTAAAAAAGAAAATTATGGGGTAAGGCAGAGATAGCATAGGGGATTGTCTAGCTCAAATGGCATGGAAAAATATCCTTTTGGGGGACGTATCTGAAAAAAATGCCATGTTTGTAGGGACTCAAAAGTTGCTGGAAACCTGATCTATTTTCACTACTATTCATACTAGTGACAATAGATTTTTACAGATACTTTCTGGTACCTGCATTCCTAAGGGACAGTTCTGTACAGCCCTTCTGTAAGACAAACCAGAACTTCACGTGCAAATGCTATAGCTCCATATAGAAATTTAAAACTTTTTCTAAAAATACTTTTTAAACAAGCAATATAGAGGAAAAAATAGCAGCCCAAAGCAATACGTGCAAATTGTTCAGTGAATGCTATAATGAGGAGTAAAGATACTCCTGTTAAAAAAAAAAAAAGCAAAACAAAAAAACCAGTGTTTTTGAAAATTGAGGTATAGAAAAGGATACATTATTTGAAAAGAGAAAAATCCCAAATCTCTATAGGAACATGAAATAATATAGCAATTTTTAAAAATTATTTAGGTAAAGGTCTCTCCATACTACTAAGAAAATTGTGACTATTCAGACATATTTTTAGACAGTATGATAACATTCAATTATCTAGCAGAGAAAAGATGCTTGTATCATGTTTTATACTGAGATTATAACTACAGTTTCGCAAAGCTCTTTTCTCATTGCTTGTGGACCGCAGTTTCCATGAAAACACATTAACTGTACTTAAAAAGAAATTGTACTCTATGAGTAAAACTGCAATTTCCTTAAGACTATATTTCACATATCTTCTATGACAGTGAATCTTCTCATCTCAAAAGTGCCAGTTCACCTGTCTTGTCCATAGGATCATCAGATTTGCTGTATTTTCTCACTGCAATGTGTATATTTAGTGTTTGCTTACTGATCAAAAAGTACCATTTTAATGCAGCACAGTAGGTGCTAAGAAGCAGTTTAATAAAAACATGTTCACAAAAGAGGACCTAAGACTATGCAAGTCTTCTTTCCTAATATCAAACTGTGGTTATGTCATTTGGCGTAATTTTTTAAAATGGCAAAACTCCTATTGAGTGTGGCAGACTTACACCACATAATTGTATGGATTTCAAAGTAGCTAACCTATGCCTAGGGATAGACAGAAAGCTTAAATAAAAGCAATATATTTCTGTAAGGACATTTTTCTGCAGTGATAAAGGGTTCTACAATGAACATTTTCCTCACTTTCTCAGCATTTATTATTTCATGGAAATATTCATAGGAAGAAAGCAAATAGTGATTAGGCCTCCAATATGTTATTTTATGAAATCTCATTTTTTGCAGGAATGCCTTCAATTTTCAGACTCAAATTCTAATATTTCTTTGCTGTAATATGTTTTTCTCAGTAGAAAAATAAATATATTTTAACAATTGCTAGACTGTAAGAAAGTCACAGTAGTAATACCATAATCTCAAAATAAAAGTATTCCTATGCAAACGACTATTCCAAAGCTTATATATGACTTAAGAATAATGGACTTCAAAAAACTGCAGATCTTAATATATTAAGGTAAATGGCAGTTAGAGTTCCTCGAGCAGAAAACCTAAAAGAGGAAAAAATACAGAAGAATTGGTGGTTATTGGAAAACATATCACTAAACGGAAAGCTATCCCAGCACACAGGGGAAGTAAGAAATAGTCAGAGAACAGTAGGACTGCAAGAAAGGTGTTAAATAATCCAAAGGATCATAAGCAGGAAAATCAGAAATAAAGATATGATTAAGTGTGAGTTTAAAGAGATAGCACAAACACTGAATAAAATCAGCAAGGCAAACACAAAACCAGTTATAACTGTCAAGGGATATAAAGCAACGAGAGAATATTTTACAAATAAGCTAGAAGAAAATAACAGAAGAAAATCAAGAACTGCTGTTTAAATATCAACCAAAACCAACAAGCAATAGAAGATACACTAAAAGCTGATTTTTCTTTTTTGTTATTCCTACCACTTTTGAGAGAGAAGTTAATTTAACTGAGATTTGGAACATTGTTCCAAAATTTTGGCTGGTTTTTTACGGATTCTCATGAGAAATCCAGCAGGTCTTTGGGAACATTTTTAAGTATCTAAATACTGTTTAATCTATTCCCCTTTTCTCTCTAGCCAATTAATAGCTATCTTGAAAAACACATCACAGGATAAGGGAGATTAAAGAACATCAAATATTTTACTTTATCTTTTACTAGAACAGAAAAGGCAGAGTTGAGTAAAGAAACACTAATCGGTCTATTTTCAGTAAATGAAAAGATGATGACTGAAACTATTAAACATTTTATTAGTACCTAGAAAACAAGATGATGGCATAGATTTGTCAAGGACAAAAATGCCAAACCGGTTGTTTTCTTCTTTATCTAAACATAAGGCCAAGTTAACAGGATACATATTTACAATGATTTTGATGCCTTCTACACACAAACACCTCATAAATTAAGGAAACTCTATCTAAATAAACAAACAAACACAAAACAAGTGAAAAAATCTCAAAGCAATGTAGGTAAGCTTATGCATCATTACACTGTCAAGGCACTGCAAGTGGTTTCCGATAGAGATCTACTCTGGAGTCTGTTCTACTCAGTTGCCCTGGGACAACAGAAAAATTTTATAAGAAAATGGAAAATGCGTTCACAAAAAATTATAGACAATGACAGTCTAGGCAGGACTGTGAATATTTTAAAAGAAAGGGTACAGATTCAGAATGATCATGACAAACAGGGAAAAATATTAACAAGAAGCGATAAGAAAATCCAAGAAGACCATATGACCGTATTTCAGAAGGGAAAATAAAATGTAAAAATAGGAAAAAATTGGCTATTCAGAAACATAGAAACTTGTCAGAAAAGGATCTGGGGGGATTGAGGATCATAACTAAATGCTACAAAAAAGCCAAAGTAATTCTTTTATGTATTACCAAGGATGTCATGTGTAAGAGGTACAAGAAAACTATTCCTCTCAATTTATTTTTAATGAAGCCTCAGATGCTGTTCAGCATGATGGTTTAAATACCAAAAGAGAGAGACACTCAGCTTATAAGAAAACACTGAAGGAATGTGGTTTGTTTCATTTAGAAAAAAAGAAACTAAAAAAGATGTAGATAAGAAGGAACAATCTTCTAGTATTTAAAAATTTTAAAGGACTACGATTAATTATTCACTGTAAAAAACATTTTCAGGAAGGAATATTTAAATTAGATATGAAGGAAAATGTCTAATCTTTAAGCTCTGATAAACTTAACCAAGCTTTTGAAATATCCTTTGCCAGAGGTGTCCAGCACAAATAATAAAAATGTGTTTTGTGAGGAAATTGCCAACCTCTTTTAAATGCATTTTTCTCAATCTCATGGCTTCGTACATTGCCAATATTCATGGTCATGTTTTTCAGGACATGAAGGCTAAAACCACGTTTTACCTAGCAGTGCTTAGGAAGCCCACTGTTACAATTTATTGCTTATCTTGTTAGAGCCTACTGATGATTTACAGTGTGTTAAATCTGACAATGCTTTTTTCAAACTCCATGAAATTAAGTTATTTTCAAGACTGAAACATTAAAAACATAGGACTTTTAAACTGAAATGGATGTATTTTCCACAGCCTTGAACAATGATTAAAAAAAAAAAAAAGCCCACAATCTAGATTAAACATTATTCAGCTGATTGTGAAATTGATAACAGTGGAAGAGGAAGGTCTATACTGCCAATAACATCTATGGTAATTGCTATGCAGCAGTTAAGCATTTCAAGAAATCCATCATTTAATCTGCCTGGAGAACACTGTAACTCACAGGCCTGCTCAGGAAATCATTTGAAAAAGAACATATATTGAAATCCGTTAGATTTTGGAACATTTGCTCATAATATACGTGGAAACATGAAAAAATGTCAATATTGGGGATTTTTCAAGTGTTAAAGAGAATTTCTTAGCAGACAAAGACTCTACATTAGAGAAGAAAAAAGAAAACTTTGAAAAATATTGTGGGTTTTTCTATTCAAGGGTATTAATTGTTAAATTTTTTTAAGTTTTCATTCTGTATTCAAATGGGGTTGCAAGAAAAACCCAGCAGTTCACATTATTCTTAAGTGAAAACAAAACAAAAAAAGCCAAAACACCCAGCATGCCTTGAGGATGAAAAATAACTTTTGTTTCTGTACTAGAGCATCCATCAATGTGAATAATATGTTCTTCCACCAGCTATTCTTCACTCTCTTGCTGTGAAATGCAAATGCCTATAGGGGATATTTTAATGCCCCTAGGAAGAAACCCATCCTTTTGGGGCAGGTCCCCAGTATTCCATAGGTTGTCCTCATTCCCAACAAGTCAACACACTCCTATGTGCAGTTTTCTCCTCTGCGCTTTCAGGCTTTACTTGATTGTCTCTCAAACATGACTTGGTAGTGGGAAGAGCTCCAGAGACTGCTATGGAGAAGATGACAAGATATCTAGCCTGTTGCACTGTGGAAGTCTCTGTGCAGGCCCACTCTGTCATTGCAAACTCAGCTATTAATATGCTATTCCATTAGGAAAGAGTGAGTCCTTTGGTATTTTCTGTTTACCAGATCAATCTCTAGTCATTAATGTGATCACTAATTTTCCTCCTCCTCATTGATAACAATGGGCTTTTTCCATCGGAAGAGCAAAGTGTTGCCCCTGAAAGCACCCTTGAAGGCATCACTTTTGAACTTTCCAGTCTATCCAAGTTCATCCAATTTGGCTCCCTTGGCCTCAGAAGAAGTTATCTCTTAGGATGACAAGAAAACCTCAAGAGGATACCTACAGTGAGATTGAATTTTTTTAAAATATATGTTAAGGGGAAAAAAGTTCTCCACGATTGCCTTACTGAAAGCATGATTTTTTTAAAATACAGTTTTCAGATGAAAATTTTCACTTTATGACGTATCATTTTGCTTTAAATCAAACATGTCATGTCATCTTATTCCAATGAAACAAGACATAAGACAAAATTAAAATATTACTAAACTTGAAAAGTCAAACAAGAAAAGACAAAGAAGAAAGGTGTTTATATTTGTTAAGAACTTATTTAATAATAATTAGTTCCTTCAATACATATAACAGAGCGAGAACAGTTAATATTTTTTATTTTACCTATATTAAGCTTAGAAAACCATGCACCTTTGCTAAAATAGCTGGTTGAGAGGTGTTATGACAATACAACAAAATAATATTATTTGATTTACTCATTTGAATGAATAATAAAGATATTCAAAGTGAATATTTTTAAGCTGTCAAAGCTGCTGTCAGCCCATAAGTAATTAATATTATATAAACTGTGGTTTGGTCACTGTAGTGAGGTTGCCTGTCTGCTCATCTGATGAAGGCTTTAAGGAAACGGGTGACTCAACATGAGGAAAAAAGATTGGCAAAATTCATTTATTCGTAAAAACTATTCTATAACCTACCAAGTGGCAAGACATTTTCAGTTTCTTGCCAAGCTCTACTACAACCACTACAACTACTACAAGCTCTCTACAACTACCTGAAAGGAGGTTGTAGTGAGGTGGGTGTTGGGCTCTTCTCCCAAGTAGTCAGCGATAGGACAAGAGGAAATGGGCTCAAGCTGTGCCAGGGGAGGTTTAGGTTGGATATTAGGAAAAATTTCTTCACGGAAAGGGTAGTCAAGCATTGGAACAGGCTGCCCAGAGAGGTGGTGGAGTCACCATCCCTGGAGGCATTCAAAAAACGGGTAGACGTGGCACTCTGGGACATGGTTTAGTAGTCATGGTGGTGTTGGGTTGATGATTGGAATGATGATCTTAGAGATCCTTTCCAATCTTAATGATTCCTAGTTTTTACTTTCATTATAAATAAACCAGCCACCAAGCCAGGAAACATGAAATTGCTACTCTGCTCTTAATTGGTTTAGTGGTGGACTTGGTAATGTTAGGTTAATGGTTGGACTGGATGATCTTAAAGGTCTTTTCCAACCTAAACAATTCTATGATTCTATGATTCTACCATCCTAATCTCAATGCTCTAAGTAACTGGGAAAACTCCATGTATCAACTAACAATAGATTTTGATAAGAATACTCCAAAAAGTAATAATAATTACAGTATAGGAAAAATATGTTTTCTAATACTCTGCTATTACCTTCTTGAATATTTAATGTTAAACACAAAGTACTAAACCCAAGAGCCTTAAGCAGGCATTACCAATCACAAGTTAGCATATAATTTTATACTTATTAATTGTATTCATTTTTTCATGAATTCTGTGCTAGATTCCTTCCAAAGATGGAAGTACCTATGTAATTGAATTTTGCTTTTAAGATGATTCAATCAGGAAGCTTTAATTATATTAAGTGGCTATAGCTCATATTTGTTATTGTTGAACTTCACAATGAGATCTTGTATGCTAGATTTTAGGCAACAGTGCTGTGCCATGCAATCTTTCAGGTTCAATTTTGATATACCCTGGGAAAAAAAAAAAAAAAAAAAAGTGCTAAAATGTTAGCTAAAATATTACTAGCAAGGAAAATAAATACACATTTAATAATTTTTTTTTTTTTCCTTCCTGAATGGTTAGGTAGCTTTAAATTGCATTTCCCGTAAACAAATTGTATCTCTGCAAGGTCTAGTCTTCATGGATGACTGATGGATGAAGTACTGCTCCCCCTCTCAGCACATTTTCAGCATTCCCTTGACTATTCCTTAAAATATTTTTCACAGTTTTAACTGAAAAACGTATTAGATAGAGGACTTTCACTCTGGTCATGTATTAAACATCTAATTTTTAATACAACCCACAAAAGCTGAAGGGAACGTATTGCTACATGCAGTGTTATAGGGACCATTTGGCACACAATGGCAGTCTATCACAGAATCCTGTAGGCTAGAAGGGACCTTCAGAGGTCATCTAGTTCAATTTCGCTCTCACTGACAGTCCAGCTGAGCTTTGACTATTTTCAGAGATGGAAATTCCTTAAAAACTCGGGGCAACCCATACCCATGTTTGACCAAATTCACAGTGAATTGTTTTTCTTGTACTGAGTTGGAACCTCTCATGTTCCAGTGTGGTGGGTACACCTTGGCTGGTGCCCACCAAACTGCTCTCTCACTCCCCCTCCTCAGCAGGACAGAGGGAAAAAATACAACAAAAAAATTGCGGGTTGAGTTAAGGACAGGCAGATCACTTACCAATTACTTTCACACACAAAACAGACTTATTTTAGTGACCATGATATGATAGAGTTCTCAATTCTTCATGAAGTAAGGAGGGGGGCCAGCAAAACCACTAGCATGGACTTCCAGAGGGCAGACTTTGGCCTGTTCAGGACACTGGTTGGAAGAGTGCTTCGGGAGACAATTCTGAAGGGCAAAGGTATCCAAGAAGGCTGGCCATTCTTCAAGAAGGAAGTCTTAAAGACGCAGGAGTGGGCTTTCCCCATGTGCCGTAAGATGAACCATCAAGGAAGACGACCAGCCTGGCTGAACAGGGAGCTTTTGCTGGGGCTCAGGGAAAAAAGGACAGTTTACAACTTTTGGAAGAAGGGGCAGGCAACTCAAGAAGAGTACAAGCATCTTGTTAGGTCATGCAGAGAGAAAATTAGAAAGGCAGAAGCCCAGCTAGAACTCAATCTAGCCACTGTTGTAAGAGATAATAAAAAATATTTCTACAAAGGCATTAAAAACAAAAAGAGAGCCAAGGAGAATCTCCATCCTTTGCTGGATGCAGGAGAGGAACATTGCCATCAAGGATGAGGAAAAGGCTGAGGTACTTAATGCCTTCTTTGCCTCAGTCTTTAATAACCAGACCAGTTATCCCCAGGGTATTTAGCCCCCTGAGCTGGAAGACAGGGACGGGGAGCAGAATGAAGCCCTCATAATCCAGGAGGAAGCAGTTAATGACCTGCTATGCCACTTGGATGCTCACAAGTCTATGGGGCTGGGTGGAATCTACCCGAGAGTACTAAGGGAGCTGGCAGAGGAGCTTGCCAAACCACTCTCCATCACCTATCAGCAGTCCAGTTTAAAAGGGGAGGTCCCAGCTGACTGGAGTCTTGTCAATGTGATGCTCATCTACAAGAAGGGCTGGAAGGAGGATCTGGGGAACTACAGGTCTGTCAGCCTGACCTCGGTACCAGGGAAGATTATGGAGCAATTCACCTTGAGTACGCTCAACAAGCATGTGCAGGTCAACCAGGGGATCAGGCCCAGCCAGCATGGGTTCATGAAAGGCAGGTCCTGCTTGACCAACCTGATCTCCTTCTATGACCTGTGACCCACCTAGTGGATGAGGAAAAGACTGTGGATATTATCTACCTGGACTTTAGTAAAGCCTTTGACACTGTGTCCCACAGCATTCTCCTAGGGAAGCTGGCGGCTCATGGCCTAGGCAGGTGTACTCTTTGCTGGGTAAAAAACTGTCTAGATGGCTGAGCCCAGAGAGTTGTGGTGAACAAAGTTAAATCTAGTTGACGACTCATCACAAGCAGTGTTCCCCAGGGCTCCGTTTTGGGGCCAGTCTTGTTTAATATCTTCATCAATGATCTGGATGAGGGGATTGAGTGCGCCCTCAGTAAGTTTGCAGATGACACCAAATTGGGTGGGAGTGTCAATCTGCTCAAAGGCAGAAAGGCTCTACACAGGGATCTGGACAGGCTGGATTGATAGGCTGAGGTCAATTGTATGAGATTCAGCAAGGCCAAGTGCCGGGTCCTGCACTTGGGTTGCAACAACCCCATGCAACGCTACAGACTCAGGGATGAGTGGCTGGAAAGCTGCCTGGCAGAAAAGGACCTGGGGATGCTGGTCGACAGCTGGCTGAACATGAGCCAGCAGTGTGCCCAGGTGGCCAAGAAGGCCAACAGCATCCTGGCTTGCATCAGGAATAGTGTGGCCAGCAGGAGCAGGGAGGTGATTGTCCCCCTGTACTCGGTGCTGGTGAGGCTGCACCTGGAATACTGTGTCCAGTTTTGGGCCCCTCACTACAAGAAGGACATTGAGGTGCTGGAGCGTGTCCAGAGAAGGGCAACAAAGCTGGTGAAGGGTCTGGAGCACAGGCCTTATGAGGAGCAGCTGAGGGAACTGGGGTTGTTTAGCCTGGAGAAGAGGAGGCTGAGGGGAGACCTTATCGCTCTCTACAACTACCTGAAAGGAGGTTGTAGTGATGTGGGTGTTGGTCTCTTCTCCCAAGTAGTTAGCAATAGGACAAGAGGAAATGGGCTCAAGCTGTGTCAGGGGAGGTTTAGATTAGATATTAGGAAAAATTTCTTTACTGAAAGAGTGGTCAGGCATTGGAACAGGCTGCCCAGAGAGGTGGTGGAGTCACCATCCCCAGAGGTATTAAAAAAAGTGTAGATGTGGCACTTTGGGACATGGTTTAATAGGCATGGTGGTGTTGGGTTGACGGTTGGACCGATGACCTTAGAGGTCCTTTCCAGCCTTAATGATTCTATTCCAGTTTTACTGTCATTAAAAAATAATCCAGCCACCAAGCCAGGCAACATGAAATTAATTATTACTCTTCCCTTAATTGGTTTAGTGGTGGACTTGGTAGTGTTAGGTTCATGGTTGGACCTGATTATCTTAAAGGTCTTTTCCAACCTAAATGGTTCCATGATTTTATGACTTGGAGAAATCTAATTTATTGCCAATTAAACAGAGTAGGATAATGAGAAATAAGAACAAATCTAAAAATACCTTCCTACCACCACCCCCTTCTTCCTGGGCTTAACTTTACTCATGTCTTCCAACTTCTCCGCTCCCTGAGCAGCATAGGAGGATGGGAAATGGGGGTTGTAGTCATAGAATCATAGAATCATAGAAACGTGTAGGTTGGAAAAGACCTTTAAGATCATCAGGTCCAACCATTAACCTACACTACCAAGTCCACACTAAATCAATCAAGGGTAGGCTAGACTAAACCATGTCCCAACGTGCCACATCTACCTGTTTTTTGAACACTTCCAGGGATGGTGACTCCACCACCTCTCTGGGCAGCCTGTTCCAATGTTTGACTACCCTTCCATGAAGAAATTTTTCCTAATATCCAACCTAAACCCCCCTTGATGCAACTTGAGGCCATTTCCTCTCGTCCTATCGCTGACTACGTGGAAGAAGAGCCCAACACCCACCTCACTACAACCTCCTTGCAGGTAGTTGTAGAGAGTGATAAGGTCTCCCCTCAGCCTCTTCTCTAGACTAAACCACCCCAGTTCCCTCAGCCGCTCCTCATAAGGCCTGTTCTCTAGACCCTTCACCAGCCTTGTTGTCCTTCTCTGGACACACTCCAGCACCTCAATCTCTTTCTTGTATTGAGGGGCCCAAAACTGGACACAGTATTCCAGGTGCGGCCTCACCAGCACCGAGTAGAGGGGGACAATCACCGCCCTGCTCCTGCTGGCCACACTATTCCTAATACAAGCCAGGATGCTGTTGGTCGTCTTAGTCAATTCATAACACTTTATCTCTGTCATTATTGCCTCCTCACACTCCTCCTTTGCTGCAGCATGGGGTCCCTCTGTGCTGGTTTAAGCTGGGATAGAGCTAATTTTCTTCCCAGTGCAAGACTTGCTCACCCTTTAACAGTCCCATATGGCTAGTTCAGAAGTCTAATGAAGAATGGAGACTATTGTGGCCTGAATGAAGTCATGCCTCCACTGAGTGCTGCCATGCCAGACATGCTAGAACTTCCATGTGAACTGGAGTCAAAGGCAGCCAAGTGGTATGCCACAATTGATATCATTAATGCATTTTTCTCAATCCCTTTGGCAGCAGAGTGCAGGCCATGGTTTGCTTTCACTTGGAGGGGCATCCAGTACACTTGGAATCGACTGTCCCAGGGGTGGAAACCCAGCCCTACCATTTGCCATGGACTGATCCAGACTGCACTGGAACAGGGTGAAGCTCCTGAACACCTGCAATATATTGGTGATATCATGAGAAGGTGAACCGAGTCAGTTTGCAGAGGTGAAAACCATCCAGCTGGCTTTAGATATTGCTGAATGAGAAAAATGGTCAGTAATTTATCTCTATACTGACTCATGGATGGTGACAAATGCCCTGTGGGGGTGGTTGCAGTAATGGAAGCAGGGTAACTGGCAGCGCAGGGGTAAACCTATGTGGGTTGCCACATTATGGCAAGATATTGCTGCTTGGGTAAACCTGGTTGTAAAAGTACGTCATGTAGATGCTCACGTACCCAGGAGCTGGGCCACTGAAGAACATCAAAACAAGCAGCAGGTGGATCAGGCCGCTAAGATTGAATTGGCTTAGATGGATCTGGACTGGCAACATAAGGGTGAATTATTTATAGCTCGGTGGGCCCATGACACCTCAAGCCGTCAAGGAAGAGATGCAACATACAGATGGGCTCGTGATCGAAGGGTGGACTTGACCACAGACACTATTGCACAGGTTATCCATGAATGTGAAACATGCCCTGTGATTAAGCAAGCCAAGTGGTTAAAGCCTCTCTGGTATGGAGGATGATGGCTGAAATATAAATATGGGGAGGCCTGGCAGATTGGTTATACCATATTCCCACAAACCTGCCAAGGCAAGCGCCATGTGCTTACAGTGGTGGAAGCAACCACTGGATGACTGGAAACATATCCTTATCTTGTCGTGTCCCATGTTGGGCACCACAAAGGACTGTGATTGGTTGACTTCGGCTGGCTGCCAGGTGCCTACCAAGCTGCTCTCTCAATCCACTTCCTTAGTGGGACAGGGGGAAAACCACAAGATTAAAAACTTGTGGGTCAAGATAAAGGCAATTTAATAAAGAAAAGAAAGGCCACATGTGGAAGTAAAGGAAAACGAAAGGATTTATTCTCTACTTCCTATCAGCAGGTGATGTCCTGCCACTGCCTGGGAAGCAGGGCCTCAGTATGCGTAGCAGTTTATTTGGAAGACAAACATCTTAATAACGAATGCCCTGCTTGTCCTCCTTTCTCTTGGCTTTTATTGCTAAGCACGATGTCATATGGTACGTAATATCCATTTGGTAAGTTTAGGTCAGCTCTCCTAGCTATGTCCCCTTCCAACCTCTTCCCTACGCCCAGCCTACTGGCCTTCAGGCAGGGGGAAGGGGAGTGGTTGGAGAGACAGCCTTGATGCTGTGCAAGTGCTGCTCAGCAGTGGCCAAAATATTGGTTTGTTATCAACATTGTTCTAGATAGAAATACAAAGCACAGCACTATGAGGGCTGCTGTGGGGAAAGTTAACTCCATCCCAGCCAGACCCAATACATCCAGCTTGTGGCTGTTGCCTCTTGCCTTCTGCTGTGACTTCTGAGAAAAGCCTGGCCCCATCTTCTCTACACCCTCCCATTAGATAGCTTCCCCTTAGCCTTCTCTCCTGTTGTATTGTGGTTTAATAAAAGCCTGTATCATCTTCTGTCCTTTTTTCTCATCTTACCAACAGATTCTGCTCATGCACATTCTGCTCATGCAGAATAATTTCACTTGTTTTGAAGTGGTGTCACTGAAAGCAAAGGCTCAATTTAGAGCATAATAACTTCATTCTACAGCTCTAAGAGTGCTGCACATTGTGTGTACTTAATTTAAGGGAACATCATGCTACTCATGTTGTTGGTAAGACAGTAAAATGTTTATTTATTTTGAACACAAATGGTCTCATACATCTGTGCAGTAAAGTGTATTCAATTTGCTTCAGGTGAGATAACAAGAAAATGCATGGAACACGATTCAAGTATCTCCCTCAGCTTTAGCTTTGTTAAAAAGAACCTTTGGCCAAAGCCAGATTTTTGATTTGGTTGAAGACAGCCTCCATTGTTCTCATCACTGAGACTCCATTCAGTTAAATAAAGCATATTAGCAACTACGGTTTGTCAGGATTTTTCTGAAGAAATAAGCCTTATGAAAATCTACTTCTCTGTCACCCTGAAAGCAGAGAGCAAATCTGCTGTGATGCCATATGGCAGGGAGCAAGGCAGTGACAGCAGGGGAAAGAGGCAGACATCAAGGACAACAGACTGCCAGGTCTGGCTGCGCCAGAGGAGGCAGCGGTTGGCCATCCCAGAACAGCAGCCAATACCATGGGCACAGCTTCTCCCGCAACTGAACATCTCTCTCTCATCCAGTCCCACCTTCTTGCTCTCTCTTTTCCCCACAGTAAAAAGAGGTGCCAGCCCTCATCTCTTCCCAACAGTCCACAAGATGCAGTGCTTCTGGCAGGGAAAGACATGAGAAAAGGAGAGATCTTGTACCCTTGGGTAAAAGAAATACTAAATAGCCAAGCATATATATTCTTCAGTGCTAGCCAGCACTACCTTGGGATTTAAAATAAAACATCCATTTTGGGTTTTTTGTTACTGAATAAGAAAGTGATATACAGAAACAGTAACCTCCCTGCTACTAAAAAGATCTCCTTTGCAAATCTTTCTCTAGATTTCTGATTCTTAATTGATATTTTTATACTGATTTTAGATTTCCCTTTGTGCAGTGCTGAAACACCATTTTAGCACTGACAGGTAAAACAAAAGATGATTGATGTACTGTCCTCCTGAACAGAAAAAGACATTTTGCTTTCCTGAGGTAGTACACTTGTAAATAATGGTAGTTGTGTTTCCTTCAGCATGCTTGCTTCCACGGAGAACTAGTTTGTGTGGGCAGGTAGGTTCCTAAGTAACCAGCAACCATCCCTCCTACCTCCCCCCCGAATCAAGGAGGCAGTTTCTTTGCTGGTATTATCCCTGCCACAGGTGTAAGAAATGTACGTCCAACAAGCTAGTCTAATCCACTAACAGGAAATTAAGGGGGGAAGAGGCCCTTAAACTCCTGCCACCATGTGTTTGTTTTATCTGTTTACTCACAGTAGTTAGCCAAACAGAAAAGGCTGTGATTCATGTCAGACATGGTATTTCCCTTCTCTAAGTGAGTGTGATGGAAACATAACCTATAATTTTAAATAATGGGGTATTTTAATGTTATGAAGGCATGGATGAGTTAATTTGTTTACAAAAATGAGCTTATTTCCCCTCCAGTTCTAAAATATCAATCTGTTACTTTTTTCTTGGGACTGAAATGCATACAGCCCTGTATTGCATGCATCATTATGAGTTACAATACCTCCTGTGTAAAGGTTTAGTCTTACAGCATGTATATCTATAAATTAACATAAATTGCCGTGTGGAAAGTCACTAAAGCAGTTGTTCTGCTTAGTTAAGATTGATAATTGGACTCTGAGCTATTCAGAAATTCATGGGATGAAGTATATTGAGCTAATCCCAAGCATTACACATAGACTGAAAATCAAAATTTGACTTTTTCATGTTAACTACTTATCACATTTTTGAATTAAACTGTGTGTCACCTTGTTTAAAAATACCTATTACTGTGCTGAAAGAAGTGTTAACTCTCATTAGCCTTTCCTGTAACCACATTTTTCAATGAAAAACATATATACTGTTTTACAAGTAATTTCTAGACTTGAAAAACAAGCACTATTAACTTTATCAACCATTCTTTTCCATTCAGAGAAGGCTCAGCTCTTCTGTCTATATAGAAAAAAGGCAATACTGACTGGCACCTGGGAAATCACATCTACACAAAAACCAAATAAATAAAATTTGTCTATACAAAAGCATCTCTGTTTTGACAGACAAAAAAAATCCCGGAAAACTGATATCCTGGTTTGTAGCAATACCATGAGATATTCCACAGAGTATTCCGTTTTCCCCTCATAGCTTTTTCTCATCTTTGTTTGCAGGAAAGACATAATTTTTATTCATTCATTTCACAATCTTGTGGTCTTATCTTGAGCTTGGGATCAATCAAGATCACCCAGAGAGCAGAGGAGGTGGGGAATGTTTTCAAGGTTACATATTTTGGAGTCTCTTGACAAAGATGGAAATAGCTGAGTTAGCAAAGTGTTTATTCAGGAAAAAATCTCTATGCTGTTTACAAAAATTTCTGCTACTTTAGCCTATATCTATTTCCTAAGACATTCCACACACAAGTGACTTTTGAGCTCTGCTCTTCTCTCCTGGGAAAGGAAATTTGGGAAAATTCATTGGGAAAAATGGAGGATCTTCTCTTTGTTCCTTTCCTTGTATACCAGAAGCAGTGAATATGAGAAGTGTGTATGCACCTGTGAGAGTTAATGTCACCGAGTGAACTGGAGAACTGAGAAAGTTAAGAGACCCACAGTAAGCTATACTGCCAAAACTGGTATGAGAAACGAGCAAAGCATAGAATCATAGAATCATAGAATCATTTAGGTTGGAAAAGACTCATCAGCTGTTGGAGTCAAAGACAAAAAATGTTGTAATGAATGAGGACAATTAATGCCTTCATTTTTCAGGGATCAGAAGAACCTGAAGCTGCAGCTTCAGACAATCAGAAACAATGTTCTGCAAGTGATGAAGAGACATAAAAAAAAATATTATCGAAAAAGAATGTATTGGTAACATTGCAGTTGCATGACAGTGGGCCCCAGGAGGTAATACACATGTAAGCAGAGACAGATCCAAATAAATTTTTCTTATACTTTAATCTGATAAATTTTGAGTCTTTGTTATGCATTTTGAGCTTCAGATTTTGAGAGTATCAACACTGAGTGTTCACAGTTCTTTCCTCATAGATCAGCTCTCTAAATGTGGGTTTCAGACAGTTTGTTGACATTCTGCTCATTCTCTCCAGGAGAGAAAAAAATACCCACCATCCAGAGGAAACAGGTGTGAGAAGAAAGCTAAACAGTATTACAGGAACTGTTGGGATCCATTTCCACATTTTTTCTTAAAATTATTTTGGAACCAGTGTGCCTACAAAGAAACCAACAAAAAGATGGAGGAAGAGATAAAGTATTATTTTCCCCCTTTTCTGCAATCAGACAGGGAATAAGAGATTAAAATTATATTCACCAACAATTTAGACCTTAAGGAAAGAAAAGCAGAACATGTGTTTTGGTTTCGGGTTCTTTTTTGTTTGGTTGGGTTTTTTTTATTTTATCACTACACGCCAGTTTGAGTATAATATTGTGACATGAGGTCTAGAACATTATGATCCAATACTTAGTGATGCTCTGCAACTTTAGGAATGCTCTGCTTTTACAACCAGAATAAAAGATTTTACCACACTTCACACTACTTACAGTGAAAAACCAAGACCAAATAAATACATAAGCAGAATGGCCAGTCAATCCAGCCTTTTTTTTTTCACTCATCTAATGTTTGACTCGGGAGCCAGGAAGAGAGAGCTAGCAAGGGAAATACATGTTTCCACCTATCTTGCACACAAGCACAATCTTGTGTTTCCAGCAACGCCAGAATCCTTTTCAGATTGCAACTGCACCTCTGAGTGAGCTACTTGCTTCAAAACATGTCATTGGGACTCAGCTGTACCCAGCCTAGGTACCTCCTCACAGTGTCTTTCAATAGGATGAATCTGCCTTGGAAGCAGGGTTGACTACTGGGAGTAAAATACTGAGGGAAAGGGGATGCTGTAGCTTAGTCACTCAGCTTTCAAGGTAAAGGTTTGATTTACAATGCTGAGCCTTTTATACTTTTCACTTCAAAATGTGACCCCGTCTGTTCTGACAATCTGCCAGATGCAGAGTTCAAATAGATGGCGATACATTTAAAAATGACAGGTTTAAAGATCCTCAGGGCTGTCAAGAAAACCTCAGTTTTCAGCATGGAGACAAACTATGCATGATAGCAGTATTACAAAGTAGAAAGTCCAACCAAAGAGAAAAAAATGGAGTTCATTGATTTCTCTCAAAACCTCAGTAGCTTCCTTATTATGAAAAAAGGGACAATAAGACCCTTGTAGGGAAAACATATACAGACAGAAACCCCATTATATAGAAAACATGTACCAAAGAAATCCCTCCCAGAGGAAATAACTTTATCACATAATTCAGCTAAATACAGCTGATAATTTATCACTGTTGGCACGTATTGTTAAAAGAGGAAGAAAAATCAAACCTAGTGCTTTGGGACACAGAATGACATATTCCCCCATTTCAGCCTTGATTCTCTTCTGCCAAGTCTCAATCATTGCAAAAAGCTGTGAAAACAACAGTCATTTAGAAAAAGTAACTTAGCAAGAAGGCATCGTGCCACTGTTCATAGGGCTTGATGTAAAACAGTGCTTTTCCCCTCTGAAAACACACCTTTTTTTTGACATTTAGAAGAAATAATCAGTTGAGTCATGGAAAGTGCAAAGTAATTTTTAAAAATTTTTTATTATTTGCTGAAGAACCAGTTTCAGAACTATGTTATGTGAGTTTTTTAAAAAGGAAAAAAAAAATCTCACAAACAGTGAAGTGCGACAGTGGTTTGTTCCAAGAAGAGACCAAAAGAACTTGTCTCATTTTATCTAATAAAATGGGTTCTGATAAGGGATAGCACAATTTTCCATAAATGTACAAGGGAAGAAAAAACAAACCTCAAACAAAGAGCTGTATGGACACTGGAAGCAAGTAGTTTAAACTTAAGCAGAAGATCCCGAGGAAAGCATTCACTTCAATGTTATGTTATTATAGCACTCAAACTGTGGAGACCCTTCCAATGGGCAAATACATTACTTCCTTTTCAGTGAAAGTTACAGTATATATAGAGTGGATTTAATGACACTGATGCTTTGTGACCGCAAAATTCTGCTCTCTCAAAACAGTGTTTATGTGCCCACAGAAAATGGGTCTTTCTCCATTTTTTCTCCCGATTTGTGCAATTTCTCCTTAAAAAGATAAAGGATTGAGACAGCTTGGGGTGGCAAAGGCAGGTGTACTCTTTGCTGGGTAAAAAACTGTCTAGATGGCTGAGCCCAGAGAGTTGTGGTGAACAAAGTTAAATCTAGTTGATGACTCATCACAAGCAGTGTTCCCCAGGGCTCCGTTTTGGGGCCAGTCTTGTTTAATATCTTCATCAATGATCTGGATGAGGGATTGAGTGCGCCCTCAGTAAGTTTGCAGATGACACCAAACTGGGTGGGAGTGTCGATCTGCTCGAGGGTAGGATGGCCCTGCAGAGGGACATGGACAGGCTGGACCAATGGGCCGAGGCCAGCTGCATGAGGTTCAACAAGGCCAAGTGCCGGGTCCTGCACTTGGGTTGCAACAACCCCATGCAACGCTACAGGCTTGGGGAAGAGTGGCTGGGAAGATGCCTGGCCGAAAAGGACCTGGGGGTGTTGGTCGACAGCTGGCTGAACATGAGCCAGCAGTGTGCCCAGGTGGCCAAGAAGGCCAACAGCATCCTGGCTTGGATCAGGAATGGTGTTGCCTGCAGGAGCAGGGAAGTGATCATCCCCCTGTACTCGGCACTGGTGAGGCCGCACCTGGAATACTGTGTCCAGTTTTGGGCCCCTCACTACAAGAAGGACATTGAGGTGCTGGAGTGTGTCCAGAGAAGGGCAACAAAGCTGGTGAAGGGTCTGGAGCACAGGCCTTATGAGGATCGGCTGAGGGAACTGGGGTTGTTTAGCCTAGAGAAGAGGAGGCTGAGGGGAGACCTTATCGCTCTCTACAACTAGCTGAAAGGAGGTTGTAGTGAGGTGGGTGTTGGGCTCTTCTCCCAAGTAGTTTGTGACAGGACAAGAGGAAATGGGCTCAAGCTGTGCCAGGGGAGGTTTAGATTGGAAATTAGGAAAAATTTCTTCACGGAAAGAGTAGTCAAGCATTGGAACAGGCTGCCCAGAGAGGTGGTAGAGTCACCATCCCTGGAGGTATTCAAAAAAAGTGTAGACGTGGCACTTTGGGACATGGTTTAATAGGCATGGTGGTGTTGGGTTGATGGTTGGACCGATGACCTTAGAGGTCCTTTCCAACCTTCATGATTCTATTCCAGTTTTACTGTCATTAAAAAATAATCCAGCCACCAAACCAGGCAACATGAAATTAATTATTACTCTACCCTTACTTGGTTTAGTGGTGGACTTGGTAGTGTTAGGTTCATGGTTGGACCTGATTATCTTAAAGGTCTTTTCCAACCTAAGCTATTCTATGATTCTATTCTATGATTCTATAATAAAACTCCTCTGGGATGAGTTGTCAGACAGATTTCCCATTTGTTTTCCCAAGGAATTCTGAATACTTCTTTAACTGTCCATTACTTTTTCTTAAAAAAAGTAAAGCAAAATAATAAAACAAACCCAAATTAGTTTCTTCCCCTACTTACACATCTTGGTGATCAAAAATTACTGTTCTTTCCGAACACACACTTTTGTCACTACAAAAAAGTCTTTGTCACGAGCTTCAATTACAGACAGAAAATATATAAACTCTGCTTGTGCATGTTGTACTACAGAATTAAAATTTCTGGCAAACAGATTTGCCACCATGGGGTCTATTACAAACATAAATATAAATTTCTGTGTAGAAACCTTGGGCAAGCTATGGATGAGTTTCTGGGATTTCATAAATATATTATCTGAACCCAAATTTCCATCTTTCTTTTAAGTATCATTAGTAATAAAAGTCTTTTGGTCTTTTATGCAACTGTTAAAAAGCTGCAGGGGCTAATGTCGATAAAGATTTTCCAGTATTATTTTAGGATATCCATTAAGACAATCATGCCTTTTTAAAAAGATGGAGGTAGCTGCCCAAAGTCTATTGTTTTGTGCATTTCTATGTCTTATGTTTTTGTAAAAAGAGGATAGTATGTTAAATCATTAGGTGGGTGGACAGATCTCTCACCTGCAACCCCATGTGCTAAGAGTAAAGAAATTACTAAGTCACATCTGTTCAGTTTTCATCTAAACTGCAACAAATGTAAAACCAGGAGTGTCACTACCAAAGTTCTGATACTTTTAGTCATAAGAGAAAGAAAAAAGAAAAATCAAGTAGTTGTCTCCACAGGAGATAGATTAATTCTCTCCACAAGATAAAATTCAGTATGCATGATAAACACTCACTGGAACTTTGAAAAATATCTTAGAGGAAATGTATATCATCTGCAAATATATATATATATAATTGAGATATTGGCACGTGCACATCTTACACTGCATTGCAGTGGAAGGGATGCATGAACAAGCACAAGATGAGTTTTTGCATATATCTAGTCCAACATTGTCATGTTCTCGGAAGCAAACAGAGATGCAGTATCCTAATGGGTATCCACACAAATGAGCTTTCCTTATCCTGGTTATGTTTCTTCAGAAAGTGTTTGGGCATTTTTAGAAAACATTGAACTGCGTGATGTAGACTTAGACATTGCCTGGTAGACAAATTTGAAAATTGCAACCAAGTTTGTCTAGAGACTTTTAAGAATAAAATGAACTCAACTGAAAAAAAAAAAAAAATTGAAGATTTTCCTTCAATTTATGAAGTAGTATTTACATTATTTTTGTAAGTATTTTACGGAAATTGGTAACAACTGTTTCTTTTCTTCTTTTTTTTTAAGTAAAAGACACTACTTGCCATCATGAGGACCACAAAAATTTAACTGACTTTCCCTAATCTATTGCATGTACAGAAAATAACGAAGGAAAAAAAAAGGAAAAAGAAAGTTAATTATTAACATACAGTCTTGGGGAAAAGCTTAAGCATTTGATGCAAACTGGGAATATTTAAGATCAAGTTTGAAAAATTCATGACTGAAATCCGCAGGGCAGAATGGGTGAAGCGTTTCCTATGCTGCCAAAAGATACACAATTTTCATCAGAGAGACCGAGTGGGAGTCTAACTCCTGTCTCTGAGCTCCAAGTGGCCAGGTTGTGAAGGCATAAGAGATACACAGGCCTCATTCTTCCTGTACTTTTTTGTTCTTATTCATATGAATTATGTCAAGCATTCAGAGTGTCAAATGTTATTGTTTGGGCAACTGGCAGCTTAAGACAATCCAGCCTCAGGACATGCCTGGCCAGGGGTTAGTGAGGTGTCCTTCACTCAAGCCCACACTGCAGGCCAGATAATTGGGGTTTGCTGACAGCACAAGTATCACAGTAAAATCTCATGCAGGCCAAGAGAATGAGCACACTCTGGGAAGGAAGAAACAGCCTATTTATTCATTGAATACATTATTTGAGGTAATAGTCAAGTAGTCTAAAAGTCACCCGGTGCCTATTTGCTGACTCTGAGCAGACTCCCATTGAACATTTAATGGCTGTTTCTTCAAAGGCAAAGGGATTTGGAAGAATTCAGGACATCTTAGGGTGACTTTCAGTTCCTTTTCAATTATCAGGACAAGCATCTACGTCACAGCCATTTGAACAGGTACTGATCATGTAGAAATACCTTTTGAGAAGATTACATTCAGTTGAAGAAAAAAAAATCCAAATCCCTCAACTTTGTATTTGCTTAAAGCAGACATTACTAAACCCAAAGAAAGCAGCAATTGAATCCTCGCCAAATTACAAGAATGCATCCTAAAGGCACCATAAGTGTGTGCAGTTTTAGAACTAAATATAGTAACTAAATACAGAAGACCCCAGCCTTAGCTGTCCAAAATCTGAAAGAAACATTTTGGCTCTACTCTAACAGTACCTTCCCAGAGTATAGCCTGAAAGCAAAGAGAAACAGCGATCTAAAACCAAAAATGGAATCTAGTATTGTCACTGCATTACTGTAAAAAGGGTATTCAGGAATTTCCAGCCTTAAAACAACAGCAGAAAAAAGCATTTTGATTCCATTTCAGTAGAAGAATTAGTCATAATATGAGCCTTCCAACATGCATTGGTACAAATTTACATGCTAAACTTGCAATAGTCTCTCCCCTTGATATTTCTTGTTTAATTTAGTTTTTGTGTGTACACTCTTAAAATCTTTTCTTCTTCCTCTTAATTATTA
This sequence comes from Pelecanus crispus, assembly GCF_030463565.1. Taxonomy (NCBI): domain Eukaryota; kingdom Metazoa; phylum Chordata; class Aves; order Pelecaniformes; family Pelecanidae; genus Pelecanus; species Pelecanus crispus. The sequence goes on from NC_134643.1 coordinate 118,971,925, forward strand.
AAAAAAATCTTTAAGTCTCTTAAAAAAGCAGGAAAAAAAGCTTTCTGTTCATTGTCTTTTTCTTTGATGTATCACTCAACTCTTCGTAGAGAAGACATTGGTAATATAAAACCTGTACATCAACATGCACGTTGTTAAAATGCTTGTTACTGCAATAACACACCACTTTCTCAATTGTAACTCACTTTCCCATTGCTGGTAATATTGCCAGACAGCTGTCTTTCAGTCAGGTATTATTCACAGTCAATCTTAATCCAGAAATAAGAAACTCACAGGGGAAAGCTGTAGTTGTGCTTATTGCATTTTTCCTCCTCTTCTTTCCTCCGTGTTCAGAAAAAAATGCCTTTATTTTTTATTTGTGCATCTAAAAAAATTTTCTTTGTACTTCAGTAGAGTAAAACAGTAGTCATGACCTTGCTCTAAACTTGACTTAATTTACAGATTTTTCTTATAAAGATAAATGAGCATGTATGTTGTGCATATTTGCTCTGTGTACATACATATTCACAGGGGAGAGCTATAACAAAGGAGCATAACTCCTTTTAAGTACCTGAATTCTGTATCTGTGCTTAGCAAAGTAGAAGTAAGGTACAGTAGGCATAAACCACTTTTATTTCATAAGGCATGTCATATCCTCAGTTCAGTTCTTCTTTCATGATTTTGCTTTGTTGTTCCTTTGGTACACAATACAGCCTATTCTAGCTTCACAGTAAGGAGGCAATATGCAACAAACTCAATTAAATTATTAGCTCTCATAAAAGAAATCATAAATGACATCTGTCTTTATATATCCCATTATATTAGTAAAAATGCAAATTAAGAACATTAAACTTCATAAATTTCTATTGTACAGAAATCATTATACATTCTCCCAAAGAAAGTAAATATTAGGACTCGTTTGCACCTTAACTGCTTCAATATTTGCATAAATATCTATTGTGTAATTTTAGCAACATCCTGAATGCATTTCAGGGCTTAACAGAGCAGCCTGTTCTTCCTTTTGTGCAAGTGTAAATGTAATATGACCACTGTTATATTTGTTACTGTTATATTTGTTACTGCTATACTCTGATTTAGACTTCTTTAAGAAGCTTTAAAAATGGGCAGTTCATTGAATAAGTCATAATACAAATTTATGCTTGATGAGACAGAGTGTAACTCCAGAAGTCATGCTAACTGGGTTTCCAAAAGCGTTAGCTGTGCAATCCTGCCTAGATACCTGCTCACATGATACACTGATACACACAGGTTCAGAATTGCAAAAATGCAGCAAAATGTGAAAAGACTTACAGCTATAGAACACAACTTATTCCATTTTTATTGTCTTCCATGAGACAACCTCTTCCATGTGAGGAATGTGATAAAATTGGGCAGTGGTGGCTTAGAACCTATAAAATCAGATAAAGGTGTAAAGAAATAAAGGTAGAGCAGCTGAGCCAGCAAAACTGTCATTATATAGTAATATGGTTTAGAAAGCCTCGTATCACGTTGTATAACCATATAACTACCTTGACCTTACTAGCCCCTTCTTCCCCATTGAAGAACAGTCAGCATTGTTTTACTGGTAGGAGGAAGGGGAACATGAGTGAGACTTCAGCAATTATTTCCTCCTCAGAAAGCTATTGATTGGCTTGACAATGTGGTACACAATTTTGAGGTTCTTATTTTAGAATTATATGAATTCAAATGAGGGAGATCATAAACTTCTCATAATGCTACAGGCCTAAAAATATGAGGAGGGAACTTTGTATGACTTCGGTTGGAGCACATCCTTTTAAATCCACCCATGCTGTAGTTCTTGTTTTCTGCACCGCAAAGCCTCTCAAGCCACCTCTCCCCTTCGCCCTGCATCCTCCCCTACCCCTGCTACACAGAGGAAGTGACAGTTTCTTTTAACTCAATCCACTTGAGGAAATCTTAACAGCATGCTGTCATATGCTCCACCTCCAGATCAAGATCACTACAAGGCTAGGTGAATAGCATGAAAACAGAAGCTGCTTGTATTTTCAACATAATTAACAACTTTTCAGAATTCAGTGATGCAAGCCACGATAGTAAAAATTATTATTATTTTTTTAAAAACTCAACTAGCTATTTAGTGACTGGATCAAGTAATCAGCTGGTCTTACTCTAGCTTAAAAGTACAATATGATGCCATGAAAATTTCTGTCAAAAATACTAATGCTAAGAAAAGACTCATCAGCCAGCAGAACCACCCTATACATTCCAGCTACATTCAAAACTGCTGAGTTATCCACTTTCATGGATAACCTCTCCACCAATTCTCTGTTTATCTTTCTGGACTAATTAATGAAATAGCAATAATTTTGATCTAACTACACTTCATAATCACATCAAAGACTTGTATTCTCTTTTGTATCAAGGCAGTGCAAATGATTCATGATGTGAAATGTCTAATAAGTTATATGATTCAACAACCCACCTTATGAAGTATGAAAATGAGTAAGACGTATGGTAAAATTTAATTCTTTAAGTGTATTTTTTGTGAAATATTACATGAATTATCTGATTCTCTAGTATGTGAAGTTTGGAGTTTCACTCTCCTCCCTCACTAAGAAGTCCTTAATCTTACTTCTTTATAAAGACCAACTGTATTTTTTATAATACTTGCTGTTTCTAAATCATATTGGTCACAAAGATGAGCCATTATTCTGGCAAAACTGTGATAGGCATCAAGAGAAATGCAAAGGACTGCAAAACAGGCTCTGGTACTGTGTGTGTTATCTACATCACACAAGTTGTGCCACAGAATTCAGTGAGCATGTTCACATATATGATGTAACAAAAAGTGGATCACACATTACCAAAATATAAGTAGATTTTGAAGAGTTAGAAGTGATTTGAGGCGCCTCCACACTAAGACACATCTGAACCAATTGTTTGAAAAAGACATGATTTTCAGACCTTTGAATGTGAAGAATCAGACTCAGAATATATTTCAACTTGAACCTCAAAATTATTCTACTGGTTTGAAAAGAGGTAAGGAAAAGAAGAAGAAAGAAAACAATTATGCATTTAAAATACAACTTTTCACAGGAACAAGCACAGTGGTGCCAACATTTTACAAAGACTTTGCCTTTTCTGTAGAAAAAAGAGCAAAAGAAAAGAGTAACATGCAAGAATCTATCCTATCTTTTTTCCCCAAGTACAAATGTTAGAGGAGAACCAGACACAACAAGTAGATAAAATAGCAATCCTAGTGAAGGCACATAAATTTACTGAGTTATTTATTTTCACTAGAGTGGTTTGGGTATGTAATTACCATGTTAGACCAAATTCCATACATTCTAGCTATCCTCAAAATAATGAAAAGTCAACTTTTCCCCCTGCCTCATACTGCACAGACTTAGTCCTTTCCATTTAACAGTGTATTCTGAAATTAGGACAAACAATTAATTTTCAAAGCAAAGAACATGACCCCTGGGGAAAAGCCATGTGTATCCTGCCAATATTTGATCAATTACCATTAAATCACCTGCACAAATCAAAGTCTTGACCTTCTACTGATTGAGAAATTCAAGTATAAATGCAAAAGAGGGAGTCAATCTGTATTCACTGTCCTCTGAATATTTGAAACAACTGTTCTTAGTAAACTGGCTAAACCATTGCATACCATTCATGCAGATAGAATCTGTCACTGACACTGTTGTTAGTTATGCCTAAGGAAATACCTCACTAATAGACACCCAGCATTCAACACAATCTGAACTCACTGAAGAAAGTGAGTCTACAATCTAACGACCTAATTATTTAAGAGGAATCATTTCCAAAAGTTTCTACAATATGAAGCAAAATATTTAAATACATATAATCTGACAACCATTCTTTTCTCATTTAATGCCTCTGAAATTCTAATCTGAATAACCTGGCTGTTTGTGCATCAGCTCACGTGGCCATGCCGTCACTGGCACCTCCCGCTGCCCAAATACCTCTTACATCTGATGTTTCCAAAAACACCATGGATATAGGCACTGACAATTGAGCCCTCTGAGCCCTCAGAATTACACAGACAAGTACTATGCATCACAGAGCAGAGAACGAACAGACTGTCAGAACACAGTTCACCTATTTTTATGAATACTTAAGGTCACAGTTTATTCGAACATGAGACAGAAAAGTTTTCACTGCTAAATCATCTACATCTTAATTCCTTTGTAACAGATTCCTTGATTTTAAGTAAAAGTGTCATTAATCTTTAACATATCAATCTGGAAACACAATTAAACTCAAATAGACTAAAGGACTGACACAACAGAGATTGCAAATAAGTATACACTGGGTTTTGTCCAGCACTCTATGTATTATACGGATTTACATATATACCCCACAGTTAAGGAAAGAGACATTTAGTTCTCTGATGCCAGAAGCTGGGAATTCCAGGAACAGAATTATATCAACAATTATATTAATAATATTAACATTAATGCCTCTATCTGCCATCACTGTGTGCATAGGAAGAGCTGACTCTTGCCTGCAGAGCCCATAACATTGTCTCCCTGCTATCAGGTACATGAAAGCTTTATGAGGTTCCCTTCTGAGTTCACAGAACAGGAAAAGATTTCTCCAGTAATCAGACCCAATCTCATGCTCTGGTGGACAAGCAGGTCATGTAGCTCTGCTCAGAAATGTATCAAGCTTAAAATCAATTGTTTGCCCCTGTGCTTTAATGGAAAGGCAGCTTCAGCACATAACTTTGAATTATTTAGAAGCTCTGAGATGATGAGCCACAAGAGATAGGGAAAACACAAGACAGACATCCTTGTCATAGAAGTCATGATAAAGCTAGCTAACAGTACAAACTCATGTTCCTTCTCTCAGGCACACACCTGTACTCCCAGCAGCTCTTGAATAAATCATGTCTATCAGATAACAGAAACAAAATTATTCTGAAGAACTGAATCGAAATAAATAGTCATGTGACTTAAGAGGCTAATTAGCTAAAACTAAAAACACACAACCCACAGTGCTACCAACTTCCTGAACAATTAGTTTATGGTTGTCACATATCAGTGGAATACGTGTCAGACATGGCAGAATCATTCTGATTCAAGCAGAATTTCCTCAAAGGTCATTTTCCCTGGGTAAGTGCTTCAGGATCTACTACCACTTAAATAGCCTTGGTAAAACACCAAACTGTGTTTTACATGTGCGCATACATATATGCCACTAATACAAGTAATTATTTGTTAAAATATTGGCAAGGGGAGGAAGAAATCACAAACTGTTCTCAAGGTGAGGTTCAACACTAGCGAGTGTTCCATGGAGTTACTGGTCTTGGGCACTGCCATGCCCCAGCACCCATCCCTTCCTCCCACCACTTCTGTGTCACGGGGTGTTCTCCCACTGGAGTAGAGCACTAGAGTCACTGTGTAGTTCTGTTGCAAATATCAGATCAAGAACTGATCCAGCTAAGGAAATAGAAAAATCAAAAAGGCCCACTATTTCCTTCTTAATTTTCAAAAGAATCTGTCCCCAAACTTGATTCATACCACAGGCAGCTCTGTCAGCACCACAGAGGTGCCAAAGGGGTGCACAAGCAAGAAATGGAGGAAGCATCACCTTAAGCTGGTATTGCAGCCAGGTGTAAGGTAAAGCCACAGGCTCACAGTGTAGGAACTGTGATCATCATATAAATTAAATGCAGTTTCCTAGACGGTTGACCTCTTAACCGCTTCCAGTATCATGCTTCTTAAACATACACAGTGTGTTACCATCTGGGCCTGATCTTTAGCTAATGTAAATCCACTGTAATCAGAAGCCTGTGTGTCTTCACATCATGTCATCAATACATTCACCACCCTGAAGCAAAGCATTTCAGAGTAGATGCACATCATCAGAAGCCCCAACATGCTGCAATAGGTCCATTATGTTTATTTCATCATACCTAAATATATTTCAGACAGCTTCATTTTCTCCAGAGAATAATTTTCTTCTGTGTTTTGAAGGTAAATTTAAATACATTAAAAGCTTTGCCTTCAGCAAAGATGCTTTCAGAACAGGAATACTCATCATTCAAATAAATGATAATGTTTTCTTCCATCAACCTGTTCATTTATCCATGCCACTATTTTTACTGATGCGTTTCTCCATCTAAGCAAGATTGAGTAGAAATCTACATTCTAATTAACATTTTTTATATGACTATGCTCTGATTAAAACTAGATGGCAACAGAGAAATTTGCATTGATCATTCAAAACTAAGGTGTATTTGCTCTACAGTGATTAGGAATGGCTTTTCATTTGGGTTTCTTTGACAATTGTTACATCTACTGAATAAAAGGAGGCTTCATTCTGGAAAGGGAATTCCTTTTTAAATATTTTAATCTGATAAGAATTTACAAACCTAGCATGGTAATGTGTGGCATTCACTGCATTGAATATATTACCTCTTTTTTGTACCAGAAATATTTGTTATTCCTCATCAGGTCCCAGAATAAATTTTGTATCTCATGTCCTGACCTTTGATATATGTGGGAGGGTGTCCTGGTTTAGCCCCAGCCAGCAACTAAGCACGCTCACTCCCCCTACCCCAATGCGATGGGGGTTGAGAATTGGAGGAGTAAGAGTGAGAAACATTCCTGGGTTGAGATAAGAACAGTTTAATAATTGAAATAAAGTAAAATGGCAATGATAATAATAACAATATAATAATAATAATAGTAATAATAATAATAACAATATACAAAGCAAGTGATGCACAATGCAATTGCTCACCACCCGCCGACCGATACCCAGACAGTTCCCAAGCAGCGATCGCTGCTCCCCGGCCAACCCCCCCCAGTTTCTATACTGAGCATGACGTCATATCGTATGGAATAGCCCTTTGGTCAGTTTGGATCAACTATTCTGGCTGTGCCCCCTCCCAGTTTCTTGTGCACCTGGCAGAGCATGGGAAGCTGAAAAGTCCTTGACTAGCATAAGCAGTACTTAGCAACAACTAAACCATCAGCATGTTATCAGCCTTCTTCTCATCCTAAATCCAAAACACAGCACTGTGCCTGCTACTAGGAAGAAAATTAACTCTATTCCAGCCGAAACCAGGACAGAGGGGTTTCCATTAACACAGCTGGGCATAGCAGTTGCAACAGTGTTTGACCTTCTCAGCTATATATAGCCAGTTAAAAGTGTAACTCACCAGTAGGAATGATGGATATTCGGTACAAAGGTTCCGAGAAGTGCTAGTTACCAGTGCAATTCTTTATTGTCCATAGGAATTTAACTTTGAGGAGTAAAGGTAAGCCATTGAGGCCATCTTTACATACAGCAAAGGAATGTCATCCATCCTAGGTTTTATCTACAGAGCAGGCTTGCTGCAACACATAGTTTGCATCAAGGCTCATGCTGGCAGAAGCCAGCGTAAATCCTAAGAGCTCTGATTTTGTGAGTTAGGCTGGGAATCAAGAACAAGGGTGCAAGAAATGTGCCTGTGCTTTGTAGTAACTATTGGACTGTGTTCCTTTAAGAAGTTATTGTTGTACCTCTTAAGATTACAGCACTAACGTAATCCACTAGGACATCTAAACACTTGCATATTAACATTCTCAGTACCATAAAATACTACTTGATTTTTTTGAATTGTATTTGAAATGTGAGTTTCTGACAAGTTATTTATGAAGTATTATCATCAATCTATTTTACTATCTACTGAAGTGAGTGTTCAAAAGATAAGAATAACTATGAGTACATCCCTACTAGCATTTTAGTTCAGGTTATGAATGTACTTTTGAAAGGAACCATCTGATCATCCCCACTTCCAACATTCCTGTTCACATTGCAGTGTAGTCTCTGAGCACACAAAGTGTATTCCTTTCAGATGAAACTGTACCGGAAGCTCAACTAATATGCCCAAACCACTGAAGGACATTCAGTCTATAGGGTCACACTAAAGCTGGTGCAAATCAAAAGCCCTGAAATCAGTATAGAATGATGTCACATCCTCAACACCACCCTCTTCCTCTATAGATCCACTCCTATTTCACCATGGCAATACGTGCTGAGGCAGTGGTGTAACTGGCCAAATTTCCCTTCACTTTTGCTACTTCACAGAAGGAGTAACATAAGAGTTGTCAGAGTAATAAAAATTTATCCACATTGGAACATTCCATTAGTTTAACATGTAAGTTAAAATGACAGAAATGGAAATAATTCCCCAATGGAGCTGCACACAACTCACCAGAACTGGATAAGCACGGGGATTTATTCACTGGATGTTTTGGAAGGATTCTAGGATAATTCAGGTTGCAAAGAACTCCAGGAGGTCAACCTCTGGATCAAAGCAGGATCAACTCTGAACTTAGACCAGGTTTCTGAGGGCTTTATCCAGTCTAGTCCTGAAATCCTCCAAGGATAAAGACTGCAAGACCTCTCTGAACAACCTACTCCACTGCTTGCCTGTCCTCACATATAAGAAGTTTTTCTTGTACCCAGTCTGAAACTTTTGTTTCAGTTTAAGCCCATTGCCTCTCATTTTCCCACCATGTACTGCTGTGAAAAGCCAGCTCCATCTTCTTGTTAACCTCCTTGTAGGTACAGGAAGGAGGCTATTGGGTCTTTCTATAGGCTGAACAAGCCCAATTCGCTCAGCCTCTTCTCACACGGCAAATGCTCCAGCATGACCAGTTTGACCACCTTCTGCTGAGCTGGCTGTGGTTTGTCTATGTATTTCTTGTATTGGGTGGCCCAAAACAGGGCAATGTGTTCTCAATGCAGTCCAATGAGTGCAGAGTAAAGGGGGGTAATTACTTCTCTCTGTCTACTGACTGTGCTGCTGTTAATGGAGCCCAGGATGCTCTTGGCCTTTATTGCTGCCAAGGCACACTGTAGGCTTCTGCTCAGATCACTGTCATCCCAGAGCCTCAGGGCCTTCCACAGAGTTGTTCCCCAACCTGCCAGTCCCCAGCCTGTACTGCTGCCAGAGGTTATTTCTGCCCAGGGGCAGGACTCTGCACTTGTCTATGTTGAATTTGATATTAGCATTTATTAATATTGCAAGCAGTGGAGTCAATTCTTCTGCACATACTGAGGAGGACAGGGATGGGCTCTAAAGCAGTCATTACCTTTGACAGTGCCTTTGTAGGTTAGAAGGATCCTCTTTATCTTTGGGAAACAATTGGTAGCAACTGGCCTTGCCCAGCACTTAAGAAAAGGGACATAAGACACTGGCATGAAACTCTCATTTCTCTCATGCTGTTTGCAACTCGGGATGCTAGTCTGGCTGCACTAACAGACCCAGATAAAGAGGACATTATACACACTTCTTCCACACAGGTCAGAGGTAATCTAAAAAAACACCATGGAATGGTTATCCCAGGTAGGCAGGAGTTTTGACTTTTGTGTTTAACCACATCAGGCCCTCAAATGCATCTACATGAACAGGTGTTTCCACAGACCCTCAAACTCAACCACCTAACCTTATTATTGGAGTGATTTTTCTATGCTTCCAGAACAACCCAAATTGTTTTGATTCCCCATTTGCAGAGATAGTAATGCTATAGCAAAGATCAATAAGCCAGATTTGATAGCTGCAATGATGATTAGACAGGCAGATACATGATAAACACCTCCTGATGCAAAATGTAAAGCATTACGCAGTGTGAGTTAAATTGCTGCTAATGTTGTAAGTCACTTAATCTTGGACAATGTTTCTGTGTGAGTAGCTTCTACTTTTCCACATCTTGCCGTTCTATTGCTGCCTATTTAGCATTTGAAAGTTGTAAGAGATGGTGATTGACTTGTATTCAGTCATTTGGCATCTTTGAAGATTGTTCTAGCATGTTTTCTCACGTTTCCCATCATTTTAGAAAGCATTAAAAGGTCCTAGCACACCCACAACTCCCCTGGCCCACTGAAACTGAACCTTTGGTCTTAATTCCTTAGTGGACAGAGAGACATAATGCTGTTAGGATTGTGCAGTGATCATACTGCTTTATGTGGAGTAGATGCTAAATACCACTAGATTAACTTCCACAGCTGATGAGTGTTATCCACACATTAGGATGACAATAACAATAGACTTGTACTCTTTAGCCTGTTCTACCCTTGACATACCAAGGAGCATCTCCAACGGGCTGCAGCCACTAATGGACATTTAGTTCTAGCTCTCTGCCAAATTCTTCCTTTGTCAGCACTGAAACAGTTTTGAATCCTGACAATGAACATGAACTTTTTAACAATGACAATTTTCATTCTGTTTGTGTAAAGATAAGTGATCCTACGTGGAGCTTGGCTGACCAATTATCATAATTTTGTGGGCTGCTATCCACAGCAATAGTGATCTGTGTATGACTAAAAATTTCATGCAAAATGAACTATTAGTCTCTAGTCAGTCTTTGAATTCTTGCACAGCAATCCTTGATATATCCTGCAATCTAGAAAGAACGAGTTAATAGCAGCAGCAGCTTTTAGGCCATGGATAGCCATATCTGAAACTGCTGCATGAAATAAAGCAAACAAGAGAGGCTTTGAGAAGCATCCTTTTTTGTCCCCAGCCATCACAGACAAAAGATTGAAACTCGCTGATCTTTGTTCTCATATACATCCCATGATGTACCTGTCTCAAAACATATAAACAAGCTGCATAGCAAATCATCCCATGTGATTACAAAGTCCAGATTAGTTAGCATAAGAACAGCTATACTGAGATCAAAGAAGTCAATATTTTTCACATCTAGATTTTCTAAGCAGCAAAATGTATTTTTTTGCAGAGACTTGTGAGAAAAACTTTAAGAATTATATGAATTATGTATAACAAGGAACATTTGAATGACAGCACTAGAAGAAATGACCTGAATAAGGAATAAAGAAATGGCAGGTGTTGATGGCACTGAAATCATCAGGTCATGAGACATCATGGCACATATCTACATACAACTTCAAGATGCTCAGAGCAGGAAAACAAAAGCCAGACTACACCCAGAGAAGGAAACCATGCCTGTGAGTAGGTCAGCAGAACTCCCTAATGACATTCACAGAGAAGGGACAGGATGTAAAGGTAAAAGGATCACAATCACTGTCAGCTACTTGAATGCACAAAAGGCACATCCAAAAAACAAGCACATGGTTGCTAAATGAAAACAGCCTATGAGCTGTGATGAGATCCTTCATAGTTGATGACCCTTGTCCTCGTGCTATCACAGGTAATCCTGCCCAGACTACTTAGACAAACATTGTGTTACTCATAAGCATGAAGAAATGAGAATAGGCCTATACAAGAATAGGTATGAGTAAATAAACCCAGTTCTGTTTAAAATAAACAAATAGAAAATTTCCCTTCCTATGCAGCCTGCAATGAGCTTTTTTAAGCTAGCTATAAAGTTGCTTTGTCTGTTAAGCACCCAGAGCTACTGGAAATGTATTACATAAGGTGTAGCAGCAAGTATTGGAAGAAAGTCAGCAAAGAGCATAGATCTCTTCTGTAGAACTTAAATTTTGTTTAAGGTATGTTACATTTTATTTCTCCTCTTTGCTACCATTTAATTATCATTATTTTGTACTCAGTTGAAAATTCAGAAAGTGACAAAATATTTTTCTTTGATTCTGTTAGTTACCATAATCAAAAGCATATATTTCCATCAGAAAACTATTTCCAAGACATTCATACTTCTAATGCACTTTATATTACAATGCAAATCCCTATCCTTCTCTACAAGCACCAGTGGTCTTCACAGGGCAAACCATAAAACACACTTGAGTTAAATTAGATATAGAGCCAAAGGACGCTTTAAACAAGCAAACAAAAGTGCTTGCATTTTTATTTCCTAAAATTCCTAAATTTAATGATACCACATGGCATTTCCCTGGACAGTAATTTTTATTTTCTTTTTGACAGTTCTTCCACTTCAGTATGAAAGGGCCAGCAAGTGCTTTTAAAAGTTTTAAAGCATTTTTTTAAAGCCGATAAGGGTGAAACCAAACCCTCCCCATTATTCATATCTCTTGTTGCTAAATTTAAGATAATTTGAAAGTGATATTGATATGTTTGACAGAAGAATACAGATTAAAGATGCAACCGAAGTAATATATATGAGCTGAGAAGAAAAACTGGTGTTTTTTGAAAAATCCAATATCATTACTATATGCTTGTAAGGTTTATCTGAAGTGTCATCAAAAAGGATTCTTCCCTCTTCAACCTCAAAAATATTCATGGCAATCAAAAATAAACAAAGGTATGAAATTTCAGTTTAAAAAAACTACTATGGTACATACCTGAAAATATGGCAATAAGTTTTATTTCTCTGGATAAAAGGAGAAAAAAAAAAAAGCCAAACCTTTCCAGTATTTGACATGTTTAGAAATGATTTTAAATGTTGGTTCATCACATTAAAACAGGCCAGATATTGTTCATTGTTTTAGTTCAGATTAAAATAACAAATACATAAAATAAAGCAATTCATCCACTTTCCATTCAAACTTATGCAGGCCCAAGAGCAATGAGCTGATTGGCACTTCAGTGTGAAGGCTTCATGCTGCTTGTTATGCAGAAAGGCTGCTCTAATACTTTTGTCAGAGACAGCTATAAGCTGCCAAACAAAGATTAGCAATCATGGCAAAATATTACATTTCCCAAAAGTCATGGACATTGTGACTTCTTTGACAAATGGGACTCATTTCAGTTTTAAATGACACTGAAGCATTGAAAATTTTTAAGCGTTGATTGCATCTTAATGTAGAAAAAGAACAGAGAGTTCTTTTATCTTATTGTAATGAACTTCAACTCATAATTCATAATTTTTAATATTTTAATAGATTTCATGCTTTAGAGCCTATCCAAGCAAACTGGAAAACCGCAGGGTATAAAAGCATCCTCACTACAACACAACAGTAACAAATAAGATTTCATAGTTCCCTGAGATTGCCTCAGTAAAATTTTATGTACCCTTTACCCTCACACATTAGGGAATTTGTATCAAGAAGCTATTCATAACATACTCAGAGACTCTATACCAGTTTAGCTTCATATTCTTCTCTCTGGAGTTTATAAATGCTTAAAACTATGTGAAAATGAAAAAATTTCACACTGAACAGCAAGGAATAAAAAGGCCTTGGTCAAAGAACTCTTTAGGCAGTAACAAGAACATGAATCACAGTAAAGAAATCCCAGGTATTAAATAGTTACATAAATAAATAAAATGGACAGCTCTAATTTTATTTATTCAGGAAAAAACTATTTATGTTAGAAATGTACTGAATCACTGAAATAGCATATTTCCATGGGCTTGCAAGGTAGACTGCCAAGGATAGGCTTTCCAGCCCTGGGTAAAATAGGGGTGTCTCTGCATGTGCCCCAAATCTATAAAGTAGTCAACAGTATGGTAATTTTATGTTCAGAATCTCCTGTCTGGATGATGGCAGATGTCCGATGTTTACAGCCAGACCTACAGTTTCATCTAATAGGTTTTTACTCCAGTGGAGGTACCAGCACATTCACCACTCCTATTACAAGAGTACCTCTGGTAGATTTGCACTTAGGTGATTCGACAAGATTGTCCTACCTACAATCTAGGCTCACCTGCAAAACTCCTTATAAAATGATACTGATTATAAAGCATTCTCTGTGTATATAGAGGAAGTCACAGAAGGCGTCTGGATATTCAACACCCTGATGACAAAGCTACAGCCTGTTCTGGATTTTAAAGCGTTTCAGTTCTATCCTAATTCAGGACTTCGCAGCTGTTCTCTAAGAACTTCTCAGTAATCTCTCACTTTCTTTTTTCACTCAGCTTTCAACTGTACAGAATAAGATCTTTGGAAGACATTCATCAAAAAGTCCCCTTTGGTATTTCTGTTCCTATTTGTAATAAGAAACTCACAACCATCTTGCTCCTGAGTGGATGAAAGAAGTTGAAAGAAAGAAGGTACAAAGTGAAGAAGGAAAAAAACACTGGTCATTAAATTGCAAAAGAAAAAATTGTAGCTGACAAAGTTTAACTAATTTGATTTTAATTAAGGTGGTAGATTCTAATAATCCAAGAACTTTCTGGTTTTCCTTATTTAATGCTTTGTATTCATCCACACATAAAATATGCCTTTATTCTATTCATTCTTAGTATTTTTAAGTGGGCTTTAGTATTTATTCTGATAAAACATTATAGAAAACACGTAAAGCGCTCACATTATATGAATAAGAAGACAGAGAGTTTATGCAATTGTCAAGAACATACAGCAACATACATACTAATCCCACGAATGGAAAATCAAGGCGGTTTTATTTGCAAAAAGGTGTAAGATAACAATACCTTGGCAGAACTAAAACCTGTTGTTCTTCCATATTGGTAGTTGAGGTCTTTGGAAAACAGGACTGCTCATTCTTAGCCACCAAATAGCACTTTTTCTTGTGAACATTTCAAAAAAATTCTAGTAAAATTATTTCATTTACCCAAATTAGATAATAAGAGAGAACAGGCTGGAAGGATTATCAGAGGAATGAGAGTATGTATTAAGTATGTAGTAGAGAGGTTTGCCTCCTATAAATCTGTAGGCTCACAGGAACAAACTTAAAAACTTGAAGAAATGAGTCTACTGAAAAGGAAACATTTTAGGCTTGTTTTGAAGTTTTCTAAACCTCAGGAGATTTATTTTTAAGTTCCAATAGGTTAATGGTAGCAAGAAAACAAAATACTTTTTGGAAGATACATTTATGGAGAGGTTGTAGACATAATTACTATTAGGCAATAAATAACTCTTGTCCAACTTGGAAGATCTCTTCCAGTCCACTTTCCTAGACCTTCTCGCATAATATCCTCCTCGGGAAGCTGGCAGCTCACGGCTTAGACACGGCTTAGACAGGCATACTCTTCGCTGGGTAAAGAACTGGTTGGGTGGCCGAGCCCAGAGAGTAGTGATAAATGGTGTTAAGTCCAGTTGGCGGCCGGTCACGAGCGGTGTTCCCCAGGGCTCTGTTTTAGGGCCAGTCTTGTTCAATATCTTTATCAATGATCTGGATGAGGGGATCGAGTGCACCCTCAGTAAGTTTGCAGACGACACCAAATTGGGTGGGAGTGTCAATCTGCTCGAGGGTAGGATGGCCCTGCAGAGGGACATGGACAGACTGGATCGATGGGCCGTGGCCAACTGTATGAGGTTCAACAAGGCCAAGTGCCGGGTCCTGCACTTCGGTCACAACAACCCCATGCAACGCTACAGGCTTGGGGAGGAGTGGCTGGAAAGCTGCCTGGCCGAAAAGGATCTGGGGGTGTTAGTAGATAGCCGGCTGAACTTGAGCCAGCAGTGTGCCCAGGTGGCCAAGAAGGCCAACAGCATCCTGGCTTGTATCAGGAATGCTGTGGCCAGCAGGAGCAGGGAGGTGATTGTCCCCCTGTACTCGGCGCTGGTGAGGCCGCACCTGGAATACTGTGTCCAGTTTTGGGCCCCTCACTACAAGAAAGACATTGAGGTGCTGGAGCGTGTTCAGAGGCGGGCAACGAAGCTGGTGAAGGGTCTGGAGAACAAGTCTTATGAGGAGCGGCTGAGGGAACTGGGGTTGTTTAGCCTGGAAAAGAGGAGGCTGAGGGGAGACCTTATCGCTCTCTACAACTACCTGAAAGGAGGTTGTAGTGAGGTGGGTGTTGGTCTCTTCTCCCAAGTAGCTAGCGATAGGACAAGAGGAAATGGGCTTAAGCTGCGCCAGGGGAGGTTTAGACTGGAGATTAGGAAGAATTTCTTTACGGAAAGGGTGGTCAGGCATTGGAACAGGCTGCCCAGAGAGGTGGTGGAGTCCCCATCCCTGGAGGCGTTTAAAAAACGGGTAGATGTGGCACTTCGGGATATGGTTTAGTCTGGTCTACCCTTGATTAGTCTAGAGTGGGCTTGGTAGTGTAGGTTAATGGTTGGACTGGATGATCTTAAAGGTCTTTTCCAACCTAAATGATTCTATGATTCTATGATTCTATGACTATACGTTACTGATCAAAAGTACTATTAACATTTTTTCCTTTCTTTGAAATCCTGCAATGAATATATGGCAGAAAGAATATCCAAAAGCCTGTTTATAGTCAAAAGAAAGGAAAAGTTCTATCAATAAGCTTGAACATAAAAAGTCTACAGTTTCCGGTACAATTACTAACTATTGCAAGAGTTTTCATTACTTCAGTTACAGTTGTCCTGTTCATGGACAATATTTTCTTTCACACATGCCATTCACGGAGTTCCCCATAGCATCAGTGCAGTAATGATACAAGAACTGTAAATGCAGTGTGGATAACAATTTTCAGAGCAAGTCAGAAAGAAGCAGAAAGGCAATGCTCCACATCTGCATAACTGCAACTGTACTGCAGAAACAGAAGCACACATGAGGGCTCCGTCCCAGCTCAGCCCTTAGCAAATCTGTACCTGACTGCAGCCTCCAGACTGGGAGAGGAGGTCTAAGTGCTTAAGCTTCCAGAATAAATGCACAGTATCAAGGTTTTATGAGTATTCAGCTAACTAAACATGCAGGAAAGCATACCACTAAACAAGTACTTCAGTAAGTGGTATGGACAAAGACTGGTTTTCCAACAGATTTCTGTTCAATTTTAAAAGAATCATAGCAAGACCTTAGTGTGAACTCACACACTAAAAGACATCAAAGAAGTCACACAAGAGATGTTTTGAGTGCCATAAAAGCTTCAGATGATATTCCACATGCATTTATAAACTTGTCTGCTCCCAAATGCTATTTTTATAGCATTTGTGATTTTTTCAGTAGCTAATAGTGATTTGTTCAGTAGCTAATAGTGGCTCAAAGCTTGCATCTTGATGCCTATTTCCATGACATTGTAAACATTTCTTTAAATTTCTGCCACTGTCATTTCAGTTGAAAACAGAAAACAAGTTCAGAAGTTCAGTTCAAAGAGGAAAGGAAAGAGGGGGAAAGAGAAAGAACTCATGAGCTCAGTATAATTATACTGATGGTACATTATTTATTGAGGAAGACATTCTTAGGAGACATTCTAAGCCATTTGTACTATATTTAAAAACAACATAACCAGAAAATTATTTCAAACTACATAGCCCAGGATGCTTTTGTGCAATTATTGATAAGTATATTGCAGCTAGAGCCAGTTTTTACATCTGAGATGTTTTCAATATAAGAAGGATAGAGAATTGCCACTGTGTGACCTTAGAACGTGCTCCTGTTTCAACCTTGTTTTATGATCTTTCTTATAAAAAATAAGTGGTCTCACTGACTAGGTAACTTTGGCATGGAATTCATTGCCCAGCAGTTCTCAACAGTGAGATCAGGGTGTTCTCACTGGTCAAAATACCTTCAGCCTCTAGGTTAGCCCTCCAAGGACACTTTGGAAAAAGAGTAAAAATAAAGGGCAGGTTTTTTAATATAACAGTGAAGTGAGATGCATATTTCCCTTGTTAAAACAGTAGGAAATTCTTCTGAAAGTTTATTATAATTTCAAGAATAAGAGCAAGCATTTCTCCCTGACTTCATGCTGCTTCAGTCATTCCTTCTTCGTAACAATGATCATCTCCTTCACTAAGCATAGACCTACCTAAAATAGAGTTGCTTTTGACAGTCTTGCTTGTATCACAAGTACTCCATCCTTTTACTTCAGTAATCCTCTCCTGGTATTGTAGACACTTGACAAAATTTCCATGCAGCAGAAATACAGCTGATAGGCAGCTTAAAGGACCTAGATTTCCTCTTGATGGGTGCCCAATGATTTCCACATCGTAAGGCAGGCACTTTTCTTTTCTTGGTACCTTCAGCAATGCACTCTGCTGCCTTAAGTTTGGGCATACATTCAGCCTATATCACCAAACTGACACAGAAAGAGCCTTTTGTGTCACCATTAGTTTTCAAGAATAATTCACCTAAAATATAAGAGGCAATTACCTTTCTGTTCAAAAGCAGAATGACATGAAGTACCTGTTTAACAAGTTCTGTCATATGCAACTGTCGGTCTTGAAACTGAATAATTTAGGCATTCTTCTACTAGTCATTCTGCCTTAACTTCATTGTTAATAATCTCTGAATGCATTTTTTAATTTATTAACATATAGTTTATATTAGTACCCTTTCTAAAAAGTCTTGTATTGACATGAGAGTATTATCTTTTTTTAACAAGCTCTTAGACTATTAGAACTGTCTATTATTTAGAGTTTGTTAGGTTATAAGGGCCTTTTTTTTTTAAACTAATGTGATCAAAGTACATGATAGTAACCAAGTATTCTGAACATTTTAATAGTGTTGCAATTAGATTTTTAAATTACATGTAGATTGGACAAAAATGTTTATGCTATTTTATCACAGTTCTCTGAAAGCCTCTGCTGCACAAGTTTTAGTATGAAGGGTTTACAGATTATTCTGAAGGGACATGGAAGAGAAAGCATAATGCAACTTGTACTTCACTAAAAAGTAAAAGTGCCATAACACGGGATTAAATCAAATGTGTAAATCTCATAATCTAAATTGTATCTTTGACTTCCCTATCATGACACAAAGAACAAAGGATATACTTCCAGTAGATTGAAGGGATTCTTACTAGTGCTTTTTCCTAAAGGCACTGTGTAATACATCTTAAAGGAAAAGGCATTTTCCTTTCAGAAGGGAAGCAGCGTAATACCAAAGGACCAGAAGCTATGATTTCCCTGCTGCTTTACCCTCCCAAGATGTCAGTGACCCCAAGAAGTGGGAAGAAGGAGTGCAGCTTGCGCTCTGCAGACTGAATACTACTGGCATCTAATTTTGTTTGCCACAGGAAAAAAATTTCCTTCCAATCTCAGTTTTTGCACACTGAACACCAGCGTCAGTGGTGGGCAGCATCTGTACTAGCTAAAAGGGGATCATTGCAGAGACCACAGGCCATTCTTCACTTGTGAAGCTGACATGTTCACAAATTTTTAATGCACTCTCAGAGAAACTAGTCACAAACAGGCTGCTGGGTTAGCACAGAGTTATGTTACACAATGGTTGTTGAAGTATGGCCTGACAATAGTCCACAGGCTAAACTTAGTCTAAGTTTTCCCAGAAAAATATCTCATCAGGCATAGATGACCAGTCAGGAGTACCAGTGGAGGTAAGTGACAGAGATGAAAGAGAAGCAGTAGCAGCGGTTACCAAACAACTTTTCATATCCCCCTTATTGACAACTTATCATTTCATGAATGAGGAGTCATGGTTTGCCTCATCTGACCCTACCCTTCCCTTTCTACACCTCATAGAACTGTTTTTTCCCCTTGCACTGGAGATTTTTTTTTCCACTCCAGTCACCAACCCCACCCCTCTCTTCCCTGTAGGACTCATATCACTACTCTTTAAGAAAAGAAATAGGCAGGTAGGTTTTATAGGATCTGCTGTTTGCACATGCTTCTGCTGTTCTTGGAGAGAATGAGTCCATAACTTAATGACTATATGCTTTTGAGCTGATACCTTTGACCGCTCATTGCCAGCCAATGAGTTGTTCTGACAAGTGTTTGTAGAGACAAGCCTTGAACTGGGTATCATAGAAAATAATTTTTCTTTTTGGGCAGGATTTTTTAAACGCAGGTCAATTCTTTTATCCATGCCAAATGATTGTTTTACAAATACATCCTATACAGTAACTAGGCAGGCCACAGGCTGTGATATTGAAACTAGAAAAAGGAGTAAGGAGCTCCGTAAGCTGGTATCACTACAATAGCCTCCATATCATGGAACCAGAAGCTAAGCTTCATGACTGCTTTGATGCAAAAGTTAAAGGCTTACCTGCTGCAAGAAATTTGTGCCAGTGTGGTCCATCCACTATCTGTCAGTCCTAGAAATCCTCCAATTACTCTAAAATAGCTAAGACAGAACCTTATCCTAAAGATTCATAGCCTAAGTAAACAATCCAACAAAGAAGGTATATTTTTTATCTCCTATAGATGATGGTATATATTTAAGCATCCAGTGACATTAAGACATACACACACACAAAACCAAAAAAAAATAAAGGGAATGGTTTTTTCCATTACCTAGAAGGGGAGAAAATTATTAGGGATGTAAACTCTGCTTAATGCCTTACAGCAGGATTCTGGCAAGAGTTCTTAGAATTAGAAGCACCTATTTACAAATGCATTCTTTTAACATATTCCCTTTCAAAAACCCTAGCTCCATGATGTCATGTGAATGTAAAATCCAATTAACTGTAATGGAATTCTGCATAAATAGAGAGTTGATATAAATCAGGTTGGTCCATTCCCTAACATCAGTTCAGTGTTTCACACAGCTTGGCTATCAAAGGTGGCAAATATTGTTTCCCTATCTGAAACTCTTCATGCACTGTACACTTCTGACATAATTCCTCTGCATAGGTTTGGATACTAATGTAAGATTATATTCTTAATTATTTTAAGAAGAGGTGCACAGAGAAATAGCTAAGAAAACACCTGATTTTGGTTGTTGAAATATTGATACAAATGATAACTGATGGACTTGAAAATCAATCCATGTGTGCATCTTTAGGTAACCAGATAAATATAAAGCTGTGTAAGTTAAAATGGATAGAGAGAAAAAATACATAGAGATGCAGGAAAACATAAAACCAAACCTACAGAAGAAAAAAACCCACATTGCTTAACTATAATTAGAGTACAACCACCTATATATATCACTTCAATGTCAGAAAAGATCAGCTCTATCAGGGGAAAAAAATAACAGCTTGTTTTCAAACTTAAGTATTCAAGTATTCAAGTTATACAAACAAACTCAGAAAACTCAGGGAAGGAAAAAAAGATGTAGTTTCCTCACCTGATAAAGCAACAGGAAAACAACTTATTTATAATAATGTGAACCAAAATCTATTTCTGAAAACTTTTTTTTGTTAATAAAGTTATTTGGCAGGAGTGAAGAACTATCAGAATCAGAAGTCATGGCTGTTTACATTCATTCATGATTTTCTGACACTTCTCATGAAAGATTCATAGTTAACTCAGTGTCCAGGCCAAATTTCAAGAGCAGTAGTTACTTCCTGCCTCCTCAAGTCACTGAGTGCCATTGTCTGCAGCTGAGCTACTGTTAAGATCCATACCAGTGTGTCCATACTTCTGCAGTAAATGACACAACATAAACTTATATTTTTATATTTTAAAGGCCACTATGAGGCATGGTGTTGTTTAACTAGGTTCTGTCAGTACAGTACTTAGAGATTTCCACATACACAAGTTTCCATAAGACAAAAAAAAAGTCATAATTCAAGGTTAGCTGGTTGCTTGAAAGATAGGCATGTCTGAATGCTGTGGTGAAGGAATTTAAGGGAAAGGAAAACAAAGCAATGAAAAGGTAGAGGCAGATGTGTCATCTTGGATGTAAAGGAAAAGCTGGAGGTGGAATCTTGAGAAATTCTTACATTGACCTGCAGAAAGAGGGATTTATTAACTTCCTTTCCATAGAGGTTTTAAAAAAAAGAAAAACAGAACTGTTTGAAATAACAGTTCTGCCCAGAGAAAGATATGTTTTATACCATAAGTGGCTGATGAGCCAGCAGGCTTCAAGACGCTACACATTCAGAATACAGGGTGTCAGAAAAAAAAAAGCTTTTCAAGTACAATATATAGAACTGCGTAACTTCTCAGTCACTCATCTACCACCAAATAAAGGATATTATAGCCATAAAGTACAAGTCCCCTACCTGTCATTTGTTGTTTTTCTCCTCTGCCTCCATTAAATATGGTTAACATTTGTCTAACCACTTTCAAATTGAACTTGTTTTTCTGTTTGTGAAGGGTGATAGGAGATTAAGGGAGCAAAATTACAGGCATTTGGGTTTGAATTGTTTCAATATCAAGGATACTGTATTAATTACCTGCAGTAATTTTTAGCTCTTATTTTACTCTCTAAGCCAGGAAAACAACAGTCAACTCATTTTAGATGCATGTAGCAATAATACAAAATCCCCTCAATAGTAGAAATCTCCATTATGCCATATATTTGGACAGTAAATATTCCTGATGCAGGAACTGTCAGCTGACAAAATCTCTAACAACGTTTAACTGCATGTCCAGCAGTGACAGATCATATCAAAAGTGTACTGGAAACAGAAAGCTTGCAGTAAATTCCTGTTTCTAATGTGTCCTCTACAGTTCTGTCCCGAAGGACCATTGTAATAGTCCTGAACTACTAACAGATTAAGAGTCAGTGGGTAAATATCAAACTGTCCTGAAGTCCTCCAACATAAGTAGAGCTCACCAACACCTCCTCTGGATACCCACATCTTCAAAAGAGGTTTCCTCTAGTCATTTTATCAGCAGTCAAGGAAAGTGGAAGCTTCTTCTGTGGGAAGAGAGCAAGAGAAAACCCTAACTGGTTTTGCAAGATTTTTTCCTTTCCTATTTTGTAAATATATACAGCCATCTACCTATGTATGTACGTGTATACACACACTCTCATGTATTGATATTCATATTTTATTAATTCTACAGGGGAATACTGCAGATGGGTGGAAAAAAATTATTCAAAGATTGTTGAGACTCACCCTTCACCCATCCACTGTACATTACAGTACTATTTTCTAGTAAGTAAAAGAAAGTAGCAAAAAGTATGCACTATAGATCTTTGAAGAATCCTTCAAAAGCATTTTGATCAATAGCAAGTCATTATCTCCTAAAGTACAGACAGGCATGATCTGAAACAAATTTCTACCAGCTATATTTGTTGGTAGAAGGTTTGAATCAAGTAACAGATTCTTAGTTGATGTAAACTAAAAGAAAAAAAAAAACCACACCAGCAAACAACTCGCCCCCAAAACCCACCCCCCAAGACCTCTTTCAAACAGTGCAGTTACACCAAGTCCACTAGATGAAAAATGGCTCTTTAAGTTTTGCATTTTGCAAAGTATTGTAAACCAAACCAGAACAGTTGGGAAGGAGTTATCATATTTTGTTCACATACGTAAAGACAAAATACAAACTAATATCCAAGTAAAAGTTCTTGCAAGATGGTAAATGAAACACCTTCCCCTTTTAAATCCACTGCTAATAATAACCATTATGAGAAAAAAAAAAAATGTTATAGCTAAGTTCAGCAGCTAACATAACTATGTAAATATATAAGCCATGTTGAGCAATATGGCCAAGTTCCCAGATTAAAATGAAGTGGTTAAATCTCAAATTATCTTGTAAGAACCTTAGCCTTTCACAACTAATTAATTGAATTTAGATAATTTCATCTCTATCAATCAAAGAAAGTAAATAGTAGACTTTATTGTACCTTAATTAAGTTTACTTCACTCTTTGACTTCCACTTCATCTCCCTCAAAGTGTCTTTTCCAATAGACTCTATATACAATAGGTAATCTTTCAGGTCAGCATGTGGGACTACAGCTTTCATTAGCAATAATTGAACTTGTTTGCATAACTCTGTATAAACAATTCTGAGGACGCGTTCCCTATAAAAGCTGCACCATTTTCAGAGGGAGTTGTCTTAGTGAAGGAGAAGATTCCCCAGTGAGCTGGCAGCCAGATCCCTGCAGTTATATCCACCCACTCCCCTCCTTTCTTACTTCCAGAGTCTCTACTAGATTAATCAATTTGGGTTACTTCCAAATGTCTGAATTCCAGAAAACTCTACTTAATTTAATTAGCAAAAGGACTACCAGTGGTGGTCTTTAGTGATCTCACAGTCATGACCATTTAGTTGACTGATAAAGTCATAACATGAGTAAGAAGGCAGATATCTTTCAGGATGGCTGTAGAAAAGAAAAATTCATCAATTAGTTCTACACAGACAAGGGAACTCACATGTATAATAATTCGATAGGTTTAATTCTGTAAAATAATATCTAACCAAATCTCAAGCTGAGCCACCCAGAAATTTTATAAATGATTCAGAGGAATAAGTGGCAACTGCACATGCACATGCTTTTATGCTGTAAGAAATGTGAAATCATTTGAACAGCTTACTTTTTAAAGAGAATGTACTTTGCCACCCCACACCAAGATGCATTTTTAATAACAGAAGAGTCTATAGTGACCCTTGGATTTTAAAACCCTAAAGGATGAGGAAAAGAGGAGTGTTGGCTTTAGAGTAAATATATAAATAACCTACTGATCTGAGCAGATGCTTAGGAATGGGAAGAATCAGAATCAATACTTGTGATGTCCAAACCCTCATTGCACAGGAGAATGGCTTCACTGTCAGGCTAATCAGCAGTAAGGGTATTGGACACCCTCCACCCCACTAGTTAGAGATTCACAATGATGAAGAAAAAAACCCCTCCAACCACATGACCAGAAAGATCATGATTCTTAACGTAAGGTATTCGTATTAAGGAAAAAATGGGCTCTGGTCCTAAAACTATTTAAAGGTTTTTATCAAACAGTCATTGTATAAAAGCAGTCTAGCTTTTGAATAGGCATTTGGTTCTTTCATGAATATTAAATTTATTTAATATGTTGCAATCTCAGAGAAACTTGGTACAGATCTTTGTAATTGCTCTAATTTGTAATATGCTTTTCATACTCAATTTATGTGATCTCTGTGATGTGCGTTTGAATTAAAATTTGAATATAGAGGCTTTTGTTCTTATATGTGGCTTTGAAAATTGTTGGTTCAAGAGACCAGTAAAATTCTGCTCTAACACTCTCAAACAGTACAGTCACTTCTAGTATCTGAGAAATATTACTTATCTTCCTTGTCAGTTAAATCTCACTTGAAATCTCATTTTACTACATACAAGTGACAGTACAGGTAATTATTCTCTTTCTGTAAGTAGCTAGAAAAAATAATGGTGGTAGTAAAGAAGCTATGGCTCAAGTTAGCAACCCGGGTTCTAGGGAGAAAGCTTGTGCAACCTAACCAGAAGCCTGTGTAATCTCACTTAATTGCTACTGTTATTTGCTACACAGACAAGCTCAGCCAGCTAGTAATTGGCCCAAAACCACAGTAAAGCCACATTTTAGCTCAGTAGTAGGAGATAATGGCACTACCCACTGCCTAGGAACAGCTGAAGAGAGACCTCTACATGCCAATCCTTGTTCACTTCAACAAGGTCATGATTACACTCTTTAGAGTTGTTATTATTATTCTCTTCCCAGGGGGTATAAGCCATATTTAATCCCAAGTATAAAGCAAACTCTGATTTTATTTTCCATACTTAGAACTATACCTTCTAACACCAAAGGAGTCATACTGATTTGACATACCAGCAAACAGGTAAGAAGTTTTCTGAACTTGTACATTTCTGCTGCTGTATATAATCACAGTATTGCACAATGTAGATAATATTTATGCACCGGAAATGCAGATGTTACATCTTCAAAGAAAAGCTATCAATCAACATTGCCTTAGTTAGATGCTTCAGATAGACTGATAATCTCTACCATTTCTTAGAGCTAATTAAGCTTCATGACCTTTTGAGTTCTTAGAATGTCACGAAACATTTAAGCCTCCTCAGTTTTCTCACCTATGTCTGCAAATGAGTCAGGTTAGAATTAGTGATTAACAACTGCTAATTATAAGAACCATAAAAATGCAAACTAATCTGCTGAATGGTTAAAACAGAGCAAGTTCTTACAGCATAAACATCTATACAGGACTCTGTCCTAAGGCATCCTCATAATCCTTTGGGAAACATAGATGGATTGAAGATGTTGTTTATGAGAAAGCTCTCTGTTAGGAAGATAACAGCCTAAAAGGTAGCTTCTACCGTTTCTACTGGGTTTTGTTTGTTTTCTTGCAAATAACTTACAGCTTTCTTTAAAAAAAATGCATCTTAAAACTAGTTAGAGGTTTTTGCCTCCGTTACTTTGACTAAAAAGATATTTGACATCTTATATCTCTAGTTGACATAAACCTCAGCCTGAAAGTAAACAAACCATTGTTTAAGTCCTTGTTTTCTTTCCAATATTGTTGTTCAGTTTACAAAGAAATTTGCCTTCTAGGTATTTGCCTGGTGATATATGCACAGACAAGAGTCATTATTTCATTTTATGCTTTACATTACACTACAAGCCAATCTCTAACAACATGAACACTCAATTTTCCTTGTGTTTCTGTGCAAATATTATTATCACTGTTATTTTTAACTGTGACTAACCAGAATAATACATAGTACACGGATAAAGTTTACGCAGGTCATTAGTAATCCTATAATTCTCAGTACAACCTATACAAGACCAACTTTGGTGCTCACAGTCACCATATAATGTGTCAGTGAGCCCACATACCTTCTCCTCAACAGTTTTAAACTGCTGAGCCCCTAAATCTATAAGTTAACATATTATTTGGATCAGAGGAGACAGCCTGTGCAAGATCAAACAAAGCTGTGAACACCTGTTCACTTTTGGTTTACAAGGTCTAATACTGTTTGTTTATACCAGAAGACCCAGCTATTCTACCTTGTGATGGATATCACGAGTTCACTAACAGCAATGGAGTTACATCACTCTAAATAAATGTACAACTCAATTTTAAAAATTCTTGTGAAAAGCTTACACTATGTGAAATCTTCAACAATACATTGAACATAATACTTGCTATGAATGAATTAAAATTATTCATAATACTTGTTACAAATGAATTAAAAATTATTTCTGACAATACATGCAACCCATTTGACTTACAAACTGCCTGAAACAGTCTCAAGAATAATTTATTTTCTACTAGTGAATATCATCTTGTGAACAAAACTTTCAGTGACTGATCATGAACATCTCAGAACCCCCAAGCCCTAGGATATCTCTTCTCTACTGTTATGAGACTGGAGAGGAATTAAAAAAAAATCAACATAAATGCATACATATTTCATTCCAAGAAGTCAGTGTTTCATTTGACTTCATGTTTTCATCATATGCAACAGGTGTTAGCAGCTTTTCTGATGCTATTTCCCTATTTTCCATTGCAATCATTACACATTTGCAGCACTTAGTTCTTTCAGAGGAACGAAACAGTATGGTGCCTGATATTTACAGATAGATAACAAAATGCCTAACCTAAGACCATGTAAAGTGTTATAGAGTAACTGCAGGCATTCCCTGTGGCACACTAACATTTCAGAAGTATTCCACAATTTTTTTCAATAAATATCTTTATTTGAGAATAGTGACTTGCAATCTGTTCAGCAAATGGGCAATGGGCCATGTCAAGAGGATCCCCAGAAAGTACCTTAGAAAACCCAACCTTTTCTCAGTAGCTTAAATCCCCTACACCAGGAATCACAGGGGGTTTTGGTAAAACTCTCAAGAAAGCACAGCTTTAAAAAGTTTTAAATTCACTGCTTTTGAGCTTGGAAGGGTGGACCAATTAACCAACAGCATGAACAGAGCACTGCAGGTGGATTGGTAAAAGCTGTAATGGTTTTGTGTGGCAGAAGAAAAGCTGTGTTTGTTCTGAACTGCTCTGGCCTTTGCAATATTTTCTACTACAGTCATCCTGTAAGTAGAAAGTAAGCATTGGCAAAGCTTGTTAGAACATGACCTCAGCTACAGACAGAAACTAATACAAATTCAAGCTATCATCAGAATAATATAGGATAGTGAAAGGTACTTTTTAAACATGGTTAGATAAATTACTTTTTTCCTTTCCAGCTTTCTTATTTGCCCTAGAGGTTTAGGTCTGCATAGAGCAACTGTCCAAGTATTAAAACACATCACATTTTCTATTAGATAAAAAATCTCACATAAAGCTTTTACTCAAATTAAGCTGCCAGAACTGAGGTTTGGATGTGACCCAATTATTCATTTTACCTGTTTGCTTGTTATTTAGAAGTCACTGTCTTTTTGTTCAGCTGAAAGAAACAGCTAAGTTGATTTGGTTTTATCTTCAGGTTTCTTCTCCAAATTTGCAATTAAATGTTGAGTTTTAAAGTGCTTTTTGAGTTAGATTTCACTTTCAACTTGGACTTTAATCTGCATCTCAACTTAAATATTGAGTTTGTCCATTAAAATGAAATGATTTTTTTTGAAATTATAGATCCCTTAGTTATCTTTAAAGAGATACTTGACTATGATATCTCCAAGGACCTAACTTTCAAAATTACTTCTCTGACAATCAGAATCATTGGCTTCATTGATATTCTGAATGACATTAAGGAGGCTTATGATACTAGGCCCTAATTAATGTCATCATTTCTCTTCTTTGATAAATAACTGCTTTCTATCAATTTACAGGTCTGAGGAATCTGGCAGGATGCTGGCTATCATTACACAAGCCCCTTTTAAAAAAAAAAAAAAATAAAGAATTTAAAAATAGTCTTAGAAACAAAAAGTGTGTGCTTAACTTCATTCCTCCATTCCTTTCAGTTTAACTGTAGTTTAATTCCCAAATGCTAACAAGATTGCTGACTAAGGTTGCTACTGGAATCAGGAGCATGAGAGTGACTCAGGGTCCTGGAGCTCGCAAAACTACCACAGATCACATTGCTGTGATGTTGTCTCTAAGTGCAAAATGATGCTGCAAGACAAGGATGGAAAAGAATTACTAAAACTTCATTTTATTGAAACTGATCTTGTTAAAGCAGGAAATATAAAGATCTTTTGTGCTACTATTTAAATACTAACACATTTTTACAGCAGCATGTATGAAGTAACAGGCATTCCCTGTGGTGCAAATAAAACCCTACAGCTCCACACCAAGGTGTTTAACACCAGCAGGAGAGATACCATTTGAGAGGAATGTCTTTTTTCTAGCTTTTAAGATTCTCAAATCCTAAAGTGCTTGGAACCGTTCAATTATCTTTCCACAGTTTATTCTGTTGCTGTTACAGGGTTTGATTTTGGTTGCATACATTTCCCCCTCCCCTGCAATACAAAATGACAGGAAACCACATCTGTTTGGATGTAGTTGTTGTTAAATTCCAGACGCAGTATTGGCTAATTACTCTACTGAATGCATAAAAGGATGTATTTTCAATGTCATCTCTACTGTCATTTTTATAGGGTTTAACTCATACACAGAACTCTTTTTAATCCATAGATAAAGAATATTACAAAATAAAAGCACATATTCCTTCTCTATACAGAGAGATGGAGAGATAAAATTACTTGCTCAAGATCACACACTGAGAATACAAACCTGGTTTCTTAATTCCCATTATTTTTAAAAAATCCACACAAACTCTTTCAAAAATTTTGTTTTTCTTGACTTGTATGGCCTCATTCTCCTATCTAGTATCACATAAACACACTGTGCTAAAAAGTGAGGAAAGACAGCTTAGTAGATTGAGTCATTTTCTGGTATCTCTCTGAGTGAAAGAGTTACTGTACTTACTCTTAATGGAGTCTAGAAATAATTCAACATCATCTCAAAATTGCTTAGTCTATTCTGAAATGGATTTGTCCTCCAACAGTATTCATTTGGACAACTGATATTTATCCATCAGCAGGAAGGAATCATCATTCAACATCAGCAGTGCCAAATGTATGTATGTATTAACAGAGCTGAGGTATGAGGTTGTCTATACCACAGCATTAAGGCCAAATTCTAGAGCTGTGATCACATATAACACATAGTGAGGAAAATACAGGCATGTTCAAGTCCTGTTGGGAGGACTTCTCACAAACTGATGACCCTGTTAATACATGGGGGACAATAGTTCCTACACATTTGGTAAACACCCCTGCTCCCTAGTTGTCATAGATATCTAAAATATGCCCTCTGCCCAGCACCAGAAACTGTCCAGAAATACTAACACCACGTTTTTCAGGCTACACCCAAATTTGCCTAGCAGTCACACCACAGCTATGTTGACTAAAGCTTTGCTGTGTATAAACCAGACAGTACCATTTTTTACAGTCAGCAACTAGTGTGTGCAGGGTCAAAGAATCATAGAAAACTTGAGTTGGAA
The DNA here is from genome assembly GCF_030463565.1 of Pelecanus crispus. Taxonomy (NCBI): domain Eukaryota; kingdom Metazoa; phylum Chordata; class Aves; order Pelecaniformes; family Pelecanidae; genus Pelecanus; species Pelecanus crispus. Next base: position 119,001,675 of record NC_134643.1, read on the forward strand.
GGCATATCCTGTAGGTCACCCAGTTTATCTTCCTGCTCAAAGCAGGGCAAGCTTCTGAGTTTGAGCAGAAGTCTCAGATCCTGGTCAAGACAAGTTCTGAGTATTGTCAAGCATAGACATTATTCACCCCCCTGCACAACCAGTGCCAGTGCTTAGATGCGTTTGTTATGAAGAATTTTTTCCTTGTTTTCCAGCAGTATTTCCTCCATTGCAATCTACGACCACTGCCTTTGTCTTTTTACTGTTCACTTTTAAGAAGTCTGGTGCCATATCCCCTGAAGCCCCCATTGAACAGTTGCTAATAACAATAATAACAATAATAACACCCCTTTTGCCTTCTTTGCAGGCTAAGCAAATCCAGTTCCTTCAGCCTCTCCTTATGGGAAGTACACCCCAACACTGCTGCTAATTTAGCAACCATCCCCCAGACTGTTTGTCACCACCTTTCTTGTGCCGTGGGGCCCAGGATGGAACACATTCCTTCAGATGCAACCTCAGAGTTGTTGAGTGAAGGGGAATAGTCACTTCCCTTGATCTGCTGCCTATGCTCCTGCTAATGCAAGTCAGTATGCTGTTGGCCTTCATCACCTCAAGGGCTCTCTGCAATTTGCCATCCACCAGGGGCTCAGGGGCCATTTTCTCTGGAGTTGTTGCCTACCTGAGCAATACCAATGCAAACCAGCTTGAAATCAGTAGTGATATCAGTATAAGAACAACGAAAATACCGACTCAGGACCACACTGCAAATCAAGTTCCCCATTCATTCAATGTAATTCATGTAATCCTACATTAGCTCTACTGACCTCTGCTGTGTTTCTTTCTTTCATCACCTTCAGACAAATAAGAAGTAGCTACTCATTCACTGCTAGATCTAGCGTATGTAAAGAGAAGAAAAAAATATCATGTTTTCAGTGAATATTCATCATCACTTTTGCTTCAAACACTATATTGTGTGTTCAAAGGTTGTAATAGTTTCCTAATAAAGTAATAAACTTCTGATATTTAGTCCATTACCTACTGTGAAGGAAAAAATTGCATGATACTAATTATGATTTCTACCATGGCTGTATGCAGAATAGAAGTTTCCATAGAAAGAGGTTGTACTGAAATTAGTAGTTATCCTCTTCTTGATCTGAGAAGTTTTGCTTCTGCTGGCATTTTGAATATCCTTTGTCACAGGGTAGTATAATATATGCCCAAAGCCTTGCCTCTTTTCAGAGAGCCCTGGTCATGGATTTTGCTGCTGATCATCACCTAGTCTCACCCTTGGATCCTTCAAACTGCAGTGTTAATTATTTTGCTCAGAGTACACAAAGAGGCCCTGAACCTCTGGGCTGGAGAGTACTGCAAGCCTTAACTGTAGGTGAATTCTCAAAGAGCAAATTTTAGAGGGCTTTGTCTTTCACTTTGTGGTGTGAAGATATCCTAGCTCATTGATACAACTACATGAGGCAAAAAGAAATCCCAAAAACTTGAGAAAACCCTAGTCATTCTGACAAGGGCAGATAAAAAGGCCAAAGACAACAAGAAGTCCTGGTTCCAGCTTGGAACAGAGGGAGCCAGGAAAAAATCCTGCCCTTAAATTTTGCTTCACGCAGCTACACAAAACATACCCAGACTGTATAGTCATAGAAGGCAGGTAGTCTCTTGACCACATGACATAATTTCTGCTTCCTAATTTTAGACATTATTACATTATTCATTATTAATTCAGCTTTGCTACCAGTTTCCCAGTGGATGTTCCAAATAATAGACCTTGTGCAATTTCTCAGACATTTTCACCAATACAGAGAGGCCACAAGACAGCAAGCTAATCTGCTTTTTTACAGGAAAATGTAGGATATGTTCTTTTGTTATTGATCAGCTCTGTAAAATGATGGCACTGTTATATAACCTTTAAAATTAGAAACCTAGTCTTTGTAAAGGTACTATATAACCCCTCCCCTTTGTCATGTCTAGCTTCTGGTTACTTTACTGAATTCTATGCAAGGTGTACAAGCCTATTGTCTGTCACATGCAGAATTCAGAATCATGCATCTTATTCCCTTTACTTGAATTATTTGGCAGCCTGTTTGACTTTTCCATGCAAAACAGTCACCTCCAGCTCTTTTTTTTTTTTTTTAAATGTAGAGCTTTCTTAATCCTAACACAGAGGCTTTCATCTCTGAAGCAAGTAAACAAGAAAAAGATAGATTTCTTTTTAAAACTACAGACTATAAGTGTTTGTTCAGCTTTTAAGTATTTTTAGTACCCTAATCCTTTATTCTGCTTTTAATGTAATGTGAATTTACAGTCAGAGTTTGCAGAGATTTTTTTCCTTTCAAGTATTATGCTGGGAGACTGCATGTATCAAGGAACAGGTAACAGAATGTGGGGGAGGTGGTGGTGTAGTATTTCAAATCTGGTGTGTCTGGCTAATAACTTGTTTAGAAATGAAGTTCACATAAGTGTAGTAGTTATTAGGGTCGCTAAAGCACAAAGCAGGTTAGTCAGTCAGGTGCAGACTGAGGTCCACATTCAAGCCCCTTAACTCACTAACATTACCAGGCTTGCCTGAGGTGGAAGAAAGGATCATATGGCTGTGCCTGTAATTCTGAATATATATGAGATAGCTATTGCAAGCTAGAGCAATTTGAGTCACTTTAGCAACAAGGTGAAGTTTGAACCCCACACCCCCTCTACCCCCATTTCATTCTGTCTAGAACTGTGATTGCTGATTGTGCTTTCATTATGCATTCCATCATACAGGCCTGGATATGTTTTTTAAACACACCATCTGCTTTTGATTTGCTTTTTAAAAAAATGCATTACACAACAGAAAGAAAACAGAGAAATGGTCATTAGACACGATCTTTGATGCAATTACTGAATGAACACTATGTGTGAGAACTCCAGGTAGCTACATCATGACTCTGGATTTATTTCCGTAGGGAAAATGCCTAAAGAGTATAATTTTTCACTTGGAATTGCACACTGACCTGACCCTGGAATAAAAAGTGCATTCTTTCCAATTTATTCGTTCAGTCAATATATTGCTTGGGCAGCTGGAGGTCAACAGTATTTTGTGCAAGTTCTCAGGTTAAGTAGCCCATTCACAGCAGCTCTCAGCCCCTCTGTCAGGAAACCCTGCAGTATTCAGACGCATGATGGCTTTAAGCAAGCTGAGGGCCAAGATTTCCTTTGTCGCCAGGAAATTAATTTCGTTGTGCATCAGAGTGTAACGGTGCAGTAAAAACACGCATTTCAATTACATAGGGTAAATGATGATACAGGAGGGCTTTGAAGTTTACATTGCATTCATCAAGATCATTGCCATGGTTTTAGTTAGTTCATTTTAAATACAATGCATCTTTAGATTTCATTTGGGCAGATTTTTCTCCTTAAACATGAGCAAGTAATTCCAAGTGGCCTGGATACACAATGCTGGATTTTTCACACAGCTCAAACAGTAAAAATCCTAGATGCCATAGTTCTTCTAAAACACTGTTGAACTAAGAGGTGAGAGGAGCAAAAAGCTGGTGCTGAGAGGTGCTCAAATCCCTACAGGACCTGCTGGCAAGTTTACCATTGTTTTTGCCATGTTTCAGAATGGAATCTCCTACTCTGAAAGAACAAGGACCTTCAAAACTTACAGGGAGCAATGGAAACGCAACTTCTGCCACAGTAAAGATACTGTGAGAGTCGAGATTAACCAAGTCGTCCTCTACGCAAAGAAGGGAAAAGAAGCGTGTATCTCTGAAGGAAATATTCCCATTAAGACCTGCACACTGCCATACCTTGTAACTCAAGAGTTTAGAACAAGGTAAGGCCAAGTCAGGCTAGCCCTAGGTCTTAGCCTGTGCACACAAATGTAAATGTAACACACTGGTAAGAATGCCTTGCAAGGATAAAGGTGGCAAGAATCCAAAAATTATATGATCCTGTCAGGGTAGAAAGGTCTTGTATTCAAGAAGAAACAAGTCATTCATCCAATTCTAGAGGTTTCTATATGGAAACCCTAGGTATTAGCCATAACGTGTTAATAATGAATTGCAGGCAAATAGAGGAACTTCTCTAGTATTTTTTGTAGAGCTAAGGTGTTGGTGCCCAGCATGCTGGACTGACTTGAGCAATTTCACTTAGACTAATAGCCTTTTGTTACAGGGAGAATATTACAATATATTCTGAAATTAGACAGGCAATCCATAAAGTACATTGATTCACATATTATTCCTTTCCCAAGTAGCCTACCTCCCAAGTACACAATACAGTTTACCTCAGTTCTGTGCCAAGCAATCAGCTCCATTAAAATAAGTCATGACATTCAAAGTTCAATTTTCTAATGATTAGAGAAGAAAATGGAAGACATTTCATTTTTTCCAGCAGAATATGGCATAAATTAGACCAAGTAGCACATTACCATTTTGGGATGGTGGTTGGACCCTATAATTTCAAAAGAAACTGATGTTTGTATGTTGAATGCTCCTTCAAAACCCTGCTCTTGCAATATTGATTTCAAATTACAAAATATAAGTTCTATATAACAGTGATGTATACTACAGTTGTCTTACCTAAAATTCAACCACTTACCTTTTTGAAAGATTACCAATAAAAGCAAAGCTGACCTGCTTGACACACAATTTCGTCCAAAGTTTAGAAACCCAAAATACAGATGTAAAGTTATAATTAAACACAAAGCAGAAAGACTTTCAAGTATAAACAGCAATTTTTTACAAGGTTAAACCTCTCTTCTTCCATACAGATTTATGGCTAATACTCCTAACATGAACATCTTTCTCAGCTTGCATTTACAAAGTGAGTTTTTGCTTGTTTGGTTTCCCATAAATTATTTTTTGCATAACACCTTTTATAAATAACAGCACTCTTATGGCTAAGAAGAATTCTACCGAGAAGACAATGAAGCAGAACTGTAAAAAGGTAAGTCAACACAGTTTAGAACATCATTTTGGGATCCTTGAGACATACAACATATCAAAGCCCATACTTCAATTCTGAAATCACATATGCTTTACAAAATCTGAACTCATTTTTTCAGTGGCATCCAAAAACCAGAAAAAAAATATTACTCAGCTTCAATTACCTTTTCACTAACATGAAGTATTTCAGATTTACCACAGACTGAAAAGGGAGTGAATTACAAGCATTTTCAAAGACTACCACAAACTGTTTATGCTGCTCTTCTAATGAACAATTGAAAACCCTCCAAAGCAAAACAGGATATCTTACTTAATACCATAAGCATTAACCAAAATAGCATAGAACCTCATTTAGTTTGGCAAACATTTTTATAGCACTGCTTTTGTAGAACCGTTCTTGCTGTGTTTGTTTGAAAAAAAGAATTTATAGAGGAAAAATCCTGCTTACTGGCATTATTCACATCCTGAAGATTATTTTCATGCTGGGCCAAGTCCTGCTTTGCCTTGTCTGGATCAACAGCTCTAGTCACACAAGAGAAGCTATTTGATAAGTGAAACAACTGAGCAGAAAATCATAGTAATATTCAAAAGGGCCATTCCTCAAGGCTTGGAATTTATATCAAGCAAGCAAATAAATAAGCACAAGCAAAATTAACAATAAAACTTTGCAAATGAGAGGTAAAACTCCTACTTTCCCAAGGATAGTCTTTACCATCAGCCACCTGTGAAGGAAGTACTAGCGTGGATTTGAAGTTCGCAACTGGCATACCAAGGAATGCACTAGTTAGAAGTCTTGGAGAGTAGCTCTAACATAGTTTATCTGTAGTTACAGCTGATAATTTAAATGTAAGAGTGTAGGCTTATCTATAAAGAGCCTACTGGTTACTCAAAATAAACTTGCAGCCTAGATAACAAGTAATTTTCATTAACTGAAAGAATGTAGTAATATATTAATGACTACCCCTTTGCAGTACAATATTAATATAATTCCTGTTTAAATTAATTCTTTTCATTCCTTTCCAAGCATCAGATGTTTTGCAGATAAAGACTGGTTTTGCACAAACAACTTACTGGACATATTAAATTCCATTACAAACAGGACTTAAAAAGAAGCAAGCACATGGGTGCTCGCAAGATCAGGAGCCTCTTTGTGAATTCGAAGGCTTCACCAGTAAGGGTACAGTCATTGTTTTCCCCTAAAAATCCCTGTCTTAGATCATACCCTGTATTAGCAAGCCAATTATCAACTGCATCTTTCATATAATTGTGTTCTTATAGTATTTTTTCAGTAATAGACAACTTTACTACTTGTCCTCTCCTCCTCCTATGCCTCTGATATTTGCTCTCAGTATGTTGTATTTCAGGCCCCCATTTCACAGAAGCTTTGAACTCTGTACAGCTATCATGACAGAAGTTAGCTCCTGTCTGAGCCTTGTCAACACTGCAGCTTTTACAGGTATATGTCCTGACTCAGCGGAAAATACCTATTTCTCCAAAAACATTATCACCTCCATTTTGTTTCCTGTTTTCCCTGTATACTAACATTTATTTTTTCCTTGAAAGAGCAAGAACATAGCTTTTCATTTTTAGAACAATGAATAAACAGTGCCATCTTCTGTCTATGTCACTGCAGGAAAACAGGGCAGTATAGATTCAAATTACAAGACTAGGCTACAAGATTGAGGTTGCAAAGTTAGATGTGAAATCATTGTGAGGTTTTGCACACACAATATAATGCACTACATTCTTCTTGAAAGCTTTTTCAAGCAATCGTATATTTAAGGTACTGCCTTGGAATTAATTGTGGGAAAGATAGAATCATAGAAAGATGTACTGACCTCCTTTTTTCAGAAGAGTAAGCATAGGATGGTAGTCAACTACTGGAGACTGCATTAATCACTTATCAATGTCCTTCAAAGACTTACATTATTTTTAGTGCTCTGAAGTTCACATTCATATTTTTCTTTGTAGAAACACTTGGCAGTTTAGTCACCATTTATCTTTCTTAACGTCATTTATAATCTTGTGTGCCATGGACACAGAGGCTGGAATATCCAAAATATTTCTGAGTTTGAGTCCTTGCTTTTATAAAGTACACCATATATGTTCTTGGATGTAGAAAGTTGTGAACATTCAACATGGTAATGGAGAAATCATGGTGTTCTGCTAATTTCAGGCATTAAAGTAGTGTGTGAACACATTCATTTATTTTCATATCAATCAGAAAGTAGAAGAAAAACATATTTACAATGGGAAAAAATCAGATCGCCACCATTGAGCTAATGAAATCTTATAGCAATCTGTATTAAAACCACCAGTAGTTTTGTGAAGATTCCACCAACTACAGAGCACTATATATTTATTAAATACTTTTCTAACAGGCTAATGGAAGTGGTGCCTGCTGCTCTCAGTAGACCATACTTTAATTCTGATGGCCACCAGCCATTTTAGCAGTGGCAGGTTGCTGCAGATTTCTAATTTTAGTCTGCTTAAGCAGGAATTGGTTGTTCTAAGGAATTCCCTGGAGTGTTTGTGAACTGAAGTGAAGAAATTAAACTTCTCTAAACACCATGAGTTCACCATATACTGGGGCTCACACTCCGCTGTCTCAAAAGGTATAATCATTGAGGACAAGAGTTGCTGAAGAAATAAAATAGCCATGGAAGTAGGGAATTGTTTCTGACATTGGAGAAAGAAACAAATCAACATATCAATTAAAATGGTGAAGCACTGATTCCCTCTCAATTCTGCCAAATATGTCCTAAGTGATCCTGAACAAAACTTCATTTACAAAGTCCATTAGATGTCTGGAACAAGATATAGTTGTTAAATGTTCACATAGCTTTCAGCATGGTGCAGTGCCAGAGTTTGGTGTTTTATATCTTGAGAAAGGGATGGGGAAAGTAAGGAGAGAAGACTGGGCATGACTACATTCAATAATTTCAAATGCAAAGATTTAAAAAAATGACACCCAAAACATATGTTAAAAGAATATTGTAGAGGGTAAGAAATCAAGTATGCAGAGGTTACGAAATGACAAAATTAAGGCTGTTACTGCGATATTCAGTGACAATATGATATACATTATAATATAGCTTAATTTCAGGATGATATACTATTTCCTGCTTCTTAGTATCATTTCTTCTAGAAATAAAGCCTTTGTAATGGCTGCAGGAAACTGTCTAGTCCTCCTTCCAGGCCCTTATGATGGCATTTACCCACTTCAACTGAATTTAAAAGAGGTGAAAATCTTTGTGATTTTTAGCATCTACAGTTCTCCTGAACACAGGTGGCAGTACACTTATGTTAAAAAAGAAAAAAAATCTTAATCTTTTCAAGAGACATTAGCCAACTGGCCCATTTACACATATGCAGTTCTAAATCAGTCATAATACAATTGCCATTGTTCAGCCAAATGGAAAGAAAACCTGGAAGGAAGCAGGTGGTGTGCTGGGGTTTAGGGACTGTGCCAGTCAAAAAGAGGGATGGTAGAAAAGGGACATAGCAGATAGGGGCTGTAAGTCTGTAAAAAATTGGGCTCCCTTAGCTCTGCTGTTGATGAAAACCTCCACAGTATCAAGATTGCTCAACATAAGGCTGTTTGTTAAGATTTATGGACCTGGGCTTCCAAATAAGCTTTGACAGTGCACAGTCTCCAGGCACAAACTCTCTGCCCTGCTCTCTGCTCTGTGAAACCTGGTCCTATTCACCCAGCCAGTGTCAATTTTTCTTCTTTCCAACCCCTTTTTCCTAATTCCAATCATGCTCTTGCTCATCCAGTCCCACAGACATACACAAGATCCATTTTTGGCTCTGCACAGCTGTTTCAATCCCCCCAAATCCTCAGTTGACCTAGCTTCCCACTGTCTCCTCCCACAAATTCTCCCCTGTTCCCTGTCTCTTCATCCTAGCTTCACTGCTAGTTCTATCCCCACATCTCTCTGCTCCCACCTAGTGCTCTCTCCTTTCTCTCTCAGTTGTTATTCTTTCTGCACAGGAACAAAACAATTACTTGTCAGACAGTGGATGGTCCAGAGCACAGAAAAAAGGAGTTACTGTGCTGGACACCAGTCCTATTTTAACCCCAAATGACTGAGAGCAAGAATTACTACAGAAGTTCAACTTCATTTTCTAACTTTAACAGAAATAACAATCTGAGGAATTTGCATGTAAGTAGCCCTGAGGTGTTCAGAAAGTATGAATATATGAATGAATGAAGCATACTCAATTCTTCTGTGATCGTGACATGATTTGTAGTTTTGTTTGTATTTTCTAAAAATGTAATTCTGTTTGTATCTTCTAAAAAGCTGTAGTATTGTTGTAGATGTGATGTCCAAAATTATTAGTGAGGCCACATTCATAGGACCAGCAGACAGCTTAGTTAAAAAAGCCCAGGTGTTTTTCACTAGAAACCTGAACCAGTTTACATTTTTGGTAGTAAATATTAATTTATGAATTCCATGCCAACAAAGCCTACCTAAAGCATTTTTTTTAATTTCATTAATATGGATAAATCCATAGCTTCACATGAATAACTACATGCATGCACCAAGATTTAAAGATTAAGAGCTCTGAAATACCTGTATTCGTTTCTTTGATCCCCATAGTGGGGAAAGATAGGAGAAAGAAGGATGTACTTTGACTTTAAAAGAATTAAAACCAACCATGCTTTGGGCTAGTCCCATCTTAATAGAATAAGTTATCATACAGTGTGTTTTTAAAAATAAGCAGTGCTATTTTTATCCTAAGCATCACTTTACAGTGTTTATTCCTAGAAGTATTTATTCATACTTGATAGTAGCTACCTAAAAAAACAAAACACTTTTTTTTTTTTTGAGGAAAATATCAGTACCCAATCTTCTGCTGTATTTGGTTTCTTGTTAGAAAACAATCATGTATTTTGTGTAGACAAGATTTATATTTTATATCATAAATTGGACAAATCAGAGGTGTCTTGTTAAGACAGATTAAAGATCTGATTCAATTAATTTTTTTTTTTTTTTTTTTTTTTTTTGTCTTTGACTGTCTCAGAAGCTCTCTGGTCTAGCAACAAAGCTCTACTGTATTCCTTTTAATTTCTTCATCCTAAATCAGGATGTAAAAAAGTAACAACAATTTGCATCTTCATTTCAGTGGGAAGAGCTTCTATATGAACTAATAATAACCTTCATAACCCATAATAAGAATAACTCTCTTTAAATATTCAGCAGAGTCAACATTTCATTATTTCAGTGTGCCAGCTGGTCATTATAGAATATTATAGGAAATGATGACATGATGTGTAGAATTATAAAATGATTGCTTTCTCTTGCAAGTGCAAGAAGACATACACTTTTTTTTTCTTTGAAAGCTTGAATTACTTCATATAGTATTTTTAATTTATACTTTCTTCTCTTTTTGAACAAATGACACTATCCAAGGACAACTCTTTCTCTTCTTGAAGCAACTGAAGAAATCTGTCAGCTAAGCCAATGTCCCCTTTTATTTGAAGAATATTTTTCAAAAGGGAATAACATAAAGCAATACAAATAAAATGATGCTGTGCCATCTCTGTACAGATAGAATTCCTACCTAGAATTCTTTATTAGATACATATTAATGAAAGATAGCAACACATTGCAAAATGAACATACACAAGCCCTTGCCATTTGTACAACAAACACATCTGTGTTTCTAATTGCTGCAAGCATCTTAAGACATTAGCAGTAGCTCAAGCAGAATATATTCACTTTTCAAGGTTACCAAATGTGCACCACCGTATGTATTAAGGGACATATACTTTATACTCCAATATCTCTTCACAAAAACAAATGTTCTCACTGTTGGTTGTTTAGGGAGAGATGTTTCTTTCAGTAAATATGTATATACATATGATTAGTTTTTCCAATCAGAATTAATTTATGTTAGAAAAAAATCATTTTTATTTGAAAACTCAATGTTGCACAGGGAAAATTTCAATGTTTCTTCATGAAAAGCAAAAAGTCCACATCTTGCTGTTAGAAGCTCCTAAGAATTTTATTTTTTGCTACACAACTGACAAAATCCATTCAAGTGGATGTCAGGGATACAGATCAGAAAGACACCAGGTTAGATGAAGACAACATCTGGCAATCTATCTGTAAAAGTTCTGACTTGTTAGGGTCCTTCCAACTGCACTCAGTGTTTCACAGACAACCCAAAACTTACCAGAATCTCTTATTTGCTAACACAAGATAAAAGCAAACCTGTATTTTTCAAAAGCTTTCCAAAGGGAGAATTGTCATCATACTTAGTTGTATGATCATTTGAGCTGCTTCATTGTGTCACTTTCTACTAAGAAATACAACATATGAAGAATGACATGAAAGCTTTAGTGATCCCCAAGGAAGCCAGCCTCTCTTAATGTTACTGGAAAACTCAAGCCTCAGGCTATGACTGAGGGTGGCACTTCAAGTTTCTTTGGCTCTGTGAATTTCATGTGGGTATAGCAATTTCTGTACATTCTATAAAACGTAGTGCCTAGATTTTGTTACACAAGTTGTTATCAGTTAAAGACTGCATGTATAACCTCAAAATAATGACTGGCATCAGACAGAATGAAGTGACCTCCAAACATTTTTCTGCGTTACCATAAGAGACAACAGACAGAGCTAACTAAGTATAAATATATAAGTATATATAAGTAAGAGTAAGTACATAGACAGGAGATCAGCAACCTGATCTGTTGAATACAATTAACGAAAAACTGCAAATCCAAACTGATGGTGGATATTTCCTCACTCGTGGAGTTCTGACCTTCCAGCGCTGCTCAGTTAAGACCTATGACATAAAATTTGATAACTGAATACTTTCAGTCAGTTGACAGGAATGTGCCAGAAGCAAAATAAGGAAAAAAAAAAAAAAAAAAAAAGTAACAAAGAGAAAACCACAGATGCAACAGTGAGCAGGGTGGATTTATCATGACTAATCAGGCCATGTCAATAAATGTGGAAGATATATCCATTCCCCATGAAGAGGATATCTGCTGGGTGAGATGTCACAATCTGCTTAAGAAAGCACTCTGTGGCTGGAAAGAGGACAGAGAACCAAGAGACAGATTATGGGCACAGGGAATGGGTAACTGAAACAAACTGTGCATAAAGAACTTAAATGCTAGAAGGAAAAACAAACCACAATGCAAAGCTGAAGTACTATGCATGACAGATCCTAAGTTACCAATATGTGGCAAAAAGAAAGGACGAAGAAAATGAATATATGTTATATTTTAATTTTTCAGTTCTTAATACAGTCTGATTCACTCTTATTTTAGTCCAGTGTTAATATACATGATTTCATTGTCTTGAGCTTCAATGAGCTTAAAATGCTTGCTAGCATGATTTGCCTTTTCCACCAAAAAGATGCTAGCCATATTTCTGTATTTATTCCAATATTTAATATGTGAAAAAAAAACCCCACTCTGCTTAACTTAACAAAGGATACCATGCCACTTTGCATGCATAATTTTGCACATGGAAATGTTGGAAGTCTTGAAAAATAACAGGTGCTCTTTCCTATTGAAAATGTTATGTAGAAACCTTGTAAACGTCAAGCTGCCTTCAGGGGAACAACCAAAACTTTGCATTTTTGAGGAGCAGGTTTTTTCATTACAGGTATGTGTAGCTCTTAACATGACTGCCAGATTCTTCCACAGTGCTAAGAAATCCCCAACAGAAAAAAAATGGCTTGTCACTATGGTTTTGAGCTAGAAAACCGAAGAATACTAAAGATATGTTGCCTAAACTGTCCATTCTGCATGTGACTGTGCCAGCGATGACTGTGAGGAAATTTTTCATTCAATACAGTGTGGCAAAGGGTGTGAAAAGATATAACACAGGATTTTAAAATAATTTAAATAAACATTTGGACATTTGCTTTATTTACTAAACAAAATGTACCTAGTGTCTTCTCACTGAGTTAACTAATTGAAAAGCTATAGGAGAAGGAAAGCAAATTTTAGAAAACAAAGATGTTAGCTTTCAGTGAATTGAAAGTAATCCCTGTCTAAAGACCCTATATGAGACAAGAGTTTTATCTGCTCAGTGGGTAAATTTTGTGTTAGACAACAATTTAAAATGTAACTGGATGCCATAATGGTCCCATGTAAGATAAACAAAGACATAGAGATTTTCTTGGTACGTATTGCTCTGGTCAGAGAAACCTGACCTCAAAAGAACAAGACCAATGCTTTAAAAATACTCTTAAGCAACTGAGGACAAGTTCTTAACAGCTGCTTGTTTGGAACAATGTGTATCCTTAAGGCACACACTCAGAAATTAAGTGTAATCATTACAGTTACGTTTATAACAGGATGAAACCAGTAAGGCACTGGCATTAGAGATAGGTTGCTATTTTAGGGCAGCTAATGGTTGCTGTAATAAAACTACAGAACAGTAGAGCTGAACAGAAATAACTCATTAGACTTCACTGGAACTGATACTATTTTGCTGATTTTTGCCAGAAAGCTCAGATCTAAATACAAGTTCAAAACTGCAAATATTCCAATGTCTACTTTTGACAAAGGATTTTCTGATTAATGACATAGCAGAAGAAAGAAAACTCTTATTGTTGCACTTTAGAAACCTACAGAATGAGAAAAGGAGATTTCATTTTTTACATACTTCAGATAACCCTGCTACTAAGAATATTTTTATAACAGTTAAAGTTTCTCTGTAGTTACTGTACTTGTTATTACATCAAAGTATCCTTGCTTTAAATCTAAACAGCAGTGGTTTCCTGGCTTCCTGCTTCAGTCAGATGAAAGGGAACTTCTCACAAAGTTCTGATGTTTTAGTATCCATTGACTTCATCCTTCACTACAAAGTTACAACGCCTATAAGAAGCATTTAGCTTTAGCTTCAGTTCAGGAAAAGTCAGGGAAGAAACAGAGGGGTCCTAATTCTTATATTTACACAGGTGGAGACAGAGGAAGGATTCAACCTACAGCCTACTCCCAGCTTCTCTTGCCCTTCAATATTCCTGATATGTTCCTTTTCCTCCTTAGGCTATGGGGAATTTCTCACTCCATGTGCAATTTTGGGATTTTGATGTTTTGTTTTCCTTGTAGATAGAGGTATTTAGATCAGAAGCAATTAGACCAAAGGTCAGCATTCCCTGACATTTTTTAAGCATTCAAAAGCTTAATAGCTTTTTGCTGAAAACATAAAAAATTCAATTTGTATCCTATAAATATACCATTCATAAATATAAAATTACATTAAGATTTAAAACCCAAATTAAAACCAAATCAGTCAGATCAATGTTTTACTATAGTAAAAAGAAATAAGAAAGTTAGAACGATTTATTAAAGACATCAGAACTGTTCACTAAGTACTATTCATAATGAAAGTATCATCAAAGTCAATATGTTCTGTGAAACATGTAATTTTAAGAAAATTGAATTTTCCAGTGAAAAGCTGTTAGACTAAAACTTTCTGGCCAGTCTTTATTTTATAATTAATTGCTCTTAGTTAACCATTTATATGTTCCATGAGTAAAAGGGTATTTACCTTTTAGCTTTAAAAATAACAGTCTCATTAATGATTTAAAACTGCAGAAGTAGTTCTATTAGTTAAAGAAGTGAGCCTATAAACAAGCAAACAAGTGTGATTCCATCCACTTGAATTCAATTGTCTGGAAAAAAACCCAAAAGAGTAGTAATTATTTGACTAAAGCCAAAGATAACTAACAGTGGATATTCATCTCTGTGCTTGGTGATCTAGTTTTCAAAGTTTCTTATTTCATATAACTGATTCTTGATTTCCTTTGGATCTGTGGGTACCCAGAAACTGACAAGAATCAGGATACTTGAATTTGTGTTGAAATTTGGACTAAGAACTAGGGTGATTATGTTAAATACTTCCATTGAAGTATATGATTTATCAGTCATGTTTGTACTTCTCGTTCTTAAGAATACAGGCTTTTAGAGTTTGTCTTCTACCTCATCCATGGAGAATTTAGAGTATTTCAAAGGCTGAAATTCTTTGATTTCATTGAATGTCAATTTTCTGTATAAAAGTCCAAAGTATTAATACTATCATTTAATTATTATTTTCAGTATATAAAAATTAGATACAACAGAAAATGCATGCAGTTTATCGTCAAAGTATCCAGGAAGAAAATTTACTCTTGATTTAATCTCTAAATTCTACTTAATACTATTGACATTATTGAACAGTGGGAATAACTGCAAGCATACTGCATGCATACAATTTAAGTAGTAATTATATTTCTTGTTTGGAAGACTCTATAAAATATGTATATTCTTATGTGTTTATAGGCAGTTATGATACAGCAAGATCTGAAGTTAAGTTTTTTGTGGATTTGTGCCATGGAATGACACACTCTTAGAAGTTCCTTTTTCTAAGTAACCATTTCAAAATGGTCACCACTGTTGCAACAGCTCTACCGGTATAAAATCAGAGTAGGGATTTCAAGTCAAGCAGCAATAAAAGACTAATTTGTTTCTCGGAACTGTAGGGGTAGAACGGGAGAGGCAGTTTAAAAGAACAGAAAATGCTGCAGCCCACTTTGAAGACATAAAGCTAGAAATGCTCAAGAGGCTTGAAAGGAGCCACAAGAGACAGAGTCAGCACAAATCCAGTTACATAAAAACAAGCTGTATTGAGTCAGACAATAGTTGCAGTGTGCTGTCTCCAAAGGGACAGATATCAGATGCTTAGGGAAAGAATATAAGAAACAAGGCATGTACAGAATTGTCTGTCTTCTTCTGCACTGTCTCAGCTTCCAACACCCTGTAGCTGAGGCATTTCTAGGTGGCAAAAGTAGCTTATCTTTGGCCAAACTGCTGTTAGCTCCAGCTCCAGGAAATGGTAAGATTGGATGAAGTTCTTTATGTGTTTACACATTCAGGAAATATCTCCTGACGCCAAAACTGGTGCAAGCAATTAATCGAGCAGAGAGAAAAAGTTGTGGAGGATCTGCCAGAGGTAAAACCTTCCTCCAAAGAGATGCATGAACCAGGAACAGAACCTGGGCTTTCCACATAGCAGGTAAAAACTTTCCTGCTGAGTGTTACTACATATGATAATACATTATGGGGACATGCTGGTAGAAGAACACCCTTTTTCATGTTGGAACATTTCTTCCAAAGAGGAATAATAACTGCTCTCAAGAATACAGCACACCATTCAATGTGTACATTTACTCAGAGAAGAATGAGGAGGAGGTACTGGCACAACCCTCAGACTTCAATAAGCAGCAAGAAGGCTACAGTGAAGGCAAAGGTGCCTGATGCTTCTGTTTCTGTAACAGTACTGAGGTGAAAGCATTAATTTCTGTTGCTAAATATACACCTAAAGAAGAAAAGAAATCTTAATATCAGTTTTTGTTTTCTTGCCCCCAAAATTTCTCAGGTGTTCATATTCCTTTGTGTAGGATTGCCTGTATTTTTTTTCTTGATGCAACTTGGTAACTCCTGCACATTTGACTCAAATTATTATTGATCACTTCTGTAAAGGCAATGCCTGGAAAAGAAATTCTGAGTCAGAACAAAAGGATGGTTTCTGCTCAGTAGTAGCAAGTATACTTCATCAAGGTATTAATTATTATCAAAACAACATGACACTCAACATAGCTCTAGCTATTTTGATATCTTCAGCTCCCATGGAGCAAAGTATGTAAGCATATGCTTAATTTATGTAAGTATTTCAGCCCATTAGTCGCTGGGTATGAAGAATATTCTTAAACTGGAACCATTGTTATGATGGCCAGGGCAAATTAATTTTTTATTGCTATTTATTCCTTGCAGTTTCCTTTGCTCTTAGAAAACATTCATTCCCTGGAGAAATGTCTGCTTTCCTGTCTAAAAACTGATTTTGCAAGTGTTGCACTGATCTCATTCCTTAACAACAAAAATATGAAATAAGACCTCTCAGCAGAGCTCAGTAGGTCTAACAGCTAGACGTTACCTTTTAGCACATATTTTTTCTGTGTTGTGATTTGTTTTAGCCCTGGTTGGGCTTGATTCTGTACGCACTGATGGAAGTTTTACACTATCGGGATTTCATTGATTTACACACTAGCAAGAAGGAAAAGAAAACTAAGTTCACTGACTTTGTACGCATTACTTAATTTCTCTGTCATTGTTGCCCATAGAAAAATTTGCAAGCCTGGCTTTGGGCATTTCTCATTTCATTTTGCAGCTGCTGAATAGTTGAAATTGATATCTACAAGGTGCTTGCATATATAGCAAGTCAGTAATAGACAGGCTCTAGAAAGTGATGCTGGTAATGGAGAGGAAGTCATCTAGTCGCAACTCTAATCTCTTCTGTTGAAAATGAGGGACTATTTTTTACAACTACCATACTCCCATCAGATTATCTGTGTGATATTAATCTGCTAGACTTCTATGAGCTAAGACAAGCTGTTGTGTGGAGGGAAAAAGAAAAACAGAAAATGAAACAACAACAAAGATAGGGCTTGTTCTGTAAAATATTCGGAAGAGTTAAGCTAACAACGGCTATCAATTCACAAATAGCTAGCTGCCTGTCCATATCCATACTAGAATGGTTTATTCTTCTGGCACCAGAATGTGGGCTTACAGAAGTCCTAAACAGAGCTGGACAATTTGGGCTACAGTGAAGGGGAAGGAGAGAGTGCTAAGATGAATAAGACATTCACTAGTATTTCGGCAAATATGTAAAATAGTTCAAAGTAAATGACAAAAACGTCATTATTTTGGTCAAGCTTGATCAACAGATTTGGCAGAAAAAAACATGGAAATTATTTTTGAGAAAAAGATTGAGATATTTATGGCTTGCTTCAGCTTACTTCATCTTACTTCATTTTGTGACCCCATTTTAATGTCAGAGTTGAATTACTTTTTTTTTCTAAGGGTAAGAAAAAGAATTAATGTTTTGGACTGATCTTAACTTTTAAAAGCCAAAAGGTCTGCACAACTTTAATTCTAATAGTCTAAAATAACCACCTTAGAAGGAGGAGTAGTGACTGGTGCATGTCAAAAAGCTGGCAGAGTTGCAAACATATGGTGACCTGAAAGCTACCTCTATACTATAAAATTAAAAGTGCCTGAGGCCATTTGCTGGCACTAAGGCTGTCTGGCACAGAAGGGACCACATCCGTACTGTTAAATTCTCCCAATCCCTAAAATCAGACTGGAATTATCAGTAGTCCTGGGCTAAAACCATACCAGGAACTGCTCTAAGTTCCAACAGTGACAAGGTCTGAGGACATTTAGTGCCAGGGAATGCTTCCTGGCTCCAGTTTTGGTGTACTGTATGATACAGGCAGGGAGAGCAAGGGACCAGAATAAAAAAGCCAGTTCTTCCACTACAGATGGGAGAATAACGTAGGCATAGGCAGAAAGACTATTGTAGGTAGAGAAAGGGTTGGGGGTTGTCTTGTTGGGTTGTGGGGTTTTTTATGTTAACCCATTTTCTTAGCTACTCTCTTGGTAACTGAGTGCTATTTTGCTTTGAAGAAACTATTTTAAGTCACTTTAACCAGTTTAGCAGGTCTTCAGAGGAAAACAACCAACCAACGAGTTGGATGTGTCACATTAACAGAGTTAGTATGAGAGATGCAGAAACCCATAGCTATAATGCAAGACTGATTGGACCTTGTGGTTCCCATTCCCACAAACCTTCAGGAACTTGAAGCCAGGCTTGCAAGGCAGCGAGAAGATAAAAAAAAAAGTCTAGAGGGTCAGGCCACTCCATAACTGTGACTTGTTTATTCACCAACCTCATTTATCTTTCACAGCCCGAGAAGTCTCTGGAAAATGGCATCATGATATAATTCCCACAAAAGACTATGACCAAGCTCACCTTAATCAACATGATTGAGAGAAGTAAAGGAGAGCAGATACAACACTACAGCTCAGCCCTAATCCTGTAAGGTACTGGGGCCAATCTTTACATCCTTGCTTCCAACCTAAACTGATGCTGGAACTTCACAGTGCGTTGGGTCAGCAGCAGCAGCACTAAGCCAGTTACAGTCCTCAGGCTGGACATGCATTCCTGCATCTCTGTCACAATGATCCCTATTACAGCACCCTGTGGGGTCCTGCTGTAAATCACCTACATACCTTACGATTATTGTTTAACACTTACGGAAACAGAGAGTAAAAAGAAGAAGCAGGAATAGCAATTACTTCTTTGTCATCCCAGAGCATCACTAGGGAGAGACTCAAACTCTCATTGAGTGTTGACCCTTGAAGCTTCACAGTGGGAACCATCAGTAGGCACGTCATGCAGCGTGTGCAACTGCAGCCTTTTCATTTCGAAGTACAGGCTGCTTACACTGTGTCTGAAGAGGGAAGGAAAGCTCTGAGCCTGTTAAGGCACATTTGAAAGATAAATTGACTTGTGCATTACCAAGTTATAGTTAGTAATGGAAAAATAATCAGGGCAGCTTTACAAAATGTAAATGTCTCAATGCCACCAATGCTGCAATAGCTTATCTTTGACTCCGTTAGCTTTAAAGTGTTATTAATTACATTTCAAAATATTTTCTTTTCCTACAACATGATTTGGAAGGCAACAGAACAGTGAGAAAACTGAAACAAATACAGCTGATAAATAATTTGCTGGGCTTCAGCATTTTAAGGATAGGATTCTTGGCTGGAAACATACTCCATTACTTAGCTGTCCCATGCCCAGAAAGAATGTAAACAGCAAGCTAGGGGTAGAGTTAGCAGGTCATCCACAGGCCTAAACATTTTTACAAGCTAGCACATGCTTTCCAAATTAGATTTTTGAGCTTCTAGAGTTGTAACCAGTCCTGTTAGAACGTTATGTTCAACTGCAATAGGTGCTCCAGATTGGTAGGGTGGGCTGAAGTTGATTCCAATGGTTTGGGCGAGGCAGCAAATTCCAGAAGAGCATTTTTATGCCTTAGAATGGAAGATTTCATTTTAGAAAAATTGCTCGATCGCAGTCATGCAAAGAAAGATGTGATAAAGTGACATAAATGTTGATTTAACAATCAGTTTCATCTCAGAAAAATATTTCATAGCAGATTTGCCTGTGGCTGACTTGTGGGGGCAAGAGACACCCCACGTGCGCTGTCAGGGCTGTGCGGGCCAGCAGCTCCTGTGGGCCAGAGCCGGCAGGGCAGGGCCTGGCAGCCAGGGCCCGTCCCACCCCTCCGCCAGCGGCAGGGCAGCTGGGGGCACCGGGGCAGTCCCAAACCTGGGCATTGGGCACCTTCCTGGGTACGGGGATGGGCCGAGGCCAGGCTGGGACATGGGCCCACAGGTGGGCCTGGCACAGCGGGACCCATGGCTGGGCAGGGCAGAGCAGGCCGGGCAGGACAGACCGGCCCTTCTGCGGTGTCGCTGAGGCGGGGGCTGGTGGCCCGGGGCTGAGATGGAGTCCTGGGCAGGGTGGGGGGCAGCCCCAGGAGGCTGAGCAGGGACAGTCAGGCCCATGAGCACCCTCAGGGCCCAGGGACTGTGTTCCGAGCTCACCCTAGGTCTGCATCCGAATATAAGTGCAAAGCACAGAGGGAGGCTAGTTTTCTACTGCTTTTTACCTCTTTTTGTTTTACCATTTTTTTGTGATGTGACATGACCTTATTCCCATATTTCTCTGATCCTTAATGGGTTTTAAAGCATACAATACATAGGAACGTGCTCAGATATGCCAGAGTCTGTGACTAAGTAGCCACCATCTTTCCCAAAAGACAATTTCAATATTATCGAAAACAATACAACACAATCGTTGCATCAAAACCTCTCTTTAACTGAAAATACTGTGGTGAAACAGTAGTCATGGTGATTTATGAGCTTGGTCATAAAGACAGTAATGAGGAATGATGGTCAATATAGCATTGGTAATAGATGGTCAGTATAGGGGTTACAGCATATAAAAGAAAATTTTGAAAACTGAAATAGGAGCAGTCAACTCCATCTAACTGCCATGCTGAATATTGTGAACTAACCGAAGGTATCCCAAAACCACACTTGCCTCTTTTTCAGATGAACTGTCCTGTTGTTGGTTACTTTGAAGCAGTTTTAAATTTGTGGCCTTTTATCAATAAAATCTTCACAAGTAAAGATTAGGAAGAGGAAAAAAGGTTATTTACCAGGAGATCCTTCAGAGTATGGAAGCATACTGTTTCATTTAATACTTCTTCATTTCACAGAAAGAAGAAAAATAATGAAAACTTTTTTAAAACCTTGTATTTCTTTTTCCCAGATGCATCCTGTGGGGTTGGGTTTTTTTTTTTTTTTTTTGTTGGTTGGTTGGCGGGGAGGGTGCAGGCAGCATTGGGTTTTGGGGGGTTTTAAGATCTCACAAAACAAATTTTCTAATGACATCCAATTTTCCCTAGATTTCCACTTGGGCATCTGAAAACTGAATCCTTCCAGTAAGAGCCAATGATTTAGCTCAGCATACTCCCTTATAGAAATGAGGAGGAAGTATTAGCCTTCAGAGTTAGAGGAGTTTACTCTGGAATGTAAACAGATTTTTTTCTCCTTTTTCTTCTCCTTGGATTGCAAATATACAAACTCTTTCAATTCCACTGTTTTAGAGCAGGTGACCCAGCTGGCACCTCACAGCACACATCCAGCTTGCAGGATGCTTCTCTTTAGCCTTTCTTTCCCAGAGAAGACACCCTAAATGTACAACTCCTGATGCTGCTTGCCACAAGGTGTCACAAAAGCCTGGGACTGGCATTGTTTATCAGCTACTTCAGGAACGGTTTTCATAGCTCTTGCCTTTTCAGTTACCAAAGACAAGTGTTAGCATACACATGTTTCTGCCTTACTCCTCAAGAGTCTCAAAACTAACACAAACTTCACTTTAGCATTAGATTATATACAGTCATTATATGAGGTATCTCAAGTAAAGTTGAATCTGCAATTCATGAATTGCAGATTGAATTGAATCTTCATGGGGTCTTGTTTAGGCATATGTAAGATTTTTTTCCCCTCTGGCTTTTGTCAACACTTTACTAGGTTTTTTTACCAAATTTAACCTGCTGAGTCAGTGGCTATACTGTGTACAGTAACATTACTGTCAGACCTGTCGTGGTTTAGCCCCAGCCAGCAACTAAGCACCACGCAGCCGCTCGCTCACTCCCCCTGCCCCAATGGGATGGGGGAGAGAATCAGAGGAGTAAGAGTGAAAAACACTCCTGGGTTGAGATAAGAACAGTTTAATAATTGAAATAAAGTAAAATAGTAATGATAATAATAACAATATAATAATGATAATAACAATATACAAAGCAAGTGATGCACAATGCAATTGCTCACCACCCGCCGACCGATACCCAGACAGTTCCCGAGCAGCGATTGCTGCTCCCCGGCCAACCCCCCCCAGTTTCTATACTGAGCATGACGTCATATGGTATGGAATAGCCCTTTGGTCAGTTTGGATCAACTCTTCTGGCTGTGCCCGCTCCCAGTTTCTTGTGCACCTGGCAGAGCATGGGAAGCTGAAAAAGTCCTTGACTAGCATAAGCAGTACTTAGCAACAACTAAAAACATCAGTGTGTTATCAACATTCTTCTCATCCTAAATCCAAAACACAGCACTGTGCCTGCTACTAGGAAGAAAAATTAACTCTATCCCAGCCGAAACCAAGAGAAGACCACAGCAGTACTGTTAGTGAGTTAGAGGCAATAGCCTGGACTGTATATGTAGCAGCTTTAAACTTTCTCTTTTTCCTAATGAATACTACCTTGAGGAAAACATGACTTCAGACATGATCTTAACTTCTTGCCTGAAATCTGAAGAACAGTCTCCCAGAGAAACACAGCTGATTTGGGTTTTTTGAAAGGTTAGGGTAATTAACAAAATGAAATATACATCATTACTGACTGACATAAAAGGTCAAGAATACTGATTGTTCAAACTTCCCAGGAAAATACACATCTCTGTTTTTACACTAAAGCAACTTAAGTCATTGAAAGACTATGCACCCTGGAAAACAGATTTTAATAATTTTCCTCTTTCATATTTATAGTTTTTGCATCTACAATTCACATTAAAATCTAGAAGAATCTAGGTATGGAAATAAAATTTACAAAGACTAGATAGGATGTGTTCCATATAACCACAAAATGATTTAAGCATATTACTTTCTCTGTTTTTTCAACCACATCTATCAGTCACATATGCAAATAATTGCATAACCACTTAGCTGTATTTCTCCCAAATGTTGAAACATTCAATTGCTACCTATGATCTTTTCTTTATCTTTTTGAATTAGTGTATTTTTTTATATTAAACTAATTAAAAAACCACAAATGCAAGTTTTATATACAAAGCTATCATGCTAAAAACTCTAAACTATTCAATTAACCAGTTACAAGACCTTTACTAAACTATCAATGGAATGAGTAAACCTATGATTACCTAGAATTAGTATGAAAATCCATCTCAAATCATCTGAATTTCTATTGCCTAAATGTCATTACAGAACAAATAGTTTGTAATGAACCCAGAAGTATTTTTCCAGGGATATGAGCAATTTCAATTTTCCGATTAAAATTTGCTTTTGCATCTTAAAAAACTACCAGTCTTGAAAAATAGTTATCTCTCCATGGAAAGTGCTGGATTTTTGATGTATGAGAGTAAAATTCTAAAATATATAAGTACCTATCATCTAATTTGGTAATGCAGAAATACCCTGCTGGTACTGCATAATTCTATGTCCTTCCTAAGGTCAGGCTTCTTGATTTTCTAATATCACCTGTAGGGCACATCTTTTCACTTGCCAAGTTGAAGTTTCTAGCCACACGCATCACTAGGTGTGATGGTGAACCTGACCTAGAGGAATAATAGGGACATGGTATTTCCTAGCAGTACTGCAAAGGAGTTTTAAATCTGTATTTTTATGATTTTTCATCTGAAATCTAAATTTTTTTTTTCCAGATTTTGACTTTGTCCGTATCCAGAAATCCTATTATTTCCCAGTGTTATTAGATACTTTTCATGCACACAATGTTCTCATTTCTTTTTTATATACAGCAGTTTAGACACAAACATTTAGACCTGCTCTACTTCAGCTACGTCAGTGAACCCACCAGCGAGCATTTATTAATTTAAACAAGATCTTTATTCCACTTACAATGAATGCCTTTTCAGCTTCTTATAGCACACTTCTACAGATGTGCATTTTCACTCAAGGGCAGATACACTCTGATATCCTGAAATGTGACCTAAATCTCTCAGTCCCATACAACAATGTAGATAGACTTCTGGAGAAAATGAAGTGCTGCACATGGAGGGGAAATCTCTTACTTGTATTTGCTTTAACTAGTAGGAGAAAGAAGAATTGAGGGGGAAAAGTAACAAACAAAAGAAAATAGGAAGGATTGATGTAGACAATCCTTAACAACATTATTGTGAGGATTAACTTTAAAGGATGCCACTTCATTGTAAGAAGGCTCCAGTGTAATGAATCTCTGAGCAAAGAAGATATGAGAAATCTGTTCAATTCCCACTTCTCTTGGTCCAGTGAGAGGAATGAGGGATGACAATATAAAGGATTGCTAAAGGCCTAGACAAAGTTGAACTTTGTTTTTCTTGTGTTTTAGCCAATGCAAGCAAATCTGTTTTCACATATTAAAAGCATGATTCTTTTAATTAGATTATTCTTCTACTTGGATTTGATGCTGAGGGTGTTCCAGGTATGAGACTATTTCTCTATTGGATTTTGGCAGAACAAAGCAACGGGGCCCATTCAGGTCCTGGAAGGCATTATCAGAGAATGAACAATCAGTAAAGATTATGAAGTTCCTACAAATGTACAGGCTGGTTTATTTTACAAACTGTATTGTGCAAGTCTGCCAAATCCAAAAGGTAATTAAATGTAGCAAAGACATGGGAAAAAGAGTCAAAGAAAATAGTATTTATTCCTGAATAATCTTTTTCACTATCAACTTTAATGCTTTCATTGAAATCCATCTGTGTATAGAAAGAAAGATGATGTAATTATTCTTTATGACAGTCACACTTGCCCAACAAAGATCTGCAACTGCTTCTGAAAATCTGAAACTAGAATTCCCAGGTGCAGAAAATCACTTATTCTTTTAACTTAATCTTTTCAAAGCAAACAGATGGAGGTTATTGTAGGCAGGAGAGGGGGGATGCTATAGATAGAAAGAGACAAATACAGAAGGCTGGAGTCACTTACAGGTATGTGGGGCATGATGGAAATGATTGCATGCATCACTAATAGCACGGAGATCCCTTGTTAATGCCTGTCACTGAAACCAACCACCTGCCATAAAGGTAAGTAAATCTGGAATAAGACTCCCTTGCCTAATAGTAACTTGGGTTGTATGGATAACTCAGTGACTCAGAAACAACAAAATCTTCCCTTCAAAAAAAAAAAAAAAATCCAAATGCAAACAATCTTCTTCATTTTTTCTTACTAAAAGGTACCTGTAAGACTACTTTCACACCACAATCTTGACTTCTGTTTCTTTTTTTAAGTTGAATGAAATAACATTTTTATTTAGTTTCCTAGCATTTTAACTAGAAAGAAGAGAAACAGAAGTCAGTGGCCTGTTTTACACAGTGACCTACCACTGAGGAAGGAAAGCACTTGGAAGGTGGGAGAAATGGCTTTAAACTCATTTAGCTGCATGAGATTTGACAGCTGTGCAACTTGGGGGAATGGCACAGCCAGCATGGCAGCATACCCCATATGCATATCCCACTGATTAGGATATTCTCCTGGGAAGTGAGACAGATTATTTGCCCTAGAGCAGCAGTGGTTCATGTCTCAAACAGAAAAGGAGGCATGAAAATGTCTCTCGTCCTACCCATTTACAAAGAAAGATGATCTTCATCTCTTTAGTCACTTCTTGTTCATATTTATAGCTCAAAAATATTTTCCAGGTAAAGGCACCTGATGACTTGGAGATTGCAAAGTGTTTGAGGTTACCCTTTCATGGACAAAATAGGGTCCTAAAACAATTTAACTTGCCTAGAGCTAAACTTCCTTAACTGTTTTATTCTGTAGAGCCACCATATCAGTTCTGTGTCTCTGATCTCTAGTAGCCTGAACATCCTTGACCATAAAGTTGCTCTCAAACTTAAAGCCACTGCATGATAGTAAAACCTTTGCCCCTGCATGCAGGACTTTTGCTGTTGCAGCAGCACGTAACCTACACCCTAAGGCGAATTCCTGTGCTTCCATAGTTGTAGGCCAGCTGAACAATTAAGCACCCAACACTAAAGAAGAGCAGATCAAGAAGTTCTTACCAGAAAATTTAGGGGTGCTGCTTTGTTCTTTCAAGAACAAACACAGAGAACAGAACAAATATTAAAAGGAAACTATGCAAAAGCAGTAAGCTAGCTATTTAACATGATTCATTTACATACAGATATTTGGTGAGATATGCTAACAAATGAAAACATGAGGGGAAAAATAGAAGAAATGTGTTTTGCAAAACTAGGTGATATAAGAATAAATTGCAGAACTGGCAAACCAGGCATTTGCTTACAAATACATGGAAGACAGTTGCAATGGACTCTGAGCTGGAAAGGTGTCACATAACTCCAGTCCTTCTTATCTCTAGATTTTAGAAGTGATTGGCTTGTGTTTGTACTTTTTCTGTATCAATATGTCAGGCAGAATAGCTGTCTTGTTAGCACAAGAGAAGAAAAGAGTATTATCTTCTCAAGAAAAGTAAGAAGCATGATATGAGGTTTTGGTAAAATGCTTTCACAGTTCCAGAGGTTTGACTTAGGCCTTTTGCTTTTGTTGATTCTATAAACAGACAGTAATCTCTAACAGGCAGAGCTTCTGGTTTTACCATTTGATGTTGAGCTATAATGTTGAATGTGAATTATAATCATTTCTTATTTCTTGTTTAAGACAAAGTAGGTAATTTGATTTAGATGGAATTTTTAAATGCCAATATGCTCATGTACTAAAACAGTATACTAAATGACATTTGACATTTTGTAAGTCCTTCATTAAACAAAATTAATATTACATAATAATGTGCTAAACTATTTTGAACTAGCTGTTTCTTGCAACAAAATATTGTATAAGACTCATCAGTAAATTATCTCCAAGACATTGTGAGATACTATAAATATCCAATGGAAATTTTTGTGAGAGCAATACCTCAGTTCATAGGATACTGTGACTATAATTTATCCATCCATGACTTCAAAGGAAAATAGCAAGCCACAAATAACCCAAAGATTAGTTTTGTCCTAGCTGTTTGATTTGGCAGGCTTGTGGAGGTTGAAAGAAATGCTAAAATTGAGGAATGATCCACCATTAAATCAAATTTAGGAAGAAACTCCTGCTTTTCTTTGTCAAGCTGAATTAATATATTTTCTCACTTCTTCTACCACCTATTTTTAATATACATGTTACACATGTGTGAATTGTAGTTTTATAATTCATCTGTGCCAGCTTTAAATTTAATAATAAATGAAAAAGTCATATAGTTCATGCTTTGTATTTCAACAGCCTACCATCACTCAAAAGATTCCTATGCTATCTATGCCTACAGCATGCCTGCTATGTTTTACTCAATTAGGGATTTTGTGCATTGGATGATTCTGTGCTTCAGATCCATCTCAGCTAACAAGTTCTTTGATATTTAAATAATACATTATAGACTACAACAATCAGAAAAAAAAAAAAAAAAACCCAAAACAGTGGATCTATTAAACTGTTTTATCATGTCATATATCATACAAAATTTAACAACAAAAGTGCCTTAAGTATCACCCAGATGAGTAAGTCATGACTCCTCTGACTAACACTTACAAATCAAATAGTCCCCCTTGGAGAGTACAATGATAATAAGTAGGCCACTGTTCACGGGAAGTTGAGTCAGGAGTATTTTAAGATAGAGTTTTTCCTGCCACATTGTGGAATGTATATCCTACTCAAGATTTATTCTCCTTCATATAAAACCACAAAGATTCCTCAAGTATCCACTCCTTCAGCTTGCGATTTTCTTGTATTTTGTGTATTCATCAGGTTGCACCAAAAATTTTTGTTTATGTCAATGCTATTTTCACTTAAAGAAACCATTTGCAAAGCCATATCAGCAGAGTCCTGAAACTTGGTATGCCTTATCACATTACAAAACCAGCCTGAGCTCCTGAAAAATAATGAGGATATTCTTTAAGTGATATGAACCCTGTGTTTCCTTTAATGTGTAAGTGTCTATTAGATTAACAACCTTGAAAAACAAAATTAGATCAAGGTTAACATCAAGAATGAATTATGCTAACAAGACATCTTCACCACAGTTCATCACACAGCGTGCTTAGTCTATTATAAATTAATATTTAAAGGGGGCAGGGGGGCTTTATTTCTGTATTATTCTTTCCCAATCTTTGCTTTTGTCAATACATTAATTTTCCTTCATTTCCAGAATCTGCTTTAGTTTGCACTTGGCCTAGGCTGGTAGACCACTATCAATTGTCCAGACCTCTCCAGTTATACTGGTCTTCAAGTGGGGGATGTGTTGGCTAGTTTGTTTTGGTTTTCCTAGCACAAAAGTAGTGCACACCTGGGACTGCCATCGCACTTCTTATGACACCTTCTACCACATTTGTTCCTGTCATATGGCTTCTCTTGAGACCCCTCAGCACCTTTGAGGTACCCCTTCCAAAGGACAGGTCTAGGCATACTTTTTTATTTTCTTTTTTCCCCCAAAGTCCCTTGATGAAATCGCCCTGTTCCTGTTTCTTCAGGCTCTGAAGTGTTACTGTATTTATTTACAACAGAGATAAGTAGAAATGGATTTGGGAATTCTCAAAGAAATCTTACAAACAAGTGTCACTCCTATATTTCAGATGGAATTATTGAACAGCTATTACCACTTGACAAAGAACATGGCCACACGGGCCTACCAATATTCTCATAATATTCTCAGTTGAATACACTGTGAACAGCTATCAAATGTCAGCTTCCTCCAAGACTTCAAAATGCACAAACTTTTGAAAGAGATCAATAGTTTCAATAGAAAATGCTCAAAAATATAGTACATTTTAAAGGAAAAGAATTTACTATTTGCAGGTTCTAGGAACATTTCTAAACAAAAACATCATTACTTTAAATAAAAAACAGGAAGTCATCTTCTTTGCTTTCAAAAAATTACTATATTTTTTTATATTTTTTTTAAATACTAGGAAGGCATTTCCCATTGTAATATCTTTTCAAAATTAAATCAGGCAAATGCCCTTAAACTTAGAAATTATTACTTCTGGTATTGACTGAAATAACTTCTGTCAAAAAGAATACAATCTAGCCTCCACTGAAAGAGCTGCAGACAGTCTTTAAATTGCTAGGCTAGACATGAAGACCTTCAGTCTCTATTCCCTCTCTAGCATTAGCCACCTGACTAAGCATTTCACTCCTCTCTCTGTGCTTTATTTTCATCCTTAAAATGGGGATAATGAATTGCCTGTGTCTACTGATTTTGACTGATGCCTCCTTTGGTATTGAAAAACTGAATAAGAACCTTAAGAGCTGTTTGAAAATAACAGAGATAAGCTCAAAAACCTTCTTCACAAACAGTAATGTGTGTTCCTCACATGTGACTTTAATGAAACAATGCTTTAAAAAAATCAGAGATCATTCAAAGTTGCTGGCCATACTGATCAAAGTTTAAAAGTTAAGTTGTTCTACATTGGTATTTTTTAATTTACAATCAATGAAGGAATTGCGGTTTTATCAGTGTAGTGAGAAAAATGGAAAAATAAAAAAGTTTATTCACAGGTAAATATATCATAGGAAACAGTTTCCAGAAACGGAACCACATGCCAACTGATTATGAAAAATCTTTTTTTAGTTCTTAAGGGATTCTGAGGGTTGGTGGGTTTTCGTTTTTTTTTTTAAATAGGAAAGACTATCAGAAAATGGATATAGCATCACAACTATCAGTTGATAGCAACAGCACTTCCCATTGCTCTCCCCCCTATCCCCCCACCAAGAAAATGAAGAATTCAGTTTTCTGTGTGAAGATAGCTTCCAAGAGCAAGATTTTGCCAGATGGAGCATTTCAGCCACTATCTTTTAAATGTACATGAATTCAATGAATTTTAAGCTCTGCAATACTTCCATTATTTTTAGTGGAACTGTTCAAGCTCTCAAAGTTAATCGTATGCAGAAATGTCTACAATACCTGTACTGTTTCTGAAAGTTTGGCTATGAAGTTAGTTTGGAAATTTACAAATACATTAATGTTAGCATAATTGAAAACCTAGCTATTATTTACTTCACAAGGATTACTGAGTTCAGATTATCAGTTCTTTGTACATAAGCAGATCATCAGTACAGATCATTCTATTTGTCACTGAAGTATCGCACATGATTACGTTGGACTAATTTAAGGCAAAGTAGCCAAACTAAGGAATTTCATTTGAACACAAAATGCTTTGAAACTCAAACTGCTCTTTATCAATAATGTATAACTTCACCTACATGTACAATTTTAAACGGGTTTAATATAAGAATATTATTGCTGGAAACTCAGGTGATGATTCTCTCATCTCCCCATAACAGTGTGTTTTTGAACAGTTGCCCAGCAGTGTTGACAGAATCATACAGAAGCACATCTTCACTTGTTTTGAACTCGTATACTCTATGCTGCTAATTACAGAAATTTGTTACCAGCTGAGATTCACTCAAATGATCTGCTCTTTTTTTAGTTCCAAAGGATCCACCCTCAGGAATAGAAATACGTAAGATGTGTATTTTAGACTTTAGTACTTTATAAAATCTGAAATAAACCTGTTATGGTTTCCCATGGTAAAATAGGTCAAATTGTTCCTGTCACAGTCCATTAGATAACAAGAAGTACTTCTGTAACTGATCACAACCGAAAACCTGCCTGCAGTCTCAACCATTCAGAAAGAAAAAATTCACATGACTTCTTTAAACTTAGGACATTTTAAAATGGTAAATTTAAGGATCATTTTATATACTTTCTGGTTCTGTGAACTATCTTCCAGATTTTCAATTACAAGAGCTACAAGTGTAATTTTCAGACAGTCATACAGGAGCACTGAGAAATGCATTAAAGCTGAGAATTGGCAGCATTTACATCTTTCACATGATTATATTTTCAATTGTACAAATCATAGAAAACACTACCTGAAAGATGAAAGATGTTACACATGTATCTTCATTTCCTTATTTGCTCCACTGGAAGAAAGTGCACCTTCTCTTCAAGCGTATCTCTTTGCAAGGACTCAAATGAAGACAAGGGGCAATGGGTATAAGTTGCACTGTGAGAGGTTTTATCTCAATATCAGAAGGTTTTTTACAGTAAGAACAATCATTCACTGAAACAACCTCCCCAGGGACATGCTAGAGTCCCCATCCTGGGAGGTTTTCAAGATGCAATTGGACAGCATGCTAGATAATCTTATCTAGGCTCCCTTTCCCACAAAAGGTTGGATGATATGATCATTTGAGGGCCATTCCAACCTGGGTTATTCTATGATTTCCTGTGCGTCAGTATGTTTCTTACATGACAGGGCAATTTTTTGAGTATTTGATTGCCAAACCATATATGTGGAGTTCCAAATCCATGGGTAACCAGAGACAATTTTTCAAATTACTTGACAAAATTTGTCAAGGAGATGAAAAATATAAAAATTATTTGGTGGTGGTTTTTTTTTTTTTCCCCCCCTGTAGCTATTCTGATAATGATTAAATTTGCTTAAATGTAGATAATTTTTAAAAATAGTAATATTTTTTAAAATCCCTGAAAACTAAAGATCTCCAATTTTTTTAGTCTACTGTCCATACAAAATAGCTACAATGACAACCAGTGATTAATATAGGTTTTGTTACTACTATAGAATAGTAGTGGTCAAACTCTGTAGTGCTTATTCAGAATCCATTAATCAAAAGATTTTTATAGGATGCAGCATGTAAAAATTTTGTGCAAATGTGTACAGAGACTGTACTATGAAAATGAGATCCCACTAGCAGGCACTTACAATATCATTTAAACAACAGAATACCAAAGACTAAGACAATATAAGTATGAAGAACAGAGCTGACCAATGTTGAAAAACAATACAAGCAAGAGGGAGTTGTTTGCAAGAATGCATGGTTAATTCCTGATATAGTTATTCTTTTTCTGTGCATGTGCAAATCAAAAGGAATAAAAAAATGCAAGCTCAAATTAAGGAAACTAAAAGGAAAGAAAAATGCCAGGAAGTAGGGGCTGATAAGATGAAAAGAATAATATTACATTTCTAATCAAATAACAATGATAGCACAACACTGACTTTGTACAGTTTCCTGTGCAGCAAGGCAAAGGAGAACAACTTTGAACCTCTAATACAAATATAAATAATAATTTGGGTTTGTGTAGGCTTGAAATTTGGGGAAAAAAAAAAAAAAAGTGCTTTAGCAGAGAATTTAAGACATAGATTCTCATTTTCCAGGCTACCTAACTAGTATAACAGACCGGTAATTCTTAGGCACTTAACAGTTATGGATCAGA
Source organism: Pelecanus crispus (assembly GCF_030463565.1). NCBI lineage: Eukaryota > Metazoa > Chordata > Aves > Pelecaniformes > Pelecanidae > Pelecanus > Pelecanus crispus. The sequence continues at coordinate 119,034,050 of NC_134643.1, forward strand.
CCTTCAAAAGGGTAAAAAAAAAAAAAAAAAAAATCAAAGAAATGTTGAAAGACAATAATATGAATATTTGGAAGGCATTTCTCAGAACAGAGAAGAACCATTTTATATAAGGAAGCAAATAGTTATGTGAAATTATGACCAACTCAATTAGTAAAATGTGTAAGATTGGCCCAGATGTAAGAATCAAATTACAATCATTGTTTTTAAGTTCTTTGCATTGGAAGAAAATGTTGATGGGTGAAAAACACTTCAATTTTCCTCAAAGTAAAAGGCAGCTTCATAAAGCAATACTTCTGAATTTCTGTATTTAACAATAACTTTCACAGTCAAACATCTCTGACGATCATGAAAATCATTAACATTTAGAAAGCCAAATAACACATCTTGACAAATACGTTACAGCATGCAGCAAAGTGCAAAAGGGATCTTTCAAGTTGACTGTTAAAATGTTTTATTCCTTTAATTGAAATTTTAATTAAGGAGTTTTAACCCAGGAGGTTTTGTAAAAATTGTTCTGATTTGTTATACTGTGAGATGACGCATGACACTAATTTTTAAAGTAGCTTTATTTTTTTTCTTAAATTGTTTCCCTTATATTTGTTTCCTTTCATTTCCTGTATTTGTTACACAGATGTATACATCTGTGGCAAATAGGGGGTTACATACAGCAGTTTTCACAAATATTATGCATACAGCAAGTTAACTTTTAGTGCTAACCTTGTAAAGTTACTCCAAGTTCAATAAATATGAAGCAGTAGCAAAGACTGTGCTTCTGTGAAGTTAAAATAAAAAAGACTTGGTCGTTAACTGACAAATAGTTACTGGGTGGATCCATATTTTAAAAATCACTTTAAGGTGGTTTGAGCTATGTTGATCAGGGGGTAGATATTCCGGACACAGATGCTTTTAAAGCATTATCAGACCTGGGCTACAGCCCACAGTTACAAACTGTAAATGTATTGCCTTGATTAATCTCACCTATAGCAGATTACTGCCTAAAAAATATGCTGCCATGACATCAGATTAGGTTCCCAGAAAATGTCACCACATAACTGTAACATGAACATTACACAAACACATTAAACAGCTAAAATTGCTATATCAGAAATTTTCAAATTGTGAAATTCAGAAGCTGCCTCATTAACAACAGACTGAATTTGAGTATAAGTGTAGAGGAGGCATTGGTTTAGCTAAAGGGTCATGGAAAAAAAAAATCCCATGTATGGTTTAAGCAACATAAAATCATTCCAATTCCACAAGCAAAACTTTTTGTGAATAATGTACTGAAATAGTGTTTCTTGGAATTTGATTTTTCATTTCTACTGTACACAAAGTGGTTTCTTAAACTGTACAGAATTATGTGGCACTGGCAGACATGAATTACTACATTTTCCCTAAACACTTTTTCAAAGAGGGAAAAGCAGATAATCTAATATTTAGTCATACATTTGCTTGCTTTAAGAAAGACAGTTCAACATGAAAGGCAGAAGCTTAAGGAGTTCATATCATTTTGTTTGCAATTTAGACAAAACTAGCCTAACTTTTCACTCTAAATCAGATAAAGTACAACTTTAACTGAGATATTCCTATAGGCCTGGAGAGTAACAGAGGGCCCATCATCTTTCAGTCAAAAATGGCGTAACTTAACTTTCTGTTTCATATAGCACATAGAACAGGATATAACACAATGCCATCTTTAGCGTATATCCATTTAGCAGGTCTACCTCTGTATGAAATATCCCCTTCTTTAGACATGGAGATTCAAAGAACTCTGTGCTGCCAGGCAACCAGCAGCCAGGTCAGATATTGGACCATGTATCTGTGTCACCACAGAGCTGCATAGGCTCATTAATCTTATGAAGCAGTCTACAGAACTGTCTCCCTATCTATATGACATGGGTCATGATACTACTTTTATAAAATCCTCTAAAATAAACAGAACAAGAGCACTGCGTGCAATAGTTATGACTGAATGTATTGATTTCTGTAGAAATAAGCACATATGCATAAGACTTTATATCCAAATCATATTCATTACAGTTACAGAAATCAGAAATTCCACTGAAACACCTCATCTGCTGTGCTCCTTATATCACAGGAACTAATAAGCAAGTCCAGCAACACAAGTTAATTTAACACAAACAGTGTGCTTAAACACATCTTTCAAAAACCATCTTGTCCATGATTTCAGAAATAGAGAAATTCTGAACACCAAACAGGTTTAGAAAACAAAGTAAATACTTCCATCTGTCATTTCATTACGTAGTAAGTTACATAAGTTTTACATGCAGTAAGTCTTCCATTTCAGCTGTATTTGTTCATTTACTATGTAACATAGCCATTCTGAAAAGTACTGTTCTGTTTCAAATAAGTTTAACACAGGACAAAATTATGTGCCTTTACTATTAGCGTAAATGAAAAATATAATGACAGAATAAGTAAACAATCTCAATAAATATGCAGACCTTTTTATTTTGCTGCTGCTGCTTTGCTTTGACTTTCAAAGTAAATAAATTCTTTCTCCTTTCTGATGTTCTAAAGCAATTTTCCTTGCAGAACCTCAAATCTGTATTCTACTTTCCTGGTCATGGATTTAATTTGGCCTCAAGGGACAAACATCGTTAGATAATTTAGCAAGAATTCTCATTCTGAATCACTGAATACAGAGAAAAGTATTGTCCTGAATCCTAACTGCGAGTAATCAAAAAGATGCTTATTCTAGTTCTTATATTAATCAAGAGCAAACGTTTGAAGTGTTGTATACTGAAATAACAATACATTTTTTAAAGTAATTTTGTTGTGCCATGTGACTACATTGATTCCCAACTTCATTAAATTCTAGTGTCCAATAATCATTGCTTTTCACCTTTTTATAACAGATTTCTTCCCACCTACAAGAAAATCTATAATTCTTGTCACTCAGAAAGTCAGCTTTTCAATGATAAACCAAATTGTCTGTTCTTCTGTTTTATTGATCATATCTCACTTTCAATCTCCCATTAGCAAATTACTTGAAATAACTTGCAGCATCCAATTAGCAAACAGTTGTGCTCTTGAGCAGGGACATTATATAAAGGTTTAGACTCAAGAATAATATAATTGCTAATAAAGAAACATGACCAAAACTAATTGCTATAAGTGTCAAAATAATAATGAGATTATTACATCCTCAGATGCCTATAAATGTCACAAATTAAATATCAGTCTTGGATAAAAAAAAAAGGAGAAATTAAACATTTTTTCCAACATTGCTAATTCATCAAAATACTTGTGTTTGGTAGACTGTTGGGGTTTGGAAAATTCTTAAATACTCCATACAGACAGGCATACTTTGACAAGTGACTTGAATTTTGCCAGTTTGCCCATCTAATTTCCTGTTGAAATCCTAAGTAGCACAGATTTTTGGTACTTGTTTTTTTATACAGCCCAGTTCAGGTTTTTGAGGGTCAAGGTTCTGTTTCCTTTCACAAAGAACATCTAAACTTTAGGATATTATTCTAAATCAGTGATCAACTTCAACAAATCACAGAGCTTGTGACAGGGCCATAGTCAGTGAAAGGTTTGACATGGATCTCCTTAGACTTTTTCTTAGCATGACCACCCAAAAGAACACAAGTCTTTTAAACAAAAAAATGCAGTTTAGTTAGGTATATGCAATACTTTTGTCTTTTATGGTAGAGAAATTCAGAGTGATTAAGTCCTATAAAGAAAAAATAAACATAGGTTTCAGAAAATTCCCTCTCTTGAGGCACTCTTAACCTTTCAGGTATGTTCCTCCTTCTAGTGAAACCAATATCAGAGTATAAAAGAAAATTCTTCAATGAACCCCCTCTTCAGTCTCTGCAGTGCGTATTATTCTTAACCCCAAAAATAACCCTACCATTAATTGTACTTAAAATAAACAACTCAGAATTCAGTGACAAGTGGGATTCTACCTGTTCCAACCTTCAGATTCTAGGTAGCTTTCAAATAACCACAGATATTCCTACATGATTCAAAGTATATAAGAAAAGCAGAAAAAAACAAGTGAATGAATGAGTTTGAGATAAGAAAATGTTAATGGGAAAGATATATATACACATATATACAAGTAAAATATAACTTTAAGGGTAACAAATATAACACTAGAGGGGAGGTGATGAGGGTAAAGTGAATTCCTTAGTAAGGTTGCTAGCAGCTTTGTTACCTTATGGTCTTTAAAGCAGAGACAAAAGGTATACACACATACAAAAATTGCAAACTGTGAACTGATGAGCCTTCACAGTCCCAGAACCAGCTTGAATTCAATACTCCACATGAAAATGGGAGTAATTTATTATTTAGTAATTTACAACTTACTTCTTCAAAGTTTTAAAATTGACACCACCTTTTTTACATCAACACGCTTTTCTCTTTCAATGTGATGTTATATCAAAACAATTAAGTATACTACAAATGCTGCTAGAAAAGCAGTCTTCAAAAAAATTCTGTATCAGCTACTTAATTTTAGCTTTTATCCACCTTCTACTGACGTAGTCTCCTGTGGTAGATCTGGTCATAGATATTATACAAGGGTCCTTTACCCTAAAGAACTACAACATTCCCATTTGAAATAAAGGAATTTTTATTATTTCAGCAAGGAAGTTCTTATCTTTTAATGAAGTATGCAAATCGATTGTTGTACTTTTCAGAATACTTTTACATTTTTTTTGCATTTGACAGTTTTATTAGCACGTATTAGCACTCTTTTTTGTTTGTTTTTCTGAGCTGTTGCACTGGGAATACTATTTTCAGCTCTAGAAACACACACTGAAATCCTATTTTTGGCTCAAATACAAGAGCCATTTTATAATTCCATCCCGACCCCCTCTTGTTCACATGACAAAAGGCAATACACAATTCAGTTTGACTTGCAGGCTTTGCTTGTAACAATACTGGTACCACAAACTGCAACTGAATCACTGAATCATCTAACCACTTCTGTCAAAACAAGCCAATGCTTTCACATGCAAGGGTGGTAACACACCCAACACCAAAAAGCTACTTCCCAGAATTGCCTTTCATACATAATTGCCTCAGTCCATCCTCACCCTTTCCCGATGCCTTTTCCTGCCATGCCCTTCTCACAGCTAGTCCTCAACAGAGGTGAACAGCAACCCTGCGCTGGCCATACACCAACGGCTGTCTGCATCATTGTCCCTTCTATATGTATCACCTTCACCTGCTTAGGATTCCCCTGTCTGAACTCTCAGAATAATGACATGGTTTCCATAGGTTTGATTAACCTGGTACTAGCTTCTAGCTTTCACTCAGCTGTGAAGCATGCTGTTTGTTTACAAATGGACAGGCAGTGCCAGCACTAACAAGCTTCCCTGCCAGATTCCTTGTACTTTCATCCTTTTGAAGGAATACAAAGAAAACAGAGCACAAAACATCCCAGAGCAAGTACAAACACTCACCCAGCATCGGTTTGAGCCATTTCCACCCTTTTGCTTAGAAAATTGCCTGTAAGTATTAATAAAGGTAACACCTCGGATTCTTATTAAGCTATTCAGGGATGTGAAAACAGCACCAAGTTTTGTAACAAAATACTGAATGATACCTTGTTTCCTGACATTACAGGAATCTGTCATACTTATTTGGCAAATATTGTTAAAAAAAGATGAGAATTACAGGGAAAAGATTGTGTCATTTAAATCTAATTAAGGTTTTAATAAATCTAATTTTTCATCATTAACCATGATGCATTCCCTTAAAATTATTTATTGCCTATCCCCAATAAAGAAAAATGTTTAGAGACAGAAAATTGAGGCCAAGACACCATATAAATTAGGTATGTCAGATGCAGGAGGAAATGTTATAAAGATAGTACATGCCTAGAATGCTTTTCACTGAACCTAATAAAAAGTGTTTGTAAAAAAATATTTCCAACTGCTATTTTTGGTGTACAGATAGCCTAGCATCTATAGACAACTCCATTTTGTCCTATTTGAAGAGGATAGCAAAAAGTAGAAAAGTGTTGCTCTATCTGTATTGCCAAAAGTAACTCCAAATTATTTGCAATTTACTATTAGTTTTTGTTAGTATTTAATATGGTGAATTTTGTCACAAATTAATTATACAGTTACCAGGAACTACAGCTCATTACTAAAGCCTGGAATGATACAGCTATGATTAAGACACTCAAAATTATATGTAAGACCAGTGAAAACCAGCTCTCAACCCCAACCCTAGAGATGCTACCAGAGTGTTTGTGTCCTTCTTCACACAGTTGTCAGCCAACACAGATGTAGCTCATGAGTTTGAGTGCTACAGTCTCAGATTCATTTGGTCAGCAAGTCTCACTAAGTAACATTTTGAATAGCACAGCCAGTTAGAAAAATCAACGATCAAGCTGGGGACTCAGGAGTGAGATCTATTCCCAGCTTCTCCTATAAGCTATGGGCAGTAGAAGGTGCTAGGCATCTTCAGTGGGCAAGTGCCTCAGGTTAGGTGGAGTAAATTATGCTTTGTCATGGATTGAGCAAGCCATTAATTCAGTCTAGGAAAAGACACATACTCAAAGAATAAAAAGAAAATAGTGCTCACCTCTCCAAGAGTTAGGAAAAAAAAAACCACAACTGTGTTTTTGAAACTCCCCAAGAGAACTTGCATGAATCTTTAAAAATATCTACAAACTTTCCCCATATTCAAATGATTCAGAACATTTGCTTGATTTTAAGGAAATCACCCAAATGCAAGATCTCTGCTGTAATGCTTCAGCAGGACTAATTCTTCTGTTCTTATGTATCCCACCCTAGCAGTGCTAAAACAGTTTATTAATCAAGTAGAATCAAGAGGAGACTTCTTAATTAAAATTCTTCACTTCTACAGTGCCTGTGTTCATCCTTGGATCTCATAGCCCTTCCCAAGATGTTCATTATCCCAACTTCACCTATTGAGGAAACAGAGCTCTAGGAAGGTAAAGTGACAGGCTCAAGGCCTGAAAGCAGACTGCAGCAAAGATGAAAACAGATGTTAGATTCTCTTAATTTTAAGTACCTTGTCTAATTGAGATACATTTACTTCCCAATACTCTTTAATGCTATTCAAATGACTGTGTAGTGTAAGTTAAATGGTAAATGTGCTACTGATCTGTTGTAAGTCGTCATGTAAGACAAAGCACATTGAGAAATGCAAAGGGCCTCCTTCTTATTCTGTCACCTTTAATTTGATTTGAAATTTAACACTGCAAATAAAAGGTAACCTTTAATTTACTGGCTCAATACGCTTTGTTGGAAAATTAAATCATCTGGGAGTCTACATCTGCAAAACAAAATTTATTATCTGTAATTAACTAACCTTTAGAAAAGCCCTTTTTTAATTTCCTCTTGTCAATGTACGGGGAAGGCGAAACCATAACAAGTGTTAGCAGAGAAGCGACTACGTCAGAGTAAGAGCTCCTGCAAACGTTTGATGGATAATGCAGTTAAACCTGCAATTAATGAGAGTTCAGTCATTACATCATCTATATTTAGATGGAGAGAGTTAAATCATTGTTATGCAATTGCATCAGAGAATAAATAGTTCAACTTACAATTATTTCAGATAGACAGTACTGCATGAACATAGAATCCACTGTATATTTTTTTATGTCTTTTTATGAAAAAACTCAAAGTACTCCCAAGTTTAACAAAAAAACTCTCCTAATTTTGTATTCTTCAAGCCTTTTGCTAGAAGCAACCAAGGATTTTTAGAGAACTCAATGAAATCTCTTTTGTCAGTCTCAACCCTGAATTTCTCTATTTACAGAGTAGCAAACCACAATGAGGTCTGCTAAAGGTGTTAAATCACTACAGAAGATTTGAAAACGTGCAACCCCTGGTCTTCCAATTGGATAGAACACAGGTGAAATCAGTGTTCTTGTTTGTTGTTGTAAAAATAATTGTCTCACTCTTAAATTGGCAACTGATGCTGGACAACAATATCACTGTGTTTATTCTCAAAGGGGGAATCACTACAAACATAATACGACTAGCTTAGTTGTAGTTGCTTAAATGGGTATTTACACTGCTGTTCACCTACCTTTTTCTCAAAGATTTTTTTTAATTAATTTCAGACAAATAGTTTTTATTTAGAAAAACTAAGTACTATATGAAAAACAGAGATGTGTTCTGTCCTCAAATATGCTTCAAAGGTAGAAATATTCAATATACAGGTTCAGACTACCTCCTGTCTTGGAAAATATTCTGCCAAATGAGGGATCTGTCAAGAATGTTCTGATCACTGTCAAGACAGGCCATGCCTTTCCTTCAAAGAAAACCTGGGGCAGTCTTATTATAAATCCACTGATCTGGGTATTCACAAAGACTATGAAATATATATACAGCAGACAATTGTGTCTCCTCTGCTGTTACTGTATTGCCTCCTAAAGTAGTAAGAGTGATGGGTGCAATTTAACAAAGTCAGGACGACGCAAGATGACATCTAATAACGGCAGTATTTTGAATAAGCTTGAGAGACTGTGTTTACAGGCATAAAGAACAATGAGTTGGGATTTAGATTAGCTAATGATTGAGAAAACTAAGGCTTAGAGAAAAGCATCATTTCTGTAGACCGGCTGGATTTTAATGAGGTCAACGGAATGACAGCCAAGGTTACCAAGCACTGTGGAGTCTGCTTGTACCATCCACAATGAAAGGATAAGAGCATGGCTTCAAAGGCAAGAACAGAAGTTCAGAGTATATAATCTGCATATACTACCTTCTCTCTCCCTTTTTTTGAACCACTATAACAAGTGCATAAACATATGTTTGTGCATATTTATGTTTAAGAAAAATGTTTTTTTTTTTTTACTTGAAGAGGAAAAATCTCCAAGGTTGCTGGAATTTCAGTGCTAATACAGGATTGTGATATCATGCAACAACAGAAAATGGCAACAAGACACAGTACAAAAGTATACCTTTGGATTACTATTGGGATACACTTGTGAATATTTACTCACTCAAATTGCAAGCTTGAATTTCTATTTTTTGTTTTATGCTCTTGAACTCCATCTGGAATTGCATACCAACTCAGTTGTTCCATCTTGCACTTCTAAAATAAAGGTTTAATTTATTTTTATCCTGACAGCTCAAAATATGAATTTTATCATTACTTTTTTAGATGTTCCACACTTACAGTTTTTACATTCGTTTCTGGTTTTTCACCTGTTACATGTTCCACTGATGGCTCATCTGTCCAGCCATCCTCTCTGCTTACTTCCCCAATTCTGACCAAAGTCATGACATATTATTTGTTATAAGTATAATACACTCTAGATGCTGAATCAGTTTAAATGTTCCAATTCCAATACTCCAAGAGGACTAAAGATGTTGACTGACAAAGCAGTGCAATTTCTTTGTGAAATCAATGTAAAAACTTTTTGTATATATTAATTTCTCATATATTCATTACAAATATCTCCTAAGAGACTTGTACACACATGAAAACTTTGCAAATGCAGGCTGCATGTGTGTCCTGGTTTTGGCTGGGATAGAGTTAATTTTCTTACTAGTAGCAGGCATAGTGCTGTGTTTTGGATTCAGAAGGAGAAGCATGTTGATAACACACTGATGTTTTTAGTTGTTGCTAAGTACTGCTTATGCTAGTCAAGGACTTTTCAGCTTCCCATGCTCTGCCCAGGTACACAAGAAACTGGGAGGGGGCACAGCCAGAAGAGTTGATCCAAACTGACCAAAGGGCTATTCCATACCATATGATGTCATGCTCAGTATAGAAACTGGGGGCGGGGTTGGTCGGGGAGCGGCGATCGTTGCTTGGGGACTGTCTGGGTATCGGTCGGCGGGTGGTGAGCAATTGCATTGTGCATCACTTGCTTTGTATATTATTATTATTATTATATTGTTACTATTATCATTACTATTTTACTTTATTTTAGTTATTAAACTGCTCTTATCTCAACCCAGGAGTGTTTCTCACTCTTACTCCTCTAATTTTCTCCCCCATCCCATCGGGGCAGGGGGAGTGAGCAAGCAGCTGTGTGGTGCTTCGTTGCTGGCTGGGGCTAAACCATGACAATATGATAATTTAAAAATATTTGTGACAGGAATTAGGCAAGAGTGACAGTTATACAGTTTTGCATTCTTTGACTGGGCTCACACAGTGTAGTGAGTGCATGTAATGTACTTGAAATATGAAGCATTTCCATTTCTTTTAAAGTCTAAGATGGACCTCAAACTCCCACATCTTTTTTCAATGACCACCATCTGTTGAGACTCTATGGCATTTATATGTTTTCTTTCTAAAAGTAAAATATTTTCAAAAGTTACTGTCAAATACATCCTAACTAGTGACCTGTAAAAAGGATTTACAGCCTTTATTTTTTTAACTGAAATACCTTTCTTCCAGAGAATAACAGTCTCATAAAACTAAAATCTAATGCTAAACTATTACTTTCTAGTAATTATCAAAATATGTAGTGACCAAAGTAAAAAAAAAAAAAAAGTTCATTTTAACCAGAGGCATTATTTAAATAAGTGACCAATAAGTTTATTAACAGCAGACCTGGCATTTAGCAATACCTTGATGACTTTTTTTGAATTTTGGGAATACTGTGTCATTGACCTAGGAGCAAAACTCCCTGATAAAATCTGAAATTTAAGTTTCAGTAAAATTCTTCCTTCTAAATTTGAAGATGTTTGCTATGAACTCCTCAAGTTTCCATTACATGAAACAGGGAAGGAGAAATCCTGCTTCAGAACTCAATTACAATAAGGATTTGTTTAAAAATGATCAGGTAATACTTCCACAAACCAAATATTTTATCTAGTAACTTTCTAAAGAAACAGAAGAAGAAGAAGCAGCAGCAGCAATATGTGTGCTGTCTGTAGACCTACTGCCAAGAGACACAGATCTTTAAGTATCCTAATGGCTGACACCTGCATCAAAATTTGTTCCTCCACTTCTCATTATGCAAAACAAGGAAGGTAATAGTTTACCAGCTGCAACAGCAACAGTGTTGCAGACCCCAAAGGTTTTCAAGCTGTAACACAGCCAAATGAAGCAGAGCAGAAACAAGACCCCAGTATGCTTGCCATGTCAAAACATATGGAAGCTGTATTGTTTTTATCAGTTCTTAAGTTAAACTTGCTAGGAGAAACAAAGAGGATTTACATTTGTAAACAGTATAAGATGTTCCTTGCATGGATTTACATAAGTCATGGCAAGATTAGTGATAGAGTCTATTAGTGACAGATAGTTTAAGTATCATTGACTTGCTTTTTGAAAAATTAGGACTTTCACTGAGAAAACAAATACAGTTTTTATTTAATTTTATTAATTGTCCTCTTAAAATGCACCACACAAGATACCCTCAATAAAGACAATAAAGCTGCAATGAGGTAAATTATTTTTCAATAAACTTAATCTTTTTTATAAGATCTCTCTACCACAGACCTGGAAAAGCACATCCTCACATTAAGGCAAGATTTTCAGACTGTTCATATCAATAGGCTGAGTCAGTGCTCATTCCTTGAATTTTTAAGCAAGATTATTGTAAGGAGTCAAGAATCATAGAACAGTTTGGGTTGGAAGAGACATTTGAAGGTCATCTAGTCCAACCCCCCTGCAATAAGCAGGGACATCTTCAACCAGATCAGGTTGCTCAGAGCCCCATCCAACCTGACCTTGAACATTTCCAGGGATGGGGCATCTACCACTTCTCTGGGCAACCTGTTCCAGTGTCTTACCTTCCTCATTGTAAAAAATTTCTTCCTTATATCTAGTCTAAATCTACCTTCTTTTAGTGTAAAAACATTACCCCTTGTCCTATTGCAACAGGCCCTGCTGAAAGGTTTGTCCCCATCTTTCTTACAAGAGCATGGCCTCTTCTAGTATCTTGATAAGACACCTAACTAGCTCAACCTCCTACTTGTAGTTTGAATTTTTCCCCTTCTTGAAGGATACAGATCCCATTTTCATCTCCATGGGTTGAATCAGCTTCTGACACAAGCTCTGTAACACATTCAGAACTTATTGCAGATCTGGTCTCAAAAGTAATGCAAAAATAAGAGAGAGTGTTATTCTCACCAACCAGGGAAGTCCATATTAAAAGTGTAATATCCAGTGTTAAACAGTTTTACACCATAGTCACATAAATTTTCCAACAGTTCAGTCTCTTCAAGACTGCCTAGTATTGCCATTTCATTACTGTATATGACTTTCATTGTCGCACTATGTTATGAACATAAAAACACTTTCATTAAGAGTAAATTTTCATGAAAGAGCTTAAACTGCATATTTAATGCACAATTTGTCAGGCTCATTTAGAATCCTGCTTTCAGTGATTTGATCATCACCATGTATACATATAATGCATAATTTAATTTAATTACTTTTGATTGCTTAACAAAAAATCCAATGGACATTTTGAACATCACAGCTATATAATGAAAATTATTTGTACAGTTTGTATTAACCTTCATAGTTAAAGATGATCAAGTTCTGTATTATACAGGAAAAAACTCTAAATTTAATTTCTTCTTCAGGCAGGAGGAAGCTTAGGTATTTCTATGCACCTCTCTGCCACAAATTATTAAGAGTAAAAGTTCATTCTATTCATAAACAATTTTAGATAAAGAGCAACTCTTCCACTTTTTTTTTTTTTTAACGTATATTTATAGAATTTTAAGGTTGAAACAGACAGTTAAATCATAGTTGCCTGCAAATGACAGTTCATTACTTTAACAAGAACTGGAACAAATATCCTGTGATTGCCAAGAAATATCCAAGACTACTACTGCTAGTCTGAAAGGCACCCTGTCTTTACTGAAGACATCAAGATACAAAGCATTTCTTTTGGTATGTTCTCCAGTGCTCACACTTGCAACAAACAAAAGCTAAATAAAGAGATGTCATGCCCATATTCCAACTCAAAGTTACATGGTTTCAAATGCCATGTTTGGTTAAGGATTTTTTTTACTTCCGCCTTTACATTGGAATGAAATCACAATCCTTCTCTGAAATAAATTTTTAGTTTCATAACCAGTAAGCTTAGTCATTTTCATAAGGTGCTATGAATAACTAATGAAAATATCTAACATAATCGGAGTTCATACTAAGCAGGATTAACACCTTTTTTGTTTAATTTTTGAAATATCTATGGAATTAAAAAAGCTACTACTTTGTCAAGTCAACATTATGAAATCAACTTTTTTTTTTCCCCCACTAACACCCAAGTGTATTTGGATAATGAAAACAGCTTTGGGTTTCAGAGAAAGTATTTCAAAGGAAAATAGAAACTGTGATCAAGCAGCTGGAACTTGCTTATTGACAGCTGGATTATATTTGACATTTTTACTGACAGTGTCATGAGAGCTGCTACAGGAACCTAAAATGCAGATTAAGTTTTTCTGCCTAAGATTAATCTACTCTTTTGATCAAGAAAATTTATAAACTGTCTCTGAACTTGATTAATAGCAGCCACAGACAATCTGGAAAGTTCCCCTATGACTCCATTGCTGACCAGCGACATAGTTAAAGCCCATACTTAGAGTGTACTTCAATGGCTTAACCAATTAAAGATAGGAACACACACACTTTCATGATAGCAAGCACCAGCATTCACAAACTGGTGACCTTATAAAGGCTGGAAATGGCAACTTTTTCTTGTGACTAGATTTAGAACTTCATATCAAGCAAGAAGCAGGTGAGCCATGACAACACTCTTAAATTCACTTGGTTTTCCTCACGATGTACATTCATGCATTTTCTGGAGAGCTATAGATATATTCAGTGAGACACTGGCTCTCCCTCACACGCTGGAGCATACAATTCCCTTGCAACACCTTCAGCTAGTGTCCTTAAGGACAGAAATCCCACTATGCATCTGTGCTTATGCAGGAAAATTATCCAGATAATTCAAGTTATAGCTAAGGCAGGACAAGAAAGACTCATCTCATGCTGCCTGGGATCAAAACCAGCTGCCAGGATGATAGCAATCACCTCTGCTGTCTCCAGTATGGCAGAGGGACCACACGTCTGTGGCAACAGCTGTAGCAAACGAAAGCCTAAAACACCAAAGCCTTAACAGAAAGCAGAGGAAATATTTCCCCTTTTAATAACACATCCCTTTCAGTATCCCAGGCACATTAGTCATGTCACTAAAGTGGATTTGACTTGAGAAACAGAAGTAAAATCCCATCCAAAAAAGACTCACAAATTAATATACAAAATATACAAATGGAACAATCTAGGAGAATTGCCTTTCCTAGTACAAAAATCCTTATACAGCAAAGTACATAACACTTGTAACTGTTCCTAAAATGCAGAACTTAATCTGTGGTGTATTCTTGGAAGTTCAAATTACTTTCCGTTTATTCTCCTATGACTGAATTTATTTACAGTATTTTTCTTATTATGAAAGATAAATCTGTACCAGGGGAACAGGGGTATAGAGAAGGAAAGCCTGAGACCAATAAATTAAACAGCTAGAGATGTTTACTAATAAAATTACAATCCTTAGAGTTACAAGGTATGAAATACTTGCTATTAGTCTTATTTTAAAAGTATTATTTATATACTGCAGAGGACATATTGACAATTCCTTAATTTTTTTCAAGTGGAATTTCTGAAGTCTGTTTTTTACTAGCATCAACTGCTATCTGTGTTATATTTAAGCTTTTTCCTTCTTCATTGCACTACTTTGATTTAGTAGTAATGAAGACTTAAGTCCTTATTCTCTGCACTAAGCAAACCCTGCAACATCGGTGACAGTATCAAGTCTGTGCTTTTTTGTCAGCGTGCTTCTGCCAGGTTCAGCTCACCAAATTCTACGTTATTAATGAATAAAAACATTTAATGATCTGAATTGATCACCTACCTACATAAGTATTCCCTGACTGTTCTACTAGACTACCAACATGCCTGCTAATTGTGGCCGTGCTCATTTTACAAACACAATATCTGTCCACAAGGAAGTACCCTGAGACCGTGGGCTGGTCACAGAGCAGCCACTAGCTGCTAGTCCTTCCTGTTTGGAAAACATTACTCCCTCTGCATTTGCAACTCCAAATTCCTGTTCCTTGAATGGGAAATTCCAAATTCCTCAGACCTTTTACCTTACTTCATTTTTTTTTTCCTATTAATTCAACATGAGTGAAGATATGAGAAAATTGCTCTACAGTGCAGCTTAAGTGGCGATTACGACAAAGATTTTCAGGTATCTGCAAATAGCATAATGGAATGCCAAAATTAAAATTACTAATATCTGCTGCCTGAATGTGGATAAGAGATTATTACTGTTTGGCAAATGGCAGCTTAATCAGTTCCCACCACGTGTCCCCTTGCAGCAGCTGCCACCAGGAGCACCTGCGCAGGCAAGGGTCTGCAGTCCGCTCAGTCGTGGCCCATGGGCAACAGGGACAGTGGGGTCAGTGGCTCCCTTGCAGTCCCTCCTACACCCAGGCAGCCATAACATACAGGCAGTGAACAGGAAGGAATTGGGTTTGGTTCCTTACAACATTCATCTGGCCAGTACAACAGTGCCCTTGTTATTCCCTTTTGCAGCAGTGAGAATAACTGGTGGTTTTCAGCCCAGTTCCTGTGGCGGCTTCTTAAAAAAGCAAGATAAAACACAAGCCTTTGAAAGCAAACTTGAAGCGGCTGGTTCACAGAATCTCAAATCTTAGATCTCATTTATAAAAATTATTAACAGATAAAAACTTGAGTGGGTTAAACCCTACCCCAGTTACCTTCTCCTGGGATTCTTTTCCTACCTAATGACTACACAAATGATCTGAGACAGAAGCAGACAATTACTTTTTCTCCCTTTTCTGGTGGGGTATTAGCAGACAGCCGCAAAACATTTCTCTGCCTAGATCTTCTTTTTGACTAGATATTTAAAGGGAAAACCAATAAATGACAGCACTTAAAAGCATTAAATATTGCTAGCAGAAAATACATAAAACTGGGCATAATCCATGCAAAGACCATTTTGATGTTTGTTTTAACACAGACCTACGAAAGCATAAAGTATCCCCTTACTACCCATATCCTTGATGCAGAAAACAGCTTCTGGAAAGACATCACTAGCTTTGCCATGGAATTACATCTGTCTCACTGCATCAGCCTGCAAATCTATGCAAGCTTAGACATAGGTTACTCCAAATAAACAAGATACAGATTCCTTTAAGTACAGAGAAAGCTTGGGAAGCAACTTGTCATCTCTCACTCAAGATCTCTCTCCTTAGTTCTACTGACCCAAGGGCAGTGTACTGTCCCAACACATAGCAGTAGCTAAACTACAGTGTTTGAACAGTTACAGATTTTTTTCATTGATATTTTGCTGATTTCTGTTCATATTGAACTAAGTCTTTGGACTCTGGCTTAGGCTGTAACTTCTTTTAAAACATTAGGTCTAGTAAATACAGGTATTGCAGCATAGCAACTCACAATGATAATACCAGAAGTTTAGATGAAGCAGCAAACTATTTGTCCTATCCCAATTTTCTTCAGTGATTATCTAAAGAGCATTAGCCCTGAGTAAGAGCAACTGAGTCATGAGTAGTCCTTCCTCCTGGCTTTAAAACTGCTTTCCTCATAAGGCAAGGGGCATTAGGAGCCCAAGCAAATATTTTAAAAGCTACAAGGATGATTTCAGGTAAAACTGGGGCCTGACAAAGAAACAGAGTATTTCAGAAAGGTTCTAGACTTGATCAGAGAATGAGCAGCTTTTTTTTTTTTTTTCAGTTGTATTAACTAGCTTAACTTCCACACAGTACCAATCTACAGAATAACTTTTCTTTGTCCAGACCCACCATAAATGCCTAACTTATTGGAAATAAGGCTCACTTTAATTTGTAAATAAAGACTACAAAGGCAAAGTAAGGGACAAAAACATAATTATAAAATACACTAGAATGTGGAAAAAGAAGATTAAACCTTATTAAAATATCATTCCTGGGCATTAGTAACAGTTCTATAATTAATAACAAAACAGCTGACTGCACTAAGCAGTATAACAGAAATTAAATTTCCCTTTATTTATAAGAATAATTAGGTTCCATAAAAAGATTGGGGGGTGGATTTTTTAAATTTTTGTTTACCTTGTACTGAAGTTTACATAGTTTTTGTAGATTCATATTCAGAAATATAAATACATTTGGTTATGTGGAATAATTCGCTGAGTAACATCACTTTACCCGAGACTGCAATTACAGTATGAAATTGATGCAGTTTCTGTTTTGCCATCATAGTAGTCAGGACACTTGAGTCATTTAACATCTAAGTGAGCACTGAGGAAAATAAAATCTTCATTTTTCAAAAATAAAGTGTGGTATAAACTGACACAATAATTAAAGTTTACATTTTTAATATGCAGCATTTTTTTCCCTAGCAATAAAATTATTCTATGTGGAGTTGTCATGGCATTTGATGAGAGCAGAAGTGCTACCCTGAAAGGGCTATTCTGTTTTACTGAGAAAAGACATTTAAGACTGAAGCAGAGCATCGGGAACAAAAACAGTATTTACAGAAACCACCTCCAATCTCTGAGCCATAGACTAGTATTACATACTTTTTTCTGTTAGTTTGCCACAATAACACTCTATTTTAAGAGTTTAAGATTTCTAAAGCTCTAGTGGGCTACACAGGATCTTTACTTTCATTCCCTTATGACATGTATAGGCTGATATATCAGACAGAGGTTTCGTGAGAAATAAAGTGTTTTGTTATTTACAGACATGTTCATGTCTCATGGAAAACATTTCAGAAGTGTCTGATTACTAGATTAACTACAACAGGATATGGACAGATGGAACAAATCTCCAATGTCATGAATAACTTATGTGCAATTCTTTTCACAGCCGGTCAAATATACAAAAGATAAGGTTTGGAGGGCTGGGGACGGTGTTTGGAAGATTTTTCAGAGACCACCAAGTTAGTTCAGTTCACACTGAAACGATGCCCTTTTCCAGATCTCCATTTTACTCCAACTTCTTCTCTTTATCTTCTCCATTAATTTGGACAAGGTTTTTTTCCTGTTTTGTATCCCAGCTCCCCCCGCCTTTGGGAAAACTACTTAACACTTATCTGCCTTTGATAACTATGGAGAGCAAGCGTTACATCACTGCTAAGCATTAGTATTATATGAAAGAAACCAGTAAGCAAGAAAACAATCCTCACTTTATTAAAAAAAAAAATCCACCTTCACAGGTTAGACATCCATATTGTATTATAACTTGACATATTAATCACATCAGCATTTATTTATGAGCAGGGATATTCTACCAGATCACCCAGTACAACTTGGAAGATGTTTAAATTGGACTTGAATGGATTAAAACACAATTTTGTCACCACCTCTGGTGACATACATGCAATGTTTCCTTTCAGTGATTAGTCCTTCAGATGATATAAAAAAGGAAAGTGGAAAAAGGAGGATTGGATGATATCTTCCTGGAGGATACTGCGCTATTTTTGACAGACACCACTGACTCCACACACTGTTCTACAGCAGTTGTGTATTTCTGAGCAGTATCCCAGAAAGGTGAAACAAATAACAGGAAAAGCAGTTGGAAATGTTTTATGTCTAGCAAACTCAGCTGCTGACTAAGAATCTGCAAAGAAGGTGAGGGCTTTGGGACTTACACACAGCTGTGGGGAAGGAAAAGGGAAGATAAACATTGTTAAGATCCTAGCACATACTGGAGTTCTTCCCTAAGACACTTGCCTTTGCTTTGTTTAAGAGCTGTAGATCGCACCAGGTTTAGAGAGGACCTAGAAAGTGCTTGTAGAAAGAGCTTGTAGAAAACAAGGAGGCAGTACCAAGGCCACTAAGCCAGCCCATATGCTGAAGTCCAACCCAGCAGGGCCCATGGCCAGACAAGGGTGCAGCTGTAGCACAGATGAAAATCAATACCTCACCCCACATAGGCCAAACAGAGACTGAAAACTTCAGGGCTGAGCTTAAATAGTGTTCCCAGACCCATAGGTGTGGGTGGCGTCTTCAGGTGAGTCTGCTCAGAGCCATTAAGGCTTAGTAGTCCACTCAGGGCCCTGACATTTGGTAGTACCAACTGATTAGGATCTCTCTTCAGAAGCTTCTGAGAAGCAGGAAAAGGGGAGATTTGGAGGGTTTTTTTCCAAGGCAGGTGTAATATATCATCATTATAAGTATCAAAAGATACAGAGACTAGGGTTAAAGCAACAAAAATCTGCCCATTTATTAGCTTATGTCCCCTGTCTATTTTGGCTGGATACACAGCTCTAAAGGGAGCAGGCCTCAATCTCTCTCTATCTAATTTTTACCGCTGGTGAAAAATCAGTAACCATTATCCATTGAAAAGGCCATGTGCTTAGGATTTTAAAACTTCTTTGCCTGCCCAAGTGCCTGCATACACATTTCTCAAGTGGACACTTGCTGTAGTCTCTCAGTAGCAGAATCAGAATTTCGTTCATTGACCAACAGGCATTAAAATTTCCTTCAGGCACTAATGAAGTCCCTACAATCCAAAAGCTAGATCAGACTGCTTTTAAATCCTACTGAGAAACTTGTCCATAATGCCTATCTATATAAACATTAGCACAACTATTTCCCACTTTATTTGCAAACTTCCTCCTCTCTCTTCTCTGTCTACATCCAGACTTTTGAGGTTAAGTCAGCTTTCACCTTTCCTTGGTCCCCCACAGCAGTATGTTTTGGTGAGAACACACATCATCTATACTATCGAGGTTGAATGTTTTACAGTCATCACTTTTGCTTGGCAACAAGAATTATAATCTATCAAAGATTGTACCAATCTATAAAATGGTACTGCATTTTCTTCTAATTCAATTAATATTGGTTTTCAATCCTAGCACATTTTATACTTTCCTTTTAGTATTTTCTTTAATTAAAATAAGTAAAATTACACTATTAGGCTGACTTTTTGTTCTTTCAGAAAGCAAGCAAAAGAAGTAAGCGTATTTGATGCTGCCTCCTTAGTTTTCAGGATTTTCATTTGTAGTGTCATTCAAAAAGATCAGGAAAAGCTAGTTATTGCCCATTATAAGGAAAGTATTGAGAAAACTATCCGACTAATGGGAAGTTTCTGGCATTTTAAAGAAACCTAGATCATCTATGAAGCTTTGAGACCCTTAACACTTGAGGATTTTAGCTTTCTAACATCTCATTTCAACCCTCTTGAGGAATATTTTGAATACTTCTTACTTCATAAAACAAACCCTTCTAATGCCTTTTTGATAGCTTTTCCTTGCTCTAGAAGACAATCTTTCTAAACTTGATTTTTTCCATAAAATTGTGAAGAGGAGCTGGCAGTCGCATGCTGTTATTCTATCTGGAAAACATGGTTGCATTTTAAACCACATCATTGAGTGGTATTCAGAAGTTTGAATCTTCACTTTAATTTGGAGGGGAAAGGTATATAGATAAGATGAAAGGCAGCAGGAGATAATGCAGTCATTTATAGTCTTGCAGACCAGACTTTTACTTTCCATTGAACCCAAATATGACACACTCACTTTGCATTCATTTTATGGAACTCTCTGTATTGAAGATATTTATGTATTGTTCATTTCCTCAATCTTTTATAACTTCTCAACCATAACTGTAAACCAGATTAAAATTAACCATCTTCCAATTTGTCCTACCATGTAAATGCTTGTTAGTTTTATTGATTGTGTTACATAGAGTTTATATTGCCTTGGCAAACAGTTTACAGGGACTATAAAATAAGCCCTAGAATGGGCCATGAAAATGTTCCTGCAAGTCAAGCTTCATTGCCTACTAGAAAATGCACTTGTAATGTACATTACATATATCCAGAAGATAGGAGCACAATTTCTATGAACCTTGATAGACTTTAATGCAAAACTAACAATTTTTTGAATGGAAGACAGATTCAAAAGCAAGACAATGACCAGTTCAGAGTCATTCCTTAAAGACCACATTTGACGTTCCCGTGGTTTTTAGAATCCATTATTCAAAAACTTTTTTTTGCTTATTTATGTCCTGCTGTTACTTCTTATTTATTATATTTTAACTTGCTACCTTTGCTTTTGCTTTAAAAGAAACGGGGGTGAGAGTAGACAGAAGGCAAAGCTAGCTGATTGGAAGTCAGCCTTTCCAGATTTAGATGATCCTCTTTCCCATTCTTGGGAAAAAAAATTGTACAGCTACTCTGCTTTTCAGGACTGACTGATATTTAAATTCTAATTAAGAATTGAAGGACAAGCAATTTATTCATGATCTTTTCCCAATATAAATTTCTCTCTATTTACATAAATGTGAATAAGAAGTGTTATTATTTATTCATGTGTTTCCTAAAATCTGACCAGAGTAGTTTAGGAATATATATTCTAAAGACAGACAAACTGTCCACTCTCAACTCATAAAATTCCATGAGCTTGTCAAATAACCTCTTCATTAATCCTTCAACTGAAGTCCCTACTTTCTTTGACTAACCTGAGGTCTGCTGAGCATGTCCGTCTTGCCATGGATGGCAGATAGGAGGGAATAGCTCTGTAATGCCACCAATTTCTCTCTGTCCCTCTAGCCATTTGTCACCTTGACCTTACCTGCAGTCATTTCTGCTGTGGTGGCCTCTTCATACATATGTAGCTATTCTGTCTAGTCCTCTGAGCACTGTAACCAATTCTCCTCTTTCTTCAGACCTGTTTTAAACTGGTGATCTGATGTTTTTCAACACTTCCATTCTCATTCCTTTCTGCTATACAATAACTCACATCTTAAATTCCCTTTGGTTCCCTTTTTGCTTTTTCTTTTTTTCCATCCTTTCCCATCTTACACTCCTTTTTCCTGTTATTTGATGTTTTGAACTTCCTACCTGTTGATATTTGTCATATGCAGTTTCCACTTAGAGCAGCCCAATTTTTTCAAGCTATCTAGGCCTAAATAAGAGCCACCAACTCTATGTTTTTTGCTGTTAACTGGCATCCCTCAGAATTTACAGGTAATATTTAGTGTCTCAGACTCTCTTTAGGTTAGGTTCCACAATGGAAATGCATAGGCTGCATAATATAAGGGGAAGAAATTTTCTTCTCTCTGTGAAGTGCTGGTGTATTGGGTTTGCATGGCAAGGTTTTGGGAGGGGGGGGGCTATAGGAGTGGCTTCTGTGGGAAGCTGCTAGAAGCTTCCACTATGTCCGATAGAGCCAATGCCAGCCAGCTCCAAGACGAACCTGCTGCTGACCAAGGCTGAGCCAATCAGCAACGGTGGTAACATCTCTGTGATATGATATATAAGAAGGGGAGCAGGGTGGGAAAAAACCTGCACAACTGTATCTGGAGAGAAGAGTGAGAATATGTGAGAGGAACAACTCTGCAGACACCAAGGTCAGTGAAGAAGGAGGGGGAGGAGGTGCTCCAGGCACCAAAGCAGAGATTCCCCTGCAGCCCATGGAGAAGACCATGGTGAGGCAGCTGTGCCCCTGCAGCCCATGGAGGCCCACGGGGGAGCAGATATCCACCTGCACCCGGGGAGGGCCCCACACCGGAGCAGGGGGATGTGCCCGAAGGAGGCTGTGACCCTGTGGGAAGCCCATGCTGGAGCAGGCTCCTGGCAGGACCTGTGGACCCATGGAGGTAGAGGAGCCCAGGCTGCAGCAGGTTTGCTGGCAGGACTTGTGACCCTGTGGGGGACCCACACTGGAGCAGTCTGCCCCTGAAGGACTGCACCCCTTGGAAGGGACCCACACTGGAGCAGTTCGTGAAGAACTGCAGTTCGTGGGAAGGAATCACATTTGAGAATTTCATGGAGGACTGTCTCCCGTGGGAGGGACCCCACGCTGGAACAGGGGAAGGGTGTGAGGAGTCCTCCCCTTGAGGAGGAAGGAGCGGCAGAGATGATGTGTGATGAACTGACCACAGCCCCCATTCCCTGTCCCCCTGCGCCACTCAGGGGGAGGAGGTAGAGAAAATTGGGAGTGAAGTTGAGCCCAGGAAGAAGGGAGGGGTGGTGGGAAGGTGTTTTAAGATTTGGTTTTTATTTCTCATTACCCTAATCTGATTTGACTGGTAATAAAGTAAACTGATTTCCCCAAGTTGCATCTGTTTTGCCCATGACGGTAATTGGTGAATGATCTCTCCCTGTCCTTATCTTGATCCATGAGGTTTCAGTTTTGTTTTTTTTTTTTTTCTTTCCCATGTCCAGTTGAGAAGGGGAGTGATAGAGTGGCTTTGGTGGGCACCTGGCATCTAGCCAGGGTCAACCCACCACAGCTAGGTATGATAAAAAATGATAAAATCATACAAAACAGCCTGAAGATGGTAGTGAGATGGTATATGTGGTTAACACAGGCATTTTACATTCCTGCTGCTGCTTCATTTCCTATGTAATACAGGCAAAACGCATCTCCATTGGGACTTATAGGGATCAGTACATCACAAGAACCCATGGTGATTTAGACTGGCTTTAAAGACATGAAATATATTCTTGCTCCTGTCTGCAAAGAACAGGCACTGGTATTCAGGGCCAGGAATAATGCGGTTGATGGAAGGGCTGCAAAGGAGGTGGCAAAGGAAAATGACTTGAAGAGGGAGGCAGTTTGAATTGAATTAAATTTGGCTGCAATAATTGTGCAGTTCAGTGGTTGTACTCTGCCTTCCTTTCCAACAGCCTAATTCTCATTCTTCAGATGGTTTTGCCTCCTGTTTTTATAACTGCCTTTCAAGGCACACTCATTTCTGTCATTCATTCTGGACGATGGTAACCAGTTTTTTGTTTCTGTCTATAATCAACCGCCCTGGCCATCATTACATTGCTGTACTGCTAGAAAAGCACCTTTCTTCATGCTATTGCAAACCACTGTTGTAAAGAGCAAATCACTTCAAACTGCACAGTGATGCTTTTCAACATTAAACATTAAACTGCAGTTTTTTAAGACCATTTGTTTATTTCTGCTGTTAACCAGATAATGTTCTAGCAAAGTGCTGCAATATTGAAATGTCAATGTTCATTTATGAACCACATTGAGATTCCCTAAATGAACGCAAGCAGTGCAAAGTGATTTGTATGCAAAACATACGTTGCCTAATCAGATTCATAAATTCAAAGCACATTTAATCAATTAGTTATATTTGATTCACCAGCAGTTAAAAAGTTTCCTTAATGATATCAAAAGCAGAATAAACAATGGATCATAAATTTCATTTTTTCTAAATTAAACAGATACAATCATAGTACTTTGTATCTCAAATAATGAACGAGAAATTCATATCAAGGAAAAAGCATCTAAAACTATGTCCTATTTCTTTAATTTGTTTTCCAAAGTGGATGTTACATAACATAAAAGTTAAACATTTGTCTTCTATACAGATAACATTTTAGTAGGAACTAATATTCTTAATTCCAGATTAAAAAGAGAAAGCTACTGTTTATTTAAGTCCCTTCAATATTAATAGTTACCCTGTAAACATATTTTAGCATTAAATAAAAATGAATAATCTTTTCCATTAAAAGAAAAATAATTAGATATCAGAATTGCTACAGATTGTTCATATAAGTTTGGTTTAGCACTTTTTACTCTCGAGTTCCCAGTAGTATGCAACAAAGCTATCTCAGTGGAGATTTTTAAATAAAAAATATAAAATCACCACTCAACATTTTTGTATTCTTTATGCTACTATTCAAGATGGGAAGGTGGAGCATGTGCAGAAGAAACTCTTGACTTCAACAAATACATTTAATTAAATACCCAGAATTAGAAATCAAGCAATCAATCACAGGTCTTATCTAGTCCATGTGCCCAAGGCATGGTCAAATCCATCTCATTGTAGGTATTTTTCTAGCCAGCTGTTAATCACTAACAATCCTTAACACTCTATTACCTCCACAGACTATCTATTCTTGTCTAACTTTAGCATTAGAAAGATCACATCTATTCTCAGTCATCTTTGCTGCAGTTTAAACCTATCATTAGTGACGTAAAGAGAATATTCTTTCTTGTTTGCAGTGAGTTTATATATTGTAAGTCTGTTGTAAAAGACTGTAAAAAAAACATCCCTCCCTTGTCTTTTCTGAAGAAAAACAGTCTCAGTTTGTTCAGAGTTCTTCATAGGTTATGTTCAGTAGACCTCTCTTTACTCCTGCTCTTACATACAGTCTAACAGACCCACATAACAGGTGAATCTGGACCAAGTATTCTATCTGAGTTTCAGTAAAGCAGAAGGATTACTTCCATCTTGCTATTTATACTCATTTTATCTATTTTTCAGATGCCTGCCCTTCTTAAAGCAGTTTACAGAACTGATGACTAGTACCCCAATTATGGTTCTCTGTAACCCATAACTCTTTTTGATTTTTTTGAACTAACTGTTCTATATAGTGACTCCTCAATCCTGTGAGTTCTGTCTTTCCTAACTAGGAATACTGTGCATTTTTTCCTTTGAAAAACATCTCATTTTTTAGACTCATTCTTCAGGTAAAATTCTCCTGAATTTATATCCTGTTGTACAATGTACTTACATTCTTTCCTGTCATCAACATATGTAATAAATATTAGCCCTCTCATTCATGAAAACAGTGAATAATACCTGACCTAGGACACATAACTCAGTATTTCTCTCTGTTTCATGGCAAGCCATTGTTTCTTGCCTTCTCTATAAGATTTTCAAACTAGTTTTGATGTAGTATTTTCAAAAATGTCCTGCTTTCCTAAGTTGCTTTTAAGCACATCAAAGTTTGAGATGTGTCACCTCTACAACTTGTCCTCCACTCCCATATTGTCATACAGAAGACATTGTTTTATGGGATTTGCTCTTGAAAGATTGTGTTAAGTCTTATTTGTCTCAATCATTTTCTTAGTTACTAATAACAGAGTTTTCCTGTAGCTTAGTTAAATCTGTAACTCCCTAGTTCCTTCTTTTTCTCCTTTTTCAAAGGTAAGCCATACATTTATCCTTTTCTGTGGTTTTTCCTACTTCACCAGATCTACACAAGTTTTGAAAAGCAACAAGTAATGGCTCTGCAATTCAATCAGACAGATCTTTCAATTTCATAGCATGCCATTCATTTAATCCTGGGGATTTGAAAACTTCAACATATCTAAATATCCAGTAAGCTGTTCTGCCTTATTCCAAGGCTGAGTTCTTGCTGTTTGTGTCATTGGTGTTACTTGTGAAGGTCAACTAATTACAGCTGATCTTCCCCATGAACAGTAATGTAAAGAGGCAGACATCGTAATTTGTTCTATCACAAATAAAAAAAGTGAGAGGGAACATTATGACATGGGAAAACTGCAAACGACAATTAAATCAGCATAGAAATGTTGAAAGCCTGTGATGAGAAGCTCATCAATAAAATTACTAAACCAAAAAACACCTAATCAAAACTTCTGCAATTCCATTGCTGTAGAGAAAAACAAGAATGAACCAAATTACAAACCTGACAGCAACTTGTAATCTAACACAGAATTCTAGATGGAAATTATTTTACAACTTTATAAATATATAGCTGCATTTCCCATTTTTAAAAAAAATAGTTATTGTAAGTCTAAAACTTAACAACTAAATGATGATCTTCATCTCAGAAATTATTTCTTCTTTAACACATAGGCACATGAACTGGAAAGACATGAGTAATACATGCAAATTCAGAGGTATTTCTGAAACATACAAATTCTAAGTAGAATACTTTAAGAATAAATACTTAGAGGTTTATTAAGTGATCCAACACCTCCACAATGTCTGCAAGACAGTCACAGTCATTTGGGACATGGAATAAGAATTAAGTTCTGCAGTCAGGAGACTGAAAGAGTCAGAAAAGTTTGGCTACAAAACCAGGCTCAGAACAAAAGCTACAAAACACATCAAGTGCAAAAACCACCTTGCAATGGGGAACCAGAGAAGTCCTTCTGCCTCATTAAAAGAAGCTCCAGAGCCACCTGTTTCCCACATACATCAAGCATCGCTTCAAAACATGCAGTGCTCTTCCCTCCAGGCAAATATACATAACTGAATCCTTATGACCACCTGTGAAGTAGCCGTAAGGACACAACTGAAATGAGATCAATTCATGGTACTGACAACACTTTCAAATCAGTGTAATCCTAGTCAATACATTTCAGTCTCCCTTGTCCTGCTGAAGTAAAAGGTAAAATTCCTACTGGCAGCAGTAGAGACAAAATTTCATCATATATATTAATACTGAACAATAGCAGACGCTAGGGGACTCTAACCTATTGAACAACATTGTAATGCGTTGCAGCATCTGGAGAGCGGAGCTAGGAAAATTCATTGTGGAAAGATTGAATTCTTTATTTCTTTAATAAACCTACCCAGGAACATAGAAAATTATCTTTCACTTGGAATATTTCTTGTCTTTCAAGCAAGATAGGATATTTTAATGGAGTGTATGTAAGGATCACTGAGTAGAGGTATAGGTTAAGATTGAACTGAATAATTTTAGTGTTCTTTTCTTTCCTTGCAGCCCAGTAATTTATGAAAACAAGACGATATGTGAAATACTAAATGTTTTAATTTATTTTTATTGGAAAGCAGGGTTGAATTAGGAAACTTTTGAGTTGCCCTTTAACCTTTCCAACCTATTATATAGTGCTCCACACAACTGGTAGAAATTCTCTCTCTCTTCTGTAAATGGACATCCATGACTCTCCTTCATCCACATTTCAAAACCAGTCATCTGCTCAGCATACATATGCAAATTAATTGAGGTCATAATTTATCCCTCAAATTAGAGTATGCCCAGTTTGTGAGCACTTTAGTACCTTCTTTGTCTCCTGCTTTGCATCAATACTTTCCACTGTACCCATACTACATAGTGCAAAGCAGTGCAGATAATTCTCCAAATTGGTACCAGAAAAGTTTCAGAGAAAAAAAAATTGCTTCATAAATATCAGTTAAGTTTCTAACATTTCTTTCAGTATCATTCTGCAGCACTGCAGTGTGTTTTACTAACATTCAAGTTTGTACAAAGATAATTTGGGGGCTCTGAACTGGTGCTAAGTAGCGCCATTTAAAAATAAGGAGATATTTTCCCAGTATCTAGTTAGCAGTGACTTTTTGCATTCCCATCTTATGAATATTAAGTCATGAGGTCAAAAGTCTTTTAAGAAATGTCATACGTTTAATAAAATATTATATGTCAGTTTTATTTGGTCACATTTCTTCATTTGACCAACTACTGTTTTTGAACTTTTAGCCATATCTTTATTATTCTTCCCTATCATTCCTCTAGGTTTTGGGTTTTTTTCTTTCTAAAGATGTCATATTTTATCACATTTAATAGTATCAAGACTTTTCACAGTAGGATTTACACTTGAATTTGGCACAAAATAGACAATTCCTAAGGCAACCCATAATTCCAATCCATTAGGCTAATGTATTGCAGCTGCTGTGAACAGTGGTCATGTCATCTTTTGTATAATAACGTCTGGTACAGCACAGAATATAAAAGAGAATAAACTGAAAAATTACTTTGCATCTAAACATCACAGAGAGTTATTTTCACCCTGTTCCTTCACCCACAGAGAGTTATTTTCACCCTGTTCCCTCACCCCCATTATCAGCAGAGGAGTCTGTTGTATGTGTGGGTAACACGTTTGGGGTTTTTTAAGTGTTGACTTTTACAGCTGGTAAACAGTCCTATAAAAGCATTCTGGCCAGCTGCACATAGCTTACCTGTAACATACATATAAGTAATCAGTATTCAGCACTGGTTGTCAATTGGGATTTTTTTAGAAACTAACAGTAATTTACATCACAACCCATTTATTAATTCCACTTAGTTTTCTTCATTTCTACTTTAAAAAACTTTCACTGCAAAACCTACAAAATTTCCTTTTGGTAGAAGGTGGACCATTAGTAAATCATTCATGAATTCATGTGGATTCATTTTCACTTCTCTCTTTTGCTTGAAAGAGTCAGTATCAACATTTTCTACCCTGCCAGACTATCAGACATTATAACTCCAAACTCTCTTGTTGATACTTACTTTGCATGGTATATTACACATTTTGAGAGAAAGATTGGGGGGGAAAAAAAAAACCAAAACAAACCCCAAAGGATGCCTTCCCAACCTGTTAGCTAAGTAACCTCCGGAGAGCAGGATCTAGTCCCTACATTATCACAGCAACAAAAGACACTAAGTCACACACCAAACAATAAGCTCTAAAGTCATTATCAGGACAGTTCCTGATGAAATAGGCAATACAAATCCAAATGCTGAATATCAACTGCTGTAACACTATGAAGAACCATTCATTTCAGTGCCACTATGATAAATTTTGGCAGCATCTGTGAATGCAATGGCAAATCTGGATTCAATCCATAAAACAGTTCAAAGAGCCACTACAGAGCTCCCTAACTGAGCCCTTCTGCTTGGCTAAGATGTCTCATCTTGCTTCAAGATCCTGTACTCTGAAATCTGAACAGTGATAACAGACTGACAGCAGGGGGTTCTTCTTCCTCAGTAAATCTTTTACTGAGAAATATTTTCAACCAACTATCTTGTGGGGAGAAGGGATTGTGCGAGGAGGCTCCCTATAGCTTTTTAAAAAATATTTAAGAAGAAGTTTGGCTATGAAACAGGAGAATGGTTATAAAACATTTAGAAAATAATAGCAATAATAAAAATATTAATTTGGGCATATTAATTTGAGCCTATTAATTTGAGCCCTACGATTTTGGCATTTACTACTTTAGCTACAAGAGAGCTTCTCAAGGAAGCTAGGATCACTGATAACCTATAGTTTGTGATGGTCCATGTAGGGTAGCTTTGCTCCTTTTTTCTAATATCTTCTCCAAAACATACAGATTTTGCACTGTAAAATTATTCCATTGAATTCTATTCTAATATCACCAGTTTTCACTTTAATGTTGCCTTTTTCATCTTTCTCAAAAATTGATGAAGGTTTTGCAACACAAACTTACTTCTTGCATACTTATTTTAAAGAATCTAATTCAAATGACCACAGAATGAAACTATGGAAGAAACAGTTAATTTGTGGGTGATGGTATTAAAAATCTCTAATAAATTAGTTTTTTAGAAAAGAGTCTTCTGAGACATATTTAATCAGATTGTAATATAACCCCATGTACTGCATCCCTAATTATATTGTATCATTTAGTTAATTTGGTTTGTACTTCAATTATTAAAATTCATTATTTATCCTTATGAAATTAAAATGATCAAACATACTTGATAAAGCCAGTTTTAGAAATAGATTAAGTTATTTTCTACCATCATGTAATTATGTTACCACTAGGGTTCATTTTAATTATGACAGAGCACTATAGAAAAGTTAGAACATTTCGTATCAAATACAAGAAGAATGGTAAAGTACAAAAACAACTGCAACAATTTCTTATTGATAAATAAGGAACCAAAAATATATGTGACCTAGAAACTATCTTCCTGTGTACATTAAATTCACTTCACATTTGTCCTTTAAATAGGCGTGTCATCTTTTTTCACAAGAACATTTGTCAAGTTAGAGGTATATGGTTAAGTTTACTGCCATGTAGCAAAGCTTATGCAGTAATACCAGCCCAGGGCTACAACGTTCCCTATTCCCCTGTGTTCTAGGTTAGTCAGACTGTAAGGCCTGACCCTTTCCCTCACATTGCTAGTTCTACCAGTAGCAGTTGACACGAAAAGGGGGAAAACAACAACATTTTATTCAACCAAAGGCAATCTTTTCAAGCTCCTCTGGCTGTCCACACCTTAGCATTATCCAATAACATCCCCACAAAAGCAAGATAATCTTGGGCTGTAAGCCACATAAGCTGCTAGCAAGGGTGCTAATGGGACAAGTCAGCACAGACTATGTGACTACTACCAGGAGGACACTTGAGTCCCCAGAGCAGGGACAAGAATACCATGAGTTCCTTCTTCACAGCAGACTAGAAAGTTGTTCTGTAAATTTAGGGGAAAGAGCAGATAGAATCATAGAAAAAATTAGGTTGGAAGGGACCTATAGATGTTTAACCTCCTGGTCAAATCAGAATTAACTTCTGTTAGATCAGGTTGCCAAAAGCTTTGTCCTACGAGGCTGTTCCTAGGAGCCTGCTAGCGCAACCTTTTCCAGTGATTCATCATTCACATTGTGAATATATTATTCTTTAGGTCTCGTTCAAATTTTCCTCATTACAACCTATGACTGTTGCCTCTCATCCTTTCAGTGTGCACCTCTGAGAAAGGCCAGGCTCCGTCTACTCCACTAGGTAGTTGAAGACTGCTCTTAGATGCCTCTGTAGCATTCTCTTCTCCTCAGCATTGTCTCATATGATGTGTGCCTCAGGCACCTAACTGCAATAGTGGCCCTCGCCTGTACTCTAACCCATTCATCAGTATCTCCCTTGTACCAGGGGGACACAAAAACCAGAGGTTTTTAACTGTTTGCTAACAGCAGATTGTTTGGCAGAGATTTAATATGAATTGTTTAACTTGTGATCATTTCCCATTGTTACGTTCAGAACACTGGGAATGATCCATCGATAGATACACAAACCTAAACTGTGCTTTCATTCTCTGATGTGTTTCTGTAATCATATTCTGTAGTAATTGTTCATGTTACGCATAAAATGTTCACTTTGCTCCTGTAAAGGAAATACACTGTTTCCTAGGAGCAAAGAACCACAGCACAAGGGCAGGGCAGGGCAGGGCAGGGCAGGGCAGGGCAGGGCAGGGAAGGGCAGGGCAGGGCAGGGAAGGGCAGGGCAGGGCAGGGCAGGGCAGGGAAGGGCAGGGAAGGGCAGGGAAGGGAAGGGAAGGGCAGGGAAGGGCAGGGAAGGGAAGGGAAGGGAAGGGAAGGGAAGGGAAGGGAAGGGAAGGGAAGGGAAGGGAAGGGAAGGGAAGGGAAGGGAAGGGAAGGGAAGGGAAGGGAAGGGAAGGGAAGGGAAGGGAAGGGAAGGGAAGGGAAGGGAAGGGAAGGACTCTAGTTCATCCTATCTCAATTTAGGGATCAAACGGAAGCACCCAAGGTAAAAGCAAAGCTGTTCTCAGCTCTGACTACAATCAGTAGAAAAGAATAGTCATCTCTAAAGGGAATCCACCCACCAACATCTGGCTCACACTCTAGAAACTCCTATCTTTGTCACAAAAGGGAAATACAGTGAGCATGTCTGAAGTTAGACACCTTTACAAAAGACCAGGGTTTTCTGAGAAAAACACAAACTTAGAAAATCTTAATTTTATAGTAAAATAATTAACTGGTTTTGCTTCTTTGTCTTCCTTTCTTTAGTAAATATTCCTTTAGATCCATACAAAGCAAATAGTGCAGGCTTCTACCCAGAAGGCAAAATAACCTGTTGCCAGTGTTCTGCATCATTAGAACATGACACATATATGGACATATAAGGAAATAAAAGCTTCTCTGAGCAGGTAAAATGCAGCAAAATGGGGTCTTGAGACACAGAGATTGGGTGCAATGAAATGGGCCAGAAAAATCCCTAGACAGACTCTGAATTGAGGAGAGAAGACACAAAGAGGTACACCCAAGTCTGGAAACTGAAAGAAGGAAACTGCTGTCATATTAAAAGATACTTTCCTCAAGCAGGTTCCCTTATGATCTGCATCTTAAGCATGACTGAGTTATAAAGTAACCATGATGAATTTGAAAAGAAAGGAGATACAAAGGGGAAGTCACAGGTATCAAGTGCTCCCTGTAAATGAAGTTGAACTGTACTGAATATTTTAATAACAATGCAAAAAAATACAGAAAGTTTTGTGTTGTATTAAGACATATATTAAGAAGTGTTAACCTGTGCCAATAACTGCACAAGTGACAATATGACCATAGTCCACTGAATGATTCTTTTATGATATTGAAAGCTCACTGCCTTTTGGTCAGAAACCAAAATGTCAGTAAAGCATGTAATATCATACAGGACTTTGCTTTGTTTGATTGCTGATCATTGCCAGATCATTGACTTTAAATTGCAGATCCTGGCTTCCCAGGCACTAAAATATTCTTCTGCCCACATCCACTTCAGCTTGACTGTTAACTTACAGCCCCTCCAAATAAATCCTGGTGAATATGCATCCTTACAGTTACTGCAGAGCTGGAACAGTATCTTGACCTCAGGAACTATTTAACAAGGAAAGGCAATTCTAGAAAAGAAATGTTTCTTCCTAAAGTATATTTTTCTTCCTTGTATTAACAGCAATATTTTACAACATATTTGCATGGATTTAGAGGTCACTGATGGATGCCATTGCATATACAAACTAGTAACTTTTGCCCTTTTATGTTAATACAGCATTAAGGCTAAAAAATGTCCTATTTGCTAAAGTATGCAGTCAAATATCTCTCTCTCACATCATCATCTAGGTACAATTCCATATAACTGAAAGCAAAAAGCAAAAAAGAACATTTTTCTGGCTCTCTTTCCCTCAGTCATTATTACAGAGATAGGGGATTTATTCTGACCATGGTAGCAGGTGATTTATTATTTTGTTGCTGCAGAAACAGACAGCTGAAAAGGGGTTTTGAAATGGAAATTGTGACATTTACTGAGTAATAATCTTATACCGCCGTTTACAGGAAGCAGGTGGTAGCTGTTTACCATTGCAGACAGATGGAAGTCCTGCAGTGGAGTTATTTTTTTCTGTTAGATAAATTAGCTTAAATAATTCAAGCGTTTTTTCCCCTGCCTGATTAGTGCTTTGTGCAAATTTAAGTATTTAAAGACTGTTTTACTATCGAGCAAAATGTTGCACAGCTCATATTGTTTTTCCTTTTTGAGCCCCTGTGAACCAGATTTAGTTTTTATAAAGAATGTAATAACTATTTAATATCCCCAAAGGAGATGCTGCATGAGGGCAAATAGCACCATTAAAAATTCCGCTCATGTTAATGTCAGAAAAAAACCATCTTCCAACCGAGCCCACCTCCATAGAGCTTTATCCTGAGTGCCACAGCTATACATGGCAGTTAGGAGGATGTACCAGTGATACCAATCACACACATACTCTTTGCTCTCTCAACCCTATGCTTAGCATTTTCATTGATGAATAATTTTAATCTCTTTTGTTTAAACAAGCAGTTTTCAAAACACAAATATAGGGTCTCCAAAGTTGCCATACAGTTTCTAGCAGAATGGATTCCTATGCTCACCTCTAATGTCTCCAATGTTTATAAATAAGTCTTATGGCAAAGAATGTTTTGTAATAAATCTCAAATCAGAGCCGGATTTGAGGTGGGGTTTGGGTAGTTTTTTGGTTTGGTTCCTGATGGGATACTTTTCCTTAAGGAAGGATAGGAATGAAAGAGAGACAGACTGAGGATGTAGAAATCACCCTTTCACCGAGCTATACTATTACAAAAAAGAAAAGGAAAAGGAAAAGGAAAAGGAAAACGAAAAGGAAAAGGAAAAGCAAAAGGAAAAGGAAAAGGAAAAGGAAAAGGAAAAGGAAAAGGAAAAGGAAAAGGAAAAGGAAAAGGGACAGAAAAAGAAAAAGAAAAAGAAAAAGAAAAAGAAAAAGAAAAAGAAAAAGAAAAAGAAAAAGAAAAAGACAGAAAATGAGACAGAAAAAGAAAATGAGACAGAAAAAGAAAAAGAAAAAGAAAAAGAAAAAGAAAAAGAAAAAGAAAAAGAAAAAGAAAAAGGAAAAAAGAAAAAGAAAAAGAAAAAGAAAAAGAAAAAGAAAAAGAAAAAGAAAAAGAAAAAGGAAAAAAGAAAAAGAAAAAGAAAAAGAAAAAGGAAAAAAGAAAAAAGAAAAAAGAAAGAAAAAAGAAAAAAGAAAAAAGAAACAAGAAAAAAGGAACAAGAAAAAAGAAAAAAGAAAAAAGAAAAAAGAAAAAGAAAGACAGAAAAAGAAAGACAGAAAAAGACGAAAAAGAAAAAGAAAGACAAAAAAGAAAGACGAAAAAGAAAAAGAAAAAGAAAAAGAAAAAGAAAAAGAAAAAGAAAAAGAAAAAGAAAAAGAAAAAGAAAAAGAAAAAGAAAAAGAAAAAAGAGAGCTTTGGGGGTTGAATTTAGTCATTTTCAGCTCATCCATAATTCAAAAGTGGCATGGCCTACAAACTTCATCATGTATCAGTAAGCCAGATTTCAACAAAATTTTAGAACAGTACTATTTATTATATTTAAATTAAAGATACTGAACTTACTAAAATTCCACAATGTTGAAGTTTTGTGTGGTTTTCCAGGAGCATTAAAATACTTTGAGGTACTTGATGGTAATTATAAATATAGTGAAGCACTTAGTAGATTCTATAAATGTCTTCAGGCAATTGACAGATATAAACATCATCAAATTCTTGTCAGGCATTCAGCAGATATTATTAATATGGGCAATTGCTTGACAGTTATAATTGCCATAAGTATCGATCTTGTGAACACTGTTGTCATGAATTAAATCACTACCAAGAAACAGGTAGGTGAATTCTGTCAATAACTGTATTGCATAGGTAACAGCTGTGGATCCCATTGAAATGAGTAGTAAAATTCCTATGTTCCGTGGGAGCAGGATTTCATCCCATGCCCTTAAAAAGATCAGGTTGCAAACTTTACTGATTTCATCTCTTTTTAATGAAATTTGTAACAGTTACAAGCCAAGGGTTAATCTAACGTAGTAAATTTGATAGCTGTAAAAGGTGGAAAACTTTCTACCAGCATTAAACACAGGAATAAGTACCTGTAACACCATAATGACAAATTTAAATCAGATTTTGCAAAGGGATTTGAGCTTTCAATGGGAGCTAATGCCTACTTCCCTTAAACCATTTAAAAACCCCAGTCTAAGCAAGCAGAGAACTAAATTAAGACTATAATGCAAATTCTCAAGCAGGTCCTTCACAGGCAGCTATAGATTAGATCGCCCTTTACTTGCCAATCTGAAGTTTAAATTGTTTGTAGAACTACCATTCCTGAAGGGCAAAAAAAGATCATCTGTACTTTCATCTAAAGAAATGCAATAACTAAATGTTTATTCACCCCCCTCATTATGTTGGCATTGAAAAGATATGCTACTTAAGCAGTCATCTATCCTTAAAAACCAACACATTATCAATTAAGAAATATTAGCGTATTTCCCTAGAAACTAGTATTTGTCTGCAAAGTTGTATAGGTCTGATTGACTGTTTCACTTCTTCACGTGTGCTCATTAAAACTCCTGGTCTAGATCTTCCAAAGTCTTCAGCCTCCTAATTCTTATGGAAATCTGATTGATGCAGGTAGTATTTTCTGTTTAACAGAGAAGGTGCCATATTTCAGCTCTCCTTCCTCCTTTTGCAGGATTTTTATCAAGCTTCTTTATTGTTGGATTTGGCAGGTTTCTATAGGTAGTCAAGTATAGGTCTTTCAGTACATTTTTAAAGGAAGAACATACATTTCTTGCTTTACTATGACAGATAAAAGATATAAGTTACATTTCCAGATGTAGTTTGCCGAGACAAGTATTTATACCCTTAGAGTAATTCTTCCTCTTTGGTACACTGTCTACAGCAATTTTATATCTATCACAGGCATTCAAGGTCCTTCAAATACCCAAGCTGGATTTATACATCCCCTTAAACTTGCAAAAACTTATTCTTGCTCCCCACACACTTAAAAAAAAGTTCTCCTCTACTTTTCTTCAGTCTAGCCTTTGGATGAACATAATGTAGCTTAAAATACTATATTTTGAGGGCAGAGTGACAGAGAATATAATTAAGAGGCACTGCTGAATAGATAGATTCTTGGTGGCTTTGGGCCTACATAATGAATACTGAGATTAGAGAAGAAAAGGGTAAAGAATTAATGCTTACTTACTGTATTCTGCCACTATGGTCTTTCCATTCAAGTCTCTGCATCGACTAATTCTATGGATTTTAGAGAAAAGTCTACTAACAGAAATCATAGAATCATAGAATTATTCAGGTTGGAAAAAACCTCTAAGAACATCCAGTCCAGCCATTAAATATATTACTTTTATGTCTGCCTGAGATATCTAGATGTCTGTATAAGGTACCTGTCTCTTCATTCTAAGACTCTTCATTTTAATTTTCCTTGTTCTCCTAGCACGCATTACACTGTTTTCCTCAGTGTGATGTATTTTCCTCCCTATTCATGTCAGCACATTATTCCATAGCTAATTCTGATACTGAAAAGTTGATCAGACAAGACACTTTTCCAGGCAGTCTAATAAGTAATGAAAAGCCAAAATTTTATTTTAAGAGGTCTTTATTTGGCTGACTGCCCCTTTTCTAGTCTCATCTACTGTACTGGGTTTGAGTGGCAAGGTTTTCTTCTGTGAGAAGCTGCTAGAAGCTTCCCCCATGTCCAACAGAGCCAATGCCAGCCAGCTCCAAGACAGACCCAACACTGGCCAAGGCCGAGCCAATCAGCGACGGCAGCAGTGCCTCTGGGATAACATATTTAAGGGGGGAGTGGAACTGTGCAACTGCAGCCAGAGAGAAGAGTGAGAGTATGTGAGACAAAAACATCTGCAGACACCAAGGTTAGTGAAGAAGGAGGGGGAGGAGGTGCTCCAGGCACCAAAGCAGAGATTCCCCTGCAGCCCATGGAGAAGACCATGGTGAGGCAGCTGTGCCCCTGCAGCCCATGGAGGCCCACGGGGGAGCAGATATCCACCTGCAGCCCGGGGAGGGCCCCACACCGGAGCAGGGGGATGTGCCCGAAGGAGGCTGTGACCCTGTGGGAAGCCCATGCTGGAGCAGGCTCCTGGCAGGAGCTGTGGACCCACGGAGGTAGAGGAGCCCAGGCTGCAGCAGGTTTGCTGGCAGGACTTGTGACCCTGTGGGGGACCCACACTGGAGCAGTCTGCTCCTGAAGGACTGCACCCCTTGGAAGGGACCCACACTGGAGCAGTTCGTGAAGAACTGCAGTTCGTGGGAAGGAATCACATTTGAGAATTTCATGGAGGACTGTCTCCCGTGGGAGGGACCCCACGCTGGAACAGGGGAAGGGTGTGAGGAGTCCTCCCCTTGAGGAGGAAGGAGCGGCAGAGATGATGTGTGATGAACTGACCACAGCCCCCATTCCCTGTCCCCCTGCGCCGCTCAGGGGGAGGAGGTAGAGAAAATTGGGAGTGAAGTTGAGCTGGGGAAGAATGGAGCAGTGGTGGGAAGGTGTTTTAAGGTTTGGTTTTATTTCTTATTACCCTAATCTGATTTGATTGGTAACAAATTAAGCTAATTTCCCCAAGTTGCGTCTGTTTTGCTCATGACAGTAATTAGTGAATGATCTCTCCCTGCCCTTACTTCAACCCACGAGCCTTTCATTATGTTTTATCTCCCCTGCCCAGACAAGGAGGGGGAATGATAGAGCAGCTTTGGTGGGCACCTGGCATCCAGCCAGGGTCAACTCACCACATCTATGTTCTAGCACTGACTTTGATGATGCCACTTGATTTGGTCCTAGTTTGAGAAGGACTAAGGCTTTTATGTATGAATACAGCAAACATTAGAACACAAAAGCAAATATGTGAACTGTTCATGTTAAATACAGGACGAAAATTAGATTAAGGCTTCTAGCTATTAGTAGCATAAGTCTCTGGAACAAAAATTTTCTTTCTGGTAAGTTAAAGTGTAGCAGAAAAAAATCTAGTAATAGAGTTTAAGATTAAACTTGATACAGTTATGTATCATGATGTGATTGCCTGTCATGGCACAAGACTTGACTCACTGGTTCAAAAATCCAATTTTACAATCCCACCAATTGTTGTTATAGTAGAAGAAAGGAGCAGTGAATTTGTTTTCCTATATCTCCATGGGTTTCTTTTGCATTCAAATCTTTGACAGTTCTACAACTTCAGAAATGCTCTCTATTGCATGTGTTGTGTCTCATGTGGGAAAATTCTCTGTCTCTTCCTGGTCTCATGCATTTTATAGGTAAATAGGAAAGCAGAAAAGGTCACTGTGCAGTGCATACTTTAAATTATGCAAGACAGTAGCAGCCATTTAATAATTTCAGCACTTTTACTATACAACATATAATATTTTTTTACAGGAACATAAAAAACCTATATAAAACATATTTTATATAATGCTCAAAAATTGTTAAATATTACCTCCTCTGCTAAAAAATGCAATTTCAACTAGATCATAAAGGTGATTTCAATAAGATCGCAAAGGTGATCTTATGTAGATCTTGAATCCAGAAAAATATTTAGTAAAACTTTTCAGCATATACTACTCATAGCATAGCATATTGTAGAATTATAGTATGATTGTATCATAGTATTATAATATAATACTATGATAAATTTAAAATCATTTAATGAGAAAAACTATGCAGGTCACTATAGTACAAATAGAAAACTACTCTTAGTAACCATTGTTAAGAAATTACCTTTTGGTATTTATCAGGTACAGCTTTACAATCAACCCTGCATCTATATTCATCTCTCTTGCTTGCAAATTTGATCCATACTGAATGGTGTAGAGTTATGGTCTCTCAGAGTTTCAGTGATTGCCATTACAAGGAGCATTAATGTTCAGCTGGGATAGAGTTAATTTTCCTCCTAGTAGCTGGTATAGTGCTGTGTTTTGGATTTAGCATGAGAATAATATGATAACACGCTGATGTTTTAGCTGTTGCTAAGAAGTGTTTATACTAAGTCAAGGACTTTTCAGCTTCCCATGCCCTGCCAGAGACGAGGTGCACAAGAAGCTGGGAGGGACCATAGCCAGGACAGCTGACCCAAACTGACAACAGAGGTATTCCATACCATATGACATCATACTTAGTATATAAAATGCAGGGAGTTGGCCGGGGGGGCAGTGATCACTGCTCAGGGACTGGCTGAGCATTGGTCAGCAGGTGGTGAGCGGTTGCATCACTTGTTTTTCCTGAGTTTTATGTCTCTATTATTATTATTGTTGTTATTATTATGTCAATTATTAAACTGTTTTTACCTCAACCTATAAGTGTTCTCACTTTTACTCTTCCAATTCTCTCCCCCATCCCACCAGGGGAGGGAGTGAGGTTGTGGTTGTGTTGTGC
Source organism: Pelecanus crispus (assembly GCF_030463565.1). Classification (NCBI taxonomy): domain Eukaryota; kingdom Metazoa; phylum Chordata; class Aves; order Pelecaniformes; family Pelecanidae; genus Pelecanus; species Pelecanus crispus. Next base: position 119,073,936 of record NC_134643.1, read on the forward strand.
TTAGTTGCCAGCTGCAGTTAAATCACAAGTTCATAGTCACCAAGGTACTTAGAAACTAATCTTTAAACAGATAAGTACTCATCATGCTTAAAATTAATGACAGGATTAAATACATTACTAAACTGTGAGTTTCAAATTTCTCATAATCAAATAATTTTTTCATGTGCTTATTTTTTGAAGACCAGAAAAATTATTTTCACCTGTGTCTTAGTATTCCACATTTGTTATCATTCCAATAATAGAAGGAGTGACATGTCAATCTGCTTCAGTATGAGATAAGATCAGTTATTGTAAATTAAGATGTATAAGAACACTTAGGATAATAGATAATAGAATATATATGTAAGGAACTATGCATAAAAAAATCAGATAAAGAAAAATTAATTTCTATTCAAAAAAACATTATTGTTCTTTTGTATGTATGTTTCAGCGAAAGGGATATTTCATGTTCGTAGAACATCATCATATATTTTTGTTTTACCTGTCACAGAGATTAACACAATAACTATTTTTAGTTGTCTTAAGCTTTATTTATGAACCCTCACCTTTTTGTTCCAAGTACTCTACAATTACAGGACAAAAAGATAGTGTTTAGGGGCAATAACAATTTAAATAATCAAATTTCATTTCAAGTGGTTGGAAGGATGATTAGGTAATACTGTTGTTTTACACGGGTTGTTAGGTTGGATTCTTGTCCAATTTCCACCAACATGAATTGATAATGAGCCTACTTATTTCACAGTGGATATGCACTAATACAAATAGAAACAGAATCTGTGTGATTATATATTTTTGCAGTTGCAGTATTAAATTTCGGTTTTCATTACAAATTTCTTATAATTTATTTCTTTTTTTTGTTATAAATATTCATATCATTTGCACAAATTATTCATTTTAGCCAGTATCCACCAGACAGGAAAAGATCATTCAAAAGCAGAAAGGGACTAAATATTTTATATCCTCAGAACTATTGTGACACTCCTTTATATATGACTACCCTAGAAACTTGAAGGGTCAGAAATTTAATTTAGTACATTTTACTTCCTATTCAGTATACAGAAGCTTTTGAAAATTACTACACATCTATATAGTAGTAATTATGCACACTATGGTTATTTTTAAAATGTTATTACTCCATTGTCTACCACAAACTAAATGCTCCCTGTCGTAACATCACACAACACTTGTCTGTTGGAAGCCATCTGCAGTGATTTTTAAATTTGCTTAAGGCAGCCAATATTAATGTCATGCAGAATCCTATAAATAAGTGACCCTATTATCCCATTTAAGTTTCTCCACCAAAACCTATTATCTTAGATTATACTTCCTTCCCATTTAGCATTCCCAGCCTCATCTAAAAATAACTACAACTTTGGTATTTTTAAATCCTCGCTGAATTAAAAATAGCCCAATAATAAACATTTTACTGAAGTTTATGTATGCAACAGCCTGAATTTAATGCAGGCAAACAGCAAAAAGCTTTGCAGTAGTATTCCCAGCCCAAGGAAACCAGGGATAGGTGTCAACCTACTCCAAAACCAGCAGTGTTACGACACTATCACTGCAAGTTGAGGGATTTGGTTTCTATCATATCCATCAGAAATTAAGATGAACTCCATTCCTTAAACTCACCATCAAATACGAGTTTTCAATATGTAGGCTGCAAAGTGTTACATACTAAGCTTAAACTCTATCCTACCAGACCACAGGGAGAAGCAGAAGTTCATTCAAGGAGGTAAACAATTTGTTTATAGGCATGTCAAGTATCAAAGCTGTTGTTAAGCACTGCGTTCACCTTTGGTGAGTGGGCTGCAGTTTTTATGTTACCTGGCCAAGTGATAACTCCAAGAGACACAAGATCTCCCAAGAGTCATTAGTAAATTTGCTGTTCTCTGGGAGAAGTTTTTAAAATGTTGATTAAGTATCAAGTTTATAACTTACAGCAAACCCTTCAAAGGAAATCCTTTTCTGAATAGGAGGAAACTGAGAACCTGACAAGAAGTTTGCCCTTGATGAGTATCTATTTCAGAGAAGGGAAGCCTGAGGGCAATGTTTGTGAAAGGACTAGATCTCGGCTGACATAGTTACATAAGCATACTATCAGCTTTTTAATTGAGTGAAACAGAGAAAAAGTCATCTGGTGCTAAATGAAATTGAAGTTGTTATTATGAACAGATTTCATTTATAGTCACATACCTCTTTCTGAATACAGTAATTTTCTTAAATCTTGCATTTTATTATAATAAATTCAGCTGCCTTTCTTCAGAGGTTTGGCAGATATTTCAAGGAAAGCTGCCAAAGTCACAAGCACTCCATTCTCAAGAAAGTGCCAGTCCTGAGGGTGCTTAGCTACTCAATGAGAGATGTGAGATGTGAGGGCATTTAGAGTGTGAGTAGCTGGTGATCCATAGGGCTGGGAGCTGGTACTGCAGGAAATTATTCGGAAAACATGCCCTGCATAGCGAGATGATGTATAGTAAGACAGTAAGAAAACAGTGCCTGATCCCCAGGAATTCAAATTATAATTACTTTATACTTTCTTATTACCATGGATTTTCATTTACGCAACAGTGCAAAATATTTGGCTGCTTGATGCTTATTGCCATGTCTCTGTTAGCCATAAAACAAGGGACCAGACTAAAACAGGACAGCTGCACTCATTTATGCATATTTCTACACATGCTTGATCCAGCAGTAAATGCAAAGTCTCACTTGTTAATGGTCACCCTTTGTAAAGCGTTTCTCTCTGTGGTGCAGTGGCAAGCATTTCTGATACCAGCAGGACTTCTCAGAACATGGTCCATTACCTTACTCGCTGTGCTGCTTCACCAATGAGGCTAAACAACTAAAGATCAAACAGGACAACATTTTGTGTTTATTTTTACAGTACAACATTCTGTGTTCATGTTTACATTAACCGATAAAAAAGAAAATACATATCAGCAGTAAAAAGGGGGGGTGGGGCAGACACAGGAGACACAGACGGGAAAAGTATTTTGATATATCAGCATAAACAAGCTCCAGTCCTGAAAGCTTATAACTACATCCAGATTAATTCAATGTGACAGTTCATGCATATTAAGAGATTGTAGGAAATACAGTAATAACGAAATGGAAGTCCCAATTCTAACCATTACGCTTCCATCCAAATGCATAAAGAGCAACACAGACTTCTAAGGGGTCAATAAGCTATTAATCAGCTGTGAAGAATCAAAATTCAGTATTTGCCCTGATTTTCTATCTTGACTTTAGAAAAAAAACACCAGGAAAATAAGATGTTTCAAACTGCTTCAACCTACTTTGCTACAATTCGCTTTTGGTCAAGTCAAACCAATTTTCTTTGTCAATTTTCTAGGCTATTCTGTTTGTCTATGTAGCTGGTTAGGTCTCTTTAAAATATAGTTTAGAAATAACTTTTGTACTTTGTAGTGATCTATTTCTTCCTGTTTGTTTTTAAAAAATACATGTATCTTACTCTTGCAACTATTACCATCACAGAGCTCTAAAAATTTCAGTTCATTTATAAAATGTAATTATGTAACATGGACTAGTAATGCAAGCAGTTGGTGCTTTCTCAATTGTTTGACAATTTTCTTTAAACAATGTTTTTGAAGATAGAAATATATACACACATATTCACAAATGTTAAGAGCCACTAAAGTAATGATAGTTTTAGACTACATTAAGCTGTTCAGGCAAGGAATGAAAGACAGCAACAACCCTGACTGGTTAAATTTAGTATCAATTTGCCTTCACTAACATTATAAACATTTAGTTAATATGCATGAATAACAACATGCTAAAACTTAAATGTTGCTTTTAAAAGTAAAGCCATGGTTTCCAGTATATTTCCCCCATAGCCGCTATGTTTCTGTCTATGGTGCCATTTACAAACAAACCACCATTACTCTGAGACAGACGGCAAGTTACTATCTTCTTATATGAAGTGCAGATAAGCACTGAAGAACTGCAGACAGACATTCAACTATGCAGACCCATTAAATTTATGCTTTGCCTATTATTTCACAGCGTACCATTCCTGCATTGTACAAGTGTGATGCATATTAATACATCTGAGGTCTAAATAATACCCTTTTACTTCTCTAGCAGCACCTAATCCATCCAGCAGGAGTTCTTTGCCAAATTATGAATTGTAATGTCAATAGGAATATCTGACTGCTTTTCCGTTTGGGAGCTGTTGAAGGAAAACAAAAAAGAATTGAGACCAGTTCATTCTTTATGGTCATGTAGTCTGACAGGAATACAGAGTTTAAAAAACCAACCAAACAAACAATCAAAAAAACCTCCACCACTTAGAATTCTAGAAGGTTAGTTTTTTTCTCGTAAATGTACATCATTGAGAATATCAACAAGAGAAAATTCTCACACTTAAACTTGGGAATCTAAATTCTGAGTTAGAAGCCAATGCGGCCTACATAGTAAAAGCAGAGTTAAAGTGCTCAAGCACACAGGTTAGGCATTCTGACCACGCTCTGGATTTACAATTGATTTTGTGTACTCTCCATACGGAAAGCCTGGTTTCTCAATGCAGACATCTTAATTAGATACCTGATGTTACTCATTGTGACTACTCTCCATGGTTTGCCACTTTTCAAAATAAAGCAAGGATGCATCACAGAGTGCTATGATGGACCCTAAAAAAAATTGAGGTTTACAGTTACCTTTTGAGCTAACACCTAATTCTCCTGGCAAGCACTCCTTAGTTTTCTCCATCATAACTCATCTGGTCTAAAGATAAGCGCTTTTGGCTTGGTTGTTTCTGGGTTTGGTTTTTTATCTGACTTGTCATGGTTCTTTTTGAGAAGATTCTGATCATTTCATAGATATCTGGGTCTCAGCTTCTCATAACAGCTTTGATATGCATCTGGTTCCAAAACATGCTTTTGATTTACATAAAACATCAGGATACAGTTAGGAAAATGCATTAATCATATCATAAAGAAGTGGCAATGTTTTTCCAAGATCCAGGTGCTTTTTAGTGCCATAAATGTTGTTTTTCATGGTATAGTCTTAAAGTCAAGACAGCCCTAATTTCAGTAATGAATTTGTATTCAAGAGTGAGTTACACAGGGGCTGTTCATTTCGGAATAAGTATGACGTGAATTCAGGACGAGTTGCATCCAGTCCAGACATTTTCTAACTCAAGGTGATTACTGAATTAAAGTTCAACTTTTAAAGACTGGAAATAGAGCAACACCATTTCTATTTTCTAAGTCCTAATAGGTGGGCATAAATGTAAGTATCATATTAAAAACTCACATGGGAAAAGTGTTTTGCAAAACAAGAGCTTGTCATCCTGAGTCTGAGAGAACAGTGCAAGACCATCATGTTTCCCTGAACTCTAGGGAAACAGAGATACTTATAAAGGTCAATGACACAATTTTAGCCTAAATAAAAGAAGTAATCTTTGATATAATACAGTGTACATATATATAATGGGAACACCATGATTCTTCCACAGCTGAAACTAACAGGAATGGCTGAGTTGCTACAGCTATTTCCTGGTATTAATTATACATTGCATTTCAAAATGATAGAATCTATTAACAAATTCTATGGAGTCATTATGTTATCATTAGTCAAATTACATCTGACTGTTACTATGGGATCTTTATTTGATTGGTTAGGTGGTTTACGCTGTTCTAAACATACCTTTCAGCTTTTAAAAGCCACTTTGGTTACTTTGAAGCACAAATCTAAATGGCTTTTAATCTTATTAACGGTCATCTAGAATTATTATGATGGGAATAAGGTAATAGTCCCAGGCCATTTCATCAGTCTTTCTTCTACATCTTAGTCCATAACATGTATTAATTAGTGTGTATGGAAACCTACAAAAAAACATCTTGTGAAATAAATGGTGAAAAAGTTAGACTGAAAATTAATAAGGCTTGCACTAAATAACATAAATCTTTTCAAAGGTACCACACACACACCACTGGCCCACACTTAAAATTTTCTTCTTGTGAAACATTAAGAAGAAAAAAAAAAAAAAAAAAGGGCACAGAAATACCCTTCACCAAAATCCCAGAGCTAGTGTTTTGCTTAAATTCACTTCTCAGGAAAAGCAGGACATAAAACAATTTCTTCTATCAACAAACAGATTAAAAACACCATCTCAGGGACCCTGTTCACCACCTGAAAATAGAAAAAAAGAGATCTGGGGATACTATACAACAGAGGGGAAAATCACTTTCACATCTAATTTCTTGCGCTGCAGAAGTGGTCTGAAGACTGTTTCCTTTTCTAAATGTGGACAGCTACAAGAAGACCCTTTTTACACTACAAATGTACTTCATCACTGGACTTTAAGATTCTAGTCTCTTGCAGGATTTGGTCCCAGATAGCTTCCCACCAGTTTTTCAACATCGTTAAGGTGCATAAGCACTCTTCACCTATGTACAAAAAGGTGATGGACCACGTACTATGACTCAGCTCCCAGGTTTTAGAAAGAAGCATATTTCCTGAGCAAGTTATGACAACTTGAGACAAAGGGTTTACAATATGAAAACTGCCAGACTGTGGGCAATAGTAACAGAGATGATCCCAACAGAATCAAAAATGCACCTTATGATTCTCTGCCTTACTCCTTTCCCTATCTTAAAACACAGGATTGAGTAATTACAGAAATTTTATATGAAAATCTGGACCCTATGGAAGATTCATGTATTAACGATGTATGACAGAGTCAGGCAATAATTGTCAGAAATACACAGCCTCCATGCTTATAAATTAATTCAACATTTTCTGCATATTATATGCTTAAATAATTACACAGAAAACAGGATTCTACGTTGTATCTAGCCTTCTGAAGTGACAGCAAATAGCTTCTGTCACACCTCCAAAATAGCATATTATACTTCAAAAGGCACCACAGCATCATCTCTAAGACAGTTCTAGATTGTTGGCTAAGTAAAAATTATGTAAGTATAATCCATGATACATGTCCACTTGTATAAGCCTGTAATTTTTAGTGAACAATATAATCATATTGCTATCATAATGCTATCACCATGAGCAGAACTAATTTACAATTAGATTTATTTCTTTTTAAAATTCACAGTGATTGAGTGTCATCTACAGAATCAAGAGCGCCATTTCTCCCTGCACCCTAGGAAACCTCCATACTCAGTTAAAGAACCTGGCAGACTAGAATCTCTTTCATTTGCTTTATCTGGCATGTTCATTACAGTATTATACAGATTCTAATCCTTTCTTTTTTCTATTTCATTACTGAATGCTCCCCTGTGTTTTATATGCAGCACACACTATAAATCAACTGGGGTAAACGTACATAAAGACTAAGTGCATTCAAGCTTTCTTCTCTACCCCCAAGCACTCGGCAGCTTACTCCTTGATGAAGCATAGCAGAACATCTGTGGTGGCCTTCGCTTAGATTTACTTTGCCAGATTTTCATTAAAACAGTGACTCAATAAAAATGTTGCTTATCCTAATAAAGCTCTTTGGAGCTTTGCAAATTTGCATTTAATACCCTTTAATGTCATTACAGTATTAATAATCTGTGCCTAAAGAGCAATAAAACTTTGCATTTTCTGGTTTATGAAAGAAGCTTCATAAAACCATGATTTTTTTGTGACTCAGCTTTAATGCAGCATAAATAGAGGCACAAGCAGCAAAACTGTATGACACCACAGATTTGTATAAATTTATGGCTGAGTCATCTGTTAAGTATCTCTTGTTTCAGAGATTATATATAAAAATTAATAAAAATTTAGTTGTGAATAATCATACCAGGAAATAAATGGGTCTGAGCTTCAGAAAATGAGTAAGACCTTACTACATGAAGGATTTCTGCTCCCTTTGGCAGCGTAAAAGTTTTTGCCTTGGGGAAAAAAAAAAGACATTATGATGGCTGGAAACAAACCAAGAGAAATCCTTAACTGAATCCTCCACTGATACATGTACTGCATTCTCTTCAAATACTGTCTTAGGAAATGTTTGTCATTTTAGGCTACCTATGGGGTTTGAGAATGTTACCTGTAAAGGACATTCCCAATAACACCATTGTGAAACAAGCCAATCATTATTAGAATTGCAGTAATGCCAATTTAAAGTCAGTGTATGTGGAAATGACCATAAAACTGAGATTCCATTTAGTCTTTCAGAGCAATCAGGCTCCTGATTGATTAGAAAACCTCGTTCTAAGTAGCAGAAAATTTTGGCTGAGCCATGAAGATCCAGGTTCAAACTCTGCTTGTGATTCAGTAGTCTAAACAATAGTCAGGCTGGCTAGAATATCAAGACAATGAGCCTGAAGAAGTCAGACCAATACTTTGAAATGATGAAAAAGCAGGAAGTGCAATAGAAGTACATTCCTTAACAGAAACCATAAGTGACTCTATTATGACTTCAGAGATTCATTCTTAAATGAATTCATGCAAATGTATGAAAATACTGGTCAATTGCTGAAGTCTTATTAATTTTAGCAAATCGTTATTTCCCAAAGCAGTTGGGAAAATAATTTTTCACTATTCTAGGAATAAGTCTGAAGATCCACAGGATATGAAACGCTAAATGTATGCCAGACTGAGGATGATCTTCCCTGCCTCTCCAAAGACAAACTAAGCACCTTTTTTTTTTTGATTCATCCATCTCAACAGGAAAATAAAAATTAGCAATTATTGTCATTATGGTACACAGATACAATACAGCTCTGATCCTTTGGTGAATGCAAAGTAAAAGAAACAAGAACAAAAATTGAAATACACCTGTTAAAGCATTTTTCAGTCAGCTTACTGATGATACAGACCTCACCTGTTCTGCTAAAGAACATGCCAAAACTTCACAGCTGCTTCAGTGTAACTAGTGTTACTCAAAACCAGTGCTTCTGAAAATGCTACTCCTTGATCCCTCAGCTTGAGACTCCTTAAAACAGGAACGGATTTTAATAAAGTGCTGAACACCTTCCTTCTATAAAGCACCTCAAAATACCTAAAAACATTTCAAATTCTACTTCCAAGGTAAATGGCTGGTTTTAATAGTATTGACCTAACACTTCATTATGCATGCTTTTTCAGGCATTCAGATGAAAGTAATGGGCTTATTTATTATTACTTTCTAACAGAAATTTATGACCAGCATCAGTAAATTTACTGGAAATCAAAGTGATCTGTCTCTGATCATTTAATTGCATGGTACCATCGGGCTCCATTTTCTTTCTACCTTCATCCACAAGATGTCCTTAGCTTTTTAATGGGTCCATTTTTCTTGTCTGTGCTCAGTTCTACTCAGTTTCTATCTGATTTTCCTATAGTTTGTACACTGTTTCATTTCATAAACTCATTTATATAGGAAGATTACAAAGGATCTCAAAATGGGTGGAGAAAGCTTATGCAATTAAGCTTCATGAAGTGAGAGGATGATGATAGTGGTCCTGAAAGAGTCTTTCCCCCCTACCTTCCCTGCTTCCAGTCTAAGTCTAATTGAGCTTTTATGGAGGGAAACGAAGGTGACCACTACTTCAGAACTACAATACTAGCTTTTCAGAACAAGGAGACCAAGACAGACCCTATGGAAACAAGCTCCATGATGTTGGTTGCACAACCATTTGTAATACTCATATTGAATTGTCAATGGACAATATGTTAAGAAAAATCTGTTACAGTCTTGGCAACAGAGCAAGCTTCTTTTTGTTCTGTTAGACTAAAATAAGAAGCTTAATTAATTTACAGCCTAAATTTACATTTGGTGTGTGGCAACACATGTCCTCCCAGCTGGCATAATTTGGCACACTTTTTTGAACATGGAAGCACATGGTATTTGAAAACTATCAACTCCCACAGTATTGAATGCACTTCTTTTTCTGATCGGAACACTCATGTGTTACAGTTAATACTTATCAGCTTGCCAATTTATCTTTCAACATGATCACACCTGAAATATCAAGGTCAACATGGACTGAGAAAAAGTGTCAGTAAGAAAACCTTTACAGTAGTGGCAATATATCCATGACCTCTGCTCATTTAGGACCACAATCTGAAAAGACTAACTTAAAACACAAGCATCTTGCAGACATACACATTACTTGAGTAAACATCCATTTCTTCTTCCTCCCCTCAGGGATTTCTCTTGAGAGAATACACAACTACATCACAATTCTCTATGATGTAGAGTTTGGGTCAAAGACAAAACAGGCACAAGGCTGGACTTCATCATTCCATTATTTTTTTTTTTTTTTAAAATCAGTATCCAAATTGATGGGGACAAATGTTGCAATCTCTTAAAAGTTAACATTTTACAGGATACTAAATTGTTAGTCAGCCTTCACAGGAAATGTAATTGGATTAGAGATCCCCATTACATTTTGCTTGCTCCTTCTGTTGAAAATGTTGTTCTGTGCTGAACTGAATAAGATCTTCAGTGTTGTAGGGCAGAGGACAACAATTTGGTATTGAGGAAGAATTCAAGATTTTGACATTCACATTCATCCTACATTATGGTGAAAAGAGCTGCATTGAGAGAGTTCACAAAAATGAATTTTTGATGAGTTTTCCATGTTTTGACTGAAAAATGAGTCTGTAATGCTCAGAACACTGGATTTGCACACTGGACTGCCAACAATGCGCTGGGAAACAGTGCTCTGAATAAGGCACAGCATTGGCACAGATAGAGCTAATTCAAGCCAGAAACATAAATAACTGACAAAACAGATAAATTATTATGAATTATGAACTATTCTTGCTGAAAGAGAAGCTTCAAGTGCTTAGGAGTCCTCAGCAACTTCACTACCGCAGTGATAGTTCATTTATTTATCAGTCATTAGGTCAGCCACATCAAGAATCAAATTAGTGAAAAATTACTTTCTTATAAAGTTTTACAGTTAATCATAAGGAGCTAATGCATAAAAAATACATACAAGTGGCCTATATTTCACAAAACAAGGACAAGAAATATAGTGAACTCTATCAGCAGAATATACAGATCTGTGACAGCTTCTGTGGCTTTGTCTCACATTTGGGTCACTCCACACAAAACACGCAGTTCTCCTCACTGGGGCTTTTCACGTGATTGAGGGATGCTTACTACCATGTACTACCACTACCAGTACTTAATATTGCAGTGGTCTCACACTTTGTAAGGCACCAATTTAGATCTCTCTCTTTTACTCAGTACATTATTGTCATAATAACCTGATCACTTTTAAACTTTCACCTGTCTGTCAAATTTCCTTGCAATTAAGAAACCGGTTCAAAAACCATTTGTGGTAAAAGAAAAAGACAGTGTCATCATACACATCTAATTCTTTAGGAAACCTGGATAAAAATGGCACAGGCGTGTTACGGTATCTAATCAGCTTTCAGTAAAGAAACAGGAAAAAAAAGTACCAAAGGGATGAATTTCTGATTATTGTTGATTTGTACTGTAAGAAAAGCAGTGCTCTGATACTTCAGCCACCATCTGTGTTTCCATTATATAAAAAATCCTTCCAGCTGATGATGAAAACAAAAAAATCCCAGATTTCATCTTTACAGTATTCTTCTCAAAATCCAGACATGACAGTCTGGGAAAGTGAGAGGTGGACATCAGAGCTGTAATGGACGCCTTAAACCGTTCATCAGGGTGAGGAAAGTTACACAAACAAGTGTTACAGTTTAAGACCAAGCTGGCAGCGCAGAGATACCAAAACACTTTAGTCACAGATATATGCTGGTTTTTCAAATTATGACCAGACCTCCCACCACCCATGGTTCATCCCACTCCTCCAGTCCCTTGTGCCACCCCTCACATGCCCCTGGGGCCTCTTCCGCAGCCACCCCCACAGAGGGGTCAGTTACAGGACCAGTAGGGGTTACCCCATGCTGATTGGTCCGTTCAAATCCCCTCGGGGCCTGGCAATTGGCAGTGGTCACGTGGGCCTCCAGATGATGTCCGCAACCTCCACAGCGGGTGATGGCGGGGCTGCTGGTGCCCATGACGCCCGCCGCTGTTCGGACATCACTCTCCCTGGCCGGCAGGGCTAAATGCAGACCACCCCCCTGGCACTGCTGCTAGCCAGCCCCAGTTAAATTGCTGAATTATTAAATGGAAATGGTTACATTTCCTTTCAACATTGTAACAAACCTTCGCCTAAGGTTTGACCAGGAAGGTGCTGAACTGTTTGAATCGCTGCCACTTTTTTTCTCTATTTTCACATCGCTGAGGTATTCTTTCCCTCCAGCCTGTTTTAAACATTGCATTACTTGTGTTTGTAGCATATCATGTTCACAGTCATTAAAATAATAATTCAGGCAAATCTTACAGCAGACTTTTTTAGTTCTGCTATTTTTGATGAAAGAAAGAAAGAAAGGATATTACTGAAAGAAAAAGCATGCTTGGTAGGCAACAGGCAACTTTCCTGATATAAGTTTAACCTCCCCCCCAAAAAAACTTTGTATGTTCTAAATAGGGTCATACAGTCTTCACATGAAGCTTCATAAATATATTTATGAGGCTGCAAGGTAGATATGGGCCCCTCATCAGAACTTACTGCAAGAGTGGTGATCTCTATTCTTTTTGAAACAGAAGAAAATACAGCGTAAAACCCTCTGTAATCTGTTGAAAGTAGGATCTCAGCATTATGCATTGGAAAATGAACTCATTTTACTTGATTAAATGTAGCTGAACAGATCATTTGCTTTTACTAGCAACAATAAACAACTGTTAGAATTCTCATAATATATATAATACAAGAGGACATAATTTTCCTAGATATGAGGTCCTTTATCATAAAGCCTCCTTCTTATATACCATGCTTGTTAAAAATAATAAAAGTGTTCTTACCAGAAAGAAGATTGTTCCCTTGTGGTGTTTGCAGCTTTGGGAAGGGATTTTATAGTGACAGTAAAAGATAAATATATTTGCCATTCAAATGAACCAATGAAAGAAACTAGTGATAGAGTGGCAGTCTTCATTTAAATAATACATAGGCTTTGTTGTTAAAACTGCTAGCTCATCTCAGTTTAATACCCAGATACCTGTTCATAAAAAGCCAGACAATCAGACATATATTTGGATTCTAAGAACAAGCAGCAACTGCACCTTTGGTTTTGCCATTATATTCTCAGTACAGGAGAACACAGTATTCTAAGATACTTTTCAACAAGATCCCCGAGAGCTCTGATTTTCTGCTATTGAACTCTGCAGCCCTTTTTCACTGCAAACAGCAGCTAGGCTGTGTGCCAGACCTTGTTGATCAACAACATTCAATAGTGGTCTGTCTTCAGCAGAAATGCCTTGAATACTCATTTTGGTTTATATAATTAAAGACACTTTCTTACTGTAAATACAAGAGAATCCAGAATAAGGCTTCCTGCAAACAGGTGGAACTTCTCTCCCTCACTTTCATACATCCACTCACACTCTGTAAGTTTTTACTCTTGCATCTTATCTTCTTATTAGTATTACAAACATCCAGTGCTAAAAAAAACGCTCCTCTTTTCTCAAGTAGTTGTTAGTGTTTTGCTAACATATTCAACAAAAGATGCTCATCAAGTCTGACAGTAAGACAGAAAACTGAGCCAAAGCCAGATAACATGCTATGTTCTTACTCCTGTCTTAAGCTGAAGAAACTCTACTGAATTTAATACCACAATACCAATGTAAAAATTGTGGAACATACAAAAGAATTAGATTCGGAAGTTTTCATTTAAAAGCACAAACAAACAGAAGTAAGACTCCACATTTCCTTTTAATATTCATCCAAGGATGAAAAGCTCTGTCTTGCAAAACATCACGGAAATTGGTTTTGAGGTCTACCTTTATCGCATTATACAATAACTTTTTTCCAAGCTCTGCAGCAATGGTGATAATTTAATTCTGCACACTTTCTGGAGGGGGTATTTTCTGAAGGAAAGACTTACTAAGCCTGACATGCAGAGAATGAGCTCTGTGCCTCAAGAAACTACTACCACCAGTGAGGGAAGAATATAGGTTTGAAATATTTATTAGAAAACTTAAGCCAGAGGTGTTTCTCTTACATATTATTTGTTTAAGCCAGAAACCCTTTCAATATTTATTGCAGAAACAGCCAGCAGTTCCCCATTTTTTATTCTTCAAACACACTCTCTTTGAATGCAGAAGTGGAAGTTGGCGAGCTCAGGAGGTCATTTCATCCAGTACATAACCGGGGTGTTCAGAATAGCAGTCTGAACAACTGGCTTTCTCCTAAAAGCACACAGTCCTGAAACAGCATACTACCAAAATGCTTTTAAGCCCGTTTACATTTTTCTACATGCCACAGAAATTGCAAACTTGAACAGAATTAACATTGTTCCACCACAGTTCAAAGAGCATTTTCCATTATAGATATACTGCAATATAACACCATATATTAGGCAGTTCTCACCATTATAAGCTGCCTTCATTTAATCACCTCTTTCTTTATTTTAAATGCACTGCATTAGCAGCATTCCAGCTGGTTACCTTTAACTTATAGCTGCTAATCAAAAAGGGATAATGCAGATTTCTGCCACCTGTTTCTGTTCATACATTGCCTATGAAACAAAACCTAGCTTATTTGAACTGTCATAATCCTTTTTTTTTTTTCCAGAAATAAGTTTTATAGAAATGACTATTTCATCCCATAGACCTTCATCCTGCAATTCAATATGAGTGATAGTCCCATGAACCACTGTACCCATTAAAGTCAGCAGGACTCTGTGGTTTCATTAGCCCACACAAGCACCCTGATTGCAGGATCAGGTCTGGTGGATGCAAGCTGTTGGTCACAATATCAGCCTGACTCCCATTCCCATATTTCATTATGTTTGAACATTTTGACTCATGGGCCAATTGTTTCTGCTTCCTAAATGACTACCAAGAATGACCAAAATATCCGTGTGAACGATATCTGCATCAGCACTCACATGAACCTGCAAGGAGGCTTGAGAGATTTTTGCATTCCACTGCTACTTCAGGGACTGAATTCATCTGAATGAATTTATATTCATTTGCAGAAGTGAATATAAAATAATGGTGAATATCACTGAACACAATTCAGCACTTAACTGATTGAATATTTGTGAATATTTTTAAAAAGTACATTTTACTACCCCTTCTTCATGAAAATGCAGTATTCTCAGAGAGACTTTCTTTCATAATAGTGCATTAAATTCTCTCTAGAGTTCACATTAGAAAGAAATACAGGTGGCACACTCATCTCTTCTCTTGTTCATCTCCAATATGCTCATTTTTTCTAATAAAATAGCATGTAATAAAGAAAAATATTTTTAACACCTAAATTGTCAGAAATTACATTTCAGAATTAATATCCTCTTAATTAAAGGTAACGTTTCATACCTCTTGGAGCTACAGTTTCAGCTTGTCTGCAGACATGCTGACAGCAGCTCATATTTTGAAGCAAGCTTTTGTCTACAGACAGGCTATTGCTCTCTTCCTATTCTTTCTCTGTCTCCTGTTTTAATACAAGCTTGTGCTTTCCAAAACTTGAAAGGTTAGTAGGTAATGTCCATGCAACACACTGCTCCCCTCACAGTAATGTGGGCAATGCTATAGAAATCCAAAGTCATGGTAGTCATCTAGTTTCAGGAAGAGAGTAATAGTATTAGAATAAAACAGTTACTGGCAGTGACTAGTGAAATCTCTTCTACACTTTTCATGCACCCGGTGTTGAAAAGATTTGAAAATGTTTTGGAAGACATATTGACATAGCTCATCATTTATCAATAATCTCTGGAGAAAATCTTCAATGAATATGAAGATGATATGAGTGGGTATGTTGTTTTCAAAGAAAAGTATTGCTTAGTAATAAAAGTAGACAGGTAAAAGAGTACACACACTGATGTTGCTCCAGTCAACACAACAGCAATAAAATAGGCTTTTGTTTCAACATAATACAAATTCAACAGGAGGACCATATGTGTGGCATATTGAAATACAGCAATTTGATTGACAAAGTGGCAACATTTCTATTAAAATACAGCATTATGGAAGTCATAATGCTATTCTGAATCACACAGCACTGGAGATACAGCATATTTTCTTTTGATGTCAAGGCTGATACAGTTTCTACTAATGCAATTGACAGAAGTTCGTTTCCAGCTTCAAATACTTAACCAGAGGATTTTAAAAATAGAGACTTCAGTCAAACAAGTTAATTTTTTTTCAGCCTTCGTTCCCCACAGAGGAATTTCCTGAAGTACCATTGTTCTGTTGTGATGGCATATTTCACAGTACTGTTAGGTGTTTGAAGTGTCTGCCTACCACACTTGTGGTTGTAGAAAATATCATCTCAAAAATCTCAGACCATCACAGCTTCTGAGTTCAGATTTAATCAAGGATAACTGCCATTCTACTGCTTCCTCTGGTGATGGATGTAATGCAGCTAAGAGCACATGATGCTATTAATCAATAGTTGTAGTCATGAGAATCAAAAATACATAGGTTTTTTGTACTTCCAATTGGAGTTCTTGGCTGAAAGAACCCTCTCCACAACTGCAATAGGAAGTTCAGTAAATCTTTTGGCGATATCCTGAACCAGAAGGCTACCTATCATACATAAATCCATATTATCTCATTTCCAAGAGAAAAATCACAGTTCTTCAGAAATTACTTGTCATTTGTGAAATACACATGTACAATCTTTTCTTATATCTGAACACTAATTTAATTTCTTCTTTCCTAAACACACACTTCTGTTGATTTTCCTAAGCTTTCAGATTCCCACTTTTCATTTGAACATTTCTACCAGAAACATAAACAAAATTAATATTAACAAAAATTTTATTGATAATGTACACATATTGTACCATAACAATTTCTATCATTCTCTATTCTGAGAATATATTCTCTTATTAACTAAAACTTTTTTGCATATTTTTAATCCTATTGATTATATATAGAGAGAATCATATATGTCATATATATATATGATGAAGTTTCTATATATATTCTAGATAGTTCTGAGCCAAGCAAAGTTGAAAAAGATGTTTATTTCATCATGTTGCACAGCATGGAATGAGGATTCATATGTTATCTTTAGAAGCAGCCATTCTTGCCCAGTAAACACAAAAAACACCAGATAAAAATGAAAACTCGTACCAATGGACTGTGGAACTCTCCTAGTCTCATTCACTTCCTCTTTAAAGACACTAATTACACCTCTCTGGACCAAAGAGAAGAGATGGACTGTGGAGCTTGAATGGAAAGCCGTATCTGGCAAAGTATCTCTCCATTAACCTGCAAGGAGCTACCCAGCCTGAACTGAACCCTGCATAGATAAGAATCTATCTACAAGGCATTTTCCTGGAACACAACAAAATCCAGATATGAAAATCCTCAAGAAACACCTGTACTTATTTTGCTTGTTCAAGTGTAGGCAACATTATTGATTTTGATGCAAGCCAACCATATTGAACGTGCATCATTTGCACTCTGTGCGATGCCTGGAACTGAAAAAAAGGCTGTGAATGCAGCAGTTTGTACCAGTGGGCATAAAGTCAGTCAGCTGAAAACCAATAATAAATTTTAGCAATAACAATTCTGTATGTATGAGTAATATTCTAGCCATAAACATTAAATATTTGTAACCAGCTAGTGCAACTGGAATATCGTTAGGTCACAGCAACATACACCATCTTGTCCTCTGAAGGCTAGACATTCTCAAAGACAAGCATCAAAATAATGCAGAGTGCTACGATTACTAATAACTTCAGAAGAGTGATTAAAAATGTGATTTACTAACAAGTTGTCAACGCCCAAATCCTATTGACTTTCAAGCCTTATTACTTCGATGCTTTTAATAGAATAAATTACTGTTGTCAACACATTAGCAACAAAATAGCCCCATACAAGAACCAAGCAAGTGCTTCCATTAATTGCAAGCTTTATGCCCTTTACATTTCCCTAGCTTTATGCCCTTTGCCCACTAAGCTTTCCATCTTCCTGTTTATAAGCTCAGCATATCGTCATTTGCCTTATGAAACCTAGCAAAACGAAAACAGATGTTGCAACTGCGTGTAACTGTGGGCATGACTGGCCAGACTGCTACAACCAACGAATATACCATAGCTCAGCTCTTCCCTTGCCTTCCCCTCAACAAGGACATTAATTTGGATCTTTCATCTATTCAGCCACTGATTCTCATAAACAGGTAGAAAAGTAATTATCTCTGATACCTTCCTCCACCCACTTTCAAAGTGGCCAATAGATTCAGAAGTTATTGAGTGAAAGAGAAAGCAGACATGAAGATAGTAATTTAATATGCCTCATTTCCTTCACTACCAAGAAAAATAGAAGATAAATAAGATAATGGAATGTGTATAAAGATACCCGAGCCTGATCTTGCAAGCATACAATTGGCATCTTTTCACATAATTGGAACTACTTACATAAAGAAACTGACATTCCTAAATTACCATTGGAAGGAGTGGAGGTTTATTTTCCAGCATTTTAGAACACAGTGCCTTTAAAGAAATGGCATTGGGTTAAACACTTCAACCCTATATCCCATGAACTATCACGAGTGGCAGAAATACTAACATTCAGAAAGGATGCAAATTCCCAGAATCCTTGTTCCTGCAATCCCAAATATAATGTTGTTATAAATTACTGCTAATCTAACATTTTTGTATCCCAGTGAAAACATGACTGTAGAAACAGTGACCATTCCCCTGTAAATTTCCATTCTTAAATGGTTGTTATATATATACTTTATTTTTATACAAAAGGACTGACTGACAGTAATAATGAAATGAGGATATTATATAGAGACATTTTGATGGCCAGATATCTATTTTATTTCAGTTGGAAGCTTTATATACCAAGTGTAACCAAGGAAATAGAATAAACTCGGAGTGTCTAAGTTGTTATGGGCTGAAGTTGTCCTTGAAGAAATGAGCTAAATAACTGCAAATACGACGTGTGATGTACTATTGATGAAGATGCTAGATATCTGTGATAAAACCATGCAATCTCTCTCTGCAATTACAGAAAGTTATATCAACACAAGACTTCAGATGGACTCTTCATTTCCTCTGTGTTAAAGTACAGCCAGCATCCTTATAATATATATATTCAAGTGGTTGGCTTTCTTTGACTCTTCAGTGGGTCAGATGTAAGTTTTTGAAATTATTGCCCTTGGTATTCCTACCTCACTTTAAGAAGCCCGAGATATCATCTTTCAAATTATTTTTCCCAGGATAAATAGTAATATAATCTCCTTAGATGTTCATCACAATATAATATGCAATTCTAAAGAAGAAAGCAAAGATAAGTAATCAGTAATAATGAGTAAATTAGAATTTAAATCTGACATTAAGTATTTCCTTTTAAGAGCAATGAATAAGAATCTTGAGAGTGTGTAAGTTGCATGTGATATAAGACTCCCAAACTCTCAAAAAGCAGTAAAGATTGCCTTCTGCTGAACATACCCAAAAGGCTGGGATATTTGATTTGTCATTGATTTACGACATTGTCAAGATCTAAATGTAGAGCATAATAACCACAGCAGTTCCAAATTCTGTAGAAGCTAAAATAATTTTCCCTGCCTGCATACAAACCCCAAGTTTTTTAACAGCTGAACAGTATGCAGTATAGTTCAGTTTTACTGTGTGGGTGACTTCTCAAAACCTACATTACAAGCAAAAGACCTATCTGGGATCGGAGCCATTGTGAGAAAAACAATAATAATTTGTATTAACTTTTCAAAGTTTCCTTTTCTGTTACAGGGAGAAAAAGATGCACATATTCAAAACACCATCACTTCTCTGGTCATAGTCCAACATTTCCCTTTAATCTTCATCCCAGCTTCCCCCTGGCAAAATGACCAAAATAAAAAAAAATGAAAAAGAAAGAAATATGAAAATACACAGGTTTTTTCTTTTGAAAGTAATTTCTTATTTTCATATTCCGTATTTAAGTAGCCTTTCTAAAGTCTCGGTGATGGAAAAACTGTATGTAGGTTAGTATTTATATAATTTTATTTTTACTTTCCACTCAGCTATTTTATTCACATTTCCACATCTATCTCCCACCAAACAGGAGAGAATTTTCTAGCAAATAAATTGTAGTAGAAAAGAAATGCCTGCTTCTCTTTTTTTTAATCTTATAATGTAAAAAGGCAGGTGAAAGCTGGTATTTCCAAAGGGTAAATTAAGCATAAGTTTTCCTTCACTGAATCTTGTCAGATTCTTCTCCTGTAATATGTTACAAACAAGCTCACTTAAAGGGTGTGGGAGCTCTGCATAGTGTTATATATTAGATGTGAATCAAGTCCTAAATTTGTTTTGATTTTTTTTTTTTTTTTTTTTGGTTCTTTTTTTCCACAGGTGACCAGAAAAATAAGCTATGCTTCTTTTCTGGATCACTCCCAAAAGCTACTTGAATAAAAGTATGCAGGCTAGAATATTCTGTTGGCATTCACACTGCAAACTCTTGGAGCACACACAGCCCAAATTAAGAAAGATTGTAACTTTGAGGCGTGATGCCTCTCTAGTCTAGCTTCTTGTTCATCTGCACCATCCCATAACACTACCATATGGTGCTACATGATTTGTTCTGTCTGATTCATGCTATCACCCACCCCTGCCTCACAGCTTTCCCCACAGCTTTCCCTGGACCTGTCTGTGCTACAAAAGGCAAAGTAACCTGCCTGATATTGAGAAGGTGATCCCCTGTAGAGGACTCTGAGGCCAAGGTGTACTACCATCCCTGAGTCTAGGATCAAGTTCAAGGTCACAAAGAGAAAGGAAGAAGGCAGAATTCTTCTTGCCATGTGGGAATGTGGAGGTGACTGGGAGTTAAGGCTCCTCTGCCCCAGACAGTCAGAGACATGACTTTCAAGCACCATATGCCTTATTTCTGACAAGACATGAAAAATACCATTCTTGTCCAGGAAAAGATACTAATTTCTTCACTCACACAGAGTTATTCAGCCCTTCCAGAAGAGTTCTCCTTGGTGCTCAGCACAGCTATCTAGAGACCACCTGAACTACTAAGAAGAGAGGGCTTTACAAAATAGTTATGCCCAGTCTTCTCTAGCACATTCGGGGATGTTGCAGTAGGTGTCCAGAATCTCAACTCCAGGGCCTCCCAGGCCTGCCCTCTACTGTACATGGTCTTTTCCTACAAAGGCTATCTCTCGTGTAAATCCACACTGAATACAATAAAAAAAAAAATATCTCATTTGTTTGTTCAGAAATGTTCACACTGTCTGAGTTCCAGCAATTCCACATAGGAAAAATATTTCTCACTAACAGCTTCAGTGGACCAAGAGTAATTCTCTCCTGACTACATTACATCCCATCCTTTGGGGTCATTCTTTTGGAATAGTAAAACAGCTTTTGTGAATTATGTCAGCCAAAAATAATTTTATTTATGCACTGCTACACAAAGGCAAGGCTCCCAGGGAAGGTGTAGGAAGAGTAGCCTTGTTCAGTCTGGTCTTCATTAGACATCATTTTGTCACTAAGTAAAATACGTTCCTTTTTCTTTTTGCATGTTCACATAGCCTGGCTGTGATCAGCACTGGAGATAGCTTGGAAAGGTATGATTTGTGTTGGCAAGAGGGTGGCCAAGCTGACAGAGACTACAGTTAATGTACATAGCAGCTGCTGAAGAACAAAATGGCATCTGCTGTGCATATTAGGTCTGCCGCACACTACCTCTGTGCTTGGTGATGGCCTCCCAGGCTCTAAACAGATGGCTGATAAGCAAATTCAGGACATCTACAACCCTGGTCTTGGAGCACAGCCAGGAACATCAGAGCAGGAATCCTAGGTGGGCAACCAGACTTTCTGTGAAAAGTATTAAGCCAGGGGCTTGCAGATGCTGTAGCAGATTTCTCCTTTTCACTGTGGGGTTGAAGCAGGTTTTCAATTCAGGCCCCATTTTCCTTCAGGGAGAGTTTGACACAGACTTATCTCTGCAAGGGACAAGGTCCATCCCCTCTAGCAGGCACCTATTTCTAGTGTGGTACCACTAAAGGAGTGAGCTCTCCTGCAGAGTCCTTTTAGGAGTTGTGCTATGCGTGCTGTGCCTAGGAAATGTTGCGAGAGTAGCTGCACATCCTTGGAAAATGCATGTTGTCAGTCAGTGCATGTGCTGGAGGATGCAATAAGGCTTGGTGGCCTTGGTATGCAGTAACTTGTGCAATCTTCCCTAGAGTATCCAGGACCCAGACTACTTCAGCATAGGAAGGAATACTCAAGGAATTTGGCCTCCAGGGCTTGGATAGGCACATTCCTATAGGACAGATACACAGACAGTGGAATTACAATGTCATCTGTGAAAAGGGAGAAATAATTTAAACTTTGTGCAAAACTATGCTTTTATCAACAGGTACTTAGTTCAAAAGCATGACAAACAGTGAGATGGTAGTGTGAAAAGGTTCAACTCCTCAGCTCTGCTCCAAGGAAAGCTCATTAGGCTTCCCACAGAATTCTGCAGGAAAAATAACCATTATGAAGTTCATATTATTACTACTTTTAAGGTTAAAAAGCAAATTAAGGTATCAAGGTCTTTCTTGGGTAGGGAAAGGGGAAGGGAAAGGGGAATGCAGTTCCTATTCATTTACAGCAAGATGAAAGAGATCCGCATAGACCTGACTTTTCTCAGGTTTTGGAGTTGCTGTTTGGTTTCACTCAGTCAGATAAACACAGAATGTTCAAGGGGAAGACTCCAGTATTTCCTTTGGAGGAATATTTGTTTTACAGTAATGGAGAGGAAAGCTAGTCAGAAATGGCTGGAAAAGGTTTTGTGCCTTCAGCACGTACACTTTCACAGACCTGCTAGGCTGTAAGCCCCTTCACAACAGCTTCCCTCCTTCATCCTTCACCCTCTGACGAGGTGGGATTGTGCTGCTGAGGCAATAAAATGACAAAACTAGAGAGACCAGCTTTTTGAGTAATAGACCCTCTGTTCAACAGAGATATACTACTCCAAACCTTTGCCAGAATAACAGAAGGTACAATGGAAAAGCATAGTGAAAAATGTGCCTATCCTGCTGAAAGACTTTTAGTCAATGATTAGCTTAAGTAGCCTGAACAAAAGCAAAATGAGTATTTTAACATGGTATCTTCTTAATTTGGATCCCTGAGAACATTTGGAAAAGTACAAACAAAATGAGTGAGGATTTATTCGCAAACAGCCAATTTCCCTTGTAATTTAAAATATGTAGAAGGTACTGTTCCCTTGCCAATACAACCTCCATTATCCCTCACTGGAGGCAATAAGCCACATTCCCCCACTAAGTCAGAATAAACTTCAATTCTTCCAAAGAAGCATAGACCCCTGTCAATGGGGAAAAGCGGTCTCAGGACAAGGTCATGATCTTACCACTGAGAAATACTTCACTCATTTAGAGGTAGTAACCTATATTTTTGGAGTAAAATATAAAAATTAAAAATTACAGTGTTTTTAAATGCTCTGCATTATTTCACTTACTAGCTTAACTCAGGAATTTCCATGCATGATCATACTGCCAAAGACATAATACGTATATGCTATTTTTGTCACAGTGTGCACACTACATTCCATGCACAGGCCAATTTACAATATGCTTCATCTTTTAATTAACAGCTGTCTTCATCTGTCAGTTTCCAGAGGAATGTGCCATGTCTTCATAAGAGGAAAAAGTACAAGAGAAACATAATGGTAGCTAGAGACACTCACTCTAGAAGAAAATTTACACAGACGAAAAGAATTTTTACAGCTTGCTTTCCCTGCATTAGTTTCCTGCCAGACCATCTAGTAACACATTGAGAAGGGACATTCAGTAACGTCATACTTAAAACGCAGGGATGATTGGGTAACTACAGCAAACAAAGCTTCATTTTGCATTGGTATTGATGGGAGTTTGGACTGTTGTTTCTACTAGTAGATAATAGTATTTGGGGGGCTGGGGGAGCTGATATGTTAGCAAGAGTTATGTCTCCTCTTATCCGTCAAGCCTACACTTTCATATCAAAAATCTAGGCACTGTGTGATTATCAAATACTCCTTTACCACTGAGTTTGTAACCCTGCTTTCAATCGCTCTTCCCTTTCTCACTGTAGTTTATTTTATGAAATTGATTTTCCTATCAACTCTTTCAACTTCTTCATCTTCTACTCTGGAATAATCCAGTTTTCCATCTGTATTTGTTCTTAATATTAACAACTACTTGTCTCTCCTAGAGCCTTGTCATTACTGGTACAGCCATTCCTGAAATCTGTCTTCCTACAGTCAAAGCTTTTGTACTTAGCTATGGAAACAAGCAAGTAAAACGTGGGGTTCAGTTCAAGTTCAATATAACCAATGTAAACCAGTTTGGTTTAAGTCAAGGGATAATGTTACTAATAAAGAACTGGCTCATTCATGCTAAGTTTACACATAAACCTGTATCCAAACTCTGGCTTAAAGCATTGTCATTTCTTCTACCTGCCATAGGCCAGCACTAAATCTTTTACAACTTCTACTCCAACGCTGGAATGAAAGACAAGGTGAGTGACAACAGATACGCACTATTAAAAGCTGCTTCTGCATATCTCACCCTGCTTGTTCCTCGTCCTCAGAGCAGAAGAAAATGAGAAGTTTTTCTCCTCTCTGAACATCAGCACTGAGACTGACCTTTGCTTGGCTGATTTTAGAGCTGTTTAGAGTCATTGGGAAAAAAAAGTGGGGGAGGGAGGAAGGGAGGGATGGTTCACTGTGTTACACCAACTCAGAGGGTCAGCTGCCTATGATCCTGGGTCCAGCTCTGATACAGCCCAGCTGTGAGACCTCAGCCCAAGCTTCTGATGACATTGCCCGAGATGTGAGAAAATCTGTATAGCAGAGCCATGCAAGATAAGAAAGATAAAATTGCAGAGGTAAGCCTGCTGAGATGAAGATAAGTAGTAGCTCAAAGATTCAAGGGGAAAGACACCATCATGAGAGGTATACAATCCTAAAGGGAAAATCAGGGAATGGACAGCAACTCAGTAACCTTGACGATCAACTCATTCCAAGGAGCCGTAGAAGTCTATTCCTCCCCACCTGACTAAAAGCTGCCCAATTGCCTTGTCAGCAGGGACTTTTCAGGTGCCTAATCAGGAGTGGTGAGCATATTAATGCTTTGCATAGTTTCTCGTTGCTTATTACTATTTCCTATGTGTGTATCTGGAAGTTGTGTTACACTTTTAAGATTTGTATATCCTACTGGCAGAGTCTCTGCATGCAGTAAAAGTGATCCAGATAGGAAGTATAACAGTAACTTAGAGAACTCTGTCCTTTATTTGTTTACAACAAGTTTACAGGTATTATGCTGTCTTTTTTGGCTTTAGAGGGCTGAGAATAGTCAGAAACTGGTAATAGGTTCACAGCTCAATATTCTGCACAAATGCCAGGTGATAAACTAAAATCCGTATGACTGCAGATGCAACAGCAGCAAGTCTTACCTAATAAACTGAGATACAAAATTCAAAATTAGGATTTAGGAAA
Source organism: Pelecanus crispus (assembly GCF_030463565.1). Classification (NCBI taxonomy): domain Eukaryota; kingdom Metazoa; phylum Chordata; class Aves; order Pelecaniformes; family Pelecanidae; genus Pelecanus; species Pelecanus crispus. The sequence goes on from NC_134643.1 coordinate 119,099,374, forward strand.
CAGTGTAAACATATTAAAAACAAACAAACAACAAAAAAACCAAACCAAACCAAACCAAACAAACAAAAACCCAAAAAAAACAAGAGAAGACTAGCCAAACAGGAGGAAATTCTTAACAATGGCTGTTACTGAGAAACCATAGCCTTAACCTCTGACTCACCTGTCAGAGCTCACTCAGTCAGCACTTTTTCTCCCAGCCCATAACCACAGTGGGGTACGCAGGGGTCTATTCTAGGACCTGTCTTGCTTAAAATCTTTATCAAGTGGCCTGGAGGAGGCGGTAGAGTGCACTTATAGCAAGTTTGCAGATGACTCACAAGGCTATGCTTGCAATTTCTCTATGCTATCATAGTTTGATGGAGGGGGAACTGAAACAATCCATGTCAAGCAGGCTATGAGGACAAATAAAGAATTTAATATCAGCTTTCTCAGAGCCTACACTAGGACTGAACAAGACTTATTTGTATTGATGTCCAAAGGTCACTGATTTGACTGTGCAGACTGTCTTCACTGTGATTTAAAGTCATCCATTACTCTGTGCCTCAACTTTCCCATTTCATCTCCTTGTCTTTTTCCACCTGCATATATGACACCATTTCACGATCTTCCTCCAAACCACTCCATGTCTGTATTGAAAACCTTTCAAAACATTTGCATCTTCTATTAGGGGAAAAAGTAGAACAAAATATATAAATCAAAATGAAGTTTTTTCCTATGCTCCCAGCTAAATGCTGTTTCCTGGAACCTGATAATATAAAAATGTACATCCTCAATGATCAACTTCAATTAGTGACGTATGTTGCATCAAGAGGGCTTTGGAAGGTACCCAATTTATCGTTATAAGTCCAGTCGTGTTCAGTGCACTGAACTATCACAATTACGGATTCACAAATAACGTAGGCACCTTTTGTCTAGTCGTGCTGCATGAACTATCACAGCCACATTTAAAGTGTCTGGTCACGTTCAATGACCACTATCACGGGTAGACCAATAAATCAAAGCAATTTATTAAAGCAACAGACATACAGGTTCTTTGGATTACCGGTGATAAATTCACTGACTGCAAGGCACATGCAAATACCAAAGCTTAGAATAACACAGATGCATCAAAAGACATAAAAGCAACTCTATAGAGGTTTCTAAATTTCCCGGGGAGGCACTTGGTATAACCAAGTGTTCAAATCTTACCCAAAGGCATCCCGATGGGGGGGGAAGAGAGGCTCAGCCCGTCGACTGATCCCAGAGGTCAGAGTAACACATGATGGTATCTTCCCTAACATCCCCTCTCTCTTAGGCTAATTTATACTATTTTTTTACCTTTCAGGTGGAGCTTGAGTGACTCCAGTCATACATACTTTGCTATGATTGGTGTAAAACTTTCTCGCTTTGTTTTAAAGGTATAGGCTTGGAAAAATTCAGAGCGCAGGCTCAGTGAGGAGTGGTCTCACCTTAGAGGCGGGTAGGTTTTGGGATGGAGGTGTGTGTTGGTATTATAATGATATTATAATGAGCAAAGTTTACCAAAAGGACAGCATTTTGTCAAAATCATGACAGTTTGTTGGCTCAGGGTAGTAATTATGCAGCTTATAGGTGCCGTGGTGTTCCTCTGAGTCCCTTATCGCAGAGCTTGGCCATGGTGTCTCCACACCACTCCTCCCTCTGGGCAACTCCCCTTAGAGCCAGTGCACCAGGCTCCCCTGGTGTTACTGACATCCAAGGTTGCATGCTTAGGGAACTTCCTGTGGGATAGATTCCTTGCATCCAGCTGCATTCCTCCCGGAAATCTTCTTCAATGCTGTGCCTTTCCTAAAATCATAAATCTAAGTCTAATGTCTAAGTCACCTCCAGCAATTACTCCACAACATGCGATAGTGTAACTGGGTGCAATAGAATTATGCATAGTGTTTCAAAACACACACATTTTTTGTAGGCTTGAAGAGAAAGAATTAGGTTGTTATTTCTTGATATTTACAGCTGAACCTACAGCTTTTATCAGACAAAGTAATTTCATATTTGTTTTTTCTAACATTAATTCTGTTAACTAGTTAGCATTCTGGAGGAACCTCTGAAACTTCACCACATCAATCTCTTCTACTGAAGTATCAAAAACCTTCACATTCATCTACTATTTCTAAAGATATTTGTTTTTTAAGGAAAATAAAACAGTACATAAATATTTCCATCAGTTATGTACTTTTAAAAAATTGACAGAAGGAACTTAGTAAAAATCCTTCATATTTCATCATCAATTGCTCATACAATAATCACTAAGCCTTCCAATTTTTATACCTATTTTTAACAGTGACTACTTACAGTCACTGGATCCGTATCCTCATGAAAGCCACTGACAAGCTCATAGTTGATTATATAATTAAATGCATATGCAGGATCAGGGATTTCATCTTCAGAGACAGCAATTCTGTCCCAGCAAGGTTTTTCTTTCAGAAACGTCAATAACTTGTCCATTTACTTCACTCTATTTTTAAGATTGTGTTTTTCAGTTTCTCATTTCTAAACCAAATTCATGGTCCCTTCTGTTTGATAGCTTAGGTTCTGCACATATTATCTTATTATTCTGCTCCTCCTCCTTTATTTTGTAAATTATTTCTACCTACTTGTTCATTTATTTTTACTTCATGGAGTAGTGTCAGAAAACTTCATGTATACATAAAAGTTATGCTCACAATGTTCAAGCATAGCTCATTTCTCTTTCATCTTTTTCCTCAAATGCATTTCTTTTTATTCTAAACTAAAGATAAAACGACAGCTTCATTTTTATTTCTTCCACACTGGTGCACTTTAATTGATCTGTAAAAGATGTCAGAATGTGTTGAAGCTGAACAATAGAGCACTTCAATCAAATGCCAAAGTCATCTGTCACAATGTTTTCTAACAGTAACCCAAAGACTGGAAGAATTCATGGCCTTATTGTTTAATTTTGAAACAAAAATTTCTACTTATTTAACCACTTTGAGTTGAACAATTCCTGTTTTGATGTTTTATCTGCACCTCCACATCATAAAAGTGCCAGATTTTACTTCATTTTCAGAAGTCTCTGAAAGGCAGTATTACTTCTCAAAGTATAGGTTTTAAGGGCCTTTTGTTTGTTTGTTTTTCAGATTTGCTATTAAAAATACCTCTTTTGTAGAAGTATAAACATGATTATGCCAGAAGGCAGAATGTCAGGTATTCTAAATTTGCTTTTTCTGTCACTTCTGTAATCATGTGAAATCCACGGCGGGGGGGAGGGGAACAAAACACACACTTAATATGACCTACATAGTCTTGAAATTGCTGCTAAATCAATGTTTATGTTTTGTCCTGTGTTAAGATGAAAAATAACTCTTAAATTATGTAACAACTAAAAAACTCAGCTGTCCTTGTCAAAAAATGCAGAAATCCTACATACAATGATAGTTAATTTGACTGTAAACTTGAAATTAGACTATAACTTCATTGGTGAGGGATCTAGGAGGAATTCTTCCACCTACAGGGTCTACATCTGAATTTCTTCAGTAATACAAAATGGTTAGAAGATTAGCACACAATCAAGTAGAAAAAGCTACCCGAGGCAGGATTTTATGCACCTGTGAACTGTCTGATGATGCTTAATCACCTTAGGCAGGACTGCAATGGGTATAACAGCAGCTAGGTTGCTGTAAGCAGCCATAAGGGCAGTATAAGTTATTCTAGAGGATTGTATCAACTACCAAAGCAGTCTGTAATTAGGAGACCATATAAACATCAATTAATATACTCAAGATACAAAGTAGATTTTAAAAAACAAACAAACAAGCAAACAAACAAACAAAAACTTCCCACTACCACAACCTTCATGAGCTAAACTGCCAAGGTAGATATTGTAGCTGCTCAGTGCTGAGGTAACCAGCTAACTAAAAGCTTTTAATTGCACAGTTGCCAAGTGTACTTGTCACCTGACCGTCTTAAGAAGACTGCAAATCACCAAGCTTCACTGAGTACAAGACGACAACTGACAGACCTGTTTCCTGATGCCCTTTCCAAGATACTGTGGTGCTGAAACAAAATCACTCTTCAGTATTGAGAGCTACAAGTTTTCATTGATTCTTTTTTCTGTTCAGGACCAAGATGAACAGTAACCAAGTGAAACAAGGTGATTAACAAAACACATTCTCCACTTGGTCTTAAACCCTTGGCGTGAAATGTGATTAGCTGTTAGGTGGTAAAGTACCCTCATACTGGCTGACACAGAAGAAGTCCACGCTACTGTGGGAAGAAGAAGAGGAAGATCTATATTTCTGCTACTGTCCCTCCATTCTCCATTCTGTTGGAGAGCAGGACAGACTCATTCTTCAGCTTTTCATAGTTGTTATAGTCACAATTCTATGATTCCTAAAGTGTCCTCCCCAAAAGGAAGGTCTACGTATACACATGCAAAACTAATTAACTACTCTATACTAAATTAGGAACTACTAGAAAAACCTCAGTTTAGCTAGACTCTTGGCCAACATACATTTGGGTGCCCCACAATACTCTGATAATGTAGTGTATTGAAAAAGCTTCACCCCCACAAACGTGTAAGTTTAGTGCTCAAACTCAGATGAGTTTGGATAAAAGAAGAGCTATCCTAAAGTATTGCCGTGCACGTGTATATATATATATATAATGTATACATATATACACACATATATATACATGTATATGTGTGTATATATACAATTTTTCCAAATTCGAACCGTGGAAGCTTTTCAGTTTAAGAAAACCAGGAGACTTCAGCAGATGCCTTGTTACAAAATCCTATCCATGCTCATAGCTGTTAAAGATGAAGAAAATTTGCATAGTATTCGCACAAAACTCCAGACAGGATATTTGTAATTCAGATTTGGTTTACAATGAATTCATTTACATTTTATAATGACTTTAGCACACAAAAAAAGCCAAGAATGAAATAGGTTTTTTCCCCAGTTACCAGAAAGTAAGAGACATATTCAATGCACCGGTAGTAAGAGCACAACTTCAATTTTGAACATCACCATCAACAATAAGAAATAGCACCAGCCAGATTAAGTACATATTTTGCCCTAAGGCACTTTATGAAATGCAGGCCCCCTGAGCACCACCGTCCTCTTAAAAACTGGCATCTGAAATTCTAATGAAATATCAGCTGAATAAGGGACTGGTCCTCTTTCCTTCAAACATAGTAACTCTATATTCATTCCTCCATGCACACGCCTAAAACCCCGTTAAAGTTAATGGGTGTTACATGCACACCTAAGGGGGAATAGCCCCATAAATATTCTTAAAGGGCACATAGAGTGTAAAAGAAAAGTCTTCACAAGTAGATTTTTTTTTTTAATGGTGTAAAAATGTTGCAATTTGGGAATCAGTTTCAAACAGGAAGAAAGACCAATGGGAGGAATTTCCCACCTGGCTTTAAATTACAATTGCAGGAAATCAAGTTGCTTCTTTCAAAATTGGAGATAATAGCAAGTCAGCAGAGTAGTTTTATCTCTCTGCTATTGAGAATAACTTAAGCAAACTTCTTCAAAGACAGTGCTGTGTACATAAAGATTGATGAGTTTGACTAACCCATTAAATCCCTACCTTCAAATAGGTTTTCTTTCTTTTCCAGAAGACAGGACAGCACATTTAAAATAAAAACTCAAAGTGTTCTGACCACATTTTCAGTTTTAACTACAGTTTAGGTAAACGGTCATTACATCTGTCCCATCAAAAACCAAGAAGCACAGGAAGATATAGCTGGCTTCCTAGATTTGCTCTCATTTGTTGAGTTCCATGAATGTATGTAATAAAAATGTAAATCCAACTCTGGGGAAGAAAGGAATGGCATTGTGTTTTTCACAGAATTGTGGAAACCAGCTCCACAGATAATACATTTGTAAATTTAATAACGCCCCACTATGTCAGTGGCTGTGTTACCTCTATTTTCATGTTGGGGAAATACCAATATAAGATCTTATTAGTGCACAGAATTAGGAAGCAACACCTATCGTGCTCATCAGGCTGGCCCAGGACATCACCCAGCATGACACAACAGTGACAGCACTCCCTTACTTATTTTGCCTACACAAGTGCTTCAAAAATTACGTGGCAGCAGAGAGGGAAATTCTCTCCCACAGTCAACAAATAATAGTACCACTCTTCACAGTCCCATCAACAAGATCAGCAAACCTGTCTGTAGGGCTCGTGCACACACACACCTTGTTGTCCTCCCTAACTTCTTTTTCTCCACTCACTTTCCCAATCTGTGAAGTAGCCATATTGCCACGCACACAGCACCTGCTGCACTTGCTCCCCATTCCCAAATTGTCTGTACTTGAATTCACCTGTCTCCTCTCTCTATCCCTCCAGCCCCTTATTTTATCTTCAATCTCATCACTCTTTCTCAGTCTATTTTGGGATCTCAATCCTAGTCTTCCTTAAAAAATTGACTCAATTTCTTAGCTTCTCCCCAAAGGGTTTAAACTCCCCGCCACTTCTGCTGCCCTCAAATCTACATTCAAACTCATTTTCTCTGGACCACCACAGGGTCCTCCAACCTTCCACTCTCATAGCACAGCAAACTTATCTCATCCTCAGTTTCTTTACAACCACTTGCCACATTTTTCCAAATGAAGCCTGCACAAACCATCTCGTCCTCTTCCCTCCTATGTATTACAGGCTCTTGCTCTAACCGAAAACAATAATTGTTCAATAATCTTCTGCATTACTATGAATGGAAGGACAAAAATGAAAGAAAATAAAAAGGAAAAAAAAAACCAAGACATCTCCTTGCTTTGCACTTCTGTGTTCAGTCACACCGCAGCTTTTGAAATAAGGTAATAAATAAGTAACTTTATAGGAAATTTTCAGATCCACCATGCTTGGTATAGAGAAAGATCTCTGCATATGAATTCTAATGCATTTACCCACCATGTGTACACTAGGCTTTGCAGAACATGGGTAAACTAATATTTTTCCAAAGCTGTGTAATTTCTCCAAACTGGGACAGCTTTTTTTTTAAAAAGTAGAAAAAGACACATCTTTGTCATAAAACCAACCTACATCCCAAATGCTGCATCTCTGCTTTAGGCCATAGGTCTGCTAGAACTTTGCAATTAGAGGGCTGTAAAATTGTTGGCAAGCAATGTGGCTTTCCCCAATTTCATTCCTCTGAAATGGTTGAGCCATTTTTGCTGAAATTGTCCCAAAATACTCAGCCTAAGTGTATACCAAATGTGGAGAAATGTCCACATTGTCAGACAAAGTTAGGCAGCAGAAAATACGGAGTTATAATGAAAATGCTCTGGCAACTTCACTCTTTTGGCAGCACTACCAACCAAGAGCTGAATGTGTGATAATTATCAGGTAGAGCCTTTCTTCACTGCACCTTCTGTTTTACACTCAATTTAGCTCTTATATTCCCTCTCGCTTCTTTTGTTTCCAGTTTTTTTGCTGACAAACTCTTTGCAACCTTTGGGGACATTTATTGCTCACCCAAGACTCCCACACCACCTAATCTGATTGCGACTCTGGGGCAGGAGCACAGTCAAAAAGTGTTGCACAGTCAGACAGGGTAAACTGTCATGCCCAGGTGTTTACTATCAGTGCTAAATGCAGAATAACTGACCATTGCTTCTTCACCCTTACTGCAAGGTGCATTGACATCAACACAGAGTATCTGACACCCTCAGAAAGTGTTGAGACTGCATTTCTTACAAAACTATTTTATCTAAAGAGATAGCACAAATTCTTACAATAAGCTAGACCCCAAGCTTTCTAAGTCAGTGATCCATTATTTGGCTTCACAAACTTTGGAGCAGTCCCCTTGTCTATCAAAAAATGCAGTAGCTGCCCATAGGAGAAACCACATGCTATTAACATGAGAAGGAAGAGGATGCAAAGCAGATCTAGGAAAGGAACAAATTGTTTCTCAGTCCCTACTTTCCCTCCCCAGACACAACTTCCTTCCTAATGCCTTTTGAAAGTATCTAGTTCAAATGAGCAATTGAGTCAGAGTAATGATCTGACCTTTTCCAAGTATTATCTTACATGAAACACAATTGCTTTAAGACAAAGCGCATATAATTATTCAAATTGGGGAGGCATTTTTCTGCTAATGGAAAGCAAGCTGCCATTTTCCACACTGAGCAGCACTATTTCAGAGCTATTGAGCCCTGGAGCTTTCTCTAAGCCTTCAGTAGCAAAAGCTCTACTGCAGCACTTCTCCAAATCACTGAGTTCTGATAACTGAGAGGTATTTAACTGAAGCCTAAATCTATTAAATAGAAATTGCATTAAAGTAACATTAAGGATTTGATTAAAACCTAGAATACCAAGGGTAGAAGGGAGAGGGAGAAAGAGATAAAAACAGAGGGGAAAATCAGAATCAAAAAGCTCCCAAAATGCAGAAAAAGGAATACATAGTCATGTCTAAGCTTTGATTTTTTTTTTTGCTGTTCTATAGCAAAGATAATAAAATGAAAAATATAGTATGCTGATTGTTTTGACTAGAAGAACTTGCCTACAGACCAGCAAATTGTGCCAATTTTTAAGACTGATTGACTTTGAAACATCAGATAGCAAACTGGAAATTACTTAAACCTTTAACTACAGAAAAATCAGCATCTGCTGCTTTCATTTACACTACAGCCTTATGCAGTGTTTATAAAACACTGCATGTCTTTCCTTCATCAGCTATTCCCCAGTTTTACTTTTTCTTTTCATTAAAAGGAAGGAGAGCAAAGTAACAAAGAAAGGGAAATCAAATGTAATGCAAACAGACTCAAAAATTACATTTGAAACAAAATCTGAGGCAGTTGCTGCATTTTTTAATAACATCCCAGTGAGCTATTTTTAATGCAACCTTCAAAGAAAGAAGACACTCAGGCGTTGGGAAGAGGGAGGAGGAATTTCACTTTTGATGAAGTCGTCTGTCTTTTTTTTTTTTTTAGCATTTTGCTTGCATTATGCTTTTCTTTAGAAATGTAGGACCTGAGTAAACGTAAGAATTCCATGATGACTGGAGAATTACAGCAATGACATCAAAGGAAATAATAAGCATATGCATGCTCTCACAAAGAATTAATTGGGGTTTCTGCTATTATCCTCAAAAATTGCTGGCCATATATTAGTTGCAATTGCAGTTTGAGCTAGTAGGCCTTTCCCACACTCCAAAGTGCAAGTGAGATTTGTACTCAGGTGAATATTAAGCTGGCCATGAGGACATACCCAATAATCTAATACAGATCCACAATTCTCCATAAATTCCCAATATTTATTTCACAAACAAATAATCATACAGCAACACTTTTTTTTTCAAATCAAGAAAGAAATCCTATAAATTGAAAAACATATAAGCATGTATTAGAGAAAAGGTGAAAGTTGATAATCTAAGGGTTAAAATGGATAAACACCCAAGATAACTCTAATCAAAACTGACTTTAGGAGAATGCAAGCTGAGCATTTGTGAAGATATAAGAATTTTACTAAGGTGAGAAACAGAGGATTAGTTCTGAAAGAAGGTTGCTGGGAGGGCTGTTTACTCTTTTTAACTAGCACCCACTTACACCAGTAACTAGCTTTGTATATAAAAGAAAGCTTAATAATTGCCACTTAATTACAGCTTTAATAGAGACACTGGATAATTCAGAAACCTGACAAAGAAATCAAAGAATAGTAGATCTGACTTCCCAAGTATTTCTAAGATGATAAAACTCTGAAGGGTTATGCTACAGTTATAGAAAAAAATGTTATGTTATAGCTCAAAAAAAGAACATAAATAGGACCCAATCTTTAGGAAAATGTTGCAATGGAACTAAAAATCTTCAGAACCAAGTAAGCCGCTACCTTAGCTGTTGTGTCAAAACAAAAGTTTGCTATACATCATTTTGTGCTCCAGAGGGGTAAAACAACCCATCTGTCCAGTAGCCAGACCAGAATGGCCATAGCCTTTTTGCTTGTTTATTCAGTTGTAAAAAAAGGTTTTGTTTATCTTCCTCTAAAAATGGTCAAGAAAGGAAAAGTGATGCAGTTTGCTGATGTGCAATTCTACACAGAACACTGAATTCCCCCAACTTGCACTAAAGTTCAGTAGGAGGTAGGCAGGTCAGCACTTGTCAGAAGTCAGTCAGTTATTTATAAGAAAGATATAGTAAAAGATACATGGTTTCCAAGTGGTTTTCTCCAAAATTGTTTCACTCAAACTTTTAAAAAGCTTTTTTAAATTTCTTTCCCCTAAGATTATTTTCCCAAAAACAAGTGTCTTTTTTGTTTGGAGAAAACCTGCTTTTTTTCCCCTAAATCCTCCTCTCTCCAACAGATGAAAAAAACAACCACAGCAACGAGCAGAGTAATCAACAGTAGAGGACTGAAAAGGGTTAGAAAGAATAGCAGTTTCATTTTGTCTGATATAAAATACAACTTTTTAAATAAAACCAAAAAAGGGAAATTTTCTGTATTAACACATCCATTAAAATTTTCAATACTGCAAAAAGCTATTTTCCAGTAAAAACACTTGACATTTGTCAAGGTGACAAAAAGTGGAACTAACGAATGTGAATATATAATTTTCCCAGGAAGGTCAAAACTACAGATATTATGCAGAAATCTTAGTTGCTCTGTTTAAAAAAAACTTTTCTTATTCAACCTAGTTCAAAACCAGTAAGTTTTTCACTAAGCTTTTACTCAATTTCTGCCCAGAACAAACTCAGTGAAACCATGGCATCAGCAAAGCTGTGAATTAGGACCACACTAAGATTGAGAAAAGACCTTGTGGAGTGAGTAAAGAAGTAAAAACATACTAGCAGGCCCGGAAATGAACATCTGTCTTCTGTGTCTCATCTGGTTCTACCCCCAAAACATCAGATTGTTCACAACTCTGATAATTTTTAAAATAGCTCTATGTTCGATTAGTGAACATCCTGAAAACACCATAGGATGTGTAGGATGCTGCATTCTTCAGATTTATGTGTATGTTCATATGGTTTGCAGGAGTAGGTTGAGCCTCACTGAATTAAAAAAGACTACTTGTATGTTTCAAGACAAGCACATTTTTTTCTGGAACAAAGTCAACGCTGAGCAGCTCTAAGCCTGGGGAGAGCCACATCATTCAGTAGAGCACAGAGACACTCCTCAGCTGGTGCTGAGCATGCTCTACTCTAGAAACATTGCCATCGCATCATCATATATTGCATTTCACACTGACAGCAAAGCATGCAAGATGGAAAGCACAAGATACCTGGGGAAGATTGTGTGTCATGCTGCAGCCTTCTGCTGTGCAGATTTACCTTTAGAGGTCTCTAGCCTTGGGGCCTTTACAGCCAGTCCGCACCTGCCCCACAGCACATCCTACTTCTGCTGAAATTCCCTCTGTGTGCTGATTCCTGCCCCTCTGCCCAAGACAGCCAACAGCAACCAGCAACCCAAAGGCAGGGTCTTTCCCCAGCCTTGGTGGCTCCCACTCCTCCCCTCTCCTCTCCTCTCCTGCCCCACTTTACGCCTTCACCTTGGACCCCCTTGCTCAGAAGCAGCCCTGGGCAGCACCTTCCCTCACCTCACCCCAGGCCCCTTGCTGAGGAGAGGATGGGCCCTGCACCAGGCACCTGTGGGGCTCCTGCCTCCCCCTCCACATGGCCTACACAGATGTCCTGACAACCTCTTCACCTGACCTCCAGAGCTGTGGGATCACTCCACTCTCACCCTCCTCACTGACGTTGCAGGCCTTCATTTCATGGCTGAAAGAGGATGGGTCAACAGCGAGCCACAGCAGCGCTTGGACTTCTCCTCCAGACTCTCTTCTGCCAGCTCTGAGGGAGAAGCAGGAGAAGATGAGTTTCCAGCAGAGACCTAGACCCTGAGGCACGGAGACCTGCTTCTCCCTTGGCAGTGCTGGGCGAGCTCTGCACTCCCTGCCCAGTGCTCTGCCAGTCCCCAGCACAGGCTGCCGGCCCCCATGTCTCCTTCACAGCCAGGAAAGGGGCATGGCTGGAGGCAGTGGGGACTGAGAGTCCTTGAGCTCAGCAGGGCTGGAGAAGCACCTGGGCACAGCCTCCCAAAAGGCAGTGGCACCCCTTCCCCCTCCCCTGTCCTGCCCTGCCCTCCCCTCCCCTGCCTTCCCCTGCCCTCACCAGCTTGAAAGTGCTGCTTCCCAACCTCCACAGCCTGACACACCTGTGCCATCTATGACACGGGCCTCCTGTGACATGGCCACCGCTGACCCGCTGCCTACTGTGACATGGCCACCACAGTTCCCATTGTATCTCTGGCGGCCTCCTGGGGCAGGCCCGTAGCTGTGGGTTGTATCCCAGTGGGTTCATGCCTGCCCACACCACCCTCGTGAACTTTTCTCCATCACAAACATGTTAGGGCCTGTTCTGCAGCCTTGTAAAGGAAATGCAGCTTTTACACACACTTAGGGAAAATATTTACACACTTAGGGAAAACACTGTTCCTCTGCCTTTTCCCAGGCTCTACTCCATTCCTTCACTCCAGAGTCCTCTCCTCCCACCCTATTATCACCACAGGTTACACTCGGTCCCTTCAGCAAGGCAAGGAGAAGCCGGGTGGGTGTTGCAGGGCACCAGTTGCCATCAGCAGAAAGCTGTTTCTCTCTGCTGCTCCTTTCTTCTCACACCTTTCCCCTGCTCCAGTGTGGGGTCTCCACAGGAGCTGCACTTCTTTCAGGAATATCCATCTCCTCAAGCATCGGTTTTCCACATGCCACAGTGAGTATCTGCTCCATCACCATGGAGCACCCCCTCCTCTTTCTCTCACCTTGGTGTTCCCTGTGCTGATTGTCACTCTTTTTGTTCTCTCTTCCCTCTCTCTGGCATTTTCTGCCCCCCCCCCCCGCCCGAGCGCCCCCCGAGGCGCCGCCATGTTGGCTGCGGGGCTCAGCCCTGCCCCGCGCTGGGGCCGCTGGAGCCGGCTGGAACCGGCTGTGTCCGGCACCGGGCAGCCCCGGCCGCCCCGCACAGGGGCCGCCCCGCAGCCACCCCAGTTACCAAAACCTGGCCACCTACACCCACTATACCGGCTTATGTATTCCCTAAGTCTTTCTTCCTCCACAAGGTGCAATGCTGCATTCCCACAGGTTCTGCATCAGCCCAGAGAACTGGCCGGCCTTACCAGCGAGCAAAAAAAGCACCGGGTGCCTCAGACTTCTCCACGTCCTCTGTTCTTACAGTAGTCCATCTTGTTGCCCTTCACATCCGTCACTTATTTTAACACTAGCTGAGCTTTGACTTTCTTGACTCCATTCCAATACACTGGAGCAACGTCTTTTTATGCCTTCTGTGAAGCCCATCCCTGCTTCTACCTGTTTTTTTTTTTTATTTTGTCTCAGTCAGGATTTTCCTGTTTATCCATGTCTTCATCTACTTTAAGGTTCTCCAAAAGCCAGAAGCTCCCCACAATGCAAGGCTGCACTTGTCTCCCATTATTATTCCCCAACCTATGTCTGAACCATTAAGCTTAACCTGAAGTTTGTAATGTAAACTCATCACCTGCTGTCAAATCTTCTGCTAGGTTTTGTGCACTGTGCCTGGCCTGAAAATTGCTTGCAAGAACTGTATTACTGCCATTTGTCATTAATATGAGTCACAGCATCATCAGCCCCAACCCTCAAAACCATTTCTGGTTAACCTTGGGAAATCTATCAAAATTATATAATATACATTTGGCAATTGCCGTATTGCAGATTTTCCAGCAGTCACCCTAATAATCAAATACCCACCAGAAATTTCTGAGATGCTGAGCTACTGGACAGCATATTTGCCAAAGCATCAAAATCAAGCAGATGAACAAACCGTGTTTTGGTGTCTGACCATGTACGTCAGGACAGACAGAAAAGTCTAAGTGAAGAGTTAGTCTACGCTAAGAGTTAACTGACACTGCTTGTGTGGGCAGGGCTTAGAACTGGAACAATTTCCTAAGGCACTCAGTCTTGGTCTCTGATGTTACAGAGGTTACCTTAGTGCATTTCCTTCCATAAATGCATCAGGTACAAAGGTACTAAGTCTAGTTCAGCTGCCTTCTCCCAATACAGAAAGGCTATTTCAAAACGGAATTCCTCTGAGAGTTATAAACTTTCGTCAAATTCCAAATGTGGGTTTTAATCATGGCCAGATCTTGCACTAACATTCACTTTCAGTTTAAATAGTCCTTCTATTTCAATAATCCTTACCTGCCTTTATGTACCTTTGTAAGATAAACGTCTCCTTTTAGCTTTCATTTTTCCAAACTCACATAGCATCCTCGTGTTGAACGGTGTCTGTTTTCCAAATCCTCATACCCATTGTTTGCATTTGTAGTTTGAGTACATTGTTCTTGAACGTGGATGAACAGAATTGTCCACAGCGTTCTAGATGAATCTAGCAGCACCTTTTACAAAAGAATTACTATTTTTCCAATTTCAGCCATAAGGATTTTGAATTTGTCCTTCTTTTCTGCACTTACCTCTTTTGCATTTGTCTTTTTTCCTGTGCCACATCACACTGGTGACCTAGACTTACCTTGTAACATTAAACAAGCCCTCATCTTTCTCTCTAACATTTCTTCAATAAGCACACAAGTTTGTACAGAAATTCTTGCTATTAATCCTTATTATAAAACCATAGCCATGTCATCAGGATCATCCATTTCTATCCATATCATTCAATGTCTTCCAACCATATGTTATCAGCACATTCCCATTTCAGTATCCATCCTATGGCAATAGAAGAATTATTTGCTATGTTCTGAGCTGTATCATAAAATAAACATATTTTTCATAGTGTTTGCCTAGCAGGGTTCAGAATTAACTGTTCTAGAAAAATCCCAAGCCACCTACATTTTACTACTAAATGCTGAGTAGCATGTAGCCTACATGAGTTGAGTTTCCCCCGTGAATTTACTTTATATGACAGCTCTGGCCACAGAAGTTATGTTGGCTTACTAAGATGCTAACAGTATAGATTCAGCTGGAGTTTGGCAGAAAAATAGAGAAAGAAAAAAATTATGCACAACATACAGTGTTCTGGGCAAATAATGCTCAGAAACTAAATACTTTTTTAACTGTGAAGTACATTTAAGCAGCTGACAGTATTTTCTGAGAACTTTAGAGGATGATAATTTTTCATATTTTATCTAGCACTTTATTCTGAGCACATATGACCCATCCCTATGACATGATAGGCTGCCCTTGCAACTAGTGAACTTTATGGCTCAGAACTATGTGGAAATATCTTTGGATAGTTTCCATGCTCAACAACAATAGATTTCACACTAGCAGTGGACGATTGTTAACCTTACATTCTGTCCAAAGATGTGCTGAATTCAGAGTAAAGTTGGAAGACCTTGCCTCAGCTCTCTGTTACAGGGCAAATTTTGCCTGACATCCTTATTGCTTGGTTTGAAAAAAAGAAACCTTTAAACTCTTGTCCTAGACTACAGTTTCATATACAGTGATTATATTTTTAATAGGAGAATACAGATGTTTTCTACTTCACAGCAGAAATGTAATAAAAAGTATTAATATATGGAAGATGCAAATTTGATTCTGCAGAAATGAAAGATAATAAATATCAGCCAAGATCCTAAAGTACCACTGAAAACAGGTAAATATGAGTCTATCAGTGAAACATTCTGTGTGTTTTCATGTCATCTTACCAGAATGCAAAAAAATTTAATCTATGTAAAACCTGCCTTTGTTCAAACATTCAGCATTGGTTAAAAAAAACATGTATCAGTAAAAATAGAAATAGCAGCTACTAAAAGAAACAGTTACCATATTTAAAAGTTAAGCAAGTCCCCCAGCTGACTAGAGGCAATGTCTAAATTTGCAAAAAATGTTATTAAAATATTCTGTGTCAGTCTTTTACGGGCAAGTGGTTTGTGTCTGTACTAGATTTGCCAAATATTTAGTTAGTGATTCAGATTTCCTTGGCTATATCTTATGATAAATCAATATGCATTTTTTAATTTCTGATGTATTATGTTCTGATGTATATAACCAGTTACTGTTTCCCTCTTCCACTAACACTACTGCTGTTGCAGAATCTAGGAAATCAGGATATAGAATTACCATTCTGTACTTTTCATTGTATTTTTCAAAATACATACTGATGATACTCAATAGGCAGATGTGTGAAGACTGAAAAGTATTTTCCAATCAGTAAAAGAAATATTTCTTTCTGTACCAAATTAACCTCTAACCCACAAACTCCACTTAACTGCTAGTGAGAAAGCCCATGGAGTTTAGTTTCCCATTCATTAATTTCTAAAACAGCACTCTCTTTAATCCTGCTCAGATTGTCAGAGTACCCCAGACATCAGAGGAAGCAGGACAAGACACAAGAGTACTCTTGCAATCATTTTATAGCATCATACTCTCATCCCCAGTGAAACAGTGGGCTTCCAAATATACAAAAGTCATGGGATTTAATCTGTAAGGGAGCTTGACCTGACTCTTCCTTGATCTCCTTGTAGTTTCTTCTGCTCCAGAGACCAAACCTAGCTTTCTGTCCTTCCATGTTATTGTGATGCTAGGGTCACACCTGGGAAAGAATCAGAAGGTGACATGGAAAGCTCCAAGCTGTGTTCTCCTTTCATGTATAACTCCCAGGATTTCTGAAATAAAATCCAAGTATTGATGAGCACCATTCACTAACGGGTTTCGAAATGCTTGAGGAAAGGTGGTAAATCAAGAATCTACTCAGGATCATCAGCAAAGCCAGGAACAGAACTAACATCCTTGAGTTTACACCTAGCAACCTGGCCTGATGGAGTGATAGTTAATCCTACTCTTCCTTCTACTATGAATCCAGTCAGACTGTGGCAGGAGTTTTGGGCTCATCTAGATAGCTACATGAATTCATCAGGTCAGCTCCAGGCAAACTAGCACATTTCCAGAGTCCAGTGTGACTGTCATATAGAGAACATTTTAACAAATGTCCCAAAAATAGTATAGCCATACCAAAGGGATACTAAATGCTAGTTGTCAGCAAGTCTAATTAGCTAGGATATGGCATCACATGGAATCATATAAATGGCTTGCAGTTCTGAGGCTAGTTTTGGCAAATGCTAGTTTTGGCATATCTCTTCATTCACGGCACGAGCACTCATATGATATCTACAGAGGAAACAAACTAATCTGGGTTGGAAATGCCACTAAAAAAACTCAGGCCAAAGTTTGAACAGATCAAATATCCAAAAATAATGGCGTTCTACAAATAAGCACAACAACTGTTACAGTACCGGAAAATACATAAACAGTTACAGTATCCCAACATTTCCAATGAAAATAGAAATTATTTCTTGCATGGAAATAACAGATATATAAGTGAGAAGGGATATATTGCAGATATATTTACAGTGAGGAAAAAAATTGAGCCTTATTTCTGTCACATTAAAAATTTGAAAAAGAATATATTTTATAGTTATTAGGTATGTGTGTGTATACAAACTCTCTTTCAGACAGAGGTGGAAAGATTCCTTTTTTTGGCATCCCTTCAAATTACATAGCTACAGCACAGTTATTTGGTAATTACAAGTGCAATTGTAGAGTAGTAACAGTTTTTGTTACTACCAGTTACCACTAATTCCCTGGTTGTAATACTGTGTTCCTAATTATGGTATAATTACAACAGAGTTAATTTGTAACACTAATGCACTCAGTAAGAGTATTACAATGAGAAAAGACAATGAATAATACAGTTATGTAGTGAATTACCCAGTAATGTTAATTAGGCTTAGTTAGGTATTGAAAGGAAACTTGCAGAGCAATTCTGCTGTAACTGCACTGCAATGAAAGTAGCTCTATTGTAAACCACAGGAAGGTTTCATCAAGGCTTGAATGGATGCCATTAAAACCAAATAATGCTCTTAAACTCTAAAAAAAGCATTTGGAGCCACATATATGAAATTCTTCAAGATTTCGATGCAACTCCACACAATTAAAACAAAGAAACCAACAATAACCAAAACAAATCACAGATAAAAGTTCCAGATGTTCTTGTTGGACAGGTTGCAATGTGATCTTGACCAGAGATTTTATCTTTTCCACCTTACCTTACAAGACTGTCTGAATTAAATTATTTCAGGAAGTAAAATCAAGGCATTCTTAAAGGATTGAAGGAAGCCTCACCAAGGCCCACACTGACCACATCCCAGGGACTCTAAGGGACCTGTGAAGCCCTTTCTGAAAATATTCATTGCCAGTTGCCTCAAGCCACTGTTGCAACAGCTTGGGAGAGAAGGTACATAGCTTCACAGTCAGCCAGTTCAGACTGCTGAAGGAAATAATCAAAAGAAGGAGGAAAAGATCTTCAAGCTTTGGTGTGGTGGAGAGCAGCAGCTCTGGGCACTGAGCAAAGGCAGACCTTCCAGCGCTCCTCTCCGCTGTGCCTGGCTGCAGGTCCCACACAGCTGCTGTCCCTGGGCCATGGGACAAGGAGGGTGACAGGGATGTCAGCAGGGCTGAAGAGTCCTGGGCAAGTGCCTTCACCTTCCCTGACGATCTCCTTCAGGTACCCTGTGCTAATCCAGGTTGTGTCTGGGGGAGAACATGAGGGATCGGGGGCTTGGGCACACCAGCTCTTCCCTGAGGGCCTCCCAACAGGTCATCGTAGCCCATCCATGGCATCGCACCTGACCTGGCTTGATTACTGGGAAGGTGCAGAAGAGATCAAGGCTTCCCTTCCTGCTCTCCCTCCCTCCCTTCCACCCTGGAGCCAACCTCCAAAGGGGCGCAGATAGATGCACACCCTGGCCAAACCCCACATCTCTCTGCCCTGTGCCAGCTCCTGCCAAGCCCCAGCTGGAGCTTCTCCCACCTGGAGCCACATGTGCTATCCCTGCCAGGGCCCTTTGCCTAAGCCTGCCTTCCCCTGGTGCCTAGGCAGGAAGTTTCCCCAGCACCTCTCAGTCCAGCAGAGACTGCATGCCTGCGGGAGCTGAGGGGGGAAGGCAGGGGTGCAGGGCAACCTTTGGGTCTGGCTGGCCCATAGGGCTGCTGCTGCTGCTTTGCAGACTGCAAGGAGACCCTTTGGGAGTCCCTTACTGCCCCTCTCCCACAGCTTTCTTGGGCTTTCTTTGATTTTCCCCTCCTAGCACCAGAAAATGTCAGGCACTTTGCACGTCTCTCTTGGCAGGACATGGCATGGGCTGCTGAGAATGCCCTGGAGGAGACCAGCTGTGCCACAAGGGCTGTGGCTGGGCCGTGGGAGGCAGCAATGCCAGTGCCCCATCTGCCTGGGCAACATTGAAAATGTAGCTCACATGGTCTTCTGCCTTCATCGCTTCTGTTTTGCCTGCTTCCAGCAGTGGGCCAGAGGGAGAGGTGTCTGCCCACTCTGCAGGCAGCCTTTCGAGCAGGTGCTGCACGTGGTTAGAGCAGATGAGGACTAGGAGGAGTATGTGGTCAGCTCATCCACCCACCGCCAGAGAAACGAGGCCAGGGTCCAGAGCAGATCCCTGCAGAGCACTACAACCTGCACAGGCGGCCCACTGACTACGACCCCTCAGCTGGGAGAAGTGGGCCTGTGGGGACTGATGGAGCACAGAGGCATGTTGCAACTCTGGGGCCCTCAAATGCCACCTCCCACCAGGCTTCCGCACCCAGCATTTCTGAGGAGTGAACCCCATTGAGGGCAGGGAAAAGCCCAGGCAGCCCTGCTGCTGCACCCTACATCCTCAGTTGGTACAGTGGTGCTGCAGCCCCCATGTATTGGCCTCTATCGCATCCAGTAAACATTCAGATGCTTTTCAGGGTCTGTGTGTTTCAAAACCAAAGAACAACCCACTGTAGGGAATGCTTTCCAGCACTGTCCCAACAGCATGGGAAATCGAAAGGGGAGAATTTCTTGGCGTGTACAATGATTTCACTTAATGTAAGTTCTGCAATAGGAGATGTTTCTCTCATGCTCTCCCAACCTCCCGCTTCCAAGCACCAAGGCAGGAGTGACCAAGCTTTTTGACCAGCAGTCAAGCTGCAGGTCCTGAAGACCTGCACATAGTCCAGCTGTCATGAAAAGGACCTCTACAGTTCCCAGGGGGCCTGGTGGACAGTCGAGTTGAACGTGAGCCAGCACTGTGCCCTTTGGGCAAAGGTGGCTGGTGGTATGCTGAGCTGCATTAGGTGGAGTGTGGACACCAGGTGGAGAGAGGTGATCCTTCCCTTCTCAGCACTGCTGAGACCACACCTGCAGTACTGTGTCTGGTTCTGGGCTCCCCAGTGCAAGAGAGATATGGACATATTGGGAGAGTCCAGCCAAGAGCTGAACTATGATAATGAAGGGACTGGAGTATCTCCTGTAGGAGGAAAGGCTGAGAGAGCTCAGCTTGTTTATCCTGGAGAAGAGAAGGCTCAGGGCAGATCTCATCAATGTGTAAAGATGACAGAGCCAGCCTATTTCCAGTGGCATCCAGTGACAGTAACAAAGCACTCCAAGGGAAACTGTACTTAAAAACTATACAATTCCAAGCACTTAAGTTCCTTCCTGTTGAGTTTGGGTTCTTCATGGGGGGTTGAACCAGATGACCTTTAAAGGTCCCTTCCAACCCAAACCATTCTGTCATTCTGTGATTCATAAGATCATTCCGTCTTTGAACAACTTGCAGTTGCTTAAGTGAGAAATGCTACCTTTCTCCTGCTATTCCCACTCAAGCTGACCAAACAGGAGTAGAAAAATAGCTAGAATGCCATGAACAACCACACTGACAGCTGAGCAGCCAACAACTGATTCTCATCAATTAGAAAATAAAATAAAAGTTCACCAGTGGCAAGGGGCAGCACAGAACAATGTATCTGTCTGCTTTATACTGTGACTGTGTCAGTCCAGCTGAGTCCTGCACTGTGTCGGCCTCCACATTACTCCTCCTAGATCAGCAAAGACAACTGGTTGGAACAGGCAGAGGTAGCTAAAGGACAAGCCTGGTTATTTTGTCTCAACTCTGTCCCCAGCTGCCCACGCAAAACAACTGAAGAGCAGCAGAGCTACTTTTCAAATCCACAGCAAGGCCACTGCAGCCCTCTCAGGAGCAGAGCAGGAGTAAGGGATTTCATTTCCCAGACAGCCTGATTACTGAATGGAATATATTTGACCTTATGACCAGAGTGGATTTACAGACAAAAAGAAAAAGAGAATGCTATGCATTCTAGCACATTTCCTGCTGCAAGTATTTACAAATTGGACTCTACCTCTTATCAGTTAAAAATTTGTGAGGAAAGGTCAGATCACTACAGAGCTTTTTGTATTTTCTTAGCCTATTAGAACAAGAGTGCAAAAATATAGAGAAATTGCAGCTTTGAAAAGTTTGAAGACATCTAAGAACATCTATATGCAGTTTGAAAATAAATGTTCAGATTTGTAAATGTGTTTGCTATGATCTACTAAGCTGCATTGTACAGTTTTGGGGCGCTCCCTAGCAACACCCTGTACGCCCATGGTATTACAAGATTTTCTTAGCTAGCTTTGGACTCGGTGAAAGAAAAGCATACTTGCATATTGTGTCTCAGTTGATCTGTTCACTAACTTATTATTCAAAATAACCTACTTATTTCTCCACATCTATGACTCCCTCAAGTGCTTCAATTTCAGGCAGAGATGGATGCAATCGAGAGTTTAGACAAACATATATTCCCCCAAAACCCCCACTCACCTAACAAAGGGTTTCAGATTCCTCTCGGTGACTCATATATATAAAATTTCAGTACTGAGACATTCAGTGTTGCAAAAACCAAGCAGTGGTTTAGGTTTTGCTCTATTTCTCTTTGTATTAAATTTCCCATTGCTGAAAGAGGGGAATGGAACATATTTGCTAATGCAAGTGGGATTCTCAAAAACGTATCAAAGAAGAAACAGGGGAAAAAAATGAGAAAGTAACTATTTTTATTTGCTGTCTCATAAGAAAATGGCCAGTTACCTTCTTAACCAGACCAGTCATTTGGGTATACTAGATTTATTACTTGTCTAGGATCACCTTTTTTATATTTCTCACAGAAATATTCCAAGTATCCCCACCAAACTGCATCATCAGTGTTTGTTTCTTAGCTTCAGTCAGGCTCCTATGCTACATATCAAACAGAAGACACTAAAAAGCTTTGATATATCATGTGGCCATGAAAAATGAGGAGACAGACATTGTTTATTGGTAAACCCATCCTTTTGACTAAAAACCTTGAGATTCTGACTGTAAATTAAGATATACTTCTTCATTATACTGTGTCTAAAAGGAATGTGTACTGAAATCCAAAATTATTTCAGCAAAAGCAACTGCTTTTATTAAACTCCCAGTCAGAAAAAAGTTGATGAAACTCTTTTGAATTCCTTAATAGCTTGTGTTCCAGATGGGTTTTTTTTCTACACTCTTGCTAGCAAGTTTTAATAGCTAGATAGCGCATCACAATTCCTTTTCACTGTTATCTTTAAATGAGGATAAAATTGAGATGTGTTTCATTTTTCAAAACACTAGTTTATTCTTCAGTCCATGGCATTGATTTAAGATCTGCAGTTGAAATCTGTTCAGCATTGTATGCCAGAGACAAGTTGCCTTTCCACTAACTACTATATACTTTATTCTTCATGGACTCATTACTAATTTAGAAATGTGCAAGAGAAAGAGAGAGGTATCAGACTGCAGATCTTCTGCAGTTCTCATCAATGTTAATTTTTTACAAAGAACAACTAAATGCAAATTATAGATTAAAAAATAAAAATAAAAAAATATTTCTTTTGAGATACTTTAATTTTGAAAAAAAGGTATTTTCAGACATATACAATTAGGACTATTTATACCATTTTTCACACTGCAAATCTGAATACAAGACCTGCATATTTCAGAGGAAGTTGTGTCTGAAAAACAGGGTATTGTAAATTAATGATATTATTAGTAAATATTAAGAACCAATCATCAAAATCCCAATGATGACAAAAATAGATTTTGAGAATGGACTTTGCCTGTCTTTTTTTAATTATTGTTTCCCAGTATTCATCTTCGTCTTTGGTTGTAAATGGCCTTGGGCTGCTGATGTGCTGTCATGCAACTGCAGCCTCGGAGCCACAATTTCTGCTCTTGTCAGCTGGATGAGCCTGAAAATAAGCAAGGCCACTGGACTTTTCTTCTGAGATCAACTTTGCCCCAGGGAGAGCTGGTGCAGAACATATTGCAATACTTTTCCTCTCCCTACATCATCCATCCCCTGCAGTCAAGTGCTCCTTTTACATCTTTTAAAGGAGTTGGATGTGGGAGTCCATGTTGTAATTTCTGACAATTTTACTATGATTTTTTCTTCAGATGGACATTTTCTTAAAGTTCCTGGCACTGTAATCAAGAAAATGAAGAAGGAAACTATGGTTTTGTTGGATTTTAAAGTTTATTTCCAGCCTTATGATAGAAAGTATGGGAGTAATCCATCTGAAATTCTTTAAAAAACAGACAGATTATTTGTATTTTTTATATATATATATATAATCTTTCTATATGTATATATGTATGTGTGTGACTTTGAGTTTATTTTGTTTTTTTCTTTTTTCTCCCCTTTTAAGGTTTTGGATCAACAATAGCAAAGTTCATCAAAACTTCATTGTGTTCCAACTATATATGTAGATAAGCTGTTATTTCTCCTTTGAAGGTCTTCAGTGTTATCTCTGCCACTTTCCAAGTGTTTTAAAATGCTTAAAAACCATTTAGTACATACAAAAGCACACAAAAAACCCAACATAATTCCATTAATGTTGAGATGTCAACTAAAAAAAGCACAGATTTGCTTTACTGTCAAGATTTAGCCAAGAAGTTCTCTCAACATCAGTGAGTGACATTGACTAAATGTCTGTGCCTACAACACAAAGTTTTCAGACACTATCTGTAACCATCATCAAATTCACAGATTCTGAATCATTAGTTTGAGCATCACCAAATAAGTATTTGGAATTTATACTACTCTAGAGTAATTTGTTGGAAAAAATAGCAGCACTTGATGTTAGGAATTCCATGAAAACACAGGGTGAATCAACTATTGCTGAGCTCCTCTCTCTAGAGAAGCTGGTAGTTAAAAAAAGCAACTCACAAACCACCACCAAAAAAGCCAAAAAGGTGATACAGAGCTGATAATAGTATAAAGTGGGGAAAGATGGAAAAATATGGCTACCATACTAATCTTGTTGCCATAGTAACAGTCTATTTCAACCAAAGGTTACACAAATCAGAGAGCTAATATTTTTAAGGAGTTCACAGATGAAAGCTGAGTAAAGATGGTTACCAAAAAAATAACATGAGCAGGAGCTCTGGCATACAATTCAAGCAGGGGGAAGACCAGAAAGATCAGAAGATCAGCAAGTAAGTGTTCTACAGAAGCATAGCAACTGTTCCAAGTACGCTTTCATATTAATGATGGACTCAGAGCAGTCAAAGCACAAATAAAATAATCCATTAAAATCACAGAAGATTTTTCTTGATCCAGGATTACACAGTTTGACCCCTTATCTTAGGTATATCAAGAAAGTAAAATTAAAGAAAACAGCTAGCACAGAGAAACAGGTTGAGTAACACAGACAATATAGAGTGCAGATGTAGAAAATGGACACCTAGCAACTTCAAGAACTTGACATTTTATCATTAAAAGCTATTAATTTTTCATTGATTTAATGGACTACTTCTGATTTACACCAGCTGAAAATCTGACCTACATTCTTAAAAGTGTTGGGTTTAATTTCACATACTGCAAATGGTTTGGCAAATTACAACAACTACAAGGTGGGAGTAAAGGAATGGATCAAATGGCAAAGAACATAGAGATTTCATGTCTCACTCCTCAATACCTGATTAATTTTAAGGGTCTTTAAGGACTAAGTTATATTGTATCTGGTAAGAGAGAGAAGTTCACCCAAAGTCTTCCCAGTTTTATCTTAAAAATGGAAATGAAGCAGCTTACTTGTACACACACCCACACACCACACAAATCAGTTATTTCCCAGTAGCTGACATTGATTAAAAGGAGTAAACCTTGGCTCTGATCAAGCCATTAAACAGCTTGAAGGTCATAAATAATTCTGAGGGCTACAGGTAAACTTCATGTATAGACCACCTTTAAACACTGGAATTGATCCAATTCCTGTCAACAGGAGAAGTGTGTATATTATGAAGCACATATTTAAGTACTTTTGCTAAATGGGGCAGTAGTTAAGATACAGTGAAGTGCAATAAAGGCAATAATTTCTTAGGTAAAATTTCACTCATTCTGAATTCTCTGCTTTTACAGCCTTCACCTCTAAAAAAATCTAAAATTATTTAAATACTTCGTGCGATGAAAGTAACCTGTAATCATGCAAAGCAATGTATATTCAGTCCTCAATAAAGCTAACCTGGAGATCCAACGACACAAAACTAGAAAACTGTAAGGTTACAATTTTCACAGAAATGTCCTACTTCTGACTTTTTGCATATATGCATTAAGATGGATAAGATTTGTATTATATAATTGCAGAATGATAAGTAATAATGCTAGATTATTTGACCTTTATCCTAACACATCCCAGATTCTATAAAGTTTTTCATTTAACAGAAAGATGTGCTATTAAAAGAATAAAAGAATTTGGGTTTTGTTACTGTCAAACAGTAAGATCTCCTGATTTCTCTACCACAACATTTTAATGAAATCATAGTGGGCAAACCTACCTAAAATGAAACTAAAGAAACTCTATTGCAATATAAGCATAGAAAGCAAATGGCACAAACACAAAGAGCTGGAGAAGTTTGGGGTTTTTTTTTATTATGACTTGCTATGAAAACCTTTTGAGTTGTTCTTAGACTTATTAGGTGTGTTCCAGTGATAGAAAAAACAGAACTTTAGAGATGTTGAGATTTCTATCCTGGCTGGTTTTTTTGCGTATATACAACTGCAACAAAGTTTTGCCTTCTCAAAAATGTAATGAAAGTTTGCAGTTACTGTGTCCAGAGGTCTTCTTTCAGTTAGGATGTATCATCCCTTACTCACAAACCTCAAAATGTGTACGCAAAATAAACAACACAGTTATGAGTTAATGGAATGAAAGTTGGGTTTATTTTTGCTTGAGGTGTGGTCGCATCTTCAGTATTAATGGCATGTAACTCACAATGGAAAAGGCAGACAGCATTATAAAAATATATATTTTAAAATTCATTCTTTTCCTTTTACCTGTTTGTCTTAGTACTGAGAGAATAAATTATCATTAATATGAGGACCTAAAACCCTAGTTATCAGGATATGGAACTTCAAGTAGTCTCACACAAATGCAATTTGAATTACACAATTTAAATGGAATATTTCCAATTATAGGTGTTATATAAAGTACAAGATATTTATAATGCATTAAAAATACTGCTTTCCATCTCAGTGTGTTTTATATTCTGCACCAGAGCCAGTTACTGTTAAGTTCAGACTACAACTCCATTACCTGTAGTCTATTCATCCACCCATAGCAAAGCAAAAATTTTGGAGTGCTTTTAGGCAGACACACATAGTGTGAAGGCAGGCTACATCAGAGTGGAGAAGATATATAGCTGCTTTTTGTTACAATTGCATACACTTACAGCAGCAACCTATTGCCAAACCTCGTGAAATGGCATTAAAATAGTATAAAAATTTATCTGTGACCTTGCTAGACATGCATCTAAGACTCTTTGGTCTGGGGTTGGTGTGTTTTTGTGATCCAGAACACTGTCCTGCAGAAGCTGGGGTCTGCCTTACAACTCTGCTTTACTCTCAGTTCTCTTGCCTAGATGCTCTGAATTTGTTGTAGAGTAATGCTATGTGGCAGGTGATGTAAATCAGCAACCAGCAGCCAAAAGTACAGGCGGAAGAGTTAAATGCCAGAGAACGGATTAGGTGGCTGCATTTCAGACCTAGATGTGGTAGCACAAGCATCTCTGGTCAGAATCAAGTGTCCATACCCTGTTACCCCCAGTCTAAATTTAGCTGCTTCATGCAGCAGAGAATGACTTTTTGACTGCAGAATCCAGATAGTTCTTATTTGAGATTGCAGCACTAAACATATTCTGGGGCTCAATGGTTATAAACTATTACTCCCACCTCCCTCTTCACAAACAAAAAGTGATGAGTTCCCAAAAACGGTGAACAATCTCAAATAGGGAAGAGACAGGTACAAAGAGGACCCAATCTTATTTTCTCCCTTCCTGCAGAACCACTCATAAGGTTTGAGTTCTGGGTAGAAAGCTTGAAATATAGTTCTGCATATTTTCAGTATGGATTCTAGCTGCTGCAGTATCTGGCAGACTCATCATATTTGCATTTAAAAAATTAATATTTTGTTATTTTCATTGAAAAGTTTGAAGCTGCAAGAAAGAAACTGAATGTAAAATATTTTGTGTGTTACCACTGGGAAATCTGAGACACAAAGAAGAATTACAGCCACATGATCCTTCCTAAAAATGAAAGTTTAGTATGAAATATGCACACAGAAAATCCTTAAAATATTCAGTTTGTTATGTGATCTTTGAAAAACCATAGTCTTTAATGTTAGTTTAGCATTTGTAAATGCAGATGAATTTGTATACACCTCCAACATAATTATTTGCTCCATTAGGTCCCAAGAGTGCAGAATTCTAAATTCTAATTGGATGGCATTAATTACCTTCTGCTAGGAATACACAATATTCTAAAGGGTTTACCCAATCATTTAGTGTACTCCCAAACCTAATTCTCAGGCTAGCAATCAAATCATTGATATTACCGAGTCACCCAGTATTTCATTAGTTAAGGCTCACTTTGGAGTTACTTATATAATTGTCAATAAAGGTGAGCAAATACTGAACTCTATCATTGCAGCTAAGATAAGGGAGACAAACTAGAAGGGCACAGCAGGAGAAAGGGGAATGGGACTAGCATGGTTCTACTGATGGTTAATAAAATATGCCTATGTATAATCAAGACCAGGGACCAAAATGACCCTGGGAGGAAAACATTTAAGGGAATGTAAAAAGGGGCAGGAGACTGAACTTTATAAGCTTCTAAGAATTATAAATTAAGGGAAAGAGAGTTCCAAGGCATAGCAGGGAAATGGAGGGAGGCACTGATCCCTAAGCATGGTTAATGAGATCAAAAAATCAATCTTGTGAATTGGGTGATCCCTACTTAGCATTTGTATTAAGATAACAGCCAAACCTGCAAAGATAGAATCTAGGACAGCTATTATATTACTTAAACACCCTTGCCATTAGAAAGTTTGTCACAATGTCTAATTCGAGGTCAGTACTTGTCACATTGTCGTCGGCAAAACAGTTTCAGTTCAGGCAATTTTACTCAATTGTTTTATTGCCAATTAATACAAACTTAATTACTGGTTTGGGTATTGAGAAAAAAAGACGACAAACAATTAAAACCTTCCCTTAGGGAAATACCTGCTCCCTTCCTCAGACTCAGCTTCAGTGCAACTTTCCTCCTTGCCCCTTCCTAGGCTCAGCTTCCCCTGTTGTCACCACCACACGTTACACTCAGTTACACTCCCAGTCCCTTTTGTGAGGTGACTGTGTAATGGTTTCTTTCTCCTGCCCCTTGCTTCTTACTCGTTTTCCTCCACTAGTCCATGTTTTTTACTGCTCCTGTGTTCCAGCAGGGTCCTCCAGCGGCTGCAGATCTTCCGGGGTGTCCCTGCCCCAGTGTGGGTTGGACATGCGCTGCAGTCCTCTGAGAGGTGTCCATGCTCTGGTGCAGGTCCTCTAAGGACTACACTCCCTCAGGGATGTCCCTACTCTGGTGTGGTTGCCCATGGGTCACAATCTCTTAGGAGTGTCCCTGCCCAGTGCAGGGGCTGCAGCCCATCAGAGGCACCTCCTCTGGCACTGAGAACCTACTTCCAAGAGTGCATCTACAGCCATATTCCCAACAGTGTCCTATTCCATGTGTTTCCTCCATTTCTCCTCTGCTTTATTCACACATTTCTCTGAACATGTCTCTTCACATATCTCCTCATGTGTCTCCTCCCCTCCTGGTTGTACCTGTTCTTGAATGCTATTGAACTGCAATGCCTGGTGCTCACCTGCCTTGCTGCAGTGTCAGTGCCCTCCTCCCTTATCCTATTTTTTTCTGTTCTTTCAGTTTTCTCATTATCTGCTCAGAAAGTTTGAGGTTTATTACATCCTCAGTCATTTGTTGCACTTCTCAGGACCCTATCCAGTTAGTCCACTTCACCCTTTAACATATTTGCCTAAGACTTTCACGGTGTCCAGCAGAGACTCTTCCGAACCTGAGAGGGCAGAGAACTGTTTCTCATAACTTTCACATATTTATTAACTTAGTTTGATGTTGCTTTTTTTCACAAGTTTGATATTGAGCCATTCATTGTAATCTCAAAATCTTCCTCCACAGAACAGTTGTCAGCTAATCCTTATCTTGGTTCTGCAAAATGTTTAGCAAAGAGTGCATATTGACCAATGTCAGGTTACATTTCATTTATCTCAGACCATTTCTCCAAATTGTCAAGATCATTCTGAAATCTCATTTCACAGTATTTGCAACCAATCCTATTGTATTTGCAGGCAGTCCCACTCAGGTGCACTCCCTTGCCACTCAGGTCTTTACTAGAAATACTGACTAGTGTTGTCAATAACTTAAATTGTCTACAACACTGGTTCTGGAAACCACCACTTCATGTAATTTCTTTTTGTTTCTCTTCCTCTAAAAACCCAAGAATGTTTTTTTTGAAAATTCTTTTCTCTCTGTTATGACTCATGCAGTAAAACACCCTTCTGGTACACTATAGCAAGAATTTATGGAATATATTTGAAAAGATTTCATTCCAGTTAGCAGTAAGGCACTGGTTAGTGAAGTGCTAACAACCCAAAATGAGGATACTAGAGTTAGAGGGATCTGCTAGGAGCTCCAATCTGCCATAATAATTTCTACATCTCATGCTCCATTCCTCAACGTTACTACGGGGAGACAAGGCTTAGCCAAAGCAATCCATTCATAAAGCATTGCAGTCACTACAAGGAGTCAATTGGCATGTTCCACAACTGAGCAAGGAGTGAGGTTCTTTCTTCAAATTTGCACTTTGGAAGTAAACTCCTTGACTACTACTGAAAATGTGTATCACTCAGGCTTCAATCAGTCTGTTCTGGGGTTCAAGATATATCTTCAAACCAGTGACCTCTCTTGAAATAACATAGCAATGTTAAATTTCAAAATAAACCCCTCCACCCCTGCTTTTTGTTAAGATTTCAGTCACCCAGGGAGTGGATTCGTAAGCACACTGGAACACATAACACAGTGAATATGATGAGTAATTTTTTTCAACATTGGAATTGCTCTGTTTTTGAAGTAGATGTGGCTATGCTTCCCAATCAAGAGCTTCACTTTGTTCATGCCTTCTCCAGTTCTGCAGGAATAAAATAGGCAGACACCACCAAGCACCTCCACTTCTCCGGAGTGTAACTTCTTGCTCACACAAGCAGATTCATTCTGTACTTTGTTATATAATTCTGTGCTCCTCCTACAGCTCACATCTACTGCAAGGTTTTTATAAGAAAGTAGGGAAGCTTTAATGTAATGTATTTGATCCCTCTTGTGACTTTAAAGTTTGAGCTACATAGCTATGTCTCTCAAATGAACAAGTTAATTTTACAGTGGTATTTTCAGTATCTTCAACTGGGATATATAGGCTGTGAAAAAGTTGTTTTGCCATGATTTTTTAAAAACTTATTTTTATTCTTCTCCTGTGAAATAATGCTTGGATCACACACCTACAAGGACAGTGAAAATTTAATGATGTAAGATATCCACAACTAAAAGGTACTACACAGGGGAAAAAAATAGGCACCTCATAAAGTCTTAGTTTATTTTCCTCAGTTCAGGAAAAAATATGTATTAGAAGTATATTGAATGCAAAATACAAAGGGAATCCCTGAATGGTTGGACTCATAATTTACAAGCTTGTAGCCATGGGGAGAACATCACTTGACATAAGGGAATATGACAATGTCATAAAATATGTGAACCAGGACTAAGAGATCTCTGAATCTTTACACCAGCAGCACTCTAGTTACTACCATATATCATACGCAGAATGCTGTTCCCCGGGGTGAAGAATTTTGTGTGTTCTAACGAAACACTATATAACTTTTCACAATATAATGACGAGGCTTGGAGTCAATTAAACTTTAGCGTAGCGCTACTGGAGACTGGCAGTATTCTACATGGAAAATGGTGAATATTGCCAGAGCAATGAGAGAGGATGCAGAAATGAAAACTGCAAAGAGCAGTGTCATCAGTGCAAACTGACACTGTTGAAGACTAATTCTGAAACTTAGCTAACATTGTATCAGGCCAAGATATTTTTGTAAGCTGACGAGTAAAGGACACTTAACCATCCCTAATCAGAAGAAAAAACACTCGATATCCTTTAACCAAAGACATCCCGGAGCAACTATTACAACAATTAGCGACCACGATATCATAGGGTTCTCGATTCTGGGCGATGTAAAGAGGGGCAGCAAAACTGTTACCATGGTCTTCTGGAGGGCAGACTTTGGCCTGTTCAGCACGCTGGTTGGGAAAGTCCCTTGGGAGGCAGTCCTGAAAGGCAAAGGGGTCCAGGAAGGCTGGGCCTTCTTCAAGAAGGAAGTCTTAAGGGCGCAGGAGCGGGCTGTCCCCGTGTGCCATAAGATGAACTGGTGGGGAAGACGACCAGCCTGGCTGAATAGGGAGCTTTTGCTGGGACTCAGGGAAAAAAGGAGAGTCTAGTGCCTTTGGAAGAAGGGGAAGGCAACTCAGAAAGAGTACAGGGATCTTGTTAGGTCATGCAGGGAGGAAATTAGAAAAGCAAAAGCCCAGCTAGAACTCAATATGGCCACTGTTGTAAAAGATAATAAAAAATGTGTTTATAAGTACATCAACAATAAAAGGAGAGCCAAGGAGAATCTCCATCCTTTACTGGATGTGGGGGGGAACATTTGTCACTAAGGACGAGGAAAAGGCTGAGGTACTTAACGCCGCCTTTGCCTCAGTCTTTAATAGCCAGACCAATTATCCCCAGGGTACTCATCCCCCTGAGCTGGAAGACAGGGACGGGGAGCAGAATGGAGCCCTCATAATCCAGGAGGAAGCAGTTAACGACCTGCTGTGCCACCTGGGCACTCACAAGTCTATGGGGCTGGATGGGATCCACCCGAGAGTATTGAGGGAGCTGGCAGAGGAGCTCGCCAAGCCACTTTCCATCATCTATCAGCAGTCCAGGTTAACAGGGGAGGTCCCTGATGACTGGAGGCTTGCCAATGTGACACCCATCTACAAGAAGGGCTGGAAGGAGGATCCGGGGAACTACAGGCCTGTCAGCCTGACCTCAGTGCCGGGAAAGATTATGGAGAGGTTCATCTTGAGTGAACTCAACCAGGAAGTGCAGATCACCCAGGGGATCAGGCCCAGCCAGCATGGGTTCATGAAAGGCAGGTCCTGCTTGACCAACCTGATCTCCTTTTATGACCTGGTGACCCACCTAGTAGATGAAGGAAAGGCTGTGGACATCATCTACCTGGACTTTAGCAAAGCCTTTGACACAGTCTCCCATAGCATTCTCCTTGGGAAGCTGGTAGCTCATGGCTTGGACGGTCATACTCTTCGCTGGGTAAAAAAGTGGTTGGGTGGCCGAGCCCAGAGAGTAGTGGTGAACGGAGTTAAGTCCATTTGGCAGCCAGTCATGAGCAGTGTTCCCCAGGGCTCTGTTTTGGGGCCAGTCTTGTTTAATATCTTTATCAATGATCTAGATGAAGGGATTGAATGCACCCTCAGTAAGTTTGCAGATGACACCAAACTGGGTGGGAGTGTCGATCTGTTCAAGGGTAGGATGGCCCTGCAGAGGGACATGGACAGGCTGGACCAATGGGCCGAGGCCAACTGTATGAGGTTCAACAAGGCCAAGTGCCGGGTCCTGCACTTGGGTCACAACAACCCCATGCAACGCTACAGGCTTGGGGAAGAGTGGCTGGGAAGATGCCTGGCTGAAAAGGACCTGGGGGTGCTGGTTGACAGCCAGCTGAACATGAGCCAGCAGTGTGCCCAGGTGGCCAAGAAGGCCAATGGCATCCTGGCTTGTATCAGGAATAGTGTGGCCAGCAGGAGCAGGGAGGTGATTGTCACCCTGTACTCGGCGCTGGTGAGGCCACACCTGGAACACTGTGTCCAGTTTTGGGCCCCTCGCTACAAGAAGGACATTGAGGTGCTGGAGCGTGTCCAGAGAAGGGCAACAAGGCTGGTGAAGGGTCTGGAGCACAGGCCTTATGAGGAGCAGCTGAGGGAACTGGGATTGTTTAGCCTGGAGAAGAGGAGGCTGAGGGGAGACCTTATCACTCTCTACAACTGTCTGAAAGGAGGTTGTAGTGAGGTGGGTGTTGGTTTCTTCTCCCATGTAGTTAGCAATAGGATGAGAGGAAATGGGCTCAAGCTGCGCCAGGGGAGGTTTAGGTTGGATATTAGGAAAAATTTCTTCACAGAAAGGGTAGTCAAGCATTGGAACAGGCTGCCCAGAGAGGTGGTGGAGTCACCATCCCTGGAGGTGTTCAAAAAACATGTAGACGTTTCACTTTGGGACATGGTTTAGTCTAGTCTACCCTTAATTGGTTTAGTGTGGACTTGGTAATGTTAGGTTAATGGTTGGACTGGATGATTTTATAAGTTTTTTCCAACCTAAACAATTCTATGATTCTATGATTCTAACTATATCTTGAAGTACTGAGAAACTGATAAAAGGGAACATCCTACCCCAGAAAGTGCTGGGAAAACTGGACAATTGCCGAAAAACAGTAACTGGGGGAAAGGTAATTTTGGCAGGGGGGAGATTGTGACCACCAACTCAATTTAGGACCGAAAGAATTTGGTCCCCTCATGCCCATAAGGAGCATGCGTGCTAATTTACATAGTAAGTGAGGCTAATTAGAGTATAGTTGACCAATAGCAGATAGGGTAGTAATTAGTAACCAATCATTGTAAAAAGGATAATTACTAACTCTGTAAGTTTTGTGTATAAATAAGGTGCAGAAAGTCTCATTCAGTGTTGTAGCTTTGTGGAATTACCATCTAGCACCCATGTCTGTATAGAAATGAAATCAAATCAGTATCTCGACTCAGTGTGTGAATTGGATTGTTGCACATAAGGTAACGAACTGCCTTTGTGAAGCAACACCACCACCAGCAATGTGTTCCTCTTTCATGCTCAGAAAACATCAACAGCTTCAATAATATAATTTCCTTTACAAGCCTGATCAATAGGATAGCAATATAGCAGTCAAATACCAAACCTATTTCTGATTTGTCATGAACAAAAGCTCAGCCTGTACATACAGTATTTTCCCGTTCCAAATCTGTGATGGCTTTAGGCTGTATTTGACAAGTATCGTATGTACAGGCTTCCCTGCCCATATTCAAAGACCTTCTTTAACACAGCTTCTGACCAAAGTTCTTCACAAAAGAAATGGCATTGACATTTTTAGTTTTTATGTAATTCCTCCTCAACCTCCATGTGACAAAAAGAGATTACAAAAGTTTCCAGAGGTAGCTGTTTGAAAGTGCTGAATAAAATGCTTGTCTCTGTTCTAGTACTACTATTACTACAAAAAAAAAAAAGTCTTTTATGCCAGAAAAGTGTATGAAGAGGTTTCATTTTCACTGGTGTGTTTAACATAACAGTTGCCAAGGTTCCACGCAGACTCCCACAGGAAAGAGAATGCCCCTAATTGAAAATAGCCTGTAAAAATAAACAAACAGGTCATTTTAATGACTTTCTAAAGTTTGGTTATTATAGAATCATAGAATGCCTTATGCAAAATGCAGATCTATTTCAGAATCATAAAAGTCAATGGGAAGAAGCTGATTATCTTCTGCCATATCTGTTCTTATGTGCATCTTTAAAATGAATCACTCCCCAGAAACTCCTGTATAGGAGCCTTAAAACCTAACCAGATCTGTGGATGTAGGTGACCATGCTTGTTGGATAATCTAGGATGCAAGTGATGGTTTATCACAGAAAGTTTTTGAAATGCCATTGATGGTGGGTTGACCTCAGCTGGTTGCCAGACACCCACCCAGCTGCTGCCTCACTCCCCCCTCCTCGGCAGGACAGGGGGAGAAAATAAGATTAAAAAGCTCATGGGTGGAAGGAAGGACACAGAGATGTCTTATCAGTTGCCATCATGGGCAAAACAGACTCAAGTTGGGGAAAATTAATTTAATGTATTGCCAATTAAAAACAGAGTTGGATGGTGAGAAACAAAAACTGAAACACCTTCTCCCCCAGCCGCCTTCCCCAGCTTAACTTCAGTCCTTCATTCCCAACTCCTCTGCCTCCCCACCCCAAGTGGTGCAGGGGGATGGGGAATGGGGGTTGCACCTGGTCCATGAGAGCTCCTCTCTGCTGCTCCTTCCTCCTCACACTTTCCCCTTGCTCCAGCACGGGTTCTCCATGGGCTGCGGCCCTTCAGGATAAACCTGCTCCAGCGTGGGCTCCCCAGGGGCTGCAGGGGGTCCCGAATCAGGTACCTGAAGCACCCCCTCCTCCCGCTCTCCCCGGGGTGCCCGCAGGGCCGTTTCTCGCACTTTCCCCTGGCTGCCGGGCAGCCTTGTGCCCCCCCCCGCCCAGGCCCCCCCTGAGGTGCCGCCATGTTGGCTGCGGGGCTCAGCCCTGCCCCGCGCTGGGGCCGCTGGAGCCGGCTGGAACCGGCTGTGTCCGGCACCGGGCAGCCCCGGCCGCCCCGCACAGGGGCCGACCCGCAGCCCCCCAGCTACCAAAGGCGGGGCAGCTGCAGCCGCTACGCCATTTCAGAGCCTGTCGTCTATCAGAAGCCGCTGCTTGTATGTCATGTCTGGGAGAATCTGAACAAGTGGCAGTTGTTCTGCTGAATAATAGCAAAAACATTTAAGAAATTGTTTTTTCTTGATAAAAAACTGTTTCTGGTTTTAAATGACCAGAAAAAATGTCAGAAAAGGATATACTTTGTGGTCAAATGTGCAAAATATCAGTCCACTTACAAAACAAAGCTTTCAATTCAATGCGTATTTTCTATCCTGAGAAGGAAATCTTTCATGAACCATAGACCTATGCAGAAAAAAAGTAGTCAATATAATCGATAAAGAGAGGTTCTATAAAACTCTTACTGTATAGCAGCATCAGAAAATCCACTGTGTAACGTCCAAGTTAGGAAGAGCAAGAAAATTAGTAACAGCTTTCCACACCCTTTTGCTTTGGAGAGCACCATTTTGCTGACGCTACATTCAGATTCCCTGCCAACCAGGGGGGCTGCTCTCATACGGGAAGTTTCTTTTCTTTTTGGCTTGCGCTCTCATTCACGCGCGCACACGCACGCTCATTCACTCATTTCAGATCCTGAACCAAAGCCACTTTTCCAATCATTCTTGTCCAAGTTGAGTGTCTTTCCAGAAATGCTTCCATTCTGCCATGTTTAAAAGGGTTTTTTAAAAGTCATTAATGAGGAAAAAATCCTCAACCGGCATAAGTGTGAAGGTGTATTTCAGCCTTGTGAACTTTTTTCCCTCACTTGTTGATTTTTACAGTTATTTCTGTGTTTTAATGTAGTTCTCTACAGGTCATTCTGAGAGAAATAGCTTTCATTTTTAAAGTGTTCATCACATCTTAGTAAATAAGAGCTTATTGGACACTAATTGCATGGGACTTCTAGGCAGAACAAAGATAAAAATAGTTTATTATCTTGTTGTTAGCAGCATGTCATTTCCAATTGTTAGACCTTCATTCATGTCTGCTAATGTAATAAAATTAATCCTATAATTTTAGTTGCTTAAGCTTTCATTAAAGATGGTGTGATTTCTTACGTATGGTGTTGTCCATTTCAGGGAAAAAATCTTTTCGCTCCCTGTGGAGGCTAGCAAGTGAGAGAGACAGACTTGATTTTTCCTACACTAAAAAGCTCTGTCGTTTCTATTTCCTTTCAACCCACTGACAGCTGAAGTGAAAAGAGAAACAGCTGACTGACAGCTGCCTGGCAGGATACGCACAGTCCTAATTATAGCTTCTCTACAGGGTTATGCTCATGCTTACACTCCTGCATGCAAGGTCTCAGATCACGATTTTTTCTTATAATCAATATAATCTTTTTCAAGTTTGAATCTTTACAGCAAGTCATAAACCTTGATAGAGAGAGAAAAAGGGAAGCTCTCTGGCTTCTGCTAACAACCAAGCATTCAAAAGCAACTGAACAATATTCGTGCAAATATTTGCCCTTTCTTCTGTATGTGCCATTCATTTTTATGATCATCTATTCTTTTTCTCCTACATTATACTTTGTTTATTACCTCTGTCAACCCACACAATAACAAGGCTACTTTCAGCGAAGATTGCAGATTTGAAGATTTTAACTCGGGCTGAGTTATAGGACACTGGGAAGTGGTAGCAGCCACATCAGAAAAAATATTTCTTGCTCTTACTTCTGCTGAGTCAAGGGAAAAGGCAATTGCTTCCCATTCTCAACTCCCTTATTCTGCATGCTGGAGTGGAAGAAGGAAATGCTGTCTCCTCTACCCCACAAAACAAAAGATGTGAAAATAAACCTCTAGGAAATTCCAAGGGGATGGAGGAAACAAGTGCTGGCATTATTAAAGATGAAGAAAAAAATAATAAATTGCATCAAACAAGATGGTCTGCAGCACACTGTGAGGAAGGAGTCCCACTGCAGGCTGAAATGCAGCTCCACCATGTATGATGCTTGCCTTATTTCGGATAGAATAGATCACCTGAAACTCCAGGAGATTCAGACGGTTAATTGAAGATGAACTTCAGCAAATACTGTGTCCAAATAAGATTACTTGGGCTTTTTGCTGGGCTTTAGAAGTTATGCCTAGTTTTAGCTGCACTATTCTGAAAACTTAGCTTCAAAGCAATATACAAACACAGTTCTGCAATGCATCAACCTTTGTAAAATATTATCATATCTACTAACAACAACAAAAACCTTTTTGGAAAGAATTGTTTTGTCCATGTTGGCTAACATTCATTTTCTTCCCCACCATGAGCCTTTGATTTGAATTCACCCCTAACCTCACAGGTATCCCTCACTTTGATCCAAGCACAAAGGTATCATGCTCAAAGGCTTCCTATAGATTCTAACTGACTTTCCCACAATATATATTGCTTGTGAGGAGCAAAGTCAAAGCTTAGTGAGGTTTAGAGATTTGCATTTTGTCATTAAAATGGTTATATTTAGAGATAATCTGTTTTGAACTGAGTATATAGTAAACCATTTCATCTAAAACACTTGAAACTATTTCTAATAATTAGTCCTTCACCTCACTTTTTACTTGAAATCATAATTTCAGAAGTATCCCTATTCATCCTCCTATATGTAAAAAGGCAGATTCACACAGGATCTTTTAAAAAATATTATTTTTTCATTATTTTCCCCACCCCAGACTTGATCAGTGTACTGATTGTAACTGATTTCTACCAAAATTATTGTTTCATTTCCTTTCTCATCTATGTGTATAAATCTACCTGTTATCCTCCATTAGCAAGCATCCAGCTATGATCTAAATAACTTTTTCATGTAGTTCCTCAAGGTAAATACTATCAAATACTATCTTTATGGACTATGCCACTGCTGAAAAGGATTGGATCCATGACCAAGACTACAGTGTGCTATAAAATAATTCAAAATAATTATAAGATTATATATTTTATTATTATAAAAATACATAATGACATAATTATAATTAATTATAATAATTATAAAATAATTCAAGTAACTTAGGTCCTTAATCTATTTTAATGCCAGTTTTTCTTTCCCACCACAACTTTGATTTTTTTAGTTTATTTATATGGAGCCACAGAACTTTCAAAGTTTGCATTCCAGGATTTGCTTCAATATGCAAACTTAGATTCCAGAAATTATTTACTAATTGGAAACTTGAAATGGTTTCTATTACAAATGTATGGGTTTATTTTGGAAAATGGCAAGAAAAATGGTAATTTAAATCAGGAGGACAAAAGGCATCAACACATGAGTGGGTTTCTTGGGAAAATCTCTGTCTGATTTGTTGGCTACCCTCTTAAAAGGCTCATATCTATTTCAGTGAAGGCAAAACAAAGTTAAAGAGACAGGCACATACCCAGGTAGCACTTCATTTCTACCACCAACCCCACCAAAATTTGAGAGTTTTCCCTAATAAACCGTAACTACTACTAGAGGCATTTTGCTGTCAGGAAACAAAAATTCTTCTCATTAAGGTAGCATAGTTTTGATACTGCAAATCCTTATGTCTATTCTAAAATTTGTCAGAAAGCTTAATGAGGTTCAGTCTCTAATGACCCTCTTGTAAGCAAGTTGAAGAAAGATGGTCTTACAGTAGATAGTACTGTTGAGATCTTCTTTTCAAGATCTATTCTCATGCTAGTTGGTACACCAAAGCTAAATATCACTCTGGGATTATGAACAGTAGCGTGGCCTGCCAATCTCATATAACTAGAAAGGTGAATATAATCAATAACCACATTAATTATGTCCTGCATAGGAGTGCAATAAGAGTAAGATGACCAGTTTTAGACAGCACACTTCAAAGAACACCATGGGCCAAATGAGGCAAATCTGGATGAGAACAGCTAATGGAACCAGAGACGTAAAACACATGAATTGCATTTTGAAAATTACTCAAAATGGTCGGTTTAAAGATGAGAAGATTCAGGAGACGTAACAATGACATGCCCAAAAGGCTGTTGCCAAAAGCAAAGAAAAACATTTTGTTCATGTCTGCAGCAAACAGATAAACTAATGAACTTAGATCACAGCAAAAGAAGATTTGGTTTATACAACAAACTTCTTAGCAATACAAATAGTGGTACATTGAAATAAATAGGCTGGAAGGCTGCCGACTTTCCCTCACTAGAGGGTTTTAAGAACAGGCTAGATAAATATCTGCCACAGATAACGCAGTTGTAGTTGATACTGGCCTCAGCAGGAGGATGGACTAGATATCTTCCCTTCCAGCCTGGCAGGTCCTCAAGGCCAACAGTCAGCAGAAAAAAGGAGGTTTCCAATTAACTCTGAGAAATCACACTGCTCTTATTTTTCAGGCCTAGAACCTCATGTGATTGAAAGGAGGAGCCACTTGATTTGACAGGCTCTTGTGTTGCTTCAGTACCTTTCATGGCACTTTCTAGCTCATCAGCCTGACTTGCCTTTCCTGAGTTTGACAGCAACAAGTCTCAAGTGAGGGAGAGAGGAAGTATTAGAAAAGTTATTATCCTATTTACAAATATTACCAGGCCAGTACAAGATGAAATATCACCAACCATCCGTGCTCATTTATTTCTAATAAATAGATAGGGTGAAATCATTAGCAGCCATGACTTATTTTTCTCTAAACTGGAGAGAAGGAAGCACAATTTTTCATAGCCAGAGCACTGCACAAAACATCAATAAAGACACAAAATTGTTAAAGGTGCAGATTAGGCCAATCACGTAGAGTCTATTACACAGTCCAGCAGGCACCTTAGCTTGAAAATATTTCTTAGCAAACAGTTTGCAGTTTTAAATCTTTACATTAGAAAAATTGATTGGTTATGATTTTATTAGATTGAAAAATCTTTAAAGCTACAGGAATCCAAACATATTACATTGAAACAGAGCAGAGACCTGCCAGCACTGGGGATGCACAATAGGCTGCTCATAGAAGGGAAAGGGAGAAAGTAAGCAAGTTTCAAATGTGAGAACAGAGTTATTTCATCCAATGGTAAAGCATAGAGCACAAAGAAATTAAATATAGCCACCCTTTCAGAGTGTAGATGAAGCCTATGAGATTAGCTCACTTTGGAACACAAGATAAAGGCAGGGACAAACCTAACATGCTAATTTTTCACCTGTGACAGATCCATGAGTCTTTCCTCGTGCTGCCAATAATTGTAGTCCCAATACACTGCAGTCAGAAGACCTTTGCCAATTACTTCTATGGGAGCAGAATCAAGACCAATTAGGGTAATATCTACTTCTGTTGGCATTACATATATATATATAAAAAAAAAAATTATGTACTCAATAACATATGCCGTGAGAGATGCGGTTCCTCTCAGATTCCTTTGCTGAGACTTCCACTGCTTCAGTTTACATCCCTACTGTAATGGGCACCTAATTAGCCCCTCAGTTGCCTGCCTGCCATGGGCAACACAAGATCATGCTGTTTTATGTTTCCATAACTCCTCCAAAAACTGCCTTTCACAACTCCCAATGCATACAAAGAAAATAACAAGGAAACAGATAGTTCTACTCACAGAGGCTGACAAAAAAAAATTGGAAGCTGGTAAAATTAATCTTTTTTGAGAGATGATGAGCCCTAGGAACTTACAAGCATTCCACCGCTAACAATATGGAAGAATTTGATGCACTATAATTTTCAATTCCTTTTCTGTCTTTTCTTACAAGTTCACAGAAAAATTGCACTCAGAGATAAAATATGGCATAAGAAGTATAACAAGGAAAAACTTAGTATGTATCTAATAAAACAGTTTTACATCCCCTAAGGCAGTGCACACAAATATCTTTAAACATGGGGTTATTGTCAATCCGTATCATGATGGAATGAAAATTACTTTAGCTGTTTGATTTATTATCTTTAACATGTTTGATATATTTTAAGTGTATCTGAACTGTCTGAATTTTTAAAATTTAGCCTCAGGATAGTCATAACATTCTTTAAATGTTTTACTTGTTTGCTTTGTTTTAAAACACAAGCTCATTAATAAGCACTGTTAAACATGTCTACCTTGACATAGGTCATTCTTGGAATTCTACAGTGTTCAACAGACCCTCATGTTTGACTAAGTTGTGGTTACTATTTTCATTAGAGATATTCAAAGCATAAAAATGCATTTCAATAATAGAAGTCAATAAAGAAATTTAAATTCACTTTATGCCTCTAAGACAATTCTCAGTTATTACCTGGTTAACACTGCATTTTAACTGGTGGCAAATAGGGCAGGAAAACAAAGGCAGAAACCTAGGTATTCTGAGGTACATTTGTTAGGAATATTAGATGAGTCATGAGGATTGACATGTTCCTCCATTTCAGCATCTCACAGTCAAGACACTAACAGAGGGCATTTTGAGATCCTGTGATAGAAGGTATGACTATCTACAAGGTATTCTATTAATTATATTTGAAATATATTTGAAAAAGTTTATTGTAGTACTTTTGAGCCCAAATTATTCTGTATTTTCCTGTTTGTAGGTATAAACGTAACTTTACTGATTTAACCATATATGAAACAGCAGTTTCAAAATATATGGCTCAGACATAAGACACAGAAGACAAGCAAAAAGATTAAGAAAGATAAAAATATTAAGGAGGGAACAAGAAAAATCCATACTTTAGATCCTGTCTCAAGATTTTATAATCTCAGATGAAATAGGTACAACCAGTGCCCTTCAATTCATCCTGAATGTCTCATGAGTGAGCTTTTTGGCCATCTTTGCTGCCTTTTGATTAATAAAATAGGGTATATCACTTGCATTAAGTGCAATGAGCTTAAAATGTAATGGTATAGCACAAAACTCAGGAACACTGGATAAAAGCTTCATATCTACTCTAGTTTTATAACACTGCTTTATTATACAATATATTCCAGGTACAGTAGCTATAAAAAGCTCTTAACTATCTCTACCCGTTCCCATTAATTATCATGTATCATCATGCAAGGCAAAGGTAATTGGCTTTAAAGTGATCTTGAATGAACTGCAAGGAGGCGAACTGCCCTTCTGAAGAGGCATCAAAGAGCTGAGGATGTGCATTGGGCAGCAATTTCCTTCTCAGCTAGCAAAAGAGGCAGCATGTAGGATCACCAGTTCCCAGGAGGAGCCAGGTTGCCAGGAGTAGTGGGAAGGATAGGAAGGCAGTTAATGGCGTATGTTAGAGGTGAATGCAAACAAAGGTACTCCATATGAAACACTCTCACCTGTGTGGCAACTTTTCCATGCACAGGTAATAGAAGTTACTGAGGCTTTCTTTTCTAAGGGCCATTTTAAAGTAAAAGTGTGAGACCAACATTTATGTTACATTTTGCTACTACCATTATTCATACCAATAAGTAACAAACAGCATGAGTCTCAATTTATTTACTGCGATATTGCCTTTAGGATGATATAAAATCTTTGATTCATTGAAAGAGGTGCTTTAGATGTCACTTGAGCTCTGACGTTTTTGCTCTTCAGGGGAAGTGCTTATTGCAATGGCCTTCAAGTTAGAGTAGTACATGGTCTGAATTTGGATTTCCTTGCCATATCTTTCTCATCTCTCTTACATACCAAAGGATCAGACCCAGGGGCACTACCTTTCCAAATCACCTAAACAAGGATAGAAAGGAGGGAAGCTCCCTGTGTTACACTTGCCACATAACTAAGCATAGGCGGGGTACAAGAGGTCAATTTCATTTCCTCTAATGTGCAAAAGCAAACCTTTTGCAAAAGCAGTTGTGTTATATAGGTATGTATATCTAGTCCTATTTCTAAACTTCTGTTTTCATGACTAGTGCCATTTTAAGAGTAAAATATGTGGCTGTTTTTCCTTCCTGTTGGACCTCTACAAAAACACCAACCAGTTTGTTTCCCAATTGAAAGTTATAGCTTTGAGTCATCAGGCAGCTACAGACAAGGAGACACCCTAAATTGTCTTGTAATTACGTAATTCTTATACAACTGCTATTTAAATATTTAGTGATAGGATCTTTGACCACAAGCGAGAGCCACCGCATGGAATACACCATATAGACAAGGAATGAAGCCCAGCCCACTGGAGTTCAGTCTGAGTAATGTAGACATTACTATCTTCGCTGGTGAGATTCCCAGCTCCTTAACTTGCAAGAGATGCTTAGACTCACTTCAATGAATAGACTCGCAAGCCTCTTTTTTT
Source organism: Pelecanus crispus (assembly GCF_030463565.1). Classification (NCBI taxonomy): domain Eukaryota; kingdom Metazoa; phylum Chordata; class Aves; order Pelecaniformes; family Pelecanidae; genus Pelecanus; species Pelecanus crispus. The sequence continues at coordinate 119,143,238 of NC_134643.1, forward strand.
TTCCAAGGCAAATATTGCAGTTTAGAAAAAAACAAAACCAGCCAAAAAAATCCTGCATAAACAGTGTTAGTTTTGAGCAGCTTCATTCTTCTTACAGATATTTAAATGATACAGCTTCACTGATTTATAACATTTACTTTGGCTTGATGTAGAGAGATGGTACTCACAGATCGATTCTTTCAACAGACCAATTATAATGAAATGTACTTCTTGGTCCACAGCCAGCATACTCTATAATACATTTATTCTTTACTTCCACGTAATTTACTTCCACGGACAGCCTTGCTCATCTGTAACTGTTTTGCTTTGATACAGAATGGAATTTTGTTTTGTTCTTAAAATAAACTGGTGTATTTTCAATGGGCTCACAGCTGCTTCGGCAGCATTTTGCTTCTAAGCATCACATTGCACTCAGTGGGCAGTCAGAGACAGATCTGTATTACACCAGTCATGACATACATAAAGCAGTAAAATTATTTAATACCATGCTGGGCATCTTTTACCATGGGATTTGTTTTTATAAATAAGGCTTTACAAATAGAAGGCTTTACACCAAGTACTTGCATTGTATTTACGGGAAAATGCTGCAAGCAAGCTGTAGTTTTTTGAAAGGTACGTTCTTTTTGCTATTTGGGAACGGGTGGTCACTCAGAATTATGAAGTGTAGTTAATTTGTTGTTTTCAGCTGTAATCTGAAAGTGTCTGTCTAGGTGGGAACGTCTGCTGAATGGTCCACTGCCTCTTTCTATGTAGTTTCAGTTCGGAATAAGGCAACCCAGTCAAGATATTTTGTCCTTTAAAGTGTGCAATGGTGTCTTTCATGAGCAGGGACTGGCCTGACACATAGTTTAACTCTACAGATCCCTTCCTCTTGGTCTGCCATACTGACTCCTGGAAACCTAGCCTCCAAGTCCCTCAGTTGCCTGCCCTAACTCCCAGCAGTTCCTGAGCCAAGTCTGCCACACTGCCTAAGCGCCTCTAAGGGCCAGAGTAGGCCTTTGGAAACCTGTGGTCACTGGGATCTTTCCCGACCTGCAAACATTTGAATGTGCATCTAAAAAAAGTCTACATCTTCCTTATTGTAATGTTATAACCCTTTCATGGTTTCATACTTTAGATGTATTGCATAACCATTCAATTCAGCTGAATATCTGACATTAGGCCATAAGGAACACAATTAAAAAGTAGCTGTTTGATTTTTTTTGTACCAAAACCATATGCAGAATTGGGTAAGTGTCTCACCTTCCTGAACTTCAGTTAGCACAATTAGGAATACAAGAAAAAAAAAAAAACTACATTAAAACAGTGCTAATTAATAGTCATCACAAATAATTAGACCTGCTCAGATCTGGCCTAGCAGAGTTTCCATCGATAAATTTCAAGAAGTGATCTTTGCAAGGTTTACTCAATCTATAACTCTGGCTGTTCCTAACACTAAGATAATGGAATATTTGATGCAGCAGGATGGTGCCATAGGACTGCAGTGAGAAGAACTGTTGCAGATCTAATTTATAAAGAGAAAATGTTGTTTGGCAGTAGTCTGGCATTTTAAACAATAGTCTCGGCTCTAATTCTCCCTTTTAAAGAGTTGCTATTTTGTGTGGGAATATGCTTCAGGGTCTGCAAAGCGTGAATTTGCATTTTGCTGTGTTCTCCCAGAACAGAAAAGGAAGTGAGCATAGAAGGATCCCAGTAAAGGAAACAGCTGCGCATTTATCATACAATCTTCCATTTTATCCCATTTCTGCACAAGCATCTCTACTCTCTCCCTCTGTATAGGGGAGGCATGACTCGTGCAGAGTAACAGGAGTTTCAGAATGGTGTCTTCTATAGCATATCCTTTTCAAGGCCTGCAAAAGGAGTAATTTTTTCCCAAACTTTTATGTTTTGCAAAGGGGACGTGGGCTGGTGGTTGACAAAAATGTAGCTAATTGTAAAGTGGAAGCAGCAAGAATTATTGTGGGAGAAGGAGACTGGCTCAGACATTTTCTCAGATGCCTCACACACTGGGTTTGAGTGCGTACGAGTCTGTCCATCTTTCCTAAATGTTAGTCCTCAGTTGTCCCTTCCCAGCTGCTGGCAGCCAAAGACAATGCAGCAAAGCTTTTAAAAGATCGGTTTGGTACAGGTGTAAGGCCATCTCTTACAAGTGCTTTTACACTTGGACAGCTTTTACTAATCTTTAAAGTATTTTAACAATAAAAGCTTCTTGTGAAGTGCAGAATCCCCACATGCTTTGTGTTTAAAAATACAGTCAGCTGTTACACTGTTTTGACCTCTTTTGGATAAGCTGACCTCTGTCAAAAAGCTAATACATTTTGGCTGCTATGGTCAATAGCCAGTTTGCAGTGTGGCTCAGAAGAAATGCAGGTAACAAAAAGGAATCATCTGCTGCAGCATTATCTGGCAAATTCTTCAAACATTCTGATGCCCACGCTCCTCTGTTCCACCGGCATGTAGGGTTCAAGTACTTGCAATACAATCTACAGTCCCGAGTTTCATTTAAAAATGGTAAGAGACCAAAAGTCAGTTCTAAAAGTAAACATTGGAAAAATATGCTCCCTTGAAAACCTCCCAGTAATATGAAAAAATAAAATTAAAATTGGAAAAACAAAAGGTCATCACTGCAGTTATATTTTGACATGCTGGTGCCACACTTTTTACTTTGAGAAGAAAGCCTAAGAAACACCCATTTGGAAGACAGCTAAATCTCCACAGATTCCATTCATAATCTACTGCACAATGAAAATGTGATATAGAAGGTGCCATGCATCTGATTTAATAATACCTATTTTTTTCCCCCAAACTATCTACTATGTATTTAATGAGGAGGATCTTCCCATTACTCTCAATGGTTGAATGGATGGATTTGAATATCACTTCCATACAGCTTAAAATTCATTCAAGATCAAGCAGGAGTACAGCTTTTCTTAAAGAAAAATATTTATTATGGTAATTCAAGGAAGACTTTGTATTACTGCCATATGAGAGCCATCTGCAAATGATACAGATCCCAAATTGCATGTTGAATGAATTATAGAACAGCAGGAAGAATCATTAAATGGAACAAGAAAACAAAGGCAGCTAGTCATGAGCTTAAAGCTAAATGTAATTTTAATTGTTTTGCTGAATTGGGTTCTAAGGTCTATTGCACAGTCTTCACCTGAAGCATAGACAGAACTTCTATTTCACATATTCATCAGCCTTATTTAAATAGAATCTTTAGTATTCCAAAAGCTTTCAGGAATGACTCACATCTCAAGTAAAATATTCTGACGAAAATTGAAGATAATGGTCTCATGCCATTAATGACATTAAAATGGCAGCATAGAAATGTCTTATACAGCTGAACCAAGAATATCTATTGTAAAGGAAGTTGCAGAAGAGGTGATATAATGTAAGAGCAGTCAAATAAGAAAAATAACATTAATGTCATTTTCCCAAACCAGTTAATGCTTGGACATACTAATGTATGTTAATTTTATTTAATTTTCAACTAGTGTCCTATAGGGCAATGTTAAACATGATACTTGCATCTTGCTGGAAGTTACTGGAAGCCAAATGCACATCACTAAAAACATGGAAGTTGTGTTTTAAGTTAGGTTCAGAAGAAAACTAATAACTGGAATTTCAAAGTTGAAAACATTGGTTTTAACTGTCATAGCTTTATAATTTCATAAATCACTGATTTATGTGACATTAATACAGTTGCTCTTAAAACAACAAAAATGAGAAGTCCAAGAGAAAGTTAAGAAATAGTTTGGGGAATAATACAAATTTTTGCTAAACTTATTAAAATTTTGCATTTGGATAGTATTGTCATATTACTAAACAATATTGTAATAGTTATTGGTATTAAATACTTGTAAATAATTATACTAAGATAATATATATATCATCTGCCACTATATCCTGTGCCCACAAAACAGTGACTTCAAAGTGAACAGAAAAAGGGATAGATGTATAGATTATACATGTAGAAACAACACAGCTGCTAAAAAGAAAGATGAGCTTTGTTGAGCTATATTTTAACTTTTTATGAAATGCTGTTTTCTACTTTTCCCTTTCTTGTTTAAAGGAGCACTGTCAACATAAAGCTAAAAAATATATTTCCCTACCTCAGTTACTATAACAACAGTATATAGTATTAAATAGAACAACAATATGAGAAACATCTTTTTGCCTATCCTTATGTTTGCAGCTGGGGGCAGAGCAAGAGAAAAGCAGGTTATTTCAGCTCCTTTTAGTTTAAGTAAAATAATTTTTTATGTGCTGGGACCCAGTCAAGAAACCAAGGAAGTAGAGACCAATCTGATGCAGTGTCAAACACCTTCAAATCCCATTAAAGTCTGAGGACAAAATCGTAGCTATGTAGAAGCAAATGGAAAAAAAAAAAAAAAAAAAAACCCAAAAAAAACCACCTGGGCAGGAAATTACTTATCATTATTGTTTATTTACACAGTGCCACAGATAATGTTTGAGTCATGATTAGGGGAGTGGATCTTCTCAGAAGGGCGGAGCAACGCAGTCTGCTGGGAGACTCAAAAAACATTCACTCCTGCATGGATCCTTAAAAGTGAGTTTTCTGCCTTCTGGTACATGTCTGGTCTTCATTTGGAGAATGCAAGCTCAAAATCACAGTTAACTATCTTTTTACTCCAAAAAGATACTAAGATATTTTGAGATGGTTTATTTTACCAATGAAGAAAGGCCAGCTGAAATGCAAATACTGCTATGATAATGGTAAAAAAATAGCTGCAGTAAGGCTTTAGCAGTAGCACATATGATATGGACTATCAGTGTTGTGATGTTGGCAAGGAAAACTCAGTCCTTTGTTTCTGAATTAGTACATCTGTAGCAAGATAGAACTCCTTTCTGTTACTGCAAATGGAGAACCCAAGAGAGGCCATTCATAGCCATCCAAGTGCCAACCAGTTGTATCATGGTATAACCATGTCTGGGAAAGATATAGATTCTTAGAAGACTTCTTAAATAAAAAACAATGTACAAGGATAGCAGAAATAAAGGAATTACACTGACGCCAGCTGGCCACCATTACATTATGTGGCATGTTCCCCTTCCTTCCTTCCCTCTCCCCCGGTAAATCAGTACCTGGGCTTAAATTACCTGGTTTGGCTGGGATAGAGTTAATTTTCTTCCTAGTAGCTGGCATAGTGCTGTGTTTTGGATTTAAGATGAGAAGAATGCTGATAACACACTGATGGTTTAGTTGTTGCTAAGTACTGCTTATGCTAGGCAAGGACTTTTCAGCTTCCCATGCTCTGCCAGGTACACAAGAAACTGGGAGGGGGCACAGCCAGAATAGTTGATCCAAACTGACCAAAGGGCTATTCCATACCATATGACGTCATGCTCAGTATAGAAACTGGGGGGGTTGGCTGGGGGCAGCGATCCCTGCTCAGGAACTGTCTGGGTATCGGTCGGCGGGTGGTGGGCAATTGCATTGTGCATCATAGAATCATAGAATCATAGAATCGTTTAGGTTGGAAAAGACCTTCAAGATCATCCAGTCCAACTTGCTTTGTGTATTGTTATTATTATTATCATTATTATATTGTTATTATTATCATTACTATTTTACTTTATTTCAATTATTAAACTGTTCTTAACCCAGGAGTATTTCTCACTGTTACTCCTCCAATTCTCTCCCCCATCCCATCGGGGTAGGGGGAGTGAGCAAGCGGCTGCATGGTGCTTAGTTGCTGCCTGGGGCTAAACCATGACATTGTGTCAGCACTAAGAGGGGACAAGGCTTTTTGACACAGGAAGATTCTGTCTTGTTATCTTAATAATTACTAATATCTTGTTAAAAAGCCCTACAAAACTGAAATATTCTGTATGTTGTATTTGCACTTCATAACATACTTCTCTGTACTGTCAGCTGAAGGCATCTAAAAAAGTTTATCAACACTCTGAATAGAAGTTTGTTGGAAATTCTTTTGTCAATATCTAAGATACTGTTGAACCAAAAAGTGTATTAAAAAATATTTGCTACTCTGACACATTATAGGCCCTGCAATACCAAGGGGTTAAAGAAGAGGTCTTGGGGACTACAGACCAGAGATGCAAACAGCTGTCTTCTATTTATGCTTTGAGAAAACAAAATATGCCTAGAATCTGAATTTACAGAGTTCCTTATCTTCTGCAATGGCCTGAATCTGTGTTTCATATTACAATTTATTATAGGGGGGGAGAGAAGGAAACATTTCAAACACTCACTTAGCAACTGACCTCAGCAATCCTACAAAACAAAAGAGGTGAGATTTTTTTTCACATACCATTTTATTTTAAAAAATGCACAGTTGCTACTGGAGTAATATAATGGGAGAAGTAAAACTACACTGACAGAGGGCCTAACATAGTCCTTTGTTCTGAATTACCTTCAGGAGGAGCCTCCTCTCTCCAACAGTTTAATGAAAACTGTCTCCTAATTTAGCTACGGTAGGAGATGATAGTTAAACAATGAGAATATGGGCCTCTGATTTCTTTCTCTTTTGCATAGAAGCACAGATGCATGTGCAAATGCCCCTGGTATTTTGAGTGAAGGCTGGGTTCTCATATCACTTCTAAATGGATTGTGATCAGGGATTCTGGAGAGAGAGCCAGAAACAGTGAATCAACAGAGCTGTAGGATGGGTGAAAAACCAGCACTTGAACCATCCCACTTTGCAACATGTCTGATCAAGCAGTAGTAGATGAGCCTAAGGAATTTTCTAGGGACTGCTGACATGCTGAGAAAAGAAGTCAGGTTCAAGGCTAGTCTGAGGATTATTAACCCACAACCATTTATTTGCCCCAGGAAATGCCCAGGGCCCAGAATGCTCTCGCAGTCCTTTTTCTCCTTACAACAGCTTGAAAAGTTCTGAATTAACTTTTTAAGTATTTGCAAGACTCTATGACTGAAATATTTCTCAGAACTGCATTTTTTTTTTTAGCACTGAGAAAAAAAGCTTTAGCTTTTTGAAGGTTTAGCTTCATTGCCAGATAAAAAGAAATGTTTTCTTACTTTAAACACTAAGATTGATTCTGAAGGAATAGTGAGTGGTTTGTTTTGTTGTATTTTGCTTCCAGATGCAGCTAGCAAAAATTCTATTTACAGTCAGTGATGGGAGAGGTGGTGAAAGGATGTCAGAATACACACACTTGCAGCTTTGATTGCACATGATGCGCTTTCAAATTTGCTTAATCTGAGTAGACTGAGATTGGACATTCCGTTAAAACTGTAGTTCAAAGGCATTCTCTTTGCAATTCTTTTGTTTGATATCCCTGCAAGTATATTGGAAAAAAGACATAGGAAGCTACATGCAACTCTGCCATGATCTTCTATCATCTGCTTGCTGTTTACATTTTATGTCTAAAACAAACAAAGATGATATGTGTCTTATGAAACATGATCGTGCTTCCTTCTGGTTGTACCTATGATTTCAAGGGAATTAATGGTTAAGATGGCAAGCAGCTCATCACATTTTGTGTTTAAGAATTTATACATAGTGTCAGACTTATAATTACATTTGGTGTAGACCACAAGTAAACATTTTCATTATTTCTAAAGATGCTGAAGTAGATTGACTATGCAAAGCTTCTCTTTTGTTCCTGCACCTTATTGCTTGGCCATCATTTACGCTAAATATGCCTTTTGCTTCATTTTTATACAGCCTTTTGCAGAAGGTCATTTATTAGGTAATCACTTGTCTATGGAAAGCCTAATTACTCCGTGTTTGTCAGAAAGAGGAAATGGTGCTGCATTTGAATACTGAATGGGCTGCAAACTAGTCTGCAGATGAGGAATATGAATTTTTTTAAAGGCTTTACTTATTGCCCGTTAAATGAAGATAGCTAAATGAACCTATATATTCGGGGTTAAAACAGGCAAATACTCTGATGTACGGAGGGTGAAAAAGCATACCGTTTACAGCGTTTTCAACTTTAATACTAAAGCAAATGCATAAAATAATTTATGACTACTGCAATAGTCCTTTCTGTATGGAATACTAATGCCCCCTACTGGTCCTTCACAAGCATTTTCTGAATATTTGCGTTGCTAAAAGCTGCTCAGTACTCATTTTCTGTTTCATTCCAAAGAAAGGGAAATTGTTTAGCCACTACAGAGTTTTTCTATGGTTCACACCCATCAAACCCATATCTGCAGAAAAGGAGCTTTTGTCCGGGTTTTTATCTCCAAGTTACATTCTGCAAGTGCTGTTTGCTTTTCCAAATTCACAGCTGCCATGGGAATTACTGACTACAAAGAACTCATGCACCGATAACCTTTTTTTAAACCTTTTTTAAAACCCTTGCCAATATTTGAAAGGAAAAACATTCGGATTTTCGTGAAAAATGACATGGAAACAAGCAGCAGGACAGTTGCAAATAGGCAGTCGTTTATAACTAATGGTCTCATGAAGATATTTTATGACATCTGGTCCTGAACTGCCTTAGCCCAAGAGGCCACCACTATCAGTTTGTGTGACATTTGCCTTTATTTGTCCACGTATTCTGAAAATTTACACTGTGTATCATACAATTCTTTTGCTGCTGCATCTAATCTTTTGCTTGAGAGGTATAGTTTAATGAAAAATAAATTTTAAAAAGATTTGCTATACTGGCTCTCCAAGGAAATGAAGTGTACACAATCACAGAGTTTGTCTGTCCTCAGATCTTTTTCTCCCAGAGGCTTTTGAAGCCACTGATTAATTTCCAAACTGACACAGGGACAGAAAGCTCAAGGATCTCAAGTTTCTCCAAATATCATAATTGGGTAGCAGAAAGTGATCTTCCAAAGACAGACAGCTATGTCCCACCTCTTCATACACTCAGAGATATAGGAATCAGCTGGTAAACCAGCAGCTGTAAACCAGCTGGCCAGGCAGTCCCCCAGTGCCACTGAGACAGCCACTTTCTCCTCTTTGCCCAGCCAAAGGGAAGCCAGCAATACTATGTACCAGGGAGCAGAGTAGGACACAAATCATAGAAAAACAGGAAGCCATGCTTCTCTAGTTGCATGTATCATAAAACAATGTGCTTTAAGATTACTGCCAATTGCCAGGTAAAAACTACCATGTAGCCATCTAGACATGAATCTTCCTTGTCTACTTCTGCTTACGGATGAAACTATCTCCCCTCCACCTGATCATCATTTCTCTGCTTCCAGGAGAAGCCGTTCTCTCTGATCTCACAGCTGAGCTGCCCATGTGAGTCCTTCCTGAGCTTTCTCATGTGAAATGGACAAAGCTAGTTCAAACATTTTACAATAATAGGTCTTTGCTGATTTTGCTCAGTTTGTTTGAATTAAATTCAATCCAACATGAATAAAATCCAGTATGTTCCTGGTGGACATGTTCTGAAACACTGAAGTCAGTCATCAAGTCTACCTGAAGCACCATGAGAGCAGGACGTGAGTTGAACCCAATCTGAGGGGAACACTAAATGAGGCCAAACATGCCAGAGCCTTGCTAACTGCTGACACTGATATGGGAAGTGAGGTGCTGCAGGTCCATGCAATACCAGCTGGGGAAAGCGATCAGAGAAGAGCTCGGGCACCAAAATGGCTCAATATAGGGTTCTGACACTATGCGATGCAGGCTAGGGATACCCAAACACCATTAAGTGTTCATAGACCTTTTAGAACCATATGCACAACCATATGTCTCCAATAACTGACCTAATCAGGAATTTCCGTAGTCCACTGCAGTGCACGGACATATCCTCACTGGCAATACTACAAATTATTAGTCCCATAGTCTGCAAAGCACATTAACGTATATAGAACTATATAATAACATATTACAACTTTACCTCTAACTCATTCCAAATATCAGCTCACAAATTTGACCAAGAACAGAAATAAGCCAGGAACTGAGCTGCATAAGATAATGGAAATAATTATTAACAATCAGATCCGCCTCCATCCAGGCACCATTTACAGTAGAATACAATGAAAAACAGACAAAGACCCAGAGAGCTATATAGCTGCATTTTCTGTAGAGATATTATGTGAATCTTTAAATGTGCCACTCCATTAGAAACAAATGTCTCTTTTAGGAAGTAAGAACATTTTCCTGTAATATGAAAGAGATAAGATACACAAATAATAGAAGAGAGTCTTACAAATTACAGGGACTGGATATGTATGAATACATCTGTCTCTTTAAGAAGATTTCTTTCTGCAAACTGCAGGTAACCTGGCACAGGAGGCATATATCTACAGCACTCAAAATGCCCTTTACAGGAACACATTTCTTTAGATAATTCTTTTTCTATGTAAAAGCCTAATTACTCAGTGGTTATTGGACAAGGAAAATGGAGTTCCATTTAAATTTAGAATTGGAATCCAAGCCAAACTCCAGGGGAGGAAAAGAAACATTTTACAGATGGAGACTTGCAATCTCACTGCAGAATTAGGTAATATAAATGTCCCAAAAGAGGAGAGAAAAGCACGATGTTATAGTTAAAGTCACCCAAATGAGAATTAAGAAATCTGAGTCTGTCTTCAGACAAGAGATGGATTTGTCACAGTTGTGGAGAGACATTGCATAGCTACGTAGGAAAGAAGTATTCTTAAACTAGACATGCGTCTATTTTGGTGTGACAAACACCTAATATAAAGGGATTTTTTTCACAAAATATAAGCATTCAGAATGACATGTCATAAAAATGAAGTTTCTAGTGATAGAACTACCACTAATATTAACATAACTAGACAATTCTGGTAGTCAAAGCCAGATAAGGTGGTTATGTATAAGTTAGTAAATAAACCTTGTGGGCAACCCTCTCAAAAACTCTAGCCCACTTTTAAGCCAGAGATTCATTTCCAAAAGTGGCTTAAAGTCAACTGTTTCAAAGTTGTTTAAGTGGTCAATGTTGCACATGAATGCTTGATGGGAATTTTATGCTGGATAAACAGAGTAGATGCTCAATTTCCACTGATTATTAATTCCCAGTTCCATGCATCTGCTTTTATATGCTTAGATGCTTGAGTTTCAATGACATTAATCAGATTCTAGCCTCTATAAACATGCCTAGTACTTTTTGAAAAGAGGATGGTTAGGTATTTTTGACAGTTCTATTTTTCTTTTTAGATAGGCTCTTTTCTCTCTCATCTGTCATATAGTTCACCCCCACTGATGCTACTCTACTGCAGAACTATATATATTTTTTGTGATCTACTTTCTCTGTACCTCTATCTTTTATTTCATCATTTCTTTCTCGTCTTCCTACCCCTTGCCAGTTGCTGTTGGTTGCAGACAAATATGCACCGGTAGGGATTATTCTAATTTTGACTGTGTTAGTTTGCTTCTTCTGTCAGCACTTTTGAGTTCTGTCAATTTTCTAAAGAGACAATTGGAGTGAAAGTCTCTGGAAGATAATCAGGATGTAACATGCCATTGTTTAATCTGAAAGACCAAAATGTCAAGGACTATCTTGACATTCCTGTCTTCATATGAGTACCAGATCTGCCCTTTCTGCCATGTCACCCCATTTTCCCTGCTTAGTCCAGTGTTGATGGATGAAAGAATTTTAGACAAGATGGCACAACTGGGATGGAAATTAATTCAAGGTTCCTTCTACCTGTGCTATTCAAGGGTAAGCTAAGGAGAGGTGAGGAGAAGGTGTGAACTCTACTTTCTTTCTAAATACCAGGTTAAAACTGCCTCCTTCTGCACAAGAATAAATTTCTCTGCAAATTCTTACTCTGTACTTTGACAACTGAAGTTGTATTTCTGGCTGCCTTTGTCCTGGTTTCGGCTGGGATAGAGTTAATTTTCTTCCTAGTAGCTGGCATAGTGCTGTGTTTTGGATTTAAGATGAGAAGAATGCTGATAACACACTGATGGTTTAGTTGTTGCTAAGTACTGCTTATGCTAGGCAAGGACTTTTCAGCTTCCCATGCTCTGCCAGGTGCACAAGAAACTGGGAGGGGGCACAGCCAGAATAGTTGATCCAAACTGACCAAAGGGCTATTCCATACCATATGACGTCATGCTCAGTATAGAAACTGGGGGGGGGGGTTGGCTGGGGAGCAGCGATTACTGCTCAGGAGCTGTCTGGGTGTTGGTCGGCAAGTGGTGAGCAATTGCATTGTGCATCACTTGCTTTGTATATTACCACTATTATTATTATTATATTGTTATTATTATCATTACTATTTTACTTTGTTTCAATTATTAAACTGTTCTTATCTCAACCCAGGAGTGTTTCTCACTCTTACTCCTCCAATTCTCTCCCATCCCATCGGGGTAGGGGGAGTGAGCGAGCAGCTGCGTGGTGCTTAATTGCTGGCTGGGGCTAAACCACGACACCTTGCACAAAAACAATACTGAGAGTCTCAGAGAAACAAGGAGAATTACAGAGTCACTCAGGAGGTCACCAGTCCAACCTTCTGTCCAAACCAGGTCAGCTCTGGGATCAGACCGGATTGCTCAGGGCTTTCTCCAATGGGGTCTTGAAAATTTTGAAGGATGGAGCCTGCAAAACCTCACTGGGCAACCTGCTCCATTGCTTGGCTATCCTCATGGAGAGATATTTTTTCTTATATCTGTTATAAACCTCCCCTGTTTCAGTTTATTCCCATTGTCTTCTTCTTGTCCTTCCACACATGGCTGCAAAAAAAATGGCTCTCTGCTCCTGATGACTTCTCTGATAACTCATCAGCTGTCTCTTCTCCAGGCTGAACAAGCCCTGGTCCCTCAGCATCTTCTCACAGGGCAAGTGCCCCAGTCCCTGACCACCTTGCTGGCCCTCCCCTGACCTTGCATCAGTTTAAAAAAGCTTTTCTTCTGTTGGGGGGGAAAATCTGGTCACAGTATCTAGATACGGTCTAATGACTGTCAAGTGAAGGGGGATAAACACTTCCCTCAATTTACCAGCTATGCTTCTGTTGATACAATCCAGTCTGCTGCTAGTCTTCATCGTTGCCAGCATGCCCTGCTGGCCCGTTTAGCCTCCCATACACCAGTATGCCCAGGTCCTTTTCCACAGAGCTGCTCCTCAGCCAGTCAGTCTCCAGTCAGTAGTCTGCAGAGGGTTATCCCATCTCTGGTATAGGACTTTGTATTTTCTCTTGTTGAAGTTCCTAGTGGCTCACTCCTGTAGTGTGGGTAGGTCTCTTTAAATGGCCATTCTGTCTTTGAGCATTTTGATAGCACCCTAGAAGTTGCTATGATCCACAAACTTGATAAGGGCACATTCTATATCTTCCTCTGGGTCATGGGTAAAACTATTAAATAGGGAGGTCCCAGGACAGATCTCTGAGAATCTCCACTCATAACCACCTTCAAGGTAGAGTACGACCCCTTAAGCACTGTCTGTTAAGGCCAACAGTCCAGTCAGTTTCTCACCCCTCCAGTGGTCTACTCGTCTAGCCTGTAACATCCCAACCTGACTAAAAGATGCCATGGGAGGCAGAATGTCAAGACAGACAACATCTGCTATTCAGTCATCACCCACAGACCTCATCATTGTTAGGCTGGTGGAGCATAATTTGACCTTATTAAATCCTAATCACCTTCGCCATACATATTTGTCTTGCAGAATTCTGTCTAACAGCATTGGTGAGTGGAGAAAAAAATGGAGAAAATGACTTTAAGCATATTACAATATTCTGTTTCCCTAAAATTGCTCAATAATAATAATAATAAAATCTAAAATAAAGACATTCTATCCAGAAAAGGTTAAAAAAGAACAGGTTTTAAATTACAACATGAAATCGACTGCTTTTAGTGAACAAGACATTCTGACAGAATTGCATGCCACAGGAAAATTGTTGACACATTCCAGTAGGTCTTTACTGTTGACAGAATTAATTTGTACTATTGTCATTAAAGGCACATACTTTAATATACAAAGTAAAGCCAATGTTGGGTTTTTTTCAACTTCTTATGAGATGAATGACAATTTGAAACATTTCTGTGTCTTAAATGTAAGAACTGGTCCTCAGTGGACTAGCATATAACAACCTATACATGTATGCCTGCATTTAAACCAGTTGTAAGCAAAGCTGGTCAGGTATCAAAGAGCAGGGAGTGCTGATGTGTGAATACTTTGTTTGAAAAGTATATGGCAATATTTCTTGACATAACTACCACTAGTTATCTACTTAACATTTTCATTATCAATGCTCACATGTTTTTTACTAATAATCCACAGAAATGGATTCTTCTGTGAAGCAGAGAACTACTTTTAATTCTTTATTACATAGAAAATACTGTGTTTTAAAAGTATCACAAAAAATGTATTGTGAACTGTTAAAATGGATATGTTTTCAACACAAGGAGGTGCTGTTGAGACTCAGATCTTTGGGACAGACCCAGTCATGCACCAATATAAAGACTGACATATTTGCACAAAATTTCTGAGGTAAGCACTATTTCCCACATTCAGGAATGAAATCCTAGCTCTGTGCAAGGTAACTTGTTCTTTGCTATAAAGTTCATAACCTTGGAGAATAGGTAAGTGTCAGTACTACATTGCGCACGAATGTGTGTGTTTCTGTAAGACACGTATTAGCAGAATTCTCTTACAAGTTTCCAGTATTAATGACTGTGGGTTACATTGCATGCACTAGTGTTAATAGCCTAAGAAACACTGGGAGAGCAGGAAGCCTAAGAATTAAACAGATTAAGAATTGATTCAGTTTTATTTTTGGTAGGAAATATCCTATCACAGATTTGCATTCACTGATTTATTTTCAGAGTATTCAAAAGATCATTTCATCATGGCATAAACATAGAGCTTCCAGGCCACCCAGATTTTCCAAATATAAATATGTGGAATCAAAACATCTGTGATTCAAATCAGGCAGCTCCTTTTAAACAGGTTGGTGACAGTGGTGTAATGTAATCATTATATAAAATAATAGAGCAAATTTTCAGATCTCCAAAACACATAAATTTCAGACTTGCTGAGCAAGTATAGCTCCCGTCATCTTTGGCATACTAATATACAAAGATGTTTGATCCAACAGATACACAACAGCAGAAATAATTAATTAAAACTGAATGAAAGAATGAAAGGATGACTGCAATAAGCCATGAGACTTCATCATGAATATGCAGTGCAAGGGGTAAATAAAGTCTCATTCTTACAGAAGAAATAGAAAAGAAAGAAAAATGAAAAGTTTTCTATAGGAAATGTTGACATTGTACCTTCCTCAGGCTCCTATTCCTCTCCAAAAATGGTAGGCCTTAGTCAGAGTGTGTTTCCAGTGCTGGTTACCAATCTCCCGTCATGAAAAATGAAGGCAGTTACATCACAGGAGCTCATGGCCATAGCTCTCCCTAGGAGATGCAGCTAAGATGGAAGCGTGACTTCCAAAAGAAAATGGATCCTAGAAGCAAGGATTCATTAGCTTTTCAGTTTTCAGTTTGTCCATGTTTTTTTTTTAAATGAAATGGGTTTTTTTTTTTGAAAACATGCATTTAAAAAACAGTGTTCAGATAATTCAGTCACTTTTTTTAACTGGAAAATTGTAGCTGACATTGCAAAATTGCTATCTGCCCTAGTCTTTCGATCATACCACTATGAAAAGAGTTTGAACGAGAATCTTTATGTTCCCTTCATCTGTCAACTTCACAAATTAAGCCCACTTACACCTTTCCACCCAAGCAGACAGTCATTATTTTAACATGACAAGAAATAAGGTAGTGGAGTCTCTCTTCCACTTGTATGTTGGCACTCTGTCCTTACCTAGGTCTATCTGGCAGAACATATGCACATGCATGAGAACGTACAGTTCAGAAAACCGTAACTGAACACACCAGGATTCACAGTGGGATCCCACTTGCAGAGAATGAGCTCTTTGCTTCTCAGTAAACTCCCCACAGGAATTTCCAGCTGAAGAAGGCAGTCTGTTTTACACACCAGAAATCACATGAAAGGGTGGAAACACTGCTCCATATCAGCATCATTAGCATTTATATAGTAAAATTATTTCAGACAGTCAAATTACTGGAAAACAAATCTATCTTCAAAACACCTCCCTGAGGTCATTGCCATTCAGTGAGGGACAGATGTGTTATGTGTCATATCTGATGTCATCCACTGACTCATGGGCAAATCCAGAATATTCTCTGAGAGAGGTGAGTATGACTGAAAAGCAAAAGACAGTGTTTGTCCCTGCACTCTCTCCAGTAGATCTTGCTGCCTCTCCACAGGTGAGGGCAAAGTAGTTTTTCTGCCTCCTAGCTCTCTTCTCTCATTCAGCTCAGTTGTTAATTATAAGTTAGACCTCCTGGAACCATCATATCTAGAACATTCTTGTTTTTAGCAAAACTTGACCTTTCAAAACAAGAGTATATGGGGGGACTTTTGGATGACACATTAACAAATTTTATGGCTGAATCATTCACAGCCTTTTTTTATTGTTTCTGAACCTGTACGTAAAACTGCAATAATCTATTTGACACTACTAGAAAATACCTTTTTTCTGTTTCTTGTATTTTTATATTCTTTACTGAAGTATTTTTTATAATATTCTACCTTCTTGTAGAAAATTTTGACAACTCCAGTGATTCGGAGGACCAATAATAAAAGTTTGCTGATTTTTGCAGAATATCTTTATAAAGAGACCACAATTCATTTTAAACAGGAATTTCAATATTAAATTTAAATGTATTTTTTCCAGTTCCATTTGAAAATTGCATTCTCTGGAGAGAAAACCTCATCTTTTGCTGAGAGTGAACGGTCACAGTTAAACTTTCTAGTTTCAGTACTTCCAATTTTCACTGTTTTATCATGCATCTTAGAATATTTCTTCTCTCATTTCTTAAGCCTTGGCATCTGAAATCACATGAGTATTTGGGAATCTTATTTTTCTTTTGAAAAGCATCATTTTCACCTGCTACTGCTGTTCAAGAATAGGAATCCAAAGCACTTAAATAAAAAAGAAACATAAAAAAAGAACTTGAATTGGTTTTTTTTAAATCTCATTTTTCAAACAATTTCATGACAGAGCAGAAAAGCAGTGGCCTGGGGCTGGCCAGGTGAAACACTTATGCATTCATCTCGTTCTGTTATATGGGATTTTCAGAATTACAAGCAAATATTTCGGGTGTTGACCCTGCAGAAGTCCTGAAGAAGACAGTAGCACTTCTCACAGTCAGTGTAATTAGGAACTGTTATGTTATGTTAAGATGAAAGCCTCTAACCCCTCTTTCCCCCCACCTCAGCCCTTCTCAGAGTAAGGCAGACGTTGCAGTCTTGCTATGGATGCCTTCGAGTCAAGGCTCCCACGTCCTGCAGTCAAGCCAGAGACATCTGGAAAGGGGTGGACACAGGATCAGGATCTAAAGGAGTTTTAAAATATTAGGTCAGGTTTGCCATTATGAAGTTGCTAATCCCATTAGATTCTACAAGGAAAACTTACATCTGAAGACCAAACTATGTTACAAAGATGCAAATCTCATCAGTATGCACTTGCATATTACCTCACTCAGTAAATTCACTCTCACACTAGCACAGCTAAACACTGCAACAATATAAATAATAGCAGTTTAATGATAACAAGAGTGCACTGACATAAAACTAATTGTCAGCCATGGGAAAGAATGAGCAATACCTGTCATATGGCTCAATACTGACAAAAATGAAAATGTCATAGGACCAGATTCCTGTTTTGCCTGACTTCATACTTTCAGAAATAACAGACTAATGGAGCAGCTGCTCCACTACTACAGTTGGAACATCATCTTTTGAAAAAATTTAAATAAATAGCATACTTTTTAATATGTAAATATAGGCAAAATGATATAAATATGCTTTAACTATGAAAAATTATTTTAAAAAGCATTAAAAATCTGATTCCCTTGAGATGTGTATTGCACAAATTCACTTGAATAAGGTTATCACAATGCTAAGGTACTTGCAGGCAGAAGTCAGAGACAGCCTGGTTTGGAAAAGAATTTACTTAAAGGAGTCCTTCAATCACGATATTTCTCACACAGGCTAGAGAAGACAGTCACAAACGAGAATCATGTACAGAGGTTTAAAAATATCTTTTTTTCTACAGAGTTAAATAACAATGTCTATTTCTTCACTGAAGATGGAAAGTGGAATTTTGAGCAGCAAGCATGTTTCAAGATCTAATGAGATTTTGAGGAATAGAAGCATCCAAAGCCAATTACTTTGCTTTTAATGACTGTTTGTTAAAAGGAACTAAAAAGGCTAGGCATGGTTGGGGCCAGTAAAAGGAGAAAATTAGGATCATACATCTCCATAGTCAGCTTCCTAAAACAGCTCACTTAGTTATTTCAGATCAAAAACTTTAGAAGCAAAACAGAGTGTTTTAACTCCCAAAAGCACATTTTTGATTACATGACAGAAGCCTTTCAATTAGCTGTTAGAATGACACATCATGAGGATTTGGCAGCTCTAGATCAATAAGCTGACCCTAGTATTTCTTTTTTTTTATTCCTTCAGACTATCAGGAAAGGGAAAAAATAGCATCCAAAGGGAGAAAAAATACAGTGACATAAAGCAACTGCACAGTATAAACAGAACAATGGTGACCAACATTTTTCAATACCTTTCACTAGATCCTCTTCCTTGACCTTTCTCTACCTTACTACATTGCTTTGAAACAAACAAAAACATTTCTGTGGTAAGTCAAAGTCAAAAGCAGGGCATTTTTCAGCTGTTTTCCTGAATCTTCTACCTGTGTAAATTCATGTAAATTCTTCTCTGTATGTACATTCCAGCTTTTTTGTCTTTTCTTTTTCTTCTTTAAACCAGAATGAAACTTGACAGAAATGAAAGCTTAGCAGTCACCTAGGACATACAGATCTTAGAGATCGCACCATTATCTCTCCTCAGCTGTTCCTTTTCTGTTAGCACAGACACTTCCAAACAGGCTTGGAGGCTTTTCAGTGTGTCCAACAGCCTTAAAAGCAAACTTAATTCAATGCTATGAAATTAAACAACAATGCATCCAAAAAAAACCCCCTGTAACCGTATGCATTTTTTTCATCACTTCAGCTTCTTCTGGACTATAAGTAAATGAATCAAATTCTGCAAAAGGTTTCTGCATTCTCCTTCTAGTCCATCCACGACTGACAGTTCCTAATATGGACAGCTAGGAAATCAAGTTCAGAAACGTATGTGAAATATATGTGTTAGAGCCACTAGTGGTTTCGGCTGGGATAGAGTTAATTTTCTTACTAACAGCAGGCATAGTGCTGTGTTTTGGATTTAGTAGGAGAAGAATGTTGATAACAGGCTGATGTTTTTAGTTGTTGCTGAGTACTGCTTATGCTAGTCAAGGACTTTTTCAGCTTCCCATGCTCTGCCAGGCGCACAAGAAACTGGGAGGGGGCACAGCCAGAATAGTTGATCCAAACTGACCAAAGGGCTATTCCATACCATATGACGTCATGCTCAGTATATAAACTGGGGGGGGTTGGCCGGGGAGCAGCGATCGCTGCTCGGGAACTGTCTGGGTATCGGTCGGCGGGTGGTGAGCAATTGCATTGTGCATCACTTGCTTCGTGTATCATTATTATTATTATCATTATTATACTGTTACTATTAGCATTACTATTTTACTTTATTTCAATTATTAAACTGTTCTTATCTCAGCCCAGGAGTGTTTCTCACTCTTACTCCTCCAATTCTCTCCCCCATCCCATCGGGGTAGGGGGAGTGAGCGAGCGGCTGCGTGGTGCTTAGTTGCTGGCTGGGGCTAAACCACGACAGTCCTTTTTGGCGCCCAACGTGGGGCTTGAGATAACAACAGATTAATCAGAGTGTATTAAGGAGTCTGTTAACAGTTGCCGGTCACGATATTAGTTCTTCTGATCTGCACCATGTTCTTTTTTTTGCAGCACGCGTTAAAGCTTGCTGTCAGTTTGTGTAGTGTGCTATGCTCTGCAGTGATTCATGATCTTTTGCTTGGGAGGCTCCTTATCAAAGCCCTGACCTTGAGCATTCTTTGGTATTTGGGTTTCATACAGAAGTCACTACTGTACTTCGGGTACTACCTCATAGAGAGAGTTAGCAATTATACTTCTTACTCTGAGAGGGTTGTTGTGGAGGAAATACAGAATGGCACCTTTGCTGCTTTCTTCTATGATGTTTCCTCCTTCATTACAACAACTTTCCTGTATCTTGAACACCCCTGGGCAGTTAAGATACTTCTATTGATAATTCTTGGGAATGTTGTTTCCGTTTTGATAAAGGTCAGTAAGCAGTTTAAAAATACCATCCAGAGATCTACCCCAAGGCTGGATAGTTATGAGTGGCAGGGTGCGTGGGATCGTATGCGCAAGTACCTAGGGCAGTGGGGACCTCCAGTGTTTTGGAACTTCACCCCTGAACAAGTGCAGAATCCTGAAGAATTAGTAAAGTATTTGGAAGAAGTATGTTGTCACCCTGGTAGCTCCAGAGAGACACAAATCATTGCAACATGCTGGGGACTGGCCCATGCCTATCGAGCCGTGGTCAACACTAATCAGTACCCTCAAAAGAAAGAGAAGGTCTCTGGATCTGATGACAAAACAACAAGCACTGTGGCTACTCAAACCCCCACTACAGGCCCTGCGGCTACTCCAACCCCCACTACAGGCCTTGCAGCTACTCAAACCCCTGCCCCAGGCACTGTGGCTACTCCAGCCACAGCCATGAGCACTGCGGCTACTCAAACCCCAGTGACAGACACTGTGGCTAAACCAGAGAACCAACCTGCGCCGGTATCAGTTGCCCCTATACAGAAGAAAAAATACACGAGGAAATCAGTTCGTTTAGTAAGGGATGAAGATGAACCAGGGCCATCACGAGAACCAGAGGAGGAAGAACCCATAAATGAGATGGTGACCACCCGATCCCTATCCCTGAGTGAGCTGCGAGATATGCGAAAAGATTTTGGTCGTCATCCAGGCGAGCACATCATCACCTGGCTGCTCCGATGCTGGGATAACGGGGCCAGTAGCCTGGATTTAGAGGGTAGGGAAGCCAAGCAGCTGGGATCCCTTTCCAGGGAAGGGGGCATTGACAAAGCAATTGGAAAAGGGGCAAAACCGCTCAGCCTCTGGAGGCGACTTCTGTCAAGCGTGAAGGAAAGGTATCCCTTCAAGGAGGATGTTTTATACCGCCCAAGCAAATGGACCACCGTAGAGAAAGGTATCCAGTACCTGAGGGAATTAGGCGTGCTGGAGGTGATTTACAGTGACCTGAATGATGAGCGGTTAACCAAAGACCCAGATGAAGTCAGGTGCACACAATCCATGTGGCGGAAGGTGGTACGGAGCGCACCAGCATCGTATTCCAACTCGTTGGCAATACTAGCCTGGAAAGACGACGAGGCACCAACGGTGGATGAAGTGGCTAGACAACTCCGGGACTACGAAGAAAAGCTCTCTTCCTCCCTACGGGCCTGTGTCTCGGCTGTGGAAAAACTGTCTGAAAAAATATGCCAAGAGTTCCAACAACTCAGAGAGGATCTGTCCTACTCCCCACCTGCACGGACCAGTGTCTCAGCCATTAGGAGTCAACGTCCCTATGCTCAAGAGAGAGGATATAGAGGATACACACCACGGGGCACCCTGTGGTTTTACCTGCGTGATTATGGAGAGGACATGAGAAAGTGGGATGGAAAACCCACCTCAACCTTAGAGGCACGGGTGCGTGAATTGCAAGGAAAAACTATTAGAAAAGGCGGTTCTCCCAGGAAAATTGCAGCTCCAGTTTCCAGTGAGCAGTTCCCGAGACAGAGTAAGAGGGCTAATTTTACTTCCGACCTTGATCAGGGAACTTTTGATTCACATTTACAGGAAGTGAACAACGAATACTGTGACCAGTGTTAGAGGGGCCCTGCCTCCAGCCAGGTGGAGGAAAGGGACAACCGGGTTTACTGGACTGTGTGGATTCGATGGCCTGGAACGTCAGACCCACAGGAGTATAAGGCTCTAGTGGACACTGGTGCACAGTGCACGCTAATGCCATCAAACTATAGAGGGGCAGAACCCATTTGTATTTCTGGAGTGACAGGGGGATCCCAACAGCTCACTGTACTGGAAGCTGAAGTGAGCCTAACTGGGAATGAGTGGCAAAAGCACCCCATTGTGACTGGCCCAGATGCTCCGTGCATCCTTGGCATAGACTACCTCAGGAGAGGGTATTTCAAGGACCCAAAAGGGTACCGGTGGGCTTTTGGTATAGCTGCTTTGGAGACAGAGGAAATTAAACAGTTGTCCACCTTGCCCGGTCTCTCAGAGGACCCTTCAATTGTAGGGTTGCTGAAGGTTGAGGAACAACAGGTGCCGATTGCTACCACAACTGTGCACAGGCGGCAATATCGCACCAACCGAGACTCCCTGATTCCCATCCATAAACTGATTCGTCGACTGGAGAGCCAGGGAGTGATCAGCAAGACTCGCTCACCCTTTAACAGTCCCATATGGCCAGTGCGAAAGTCTAATGGGGAGTGGAGACTAACAGTGGACTATCGTGGCCTGAACGAAGTTACACCGCCGCTGAGTGCTGCCGTGCCAGACATGCTAGAACTTCAATATGAACTGGAGTCAAAGGCAGCTAAGTGGTATGCCACAATTGATATTGCTAATGCATTTTTCTCCATCCCTTTGGCAGCAGAGTGCAGACCCCAGTTTGCTTTTACCTGGAGGGGTGTTCAGTACACCTGGAACCGACTGCCCCAGGGGTGGAAGCACAGCCCCACCATTTGCCATGGACTGATCCAGACAGCACTGGAACAGGGTGAAGCTCCAGAACATCTGCAGTACATTGATGACATCATTGTGTGGGGCAATACAGCAGAAGAAGTTTTTGAGAAGGGAAAGAAAATAGTCCAAATCCTTCTGAAGGCTGGTTTTGCCATAAAACAGAGTAAGGTCAAGGGGCCTGCACAGGAGATCCAGTTTTTAGGAATAAAATGGCAAGATGGACGTCGTCAGATCCCAATGGATGTGATCAACAAAATAACAGCTATGTCCCCACCAACTAGCAAAAAGGAAACACAAGCTTTCTTAGGCGTTGTGGGGTTTTGGAGAATGCATATTCCAAATTACAGCCAGATCGTAAGCCCTCTCTATCAAGTGACCCGGAAGAAGAACGAATTCAAATGGGGCCCTGAGCAACAACAAGCCTTTGAACAAATTAAACGTGAGATAGTTCATGCAGTAGCCCTTGGGCCAGTCCGGGCAGGGCAGGATATTAAAAATGTGCTCTACACCGCAGCCGGGGAGAATGGCCCTACCTGGAGCCTCTGGCAGAAAGCACCAGGGGAGACTCGAGGTCGACCCCTAGGGTTTTGGAGTCGGGGATACAGAGGATCCGAAGCCCGCTACACTCCAACTGAGAAAGAGATACTGGCAGCATATGAAGGGGTTCGAGCTGCTTCAGAAGTGGTTGGTACTGAAGCACAGCTCCTGCTGGCACCCCGACTGCCGGTGTTGGGCTGGATGTTCAAAGGGAGGGTCCCCTCTACACATCATGCAACTGATGCTACATGGAGTAAGTGGGTCGCATTGATCACACAACGGGCTCGAATAGGAAACCCCAGTCGCCCAGGAATCTTGGAAGTGATCATGGACTGGCCAGAAGGAAAAAACATTAGAATATCACCAGAGGAGGAGGTGACACGTGCTGAAGAGGCCCCACTGTATAATAAATTGCCAGAAAATGAAAAGCAATATGCCCTGTTCACTGATGGGTCCTGTCGTCTTGTGGGAAAGCATCGGAGGTGGAAAGCTGCTGTATGGAGTCCTATACGACAAGTCGCAGAAACTGCTGAAGGAGAAGGGGAGTCGAGTCAGTTTGCAGAGGTGAAAGCCATCCAGCTGGCTTTAGATATTGCTGAAAGAGAAAAGTGGCCAATCCTTTATCTCTATACTGACTCATGGATGGTGGCAAATGCCCTGTGGGGGTGGCTGCAGCAATGGAAGCAGAGCAACTGGCAGCGCAGAGGCAAACCAATCTGGGCTGCCGCATTGTGGCAAGATATTGCTGCCCGGGTAGAGAACCTGGTTGTAAAAGTTCGTCATGTAGATGCTCATGTACCTAAGAGTCGGGCCACTGAAGAACATCAAAACAACCAGCAAGTAGATCAGGCTGCTAAGATTGAAGTGGCTCAGGTGGATTTGGACTGGCAACATAAGGGTGAATTATTTATAGCTCGGTGGGCCCATGACGCCTCAGGCCATCAAGGAAGGGATGCAACGTATAAATGGGCTCGTGATCGAGGGGTGGACTTAACTATGGACAGTATTGCACAGGTTATTCATGAGTGTGAAACATGCGCTGCAATCAAGCAAGCCAAGCAGTTCAAGCCCCTTGGGTATAGTGAACGATGGCTAAAATATAAATATGGGGAGGCCTGGCAGATTGATTACATCACGCTCCCACAGACCCGCCAGGGCAAGCGCTATGTGCTCACCATGGTGGAAGCAACCACTGGATGGCTGGAAACATATCCCGTGCCCCATGCCACCGCCCGGAACACCATCCTGGGCCTTGAAAAGCAAGTCCTGTGGCGACATGGCACCCCAGAAAGAATTGAGTCAGACAACGGGACTCATTTCCGAAACAACCTCATAGACACCTGGGCCAAAGAGCACGGCATTGAGTGGGTGTATCACATCCCCTACCATGCACCAGCCTCCGGGAAAATTGAGCGATACAATGGATTGTTAAAGACTACCCTGAGAGCAATGGGTGGTGGGACGTTTAAACATTGGGATACGCATTTAGCAAAAGCCACCTGGTTAGTCAACACCAGGGGATCTGCCAATCGAGCTGGCCCTGCCCAATCAAAACTTTTACGTACTGTAGAAGGAGATAAAGTTCCTGTAGTGCACATGAAAAATATGCTGGGGAAGACAGTCTGGGTTACTTCCCCCTCTGGCAAAGGCAAACCCATTCGTGGGATTGCTTTTGCTCAAGGACCTGGGTGCACTTGGTGGGTGATGCGAAAGGATGGGGAAGCCCAATGTGTACCTCAAGGGAATTTGATTTTGGGTGAAAATAGCCAATGAACTGAATTGTATAATATTAATTGCTTTATAATACTGTATGTTATCTCTTAACTATATGTTATCTCTTAACTGCATGTTAATATAATAATATAGTAGGTTAATATTAAGTATATAATACTATATATTATGATTGCTATATGCCGCATCAATGGTATTGCAGTAAGAATTGCCCAGCTTAATGAAAATGAACTTTGATGAAACCATGTTGGAATGAGAACTGACTTCAGCATGCAACAGTCCAACATTGCACACCACCTCTCCTGCTCTGAAAGACTGTGATGACAGATGGAACCCAAAGTCATGGGCTAAATGAACTCAATGGACATTTTAGAGGGATGGGCCATAGACAAAGGGAATGATATCTGTGTGTATATCAAGATAGGGAAAGCGGTGGTGATTAATTGGAACACATTGGAAAGGGGAGGGCCTGTGCATGACGTAGATGGTATAGAATAAGGGGTGGATACTGTCCTGGTTTCGGCTGGGATAGAGTTAATTTTCTTACTAACAGCAGGCATAGTGCTGTGTTTTGGATTTAGTAGGAGAAGAATGTTGATAACAGGCTGATGTTTTTAGTTGTTGCTGAGTACTGCTTATGCTAGTCAAGGACTTTTTCAGCTTCCCATGCTCTGCCAGGCGCACAAGAAACTGGGAGGGGGCACAGCCAGAATAGTTGATCCAAACTGACCAAAGGGCTATTCCATACCATATGACGTCATGCTCAGTATATAAACTGGGGGGGGTTGGCCGGGGAGCAGCGATCGCTGCTCGGGAACTGTCTGGGTATCGGTCGGCGGGTGGTGAGCAATTGCATTGTGCATCACTTGCTTCGTGTATCATTATTATTATTATCATTATTATACTGTTACTATTAGCATTACTATTTTACTTTATTTCAATTATTAAACTGTTCTTATCTCAGCCCAGGAGTGTTTCTCACTCTTACTCCTCCAATTCTCTCCCCCATCCCATCGGGGTAGGGGGAGTGAGCGAGCGGCTGCGTGGTGCTTAGTTGCTGGCTGGGGCTAAACCACGACATAGGGGTTAAAAAAAGTAACATAAGCACGCATGTCTCTGTGTAAAGTCTGTTGTGTATCAGGAGGCCCTCTTTTCCCTATATCACATAAAACATACCAACTAACAGGGGAACAAATTGGTGTAGTGGACTGTAAAGAGGAAATATGGCAATGAAATGTGAGCACGGGAACCAGTGAAACCTGATGTTGCACAGGAGCAAAGACGGGAGGAGGGAAGGAACATTCATGCCAACGGAGAGCACATGCCTTGGGGGCTTGGATGGAGACGGCCAGGGAGAAGACCCTGCCCAGGAAGGAGGTTACTACAACGGCAGGCTGTGGGACTGTCCAAAATCCACGTCGAAGGCCACAAGGGAAGCTACTGCATGAGTGCAGGAATTGCTGACAGGCAAAGAGCAGTAGGAAGTTTCCTTTCCTGAAAATCCTCTGTGAGGAACATAGGTTTTATGTGACTGGGCAAAAGTACGGAATTCCTAATTTGGAGCCAGGACATCCAAGAGAGTGGGAAGAAGAGCCAAGGCAGGCCTTGATCTTGAATGGTAGACCAGCCTTCAGACTTTGGATATGAAAACAAGATTCCAATAACTGAAGAAGCAAACATATACTAGATTTTAATATGTTTTTGCTTACGACTCAAAGTTGTGTCTGGTTGCGTGTCACCTGCATTAAGTCCCAGCCTCGCCCTTTCATGATTATCCAGTGTATTCCCCTCATCAGGGAAGGCAGCCACACAGTCCAGCGCCCTCCGTTTGTAAGTGTGTGCTGAGAAAGCATAAGAGAACTGACATGTTATGCACCCGTACAGCACAGTCAGGACTTGAACCAGGCTCTGAACTGCTACATCAGCAAACAGAGCAACTCCTGGACCTGAGCCTGCACCTACTCTGTGGAGCCACTGACTAAAGTACGCAGCGTGCCCCATAAAATCTACAACATCCATCAGCAGGCGAATGGGAATCTTTATGCTCATACTGGCTCATCTGTGCTTTGCAACCTCCAAGTAAAATTATTAGCATTGCTCCTGGGGAGAGGAGAGAAAGATAAATACGATAGCTCATTTCTATCTTAGGCCAGGAATTTCAAACAGGCAATAGGGATTATTTCCTTTTTAATGCACTTTTTCAAGTTTGAAGGGAGGCATGGGAGAATATGTATTAGGGCCACAGAAGATTTCTTTCTTGAGCTTGTTTAGTGAGAACAGTGCTATTCAGCTGCCACTGACAGGTTCTACTTACAAAAAAAAAAAACCTCATTATAGTGTGCCAACATAGTGCTTTGCCATATCCTAGATTTCACAGCCTAAAATTAAAAGCAAGCTTGCCAAAAAAAAAATTGTGAGTGCGAGACAAAAGGCAGAGTGAACCAGAAGACAGAACGCTGTCAGAAAAATCACATAAAAGCAATGAATTATACCATGGGACTTAAGCATCATAGAGCCTCATGAAATGAAAAAGTTCCATTGATTTCCTCTCAGCTCCATGAGTGGGCTCCTTTATCAAATGCCTTTGAAAGTAAGACCTCCTGCTGGTTTTCTTATATTAAACTGGGGAAAAAACACATTCTATTGTCAGGGTTGTTGCAAGGATGTAATCAGAGGTTTGGCATCCCAGCTCACAGAAACCAAGCAACTTGGAAAAAAATCCCCATACTTATAGTTGCCATTTTTCTTTTCTGATAGAAGGTTGCATATAATTACTTTAAAACTCAGTGGCATTGGGGGTAGATAACATCAAAACAAATGACCTTTCTTCAAACTACACATTTTCCTCATCATTGTGATAAAGTGATAATTGCCTGGAGATTGCTTATTGTAAAGGCAAGCTCTTGTCACTTGCGAATTCCCTCTTTAGGTCACTCTTCTGACAAGCAGAATCATCTACAACATGAACCATGAACCTGAGCCACATTTCTATTCAGTTGTACTGAAAATTAATATAAGAGTAGCAGAAGGAGTAACACTGGGGGAGGAAACTTCTGTAGGCATCGGGTATTTTGGGAAGCTACCGCATTATCTAAATGAATGGCTGCCATCATCCATCTCAGCTCAAGACCCAAAACACTGTGTAATCAGTATGAGACAGAAAATTATCTGATTGATTAGCTGATTAAGATCCACCAGTCCAGAGGGGACAAAGATTTGTGAATGGTTTCCTGTTCCTGAAAATTATGGCTTTTGTGTTTTCAGTATTAACTCATCTTTAGGAATAAGTATAGAGTTAGCACATCACATTTGGATTTCCATGAACTCCATACATGGGCTGACATGGGCTTACTGTGTAGGCAGAATAGATGAGATGGAACAAAAAATATGAACCGTATTTTCCATACCCAAAATGCAAACAGAGTATGTTTATTTATAATTATGTTCTCTTTGCATAAGGGGAAATTAAAGGAAAGAAAAGAGAGAGAACACATGCACAAAAGACACTAAAGCTTTTCCTTTAAGAGGGTATATCTGATGTGAACAAAAAATTGCAGCTGCATCCAGCAGACATCTAACAAATGTGCAGGTGCAGTAGCAAAATAATTTTAAATATATATATATATATATATATACACACACACACACTGCTACATAGAATAGTTTCTTTGACCTAGAAGGAAAACTGTTCAGTATGAACAAAGCTTGGCAACTACAAGTTGACATGAGATGGATGTTACTTATTTGGCTATTACTTATTTGCCAGTTGGATCAGAAGGATTCATCTGCTGTTGTACAGTCTCCCATAGGCAGAGATAGAGAAGATGTGAAGTGAGGCAAGTGTGTGTGTGGCTTGGGTCCCAGAGGCAGGCTTGCCCCAACTGCAGGCAGCCTCAGGGTTGCTCTCACTACACCTAGTTGTTGCAGTCCTGGGGATCTGTACGACAAGTAGGGGCTGCAAGAGGGCAGTGAGCACCAGGTCTGAAGGGACACGTCAGAGCGATGTAGATTTATGCCACTGAGCAATTCCTTTTCCCTGAGCGGAGTATTCAGGAGGCTACATTTGCCTACTGCGCAAAAGTTTTCAGCCACCATCATGGGCTGGCTGAAGGGCAGCCATAGGAACGGCCTCACTAGATACGATGAAAATTCCTGTCCCTGATGCTTTGCAGACTGCACACATCTATATTATAATTAATGTTCTGGAAGATACTTTCACATACGTGAGAAGAACCTCTAATCCCCTTCCCCGTTCCATTCCTTCCTAGTTAATGTAACTATTGCCGTTAACATTATCAGATACCTATAAATGGAGTTCTCTGTGGAAAATACAGATGTTGTTCTTCCAGCAGTCTGCTCTACTAATAGCACAAAAACTCAGGTTTCAAGTACCTTTATTTGAACAAACCTTAGCAAGTAGTGCAGCTTTAAACCATGTTTTATCGGCATCTACCTTTAGAGGTTGTCAGCACCTCACTTTGGTTAATTAAATCTACTTAAAGTAGTTTGATGGCAATCCAGACTGATGAGCATTTAGAAAAAAAATAAAAGAGAAAGGAAAATGAGAGACATGAAGAGATAGTGAAAATTTTAAAAAAGAGTAAAGATAAGATATATTATAATGACAATGTTTGGAAAAAAAACACTGAAAAGGAAGAGAAAGGCCAAGAATTATAGAGCTTAGAGAGCAAAAAAATGCATGAGGAAAATTCCTTTCAAAATATTTAATAAGATTATTATTATTATTTCTTCTTTTAAATATAGCTAAACTGAATATGGATCTTCACTGTATTCCTGCTTTTTTCCTAACTCCAGTTCTGAGCTGCTTTAACAGTAGTCAGAATGATAGCCTTAACTACAATGACATATGCATACCCTCCTTCATCTTCACTTTTCAGAAACCATTTATATTAGAGAACAGGAAGCAGCATAATAAGGCTAGTTATGCCAGTGGTATATTAGCCAGATATTTGCCTGTGCAAAAGGAAGCCCATGTCCCCTTTAGAGCAATCCCAGTACTGAATAAAAGACAAAGTATTAAAAATAACTAAATCTGTGAAACAGGAAACTTTTTTTAAAATCTATGTGAAGACTTTATTGTGCTTTATTCTTAGTCAATTTAACACCGAATAACAACTGCCTGTGTTGTTGTCTTCTCTGGACAGAGTTCTCATTCAAGTTTTTTTGTGTCCTTCATTACTTCTATTGGCCAAACTTCCCAAAACTGTATTTCTCATTATGCATCAGGATTAAAGAATTCCCACAATGCATTGCTTTGATTCAACAAGACAAAGGAGTGTGCTATGTTATAGGAAACAGAGTTAAGGTTAGTAGCTCACCTGATTTTTGAAAAAAGTGAGAAGGAAATATTTAAAGAGCAACGAGCATGTTGTGCTATCACATGTGAAGTAAATATGGATTAATGTAGAAACAAAATAATTTTATTTTGTTTTTTGCTTAAAATAAACATATTTTGTTTCCCCTTTTCCAAAAGAAACTTAAAATTCAAGCAAACCCTACACATTACTTCTGGATTTGCAAAAATAAGAGGTGAGGCACAGGGGAGGTGCTCCCTGTAAAGACTCCAAATACCACCTTGTCCTTATTTAAATGTTTCCTTAAGATTTCCTACCAAAATAAGTACAAAAGCAATCAAGATGGATTAAGCTGCCAAGATGCTGAGGGTACTAATATTACCTTATTCTTTCCTCCTGCTCCACCCAGCAGTTTCTTCTACTTTTCAGTTTCTTCACTATATAGTCTTACTCATACACCATTCAGTATCTCAGGCCAGGAATGGTCCCTCTGTTTTAAGTTCATATGAGCCAATAGTAAACACATGGCACATATGGCCACCTCAGATAAATGGAGACAGCTACTGAACTTCAGTTCAACTTAGCAAATACACGCTGCAGTACTTTAAGGTTCTGGACATCCTTGAGGTTTCAGCAAAGAGGGCAGCTAAAATACATGTACCTCAAGGTTTCAGCCTAGAAGTGTTTCTCTAGTAAAATCAATAAATAATTTATCCGGGGGGGGGGGAAACACAACAAAAAACCCCAATAATTCTTCATATTTTTTGAAGTGTTCAGAAGAAAGGAATCATGTCCGATGCATAAGTTTTTTTCTGACTCCTCTACAACTACTTAACCACTTAACCAAATCTGTTCATCTTAGACTGTCTTATCAGTCTACTAGATGGTGTTTGCTGAGATGGTGGTAAGAACCCAGGGGTTCCCAAGAGCTGCTGTGCCCCTTTTCTTAACATTTCCACACAAATGACGAGATACTGCACTGTACCTGGAAGGTATATGGGGCAGTACAAAAAGCCACATTTCCAGACATGGATTAAAAGAACATGTGTGGAAAAAAAAGAGTCAGAAGTGTCAGGTAGGGCGATCAAGTCTTAGGTCATGAAGGTGGTATGACTATGGCATAAGTGACAACAGCAACCAGTTGGAGGGAGGCAATAACAACACTGAAATATGTTTGAATGTGTAACTCAGTCCAGTTGCATGCTTACCTATAACAACAGGCCAGGAAGGGAGCTGCTTGAATTGCAAAACCTTGTTGTGCTTCTTAAATGATGAGAAAAAATACTGAGACCTGAAAAGAAAGACAGAGACTGAAATATTACCTTTCTGGTATGTAACAAGTTATTTCTCCTCTGCGGTTAGTTAAAGCAGGGTTCTACTTCCTCTTTCCATTATAAAAGAATACATGGACATTTTGAGTTGCCCACAAGGGTTAGACTTCTCAAAAAAAAAGTCTGTCTTTTGTCCCCAGAGCAATAGATCTGCTGATTCCAAAACAAAGACCACAGCCTGACAGAAATTCTCCTGATACTGGATATTGGGACACTGTCTGAACTCAAGACACCAGAGCAGTGTCTCACTCTTAAAATTCTAGGTTTGCATCAGAACTCAAATATTAACCCTAACTGAAAAGAGAAGAAAATTATTCTAAGTCATTTGATAATTTGTTTTTGAAGTAAATTAAACATAATAAACAATAATATCTAGAAACTAGCATATTCCTTTCCTTAAGAAAAGGCATAGGAGGTAGAGAGAGGAGAAATTTCACACAGGAACGTCAGTTGTGGCTCTGGAAAATGTCGTGCTACAGGTGGTGTAAATGTAAATGAACACATGGTACTCTGGAACAGGAACTTAATGTTTGGGGTTTTTTTCTTTTCTTTCTTTCTTCTTTTTTTTTTTTTAAATCTGTATGGATTTATTTTGAATACTGAGACTGCCGTCTGTAAAGTTACAAAGTTATGGGTCACTGGAGGGACACTCCACAGCTAGTAGTTTCCCCCAGGTGGCTCAATATCTCTGAGGTTTTCAGTAAGCTTAGAAGAGTCCCTGCCAATTCCCACGTTTCTCTTTCTGTCACCTCTTGTGCTTAACTCTGTGTTCTCTCTTCTCATCAGTCCCTCAGTCCCTGACGGAGCTATGTGCTCCCGACTCCACACACGTTGCCTCTTTATCCCTGCCTGTGCCCATTCTGAAATCTCTGTAAACTTATTCCCTGCTCAGAAAGAAAGCAACACTCTCCTACTCTTTCTCCAGACAGTCCACTCTTCTTCAGGTGTGTTCTTAACTTACACTCCAGATAAAAAAGGAGCCATCACTATGATGAAAATCAGTAAGATTGATCACTCTCTAATTCTGTCTTTCTGAGTCTTGATTCTTATTGGGAGTGCTATGTCTTCCTATGATCTCAATTTACATTTCAGTTTCATATGGAGATACTCAGGCTATCTCAAAGCATGCTGCTTCTGGTATCAGGAGCACTGTAGCCCTCTTACCCTGCCAGGAAGGTGCATGTTGCTTCTAAGCCAACGTTTTTTTAGGGTTTTACCTTTCATATTCTCATGTCTGACTTGCAAGAAAACATAATTATCTACTGCACACTACAGATCTGTGACTATTTCCCAGATACCTCTAAATGGAGCCCATCAATTAATTGTACTTTAATTTCCAGTGTTGGAAGTGTAAACTGTTCTCATCAGGTAACTTCTAAATGCATAATCAAGGTGACATGCACTCATGTCATGATATTTTACTTGTAGCAGCCTATGAATGTCTTCAATCACTTTTAAATTTGTTTAGCATAATCAAAATATAAAAGGCCATACATGGATTTTAAACAACTTCAAGTGGTTCAGTTTTATAATACTTGTTTAATTTTCATAATTACTACACATCTGTCCACTCCATTTTGTGGATCAAGCCCATAAAGCTAGCATTCATTAGTATGCTGAGGTTGCTTACATGCCACATGAGCAAAAGCCTTTTGATAAGCGAGATGAAAATAATTATTTACTTCATCATCTCTCTCACACATCTCTAGATTCCTTGCTGAAACTGTAGGTCCTCTAGTGTGATTTTTTTTTCCCTAAAATTCCCTCAGCATGCACTGATACCAGGTTTACTAGCCATTCTTGGAACTGGTGATTCATAATGGTTTGATTCAAAATAAATAGAATAAATATGCAAACATACACACACAAGATGATAAAACAACAAAGCATTTTGAAAGGAATTTAAAAAAATGAAAACACTGAAGTAAGTTCCTATCCTGCTGTAGGATATCCTTAATGCATGATGATTTAATCTTGGAACGAATTTAACAACTGCTCTTTCATAAGCTCATAAAAGTATGGTTCACATCTCTCTCACAATTCTTTCTTGATAAGACTAAATAAGCCAACTGAATAGCTCCATCTTCCAAATTGTTAGCAGAGCAGTTACCACTTTAAAAGAAAAATAAAAGATGTCCTTGGGGTACAGAGTTTCTTTTTTCTACTTGTATCAATTTTGAGCAGACACCATTCCATATGCATTTTTTCATTTATTCAAGGATGATGTGCGTTATACATGGATTGCAGCAAAAATCGGAATTAATTAGTGGCGGGATGGAAGCTGTCAGTATGATTGCACTTTTTAAATGCTTCATTTGAGTTTATTTAAAGTTTGTTCCTATGCTAAGGACAAGTCAAAAACAAATCCACATCCACATGAATGATGCAGCAAATGGAGAAATTTCAAGACCC
The DNA here is from genome assembly GCF_030463565.1 of Pelecanus crispus. Classification (NCBI taxonomy): domain Eukaryota; kingdom Metazoa; phylum Chordata; class Aves; order Pelecaniformes; family Pelecanidae; genus Pelecanus; species Pelecanus crispus. The sequence continues at coordinate 119,177,252 of NC_134643.1, forward strand.
ACAGGAAAATTCCAGTGGCTTGACATCACAGCATGCTTCATTTCATCATCTAAACAATGAGGATTACTATTTAGCCATTAAAGTCTGTACATATAAAGGAACACATGCCAGAGAACTTCTGCTCCGGTATTTTCAAATGTATTGTAGGTATTTTCAAATACATTGTGTACCTCCCAGCTGAATTGAAGTCAACAGAATCTGCAGCCATTGGCTCACTTGAGAGATGCGCCTCTACCATAGTCTAACACTGTAAAAAAAGTCTACTGTAAGACACCTGTGCACTATCAGAGCACTGGAAAACAGCACGAGTGTAGATACAGGTGTAGGTTTGATGCCTGTAGTACTCAAAGACATGGGCTTCAATGACAAAGATAGTCAATTCAGGACAAGGAGAAAGAGAGGAAAAATCTCAAAAGCCACACTTGGGGGGGGCGGGGGGAGAGATCATTTTCAAAGTTTCAGAGAAACAAAAGCCCAGGAAGGGCAAAGAAAAGGGAAGGAGAAGAATCACTTAAAATCAGGTTTGCTCCCAAAGTGCTGGAAAAATGAAGAACTTCAGTTTCATTAGATTATCTAGGATGAGTTTCTATCAGACTAGTTATTGGTTTTCGCCAGCCACACTTTCTTAGAGAGGAGTAAGCTCTTCAGCTCCCTACTGCATCTGCCAATGCCCTGCATACGCCAGTGCTCCGTGTGGTGGTTTCAGCAGGTTCTCATCCAGCATTTACATCAGCATTTCCACCCTTCTCTCCTGGGCTGAGCTTGCTTACTTCTGTTTGTCTCACACCTATTCTGATTCAAACACAGTGCAATCCAAACCTGACAAAGGACATGAGATGGTGAAGCCACAACTTGTTTTGATAATTTATTTTGGAAGTTAATCACTTCTGGTGGTTTTTTTACTGCATAAATTTTTAGATTTCCCTTCATTTGCCTTCAGCTTCACTCATTCAGTTCTTGCTCTGCCTTTGCCAATGGGACTACGGAGGCTTTCTTCTGCCACTACTTCTCCTCTTTACCGCACTGTCTCTAGATGTAGAAAGATTGTTTTAATCTTTTTTTTTTAAAAAATACCTCAGGAAAGCTAAGCTAGGCTTTTCAAGGGACATTTATTTAAGCTACCAACCCTCTATGCTTGCAATAATCCACTGACAAATAGGTCTTATTGGTCTACCAGTCATAATACTGTTTTGTTTCTGTATCAAAGCAAATTATGCATGCATTTGGCTCTCTAAACAATGAGAATTATTATTATTATTGCTTCCTACTTATAGAGAACACCAGAAAAAGAAGTAAATGCTTTAAAGACAAAACTCACAAATACCAAAGTTGTTTGGTTATTGATGCATTTTTTTCTAGTTTTCCCTTTTTCACTATTTCCCCCCCCCCCCCCCCCCCCCCTCTATAATTCCACTTATTTCCCCCAGAGATCGTTCCTGGAGTTTTTTTCTAACTTCTGTCTAACATTATTTCTTTGATAACTCTGGTTCTTACTCCCTCTGCGCTGTTTCCCTTTTCCTTGCAGCCTCTCTTATGCAGTGGAATAGTGCAAAAGGACCTATTGTAAAAGATCATCAAAATGGTCAGTTTTGACTGCTTTTTCAGGTTTGGCCAGAGTGCCTCAGAAACCCTCAAAATAAATAGTAAGACTTAATTATTCAGTTAAAAGGAAACTTACCTTGCCCATAAGTGGTTTTAGCATATAAAGACAATAATCTCAGGACAACCCATGTGCCATGCCTTTCTTTTGCCTGTTCATGAAGTTGCAGTGTGGGTTAATTACATTTGTCTTTCTGTCTCTGTCATAGTTTAACTTGATCTCTTTATTGATGCTGTTTGTAGAAGCATCAGATTTTCAGAATTTGTTTTCTCTTTTTGTTCATGTTCTGCTGTTATTAGGATTGTCAGCAGTAGCAGTAATACTATGGTCCACTGCTGTCAAGTATCCTTCAGAGAATGTTACATTTTTCTTTGGCAAGGTTGGCTATCTGATACCAAAGATAATAAATCCATGCTTTAAGAAGTAATGTGTCTTTATGATGCATAAGGAAACAAGCCTACCTTGAATTTATGAATTGGTTCTCCTATCCATTATGATATTTGATAGTGAATCACAATTTCCTCTCCTTTCTACCCATAATATACAGCATATTCTTCTACCTCCTACTCTAATTTCTTTTTGCTATGTTTTAGATTATTTTTCTTGAGAAGCCTTGGAGAAGGATGAGCCAGAAAGGCAATAAGGGACAGATAAATACTATGTGTACAGGAGGTGTTCTCATTATCTTCTGATAATATTTCAAAAGAATAAAACAAATTAACTGGGAACTGTGAAATGTGACAAAGCAAGCATCTCCAGAAATGAACATTGGTCCCCACTCTTTTTCAGCTAGGAGCCTGATGCGATATCCCTACAAATAAATATAAACTCCTTAAATTAGCCTCCTGCAGTGAGAGAGTTGGGCAGAGGGGAACCTAATGAAGTTCAACAAAGGCAAGTGTAAGGTCCTGCACCTAGGGAGGAATAACCCCATGTACCAGCACAGGTTAGGGGTTCACCTGCTGGAAAGCAGCTCTGTGGAGAAGGACCTGGGAGTCCTGGAGGACAACAGGTTAACCATGAGCCAGCAATGAGTTCTTGTGGCCAAGAAGGCCGATGGTATCCTGGGGTGCATTAGGAAGAGTGTGGCCGGCAGGTCGAGGGAGGTAATCCTCCCCCTCTACTCTGCCCTGGTGAGGCCACATCTGGAGTATTGTGTCCAGTTCTGGGCTCCCCAGTTCAAGAAAGACAAGAAATTGCTGGAGAGAGTCGAGTGGAAGGCTACGAAGATGATTAGGGGACTGGAGCATCTCTCTTATGAGGAAAGGCTGAGAGAGCTGGGTCTGTTTAGCCTGGAGCAGAGGAGACTGAGAGGGGATTATCAATGCTTACAAATATCTTAAGGGGGGATGTCAGGAGGATGGGGCCAGAATCTTTTCAGTGGTGCCCAGTGACAGGAGAAGGGGCAATGGGCACAAACTGAAACACAGGAAGTTCCACCTGAATATGAGGAAAAACTTCTTTGAGGAGGACAGAGCACTGGAAGAGGCTGCCCAGAGAGGCTGTAGAGTCTCCTTCTCTGGAGATATTAAAAACTTGCCTGGACACAATCCTGTGCAACCTGCTCTAGGTGAACCTGCTTTAGCAGGGGCTTGGACTAGATGATCTCCAGAGGTCCCTCCCACCCAAACTATTCTGTGATTCTGTGGTTCTGTATATCTTACAGTTTGGAGTACAGACCTGCTTTCTCTAAAATGGTCATCCTTTCCACCTTTATGAAGACTGGGTGACAGTGGCTTAATAGATGCATTTCTTATTTAAACAGTATCTTTCTCTTTTTTAAGCAGCAAATTGTTAATCTGTTGCGAATAAACTTTTTCTTCTCTGTAGCATAGTTTTCCTGCCCACTTTCCCCCTACATTTGGAACACATGGAATGTGGCTTATGCTTTGGTAAGTAACCCACTATCTAAATGTTAATTCACTGTTACTTATATAAGAAAACATCCTGCTTTTTTTTTTTTTTTTTTTAATCTTAGAATAAGCCCATTTTCTCTGTGTCTGCTCCTAGCTTTCTGCTAGGCTGGCTTAATACATTGATTTATACAGTAGGATGAGCTAGGAAACATATTTTAAATCTGAAACCTTACATTCTGCTGAATGTAGCCAACATCATGAAAAGAGCACCAAATGTGCAGAATTTGTCAATTGTCCACATGCATGCACTGTAAGTAGTCCTGCCAGGGACTTAAAAATGGCAGAATGCAGATAAGAGTCTTTTGGAAAGGTATCTTTCAGTGTACAGCATGGTAATTAATATGACATTTCAGTATAGTAATTATGTACAGTGCATTATATTCCTGGCTTTTCCTGCGATGATATTGTAAAAGACACTCAACCATTTTCACTACTGTTATTTTGTGTTCTTTGGAAGTGTATTTATTACGATATTCAGAAGTTGTTATTGTATGCTGCAATGTGATCCCTATAGCCTGGGAACTTTAGACATCCAGTGACAAGCCAAATACTATGCTGATGAGTCCCTTAGCCCTTTTAAAAATTTGCAGACCACTGCTAAATTTAAACTAATCATAACAAACACGACATCAAATATATTCTTTCAACTCCAGAACTGGTCTTTGTATGTTTCAGATTCTATCCTATGTGATGTCTGCAACTGGAATCTTTTTAAAATGCTTTTTACATGATAGTACTTTTCTTTCTTGTTGGTCTGTCATCCAGTCCTTGGTTTCTGCAGTGTGTGTATTTTGAACAGCAAAGAATTGGTCTTTAAAGCAATGGGCTGAGCATACCTAGCACTTTCCATGGAATTGTTGAAGAATTTTATGTCTTCTAAGGTTACGATGTAGTCTTTTACAGCTAGGTTCTGATCATTGCTAGGCTGGTCTGGAGCCACCGATCAGTCTCTTTTAATGGTGTGTTTAGTGACACTCTCCAAAGAAATGAATGCCAAATTGTTGAAGTGCAAATAAAAAAAAATCAAAATGAGAGAACAGGAAAGAAGAATAAGGAACTATGCAGTCAGGTATGTCAGTTGTCTTGCAGTGACTTGCAAGTTAAATACACTGAGAAAACATCTTGATTCAGGGACTGCTGGAGGGTACACATGAGTCTTGCTGCTCAGTTTGTTCATTTGCTTCTTTTTTAAAAGAGAAATTTAAAAGTTTTAAAATACCCCATAAAAAGTATTTAGCAACTGTTTTACTAGTTACTAACCTGCTGTTTTAATATATATTATAATGATGTAAACTTTTTATTTGGTGTTTTAGAACTTTCACTGTCAGGAAAACCAAGCTTGTACCATGAGATTTTGGAGGCTCATCAAAGGGGATACTGACAGAAAAAAAGGCATAACACCATTAAGAGTGCATCATTTATTCAGAGTTGCTACTGAATTTGTTATGGATTTAAGAGAACTATTAGTTATTCAAGTTCAAAATAAAATAATTGATATTAAAAAAATCATCAAAGGAATTTAAAAAACTTGCATTAGATGCAATGGTGGTAAGGCTTTCTCCTCTGAGTTGGGTTCATTACATCAGAAATGAGCTGAAGCCCATTACCCCTCTAAAAATGACATCCAAAATCTACCTTTGCGAGTTACGCTGCCTTTCTGAGTTTCTTGTGAGCTAAGACTTGGACTTCAGGGATCTTTTTAATGATGAGTTCTACAAAAGTGCTGAATGACTATAGTAGCATTCAAACTACCATTACTAAAGTTGAGTTAATATTTCTTGTTTAATCCTTATATTTTGCCCAGGGATGTTTCTATTCAACCCTAAATCAGTCTTGCATAAATCTGAAAAAGCCTTAGGGGGAGATACGGTTTCTCGAAATAGGCAAGTCTAGAAAATAATAACAACAAAAAGACATTTATTTGCATTTCATTCTAACTTAAGGGTCAGCCATAAAGCAAAATTAGAATATTTTTGGCCATTTCAGAGTGAATTCACCTTTCTATTCCTTTTGGGTTCACACAGAGACAAGGTACTAACATATAACAGAGGCATATAGGAAAAAAAGGAGACCACTAGACCTAGCCTATATTTAGAAAAAACCATAAGCAAAAAAAAACACCTGAAAAAGAATGTGATGAGTGTAAGCATCTAGCTCTTCAACATGTTGTTGGTCTTTTGGAGCTCATTTTCAAATGTATTAAATTTTACCCATTAATTTACAAATCCATCCTCTCTTTTCAATCTTTCATTACTATCTTTGCCTATGCCAATATATCTTCTTAGAGTAATGCAATCTTCTTTGTAACTTTTTTTTAAGTCCCCAAAGAAGTGATATCTTCTGACTGTTTCTAAGAGGAAAATAGAGTAGCAGAAATACTGAATCTTGGCTTACTGGGTTTGACTGGGAGACCACAGAGGGTAAGGTCTACAATATCATGGAAAACTGACTCCACTGAGGAATAGCAGTTAAGTCAAAAAGACTTTCAGAAACCATTTAAAGCAGTTTTCATGTATCATAAAGAAGAGCACAGGGTATAAACAAAAGCATTTCATGGTACTTTGTCAATATGTGTGCCTGGAGGTAACTATTATTTTGGAAGACCATTACCCATCTGTTGGCAGTTTCATAAACAAATATAAGTAATGGCAGACTAATTTGTGGGCTTGTGAATCACTGCTGGAAGTGGCACAGGAGGAAGAAAACTCTGGGCTAACAGAGAGTGGGCACGAAAAGATGCTGTCATCTTGGAAGAAATGAGTCGTGTGGGAGGAAAAAAAAAAAAGCTTTCAAGATTGAATAATCCTTGGAGGAGTGTACCATCTGCTGCTCAAAAGGATGCATCAGCATGTGCGTGTGCATCTCTGTGTGTCCATTACAATGGCTGCATGGAAAAGGTGCAGTGCCCAGCCCAAAGCAAACAGAAAGTGAGAGGTGCAGCAGGGATGCAGAGGACCAAAGTGAGTGCCTGTGAGGGACAGAACAGGCTGGGAGATGGGTAGAAAAAGGGCGAGACTCAACCAGCAGGAAGACTGGAAGTATGGAGGTGTTAATGGATGAAAACTGCCTGCGCAATGAGGTGTGGTGGTCCGCCTCAGGAAGCAGCTCATGTCATAAATTGAGTTCCCATTGTAGCAGTCAAGTGTATCAGTGTTTAGAATTTACTTTATAACAGCCCCAACTCATGTGGCTATTTTTGGACTCAAGTTCACTGTTTTTCACTGGTGCAGTGCAAAAGGGTAAGTAGAGCAGGCCTGGAGGAGGCCAGGCCCCCTCAGACCAGGGGATCGTTGGCGTTGGCCTTGCCCCTTGCTACCCTGGCTCCTTTCAGCCTGTGCTTCCTGACTGTGTCTGGTGTTTCTGTGGCCCCTCAACAGCCTGGGGTGTTCCTGTGAAAAAAACTTCTTCTGAACATCTGGCTCCAAAGCAGAATGATCCCTGCTGGAAACAGTTAAGAGAACAGGAAGCTCTACCACTGCTTTCTTGTTAAACACCTTGTTGCACTGGCAAGTTCTGTAACTTGAGGAATATTGTGTCCCAAATCTTCTTATTGGCAACATTCATTTAAATTTTGACAGTCTTTTTTTTGCATGATGCATCTGTGCATTCATTGTTACCCATATAAGCTTGTTAAAAAAAGATTTTATTCTGCCATCTTATTTGTAATTAAACCTAAATCATTATTTAAGCTTGCAAAAGCACCAAGGGCACTATTACACCTTAATTTGCCCTAGGTTTGTTTCAGCTGGGACACTCTTTAAATGAGAGATACATAAACTTAAAGCATGATTGAGTAAAGTGTGTTGAGCAAATTTCAGACCTCTACATGGGAACATGGAGCACAGAAGGCGGCAGAGTGAATGAATGAATTATTGGGACGTCTAGAAGGCCACTATGATGAGACATTGACAGGCCTTTAGATGAATGGTTACAGAATAGTGGACTCTCTAGTAGTCTTACAATGTTATACCATACGAACAACTGATGACGGCTGGAAGCACAGATGCTGCTTGTTATGTGCCAAGCATCATTAAGAGGGCAAACTGGAGGTAAGTCCTCCAACTCTTCACTAGCTCACCCAATTGTCTGGTTTTTTTCCAACAGGGCTTGGCTGCACTGCCAGAGGCAATGTCATGCAGAGACACATGAGTAAGGCTGAGAAACACAATAGAGTAGCCCAGGTACAAAACCACCCTAGTGAAAACGGGCACAGTCTCAGTGATTCCATGCTAGGGCCAATATAGGCACTGAATAAACAGTACAGTAACACATTATAGGAAACTAAGACACTATTTTTGCTTAAAGGATGAATGACATCGTCCAGGAAGACTGAAGGATTAGCATGCAAACTACTTAACAAGAATAATAGATGAAAAAGATTGGAAGGGATGTGAAACAAGCTATTTGGAAAATATTTACATTACTTTTTGTTTCAGTAGCTTATGTAATAAAAGGCTGGTGAAGGGTCTGGAGAACAAGTCTTATGAGGAGCGGCTGAAGGAACTGGGATTGTTTAGCCTGGAGAAGAGGAGGCTGAGGGGAGACCTTATCGCTCTCTACAACTACCTGAAAGGAGGGTGTAGTGAGGTGGGTGTTGGTCTCTTCTCCCAAGTAGCTAGCGATAGGACGAGAAGAAGTGAGCTCAAGCTGCACCAGGGGAGGTTTAGACTGGAAATTAGGAAAAATTTCTTTACGGAAAGGGTGGTCAAGCATTGGAACAGGCTGCCCAGAGAGGTGGTGGAGTCACCATCCCTGGAAGTGTTCAAAAAACGGGTAGATGTGGCACTTTGGGATATGGTTTAGTCTAGTCTGCCCTTGATTGGCTTAGGTGGGCTTGGTAGTGTAGGTTAACGGTTGGACTGGATGATCTTAAAGGTCTTTTCCAACCTAGACGATTCTATGATTCTATGATTCTATAAAATCCTGATAGTGGTGTAGGCAGGGATGCTAAGATGTTTGGGGTTTTTTTTCCTTTTAAAAATACCAAGTATTTCTTTCATTGTTGTTGGCTTCTCTTTCTTTCTTTTTTTTTTTTTTTTTTTCCTGCAGATCTCTGTGGATGTCTGGAGAACAACTGGGTCTATTAAATTACAACTTACAGGATAAAAAAAAAACTGAGCAACTGAAAATTGAAGAGTTTTTTAGACTTGGAATATGATAAATCGGTCTTGCAAGCATCCAGCAAACTCAAAAAAAGAAACCTTTATTTCTGAAATTTCCCAGCCCACAGTCTTTTACACCAGGCCTGAAAAAGAATCCATTAATTTCTTCCTTCAGTCTTACAAATTGTTTTCTTCAAATAAACCCCCAAACTTGATATGAACAAAAAAAAAGCCAAAACAACATTTACAGGCTTTCATGCTCCCTAAAGAATCAAAAAATATATAAACTCATCTGATAAAAAGTGTATGAACAATAAAGTAATATCTTTGATTCTTCTTTTTAATGTATTTTAACCATAGTCGTAAAAGAATTTTCAAAATACTGTAGATACAAATGCAATCGTGTCCAGGAGGTTTCTGCATATGCAGACACAGGAAACACCTTAAAGGAATTTTAAGCAATGCTTCCTGAAATGAAATACTTTCTTGGGAGTCTTTCAACTTAAAAATGCTGTAAACACAATCCAAATAGCAAAGTCAACATGGGTGTTGGCTTTTTTTATTTAAAAAAAAGTGATAAATGTAATTTGCGAGTATTGCTATTTTGGAAGGAAGACAGAGAAAGTGTCATAACTGAGGTCAAACATTGTTCCAGCATATCTACACAGTTTATACTTATTTCCATAATACTTCTGTAATGTTTGTGTGCTCTTTTGTTCCTCAAAACAATGAGGTTTAGTTCAAATAATTTGTTTTATGAAAAATGCTACTTAAAACACCTCTTTATGAGGTATTCTACTTCAAAGGTTTTTGTTATTTTCTTGGATGATTGTGGTGGGCTGGTACTGGCTAACAGACATACCCCCACCCAGCCACTCCCCTGACTCTCAGCAGGATGGACTGAGAGAAAATAAAAACAAGAGCAAGAAACCTCATTGGGTCAAGATAAAGACAGGGGGATCACTTACCAATTAACATCGTGGGCAAACCAGACTTGACTTGGAGAAATGAGCTTAATTTACTGCCAATTAAAATACATATTTAATTCATGTAGTAGGGAACAAAAAAAAAAAAAAAAAAAAAAAAAGAAACAAATGTTTACACACTTGGGAAAAACATCTTTTCTCCCCTTTTTCCAGGTTCAGCTTCACTCCAAACACCTCCACACTCCCCTTGTTATCACCACAAGTTACACACAGTCCCTTCAGTGAGGTGAAGGGCAGCACAGGGGGGTTGTGTTCAGAAGGTAGAGGTTTCTGTCTGCTGCTCCTTCCTTCTCACTCTTTTTCCCTTCTCCACTGTGGGTTCTCCAGAGGCTGCAGTCCCTTCTGGGGTGTACCTGCTCCAGCACGAGCTCATGCATGGGTGCCGTCCCTTTGCGGAAGTACGTGCTCTAGCATGGGTCCTCCACAGGCCATAGTCCCTTCAGGGGCAAGGGGTGTCTGCTCCACCACAGAGCATGTCCTTCTCCTCCTCTGACCTCGGTGTTCCCTCTGTTGATTTTCAATCTTTTTGGTCCCTCTTCTCTCCCTGTCTGTTGTTTTCTGCCCTTTCTTAAGTGTTTTCACAGAGGTGCCAGCAGCTTGGCTGATGGGCTCAGCTGTGCCCTGCGGTGGGTCTGTTGGAGCTGGCAGAACTGGCTGTGTCTAACATGGGGCAGCCCCTGGCCTTTTCTTACAGAGGCCACCCTGTGACCCTTGCTACCAAAGCCTTGCCATATAAACCCAATACAATGGTGAGAAAAGATTAAATATGCTTGTTGACCAAACTGAAAACAAAAGAACTAATGACAAGTTAAAGTAAACAGATGATAAACAGCCCATATCCTCAAAGGAGTCCGTCTAAAATATTTTATCAATATCCACAAGTAACAAACACCCACAGAAGTAAATCAGTCAGCAGACAATGCACAAATATTGAGTACTACCTTCCAAATACATCTGTAATTGTAAAAAGACATACTTTATTGTGTTATGACAGACAGTCCACCAAAAAGAAAAAATATGTCACCATAATAGGTAGAAGCCACATGCATAATAAAAGCATAAACAAAGTTAAATTAAAGAGATGCTGAATATTCTGCCTGGAATGCATACTTTGATTATATGCATTACAATTAATTATATTCATTATTACAAATCAAAAATTGTGGATGATATCATTTACCTCTATGTTAAAGAATAAAGTAACATGCTTCAATTAAGAAAATTATGATAAATGTTTTTATCCTGCACACACATGGAATTCTTAATGCAAAAGTAATCAGCAGAAAGGTGATCAGATAATTAAATCACAATCAGAATGGTACAGAATAGCAAAATTTCTTTTTACCAGTAGATCTAATTTTAAAGACCAGAAGTTTGTAGACACCTCTAAGTCCTGAGCACATTATGCATTGATCAAATAAGTGTAAAGTAACAGGACATCTAGCAGCAAGTAAAACCCAGGAGACCTTAACATAATAATAGAGTCACAACTAACTGTGTCAGAACCAAGAGCCACTTAACATAGCTTCCCTCCCACAGATACAGAAAAAAAAGTCCTTCCCCCCAAAGAACTTAGCTGCCAAAATCAAAGCAAATATAAGAAAAAGACACAAAAGTAAATTAAACTTCTTTATTTTTCAGGCAAACCTAGAAGATACTATGCAGATTAACGAGTGTATAACCACTCATCTGAGAACAGGTTAATAAAACTGGAAATTAGTAAATTCACCAACAAAGATATGACAACAGGGCAGAACTGATGCCAAAACAATATAAATTTACTTGCAAAGGGCAGTGAATTACAGATTCTTCATCACATAAAAGTGGGCACTCTATTTTCCAGAAAATGTAACAGTATGTGAGAATATATTCTGTGAAAATATAATAATTCAATAATTCAAAGCACTCTTGTCCCTAGTAACATTGGATTAGAAAGTTGGATTAGAAAAATCAAGGGCTAGAACAGAAAAAGTATGCATCTTGGAAAGAGAAATTCTTGGCAGAGTTTAACTACATAAGAGTCACAATCCTGAAAATCCTCACTATTCAATTACTACCTTCCACAGAAGCAGTATAATGCACATTAATGATTCCCTGTGGACCTGAAAGTGCAGTGTCCATGCATCCGTAGAAGTGCCTCTGTTGTACTACTCTTGAGCGGCTTAGCACAAAGCTTATCCCTGATTAGGATCCAAAAGCCAGGCACTCCACAGCTTACTGTTCCTAAAAATACTTCATGCACACCAACAGACTCAGGTACCCTAGAAGATGCACTTGCTGATTACCAATTTATTTGGTAATGGCAATGGTCATCCAAGTGCTTAACGGTCAGAACACTCGTGCAGGAGAACCACGTTCAGCTGCTCTTTGAAAATTCCCATTAGCCAAGAAAGCACATCTATCAGTGGCCAACAGGCTGTTTTGTACAGGGACACTTTTCACCCATCAAACCTGAAGCTCTGCAGACCAGACTCACGAAGACACAGCACTTGAGTTAAGGTTGCCCTGGGAGGAGGAACACTGCAAAAATTACACTTGTCTTCTCCTCTCCCTGTGGTCCAAGAAATCTTTATTTCCTGTACTGAGGCACAATACCAATAGAAAGGATAGAAGGTTATTGCTATGACTGCGCTTCTAGGGAGGCAGCTGAATTTGAATTCCTCCTAGGCAAGGAGAGGAGCTGAAGTGCAGTTTCTCACATTCTGCATTTACCCTCTATTTATCAAGCCATGATCCTGCATGGGTAGTTGGTAACAGCACCATCAGGCACACCTTGAAAGACAAAAAGTGAACAAAAGTGCTCACTGACTTGGGAGACAGAAAAAAGAGAAAGGGCTCCAGAGTTTCAAAAGAGAGTTTGACGCACTAGCTTCATCTTGGACTGAAATCTTAAGTCACCCATAGGGTGGGATTTATGAGCAATCCTATTTGGGTGTCTGGGGCAGGTGAGCCGCTGGATTTTTGATGGCTTTTTGCTTTGCATACTAGTTAGGTTTTTGTTGTGAAGTCTTTCGCTCTTTTCCATGTGTTGCAGAGATTGCCCAGGTGTCTCACTAAATGGTTTTGAGTTCTTTGAAAACATCAAGCACCTAGGTGCCTAAGTCACTTGTTGGTAACAGGTAAAGAGAAGTATCATGGACCTAGCACAAGTGCCTCTAGAAGGTGACATTTTAGTGTCTGAAGGACTACAACAGTGACCACATTTCTTAAACCTTTGTGACATGAGAATAGATAATTCCAGGAGCCTGAGAAGAATTACCTTATCCCATTAAAAAGAAAAGGTGCTATGTTTGTTTCTCCAGACTAAGTGGACTCCTCAGTACTTATTAAAATTTGCTGAACATTCTATATAAATATTCCAGACATGTCTTTGGTATTTTACTTTCTAAGGAGACATTACTTTCTTAATTTTGATTTCAGACAAACCATATCCTGATGATAAAAACAACAGAAGGAAGCTTGTTTCGCAAGAAAAACAGAATAGGTCAAAAAATACTTTTCAGTATGATTGAATCAATAAAATTGTCATATGAAGTGGAAGTGTTACAAGTAGCGGCATAGAAATCATTCGCAAATCAAAAACTATGCAAAAGGAGAAAAGAAATTACATAGTAAATATTTTGCTAAGACTATTTCTTCTCTTTTTGAGAAAGCAGAACTAACATCACTCCTTAAAAACTGTCTTGAAACCAATAAATTTCCAAGACAACTGAAAAAAAGTCCTTTTAAGATACAGTTATTTTTGGTTCCTTCACTCTGATTGTGCTATATCTTATTGCATGGTTCAGTGGAAGGTCTCACAGAACATAAAACCTCTGATTCAATATCCTTTTCTAAACCATCTCTGTATGTATAAAATCAATAACTGAACCACAAAAGTTTCCAGAAATAAGCAAATAAACTAATTATACTGCTTCAGCTTTAACTAGCACTAAGTATTTTCCAAACACCACCACCATTTATCACTGTTGACCTAACATTACCCTCTTTAAGTTCAGGAGTTTGCCTTGCATAGATTATGCAGCATCAGAGCCAAGAACAAAGGCTTTCATCCATTCTGCTGGACTTCTCCGACTATAAGATATTGGGGGTTTTATGTCATGCTAGTAAATCTTAATGTTTAGTCCACTGGGCCTTTGTCTCAAATTGCAGGATGATACTTAAGTTAGACAACAAGTAATTGTAACTACTCTCAGAGGACAAAGTAGGCATTTTCAGGAACCTGAGGCAAATAACATATCAGTGCAAGGGAGAATGTGTTATAAGGAAAATAATCAGCCATGGGAAAGCTGGGAGAGATGCATTTCTCCCATATTCTGTGTTGGATTTGCTATATATATGAGAACAAACACCAGTGAGGGAACGAGAGGCAAAGATAAATTGTGCCATAGTAGCTTGGTTTTCCGCCCTCGTGCACCTTGATGTGTACAGATGGAGTTATTGGGTGCACAGGCGGCATGACTGATTCCGCAATGCCCTCAGGCCAAGGAGGCAAAAGCACAAGGCTGTGAAGCTGGAGGAAGATGGGAAGAGGCTTTAGGGAATAGCTGCATACAGGCACCTGTTTTCATTCCTCGGATCACAAGAGTGTGACAGCATTATCTAACCAATTATTGCTATGCAACTTGGACCCAAAATACATCCAAATGAGAATTTTCCACGTATGCAGTAGTTTAAGCCTATTTTGCATGACTCCAAATGGAACATTAAAGTGGGAAACAGAGGAGGTTTATATCTCTCACATTCCTGCAGGTATGTTAAATATAGAGATTCTGACCAAAAGAGAAAATCTGATCTAAGGAAATGGTGTTTTGTAAATGATTGCTATCCACAAACATTTATGGAAAATATGGCAAGATTTTGAAACATCTTTGCTATCTCTCCTGCTGGATTGCTTATGAATCCAAGCTTCTTAGATCAACAGCTAAAGATCCCAAGACCCAGGCAGCCCAGCCCAGGACATTTCAGTATCTACAGCTCTGCTCCATCATAACCTTAACATCCCAGCAGCACTGAGAACTCCAGTCTGAGCCAGGGTTTCAGAGCTTCACACCTCCTTCCCTTACAGGTGGAAGTAAGGCAATCTTTAAAGCCGTAGACATATTTCCTGCTTTTCCCCAGGAAAATCAGAAGATGAAGATTTTCAAAACCAAAACTTTCTTCAACTCTTTGCTTGCAGAGCAGATACCAGATGCTGTGCTATCCTGAAGTACAATGTAAGCATTTTCAGTGTGTCAGAATTTCTCCAGCACAAAAATGCTGAATCTTTAGTTGCTCTCCTGGAAACTCACTTTCAGATCAGATGCATTTTTCAGTTGAAAGAAGCACATGTTTTTGTAAAAACACAGCTTTCATGTTCAGTTGGGGTCGTGGAAGACAGCTTATGTGCAGATATTCTGTGTCAAAACCAACAACATACTTTTTCTGAATATGGTTTTAAAAGAATTAATCTGAAGCTTTTCTATTAACATTAATGAACACTATCCACTTAAATACCCTGTAAAAAGAAGAGAGAATGGACACTATCAGGCATGAATAGTCAGCAAGTCTTACAAATTGCAGAAGCCCTAAGGGAAATTCATGTTCTAAATGAGTCAGTGTGTGATTGAAAGTGACACATCAGGGAAGCATATTCCATTCCATTTAAATTATTGTCTTTCTTTAGACTCTTATGTTGTTTATGATGGATTATATTTTGTTTGCCAGAGATTCTGTGTTTTCATTGTTAGCAAGTGTGTATCTGCTGCTTCAGCACTCCAAGGTACCAGCTTCAATTAGTGTAATATTCTCATTAAATTAAGATGCTTATAATGTCTACCATGCAAATAAAACAGGGGAAGAGGATAATATAGGTCGGTTTGAGTATCTCAGTTAAATCAAAGGTATGGCCTTTTAAAAGGCAAACAATGCTTTTATTGACAGAAATATTATACATATCAAAGTCCTGTGTGTCTTTGGTTATGGCAGGGGCTAGGTACCAGGGTACAAAAGAATGTGTCTATTCTGCCAAATTTGGTACCAGACTGCCATTAAGAAGGAGATAACACCTTGAAACAGGGGCAGGTCCCATCTTCCTGGTTTTGGAGCTACCAGTATTTTTTTGCAGTATTAGTCTTGAAGAGTGCTCATGAGAAATCAAGCAGTGTCACACTTTGCCTATGTATCGGCTTGTGTTTATGGAAGATCTTTGTGCCTCTCTCTTATTCCATGTCTTTGCTAGATTTCACTAGTTGTTGAAATAACAGACAGTCCCCAAACTGCCCATTAAAATCTGCCTCTAGACTGCACAACTCCCAGCTGGGCTTAATGCCATCCGTATTCAGCTTCCCACTCTTTCCACTGCTACCCTTTCTTTCTTCCTCATGACACCCACACAGCCTCAGACCCAAAGGACACCACCCCTAAACAAGCAGGGGAATAGGGAACAAACACCCACTCATTGCCCTGAAGCTTTCCTTCAGACTCATTGACATTCCAACTATCTATGCTCAATATCTCTACATCCTGATTTAGCAAAAAAGAAACACTGCTTATGAGTTACAAGTGAGCTTGCTCTCTACAGATTGTTCTTTAAAGTCTGCATGTTAATACTTCAAAGCCTGAATGAGTGCACCACAGATGTATCAAAACAGTTCATCTAATTTTGTACCCTCATGGAAAAGCTCCTTACATCTCTTTTACTTCCCCAAAAGGAGGTTGAAGACACACACATGCACACATTTCAGAACGATATCTCAAGCTCATGTATAATCACTTATTACAGACTTTCCCATGAAATGGTGGAAAAAGTCCTGGAATGATACATGCACTAGTATTAATATCATTAAAAGTACTAGTACAGTCACCACAACTGTCACTACACAGGGTACATGTATCTTCACAGTTTCCTAAACTGTATTATCAAAGAAACCTTGCAGAGAAACTTCAAGCAAAGCTAAACTTATGAAGAGACCATAGCCTGAAATTTCTTTTTTATGCATTTGAAGCTGGTATGGGTAAGTTCAGAAAAGAGATAACTCTATCCAGTTTTCTGACTGACCAGACCACAATAAGGGAGTCATATGCTTACTGCCCTCATAAAAGTTTTTTAATCTTTTTAAGCCAAAAACATACACAGGTATTTATTAATCATACTATATAACAATATTATATCATATAACCATCCCACAGTCAGCTAAGAAATACCTGTCTGCAAGGCTGTTATTGTACCCTACACTTCAACTATTCATGAATGTTTTATCAATACAAGATTTTGATAGTATTTTCATTTTTAGAAACCTAATATTATATCTTAAAAGTCTCAGGACAAAATTAGTCTCTAATATAATGTTACTGAACTGATTGGAGACACAGCAGGAAAGAATTTTGCCCCTGTTCTTTCCTGAATGTGATGTAAGCAACCATAAAAGTGGCCTGGCTAGAAGGGGAAAATTACTGAGCAAAAGAAAATGTCTGCTGAAAAACACTGATAGAGAAAGGCCTGCCAGCCTGGAACTGCAAGCCTGGGAACTAGGTATGGGAACCAGAAACATCCTTCAAAAGTGCAACTGGCCTCTTTGACGTACAGCTGCATTACTTAGAAAGAATAGACATCCTGAGATACCACCGATAAGTGCAAAAACAAGAGATTTTAATGGCAAGTTATCATCTGAAAAGGTGGAAAAGAGTCTGGAAAAATAAAATTGCCCTGAAAAAACAGAAAACATCATCATCTATTGGCTGTTACAGATGAAAAATAGAAATTAACATCACCTATTGGCTGCTCAAAATAGGATATCCTACCCCCTCTTATGTCCCTATGTTATAAAAAGGAGTTAATTTTTCCTCAAAAATGAAGTCTCTCTATCAGTGCAGGAGAATGTCCCACGCTACATGTACTTTTCCCTAAACAGGTTGAATTCCTCATGAACTTTCTACGAGATTTTGGACTCTCACCAGGGACACCTGGCTGACTTCAGACTCTGTGACATGGATCATCTTTGGAGACTCTGTCTCTTTTTTATTTGATTTCCTTTTGGTCCCTTCTCCCACTTTGGGGTTGGTTCAGTTTGTCCTCCTACCTCTGGGATGGGTGGGTCCCCTTCTGAAATGTCTAATTCACTTGATACCGATTTTATATATATATAGATATATATATATATCCATATAAGTAAGCTATTATATCTGCTGTTATATTGTTGACAAGTTGCTTGACTAACAATAAGTTTGTAGTAACCTGTAATAGAATCATAGAATCATAGAATCATCTAGGTTGGAAAAGACCTTTAAGATCATCCAGTCCAACCATTAACCTACACTACCAAGCCCACTCTAGACTAATCAAGGGTAGACCAGACTAAACCATATCCCGAAGTGCCACATCTACCCGTTTTTTAAACGCCTCCAGGGATGGGGACTCCACCACCTCTCTGGGCAGCCTGTTCCAATACCTGACCACCCTTTCCGTAAAGAAATTTTTCCTAATTTCCAGTCTAAACCTCCCCTGGCGCAGCTTAAGCCCATTTCCTCTTGTCCTATCGCTAGCTACTTGGGAGAAGAGACCAACACCCACCTCACTACAACCTCCTTTCAGGCAGTTGTAGAGAGCGATAAGGTCTCCCCTCAGCCTCCTCTTCTCCAGGCTAAACAACCCCAGTTCCCTCAGCCGCTCCTCATAAGGCCTGTGCTCCAGACCCTTCACCAGCTTCGTCGCCCGCCTCTGAACACGCTCCAGCACCTCAATGTCTTTCTTGTAGTGAGGGGCCCAAAACTGGACACAGTATTCCAGGTGCGGCCTCACCAGCGCCGAGTACAGGGGGACAATCACCTCCCTGCTCCTGCTGGCCACAGCATTCCTGATACAAGCCAGGATGCTGTTGGCCTTCTTGGCCACCTGGGCACACTGCTGGCTCATGTTCAGCCGGCTATCTACTAACACCCCCAGGTCCTTTTCGGCCAGGCAGCTTTCCAGCCACTCCTCCCCAAGCCTGTAGCGTTGCATGGGGTTGTTGTGACCGAAGTGCAGGACCTGGCACTTGGCCTTGTTGAACCTCATACAGTTGGCCACGGCCCATCGATCCAGTCTGTCCAGGTCCCTCTGCAGGGCCATCCTACCCTCCAGCAGATCGACACTCCCACCCAATTTGGTGTCGTCTGCAAACTTACTGAGGGTGCACTCGATCCCCTCATCCAGATCATTGATAAAGATATTGAACAAGACTGGCCCTAAAACAGAGCCCTGGGGAACACCGCTCGTGACCGGCCGCCAACTGGACTTAACACCATTTATCACTACTCTCAGGGCTCGGCCACCCAACCAGTTCTTTACCCAGCGAAGAGTATGCCTGTCTAAGCCATGAGCTGCCAGCTTCTCGAGGAGGATATTATGCGAGACGGTGTCAAAAGCTTTGCTAAAGTCGAGGTAGATGACATCCACAGCCCTTCCATCATCTACCAGGCGGGTCACCAGGTCATAGAAGGAGATCAGGTTGGTCAAGCAGGACCTGCCTTTTGTGAACCCATGCTGGCTGGGCCTGATCCCCTGGTTGACCTGTACTTGCCTGTGGAGTTCGCTCAAGATGAACCTCTCCATAATCTTCCCCGGCACTGAGGTCAGGCTGACAGGCCTGTAGTTCCCCGGGTCCTCCTTCCGGCCCTTCTTGTAGATGGGCGTCACATTGGCAAGCCTCCAGTCATCAGGGACCTCCCCTGTTAACCAGGACTGTTGATAGATGATGGAATATAGTATATATGATGGAATATAGTATATACCTACTCGGTTGTTGTTGTTATTTTTTGTTGCTGTTATATTGATTAGGGCTATACAATCAATTACTGCTATTTTTGATTGTTGCCATACCTTTAATTGATACTATATTGTTGATTGCTGATAGTAAGACTTCCTTGCATTCACCATGATACTAGTTTTGTTGCCTCTCCTCATCTTCAAATAATACTAACTACCTCTAAGCACTCTATTTGCAGGAATAACTATTTATCACAGATTGAGCCTGTGATCAAGGAACTCTAAAAATCAGGGATCAGATCAAGAACAAGGATTCTCTAGAAATTTCTCTCTTAAGATTTAACCATGATGGGTGTTGAGCATCTTACACACTCATCAGTGCCTAATGTACTCAGGAGCATGTCTATCATGAACTGATTATCTCACAGGAATTAAGTTCATTTACAGAACAGCACAGAAACCCTGCTGTCTCTTCCTCTTCACTACTACTACAGGAAACCAGTGAAGAAGTCACTAATATGAACTATTTTCCTAAGAGTAACTGGTAAAGGCAGGAGGTATGAAGAATGCTAAAGTCACTACTGAAAAGCTGTCAGGAGATACGCTCATCCAAGAGCCACCTAAACAAAATGTTAAGAGGTCCTGAGCTTCTTCCAAAGACAGTATCAGCAGAATTGCAGTGAAGCGCCCTATACAATGGCCCGTATCTTAGCTAACACACACAGGAGCTGCAGAGCTAAAATGATTAAAGCTCATAAGCTAGTCCTGAAACACATGTGAGAAGACATGAATCTTCTGTGCAGCTGGCACAATAGCACACATTTATCAGTGGGTTACATGAAGCTCTTCGAGGACTCTGCAAGTCTTGCAGATTTAACAGAATATGGTTTCTTAGCTAATCCTACTGCTGCGAACTATTTCACTTTGGCTGAGCTAGTGAAGATTTCTACAAGAAAAAGGGAAAGGAAAACAGTGCAAAAACTTCAGAGTATTTACTAGATGAAAGTAAATAATGTTCAGTCTGTAGCAATCAGCAATCAGACTCCCAGACCTACAGCTTTGGAGAAACATGTCTAAAAGAGGATACACTTACTTCCGTAAATGTGTAATGGTAGCCAGATGATGGCAAAAGAGGTGATTTTCAGAGAAGGTGCTAAATTTTCCCCAAGGACTGGAAAATTTACAGGGAAGTACTGAAGTTACTTGAATTTCTTGTCTACACAGCTCAATGCCTTATAAATTTATTTGGAATTTAAGTTTTATGCTTTAAACAGACTTTAAAATACTTGATGTGGGGATAATAATCATATCTGTTTGATAGTTTTTACCTTAAATTAGTAATAGATACTCTTGAGCCCAACTCCATAGTAACGTAATGGGACAGTGGGTTATTGCTTGTTTTGATTTTGACTCTATGTGGCCATAAAACATCTTCTTACTTTAGACATTTTCTTCAGAGATTATCATAAAATATTTTGTTTAAGGGACAGAAAATTACAAGTCATAATAATTTACTGTTCTTTTGAAATATATATATACACACACATAGATTTACACTACACATTCATTTTGGAGGAATGGGTATCATCAATAGAAAATGGCTAGTTTTCTTCTTCTGTGCCATCTACAGTCTTGGATTAAGGGATCATATCATGTGCAAGGTATGTGCTGCTTACTTTGGAGATTAACATCTCAGGGGTCTCTCCATCCTAAAGATTCTTTTACTATAAACAGAAACAAAACATCTTGGAAATTTCCATTGCTTTTTCAGAACTGTCTAGCCAGAAAGGCCCTTAGATGAGAAAAGATTACTGAGCAAGAGATATTCAGGATAATGTACCCTGGCCTTAAAAGAGTCCAACATAAAAATGATCAACAAATGGACTTTACAACTTTTCAGAGAGTAAATCAGCCTACCTATTACCTCAAGCCCATAGAGTAACCATGACCTACTGGTTTTCTTTGTCACTCTTTTGCTTTCTTATAGATTCATATAATTTACCAGAACTTTCCTCTCCTCTGTCCTGTTTTACAACCCATATAAACTGATCTAAGAGTCAGTCCAAGGCAAAGATAAAATGGCAAATTTGTCTGTGACCTTGGAAGACCTAGACAGATTATGATGTTTGTTCTTTCCTTTTTACAGTTGCTGCCTACAAATAATTGTAATAAGGAATACATTTAACATTATATTTTAGAGTAAGTTATGTTTTGCTGAACTTCAGGTTTTGTGTCTCATTACAGGAGACTAGGTACTTTTAAGGTGCTGTATACAGCAGTCCTGTAAAAATAAAGGTTCTTTAGGAGGAACACCTGGGTTTCAAGCGAGAAGCAGATAACTGATATTTCTAAGCAACTAATTCAGTCAAAATCCACAGGAGCCTGAAAACAAGCATCTAAAATAAGAGTGGCATATGAGACTCTTGAGGCAACATTTTCTTTACGATGTCATTGCCTTGTTCCCCTGTGAGCAGAAATTAAAAAAAAACCAAAAAAAACAAGCAGTGGCACATTTTGAAAGATTTTATTATATTGCATTACCAACTATCCTTTTCATTTAGCATTTTTCATTTAAATTGTTAATATTGATTTTTTTATACACAATCCCGTATAACAGTCACTTGTGGAAGGCTTTGTTCATAATTGCAATGACTTCTGTATTGTACTAGAGAAGATGAATATTGATGTCACTGCATCGAGAATTTATAATGTAATAAAACACTGTGCCATGCAGCAACAGAACTGTCATTGTTTGACAGCCTAACTCAGTTTGAACAATGCCCGTTAGAATAGTTAGAGGATTTTCTTACTAGTAAATGGTATTTTTGCCAGGGCAAAATCAGTGTACAAGCACAAGTGTTTTTCTCTTACATCACTCCAAGCAGGGACATGAACAATTCCCTGCAGAATTAATTTTAGCTCTACAGCATGCTGTAGACTAATACACACCATAGTAAATAGGGAAGTATGTGGAAACAGCCATTAAGCAACATGAGTCTGGGACAGTCTTTGCACTTTCCAAGGGACACAAGTGATAACTGTTCTCTGCTTTAATTACAATATTTAAGTTTGATAGAGACAAATACCTGCATAGAAGTGCATTTTAAGAGAAGACCATTGCTGTCCTTACAGAGCAGCAAGTTAGTAATAGGTTAATAAAGAGATAATCAAGCAAAGCCAGATCACATTCAAAACTAGATGAATATTAACTTACATGGAAATCCAGCTCAAGTTGGATGTGTCATGAAACTACAATACTGATGACAAAGGTAAGCAGCATACAGTAACTAAATCCTGCTATGTTATGAAGGGTCATCATTCAGCTATTTCAAGTCATTAAAAAAAAGAATCAACAAGTGTACAGGTAGGTTTGCAGCTTCTTTATAAAATTATGTGAACCACAATCTGTGGATGGTGAAGAATGATGTGGATATTAATCAGCTGTTCTTCAGGAAAACCATGGACAGAAAGGGAGGCATACTCTAAAAGGATTTAGGGCAAAGCAGCATTTTCACAGAAAATGGAGAGCTGGACATGAGAGGCACAATGAAAAACCACTATCATCAGGAGGCACAGGCCAGAGAATGAGATAAGCATGTAAAGAAAGAGTCACAAGGAAGAGGGAGGACCCTACAATTTTCTCCTTCAGTCCAGTCTCATGCAGGAAACAGGGAAAGAGGATGTATGGATTTATTTAGTAATAAAAAAATGGAGCTCCCAAACTATCACTATGGGTCACATTTTGAAGGAACCCCAGCATTTTTCATCTTCCAGCCTGAAAATGCTGGTTCCTCTCCTACCTTTACTTTCTTTTCAGGGCTTGGGTAATTGGAGTTCAAGATTTGTCATATGAGATTTTTTTTTTCTATGATTTGGGGTGACTGTAGCAGAAAACCCCAGGCTACATGCACCTTGAACAGTGGAGTTTGTTCAGTGGAGACTAAAACCGTTGTTTTGGAAAAAAAATCCTGATAATCATGAAGCTGCCTTCTTAAATATGGAATCTTCTCCCTCATACCAGTGAAAATCATTCCACTAGTTTGAGTTCAGCAATGTTCAGCCCCAGACTAACAGCAGGTTTATGATCTTGTAATAGTTTCCAAATTTGTAATCACTGGAAAACACAAAAATTGTGCTGTTCAAGCACTTCATGCCCTAGAACATGCCAAATTATTAGATCTTTCTAGTATTATGTACAAGAGTAGGTAAATTAGGCGATAATTAGCAATTCCTACTGCACTTCAGGTCTCCGTCTCTCAATTTATTATTGTTGAACTCAAGGGCTATGTCAGCTCTTTCCTGCTGTAGATGCACTGAGAGCACTTTCACAGTCATTTTTCTGACTGCCCATACCATCTCCTTTCTGGGGTGCTGTATGAATTTCCGTGGGATACTCTAGCCACTCCAAGAGGGAAGTGGCCTTATGGCTTTCTCGAGATTGTCCATGTACATGCTGTCTGAATGACTAGTCTGAACTAATGCTTAAAATATAACATATATTTACATCAGAACATTACATTTCAAATTAATCACATTACTAATGGTACTACCAAGGGGTTTTAGGCTATGGAAGCTTTTAGGATTATGAATTTTCTTTTTAATTTGGTGCACAGGGTTTTGTGGGATGGATGGAGGTTATGAGAAAATCTTAACTGGTCAAGACATTAATACTTTGGTCCAGCTGTACTCCTAAGTAATGCAGTCAAACCATTTCCCTGCAGAAAAAAAAACCAAAAAAACAAAAAACCACCAAACAACTTTATGAAGTATCATACATTTCCATACTGAATCTGAGTGAACAAAACTAAATATTTCATTTTTCTTTTAAGTATGCTTCATGGATCTTACACTATATGTCTTATATTTTCCTAATAAGGAAAATACAGGGTTTAATATTAATTGTGAGATTTTGTCCCTCAGTAATATGCTCTACCTGAAAAATGTATGTCAATACATGTAATGATTTATGTCAACAACTCTTACTAGATAGTTACTTTCCATCATTGTAATGACTGAGTCCAACTCATCATAAAAACCTTATTTCTATTTTTTTCAATTAAAGATAGAGGGCAAAATGGTTTCTTATCAGTTACCCTGATATTTATTTCAAACAATACAGACTGGAAAATTATGCAAATAATGAAAGAGGTATTTTCATTAATACCTAGAAAAAGCATTTTTACTGAAAAGTCATAGGTTTGCTTAATGGAAAACTGAGACATAAAGCAGCTTCTTGCAATCTTATTCTTCTCATGAACAATGTGCATTTGTTTAATGAAAAATATTTTCCAAGTTAGGTAGCATAGGTAAAATAAATGAGTCGGTGTCTAATATTCAGTTGCTACTGCACAGATCTTTTGTGCAGATCTCATTTCATTTACCTAATAAACAGGGTGATTTTTTTAAAGGTCAGACACAAATAAAATTGTATATTCTGTTACTCATCAGTACTCTTATATAACATGAACAAATTCTTAAGTGCAACTAACCAAACATCTTTTTTCTTTGGAAAAATAGAATATATTTTAGAGATTATTTTTAAAATTAACTACTGTTACTAGTGTTAACTACTGTTACGGTCTACTGTTACCTAAAATAGTTTGTCTTTTCAACATAAACAATGTTTATTCAGTACTAAGTGTGATGGCATTTTGGCTATTTCATAGCTAAGCAGTTGTAAATCTGCATCTGCCAGCCTCTTTTTCCAGGGTAAAACACTGGGGATCCTCATTCCAGAGGATGTCTGTAGGCTAGAATGGCGGAGTGCAGTCCTTTCAGACTTCATATGAAAAGAAGAATTTTCAGGAGAAAGGGGATGCTGTGGGAAGGTTGTCACTAGGTGTGGCAGATTACAGGTGGGTCTACTTTTTTCTAGAAATTTCCTCCCTAGTAAGACACCACAGAAAAAGCGTTGCCTTTTTCAAGTACCATGAAATGACTGAATTTTCTCTCACTGGATATCTTAGTATTTTCAAAAATATCTTCATCTGGTTCCATAAGCAAAGGTGATAGAAAGAAATCTTGTATTTAGCACAGACTCCCATGAGTCTAGACACAAGTCTCATAAGGATTAAGGATGTGCTGAGAGGAGCTGTTATTCTGTAGTTCAGTATTTACTTTTCCACTTTCTGTCAAATGTCAGGAAAAGATTGTAATCTTTCAAAAAACTAAACTCAAATAAATTATTTTAAATTCTTCACACACACAAAAAGATACATTGCAATTCTGAAGTCTTATCAAAGCGTGACATGATAAAGCAGGCATAGGGGAGGACCTACAGAATAATGCCTGGTACATTATCCTGTTCAATGGTGGAAAAAATTCCATTCTACAGTTAATGCTATATAGTTTTTGCATGCATTTTGGGATTATAACTACACTGCAGGCAGTAAAAGTATATGCTATCTCTTTCTTCCTCCAAGTGCTTAGTAAAATAACAAAAGTTCACAGATATTCTTGTTTTTAATTGGATTCCTTCTAGGCCACCTACACTGAAAAACACAATTGCTGATGCCAGCAGCAGCCACATTGTGCTGTATTGTATAAATAGCTCTGGGAGTTCAATAAAGAGCCAAATTGTACAACAGGTTTCACAAACGGGAGCCTTCATTTGATAAAGGTGAAAAGGTCAATCCCCCAATTTCCAAATTGTTTTTGCTTTTGAAACACTAGGAGAGGCTCAGGGATTGAGATGGGGACAGAAGGGAGGGGGGTCAATTTTTGCCTTTTCTTTTGCAGTTATCTATGTATTGGCTCTAAAATGTGTTAAATAAATGTAACAATACAAATTGTAGTTGATTATATGCAATACTTACAGTAAATAATATGTAATTATAATAGACAGTGGGTATAAAATGGACTCGAATGAAACACGAAATATATTGCTGCAGCAAATAAAAGTCCAGTACCATACAGTGAAAAGGCTCTGAAATCAAAAGTCCTTTGATAGCATGATGTTGTTTGAACAGCTAAAATGGATTATGATTCCACTGGGTAGGTGTGTACTTTAGCATCCCACATTGTATTAAAAATTATAAAAATTCGGCAAGCAACTGCCATCAAGAGAAAACCTTCAAATACATTTTCTCTGCTGGTAAAATTACCACTTACGTTTTCCACTTTACAAAGGGATACAAAGCTGTGGATTTGTATTAAAATAGATTTTATTCATTCCAAGAGATAACTAGATAGCTAGATAAATAGTAGACAAGCACACAAATATTCTGTCTACATGAACATGTGTCTTAGACACAAGAAAGCTCAAAAAAAGACTACAGTGTGAGGCATCTAAAAGTTGATAAATGTCAAAATTAAGGTTTTTGTCAAATTGGCATCCTTCAGTGTTTGCCATGGCAAGTGGTGCTATCTGGAGGTGTATGCTGATTATCCTAGCACTTTAAAATCTCCCAGATCCCTGCTTGATATAGCTTCCTCAGATGCTTCGTGTTAAAGCAATCACCTGATTTGCAATCTGGAATGACTAGTCTGAGCTAGTTCATAGCTTCTCAGAAATATAAACAAATGGAACTTTGCTAACCCTCCCAAAAGAGAAACAGGAAGCAGAGGGATAGAGGGGCAGACAAGTGAGTGAGGGGAGCAGGGGAAAAGACAAGGGAGGAGATATTTTAGATTCAAGATTTACAGACCCTTTGGTGTCATTCCTTGAGGCACGCTTCTAGAAAGGAGCTACCTCCTTCCCAGCCAGCAGCAGAAACTACCAGCCTATATAATCACTAAGTGGAAGTAGCTGTAGTCAGCAAGGCTTGCTTACCAGGTCTTCCTATAGGCACAGGACCAGCATGTGTACTACTTAAATTATGTATAATTTAATCAGTCACAGGCTTATTGTTCCAAACAAAAGGCAATGCCCTGATTTAAAAACAAGTCCCACAAGAATTCTGCTTCCAAGCATGGAAGTGCTGGTTCTTCTCAGTGAAACAATTAAGTTATTTTTAAAGGGCAAATGTACTTTCCCCTTATTTACATTCTGGGAAATGACCTAACCATGTAGCTGTATCTCCTGCAGAAATAAATGTTGACACCCAGCATGGACATTTTCACCAAGAACATTTTAAGTTGTGAAATCTTCTAAGAAACTGAAAACAGGATCTTCAAATGAAAAGGCATAGGCCTTAGATGCAGACCCTGCCTACACATGCCATGGAGGGGGAGTCACCCTGGCTTTATCTTGCTGCTCAATGCCTGAGCAAAGCTTTTGCTCCAGAGAGTACTGAGTAGGGGCTACGTAAGTAACATTGGTGTCTCCAACGTGCTGCATAGCACAGTACTGCAGAGGAGATACACCAGGCTCCCACAGTCTATGTCTTCTGCGGTCCTACTGCCTCATATCAGCACTGAGGAGGAAGGAGAGGGCAAGGATTTTCTTTCAGTCCACTGGCTTCAGTAGTGATTGCTGGGGTTATGCTGCCAATGTGCCTCTCACATTCATGATCTGCAGTGAGGTACCATATTTGTGCCTATAAAATTACTTTCACCCCCTGAGAACAAAAACCTCCTAAAAAAATCTGTCCTGAAAACTGCAATTGAGACTGGTATCCTTAGCATCCAAGGCAGATGGGCTCTGTTGGCATAAGCAGTGAGGCCCACAGACTCTAGGATGCTACTTGCAATGACACTTCCTACCCTGGCTCTCAGTCCACCCTTGCAAATGTCTCTTGTGCATTTTTCCCTTTGCTTTATTAAGCACTGTGATACATCCTTTTCTGCATGCCCCTCTACAATTCATCTTCTTGCTCATCCTTCTAACACAAAAAATCCTGTCATATTCTCTTCTCTTTCACATGAGCATGGTTTCCCACTACTTCAGTTTTTGTTCTTCTCTTCACCACCTCAGTAATCTTTTCGTGCAGTCTCTGATGACATAATGGACACATACTTTCCTTCCCATGGGACCTCAGTCTCACATAGTGAACAGAGTAGAAAGACAGGGAGCATCCACAACTGCAGGGAAAGGTCTGCTCAGTCCATGGAGCCCAGGAGGGCTTGTGCACAAATTACTCTGTGGGATGTTGTATGGATCCACATACATAGGAAAAATCTGTGAAGTAGTTAGAGCGTGCTTAGGCAAGAAGACTCACCAAATAATTAAGCTGCCAAACTCTTAACAGAATTCTGCTAAGTGCTTGTAAATTGATAATCCTCTAGGCTAATCATATGGTCAAATTTGAGCCCATTTCCTACTGACAGTAAAAATTGTTGATCCCAAGAGATCCTCTTCCAAGTTTCAACCCTTCTTCAAAGCACAGATGTGCTAGAGGTGCTTCATAAATAGCTCTTTCATATTTTTAAGAGTGTGGGGTTTTTTTAAACTCATTTTGCTTCGAGGAAACATTCCAAAAGTGTTTACATGTGTCAAGCTGCAGGCAACATTCTGTATCTGCTCTACCTCTAGGTGAGACCCTGATAGCACTGCAGCTGGCATACATTCCTTCTGTAGCACAAAAATTACAGTACTCTCTCATTAACTTGGTTAAGGAGCTGATTGCATTTTAAGTTTTTTTCAGAATTGTAATGCGAGCAATAGATGGGGAGAGTTTTGCCAGTTCATTAGTACTTTTTAACATCATGAACTTGATCAAGGAAGAAAAAAATTATTTCCTAAACAGTTGAAAATATGATGGAGGCACAATTTATTTTCTAAATAAGGAAATTATTATGAAATTGGATGTTAAAAGTGGCTCATTCTTCCACTAGTACAACACTATAGCTTTTAATGTTGCTATTGCATGTACTCTGGATTCTGGCATACGTAATAAGAGACCTAAAACCTTTCAAGTGACTTACTGTTGAACTGAATTGGTTTTTAAAACCATCAAAACTATGTAAATTGCAATGCAATACAAGAAAAGTCAGAAAAATAGAATGGAAATGCTGTGAAAAAGACACTGGCATGTGGCGCTCCTGCCATCTTGTGGCTCTTCTGCACAAAGTCATATGAACGTTAACTCATTCATTTATATACTTAAACTAAGTTTCAGTATTAATTCTCCTAGTGCCTGCCTGTGGCACAGGTCTGCCAATAATAGTCATACACACATGAACTGTTCAGACAAGGCCTAGCCATGTGTTGAAGTAAAAACACTATGTACCAGGAAAAAATAACTGGAAAGAGAAAGATATTTTTAGTGTAGACTTCTTTTATTCTTCTCTAGGCTCCAGCCATCTGTTAGAATCATAGAATTGTTTAGGTTAGAAAAGACCCTTAAGATCATCAAGTCCATCCATTAACCTAGCACTGCCAAGTCCACCACTAAGCCACGTCCCTAAGTGCCACATCTACACGGCTTTTAAATATCTCCAGGGATGGGGACTCAACCACTTCCCTGGGCAGCCTCTTCCAATGCTTGACCACTCTTTCTGTGAAGAATTTTTTCCTAATATCCAATCTAAACCTCCCCTGGTGCAGCCTGAGGCCATTTCCTCTCATTCTATCGTTTCTTACTTAGGAAAAGAGACCAACACCCACCTCGCTACAGCCTCCTTGCAGGTAGTTGTAGAGAGCCATAAGGTCTCCCCTCAGCCTCCTCTTCTCCAGACTAAACAACCCCAGTTCCCTCAGCTGCTCCTCATAAGACTTGTGCTCTACATCCTTCACCAGCTTTGTTGCCCTTCTTTGGATATGCTCCAGCATCTCAATGTCTTTCTTGTAGTGAAATATCTTTCTTGAACTGAACACAGTATTCAAGGTGCAGCCTCACCAGCGCTGAGTACAGGGGCACGATCATTTTCCTGCTCCTGCTGGCCACACTATTCCTGATACAAGCCAGGATGCTGTTGGCCACCTGGGCACACTGCTGGCTTATGTTCAGCCGGCTGTCGACCAACACCCCCAGGTCCTTTTCAGCCAGGCAGCTTTCCAGCCACTCTTCCCCAAGCCTGTAGTGCTGCATGGGGTTGTTGTGACCCAAGTGCAGGACCCAGCACTTGGCCTTGTTGAACTTCATACAACTGGCCTCAGCCCATCAGTCCAGCCTGTCCAGATCCCTCTGTGCAGCCATTCTATGCTCAAGTAGGTCAACAGTCCCACCCAATTTGGTATGATCTGTAAACTTACTGAGGGTGCACTCGATCCCCTCATCCAGATCATTGATAAAGATATTAAATGGAGTTGGATATTGATAAAGATATTAAACAGAACTTTCCCAGAGGAATGAAAAATACATTTTTACTTATCTATAAATACAAGTATAATAAATATATACATGTATCTATATATAAAAGCATATCTGATGTATTTTTTTCTCCTGGAAGTGCATACATTTATACTTATATGTGCATGCACACAAACACAGAGAGCATTCAAAATGTATGCATTTAATATTTTTGATTCTAAATTGGACCTAAGACGTCAGTAAATAACATACATGGTCAGCCTTACTTATTTCAATTTCACTTCTTCCTAAGACAATCAGGACATACGATTACTTCCCCCACAACTTCAGCTTCCAGGAGCTACTGCATCAACTCAGAAAATCTGACCTGAATTTAAACCTTTCAGCTCATTTCAACAAACCATCCTGTTTCCGTTCAGACAGATTCAGTCTGAAATGAAATATTGAGCTTGTTTTCCCAATTGGAAAGCAAAACATTGCAGCAGAATTGAAACTTAAGCACAGAAAATTTCAATTTTGCAGACTCTGTTTTGTTCCACTCATTGTGGCCAAATATGGTTTGTATTAGAAAGCCTTAATCAGATCTAATCAAAAGCCACTAGCTGATCAATCAGTATCAACAGAAACTGCTAGCTGTCTCCATTTCACCTTTGGAGCCCAACCACAGAAACTGGCAATGCTTCTCTGTCCTGAGAATTTCAAGTCTGACCCCATAAGACTGAGGCTTACAGAGTTCATCTGCCACAGGTTCCATAGTGTTAACACCCCCTCCCCAAAACAGAAAGAAATTAGAGAAAGCACAGTGGGTGGTCAGGTTCTTGGGGCTCCAAGATGACTTCTTGATAAGAGACTATGATACGAGATTTTAACAGATTGTACTCTGCAAAGGCGGCACACACAATTCCTACTGCAGAGGAGAAGTGTTTACCATTCCATCCAGGCCATACCCTATGACATAGGATATTTAATATTTATGTGGAAGGACTAACACATTAGAGCACTGTCAACACCACTCGTCTGTAGCCCTCGCTCTTTCTATGCATGAGGAAAACTAGGTGTTGCAAACTATATTTGGAGAGAACAGATTGAATCGGCATCTTCAGGAGAATATAACTATTAATACCATCCAAAAAAAAAATTCAGATGTTCATTGAAGGAAAGTTGCTGCTGGTTCGCTGAAAATTATTGGGTGCCAACCGGCACAAATAGCATTTGTGGTGATTTCTCGTACACAGCTGGGATGAACGGTTGAGATGGAAATTGAGTAACCCATTTAACTCCTTGACTCTGCACAGGAGTGCTTTACCATCAGTCAAAGCAGTCCCAGCACTGGGACTGTACTGACTCATATGATTGGAAAATACAGACCAAAGAATCCCATTCCACCATCAGTGTCACAAAGCAGCTGCCTGGGACTGGAGGACTTTACTCACTTTTTAAAAAGCACTGTAACTGTGACTCGAAGGTGTGGTATACCAGGAAAAAAGTGATTGTGACATGTCAGTAGACTGCTTTGCACTAGGAAGTGTTCAGTGTGTGAATGCTCCTCATTTTGATCGCCGAAAGCTTTATCATGGATAGACAAACGTTCATCACGTTGTAACTCTCACTACCCACAGATGGTCATCACTAGATGTAAGTAAAAAAATATTAATGAGTCTTAATTTAAAAGTTTGTCTTTCCCAGGAAAAGAGATTTTGTCAGAATCATAGATTTCTATAGGTTGTAAAAGATCTCTGGAGGTCATCTTGTCCAACACCCTTCTCAAAGCAGGGTGAACGGGGAGCAGGTTGCTTAGCTGAATTATGAACACCTCCAAGGATGAAGACTTCACAACCTCTTTATGCCACTGCTCCAGTATTTGAATACCCTTATTGCAGGAAAAAAATTCCTAATATCTAATTGGAATTTCCTGTATTGCTGTTTGTGCCCTTTACCTCTCATCCCTTCACTGTTCAACTGCAAGAAGACTCTGGCTCCATCCTCCTTATGCTTGTTCATTAAGTAGCTGAAGGCAGCAATGAAAATCCCCCCATCTCCCCAGCTTTCTCTTCTCAACACAGAAAAAACCCAGATCTCAGCCTCAGCTCGTATACCATGTGCTCCAGCCCACTCAACGTTTCAATTGCTTTCCAGTGAGCTTTCTCTAGTATGTCCATGTCTGTCGTACTGGGGAAGCCCCAAACTGGACACAGTACTCCTGCACAAATGCTGAACAGAGGGGAATCATCATAATTGCTTCCCTCAACCTGCTGACTACACTTTTGCTAATATAGCCTGGGACATGGTTGGCCATTTTCCTGCAGGTGCACACTGCTTGCTTGTGTTCAATTTGTGTTCACCTGGACTCCTTTCTCACCAGTCAGGACCCAGCCTCTGGCCCAGGTCTCTGCATTTGCCTTTGTTGAACTTCACAAGGCCCCTGTCAGTCCATTTCCCCAGCCTGACAAGGATCCCTCTGCATCCGCCTACCCTATAGTCTACATATCCAATCCATACTTCACCAGTTTGGCTACAAGGATACCATGGGTATGTAGCAGATACTGTTTGGTATCTAACGATCCTGAAGTTGGGGAATCAGAGTGTAAACAATTTTTGTGTGGCCTTTCTGTCTCTGGAGTGTTAGTTCAGATAGGAATTATATCTTGAAACTTGATATTAATACTATAAACTATTCTTTGCATATGCTGAAGAGAAAATAACTGATGATTTTCAGAAGGGTGTAGATTTAAAGTTAGTCATTGTTCAAAAATATTCAGATGGTTAATATTAGATATCTTCAGGTATCTAAAGAATAACTCACCTAAAATATTTGATACGTAATAACAAGGTCAGCTGAAGGTGAGAGTTTTCAGGTGCTCTGAGAAAGACTGATAATGATTTTCCTGCTATAGAGTATGTTTCCAGTCACTCTTATTTTTCTGAAGAAGTTTTTTCTAACTGAAATCTTCTCTCTCCTCTTGGTCTGTTCATAACTTATTGCAGAAAATCTGAACAATTTCAAGTGAGAGGTTGGTAAAAATAAAACAACTTCTTCAGTTATAAGAAAACAATTACCTTTTACCTTTATTTGAATCAGATATGCTGGAGAAAAAAAGGTTAAACCATGGGTAAATACAGCCTGTACATGAGCTGGTATTTGATGAACTATGAGCATTGAAAACTGAATGTATAATACATTACACAGTGCTAGATCTCAGGCTCCAACACACTTCACTGGTAGATGACCAGGCCTAATTTTCAGAATGAGGGATAGATATATGTGTTTATCTGTATTGCCATAGCACATACCAGAATTGCAACCATACACCACGATGCACCATCACCAGAATCCCATGGCGTCAAGTACCGTATACACAAGACAAAGACCATCTCTTTGGTCTAGCCTTAAACAACTAGCACCTAGGAGCAAGAAAAAAGAAAACAAAGAGAAATATTAAACTATTTCTAAGACCAGTAAGCTGAAAAAAAATCCAAAATTCATAACATATATTGAAACAGACTAGGTTCCCTATCAGAGAATCAAATTTCCAAGGTCGAGTTTCTCTGATATTAGAGAATATGCGTGAAACCCACTGGCCACATAAAAGTTTTAATACCACTTCAGTGCCAGTCCACACAGGGAATGGCTGTCAGTTTTATCAGTTCCTTTTAGCTTAAATGCCAGAAGTATGAGTTACTGATTTAAGAATAGCAACCCTGCTGATAGTTTTATGTTGCTATAGGGCCTAATTTCCTTTTCTTAGCTCTTTGCCTTGTGTTTTAAGACCTTGAAGATTATGCATAACTGGATGTTTTTAAAGTGGCTGCTGTAAAATTAATCACGCTAAAATTAAGAAATGTGAGGATTAAAGTGGTATCTGTCACCTTAATTTTGCACCCCCGCTTGAATGCACTGTAATAGTCTTAATTATATCACCACATGCTATACAGATTTCTGCCTCTCTCAATATACGGTATGCATCATCTCTGGGAACAAGTCACTGATTTGCAGCGAAAGAAGCAGTTGTCCATAACACCTTGGTTTCATTTGTCACTGACACTGGGAGGTACAAACTGAAATAGGAAACAAGATGGTCTTCTGAGTAAGACAGGTGAAGTTGGCAACAGCTATACCTTCAAGCTGAAAACTGCTAATAGTAAGTGTTCTGATAAAAATCAAGCTCCAGACATCTTGAAGTAGGCATCCAAGACTGATAGATAATTTAGACCTAAAATCATTCTGTGCCTCAGTTTCCACTCTGTAAAAACAAGTTAATATTTCTTACACCTCTAGAGTTGCGGTATTAAGTAAATAAATTTATCATTGTTGAATAATCAAGATCATGTGAGTTAGTATTTTGTCTTCAAGGAAGGCCAATTAGACTAAATATTGTACTGAATTACACTGTGATATTCATAACATTAAATAGCTTCTCATTGAGTAAGCATAAATTTGGAACAGTAGCAAATAAACAGAATACCTCAAAGAATGTATGCATAAAGGTCTTGCTCAGCAGTAAGGTTGCACATCCACAGAAAACCTTAATTTCGGCATTTTTTAAGCTTGAGGTACTTGATCTTGCAGCAGGGATGTTCCTTTTTACACAAGATAGATTAAATTTTTAGTATTTAAACTTCAGGTGATCCCATTCAATCTGATTCACTGAGTGAATCACAAATACAGAATAATTTCTACAGCTTTGCGATAATCAACTTATTTATACTGTTATATTGCAATCAAATTTGAATCTGGTTTTTTTCTTCAGGTCTAGAATGGGACAGACTCAAAATTGCAGCTTGTCAGTAACACCTGGCAACCATAAGAGTTCCAAATAAATTACTTCATTTGATTTAGTATTTTTAGTCTCACAAGATTGTTACTTTTCAAAGCTGTTATCACTTGGTTAGACTACAGACACAATCAGCCAATAAAGTGTATGGTTTTATTTTCATAGAAGACTTAGCTGTTGTTAATGTGTATTTAAGCAGACAAAAATAATCACTATGAGATCCAAAGATAATTGCAATAGATAACCAAAAGTACCAATTTGTATTTACATGTCTGTGCCTATGCTGAGTAACAAGAAAGCCTGTAGCATTATGGTAAAAGGAACTTTTGTGCATTAATAAGATTAGAGGTTGATTTTTTAGAGACTGAATTTCCATCAGCTTATGAAAAAGGCAAAAGACTGTCAAGTTCAAAAATAGTCTTTCATATACCAGAACTATTTGTGGTGGGCTCGTCTGTGGCAGATTGGCTTCAATCCAGCTCGGCAAGCTGCCTTTCAGTGATACTTTACTTATGATTAAGCCTTTACTCACTTGTACAGACTGTTTAACATTTAAAATGAAATTTTATTAAAAAGGTTGCTTCTGTGGTTCAGACACCTTTTTCTTTTTTCAAATTACTAATTACTATAGGGGAAATCCTTCCTACACTGATAACTGAACGTTAAAGAGAACAGTTGAAGACTAACCAGAAATATTCGTCTCACTCCAGAGTTAGTCTAGCCCTATAATCCAAATGTAAACTTTCAGACCTAGCTATCACAGGTTAAGCTGCTAAATCTTGTGCTTGAATACAACTGATGTATCATCATGGCCACTTATTGCCAAAAATAATTAAAATAAAACTTCTGGGTGGAAGATGGCTGACCTGCAAAATTTCAGTTCTCTTGATTGTAGACTGGCAAAGTTATAAGAAAATAAATCAAGGCTTTATGATGAAAATTGTGAGGCTTTTTTGATAATAGGTGATGACTTACTATATTGAACAAAACTGTCAACATGAAAGGCATTTTTGCTAAAAGGGAGGTCCATTTTTAAATTGTGAAAAGCAGTACTTTTCTACTTGAGGGATTTCTTAGTGAGAAAACTCATTAAAATTGAACCCATTTTAAATTTCTGAGGAAAGAATATACTGGTGACTTTCAAGGGAGAATCACTTGAGCAAGGGAATTCTATTTTAATAGCCAGATGGTAAAGAGGAAGGCTAAACTTGGAAAGAAGAGGTACTGTGGAAGTCTCAAAGGGGAGGACGAAGATAAATCACAATATGTGGAAAGGAGCATCCTCAGAGCAGTTGGAAAATGATCCTTCACAGGCAAGAAGAAGGAGCTTCTGTTTTTTGAAAAATTGTATTCTACGGGCAATCCTCTTGCCAACCTGTGGTATGATACTTTGGTACAGGATTTCCTTATCTCCCAAAAACTTTAATCAGAGCCTGCCCCGCATTATTCTTCTGTAGTGTATGGAGCAGAGCTATGAACAGACTTCAGCAGGGGACTTTTGTGCTCAAAAAGTTTTTAAAGCAATTTAGCTAATTGCATTTGCACAATTGTCAGTAATGTATATAGGTGAAAAACACTGGTGGTTTCAGGACAGGGAGAAAAACACATCCCTGGGTTTTAGAGAATATGGGAATACTGAATATTAGGGATGCAGGCCACAGAATTCATGGAGTTACAGAGTTAACTGGGCAGGAGGTAGATTCACCTGGGAATGGCTAGGGAGAAATGGAGCAGCTACTTGTAATTTGTAGAACACCAGGGAAAGAGGGAGAAAATATTTGGAAAGCTGTGTAGCTTGGGTGCAGGTCCAGCAAAGGCTGCTGAGCTTTGCAGAAAACCAAAGGAAGGAAGACACTGAAGATGGACTATACTGAATGAAATGGAAATAACTTAGTGTAAACATTGCAGAGATTGCTATAAGAGCTTTGAACTCAGTGAGTTAGGTATAAAAAGGGTTGGTAGAAGCTCGAGTCTTTCACTGTCAAATATGAACTTTTCTGACATCCAAGAGGTGTGGAGAGGAGACTACTCTCAGCTGCCTGCTTCACCAATATCACAACAGCACCCAACAGTGACAGCCTTCTATTTTTGCCCAAAAAGAACAACTAGCTGAATGTGTGGCTACTAGATCTGGATGCTACTGCTCACACCACGTCATATGAGATGCAAGGTACTTGGAAATCCCCAGTGGAAGCTTTGAGAGTTCATTTTGCAGATGCAAGAGACCTTACTATACCTCTTTGAGCAAACTGTTATTGAAGAAGCATGGTTATCATTTGTGTGATATCACTGTCTACTGTTACATGATCGGCACCAGCGTGGCCTGCCATCTTATTCAAGCTGCCAAGTGGAAATCATCAGTAGGACCAAGTTTCTTTTATTCTCTTTAAAAAAGAGGAAAGCAATGCAAATGAAAAATTATTCAGCAATAGCTGTCCAAAACCCCCCTGAGCATTTGTAGACAGCAAAACTTCAATAGTTGTAGAACAATTCAGATCAGAAACCTAAATTCATCTCCATTCAGAAGATGTCTGTCCATTAGCCCTATCAAGAAAGTCTACAGCCAAGAAAGCCTATACTCCTAGACGAAACCAATCATCTAGACCTCTACAGCCAATGGAGACAGTCACAGCCAGAGGGTAATTACTTCCATCTCAAAATAGGTCAGTAAGAAAGTACGGTTGAATCAACAACTGATGGGACCTATCTTTCTCTACTATTTATAGAAAAACTCCATATTAACAAATGAGGTAAAGTAAGTCTTACTCAGAGCAACCATCTATCTCCGTTAGGCAGCCACACTTGGTAAAAACTAATACATTTCCTCACTGACCAGAACTTTTCCATTTGTCTGTTGCTGTTCCTCAGTGACCAGTGTGATCTCCTTGAACATCACTTCTACTACTGTATTGCATTGTTATAGGACATTTTATAATTTTATTCTTTCTGCAATATCAAAAAAAGTCTGCAACCTATTACTATAAATGGATTGTAAATGAACAGTTTGATACCAGATGGAGATTTCTCTGGAGGCAGGGCTCTGGCAAGTGCCAGATGCTTTTTAATTCTACACTTTTAGTTATTCCAGGATGATCAAAAACTTAATAAATGCTAATAAGTAGTTTGGCACTAAAATGTACCTAAAAATCCAAATATTCCCAGTTTCTCTCTTCATAAAGATTGATATATCTTTGTTTGGAAATCCCTGAAAGACATAATTTTTCCCAAACTTCTTCACTGTTTCCTCATTCTTTGAAGTAGAACTGGTAAAGCTCCATTGTTTCTTCCTCAATTCATGTGAGCATTCAGTTTCTTTTCCAGTCAGGAGGTTGAAAGTGAAAAAAAAAAAAAAAAAAAAAAACTTATAAAGAGGAGAAAAACAACTCAAGTAATATTTTCCAAGACTGACGGGGGAAGGCAAAATTTGGGTATAGATAGGGGGGTTTTTTTAGAATTTCTGTTCTCACTTTCTCCAAGCCTTTTATAAAAAATAAATACTGTATAAACATTATGTGTTTACTAGATGTCAATGTTCATTATTTTACTTTCAGTACAAACAAGATTTAAAGAGTAAAAAATACGAAACATATACTTCCAAGTTAAAGGACCTTGGAAATGACTACACTAAAATTCACAGTACAATTATATTGCTGAATTTGTGGTCTGCAGTTTTTCTGTTTTCCCTCGGGAATTTAATGCATATGATTTTAAATTAGAATTTAAGTCTCTTCCTTATATATGTAACCTGTTATTTCATCTTGTAGTTCAAAGTTTTTCACTTTGTCTGTACTACCAAGCATATGCATAACAGAAGTGAAAAGTCTGATTAATACTACTATCAGGAGTGTGTGCTAATCTCTTATATCCAAAGAAGTTGTAGGTTATTTCCAAGCTGATGTCATCTGTAGAAAAAAAAAAGCATTTTTTAAATGCCTGACAAGATTGGGAAATTTATAATCTAAAATACATCTCCCTGTTAATGTTTTTTATGCAGATTATTCTATCTGGCCCTTTTTACCCCTTTCATTCTGTGAAATGCTTCAGGACCCTGATGATAGGCATGGCGTAAATGAAAGGTCAAAATTGTATTAACAAAATGAGACGTATAAAAATAGCACTTAAGAGGTTCATACTTAGAAGAGGTAAATCAAAATTATATATGTCTATTGCCTATCTAAACAGAAATTATTGCTGTCCTACCAGTCATCCACAGTACTCATTTGTGCCATGAGAAAAATCACCTCTCACAGCACGTGGTGGGCCGCAGAACGCCCTTTCCATCCTTCAGGTTTCAGGACAGGCGTCAGGGAGCGGACATGGGAACGCTCAGCCTGGGCCAGGGGCTCCCCAGGGCCCGCCCCACTGCCCCAGCCAGGAGGCACCCGGGCAGGCCCAGCCCCAGGCACCTCCCTAGGGACGGGAGGGGAGCCCGCAGGTGGGCCCAGCTCGGCAGGGCCCATGGCGGAGCAGGGCAGGGCAGTGGGGAGCTCGAGACCAGCCCTGCTGGAGCATTGCTGGGGCAGGGGCTGACAGCACCGGGGGGCTGAGAGGGGGTCCTGGGCAGGGACAGTCAGGCCCATGAGTGCCCCTGAGGCCCAGACAGAGGCCTCTCCTCCCAGCAAGGTCTGTCCTCACACCTTGCAGAGGTCTGGGTTCAGCCAAGGGCCAGCCTGGCAGTATCCAAGCAGGGCAGCGCCAGAGGTGGTGGCCAGGTCCAACCAAAAAGCCATAAGGCAACATTGCGGTGATGAGGCAGGTCCAGAATCAAGCTGGGAATTCAGCCCACAGGTCATAGCCAGGATCAGGTCCTGTGATTGCTGGACAAGCCTGAGCTGGGCCAGGGAGCCAGCCCCAAGTTTGAAGCCCCCAAAGGGCTCTACAGAAAGGCAGGTGCAAGGCTGTAATTGAGCTGAGGATCCAACACTCCTCTATCATGGCTCTGACAAGGAGTGAAGGCCTGGGACTGAGCTTATATAGAGCTCCTGGACCTATGGTTGTGGGTGGAGGCCCCAGGTGAGGCTGGTCAGGGACTTTATGGCTTATTAGTGCACTCAGGTCCCTGATAAGGGGAATGGTGAGTCAGAATGAATATGGCTGTGCCAGACTACGGGTTCTTGGTTTTACAGGTACATGTGTACAAACTACATATTGGCATGACTGTCCCTAACTAGAGCAAGACAGAAACACAGTCATTCCTAACTGAAGAGGCACTCACAGGAAGCACAAAAGACGGT
Organism: Pelecanus crispus; assembly: GCF_030463565.1. Lineage (NCBI taxonomy): Eukaryota > Metazoa > Chordata > Aves > Pelecaniformes > Pelecanidae > Pelecanus > Pelecanus crispus. The sequence goes on from NC_134643.1 coordinate 119,217,718, forward strand.
TCTTGAAATCAAGACTAATACTTCTATAGGCAGCAACTTCTGATTTCTCTATCAAAAGCTGTATCACAGAACCATAGAAAACACGAGAGGAATGGACTTAAAGACACCATCTAATCCATTCACCTGCCTCAAAGGCTGTAGAATTGCAGCTATATCATTCCTAACATCTGTTCTTAAAAATTTCCAGTAACGGTTTTATATAATGTGTATGCCTAAGGTACATACCCTGCTGGAAAATATTTGGGAGTTGGTGTGGGTTTATTAATTCTAACAGTTTACCTCAACCTTTTTTACTTCAGAGTCTATTATTTCTTGCCCTGCCCATCAAGAACACAGAGAACAGACTATTTCTTTCCTCTTTCTGTTATTTTCTTCTGGTTTTCAAGACTGACCAACTGCCACCTTTATTTTTTCCTTTGTTGGCTAAATAACTCCATATCTTTCAAGTTTTCCTCATAAGTCACATGTTTTAAGAGGTGGACCACTCTTGCTGTTCATTTCTGAATTTTCTCCAATTGTTTATATTGTTCATGAAACATGAGTATTGAAAGAAATACTTTGGTTGCTAAATACTTGCTAAATGCACCAGGAAGTTGACTCTGAATGCACAACCTGACATTTGTCTTTATTGCACTGCACCCTTCTTTTCCAGATTTTTTCTTAAGTTCACGAGGAGCACTTTGAATTGTAATGCTATCTTCTAGTGTAGTTGGTGTCATCTGCAAATTTAAGAGTCATACTCCCTATTCCTTCACCATAGGCACTAATGAAAATAGTGAATAGTAGCCTACTAAAACCCCACTCAATATAGTCTCCTCTTCTGGTGATGAATCACTAATTAATACTCTGTTAGAACAGTTTTCCAACCAGCTGTGCACCCTATAGCAGTGTAATCTAGACCATTTTTCTAGTTTGCTTATGACAATGTCATGTGAGAAAGTGTCAAAAGCTGTAAAATCAAGCATCTTTCCTGGCACAAATCCATATTCCCCTTCGTGAATGCCCTTCAATTTGTTCTTAATGAGTCTATACATTTAGGTGTTTATAAACCTTTTGTTTCATTATTTGTTTCAATATTTTTTGGTAATAAAAGATAAGAGTCTACGACTCCCCAGATTCCCTCTATGGTGTGCTCACCCCTCCTGCAGACTTTCTGAGTAGCACCTGTTTTCTAAAAGTTTACAGAGATAACTGTGAAAGACTTTGAGGCCATATCAAGCTTGTGCTCTAAGTGTTTAGTGAGGAATTCCATTGAGCCAAGATGATTTGAAAAAGACATGGTTTATTAGCCCTCAACCCCACATTCCGTCAGAGGTAACCTATTTAATGCTGGTATTAATTCTGTTGGCCTACTGTAAGATGCCCCTCATCAGTCACTAAGGTCACCCTCCCCCACAAGTCCCCAGTCTCATTCCCACCGACCTCAAAGGACAGTTTAATTCTATATCTGAAACTTCCTGACCACAGCTCCAACCAAACCGTACTGCCACTTGCCCAGGCTGAGGCATAACCCCTGCAGCCACTGGCTGTGGAGGGAAGAAGGAGAGCTGTCCCCTACTATCATGCTGCACCATCATGTTTCTCCTCCTATAAGCAAGCAGTGATTCAGCCCTCCTGTGTGATCCTTCTCAGACTCACATAGGTCAAAACCAGGTCATTGGCAACTGGTGGAATTGGCCCTCTGCCCCCCCACAGTGGTTCATGGGGAACCAGACTGTTTCCAGGGAGGGTCACATGCTCTTCTTCCCTATGAGGGATGGCTGCCACAGGCCCAAAACAGCATCCTGCACAGCTACAAAGCCTGCCTATAATCCTCATCACTCTTTTCTGCCATCAGCTGCACTTTCAGCGGAGCAGAGTAAGAAGTGACCCCAGCATGATTAGTCCTGGAGACTGCAAGTGACATTTCCCCAGACATTAATGTCCATGGATACTTGACTGAAGACAAAGGCAACACTTCATAAAGAACAGTGCCCTTAAAACAATACTGTGGAGTTATGCGTGTTCCCACAGAAGCTATATATTAAGCCATTTTTGTGTTATTAACCCATTCTTATTTGATGCTTTCCCAACACGGTCGGGTGTGGCAGATCTAGCAGCTGCTGTCACAAGTATCTCATCCATTGTCTTCAAGCTCATTTCAAGACTTCAAGTTAAAGGAAGTCAGTCATCTTCCCTATTGTATTCATCAAATTCACTGAAATGCTTTCCTTCTTGAATGAAATGTGTTCCCTGCAGGGAATGAAAACAGCCTGCCATGAGGTAGCATAAACTTGGTCCCATAACCTGCATCTCCTTCCTTTAGTTAAATAGGTTAAACCCATCTACCATGCTTTTAGACGTCCATTATCTAGCCAAAGGATTTGTTTTGGGGGAGCAAAATAAAGTAAATACATTTTTAACATCAATAACCTAAAACAAAGTATTATATCCTATATAAAATTCATTTGAAAGCCAAGGACACACAATAAATTTCATTGTTTTTCCATTCCCAGCAGAGAGGCTAACATCCCTACCCATGCTCTAGAGGAAAGTAAGTTCAACACTTCTCAAGACAAACTGAGAAACCTGATGCTTTTCTTTCTGCTGTAAACTGAAACATCATTAACAAATTTCCATCCCCAGGTCTGAATATTCACCTTGAAGCAAAGGCTGAGTTGAAATGAGTGCCTGGAATACTTTCCCAAGACAAACACCCTTTCCACCAGTTTATTAGCTATGTCTACCCTGAGAGCTTCCACATACAAAGAGTCACTCCAGAGATGTTTCAGCTGTACTTCAGGAGGAGACGCAATGGGGTTTGGAAGAAAAGTAGATACACAGAACAATTAGGAAACAAATGTGCTCTAACATGCTTCTGTTCATTCCTCTAACATGCTTCTGTTCACTCCTGATCATCCAGATCCTCAGTCTGGTTTATCAATAGACTAAGATTGCAGCACCCAACTTGGTGTTCATCTGCTCAGATTCAGCCTTTCAATGCAATTTGGTCTGGTCTGCTTTAAAGAGACACATTTTCTTTATCTACTTTTAGCTTTTAATGTCCTAGCTCACTTCTTGGAACCAAAAAACAGCTCCATCTTCTTAGAAGTGCTGGAATGGCAGTCACAAAGGCTGCATTAAACAGCACTATTTTGATTCCTCTTTCCGCTTCTCTCCTCCATGTGTCTTCTGTAGCATTCACACCTGATTGTTGAATTCTGAAAATCCTTCAGACACCACCATGCGTATTAAACCATGTCCCAAAGTGCCACGTCTACACTTTTTTTTAATACCTCTGGGGATGGTGACTCCACCACCTCTCTGGGCAGCCTCTTCCAATACCTGACCACTCTTTCAGTAAAGAACTTTTTCCTAATATCCAATCTAAACCTCCCCTGATGCAGCCTGAGGCCATTTCCTCTCGTCCTATTGCTACTTACTTGGGAGAAGAGACCAACACCCACCTCACTACAGCCTCCTTGCAGGCAGTTGTAGAGAGCAATGAGGTCTCCCCTCAGCCTCCTCTTCTCCAGGCTAAACAACCCCAGTTCCCTCAGCTGCTCCTCATAAGGCCTGTGCTCCAGACCCTTCACCAGCTTTGTTGCCCTTCTCTGGACACACTCCAGCAACTCAATGTCTGTCTTATATTGAGAGGCCCAAAACTGGGCACAGTATTCAAGGTGCAGCCTCACCAGCACTGAGTACAGGGGCACGATCATTTCCTTGCTCCGGCTGGCCACACTATTCCTGATCCAAGCCAGGATACTGTTGGCCTTCTTGGCCACCTGGGCACACTGCTGGCTCATGTTCAGCTGGCTGTCAACCAGCACCCCCAGGTCCTTTTCAGCCAGGCAGCTTTCCAGCCACTCTTCTCCAAGCCTGTAGCGTTGCATGGGGTTGTTGTGACTGAAGTGCAGGACCGGGCACTTGGCCTTGTTGAACCTCATACAGTTGGCCTCAGCCCATTGATCCAGCCTGCCCAGATCCCTCTGTGCAGCCATTTTATGCTCAAGTAGGTCAACAGTCCCACCCAGTTTGGTATGATCTGTAAACTTACTGAGGGTGCACTCGATCCCCTCATCCAGATCATTGATAAAGATATTAAACAGAACTGGCCCCAATACTGAGCCCTGGGGAACACCACTTGTGACCGGCCGCCAACTGGATTTAACTCCATTCACCACAACTCCTTGGGCTCAGCCAGCTAACCAGTTTGTTACCCAGCGAAGTGTATGTCCATCCAAGCTATGAGCAGACAGTTTCTCCAGGAGAGTACTGTGGGAAACAGTGTCAAAGGCTTTATTGAAGTCCAGGTAAACAAAATCCACAGCCTTTCCCTCATCCACTAAGCAGGTCGCCTTGTCATAGAAGGAGATCCGGTTAGTCAAGCAGGACCTGCCTTTCATAAACCCATGCTGACTGGGTCGGATCACCTGGTTGTCCTCTACGTTCCGTGTGATGGCACTCAAGATGATCTGCTCCATAACCTTCCCTGGCACTGAGGTCAGTCTGACAGGCCTGTAGTTCCCTGGATCCTCCTTCCCACCTTCCTGTAGATGAGCGTCACATTTGTCAAACTCCAGTCAACTGGGACCTCCTCAGTTAGCCGGGACTGCTGATAAATGATTGAAAGTGGCTTGGATAAACAAGTCAAGGAGCCAAGAGGGGTGAGATCATAAATGATTTAATCTATTTTTTTTCTGATAAATAGAGATAGGTTTGAAATAGAAGGAAGAAAAGGGAGTAGGGGCAATGAGGAAAGCAGTATTAAAGTAAGAAGTCAAGTTGTATCTCTGGCCACGAAATACAGTAGAGTACTATTATTCTTTGTCCTGGAAGGTGAAAAAGCTGATGGAAGAGGGAACACGCTGTACTGAAGTAAGTTCTGGATTTCCTTCAAAAATGCCTAGCAGCAAAAGAACAAGGATGGAGGAACGGGACACTAAGGACCGAGTAAAGGCTCAGGATTAATGGGATAGTATCTTACACTGTGAGGAAGGCATGGAAATAAGAGAGAAAGGGAAAAGGAAAAGGTGAAGGTAATTAACATTTCTTCTACCAAAAGGATGTAAGAGCTAGTATGGGGTCACTAAGGATGACGGAAAAGTCCTCCACGTCCCTTGCTGAAGGTTTTGGAAAAATTGAGAGAAAAATAGGTATGATACAAGATGAAAAAACATGCAGCTTTGGCATTTGGACAGATATGCAGACATTGGGATTACCCAGAATAAGAGTAAGAGCTGGGGAAGAGGCAAAAGTTTTCAAAGTGTTTCTCAACATTAAATAAAACCTACATATTTTGAAACAAGTGACCTAGTGGCACAGCAACATGGACTCCCCCCATAACCAAAAATAAAGCATGGTCTGTGAAATAAGAGTCCATAGAGGACTGCAGAGAGAACTAAGATAACTGCAGAAATAACAGTTGAAGGGGAAACTTTTTCCTTTTCTTATGTGTGACAGTTGAGAGATGAATGCCACAGAAGATGAGTACTGTCATTCAAGAAAGAGAAGGAAACAAGTTATGGACAGAGGCAAAGCAATGATTACAAAGGTTGGAGGAATATGTAGAACTGCAGAGCTGGATGAATGGCTAGGAAAGCGAATGGTGATGATGGAGATAACAAAAAGGGAGTATGAGCTGAGTGTGATACAATCCAATCCATGAGGTAGAAGTGAAAGTGACAGTGAGCACACTATGAAAGAATTGGAGAAAAGTAAGGGAGAAGAGGAAGCTCAGGGAAAAAAAAAAAAAAAAAAAAATGTTAGGAGAAGAGGAAGCTGGGAAATCAACACAGGTTACTGTAATGAGAAATTAAATCAGCACAGGTTACTGTAATGAGAAGGGAAGTCAGAGGGAATTGCTTGTAGTGCAGTCTGCTTTTCTGCTGCACTGGTATGAAGACATCATTCCCACACATTGCACAGTGCAGTACCCCCACAGATTTGGGCAGAGGGAACATGAATGAGGAGCAGAGTGAACACATCAGCAGACACACATTTAGGATGATGAAGTCCTGATCTTCACAACTCGGCTGAGATCAGAAATATGCCGAGATGCAGAAATTCACTTACAAGTGCTCTTTTAAAATTACCCTTGTTCAGTGGGAATCCCCATTCAATGTACAAAATCAACTGAGAATTGCCAGGATGAATCACAGCAGTGGTCCAACCTGCCCTAGCCAATACCAGACATGTCAGGCTCCAGACACCTTGGGCGTAAGATCACTAAAAATGTGTTGCTCTTTAAGTCACAGCCCTCATTTGCAGTTATTTCTCTCTGTATTTTAATTAAAAGTCCCCTCTGGGTAAGCCATGTTGCTTCATCCTAACTCTAAGATTGCAGTAAAAGCAAAGGGATACATTTATGTATAAATATATACCAAATTAAGAATTCTTTTAAAATTGTTGCCTGTAGTCTGGTGGCAAACTTGATTTTGATTTTTTTTTCCTCTTTGTGGGAAAAGCACAAAGGTTCACAAAAATTAACACAAGCAAATGTCAAGAGATGAAAGAGCAAAAAAGTACAGTGAATCAGTATGACCACTGAACTGTGCTCACATGCATCAAACAGTAAAACATCTCCACCCTGGGACACCAGATACAGCTGGAATTATCAGGAAACTTAATGGCAGGTATCCAGAGAAAAAAATGGTTCTCTTATGACCACCACCTTCTCTCTCCGCCTCTGATTTAGCGGCCTTCAAATACCAAAAAATGACTCATTACAAGTGTAGGTCCCAAGAAGGAAACAGACTACCAAACCAAAAACAAGATGCAAATGTCCTTTAGATAATGGCATTTCTCAGGTGTGTGTCACAAGGGATCTAAAAAATTATTTAACTGTCTTCTCCTGTGCACCACAGTGATCTCCATGAATCCTGCAGAAATTCAGGCTCTGATCCTGCAAACAGATATATTCCACTTTAAAATTTTGAGTAGTCCTGTTAGCTTTGCTGGAATTACTCTTTCACATGAAGTCAAGCACTGTCACCAGCATTTCTATAATTAGAGAAAACAGTTTCCAAAGTTCATTAAAGTATTTGTCAAAGAAGCAGGTCGCTGAGTAGGATTCTGCCAGGGTAGTAGGAATGAAAGTGAGATGTACACCACAAGCAACTTAATGTCATGTTGAGGAGTACTCCACAAACACTGAGTGTTGATGAAATACCTCATATTTTATCTGGGTATGCTCCTGGAATAAAGGAATTTGAAGTGTATTTGAGGAATTAAAAATGAACTAATAAAAAAAAGTCGTGAGAAGACAGACAAGCGAGTTTCATTACTTTCACTACGCTCATTGCTTCACAAAAAGAGAATAGATGCACTCTCCTCTGACATATTAAACAGATCAGTTCCCAATTCTGTTTGCACAACCATTCACACTTCTGTTCTGCCAGGAAATACTAAAGGTTTAAGCCCCTGGTCGTGCCTTACAATTTGCCTGCATACAAAACTGCCCAGTGAGTTGTAAGAGTTATGCTTTAAAAACTGCTTTGGTTAAACCACTGTGAACACTCATGGGACCCCAGTGGGGGCAGATGAGGTGTTATGCTAGAAACATAAAGTCTGCTTTAAGTAAAATATAACTATTACATTATCCAAAAGACAATTTCTTAAATTACACATTGCTCATCCCAGAACACCACAGTATGTATCTAGATCAGTATTGTTTTGAAGGCCCTAAGTCAACACAATGAAATATCATGGGCCTGTAGCCCCAGCAAAAATGAAAGGTAGGCATCACTTTGTCCTCTGTGAGGACAGAAGACAAGTTTGGGAGCTCACCACTCCCCTGTGGTTGTTAAGAACCCTGAGTAATTTCATGTGAGTACATGAAGTTTCAGGATGGAAGGTGTAAAAGTGAGAGAAGTTTTAGATTTTCCTTGTAACGTTCCCAAGAGATATATCAAACCCCACACCAATTTGTTTAATGAGATTTTCAGCTTAAAATGACTGCAGACCACTACAAAAATCAGATTCATTTCTTGAACAGCAACATGGAGAAGGGGCATTTGTGTAAGACTCCATATCCTTGCAACTCAAAACAGTTTGTCATTCTGGTACCTGATTCTCAATTTTGAATAAAAGATATTACCTGAGTGTCAAGTTTAATAAAAAAATTTAAAAAAAAATCCCAAACCAACCACAGATGAGATTTTCTACTTCAAATAGAGAAATCTGTTTCCAAATCACTTATCTAGCTGTTGAGTCATTGGCTAATCGGAAATAAGTAATAGCTGTATGCAAGAAAAAATAAGGTTACACAAGACTTTCTATTGAATTTAACAGTACATTTTCACAATGTCTCTCAGTAAGTGCATTTATCTGGCAAAGGTATGTATATGATATATATTTCTTTATTCTTAGAAATTGTTCAGATTTTCTGTCTTCATACATTGGATCCAGCTTTCACTGAAGTAAATTCACACTGAAGCAAGTGGGAGTCTTCCACAGATGCAACATTAGGATATATATGTGGGACCAGCATGAATAAAGTCATTAATTCTCTCCAGTGAATCTCTACTAATTTTACATAATATTCAGACAAAATAAATACTTGCTATTTCTGTGGTACATGCCCTATGGGCTTCAGTATTAAGAACACAAGACATTAGTTAATAGGTGTTTGAATAACCAACTACATTTAAGGATTCATTCAACTAATGAGGTAACAATTATTTGTTGCTAATACCACATTCTATCCTGCAAGAAAATTGGCTTCCTACTCCATCAGCGTTCCATCTAATTATATATTCCAGGTGATATTATAGAATTTGCTTCTATTTAACTTTATTTTACATATCTTCTAAGCAAATCTGCTCCAGCTGAAAACTCTGGAACACTTGTACTGCTTTTAAAAAATCAGTGGGAACACGTCCACTGTCCAGAAAGTTTTATTGTTGTGTTTTTAAATTAAATATTACACCTGTGTTTGGTATTTAATTGACAAATTACCTAGTACCCTACCCCCCAGGAGGAACTGAACGTCCCAAATTTCCAGCAAAGCCATGATATAATTGACTGGAATGAAACATCTTTCATCTTCATTGAGCTCAAATACAAAATCTTCTCACTGCACCAAGCCCTTATTTGTCACCCTGCTCCCCAAGTTTTGCTGAAATCCAGGACCTTTTTTTTTAAAAATAATTATTCTTTTTTTCCCTGTGCATGTGCATGTCTCAGAAGTCAGTCAGAATATAGTAATCTTGTTTCACATTGCAAATGCTGTGGTTAAAACACAGTCCTGTTTTGAAAAATCTAACAAATTAAGTGGCATTTCCTGTTTGAAAAAGGGGAGCAACAGAATCTTTCAGGAGCTTGCAATGCTGGTGACATTCAAGCAAGGCAACTGCTTTCATGGCAGAGCACTCTGAGCGTAGCGTATAGCGTAACTCTGGTCTACAGTCCAGAATGTAAGAAAAAGTATTCCCTGCACTCATAATGATACAAATGTCTTCATGCAGATATTCAAATCAAATATCACCAGGTTCACAAATGAATTCAGTTCTCCCGCAAGAACCTCATTTGCCACCACAACAGAAACATCCAGGCAGCCAAAATCTTGTGTGATCAAGCAACTTGCAGTATTGCTGAAGCTGATGTCTATGGACACTGTTCAGGTGACACCCTCCTTTGGTTGAATCCTAAATTGAAAACTATTGCCTTACCTATTTACCAGGAGGTAGAAATGCAACATTAGAGTAGGTCCTTAGATGCACATCTAAATAAAGTTATAAAGTGCACCTTTGCAAAGATGGGACTAGATTCCTTCCTTATCAGCCCTTTTTATTCTGTGGTTTTGCTAGATCAGGGGAGCAGACAAGTAGGCAGTAAATCCAGTTTGCTAACTTTAAACAGAACAGATCATCTGAATATGACAAGCATTTAAGAACTTAAATATGGTTATAAAATTTTGGACTTCTGCATATAAATATCCACAGAAATCTTTGTTGTGTAGATCAGGATAAATTTTCTTACATTGCACTCAATAAATAAGAAACTCATCAGCTAGCTATAGCCACTGCCTGCCAAGAATGCCCTCACAGTGCCAGAAGGTGTCCAGCCTCTCTCCTTATTTACAGTCTTAGGCAAATAGAGATCATTACAGGTACATTTAGTCAGATGATGTACTTGAACAAGTTGTAAATAAAACTGTGAATTGATAAATTCCATTTAGTAGCTTTGATGAATGGATTTCAGATGTTTTCTCCTGAGGTTTTTATTTTTTAATCATGGAATCTTATAGCCGTATTGGGATCACGTCACTGTAAATTCAAGTATTCATCTGCAGCATCATATGTTAAAAATAAAGCCAAATAAAAATTGAAACAGCAATTTTGTAAAGTAAATACACACCCTAAATCTTGTAGAATAACTCCACAAAAACTTTGCAACTGTGTTCATGTTGCTAATGTTGGTAATCAGTACTGGATCTCAATCACTATAGCTATATAGCCCCCTGCTTGAGGAGGATGCTTAGGTTAGTGCACTTCACTGTGCTTTTCTGGATAACTTTTGACTGGGCCTGGGCTCTGCAAATAGTGTTCACCGGAAGAAATGTAGTGTCTAGCATAAGCAGACCTCAGCACCTGAGATAAAAGTATAGATTTTCTGTATAGTCATGGAGGTAAATAGGTCTTCTAGGGTACAAATCATCTCCTTCTAAAGTAGAAATGTCAAACAGACCAGATGAACTGTGTCCAAAAAAGTCTGTTTCTTCCCAATAACAGACCTTGCAGAGAATCCAGGGTAACTAACACAGACAGAGATGGCAGTCAATACCATGACAGCCCATCTTACATGAAATGAATCCCCTGTCAAAGGTCTAAACCTGCTTGCATTCAAGCCCAAAGAGACTTTAGAATTGTCCTCCTTCTGTAGAAATACCCAAGTTCATTAAAACAATTGTCCCTGGAATGTTCCTGGCAACAAAGTATTCCACTAACAGACTTGTTCACCTGCACGTGCAGCAAGTCTCAAGCAAGGACTGACCTTTCCCATGCATTGAAACCTCCTCAGTTCTAGTTTTCATTTGAAATAGTTATACCTTGCCCTATACCTGGCATCTCTTATTGGGATTTTCAAATATACAGTAGCTTGTGCTGGCAAACATCTGGAAATCTGGTAGATTGACACCTGCAGCAGCTGGGCAAATAAATTATTATAAAAATTACTATCAAATCACCTAAACCAGTAAAATTAGGTCAGCAGCAAACATAAGATAAAGCCATCCACCTGTAGGATGACATACAGGAGATAAAAATACATGTACCTTGACAAGCTGTTTTTTAGAATTCTTTCTTGAATGTCTGGTTTTTTTCTAAGGTAAAGCATCCAAGTGCCCAGGCAACAAATGTTATGCATAAAATTTTATGCAATATGATAAATAGTGTTTCTGTAAGTAAATGAATGCACATCCTTATACAGGAATTAAATAAAGTCTAAACCAAGAATGAGTCTGTAAGTTTATGAATAAGTGAAAGTACACAAACTAAGGCATATGTAAACTTATCTTGTGTTCTATGAATCATTCTTGACATACAACTATAACGGCAGCCTTCATTAGAAAGGGGAAGAGCAAAAACTTCTAAGAAATGAAGTGGGAATGCTTCCTAACGTTCAGTGGTTTGGCATTCTTTTTAAGAAGCTGAAGAAAGCATAAACAGAGCCTGCATGCATTTCATGAGTCACTTCAGAAATTAAAAGTTTTGCGTATGAAGCTATGTCACTTGGAAAAGAGGATATGATATGTATGTGGTGGGCATGAAAATACTAGATAGATTTCTTGTTAGTTGTGGGCTATGCTTTATAAATGCTCATCTTTCAAAGGATGAAATTTCAGAGAAACAGGTAATATTTTATACCTGAAGGTTTTCATTTTATGCTAGATACATCCTATAGGAAGGAAGCTGTCATTGGAGTTTTAGGGACTCAGGAATAAGAGTGTGTGTGTGTGTGTGGTGTAACCACGTATGTCTTCTTGGATCATAAATCAATTTACAAATCTACTGATCCTCCAGCTGATGTTGTCTTACCTTTCCTGAAAATCATTCATTGCCATGGGCTGCGACGGAGAGGGGAGGGATATATCCATATGCATGTACACACTTATAACAATCTCATTCAAACCTCCAACAGCAGACTGAGCTACATCTGTATAGTGAAAGTCCTAGAAGAAATGGAGTTATTTGCAACGAGCTTCCTCATCCCAAACTAACTTCCCTCAGGTTGTGGGGTTTTACAGGTACTGGTCTGTCTCATCTCCTCCAACTAGATCATCCCTTTTCATCTCATCAGCACTGCTTTGGCAGCAAACTTTCTAGCCAGATGGGTGCTGTTGTGCATGCTGAAAAGAACTGGAAAAATATGAACTGGTCTTTCAACCTCTCAGATAAATTTGCTACTTCGAGATCCCCTAAGACATGAAAGTGTCATTCCAAAATGGTTTCTTTCATTGACAGTTTTGAAAATTTTTTTCTGTTTTGGAACATTGGAAATATGGCTGATTATTCATGGCAATTTTTGTCTTTTTGAGCATTGAATACACAACGTCATAGTTGTTTGATGTTTTAAGTGATTAGAAGGGAATATTTCCCTCCTAAGTTTCACTTTGTGCCCAGTTGTCAACTACTGCATGGAGCTAAGGTGACAGAGGGAAATGTTTTGGCTGATACTGAATCTTCCTTGCTCTACTCTGCCACCTGTTCTTCCTGCAGGGTAGGAGAATGCAGGGAAAGGGAGGACAAGCTGAAAGAATAAAGTTGTGCAGTGGCTATATTTTGCTGGGCAGAGCACAGCACTAAAGTGTTGGAATATTAGGTGTTTTTCTTAGCAAACTGAGACTGAAGAATGTTGCAGTAACATCATACTTCCAGTTTTCACTCAGGGAAGCTTGCAAGCCCTCACAGCTGCACACAAACATACTGAAAACATGATCCTAAAATGCAGAACACGTAAAGGAAAGAGGAAAACCTGTTTTACCACTTCTAAATGAATGTGCTGGCATTTTGCTTCTGACTTCAGGTCTTTGCCCTTGGAGACATCACATAGAGTCAGTAAAGAATCCTTCAACACAGTGCAATTTTATGATGACCATAAGCCTTGTGGAAACATTTCTGTTTCAAAAGACTTTCACTGAATAGCGAGCAGCATTCCCCCTGGTTTCCTGCCAGCTCATCTCTCCACTGTGAGCTCTAATCAGTGAGGCTTGGGGCCCCAGAGTACCATTTCCCTCCCACTAGGACTGCCTCAGGACCAAACTGCTCCAAATGAAAGTAGGTTTTTTTAGGATGCCTTAGCAAAAACTCCAGTAGCTCTGGAGGGCAGAAGAACCTTGGTCACAGAGGGTTTTCATAGTCCCTGCTATGCAGACATGTATGGAGTTTTTGCTGAAGCCGGACTTTCTCCGGCTCCTGGGTTTTGCCCTTCATAGCACTTCATAGCAGGAATGTGCCCCGAGGGGCTTTCCAACCACCCCCGTGTGCCAAAGAGTCCCTGGGAGTCCAAATACCTACCTGCAGTCTGCCAGCTGCGGGGAGCAGCCCCCAATTGGCCCAGACCTCAAACTGCATCGCACTTGCCGAATCTCACCTCCAGCTCACTTTGCAGGGAGGCAATGGTATGTGCCCATGTTAGCCACGCTCAGGCTGATGATTTAGCTTGAAAGTATAATGGGTCATTCACAGAACCAAGACCTACGTGGATACAGATATACTCTGCTGCATTGTCACACTGCTAGCCAGTGTTATTAGGTATAACGCTACTTCCCTGTTCATGTGTTTGCTGTTGACTCAGGCTCTGGTCTGGGGTATTTTTTGTTGTTTTTCTCCAGTTCCGGAAATGTAGAAGGAAGAGATGGTCCAGATCCTACAGTTAACAGACACAAGAGTAATCTTATTTAATACATCAACAGGACTGGCCACGTGAGGAAGTGCTCCTCACCTGAGGAAAACCACACGATATTCAGTCCTCGGTGTTACCATGTCCTTATTTAAAAACAAAGCACACTGTTACAAATGCAGCTGTAACTTCTCGGTGCAGGATTGTGTTGCTCTCTTTCGAACAAGACGTATATTCCTTCATTCCTCCCTCTAACGGAGAAGAAATCAGTTGAGGTTGTGACTCAAAGTAAAACTGTTGGCCCCATTGAAGACCACAGCCTCTCCTTTGAAGGCTATGTTACATGTGACTTAACATGATTTTTAGGCACATAATTACTAGTTGGTTTCTCAAGACAACCTGATGCTGGTAACACATGCTGTCAGACCCTTGAGGCTTGATTATTCTAATTCTCCCATTGCCACTTACAGAAAGTTGTGAGCAGGAGCCCTAGGGCTCCTCGTGGCACTGAAACACCCTCATATATAGCCTTCCCTGAAGCCACTAGCTTTCAGGGCGTCAACATGAAAAACAGTAGACTCCACTTTTTCTTTTTTCTAAAAAGCTAAATAGTAGTATAGTTACAGTGATATCAGTTATAGTGAGATCTTCCCTATCCAATGAGTTTCTGCTCTCAGCTACAACTTAGTTTTAAGCGTGACACTGTCCCACCTGAAGTCCTTTCTCAGAGGCGTGTTACCTCACTGAAACCAGCTCTCTCCACTTGTTTTATTTATGCATTGCTTTTGTTTTACTTACCTATTCATACATTTCTTGAATGGACAGTGCTTATAATTAATGAGGATTTTTAATTACTGTTATTCAGTAAATGAGTTACGCATTAAATTATTAGTTGTGGTTACTATTGTTACTGCTGCTGCTGTTATTAATAAAATTTATTGACCTTTATTAATAAACCTTCCTGACATTTAAAGAGAAAACACAATTGTGTAACCATGCTTACAATATGTTTAGCAGATTTATATTTATAAAGTTATTCAGTTTTCTTAGGAACATACAAGAGCATAGAAGACATCCAAACATGTAATTTTTCATTCAATATCTCTCTTTCTGTGACATAAAGATACTTATTACCATATTACCAGGCAATCTTTTTTTTCTTTTTTTTAATCTGATGTCTCTGTAGTAGCGACAAGTGTTGTCATTAAGGGGATTCTGGGAAGGAAATATTCATCACTGAAAAAAGCACAAAATCCCATGTACTTTACAGAAAGAAAGGTCATTGATTGGAGACTGACTTCTTCAGAAATTTCTGAACTTGTGCGTAGCTTGTAAAAATTCCCCACCCACATTATTCTTTTTGAAGCACACTCTCACAGAGCTGCTCCTTCCATTTCTTGCCATAAAACTGTCAGCTGAGTGTTTCATGTTGTGATACAGCTCTCTATGTTACAGGAAATTGACCTAAGTAGTTTTCCTGTGAGTATAAAAGAAGCGGATAAAATCCATTAACCCTTTCAATACCTGATATATTTACACACTTGTAGCCTTGCAGGTCTTAGAACAAAGAAAAACAGTCTCAATGGGAAACAACAATGGTTGCGGGGAGGGTTTTTTCTTTAAGAACCTTTGTCCTACTCATTGGGCAATTTTTTTCATTTATCCACAAAAGATATTTGTGGGTGTTTTCATGAGCGGCCCTTCTTTACAACTTTGCTGTTTCTAACAGCTGCAAAATAATTTTTTTCATGCTAAACATTAGCATACTCTCTCAGCCTAGAAAATAAACATCTGTTTTAATTCTTGATTTGACAGCGGGTATGTTGGTGAAACAGAGTTGTGTCATGAGCTCAGATCCAGCTCTAAATTTTCAACATGTGGTAGATATTTCTGATTTAGTTCTTGCTGAAACCTCTTGCTGGATTGGTAATGTGCAGACTGCAGGAGATTAGGAGCTTTGCATAAGGCTATACAAATTCATAATCCTTATCTAAATTTCCTTAGGCATCCATACAAATAGAAAGTCTGGAACTGTAATAAGGATATCTTGCATTGTGGAATTCTTAATAATCTTAATGGCCTGCAGATGATGGTTTATCAAGACACCCGCTCACTTAAAAGCATCCTAATATTTTACACAAATAAAATTTACTTTGCCGTCCAAACTGGAGAAGACAGCACAGAGGCCCTGAGCATAAACCATAATAAGAGGTGAGCAGGGATCTTAAACTCAAGATCGAAAACACAAAATGCATACCATTAACTCCATTTATCAGAATTTTTTTCTACTAGCTATGATTTTGCATTCTTCTCCAAGAAATCCTTTATCCGTGCTATATTCTACAGTGAGCTGAACTCTGCTGTCGGAACCACTGAATAATACCAGGTTGGAAGGAACTTCATGCTATAAGACCACTTTATCTCACCGCATCTGACTATACTGTGAAGTGACTAAACAAAGTCATTGAACAGGTACACAAATGCAGCTCACAAAGGAACAGCATGAGAACCATCTTCAAAAGCAAAATAGGTCATATTTCAGGGAAAGGATTTTTGACCTTCAAGCGGCACTCACAAATAGCTGCAGATAGCCCCGAATTCAGATAAAATATTGCCAAGTCTTCTTTTGTGAGGAAACATGAGGCTCTCCTAGCCTTTCTTTTGCTTTGCACTCAGTCTTAGATTCTCATAAATTCTGAACTGCAACTACTCGCTGTTCTACTTCCCACTCTTTTGCTGAGGATATGCCCCCATGCACCTTTGGTATATTGTTGTAATTTTTCAGTAAGTTCAAATAGTTAATGGCTATTGTTGAATTCAGCTGTCCCTTAGTCCAGTTTCACATCTAAAACTATTTATCTTGGGAAAGGCAGGAATAAGAGAATACACAATTTCTTTCACAGCACCAACCTGGCTTATGCCGAAAAAATGTTTACCACCTTCAGAAAGACAATAAAACTTCTGAAATAATAAATTCCACAGACTGACAGTTTTCTTCAGCCTAAGTGATCAATAATCTATAAAAATGTTCTTCTGATTCCCAAAAATGTCATTCTGATTTTTCAGGAGGAAATAAGAACTGAAGGATTTGATATCTGGTCTGTGCTTGGGGGCACTTACGTATGTATGATCTGATTTTTCTTGTGTGGCTTGTATAAAAATCATACAAGTACTGCCCTGACTATTGGAGATGCTTATAGTAAGAAATACAGTAGTTCTCAAATGCTGTGTAAGGAAGGCATATAGTATATAACCTGCAGGTAGAAGGAGGTTCCACAACATTGAAGGCAGCCAGGGTTTTCTGCACGGCTCTGATTTCTTTTCCCCTTCTCTGTGAAAATGCAAGTGCAACAGTTGGGTTAAGATGGCAGAGATATTTCTCTTTTAGTTTTAGGTCTAAGCTTATCTATGGCTCCCAATTAAGACACCTACAGGATGTTTCAGCTTAGTGAGGGACCCAAGCGATTTATGAAGATCATTTCTCCAAGCAGGAGTCACGTTAGTCCCTTCAGCACATGCCTACCAAGGCTGAGAGGAATAAAAGTAGACACACAGAACTCTCCTGCATAAGGATACATATGTCTTTCTGTAGTCCCAGCTTAAACATAGACTAAACGCACTTCTGTGGTGATTACCTTCTTCAGTCATATTTTCAATGGCTACCCCTTGTTAATACAGAATCATAGAATCATTTAGGTTGGAAAAGACCTTTAAGATCATCCAGTCCAACCATTAACCTAACATTACCAAGTCCACCACTAAACCAATCAAGGGTACAGTAGCAACACCACACCTCCTGGCTTGGTGGCTGGATCATTTTTTAATGAAACTAAAAACTAGGAATCATTAAGATTGGAAAGGATCTCGAAGATCATCATTCCAATCATCAACCCAACACCACCATGCCCAATAAACCATGTCCCAAAGTGCCACGTCTACCCGATTTTTGAACACTTCCAGGGGTGGTGACTCCACCACCTCTCTGGGCAGCCTCTTCCAATGCTTGACTACCCTTTCCGTGAAGAAATTTTTCCTAATATCCAATCTAAACCTCCCCTGGCACAGCTTGAGCCCATTTCCTCTTCTCCTATCGTTATCTACTTGGGAGAAGAGACCAAAACTCACCTCACTACAACCTCCTTTCAGGTAGTTGTAGAGAGCGATAAGGTCTCCCCTCAGCCTCCTCTTCTCCAGGCTAAACAATCCCAGTTCCCTCAACTGCTCCTCATAAGACTTGTGCTCTACATCCTTCACCAGCTTCGTTGCCCTTCTCTGGACACACTCCAGCACCTCAATGTCTGTCTTATATTGAGGGGCCCAAAACTGGACACAGTATTCCAGGTACGGCCTCACCAGCGCCGAGTACAGGGGCACAATCACCTCCCTGCTCCTACTGGCCACGCTATTCCTGATACAAGCCAGGATGCTCTTGGCCTTCTTGGCCACCTGGGCACACTGCTGGCTCATGTTCAGCTGGCTGTCGACCAGCACCCCCAGGTCCTTTTCAGCCAGGCAGCTTTCCAGCCACTCTTCCCCAAGCCTATAGTGTTGCATGGGGTTGTTATGACTGAAGCGCAGGACCCGGCACTTGGCCTTGTTAAACCTCATACAACTGGCCTCAGCCCATTGATCCAGCCTGTCCAGGTCCCTCTGCAGGGCCATCCTACCCTCGAGCAGATCGACACTCCCACCCAGTCTGGTGTCATCTGCAAACTTACTGAGGGCACACTCAATCCCCTCATCCAGATCATTAAACAAGGCTGGCCCCAAAACAGAGCTCTGGGGAACACCACTTGTGACTGGTCACCAACTGGACTTCGTTCACCACTACTCTCTGGGCTTGGCCACCCAACCACTTTTTTACCCAGCGAAGAGTATGCCCATTCAAGTCATTGGCTGCCAGCTTCCCAAGGAGAATATTACGGGAGACTGTGTCAAAGGCTTTGCTAAAGTCCAGGTAGATGACGTCCACAGCCTTTCCTTCATCTACTAGGCGGGTCACCAGGCCATAAAAGGAGATCAGGTTGGTCAAGCAGGACCTGCCTTTCATGAACCCATGCTGGCTGGGCCCAGTCCCCTGGTTGACCTGCACATGCCTGTTGAGCTCACTCAATATGAACTGCTCCATAATCTTTCCCAGCACTGAGGTCAGGCTGACAGGTCCTCCTTCCGGCCCTTCTTGTAGATGGGTGTCACATTGGCAAGCCTCCAGTCATCAGGGACCTCCCCTGTTAACCTGGACTGCTGATAGATGATGGAAAGTGGCTTGGCGAGCTCCTCTGCCAGCCCCATAGACTTGTGAGTGTCCAGGTGGCATAGCAGGTCATTAACTGCTTCCTCCTGCACTATGAGGACTCCATTCTGCTCCCCGTCCCCGTCTTCCAGCTCAGGGGGCTGAGTACCCTGGGGATAACTGGCCTGGCTATTAAAGACTGAGGGAAAGAAGGCATTAAGTACCTCAGCTTTTTCCTCATCCCTAGTGACAAAATGTGCCCCCCCACATCCAGCAAAGGATGGAGATTCTCCTTGGCTCTCCTTTTTATTATCTTTTACAACAGTGACCATATTGAGTTCTAGTTGGGCTTTTGCTTTTCTAATTTCCTCCCTGCAGGACCTAACAAGATCCCTGTGCTCCTCCTGAGTTGCCTGCCCCTTCTTCCAAAGGCAGTAGACACTTCTTTTTTCTCTGAGTCCCAGCAAAAGCTCCCTGTTCACCCAGGCTTGTCGTCTTCCCCGCCGGCTGGTCTTACCGCACACCGGAACAGCCCACTCCTGCGCCCTTAAGACTTCCTTCTTGAAGAAGGCCCAGCCTTCCTGGACCCCTTTGCCTTTCAGGACTGCCTCCCAAGGGACTTTCCCAACCAGCATGCTAAACAGGCCAAAGTCTGCCCTCCAGAAGTAATTGTGGACTCTATTACATAGGTGAACAGGAAAGCTCCAAGAAGTTCTTAAGAAGCCATGAGGCGATACATGCAAATTGAGTTTTTCTGAGCTCTGTTACAAAAACATCTTTTATTATTTTATTATTTAGCGAATGATCCCCTCCCCCTACTCCCTTTTCCTCGTGCCAAACCCAGCAGAGATTTCTCTTCTACCTGTTGTATATTGCCCCTTAACTGGTACCTCCTGAGAAAGAGAGGCTGAAGAGGTTTATGGGTGTTGTGCTGGCAGAGGGTATTGCCAGTGGCCAGCCATGCCCCCACATTCCTTGCCAGCTCTCCCTCAGGGCAGAGACCCAGCAGGCTGCCCCTGGGCCCTGCCCCTGGCAAGATCCTGAAGGAACCTCAAGGGCTGCAGTGTAAAGCACCTGTGCATGTCCAGGGCTGTTCTCTATCAAGTAGTGGCTCTGAGTACTGCGCGTGCTGCCTGGCACCACCTGTGGTGTGAGGAACTAGCCTGCCTGAAGAAATAGAAGAGTCCTACAGGAGATCTCCGCAAACCAGAAGAGTGGACAGAACCCATCTGAGCAAAGGGGTAGCAGAAATCCAGCCAGCTGCTCTTCATACACGGAAATCACATATAAACATAATCAGCAAAAAATGTTGCATTCCTCCATGACGTTAGCAAGATTTGAGAATTACAGAAGCACACTGGATGGAAGAGGATAGGCATTGGACTCTACCTGGTCCTCTGGCCCTGTGGTTTGCAGCAATATTTATATTCCCTCTGGTTTTCCATATTTGAAAAGATGACAGCAGTTTTTACCACCAACAAGGTAATGGGAAGGGACTTCCAGTATGTCAAAATTATTTCAAATTCATGTTTTGTTGCCTGCCTTCCTAGAATCAAAGTGGACAAAGCATGGATGCTAAACATAATAAAATGTAAAGGAAAATCTCACAGACTGCTAGAAATTAAAATTACTGAAAGTCTAGGAATAAAAGATATCAGTTCTCCCCCAAGAATAAAAGGCTACAATACAGAAAATATCCAGAAACTGTGAGAGCCGCAACTGTAAGCTGAGAACACTGTTAGAAGAAATGCCATTAAGATACAAATCCAAAGGTTTTTCTTTGATGTCTGGATACAACTCAAAGCACTTAGAAATTACACACAGTAATTTGTCATTATAAAACATACTTTTAATTACACCTGAGTTCTATCCAGTCACACTTAGACTTATCCAGGGTGCATTAAAATGTGTATTTTATAAACATAGCCCATTCTGCCATGTAAATATAATCTCGAAGGCAGTTCACAATAACATTCATTCCCTTTCTGTATTAGAGTACTCCTTAGTAGTTCCAGTTTTCATTGCTTTACAGGACCGAGTCTTTTCCTTTCCTTAAAAAAGTGGAAGGAACCTGTTTTCCCTAGGATGTAGCTTTTAAAGCAGCTTTCTCCATCACTGCTGCCTTCTTCCAGGGCCTTGAGCACGGGAGCTCTGGAGCTCATGTTCAAAGCCTGATCTCCAGCTTTTTCACTGGAATGGCCTCCAAGCTGCGCTCAACCGTCTGTGCAGCCTATTGCTCTGGCATGTCCTCCTGGATTTCTCACTGTCAGTTTTGAGATGAGTGGAGGAGACCACAAGCAGCTCATCTACTTTTCCTGAGCCTCCCATCTACTGGGGTACTGGCTCTAGCCCTAGTTCCTCAGATAAGGCCACAAGTTCCACTGGAAAGTAGGACCCCCAGAACATCTTCCTTGCATGGCAACTTTAGAAAGCAAACATCTCCATTGCATGGACAAGAGAGACTGTGAAGAAAGGGAAGGCACTGTTCATCAGCGTTTAAAGCTGCATCTAGGACTTACAACCTTTGAATCAGAAAAGGAAGACAGATCTGAGCAATCATGTTCTGGCTCTTCTGTGGCTCACCAGAAGCATTTCACTATCACAGAAGAAGTGATAGGCACTTAAAGAGTAACTTGGACAGAATTTTGGTGCCCACAAGAAAAAACTGTTTTCCTATAAAAGCAACTCAGTTGTCATTAAGACCCAGGACTGCACAAGTAAAAGTGCCAGAGGCTGTTACAAAGGGATAGAGGAGAATAGGGAGAGATGGTTTGAAAAAGCTTCAAACATCCATCTCAAATTATATTTTAGACACTTCACTAGGCAGTGTGACAAGAACTGATAAATCGTATAGAATAATTTTTGGCTAATTGAGATGTTACCCTTTAACGAACTTTTGTTCAAAAAATATCTTGTCTAATCAATGTCACAATTTCCATAAAAGTATTAAAAGTGTACTCAAAATACAAATTTACAGTCAGCTTTTATTGCAAAGCCTAATTTTAGCAATTTGGGAATTTTCAACTCAAAAAACATTAGAAGAATAAACCAATTTATTTCAAAAAGGAGAAGATGATGAGTCTGGAAAGTCTGAAGAAAATTGCAGTTAATTAAAAGAGAAGTTTGCTGCCTCTAGATTGTTATTACCTTTTCCAGTGACCCATATTTTAAAACCCTGCGGTTACTCATGAAGAAGCTCTATGTGAAGATGGTACTTCTGTCATTAAATGGTTTTAATTAAATCTGGCATTTCCACCTTTTTCATTGTTTAGTTTCTAATAGAGCTCAATTTGTGATCTGCTTCTGTCTCTGATAGATGTCATTAGGAGTCTAACCACTGTCTCAAGTGAAATCAGTTCTGAGTGTTATGGGTCTGACCAGTGTCATACTAAGCTCAGACTCTCCTTGATTTCCATAGGTTTTGGACTGGAGTCTATTGTTTGTATGAATGTATTGCCCTCTGTTGGTCAGGCATATCTCACAGAGCATCACAAAAGACACAAAACCAAACTGTCTTTACCATGTCAGTTAGGAAAGGTATGTTTCTATGTACACTGGACAACTAGAAAGACTCCAGGAAGTTAAAAATACATGGCAAATTTTAGAGACTGATTTTTTTTTTTTTTTTAATGACCCTAAAGGTCGTTTTTGGCATTCTTGCAAGACATTACTGCTTTACATCTCTCAGTGCAGCCACTGAAATCATATTCACACACTTGAAAATGCAAAGGGTGTTTAGGCTTCTCCCAGAAAATTATGCTATTGTTCTGTGCTGTACTCCAGTGCAGAACCACAGCAATAATTGCTGTAAGATGCAAAAAAGAGTTTGGGGAGTGAACCTCAGAGGAGCAGGAATAGAGCATTGGACAGCCGCAGCAGTGCCCTGGACCACAGCAATGCCACCAGAGCACCTCACAGCACCCGTCGGTCTGGGCATTTGAAGCTGATTGCCTGCCTGCCTTCAAACACAAATGCACACATATGACCCTAATCAGGCTCTCCCTAACTAGGCATCAATGCCTAATTGGCAGCTTTCCTGCTAAATTATCCATGTATATTGTTCTTAGCAACATTAGGATTTTATTTGCTCTTTAACCCAAAATCATCTATTGATCGATGTATTAACTGGTGTTTTCAAGTGTTTAACATAATCCCTTACAAACCAGGTCATTTTGTGAGTGGCAAAATGCATAAAATCTAGTTGCCTATGGATTTGTAATTGAGTTCCCATGTGGACTCTGTAATAATTAATGAGTTAAACTCCAATTACCATCCTTTCCACAAGTGGGAATTTTAATAAGGTCTTTCCTAATCTGATCACTTGTTTTCACAAAAATAGTAGGAGCTTCATATTCTTGAGATATCCCTCCATCATTGGGGTTCATATTAACCAATGATTTCAAGTCATTAGAGAGGACACCAACAGATATGCACACAGACATACACATGCCAAGTGTGATTCCATAAGCATCATCTCCTTAGGAATATAGGTTTCCAATTTATACTGAAATCTAGTGAAAATGCAAGTTAAAAAAAGAATTTGAGGTAAAAATTAAGATTTTTGTGTTGTAGTATAATCAGGCTGGAGACAATCCCTGAGTCTAATCTCACTGAAATGGAGCCTCCTTCTTTTTCCCGATAAAAGCTGGCCTCACATTTTGGCCCTACATCAAGTGCCAAGAGAAGACATTGAGGGGAGAGGACCAAGTAGCTCAGTGTTTTTTCTTTTTCCTGGGTAAGGGCCCAAGAGAAATCCAGTCTCCTTCCAGCCCACAGGCATAGGAAGAAAACAGAAAGATGACTGCCATGACCTCCCCACCCACCCAGATGCATGAGCGCAGCCAGGTTTACTGCCCTCTTCTCCTCCAGCAGTGTGGGCGGTGGCCGTGTCCCTAGAACAGGGGATCCTGGAGATAAAATTAATTGTTCATGTTTCTCAGAGCTGCTTTGCCTGGAATGTGTCAGAGAAACATCACTGCTCCAGGCAGAGCTTCAAACTTTTCTCTATAACCATGGGAGCCAAAATCCATCATACTGTTAATGAGGCGTGAGAGTCTGATGTAATCATCTAAGTGCGTATCTGCGGACAAACACCCGAAACTTATATGGGCTCCATGGGGAAAATTAAGACATTTCTAATTACACACCTAAAACAGAGAAGAACAGTGTGTGTAAGCTGGAATTTGACAGATTTTTTTTATTTCCTTATATTTCAGTGGTTGGCATGCAGAACTATTGTCTTTCAGCCATCTTAATGAGTTCTGAAATGAAAATATTTTTTTAAAACATCACTGAACTTCCAAAGCGTGAGGCAAAAGAAATTCTGTTATTCATAGTGAAAATGTAGTATTTTGAGAGCATACAACACTCAGTGTCTGAGGAAAATCAGGAGGTAGCAGCCACACCTTTCTTTGCTGGAAATTCACATAAACTGGATTTTTCTGGGAATACCCTCAGGACCTAAGAACTGTATAAATTTATATCTCCTGTACATTTAGACCAACCTGTCTTTCCAGTCATCTGCAGTGGTCTTTCAAGAATGTTAAAAATGCCATATAATTTTAATAACAGGTTTCCACAATCCACTGGTTTACAGTTTTCCATGTACACCCTAATTTGGCTAGAACTTGTCCCTGGTTTCAGAGGTTTGCTTGTTCCAGCTACAGCTGTCAGGTGTCTATGCACATTTCTTGCAGACAGGGAGAATTTTGCATCTCTAATTATTAATTTTTTTTCTGCCTGGGTGTGCTAGGTTTAATTGTAATACAAAAAGTTCATGCAGGACAGCTCTGGATGAAAAAGTAATACAGTTCACCACAGTGAACTCCCTCTCCAGCTAGATCTTTGAAGATAGTGGCAAGAACTCTCTCTCGCACGACATACCCCTAACTTGTTTAAGTGTACCGTCACTACTAAACAATCATTTGCATTTATTATTATTACTCAATTCAAAGGCTGATGCCAAGCTGTCTGAGGCAAGGAAAGTACGTGGTGTATTTTTAAAAAATCCTCAGTTTGATTGGAGTTTTATGTTTTCCTTCAGTTTTCTCTTCTTTTTTCTTTTTTCTTTGTTCTTTTTTTTTTTTTTTTTTTTGAAGCTCTGTTCTAAGAAAAGGAAAGCAGGGGATTTACTAAAGGCAAGGCAAGTCGGTTAGTTATGAGTCACCTTCATGACTTATAAAGGGTCTCAAGTTGTTTGGAGCGGGCTTTCTTCACCTAACTTGTGCTGCAGGGATATCAGGCGACCAGCCAGACCAACAGACCTCTGTGGCAACTGTTCCTGCCTCAGCTGGTTTTTTCCATTTTTCATTTGCCTTATTTCTCTCTCTCTCTCACTCTCCCTCTCTCTCTTTAGAAGAAAAAAAACACAACCCAAGCTCAGTGATCATGGTTAACCTGTGAGATGGAACAAAGGAAGTCTGTGGCCTTCTTGCTGCATTGGTTTTGCTTGCATCTCTGTGTAAAGAAACTGCCTCATAGCAGGTAGGTTTTTCAGTTTGGTACTTTGGCTTTTTTGTTTATTTTTTGCGTATGCTCTGGTTTTTTTTAAATGAGAAGCTCATATGTTACAGGACATGGGAGCAGGCCAAGGGAAGGGGCCCTAAGGCAGGGTTTAGAAGCCTCAAGAGTCAGAAAGGCTAAACTTCAAACATTTGTACACATGCAGAAATACTCAGGCAGGCATCCCTATGGAAATATGCCTTCAGCCATCCAGCATCACAGGCGGACAACCAGTCTCGAGTGAATACAAACCCAGTCCCCTTGCTGTCTTTGCATTCACTTTTGTAGGTGGCTACCACCTCATATAACTGATGGGACAGCACACGCGAGAAAGGTGTCTGCAGACAACTAAGCGGATATGGGGGATGCATGCTGCTTTTTAGCTCCTGCACCCCTCCTTTTTTTGATTTGAGATTAATAGTTTAGAAGACCACGCAATATGGCATATAATTTCTACAGTGTTTCAGTTATGTATTTGGAAGAGGTTTCTAACTCATCTGCAATTATTCTCTTGCCTACGGCTTGCCAGAAACATTTTGAGGTGGGGAAAAGTAACTAGTTTGACTTATTTAATTTTGGCCATACAAGTAGTTTTGGACATGGGACAAATACTTGTCTTCGTTTCATAAATAAGCAACAGAGAAATGCCTTCTTTAAAGTATACCCATTAGACTTGCATCATTTAGCTATTGTTTGGTTTCATTCTTTTTAAAATGAAGATGTTTAAAATGGCCATATAAGAACTTTATATAACTTTCTTGAAATGAATATCCATACTGACAAAACAAGAGCTCCGTGCTCAGCATTAATACATGTCTGGTAAAAACTCTAAGGTTTAATTTGGTCATACAAATTTGCTCTGAACTTAAATTTGGCAGCCAATATCTAAGATTAATAATTTCTTTTATTAGCTTTCTAATATAACAATTTTTAATTTACAAAGGAACAAGCAAAATAGCTGAAATATGGTATATCAAAAAAAAAAAAATCCAGCACAAAGTGAAATAGAGGTACTAGGGACATTTTATTTTAGAGGGAAGTTTTCAGCAGAGAAAAGCCTCTTCTATCCACATACACATTTCTGGAGTTCTTCCAGTATCTTAAGAAAGAGACTTGAATTCAATATTTTTCTGTGTTTTAAAACAAATAGCTTTACTTTCTAAGAAATTAGAGGAGAATAGAGGACTTAAAGTCCTCCTGAAAATGTAAATAGGGTACCTGAAAATGGATGTCTGCTGTACTGTTTATGTATAACAGCCTTTTGTAGGTGATTAAAAGAATTATAGAATGTGCTAATTATATGAACCCTAATTCTTTTTCAGTCAAAATTAGATTTCTGCTATTCAAGGGTAAAAACATCTCTGAAACTGGTACATTTCATTTTGGTCTTATTTTTTACAAAAAAGGATTTTTTTCATGGTTGCAGAGGAAGACAGATTCAAAAGCCACTCTCGTATACTAGACCAAATTTTAGTTTTGACAAATAAAAGGATATAGGCATCTCCAGAGGGCAATTTGCCACATTCTAAGAAAGATATAAAATAGGTGAAACATGTTACCCTTTGGCCAGTGCCCACTTCTCTCTCTTTCTGGTGCATGTTAAGGGAGGTTACGCAGATAGACAGCGTAGACTGAAGACCTAATTTTTCTGTACCTGCAGTTGGGTGATGTGAGTTCCACCTCATGTCCCCTACAAAGCTATTCACACAATCTGCTTGCTGGCACATCTCTTTCAAGACCTCACAGCTCCTTCAAGTTTTTTCTCCCAGAATCAGGCCTTTAGTTTATTTTCAACAGGTAATTTGATATTGTGCTTGTGAGCTATGTCTCATTTATATGCAGGTAAATGGAGATAAAAGACTGGGGCTCACTAGGTCTGTTTCAAAGCCTATTGCGGTCAGTGTGAGTTTCTATCCTTTAACTTTAAAGCATCAGGCTTGGGGTCTATCACATTCTGGTTCCTCCAACATGACTGTGAGTGTACATACTCGCGTGCATGAGCGCTGCAGATTTCTGGCCTTGGTGAATTGCCTTTTCTCCCTCACACCCTCCTACTTTGTAAAACCCCTTTGAAAAGGGGTTTTGTAACAGGCGATTGCACAACCCTAAGCACCTTCAGATGAGGCTCCCTAAAAGGCAAAGTTCTAAATTTTTTTTGCTGTTTGGAGAACACCTTTTATCTCTTCTAAATTGGCTATCAAATTTTGCAGAGTTGGAATTACTTTCCTGACCTGCATGTGGTTTTCATAAAAAATTTATATTGGGAAGTACTATCAAAGATGGCATGTCCTCTTGCTACCAATCCAAAGACAAAAGGTTGAGTTTTACTCCAGATTCATGACAAAGGATCCCCTCTAGTTGACCAATAGGTAAATAAGAATTTGGTCGTTTGGACTGGAGAGGCAAAACTAGCTAATAATCACATAAGTAGACTAGCAAGCTGGATGCTTCTAGTCCATCAGTGGACCAGCATAGGTCCACTCAGACCCTTGAGGTACCATACAATGATGTACAAATGTACAGGTGGCGAAATGAGCGCTTATCGCATTTAAACTAAGTAGTTTGAACCGTACTTGTGGTACTCCTTCTGAAGGGAATCTGAATATAGACTATGATATGGATGAACTGATTAACCACTGATATTTCACTGACCAAAGAAAATCCTAGGTTAGAGAACAATGAACTACCTGCACTTGAGCAGGCCTTTTAAGTGCCTCAATAACTCATAGATTTTTTTTTAAATATATGAAATACAAAAATAGCTATGAATATGATGTCCATTCTCACACATTTTGGAAGACACAATGCAAAGTAAAATTACTGTAGTCTGTAAAATTACTAGTCAACATTTATTTTCCAGTATTGCCATAGATCTCAGTAAGGTCTCAATCAGTTGCATTAATATTGCAACAGAAATGAAGATAAGCATTGTCTAATATTGAGGAAATTACAAAGAGAAGGAATTAAATATATGTGCATATGCATATAGAAAATCAGAGAAAATCTTGTCAATGTTTGGTATTTTTACTTTTTTTTTATTGCTTATAATTCAAACTAAGTCATCCAGCCTCTCAGTTTATCCCAGCTGCCTCACAGGCTCTTCAGAAAGCAGTAGCAGATTTCTTGATGCTGTCATAGCAGAAGTTGACCTTTAGGAGGTATTTGAAATAGGAGAAAGGAACTGTGGAGAAAAAATGTTTGTCTGAACAAGGGTGGTCTGTAAAAAAGTATGAGGAGGAATAGAATAGAATAGAATAGAATAGAATAGAATAGAATAGAATAGAATAGAATAGAATAGAATAGAATAGAATAGAATAGAATAGAATAGAATAGAATAGAATAGAATAGAATAGAATAGAATAGAATAGAATATTCCAGTTGGAAGGGACCTACAACGATCATCTAGTCCAACTGCCTGAACCAGTTCAGGTCTGATGAAAAGTTAAAGCATGTTATTAAGGGCATTCGTTGTCCAAATGCCTCTTAAACACTGACAGGTTTGGGGCATCAACCACCTCCGTGGGAAGCCTTTTCCAAGTAGATGAAGTACAGTAAGGAACATGGCTGGTGGAATAGATGGCTTCTGTATAGTATTGACAGAAAAGGTGGCGGTAAGAATTGAATGCAAATGGGGAATACCTGAAGCGGAGATGACACTAGAGGAAAAATTATGTGTTGTGGTTTACATATCTTAAGTCAAATGTTGCTACTAAGAAATCCAGAGGGACATCTCAAAGGGATAGGCAAAGTCAATGATTAAATGAAGGCTAAAAATACAGAGACAGGTCTGTGGCTGCAGAGGTGGGAGGAGAACCAAGAAAGAAGTCACGAAAAGGCAAGTTGGGACAACATTTTCATGTATGTCTGACTGTCAAACAGGGATAAAGTAATCAAAGGGTAGAACATCTAGAGATGTTGATCTAAGAGATCAATTCTGATACGGACAGCTTCTGTGAAGGCAATAGCAATGAAAGCAGATATGAAGTTCGAAAATGAAATTAAAACACACACCCATCTGAGGTCACTACAGCAGATGAAGGAACAGAAAAGCAGATGAGTGGATGGGACCTGATGACCAGAGATCAGCAGATAAGATAGGAAGAATAAAATGTGTTATGCTGCTGTTAGTGACTGAAGGAAGACAGTGCTGGAAAGAGGAAGAGGGAAATCACACCAGCTCTTATGAGGTTTTTTCTTTTTTAATGTTGCAAGGGAAATAATAGAGGATTTTATTTTATTATACTTAAGCACAAGTAGATGGTCAGTATTTCCATTGATGGCAAGGCCACATTTTTGGAGCTGTGTGAGAAGTGAGGCAGCAATGTATGTATTTGTTCATGTAATGGAAATTTGACAGCTGTACAAAAGGCTGTTACAAAGGTTCAGCAAGAGGAAACACATGTCATTTCTCACCACTTCCTGATTAAGCATGGTTCTTTTTTTTGCCTTTAGCACACAGAAGCAAAACAGTTTGCAGTGTTGGAGATGCTATATAGCTTTTAAACCCAAAATTAAAATGCTAGGGTGCCAGCCTAGGCAAAACAACCATTCCACTGCATGAATCCAAGATCACGGGAGTAGAAAAGCACCAAAGATGAAGGTTTGTCTGTGGTTATGGCTACCTGCCTACCCACTTTTGCCTAGAGGGGCTGACTCTGGAGTAAAGGTGCAGAGAGCAAATGCTGCCTGAAGTGCCTCGCTTCCCTCACTGCTCAACAGTAATGTTGGAAGTAGGCATGTGCAAGCACAGCACTCATTCAGCTTCTTTAGAGAAGCAACTACTGGATCTATTAAAGTGATTGATTTCAAAAATATCCCTTCTCCAAGACTGAACGCAGGAGAAGGCAGACTGAAGAGGAAAGTGCGTCAACCACAAATGGCTGCTGCAAACCACAGATAAAATATTCTTTTTTAGCAAAACCTGCAGGAGTCTTTAGCAAACCCTAAAAAGATACGAAAGAATTAGGGTTTGGGAAGCATGATGTAAAGAATAGCAACCTGGAATACCTTTAAGACAGTGCAAATTTACAAAAATGTTCAAATATTCTTGGCGCAACAGACTCTGAAGTGACGGAAGCTTCTTGTAGCAAAGCTCTTGTCCTACTGCCTAGTGTGATCCTGATCCAAAGCTTAATGAAGACAAATTTAGTGTTCCCACTAGAGGAACAGGTGTTTTGCATCAAGCCTTTCATAAAGATCTATGCCCACTGGGTGACAGCAAGTGAATAAGGAGTCAGGGACTTAGAGACATTAAAAGTGCAATAATTGAATCAGAGACTAATTTAGTTTGGAAGGAATCTCTGAAGGTCATCAAATCTAAATCCCTGCTCAAAGCAGGTTCAATCCACAATAAGTTCAGATAAGGCAATAGCCTTTTATTGGCAGTATTAACTGGTTTGCTTTCTTCCTAAAAAAAAAGAAAATTAATACCTTAACTTGCATGTCTCATCCTCCTCCCCTGCACCCCTCACCCTCCACACACATACCACATATGCACACACAACATTTAGGAGTATTGATGTATAGATTTAGAAACTGTTCACTTCATTGCCCACAAATGCAAATGTTACACCACAGGTCTCAGTGTCTACCATCAGTAGGAGTTTAGCCTGAACACTCATCAGAGTTCTGAATCATCATTTTAAATTTGAGGTTTGGAAATTTCTCAACCACTTTTTTCTGCCTACAAAAATTTTATATTCATCTTGGAATTTTTTTTTTTGCCACTTACATATCACAACCGTGTACTTGGCTGGTTTCATTTAGAGTGGCACAAAGTGAAAGGTAATTTCCCTAAAATCTCTAAATTAGATCACAGTCTTACTATGACATTTTAACTTCCTCTTAAAACATGTGCTAGTAAGAGTAGGGAAGTTATAAAAGTACATAAGTTTCTTTAAAATTTACATACAAAAAAGAGCTCCAGAATTGTGTCTTATATATAATGTCTCATTTCCCATACTGTTTTTCTTGTTACTTTTTTCTTAAACAACAGTAAATGGGTTTTTTTTAAAAAAGTGGTTACTGGGAGACCAAAGAGAAAGCAAACAAGATTCAACCATTTCTGAACTTTGCCCAGGAGCCGATACGTTATTTTAGAAGGATGGAGAAAGGAAAATATATTTCAATCAAGACATACTTAGCAGAGAACTAACTGGGCATTATTTAGGCCTTTTTAAACCTGCTTGGAATGACTGTCTCAACTATTCCATCCTTATTACTGATGTAAGTAACTGAAAATTGTAAAAAAATTTCAGATAATTGGATATATAATGAGGATTCTCTAACCTTTCTTCTACTGATGCATTTCTACTTCTTTTTGAGATTTCTTTGCAGAATTTTGAAATATTTTATAGAGTTACTGATTTCTAAAACTATGTTTTCCTTGTTAGTTTTCAGGGGAGAGCTCATAATAGGCTGAAAGAAGTAAAAAAATATGTTCAACTTTGGTCAAAAAAATTCAGCACTTATTAATTTTATGGTCAAAGCATCAGTGACTGTTAATATTAAGAAGTGATTAGCAAACAATGTACTGTTCAACACAGACAAATATAGTAATTAATTTCATTCTAGCCTACCAGAACGAGAGTGTAGGAGCCCTGTATATGGATCCTAGACCAGCAACTAAATCTGTCCAACAGGTTTTCTTTCCACTCAGCGCTCACTTATTCCAGAATCCAAAAGAATATTTGTTGCTTAATCACAAACACCGCATACTGATGAAACTATGATTATTTCTTAGCTCTGCTTCTTACATCATATTAAACAGTCAGCTCTCCTGACAGGTATTTTGTCTATTTAAGTAAAAATAAACCCAAGCAATTTTTGCTTTTGTTTTTCTTGGGTTCTTTGAGGAACTTGGCTGATATTAGAAGTTTTCATGAACTGATACCTAAAGGGATACAAAATTAGGCAAGACCATGCTACTGTCTGTATTCCTTCTGTTCAGTGCAAGTAAAGCAGCACAAAAAATGCAATAACAGAGTGATGGAAGTCCTTCAGAGAAGAAGAATAGTGAAGGTACTCTAGTTCTCATAAAAGTAACTAAAAAAATTGCAGGTTTGACTGGTTTTAAATGTACAGCAGATGGTTCCTTTGTATTTAACTAACTACAATCCTTTTTTCTCTGATGTCTGTCCTTTCTCTGGCATAATTTTTTTTATATGCATTTCTGTCTTTTTTTTTTTTTGTCTTTTTTTTTTTGTAGGTATATCAAGGGGAAAAAAACAGTGGTTTCAGTTCTTTATGTCTCATACTCCAGTCTCTGGAGTTCTTCTGTAGGCTGTATGTTGTTAATGCTAATCGTGATAGGGGTTTTTACCTCTGACTGACTCCTACATGTTAGCATTAACACTGTATCATGCCTCTTACCAGAATTCACATGGAACAAACTGCTGCTGTGGGAGGAGAACAGAAATCGTGAATCAGTCAGTACTATGCTGGGAAAACCTCCGTTCTACGTGTAAAAAGACAAGTTGTTCTGCATACAGGCACGTTTGCTGGAACGTTTGCTAGGTTTAGAGTCACTGGAAAAAGCAGGGAAAAAAGCAGCTTTGTGTATCAGTAAGTCCTTACTAGGATGCAGAACGTGTAACATTTTGAGTGCAGCAACCTGCTTTTTATTTTGTTTTATTGCTTTTCAGGTCTTCTGTCTTTACTTCCCACAAAAATATTTCATTTCTTCATGTTATTTAGGAAAGAAAAATAATGAATTAAACTTTTGGCATGTATAACTGTGCATTCTATTGATTTCTGTAGAATTTTATTATATGTAAGAGAAAAACTAACAGAAAATGTTTCTCTGAAATTTTATTGTCAGTTCATTAGGAGAAATGAGTCAATGGGTCATTAGGAAAAAATGAAAATATATTTATTTTACTCTAGGATACACTCTAGTGCATTCCAAACTTTTAGAAAAAAATCTCAGAAAATTCCAGAGACATAGGAAAGTATTGTTATATTTATTTTGTGGAAAGTCAAAACAGATACTGAATACTCACAGTCACACAACAACTGTGTGACAGAGCCAGTCTTTAAAACTCTCTATCTTACGTTCTAATTAAATCTGCTTAATGAATAGCTAAGTTATGAAACATTAGTTTGATGGGGGACCAGAAGGGGAAGCAAAAAACTCAAAGTACTCACCATTAATTAAGCAAAGAAATAAGGTTAATGTTTGTTCTTTATCAATACGTATACCTTTTTCCGTTCTCAGTGTTTTGACTGTGAACCCCAAGCATGAGGTATGATTACAGCACATGTCAAGACCGCAGACACTTATGAATCAATGGCCTCACATATAAAACAGTCTCACATATGAACAGTCTCACTGAATATGATTTTTCCACTCAGACGGAACTGCTGCAGAGCATAAATGCTTTCCAAATCAGCCTGTAAGTTCAGTGGCTCCCCTGGGGATGCCTACAGCCAGGGGCCATGTCCACCAAGAAGCAAAAGCCAGCTTCGTCCCTTCCAAAGTCAGAGCCATAGCTCTGAGAGGGAATTCTCAGTATGGTGAAGCACATTTTGTTAAAGAAAAATGTATTCCTATTCATTTTGCAGGAAAAATAGCTTTGAAAGTGGGGAGGAAATTGTGGCAAAAGAGAGGAGGGGAGTCAATAGAAATTCTCATTTCTTGGGACTAGGGTGAAACAGTGCAACACAGTTCGATTTCCCTCTCCATTTGAGGCAAAGTTTGGCAGTATCAGTTCTCTTGCTGAAGCCAAGCCCCTGGGAGCAGGGGAGTCCCAGGCTTACAGGTCACTGCTGCTTGTCTTTTTGTGGTGCAGTTACCAGAGAACTGGCAGCAAGCCCGGTGCTGCCCTGGTGTGGTCGCAGTACTTACGGAGCACCTAGCTGCATGACTGACATTGAAAGCCAATTTTAAAGAGAAGATTTCTGTGAAATGCAGAAATCTGAAGATGCTGTTGAGCTTGTCTCCACAACTTCCCCCATGGGATGTACAGATTAAAAGGAAGTATTAATTAAGTGATTACATTTATGATGTCAATTGTGCTCACAAAAGGAAGATGTTACTTGATATTTTCCTTGGTTCCTCATTGCATTCAAAGAAGTGTCATTTACTGCACAGCACCAAGCCTGCAACCGGTAAGAGATTTTTTTCTCTTCTTCAAAGGCTTTAATTAACATCAGAGCAGTGCACCTGGAGTACAGTACCATCCTCAGTGCTTGTAAATGACACAGTACTGAAACAATGACCAGCTGTGACTTCCTTATTTCACCCCACCTTTCCACTCCCCAGCCTGGACTTCCCATTTCTATCCTACGTAGACACATGCCAATAGAAGGTATATTAAGGAAGAAAATGGGTCTTGCCACTCACCATTCCAATTCTTAGTCATGTTATAAAAATGTATGTTCCCTTACATTTTCTCTCTTTAAAATGTAAGTTGAGTGGTCTGCAAACTTAAGAAATAAATAGCATATATAAATATGGTCATTAGACCTTTTATGTGTATTTTTTCTGCATAGCTGATTCCCCAGAAAAGCAGGCATATTAAGTTGCAGATATTATAAGAGCAGATATTAAAAAAATAGGTTTTCTTTTTACTCTGAAAAATGCTAATGCTGTCCATGACTGGAGTTAAATCTTGTGAAAGACCACAGCATGATAGCATTACCATTTTCAGATGGTTGGTGTTCTTCAAGAAATAGCCACTGCCAACTCTTCTCATTGAACACCTCTATGATATTGAGTTCCTGTGTCTGGATTCCTTAAAAAACTAATAAAATAAATGTAGCTACACTAGCAAGTTCACTGGCTTCAAACATAGCAAAGTATTGCAATAAACTGAGTGGTATAGCATTAGATAAGTTACCAAACAGCAGTAAGAGATTACTTCTTGCCAGAGGTTAAAATAGAAAGGGAAGCTCATTCTGGCTGCTGTCATAAAAGGACTCAACATCTACTGATGATTGAGCGTCTTCATCACTTGCATGTGTTCAGTTTCCCAGGGAAGAGTTTCACTTCCTTGGTAACAAAAAAATAACTCACTCTTGACATTTAATTCCTTCTGTTATGAAGGAAGTCAGACTAGATCATAATTGCCTTTCCTATCTCCAAAATCTGTGATAATATGGATTACAGAATATTTCTTTGGGAAAAAAAAAATCTCACTTGGTCAGACAGTGTGTATACAAAGCTGGAACTGACTCAGCTCAACCTTCCTACTGCCACCTCTTCGGATCAAGACACCATGTAGCTTTAACCTTGGTACGGAGTTTCCTTTTTCGTTAAAACCAATAAATAAAAGAGAAGGCTCAAGAGTCCTAAGCTCAGAGCAAAATTTCTGCAATTTGGAAAAGTTTCAACTCCCTTTCAAACAAGAGGTAGAAGGAGGAACAACTTGAACCTAAGAAGCCATGGAGCTACTACTGAGATGTGCAACAGGGAAGAAGGCTTCAGGTCCTGCCTTTTCCCCTCTAATCGTAGAATCACAGAATGGTTTGGGTTGGAAGGGACCTTTAAAGATCATCTAGTCGAACCCCCCATGCCTTGGGCAGACACATCTTCCACTAGATCAGGTTGCTCAAAGCCCTGTCCAACCTGCCCTTGGACACTTCCAGGGTTGGGGTATCCACAACTTCTCTGGGCAACCTGTTCCAGTGCCTCACCACTTCCATAGTAAAAAAATTTCTTCCTTATTTATTCCTTATCAGAATCTGGCCAGTGTCCTCTTCTGCTCATGTATGTTGGCCTAAGTCACCCCACCCTCCCCTTTCTCCATCATCTGTGTTTTGCGGTACAATGTCTTCCTAGATTCTTCCTTACCTTTAACTGGCTCTGCATTTCTTTTACTGGATGGATACAGTAAAAACTGCCTCTTTAAACCTGAAAAGGAATTTAATAAAAAGGAGAAATAGCCAAGGAGGGGACTTTGCTTAATCTTGTAGCCTCTTTTGTCCATCTACCCTCCCCTAATCCCTGTAGTCTCTGGGATCTATAGCATTCTGAATAGAGAAATAGCAGTATCTACTTTCCTGACTCTTTTTGAACTGACCTATGGTGGTTTCTTTTGGTTACTTCCAATGGAAATAAAATACAGAAAAGGTGAAATACAGAAATGGCTCTGAGCTCAAGGGCCAGATCTCCCTGTTGCTCTGTGGCTGCCATGAGCACTGTTTCCATTTGTTCTCATGCTCATCCAAGAAATGTTCGGGAGTTTTTTTCTAGTAGTGGCATCACTTCATATAGATCAGGTAGGGAGTACTCAAGAGTGCCTTATGATCCATCCCCCAAAGATGTTTCCCCTTGCAAGCGTGGCTCTGAATCCCTCTGTGGCAGAATAGCAAATTGAATCTACATCTCCTACTTCTTTGGAAAGTGCTGTCACCACCATACTGCTGGTAAGAGAGAAGCGGACACTACCTTCTATTACCTGAACCTCTTTCAACTGCGACTGTCTCCTGCGAGAATCTGGTGCTTTTAAAAGATGTCCTCCAGCTCCATCTCTCCCAAAGGAAGACCTGCCTTCTGGAGCCCACCTAAGCCAAGGTGTGAGCTAGCACCAAGTTTTGCAGAAGTCTGAGCTTCCACCTTTCTACACGCAGACCTGCGGGGAAGGGGGGAAATTTAGTCTCATGTAAACTTCAGCTGGCAGCCCTCAACAGCATTTTCGGTAACGTCGTTCCGCACTTGCAAAAGTCCCTTCCACGGGGATTCACCCCTGTCCCAGCAGGGCAAGTCTTGTGGCAGCCCCCCTCCTCCCAGGCCACTGCTCCCACCTAGCGGTAGGAGCTCTGCGGGTTCCCCGAGCTCTGCTGTAAATTCCCCCGCCAGTCCCGCACCCACACGTCATAGAGCCAGCAAAGGTCAGGAAAGGGAAAGTCCCTCTTCAGATTTTTCAGCCCAGCTACACGCCTTTCAGATCGTTTCTTACGCTGAGTGCTACAGAAGACAGATTATGCCCCACCCCCCAAAAAAAAGCTTTGAAACATGAAATTCCTGTTAAAAAAATTTCCTATGGGGAAGCAGCATTCTCGCCTTCCCCTGCTGGTGAGGGAATCCAGGAGGAATTCTGAACTGGATTCCCAACATACAGAGCAGTCATCAGGAGACTGTGTGGGTCGGAGAGGTAACTGGTTTAAGATTCCAAACAGGCCACCTAGATCAGCTCCCACTTGCATAATTTCAGTGGTCTTGGGTTAACCAGAGAGAGCAGGTACCTCCAAAAAAACCAGCAAATTTTGTGTTCTGCAATACAGGAACCAACGCCTGCTTTTTCAGTAGCACCAGAGCAACAGGTCCAAAGCCCAAGTACACTCCAGAAGGTTAGGCTTAAAAGAAACACAAATATCTGAAGTTCAGTGCAAAGATCATTTATAGTCTTAAGAAAATACACAGAATGTGTGTGTGTGTGTATTTTGAAGGTAAACCTTGAACGAAGAATCTTATTTAAAAAAATAAGCATCTGACACCATTATAAAAAGTCCTCTGCAACATTAATCAAGAGGAAAAAAAAAAATCAGTTTTACAATTAGCCTGAGAAAGCGTGGGCTATACTTTAAAGATGTGCTGTATTTAAGAGGAAACTAAACCAGAGGTCATAGCCTGTTAGCATATTGATGAACTTCAAACTTCACGGTATGCCAGTAAATTTGAATAGCTAGATTGCACTAAGCACAGTAATGCATAGAAGCAAACATATTTTAACACTTACCTTAAGCAGATTTCTGCAATTTCACCAAAAGCTACTTTTACTGCGTGCATTTCTTCTGTGCTCTGACACATTCAGCATCTACTTTATTATTTAGTTCACTTAAGCTAGGCAAGATTTCCTTACCTAAATGTATTTTACTGAACTGCTACCCTGCTCTTACAAAACTATTGTGTCAATTGATTAGAAAGCAAGTGATGCAGTTAATGGTAAAAATAGTAATTGGGATAAAATCCAGAGAAAGTATTTGCACTTCAAATAGCAATAAAAATCTCTCCTGGTATAATGAGAACAGCTCTAATGAGCTAGGGATGAAAATACGAAATGTTAGAAAGCATCATCTAACAAAAACCCCTTGTGAAATTTAATTGAAGTCACTATATTTAAATATCAAAGAATGAAAATGCATAACAAATCGTACTACACTGGGGATGCAAGTATAGACTACATTCCTGGTACTATTCTGGAAAATGATCTTTAACTGCACTTGTACAGCAGAAAATATTAAACTCAATGAACTTTTCAGCTTTTACATTCTGCTATTTTTGTATTAGTAAACCAGTGGCAATTACAGAGTTATCTACTGAATGGAGTCTTTTGAACCGGAAACACAATTGAGTATCTAATTTTAATTCTGACAGGAAATCAAAATGAGTAAAATAATAATCTTTTTTAACCCTGTACAGGCTTCTGAAAGGGCTTTTTTTTTTCCTTTTTTTTTTTTTTTAAAGATACTATTTCTCTCAACTTTCTCTTGCAGTAGGCAAAGAACTCAGTAGAATTTCATCAGGAAGTTCCAGCAACAAACACATCAGGTCAGAAATTAGAAAGAAATACTTTTTTCATGGAAGACCAAACAAGGGGTCTTGAAATTATATCAAGATAAAGGGGATGGCCTTTCCCGCTGCCAGTTCAACTACAGTTTGTAGGCCAAACTGCACTAATCACAGAGGACAACATCTGGACACATGCAACTGTTGTCAAGATAACAACAAGGATAACTTGCAAGATGAGTCATCGCAAATAAAACATTACCTTTTTTTCCTCCCTTTTTTTTTTTTTTTCCCGAAGTGACATTTAAGTGGACTGAAATGTCTAATACTGGCTTTATATCTATCCATGATTTAGGTAGGTCCACAGAATTAAAATGAATTAGCCAAGACATTTTTATATGCAGCACAAATAAGTCATGTAAAAATACACATTTTATTATGTACATTTAGAGGTTAAAGTTAATTTAAATTGATACAGTTTTTCCTTCTTCAGTCCCATCTTTTGCCTCATGACATTCTGCTGCTGCTTCCAAATATTTTTCTTCAGTGACCTGCAGAAACATAACAATTCTGTTATATTTTTAAACATGATTTAATTCTCCTTGATCCTGGAAATCCTCCCCTCATACTGTCACTGTAACAAGAAAGGACAGCCTACAAAGACAATTATTGTCTCCAAAATTAAACAACCTGAATTACAGGCCTCTTCAAACTCATTTCATAGAAAAATATCATGGGTTAGGCTCTGAGCACATCCTTGGCTAATGAGTTTCAGCAGACATACAGCATTTTTTTTCTCTCTCTCTTGCCACACCAGTAAGTAAAATATTTGACCTGAAGGCTCCAAAACATCTGCTGTTTAATTCTTATGAAGATTTCACACATTTAAGCTTGCCTTGAAAGTAAGTATCTGGTTATAAGCGCTTTATGATATTTTGTAGTTCCACTTATCTTATAAACTTGCCTTTTGCATTTATTCAGTCATTGTAAAGCTTCTCTTGGATAAGTACATTTCAACTTTGAAACACTGGTTGTTTAACAGAGGTGTGTTTGCAAGAAACTCTTATTTTCCATTTAGTTTTTAAACAGGCAAAATATACTCAAAGTAGTGCGTTTATGCAGCTTACTGAAATAGCATTCCCTTTTACCTGCAGTAACTTCCACCTAGGTTCACCCAGTAGTATTAGATTTTATCTCTGCATTTACTCATAAGAAACATATTTGTATGTGTTCTCTCAAACCTGTGGCAGAAAACTTGTTACTACCTAAAATCTAGGTAAGTGTAAATACATTATTCTAATTTTTAGTTTTCTTATTTCATGTTCACAA
The DNA here is from genome assembly GCF_030463565.1 of Pelecanus crispus. NCBI lineage: Eukaryota > Metazoa > Chordata > Aves > Pelecaniformes > Pelecanidae > Pelecanus > Pelecanus crispus. Next base: position 119,258,055 of record NC_134643.1, read on the forward strand.
TTAAAACAGGAAAAAATAATTTTAAATTTTACACATATGTGATACCAACATTAATTCTAGAGATGAATTTGAAAAATACTAATATAAAGTGATAATTAACAACAGCTTAGAGATTTCACATGTATCTGATTTTTCTTCACCTGTGAACATTTCTATTCCTAAGGATATGTTCTTGAAGGTATTACCCATCTCTAATCATTCAAATTCTACTCTATCACAGCATATCTTTGTATTGGGTAAGCTGTACTTCACCGCTAATGAGACTTACCAGCCTCTTCGATCTTTCCAGCAGTTTGTGCCACACGGTGTGGTGAGCCTGTATTAAATGTCATTAAATGATGTTATTGCAGGCCAAAAAAAAAACCCCACCTTCTCATAGAATAGATTCTGGCAAGTGTATACAAATGATGGCACAAAACCATAACAATCCCTAATTCAGACGTTACAGCTTATGATTTCAGTGTCCGATCTGCCCATATTCCTACAGGGGACTTGAATACATGTCTGTTAATCATATCCATTCATTGTGCAGAATCATTGAGGCAGTAATGGACAAAAATGGGAATTAAAATCTTATGACAAGGAAGGGTACACAGAGATGAGGTGAGGAACCCAGTGCCCATTTGTCCCTTGAAAACTTCCCCAACTGAGACAATAGCACATGTGCTAGACCACAGGTCAAAATCATGTAAACCAACAGAAATGGGAAGAAAGACTCCTGCCTCCACCCATAGTTCTGCAAAGCCTTTGTTTAAGACTGATTAGTGCTAGGACTTTTTTTTGTTACTGTTGTTAAGTCTTTCTTTGGTGCCATGGAAGACTTTGAAATAGTATCCTTTATCATGAGTATAAATTCAAAGTTCTGCTCTTTCCTGAACCTGAATTAACACTGTCAGCAGCCTCAACTTCAGAAGATTAGCATGCACAACTAACTAGGGCAAGGTGAATGAAATATCCATGCAGAAATTGCGCAACTGAAACACTTTCAGTATGGAAAAATAACATCAAGGGCCCTCTGACGCAAACTTTTGTAGTTCTGATTTCACATCCACAATAGTTCCAGGAAAACAAACCCCAAATATCCAACACAGTCATCTTCACTGGCCTTCCCTTTCTGCTCCTGTTCTCACCTCTGACTTACGTTCAGCTACCAGCACAGCATATAATAAAGATCAGAAAGTAAGTCAAATGCCCTAACTTAAAGAAGGAAAACGTGTACAAAATGGATAAGTTACCTTCAGATGGATTGGCAGGGACACACCCTGGAACCTCCTTATCAATTCAGATTGGTTAGTCTGAAGATTATGAGCTGCTGTTATCTCATACTGGAAACAGAAACTTGTCCTTGGAATATGAGGGCCTTCACTAACATCTACAAAGTCACCAAACCTGATGGGAGAAAAAAAAACCCTATGTCAAATATATTTGGAGAGAAGTACAAAACTATTTGTTTTTATTTTTGATTAGCAATTTCCTATCTATAGAACAGATGAAAGAAAACCCAGACAAATCCCAAACCAAATCTAAACAAAACCCCAGCTTAGCATTTCTACATTTCATGAAGCAAAAGTACAGGTCACACAATTTCCTAAAAAGAATTTATGAAATTTAAACCTCAAGTCTAGAAAGAGGATCCTAGGTTTAACAAATCTTTGAAGCCATGTTGGCTTTAAAAGTGGGATAACTCCATCATTCACCAGAAAAAGATTTGTCTCGAAGATCACACATTTTCCACAGTACAGTGGAAAAATGCAGTACAACCTGCACAGGTATTTCCTTTTCAGGTCTTGGAAAACTGCAAATCAATAAGAAAAGTGAGAGACAGAAAGATGTACAGCAAAAGAACATTTAGAACAAACCTCTCCCAGAAATCAATAGGTAAGCCCAGTTTCCCTCTTACTGAGCAAACTAGAGACTAGGAGGAAGGAGGAACAACAGATACAACATCATTCTAAAATTTCAAGAACCATCACTGCGAAGACATCTGCTCCTTTAGAGAGATTTGGACTCCAAAATCAAATGCAGAACAATTTAGCCATCTAGAAAACTGAATATCCTACACTAGCCTAAGCTAGTCAGATTCTTTTATATGCCTGAGATACAGTACAAGCTTCCAGCCTCCAGCGTAAGAACTTGATATCTTACACTGTATCCCAGGAGCCAGCTCCATTCTCATCTCCACCACTACAAGGCAGTAGGCTTGCCAGTTAGGAAGATCTTGACAACTTTGAAAGAAAAGTCCACTATACAATGCTACCTCTGGTTTTCAAACAAGTATTTGGTTTGTATTTTATTCAACCTGTTAAGCTCTAGAGATTTATTTAGATTTTATGTAAAAGCATTTAAAGCAGCAAGACTTCTCTGGCACTTACCACCTTTAACATAACAAGAAATAGAAACGTAGTGAGATGCACCAAATGTTAAGTATCACAAAACAATGATTGTATTAAAAAAACAAAAAACACCCAAACAACAACTTAAGACAGACTACAGACAGCAATGAATACAAGTGATTTCTAAACAGAAAACCATCACAAGTAACTTACTCTTCTCACTTGCAGAGTACTTGCAATATAATCCAATCTTTCAGTGAATCATTACAGAATGAAAGTTCAGTTTTTCTCACCTATGTAACGTTACAATTCCTTCCATATTCTGAGAAGCCTTTTGTTCTATCATCTCCATTTTGTATCTGAACAAGACAAAAAAAAGATTAAAAAAATCCTCACCTTTAACACCTAGTTCTTTTAAGAATACTTAAGAGAGCGATTTAAGGAGCATTCTTAAAAATCATGCTCGTATTTATGTGAGCTTTGAAACAGGTTTAAATTCTTAATTTTATACGATAATGCGTGTTGTCTTGTTTCATAAAGCATGTCATACAGACCTGTTAGTCTAACTGCACTTCCTGGAAAAATTATGAAGATTATACTGAGTACTACTGAAAGGCATTTAAAGAATAACACAATCATCAAGCACAGTCAACACGGGTTCACAAAGGGAAAGTTCTGTTTCATTAATTTGATATCCTTCTATGATAAGGTCATATGCCTGGTGGATGAAGGGAAGGCAACGGTTGTAGTTTTTCTGGATTTTAGTAAGGCTTTTGATACTGTCTCTCACAGCATCCTTCTGGACAAGTTGTCCAACTGTGGGATGAGCAGGTTCACAGCGCACTGGGTGAAGAACTGGTTGAAGGGCAGAGCTCATAAGGGTAGTAGTGAATGGGGCTGCATCTGCCTGGCGACCGGTCACCAGGGGTGTTCCTCAGGGTTCAGTTCTAGGGCCAGTTTCATTTAATACGTTTATCAATGATCTGGATGCAAGAGTTTAATACACCATTAACAAGTTTGCTGATGATACCAAACCAGGAGGTGCTGTTGACTCTCTTGAGGGACCAGAGGCCTTGCAGAAGGATCTAGATAGATGGGAGCATTGGGCTATGATTAATGGGATGAAGCGTAACAAGTTGAAATGCCGGATTCTGCACCTAGGATGGAGTAATGCCAGGCATAAGTATAAACTGGGAGAGGAGTGGCTGGAGAGCAGCCCTGCAGAAAGGGATCTGGGGGTGCTGGTTGACAGCAGGCTCAATATGAGCCAGCAGTGTGCCCTGGCAGCCAGGAGGGCAAACCGCATCCTGGGGTGCATCAAACACAGCATAACCAGCCAGTCAAAAGAAGTGATTATCCCGCTGTGTTCAGCATTGGTGCAGCCTCACCTTGAATACTGTGTGCAGTTCTGGGCCCCACAATTTAAGAAGGATGTGAAGGTCCTTGAATGCATCCAGAGGAGGGCAACAAAGCTGATGAAAGGGCTGGAAGGAATGGCCTATGAGGAGCAGCTAAGGACTTCGGGCTTGTCCAGTTTGGAGAAAAGGAGGCTGAGGGCTGACCTCATTGCTCTCTACAGATTCCTGAGCAGGGGAAATGAAGAGGGAAGTGCTGAGCTCTTCTCCCTGGGATCCAGTGACAGGACACATGGGAATGGTTCAAAGCCGCACCAGGCAAGGTTTAGACTGGACATTAGGAAGCATCTTTACCAAGAAGGTGGTCAAATACTGGAACACGCTTCTTAGAGAGGTGTTCGATGCCCCAAGCCTGTCAAATCTTTAAGAGGCATTTGAATGCCCTTAGTAACACACATTAACTTGGTCAGCCCTGAATGGATCAGGCAGTTGGACTAGATGATAGTTGTAGGTCCCTTCCAACTGAAATAGTCTATTCTATTCTATTCTATTCTATTCTATTCTATTCTATTCTATTCTATTCTATGTATATGTTATAGGAGGGCCATGCTCTCTCAGCAGTTTTATTCAAAGAGATAAAATGAACCTACTACTTCAAATAAAAATAAGAGTTTTTCAAGTCACATGTAAGACTAGAAGACACTATCAGATCACCTGAACTGATTTTATGCAATGTGTGGTCCTCAGCAGCTGGTCATCTGCAAGACAGCAAAGTGTTCTCTGCTCTTTCTACACATACACAGATATACATCTAAAGCTATTATCAAAAGTCAGCTCCCAGCTGCTGTCAATGCTTGCCAGCCAACACAGCAAAGAGATGCTAGTCCGCATGTCACATTAGTATCATCTTCATTACTAAGCTAAAAACTAGTTATTTTTGCAACTTTAGCTTTAGCGTAATTTTATTTTGATTCACAAAATTATAAATTATTTATCATTTCCCCCATCTCTCTCCAACCACCAAAAAGCTGTGGACCAGAGAATTTTTTTTCCCCGAAACATTGCTTAAGTGGTTTTTCAGCAGAAAATACTGAAGTGTTTTGAACAAGCCTTCTTTTGTAGCACAAGCCAGAGTATTTTATCCATTTTTCTGCTGCAGAACTCAAAAACTGCATTTCATCAAATCTTCATTTGAAGATACCAGGATATGAAAAATCTACATTTCTTTGAATATGAAAGCCTTTCAACAAAGGCTGAGAGCAGCTAGCATGCCAAGTCTAACCACCAGAGCTTCAATATAAAAGCAGTGAAATCTTGAAGCTCACTATTAAAACACAAAGTTTCCATTTGGCACAAAACTACATCCAGCAAAGGTGCCTGGTGTTGGCCTCTGGAGAGAGCAATAAAAATGAAGTAAGGCAGTGTGACAACGAGAACAGAGGCATGTTCATTCAGAGTAGCAGGAGAAGTACCTTCTTACTTCACCTGTCACATTTTATTTTAGATTTACAAAAACAAGCAGAGATTTAAATTAATTTCTAATTGCCTTTCTAAAAGAAAGGCAAATTCAGGCACTTACCTGTTATGTTGAAACATTTCACGTGCTACTTTTGCTTCAACATGCAGTGGTTCAAATGGCAGGTCTTTATGAATTAGCTTTCTGGCATCCCTTGTAAGAGAATGGAAGTTGTCCTAAAAAAACAGTTGATACATATAGAACTGTCAGCACTGTTTGACAGCTGTACTGAATAGACAAAGCATAGGAAACACTAAATATTAGTCAAAACCATAAGGATCATCTACTACAAATCATAAATGTAAGACTATTGCTGTAGGATTATAACTTGTTTCTATTTATCTGCAACAGATCATCGCTGTTTGGATGGACTGATTCAATGCCCAGTGAAATCAATAGGCATTTTTCCATCAGAAACTATACGTATTTACTGGAGTTAAACTTCTCAGGTTTTCCCCACATGATACATACACATACAGTCTTGCTACTGTTAAAATATTCATCTGTGTATCCTGTTTCCCAGAGTCATGATTCCACTTATAAATGACCTCTACTCTGATGGAATCAAAAGAAAAAAGTACTGAATAGTTAATAAATAGACACTGATCACCTTGGTCCCAAATCCAAAGCTCTGTGTACTCAGATTTGTCAATAAAAAGAAACTGTTATTAGGAGAAATTACATTTAAAATGTCACTTAGAAAAAACTTCAGATTAAGTTACTTCAACTACAAGATCATAATGAAGAAAAAGTCTGCATTGTACCAACATCGTTTTGTTAGCCACGCGCACCTCTGCTAATATTTGGGCATGAGAACGAGAATAGACACCAGACGAGTAAAACACTTGTGATTACTCCAGCTACCAAACAGTTACGAGACTTAACGGTTTTAAATTATTAGATTTACCGAAGAGCATGAAATATAAGAAAGCTATTAAGGAAAACTTCAGCTAAATGTGTTCACGGTTCTTTTACAACAATAAACTGATTACGCTGTAAACCACTAGGTGAAAATACACATATTACATGCATTTTTATTTCCAGTGGGCTCTATTCATACAAAGGCTGTAGGGCTATGGTTGCATCTACATTACCAGGCAAGAGTGGCTGAGTAGGAGCAGATCTGCATGACTAACAAAGATGCCACCACTGAGGTCCCAACAGCCACGCCAACTATTCTGGGAATTGTATTTCACACTAGAGCTACTGTAGCCCCATACACTTAAAACCTGTAAGTATTTGGACGACAGCTGTAGGTTTAATTTCATCTGAAAGGAACCCAGTTTGTGTGCTCTGAGACCACTCTGCCATGAAAGCCAGTATGTGGTAAATGCAGAGATTGGTTTCCAAACAGTACTCCTGACCTAAAATAAAATACTAGTGTAGATATACCCTATGAAAAGAAAAAAACCTCGCTGTTCCCTCTCCCCTATTAGAAAAGAACCACTGGACAAGGATGCAAGCTTTATAACTTTTTGAGGAAGAAGTTACTGTGCTTACGTTTGTTGGTTTCCAGTCATTCAGTCTATGGTCCAAAATTACATCATAACAGAAAGCTCCAGAGATCACTGCAGTCCCAATTCCAAAGACAAAAATATTCATGTTTGTAACAAAGTACATATTTCATTGCTGTAATACACACTTATATAAAAATGAATGAAAACCAAAATGATCTCAAGAAATCCATCATAAAATTTGCAGCTGTGATTATACAGTCAAATGGCAGATTAAACACATATCAGGTCACAGATGAGCAGAAGTTGTTACTAACCCTGTTTGTACTTCAGTAATCTTCCAACTCAATGTATACGTCATAATTCTTAGTAATTCAAGTGCTCACAAGGTTATGTAGTTATTAGGGCAAATTTCACAGAAACACACCACATCTTCTAAATACCTTACTCACGTAACTTCACAATAAAAAGGTTATGTACTCAAGTTACTAACTTCACCTATGAAATCTGAAGTGGTGTGAAACCCAGCTGCCACAGACCAATTTTCTGTACTTCGATAACAAAATTGTTTTCAGTATAATTGCTATAAACTAAAAGCTACAACAGCAGCATGTAATACACAAGTCAATGCTAAGTACCTTCAATAATTGGAAAAGAAGCCTCTGATTTTTTTGGTAGCATTATTAAACAGTGACTTAAGAAGCAGCAAAAGACAAGACAATCAGTATAAAATACTTATATCACCTGGCACTGCCGGAGCTCTAGTCAGAGTCACTGAGTACTCATCTTTGAATGCCCGCTTTAACACACATGCCATGATCATGGCACAGGAACGCCAATAGGCCTATAAAGAGAATTTCAAAACACAGATTTATTACCTAGAAGCTAACAACCCATACCAGATGAACATCAGCTATTCATTCCAAAAGAACACCAACATTTAACTGAATTAGGCACAAACCTAGCTGTCAACCCAAGCATTACTTTCTTCAGTATTTAAACTCCTATTTGGAGACAATTCTCCATACACAATCAATCAATCAAAAAAATCAAAGCTGCACTTAAAATGCAAGCCAGATGTTTCCCTGGAGATATTTAAATCTGAAATCATGAATAATACAACAATATAGGTTGAAGGGGATGCCCCCACATCACCTAGCCCGCACCCTGGTCCAACTAATCATAACCATGATGTGTCAACCATTAAAAATATCTGAACTTTCATGACAACAAAGTTCAAGAAAGCAGACAGACATGGAACTGAAAGGGGCATACAGAATTAAGTGGTCATAATAGGGCTCACCTACAATGGGATAAGATACAGACTTACCTTGTTTACTTCCTCTGGATCCTCATCTTTGAAAGTAAGGAACTGAATTTCACATGATTTGGTCAAAGGTCTATATATATCCCAGACTTCACCATCCACAAGAGCTAGAACGGATTTCCTGCAATGCCATTCACTTAAGTCTAAAGAAAATGAAAAAAGTATTACACAGTTATTAACCATACTCCTCAGAATCAGCAGTTTAGACCCATGCATTTGAAACAACAAACCGCAAGTTTCGCTTTTGTAGATGGAAAAGGAAGGATGGATGTTGTTTGGAAGGATGAGCTGTTAAAAGAGCCTCCAAAAATTAACTCAGTTTCTGTGATGTATTTTAGTACAAATGTATTTTAAACATACCAACTACAAATATTCTGAATCCATGTCTGTTACCTTAATCATCAAAACATCAATAATATTAACATTTCAAATTCGGATGACAAGGACTTCAATCGACGGTGCAATTTTCATCACCAGTGGCACAATGTTAGTTTAAGAGTCCATTGACTTACGCATGGCACAATTGTATGGTGTAGACAAAGCTTTGTTCATTACAAACACACTGCCAGGGTGAGATTTCCCAGTGTATTTTACTTCGATTTTCTCAATTCGTGGATACAGAGACAACTGTCTCTCTTTCTCTTTGGTAAAGAGCTCATTACGCATCTGAATTACTTCATCCGATGTCAGTCGAGAAACAGTCGGCGTGGAGATGAACCCTGGTAAAAGGGGTGATGTAAAATAAGCAATAATGAGTTTTTAAAGCTACTTTATGAGATGCTTGTTTCTACAGAAAGGAAGACATGCCACAGCACTGCTAATCCGGGGGGGGGGGGGGGGGGGGGGGCGTGTCTCAATACGCGTAAGGTGAGGACTTCAACAGCTCTGACTGCCCGCCCACTCTTGGGCCCTGCAAGGCCTGCATGAAGTCACCACAGAAAACGCTGAAGCAACGAAGGCGTGAGGACGCTCCCCGCCTGCAAAGGCTCCCCCCGCAGACGGCCCCCCCGCACCGCCACCGCGCCCCCGCGGCCCGCGCCCACAGCGGCCTCCTGCGCCCGGCGGGCCCCGAGCCGCCCCGCACGGCCAGGCCCGGCCGCCGCCAGCCGGGCCCCTCAAAGCACCGGCGCAGGACGAGCCCGCCCCCGGCCCGGCGCCGCGCCGCGCCGCGCCCGCACACGCCCCCGCGCCCGGCCCGCCGCCACTCACGGCGCCCGCCCCGCAGGCAGCGGGCGGCCCAGCGCGCCGCCATGCTCCGGCCCAGGCCCGGTGCCGCCTCCCCCCGGCTCCGCCGGAAACAGCGGCGGCGGCGGCGCGGTTCCGCCCGGCGCTCCTCCCGCGGCCGCCAGGCGGCGCCGCGGGCCCGGGCCGCAGGCTCGGCGCCGGGCTCCCGCCTCGGGGGGCCCGGGTGTGGACGAGAGCTCCGCCGCGCTGGGGCTGTAAGGCCCAGCCCCCTGCCCTCCCGCTGCCTCTGCAGGCCTCCTGCGGCCGGGCGGCGAGGTCAGTCCCCGAAACCAGCAGCTTTGGGACGGCCTTAAGGCGCGTATTCAGCCGCCTCGTAGTGAGGGCCGCAGATGCGTCCTACTGGGCTCACAGCACTGACATTAGGAAAGGGCCTTCGGTGCCCGGCTCCCTGCTGTGGCAGGGCCGCGGGCAGGCCCCCGTAGCTGCAGCTCCTCACCGCCAGCTGCCCTGCGCCGTCACTGGCCTACCTCCCTGCCGCCCTTCCTCCCCGAAAGGTTGAAGCCAAGCACAAACTAGCTACTGCCCAGGTAGGAAAACCATGGCTTGCATTAAAATCTGTTAAAATTTGTGAAATAACCCCGAATTTGTTTCAGTGCTTTACAATTTAGCTGATGGTGGTCTGCAGCCCAATCCCCGATTGGCAACGATACAACAACCGCCATCCAGAATGCCAATGTCCAACAGTTACACTGAAAGTGTCATTAAGAACTAAAGGATGTAATTAAACTCATCATAAAAAAAAAAAAAAAAGTGTTAATACTGGCAAAGGCTGGCAACAGACAGAGAATTTCCCACTGTGGAAACACGTCTGCGGAGCAGCGGGACAGCTGGCTCCTCCTGGTTCAGTACCTGGCACTGGCTTCCCTGCTCACCCAGGCTCTCATCCAGAAAACCAGGTATGTGAGTATGTTAGCTATTTGTGCCCTTCATTACACTATTTGATAGATTAAGAATTTCAGCAAGTCAATCATCCTGCTTCCTCATTTTTTAAAATGAGTTAAATACAAGTTATTTTTTAGTGCACCAAGCTTACTGTAGGCTATATATTTGCCTGTGTAAAACAGTTTATAGCCTTGAGGCGAAAAGTCCTGAGAAAACACAAAGATGCTATTATCATTTACATCATTATAGCTCAACTACACCATTTCTTCTATTAACTTTTTATTCCATGGCTTGAGGAATCATGTGCGGTCAATGATCACATTACTTAACTGTTTTGTTTTGAACAGTAAAAAAAAAAAAATTCACAATGCGGGGTATAAAAAGAACATTTTTACTCTATGAGGAGATAAATTCAAAATGTTTGGAGAATGAAAGACAGAAACAAACCCTATTCTGTCACTGAGGAAGTCTTGAACAACAAGAGTAAAGTCCTGTTTGATACTGCACACTTTATTATATGTCTCTCTGTTTTAAATTGCCACTTTCTAATCTCTAAATCTTCTTTTGTACAAGTATTTGTAACTTTTTATTCAGCTTCATTTTCAGAAAAATGGTGGTAGAATATCTGGTCCCTCCTTCCACTTGTTTGGTGTCACTGTGGAAGCACAGCGCAGATAAAACCTGTCTGGGACTTGTAACACGCTGAAGACTACAGGAGGAGCATGGTCATGGCCCTCTGCCTTTTGGTAATCCCCGTCCAACAGAGTGACAGTGCAAAGCTTTACCCCCCAGTGGAAATCAAAAGAGATCCAGAGCTGCAGGAAATCTCACCCAGGGTTCAGCTGGCATCTCTACAGCCCCTGGACAAAAGCAGAAACGAGAAACAACAATGGCATAGATTTGGGGTTAATTAAAAACTTCAGTCTTCAAGCTTATTTGTGATTCATGCTGACACAGCTGGCTCACAACTGTAATATCATTTCTCTGTTTACTACAGTATATTTACTTGAGGCTTCTGTGAGAGGGTAAAAGCCCCTGGGTCCACTCGAACCCCATGGGCTGAGCGGAGGGCCAGCTGGGGGTTACTCTCGGCTGCCAAACGTGGCCCTGTCAGCAGCCTGCAGGAGGGACATAAAGGCCCCGTGCAATCCCCCAGCTATCAACCCCACAATGCCAAAAGACAAAGGGCCTTCCAACTGAGAAGTACTCTGGGAAGGGTTTGGCTGCAGTCCAGCGGCTGTTAGCCTGTCACATGTTTGTGGTACCAAGAAGAGACAGGTAACAAAAGTGAAACACTGTCCAAGAATAATTACAAGGTATCAGGCTTCATAAAGCCCTTGGACTTTCAGGAAAAATGTGGATGTTATTTTATAATGTGTAGAAGAAAATGGGAGGTTGCCCTGCAAGGCAACGGTAACTCCGTTAAGTGCTCTTATGCCATAGTATGTGACGCAACCGTAATAGGTAAGTGACAAACCATGATGGTTTATGGCTCTCATGGAAGGAAGATTGCCTCAAAAGCAAAACTGGCTAAAAACTCCTGCCCCTCCCTTTGCCATTCTCATCCATTTCTCACTGCTTACCCTCTAGGTAGACAACTGTGGCAGCGCTGTACAAGGAGCTGAACACGAGATCACTGAAGTGATACAAATTGCAGGATCAGTATTGCTGAAAGATTATGTTTTATTCACATTATTTCAGTGACCTGGCTTAAAGTGCAGCTTCATATACACATTCCTGTGCATACTGTGATGAAGTAATTCTGAATCTACCACCATCAGCATTGTGGCTGGTGCATTGTCCGCTGTTGCTTAGGTTGAACTGGGAAATGTCCCAGAATGCCATCCAATTTGGTGGCTCTTTTTTAGAAATGTACCTTTGATTGGTCTGCTCAGTGGCAGTAATCTTGCAAATTCAGTTGAGAAAAGATGGCATTAATACTGTACTTTGCAAGTCAAAGATAAAATTATACAAGACATTCCAGAAAATAGCGGAGGGGTATTCACATTAAAAATATGCTGAGAACAAGTAATTTGTATTACTGTTATCTTGTCCTACCCTCGCATTTCCTGGCTGTCCTGGTTCAAGTTTGGCTGACACATTAGATAAGAAATATTTTGACAGTCTAATAGAGATAGAGTGTTCTATCACAGTGCTCTAATTCTTTTCATTATAGCAAGACAACTAATCTATGGCATACTCTGTCTTTAAACAGCCATCAACAACAGCTTCATGGAAAAAGAGAGTATCTGAAACTTCTTTTGCTTCTTTTCTCAAAACTATACTTGCTCAGTTTTCAGTTCCAAAGTACAAAACAAGCAGATAATCTGCTAGCTAAATCAGATTTTTTTTTCCGTGCAGGAGTTAAAGCAATTACTATGAAGCAGTGAAAGAAAATAACAAGATGCCACAGAAGGAGAAAGGAGACAAGGCCTACTGTAACTGAAGGAGTGGATAGCCATTAAAGCAATACCACAGAACATAAAAAGCTAGGTGTGGTGACAGTTAAAATTGCAAAATAAAAAACCTATGCCTTAAATTGTAGCTATCAACCTCTCCACACACTTACACGTGGCTGCTGATAATTCTTCACACTAAAGAGCAAGGCTTTCAAGCTGATAGACTGCAGGCTGGTAGTCTGGGCACAATGAAAAATACATAGCTGTCGTGGTTTAACAGCAACTAAGCACCACAGAGCCGCTTGCTCACTCCCCCTGCCCCGGTGGGATGAGGGAGAGAATTGGAAGAGTAAAAGTGAGAAAAATCATGGGTTGAGATAAGAGCAGTTTAATAATTGAAAAAATGAAGTAAAATAGTAGTAGTAGTAGTAGTAGTCATAATAATAATAATAATAATAATAATGATAATAATGAATAATGATAATAATAATAATAATATACAAAGCAAGTGATGCACAATGCAATTGCTCACCACCTGGCGACTGATAACCAGCCAGCCCCTGAGCAGCGATCGCTGCCCCCTGGCCAACTCCCCCCAGCTTATATACTGAGCATGACATCATATGGTATGGAATAGCCCTCTGGTCAGTTTGGATCAACTATTCTGGCTGTGCCCTCTCCCATCTTCTCGCTGGCAGGGCATGAGAAGCTGAAAAGTCCTTGACCAGTGTTAGCACTGCTTAGCAACAACTAAAACATCAGTGTGTTATCAACATTCTTCTCCTACTAAATCCAAAACAGAGCACTGTGCCAGCTAATAGGAAGAAAATGAACTCTATCCCAGCTGAAACCAGGACAATATCCACCCCTTATTCTATACTGTCTACGTCATGCCCAGGTCCCACGCTTTCCAATACATCCAATTAATCACCACCACTTTTACTGTCTTTTGATATATACACACAGATATCATTCCCTTACTCTATGGGCCATCCCTCTAAAACATTCGTTGAGTTCATTCAGTCCACGACTTTGGGGTCCATCTGTCATAACAGTCCTTTGGGGCAGGAGAGATGGTGTGTGGTGTTGGATTGTTGCATGCTGAAGCCAGTTCTGGTTCCATCATGACTGCACTTTGCTCGGTTTCATCATTCTTCATTAATCTGGGTCATTCTTACTGTAATACCACTGATATGGCATATAGCAACTATAGTAGTACTGACATACAGTATTATATAGCAATTAACATCATACAATTCAGTTCATTGGCTATTTTCACCCAAAATCAATTCCCCTTGATGTACACATCGGGCTTCCCCATCCTCCTGCATTACCCACCAAGTGCACCCAGGTCCTTAAGCAAAATCAATCACAAGGATGGGTTTTCCTTTGCCCAAGGCAGAAGTAACCCAGACTGTCTTCCCCAGCATATTTTTCATGTGCACTACAGGGACTTGCCTCTGTGTTTAACAGCCAGACCAGTCATCCCCAGGGTACTCAGGCCCCTCAGCTAGAAGATAGGGACGGGGAGCAGAATGGAGCTTTCATAGTCCAGGAGGAAGCAGTTAATGACCTGCTATGCCACCTGGACGCTTACAAGTCTATGGGGCTGGATGGGATCCACCCGAGAGTACTGAGGGAGCTGGCAGAGGAGCTCGCCAAGCCACTTTCCATCATCTATCAGCAGTCCAGGTTAACAGGGGAGGTCCCTGATGACTGGAGGCTTGCCAATGTGACGCCCATCTACAAGAAGGGCCAGAAGGAGGATCCGGGGAACTACAGGCCTGTCAGCCTAGCCTCTGTGCCGGGGAAGATTATGGAGAGGTTCATCTTGAGTGAGCTCAACAGGCATGTGCAGGTCAACCAGGGGATCAGGCCCAGCCAGCATGGGTTCATGAAAGGCAGGTCCTGCTTGACCAACCTGATCTCCTTCTATGACCTGGTGACACGCCTAGTAGATGAAGGAAAGGCTGTGGATGTCATCTACCTGGACTTCAATAAAGCCTTTGACACAGTCTCCCGTAATATTCTCCTTGGGAAGCTGGCAGCCAATGACTTGAATGGGCATACTCTTCGCTGGGTAAAAAAGTGGTTGGGTGGCCGAGCCCAGAGAGTAGTGGTGAACGCAGTTAAGTCCAGTTGGCGGCCGGTCACGAGCGGTGTTCCCCAGGTCTCTGTTTTGGGGCCAGCCTTGTTTAATATCTTTATCAATGATCTGGATGAGGGGATCAAGTGCACCCTCAGTAAGTTTGCAGATGACACCAGACTGGGTGGGAGTGTCGATCTGCTGGAGGGTAGGATGGCCCTGCAGAGGGACCTGGACAGGCTGGATCAATGGGCTGAGGCCAACTGTATGAGGTTCAACAAGGCCAAGTGCTGGGTCCTGCACTTGGGTCACAACAACCCCATGCAGCGCTACAGGCTTGGGGAAGAGTGGCTGGAAAGCTGCCTGGCTGAAAAGGACCTGGGGGTGTTGGCTGACAGCTGGCTGAACATGAGCCAGCAGTGTGCCCAGGTGGCCAAGAAGGCCAACAGCATCCTGGCTTGTGTCAGGAATAACATGGCCAGCAGGAGCAGGGAGGTGATTGTCCCCCTGTACTTGGCGCTGGTGAGGCCGCACCTGGAATACTGTGTCCAGTTTTGGGCCCCTCACTACAAGAAAGACATTGAGGTGCTGGAGCGTGTTCAGAGAAGGGCAACAAAGCTGGTGAAGGGTCTGGAGCACAGGCCTTATGAGGAGCGTCTGAGGGAACTGGGGTTGTTTAGTCTGGAGAAGAGGAGGCTGAGGGGTGACCTTATCGCTCTCTACAGCTGCCTGAAAGGAGGTTGTAGTGAGGTGAGTTTTGGTCTCTTCTCCCACATAGTTAGCAATAGGACGAGAAGAAATGGGCTCAAGCTGCGCCAGGGGAGGTTTAGGTTGGATATTAAGAAAAATTTCTTCACGGAAAGGGTAGTCAAGCATTGGAACAGGCTGCCCAGAGAGGTGGTGGAGTCCCCATCCCTGGAAGTGTTCAAAAAACGGGTAGATGTGGCACTTTGGGACATGGTTTAGTCTAGTCTGCCCTTGATTGGCTTAGTGTGGACTTGGTAGTGTAGGTTAACAGTTGGACTGGATGATCTTAAAGGTCTTTTCCAACCTCAATGATTCTATGATTCTATGTCTTTATCCCCCTCTACAGTACGTAAAAGTTTTGACTGGACAGGGCCAGCTCGATTGGCATAGTCCCTAGTGTTGACTAACCAGGTGGCCTTTGCTAAATGTGTATCCCAATATTTGAATGTCCCACCACCCATTGCTCTCAGGGTAGTCTTTAACAGCCCATTGTATTGTTCGATTTTCCCAGAGGCTGGTACATGGTAGGGGATGTGATATACCCACTCAATGCCGTGCTCTTTGGCCCAGGTGTCTATGAGGTTGTTTCGGAAATGAGTCCCATTGTCTGACTCAGTTCTTTCTGGGGTGCCATGTCACCACAGGACTTGCTTTTCAAGGCCCAGGATGGTGTTCTGGGCAGTGGCATGGGGCACGGGATATGTTTCCAGCCATCCAGTGGTTGCTTCCACCATGGTGAGCACATAGCGCTTGCCTTGGCAGGTCGGTGGGAGTGTGGTATAATCAATCTGACAGGACTCCCCATATTTATATTTCAGCCATCGTCCTCTATACCAGGGGCTTTAATCGCTTGGCTTGCTTAATCACAGCGCATGTTTCACATTCATGGATAACCTGTGCAGTACTGTCTGTGGTCAAGTCCACCCCTCGATCATGAGCCCATCTATACGTTGCATCTCTTCCTTGATGGCCTGATGTGTCATGGGCCCACCGAGCTATAAATAATTCACCCTTATGTTGCCAGTCCAGATCCATCTGAGCCACTTCAATCTTAGCAGCCTGATCCACCTGCTGGTTGTTTTAATGTTCTTCAGTGGCCCGACTCTTGGGTACATGAGCATCTACGTGATGAACTTTTACAACCAGGTTCTCTACCCAGGCAGTGATATTTTGCCATAATGTGGCAGCCCACATAGGTTTACCTCTGCGCTGCCAGTTGCTTTGCGTCCATTGCTGCAACCACCCCCACAGGGCATTTGTCACCATCCATGAGTCAGTATAAAGTTCTGGCCATTTTTCTCATTCAGCAATATCTAAAGCTAGCTGGATGGCTTTCACCTCTGCAAACTGACTCGGTTCACCTTCTCCTTTCCATGGAGTTATATAGGACTCCATACAGCAGCCTTCCACCTCCGATGCTTTCCCACAAGATGACAGGACCTGTCAGTGAACAGGGCGAATTGCTTCTCATTTTCTGGCAGTTTATTATACAGTGGGGCCTCTTCAGCACGTGTCATCTCCTCCTCTGGAGATATTCTGAAATCTTTGCCTTCTGGCCAGTCCGTGATCACTTCCAAGATTCCTGGGTTTCTGGGGTTTCCTATTTGAGCCCGTTGTGTGATCAGTGGGACCCACTTACTCCATGTAGCATCAGTTGCATGATGTGTAGAGGGGACCCTCCCTTTGAACATCCAGCCCAGCACTGGCAGTCTGGGTGCCAGCAGGAGCTGTGCTTCAGTACCAACCACTTCTGAAGCAGCTCGAACCCCTTCATATGCTGCCAATATCTCTTTCTCTGTTGGAGTATAGCGGGCTTCAGATCCTCTGTATCCCTGACTCCAAAACCCTAGGGGTCAACCTCGAGTCTCCCCTGGTGCTTTCTGCCAGAGGCTCCAGGTAGGGCCATTCTCCCCAGCTGCGGTGTAGAGCACATTTTTAATATCCTGCCCTGCCCGGACTGGCCCAAGGGCTACTGCATGAACTATCTCCCGTTTAATTTGTTCAAAGGCTTGTTGTTGCTCAGGGCCCCATTTGAAATCGTTCTTCTTCCGGGTCACCTGATAAAGACGGCTTATGATCAGACTGTAATTTGGAATATGCATTCTCCAAAAACCCACAATGCCTAAGAAAGCTTGTGTTTCCTTTTTGCTAGTTGGTGGAGACATGGCTGTTATTTTATTGATCACATCCATTGGGAGCTGACAATGTCCATCTTGCCATTTTATTCCTAAAGACTGGATCTCCTGTGCAGATCCCTTGACCTTACTTTGGTTTATGGCAAAACCAGCCTTCAGAAGGATTTGGACTATTTTCTTCACTTTCTCACAAACTTCTTCCACTGTGTTGCCCCACACAATGATGCTATCAATGTATGGCAGGTGTTCCAGAGCACTGTTCCAGTGCCGTCTAGACCAGTCCATGGCAAATGGTGCGGCTGTGTTTCCACCCCTGGGGCAGTTGATTCCAGGTGTACTGGACACCCCTCCAAATGAAAGCAAACTGGGGCCTCCACTCTGCTGCCGAAGGGATTGAGAAAAACACGCTAGCAATACCAGTTGTGGCATACCACTTGGCTGCCTTTGATACCAGTTCGTACTGAAGTTCTAGCATGTCCGGCACAGCAGCACTCAGTGGCGGCGTGACTTTGTTCAGGCCACGATAGTCTGCCTTTAGTCTCCACTCTCCATAAGACTTTCACACTGGCCATATGGGACTGTTAAAGGGTGAGCGAGTCTTGCTGATCACTCCTTGGCTCTCCAGTCAACTAATCAGGGTGGGATGATGAATTATGGATGGGAATCAGGGAGTCTCGGTTGGTGCAATATTGCCGCTGGTGCACCATTGTGGTACCAATCGGCTCCTGTTGTTCTTTGACCATCAGCAACCCCACAATTGAAGGGTCCTCTGAGAGAATAGGCAAGGTGGACAACTCTTTAATTTCCTCCGTCTCCAAGGCAGCTATACCAAAAGCTCACCGGTACCCTTTTGGGTCTTTGAAATACTCTTTCCTGAGGTAGTCTATGCCAAGGATGCATGGAGCCTCTGGGCCAGTCACAATGGGGTGCTTCTGCCACTCATTCCCAGTTAGGCTCACTTCAGCCTCCGATACGCTTAGCTGTTGGGATCCCCCTGTCACTCCGGAAATACAGATGGGTTCTGCCCTTCTGTAGTTTGATGGCATTAGGGTACACTGTGCACCGGTGTCCACTAGAACCTTATATTCCTGTGGGTCTGATGTGCCAGGCCATCGAATCCACACAGCCAAAACCAGGACAATAGCACATTGATCAATGATTTTCAGAAACAAGGTTTGTGACACAGAGCATGAAATACGTATTTTGGTGATTAAGCTAGTTAATTAAATGGAATCTGGTTTAGCAGTTTTACAAAATAGATTTCCATGAACTTGTCCCATTTCCGTGTCCAGAATCACACCAGAACAGTCACTCCATAGCTATATGCTCCAGTCTTCAGCACTTACTAGATGTATTGAGTTTGCGTGGCAAGGTTTTGGGATCGGGGGAGCTACAGGGGTGGCTTCTATGAGAAGCTGCTAGAAGCGTCCCCTATGTCCAACTGAGCCAATGCCAGGCAGCTCCAAGGCGGACCTGCTGCTGGCCAAGGCTGAGCCAGTCAGCAACAGTGGTAGCGCCTCTGTGATGACGTATTTAAGAAGGGGGGGAAAAGAACCAATGGGACACAAACTGCAGCTGGAGTGAGGAGTGAGAATATGTGAGAGGAACAACTCTGTAGAGACCAAGGTCAGTGAAGAAGGAGGGGGAGGAGGTGCTCCAGGCACCAGAGCAGAGATTCCCCTGCAGCCCCTGGTGAAGACCATGGTGAGGCAGCTGTGCCCCTGCACCCATGGAGGTTAACGAGGGAGCAGATATCCACCTGCAGCCCGGGGAGGACCCCACACTGGAGCAGGTGGATGTCCCCAAAGGAGGCTGTGACCCCATGGGAAGCCCGCACTGGAGCAGGCTCCTGGCAGGACCTGTGGACCCATGGAGAGAGAAGAGCCCATGCTGGAGCAGGTTTGCTGGCAGGACTTGTGACCCTGTGGGGGACCCACGCTGGAGCAGTCTGATCCTGAAGGACTGCACCCCATGGAAGGGACCCACGCTGGAGCAGTTTGTGAAGAACTGCAGCCTGTGGGAAGGACCCACATTGGAGAAGTTCATGGAGGACTGTCTCCTGTGGGAGGGACCCCACGCTGGAGCAGGGGAAGAGTGTGAGGAGTCTTCCCCTGAGGAGGAAGGAGCGGCAGAGACAATGTGTGATGAACTGACCGCAACCCCCATTCCCTGTCCCCCTGCGCCGCTCACAGGGGAGGAGATAGAGAAAATCAGGAGTGAAGTTGAGCCCGGGAAGAAGGGAGGGGTTGGGGGAAGGTGTTTTAAGATTTGGTTTTATTTCTCATTACCCTACTCAGTTTTGATTGGCAATAAATTAAACTGATTTTCCCCAAGTTGAGTCTGTTTTGCCTGTGACAGTAGTTGCTGAGTAATCTCTCCCTGTCCTTATGTCAATTCACGAGCTTTTTGTTATATTTTCTCTCCCCTGTCCAGTTGAGAAGGGGCGTGGGCTCTTGCGTCCAGTTGAGAGTGGTTTTGGTGGGCACTTGGCATCCAGCCAGGGTCAACCCACCACACAAACATATGTGACAACAATTTGGTGTGCTTGGAAAAAAGATGTGTACAGAGATTTACCCACAGGCTATGACATCAAGTCTCAAATGGCATCTCTGACCACCTCAAACACAACATTCCTCTTTTAGAAATATGAAAAAATCTGTTTCTTCTTTACATATGGAAGAATATTCAAACATGTCTTCGTGATCAAAACCTAAACAATGTAAATTTCAATAACAAATCAGCCCTCCAACTCTCCATATAAATAAACATATATGCACAGGAGTGCTTTTTTCTCTTTCTCTTACTTTCTCCCTCAGTGGCTCCAGATCCTAAATCTTCCCCTCTGCTCCTCTCATCATAACCAGGCACAGTTATCAGCAACCTTGCTGGGCTACCTGCTATTATAGATCAGCTAAAAGACACCAAAAAGTTTAAAGACACTGAACTCAGGAAAGCACAGCAAGAAAAGGGAAAAGTGGTGCAGAATGGTAAACTTCGATGCTTTCACTCTGCAAACAAGAGATGAGCTACTGGCAGATCATCACACATCCAAACTACCTGCTCACCAACACAATAAAAAATATGCATTTGCTCACATGAAACTAGGGTTACACTAGCTGACCTACTTAAATTCAACGAGTGAACTGGGGATATGTCAGGTTTATGCCTGATGGGATATACTAGGGAAGCATTGGCTTTCATTAAACTCTTTATTTTTTTAATGGTGGTGCAAGGATGAACATTCATTAGCTGTCTTCTAGTTTGGTATGTGTAAGCCATGATGGATGACTGATTACATAGGAATTAACATCTTACTCTTCTAAATGTTAATTAAACAGCTAGTTCTCTTCTTGTAGCACACTACTTTTCCCCCTATCCTATGCATGTTTTTGAGAAGAGGAATCATAATCATCTTCCTCTCTTACCTATCTGTAACGTGCTCGAGTATTTACATTGCAACACCTTTGTAACCAGATTTAGCAGTCCTAATTTGGTGTACTGTTTTTTTTATATACCCCAAAATTATTCTAGAAATCAGCATGTAAGGTGCGAAAAGTAAATCTAGGGTGATTTGGTTTTGTTCTTGCAGCAAAATAAAACCTGAGTGGAGAAATCACATCAAGGAATATTTTATTAATATAGATTAATTTCTCTGTATTCATTTTTATCATCCTGTAGCTAAGAAAAATGAAATGCTCCCAAAGTGAAGAGTCAGAGTTTTGGCTTATACTGTTCCACAGAATTTTTGCAACTTATTTTTCAAAACTGTTTTTGCACAGAGCTCTTTAACAGAGTGATGGTACCATAATAAAAGAGGTAAACTTGTACTGTTAGAGCAGATCATCATCAGCACTCTGCATTTGCAACAGAAAGTTTCATTAAAAGGAGAAAGAATTCCATTGCAATATAAGGATGCAGATTTATCTAAAATATCACCTAATGAAATGAGGGTAATCTTTTGGTTTATGAATTATTGAGAACATTAAGAAGCAGCCAAGTCTTGAAATCATGTTGCACTTCCACACAATTATTAAAGGCTTTTCTACACAAAGAACTTGACTAGAATAGTTATTACAAAATGAGAGCTATTCTTGACTGGCGTCTTGTGTGCAGATGTTAATTATAGACTATTTTTGTTATTCTAAAAAAAAGTCTCTGTGGAAAGCTCTCCAGGAATAACTGTTAAACTGAGTATCTCGAACAAATTCTTCCACGTTGGGCTCTATGTGCTGTTTAATGAAAATATTTTTGCTACGTTTAACTTTAAAAGGTTAAAAATATGGATAGCAGTCTTGTATTCTTCTAACAAAGTACTTACAGTATTTTTAAGAATACCATTGTTCAGCAAAGTACATACAGAAAAAGCAGATACATTAAATGAACTACATGCATTACAACCAATTTTCCAATAATTCTGTAAACACATTCAGAATACTCTCATTTAGTTGCTGGTGTTTCCTGCAATTGTATAAAGCAAGCAGAGAAACCGTGATCTAGTCGTTGCTGAAATAAAAGAGAGGAATGTAAAAAAACTGTGAAAATAGTGTGGAACTGTACTAGAAAAAGTCAGAGAAATGCTGGGGAGACAACCCTGTATACTGTATTTGCTTCACTTGCAAGAGAAACAAACTGTGAACAGAAAAAAACAAAAGGAATTTGACCTCATACTTATATAAACCCTACGCATTTAAGTGGATTTACTGTGGTGTAAGAGTCATGTTAATGAAATCCAAATTAAACCCTATATGTGAGTCTATGTATTTGGGCAATTAGAACTGAATGTTTACTGTGGAGGAAAGACTACTGTGCTAGCGTAAACTTCATCCCATCATCTAATGGGATACCTTCTCCTCACGATTCATCTCTTCATTCCCCTCATCGATTCATTGGCATTAGGTCAGCTTTAGTAGTCATCCTATGAGCTATCCCTTAATTTAATTCCATACTGCCATTCCTTAACATTCCCCACCTCTACACCTTTTCCACCAGGCTCCTCCCATATATTTAAATTTTATATCAACAAGATGTGTCTATCACCATATGGCTTTAAAGAGTAAAGCAGTCCTGCTGAAATCAGTGAAACCTAGTATGTGCTTAAAGTTACGATGAGCTAGGCCACACAAAATAAAGAACTTTTCTGTT
This sequence comes from Pelecanus crispus, assembly GCF_030463565.1. Taxonomy (NCBI): domain Eukaryota; kingdom Metazoa; phylum Chordata; class Aves; order Pelecaniformes; family Pelecanidae; genus Pelecanus; species Pelecanus crispus. The sequence continues at coordinate 119,280,676 of NC_134643.1, forward strand.
GCCTATGGAATAGTTTTGATTTTATTAAATGCATGTCACCATTATACTGGTAGTAGACACTGGACATATATATACATATGTACATTTTTTGTAGAAGTATTACTTGTGTTCTATGTACATTTTTGCACGTGAAAAATAAGCTAAGAAGATTTTGATACGAAGAGCATCGTGGCATCCTACTTGTTTGGTCTCCATTAAAATAGCTGCTAGAGATTTTATTTATAAATAATCAATCCTCATTTTGCTACAGCCTAACAAAATTAGCCAACGCTGCTGTTCTGATGATCAAAGAAATGCTTACGATACTTTTCTTGTTATAGAACCGTATCGCATCAGTAGTAATATATTTTTAGGATGTCATTAGAAACTACTCATATGCACTATTAGGTGTCACAATGAGTAATTTTCCTTGATTCATAAATTTCAAGGGCCATTACACCTCCTGTATGTTTAATCGAGAATCTCCTAGACTGGTATAAGCTCTGAAGACAGAGAGGCCCCGAAGGTCACCGGGAGGCCCATCCGCTGCCGCGTACCGGCCGCGCCCTGCGCTAGGTGGGATTTTGTCCAGCCCAGCCCAGCCCAGCTGTACCGGCGCAAGGAGTCACTGCGCCCTCGCCTGAAGTCTGCAACTTAAAACGCCGCCTCATCGTCACGTTGCTCTCTTTTCACCCGGAACATCTCAATTTTTGTGTCGTGATTTCAGCCTGTTATTCCTACTTCCACCCCGGGTGGGTTTGGCTTCGGGAAACGTACCACCAAGGACTACGGGCTTGGCTAAGAAGTTTAAGCTTTTCGTACTGAAAGCTTATTCCGTCGCAACAACTGTCCTCAAGACCTCGCAGTTTTAAAAGAAAGAAAGAGTGCGGAGGGCAGAGCTGCTGAGCACGCACCACCGCAGCCCCGGGATGCGCGGGGGCACCCCCCGGCCCCGTGGCGAGGCGGCGGCGGCGGCGGCGAGCGATGCGCCCGGGGCCGGCGCGGTGCTGCCGCGGCCCCCGGCTGCGGGGCACGGCGGGGCACGGCAGGGCACGGCAGGGCAGGGCGGGCGGCGGCGCAGCACAGCCCCGCAGCCCGCCGCGGCTCCCTGCGGGGCGGGGAGGAGGCGCCGCCGCGGACATCTTAAAAAAGTTTTGGGGTGGCGGCGGCGCGGGCGTTGCGCCCCGGCTGCCGCACCTGCTTGGCGGCAGCCTCCCCGCGCGGCCCCGGCCCGCCAGGCGCCGCCCCGCTCCCCCGGGCCCAGGCGAGGCCGGGCCGGGCCGCCCCCCCCCCGGCCGCGCCTCACGCCCCGCCGGCCTCTCCCGGCGGTTATTAACCGCTGCCGCCGGCGGGGAGCGGCCGTTGCCGGGAAGATGGCGAGCCGCAGCCTCCGCCTGCTGCTCCTCGGTTACTTGGGGGTCCTGAGCTGTAAGTGGCCGCGTCCCTTCCCCGCGGAGCAGGCGTGGGGGCTGCCGCGTACCGCTCCCTCTCGGAGCGCCCCGGGCTCGCCGGCCCGCGGGGCGGACGGTCCCCCCGAAGCGTGCGTGTCTGTCCGTGGGTGTCGAACGGGGAGGGCTCGGCCCGGGGGCGCCCGGCCCCGGCCCCTTCCCTGCCGCGCCCCGCTGCCCGCCGAGAGCCGGGGCTGCCCGGCCCGGGGGGCCTCCGGGCAGGGCGAGGGGAGCCGCGGCGGGGTGGCCTTTGCCGTCCCTCGCCCCCGGAGCGAGAGGAGCCAAGCCGCGTCTCCCACAGCGAAGTAAAAGCGGACGCGTCCTTCGCGGCAGCCGGGGGAGTGCGCGCTGATGGTTTCCATGTGTCTCTTGTTTTCACGCACATGTAACCTGTTTAAGCCGGGCCTGTTTCGGCGCAAGCCGGTGGCTTTCTGCGGTGATGCAAACTTTAGGATGCAGGCTGTGCAGTTTTGCTTTTCTGATGGCCTTTACAAGATGAGTGAGCAAGTGACGGGAGCGCGTTTTCTGTTGCCAGCACTGGATGCTGCAGCTCCAGAACAAACTTACGTTTCCAATGCTTTTGTGGTCCTATTGTCTAACTCATTAAAAATAAAAGGGAGGGAGGGGGGCGTAGGAGACCCTAAAACAAGCTGACAGAAGCTGCCCCACCCAGAAAGCACATGGAAATAAGAGAAAAAAAACCCAGATCGTGTGGCCACATACCTGCAAAGAAGCAGTGAATTAACATCCAGTGTTCACAGTGCCAGTCGGGTGATAAGGCTGTCGCTTTCAGGTCGCGTCTTACTGTGCTCCTGTTGTATGCTTCTGTGTCTTGCTGGTATTTTAGGGAAAGAGGCTGTACATGGAAATAATGTTTTGAAAAGAATTACGTAGCACAGTCTTGCAATGAAGTGACCACCTGGGACCAGCCTGGGACAGGTTCTCAATCCATTGTGGATGTGGGATATCCACGGTGCCGATGCTGGGTATGTTTTGTAGTTTACCTTTCATTCTTTCTCACCTAATAGAAACTTGTGTGAGTGGAGACTCCTTTTTTGCAAAGGAGGGATGAGTCCTGTCAAGGAGAGACTTTAAGCGGTGTGTGTCTGTTAGGTCTTTGGTTTGGTGGCGGGTTTTGTTTTCCTCTCTCTTTGCTTCTGCGAAACATTACGGCAATTTTGGCCTGTTAGATGGGCAGCTAGTGCAGACTTTCTCTTTCATATAATAAACAATAATAAAAATTATTTTCTTTGATTTTTTTTTATTTGTTTGTTGTTAACTGCATGGGTATATCTGAGCATATGAGGCTGCTGTGGTTTTTTTGGTGACAGATTTCAGTGTCTTCCAGCTGCTCAGCTTTCTGGTTAGTTGTGTCTGTTGGCAGTGCTGGCTTTGACCAGTGAGGAAATGATAGAGGGTTGTTTGGAAGCAGTACAGTGGATCAAAGTCTGGTGCCTACGTTATTGTCAGATGTGCATTTTTTTTTACTCTTCCTGTCCCAATTCCCAAGAAACACCAGGTGGGGAGAAAGTTTACCAGTAAGGTGCTGATAAGAAGCCTTCGCATGAAGAAAGTGACTGTAGGTGGGTGTGCAAATGCTGATTGTTTGTGTGAGCCAGAGGAAGCCCAGGCAGAAATCCAGGCAATCAGGAGTCTGCTGCTGTTCCTGTGGCTGGAGTATGTTCTCATTAACAATAAAATGGAGTAATACCGACGTCCAAGTCAGACGTATGGGCTGAGTGGTCTGTTACGTAGGACTGGGGCCCAACATGCCATGGAGATAGTGGGGAGTGGGCAGAAGCTAATGACGGAAAGAAAGTAGTGGTTGATCCCTGACGCTTATGAACATCACATTGTGGAGTAGGTCTAGAGAACTTGCTTGGTACTTTAGCTGCAGAAATGAAGAGCTCTGTAAGTTGGTCAAAGGAAGTCAGCGTAGCCAAGAACAACGCTGAGATAGATGAGGTTTGGATTGCTTTTCAGTGAGAACCTACTAAGAAATATTAATCACCCACAGAAATAGTGGTTTCTCTGAGTTAAAACTTCTCTTTCACCTTTAATTAGGGGAAAGTAAGGGAATTGGAGGTCTTCAATCATATTGTCTGTCAGCATGAGCTCCTGAAACTGATGTTACCTGAAAGTCTTAAAAGGTGCCACAGAGTAAGACTTGTGACCTCTGTTGGCAAGACAGAAAATGTACAGAAATGATTGTTATTAATCATCACGGCTACTCTGGAGGAGATAGTATGTACTGATGAACTGGCCTTTCTGTGAAGCTTCTAGGTGTGATTTTTCTTGCATTAGTGTACATTAGGAATTAAACTTAAGCTGGTGATGCTGGAAGCAAAAATCCAGTACAGTGTGTCTGTGTGAGGACAACGCAGAGGCAATAAATAGTAGTCTTACATAAACATTTGATGGAGCTCACTGGGGTAGTTTGATTGAGCAATAAATAAGAGGAGGGTTGGTTTGTTTGTGTATTTTTTGCTTTAAAACAAACACTCCTTAGTGCTCAGGAATCCTTCAGCCAGATGCAGAGGTGCTAGACGAAAAAAGCCGTTTGTGTCTTCTCCCCCCCAACCCACGACAAGAAATCGTAAAGCATGACTGCATCGGCTGTAGGAATTGACAGTGGAAGTCTTTACACTATGCTTTCCTGTACAACTGATGTACTCAAAATTGAGCATATTGTCAACCCTCAGTCTTCTGTTGAACCTTGTTCGTTTGCTGGATTAACTTGGTAGGGACTTACTCCGATTTCTAAATCAAAGTCCATATTCAGGTGAGATGGAATTTCTTAAATTTGTAAGACTGCATACTTCTCTAGTAATATCTGTAGAACATAATGCTATAAACCAGACTACCTATTTTTTGGAGGGGGAGTGGGGGGAAGAGACATCAAAGGAAGGTTCTTCCTCTTGCTGTTTCAGTTGAGAAGCAGTATTTCTTTGCTGTAGACCCCTGGTGGTCTACAAACCTGCACAGACTCTTAGACACTATAACATAGGCTGTGAGGTGACAGTAAGCTGCTTAACTATAAACAAACAAATGAAAAGTAACTACAGAAAAGCAATGCATGTTTCTAATGTTCAGCCTAACTTTTTTTTGTTTATGACTCTGGTGACACTGCACAAGATACCTGAATGCTTCTAAAACGGATAAAAATTGAGGGCTTGATTGCAAGACGTTCCTGTCTAAAAGGGAGACATGGTCCTCTCTTAGTTTATGTTACAGTCTTCGGAATTTCACCCTCTTGGTCAGGTCCTCAGGGCTCAGAAGAAACTTTAGCTGTGAGTTATTGGCATGTCTCTCAGAACTCATGGCCTTTGCTGCATTTGAGCAAGTCACGCTATTTCCCTTAAATCTAGGCATGCTACTTGGAAGGGGCTCTCTAGTTCTGAGAGGCCTCAGCCACAAGCAGTGGTGTTCTGTGGTAAGGGCTCTGTCTCCTCTCTCCCTCCAGCAGAGAAGAGGCACAGAGAGCGGGTCCCTAGCTGGCCCTGTGGTATCCTTAGTTCAGGGTACTGGCCCCACAGCCTGCTATTGGATGTGCAAAATAAAAAATGAGGGTGACTGTCTTTCTTCACTGCATATAGGAAATGTACTTGGAAATGTCACGTCAAGACGATCGCAGTTCCTCTTGTTTTCTTCTGTTTAAGGTGGATGTATGAAGTGGAGGACTTGCTTTTGCTGTCACTTGGCCTCTGAGGTCCTGTTTTCTCAGCTTTAGCATTGCAACAATTCTCTGTTCAGGTCATAGGACATGTATTTCTGGTAATTGTGAATACCATAGGGCATCTGGCATTAATAATGAGAGTTAAAACTACCACTGTGATTAGCAGATCTCATTGAGCCTGGATGAAGTCTTCTCATTGGCTATTTAACTGAATTACACAAAGATACTTTTGCGATTGTTTCCTGTATTATACCTGTATTTCCTACTGCAGACTGTTTTGGCAGCAAAACTGTAGCTGCCAGGTTCTGCTGCAGAAACTGGCTGACGACATCACAAATTATTAGGTAAGAACTCACAAGTAGTTGAACTTTGACTTCACTTTCTCTCTTTAGCTGACTGACTTAACAAAACATGTGGGATCATCTTTCATGACCTAGAGCTACCAAACTTGTCTGTGTCCACTGACTAACCCCAAATGTTACTTGGAGGGGTGTGCAGACCTCTTTTAAAGAAGTGAGCTAAAAATGTTAGAGAAGGCTTTTACCCTTCCTCAGAGGGTGCCCCAAGTGCTTTACCTTCTTCTCAAGTGCTGGTGGTCACGAGAGAAGTCCTCTTCTTAAGTATGGGAGAATCTTCTTGTACAACTGATATTAAAAAAAATCCAGCTTTCTCATAATTTCACATGAGTAGATAATGATATTTCTTCACTGAAGATAGGCAGTGACATGCATGTGAATCTTCTGCAGTAGCAGTAAGCAAGCTTCCCTTTTTGCAGGTGGTGTAGGTTTGGGGTTGTCACTGCTTTTGGAGGGGCAGAAACAACTGGTAATTTAGTTCTGAAACTGGGATTTAAAAGTTTACCTATGGTATGATCTACTTCAGAGTCTATCAACACTCAAAATGTCATCTTTCTGTTGGAGCACTTCTGAAGACAGTCTGTTTATCATCGGTTCCCTGCAGCTGGCAATCCCTTTTAGGAATACTTTTCTCAAAGTAAGGCTTAGTGTTGTACTTTCTCTTAGTAATGCTAAAGGTGACTCCAGTGTAAAGGAAGATTACTAAGAAATGTTCACACAGCCAGAAGTGTCCACATCACAATATAAATATCTTGTATATCAAAACAATTGAAGCACAAGGTAGACATTTGTATTTGTCCTTGCAGGCTATTTGCCAGGGCCATATGGAATGGCTAAATTAAGGTTCCCTTGAAGTTATACAATGACATCAAACAACAACAAAAAATGCTTAAAACAGTGTCCCTGTGGAAGTATACAATGAACTATCTTATTGCTGTTTTTTCTTGTTTGGCTGGTTGGGTTTTTTTCTTCCACTGTGATAACTTTGTGGCACTATTGCATATATGTGGGAAAAACGGATGGTTTACAAGTTCTTACATTCCAGTTTAGTGGCTAATTTACAATGGGGTGAGCATTTCAATGGAAACTGAGGGAAATGTTATGTGGAAGCTGAAAGGCAATTCATTTACCAGTAATTAATTCTACTCCAGTTAGCTCACCTTCCTCCCTCTTCCTCACCGCCCCCTTCCCCCTCCCCCCAATTTTGTGAAGCTAGCTTTGTTACAGTTTTACTTTCTGGCATATCTTTTCCTATCCTGAGTACTTTTCAAAGAGCTAGGAGTTTCAACAAAACATTTCTGCAGAAAAGCCTGTCATGTCTTCCTCAAAGTGTTGTATGTGATTGTGCTGTAATTCCACCACAGGAAGCTTAAAGCAAATATTATGGTGTCTTGTAATCAAGACAAATGATTTGTTTCCTTCATCTAAATACTGGGTTTTTTAGGGAAATTAATACGTATTTCAAAGACTGAAACAGCAAATGAGGCTGGAGGAGCATTTGGATGATTGCCAGTGCTTGTGGTTACCTGTATTTCCAAAGCCACTTTTTTTCTGGAGGGCTCCAATGAGTTTTGTCACCTCTATGCTCACAGTATATCATTGAGCACTTGAGTGCTTATATAAAATTTCTTAAACCAGGCAGAAGGTGACCTTGGCAGCTGAACATCTGGTCCCGTTCACTTGTCAGTTTCTAACATGCACTGGGAGGTGAAGGAGCTTTTGGAGAAGGAAGAAGGGGAAAATAGCCATTTCTGAACAACAGCAAGTAATACAACTGTGGTAGTTGTTGAACCACTAGTAAGTCTGTAACCCCTCCTGGTTACTAGGAATTAAAGCAGGCATTCAGTTTCTCTCAAAGGTTAGTTGCAAGGGAAAACATGATTGAAAAATCTGGTAATAAGCCTTTTTGAATGCTTGCTTTTTACAAGTTCAGAACTTAGCAGTTTTTGGTAAGAGATGGGAAGATCAAACTTGCATTGAAATAGCTACAACTTGATCCTGGCTGTTTAAAAAAGTAAGAAATTATCAGAGCTGGAAAGAACAGGTATGACGTTTCAATAGATATATTTACATAGCTTTTGTTTGGATTAACTTCTTAAGGGTTGGACACCTTCAAGCTGGTCCAAACCACTAGATCAGACTCAAAGGGAAACAAAATATATTATCATCTGGATGGAAAGTGATGTATTATAGGGTTGTTTTGGTACCAGATAATGTTAACAATAGGGGCTATATTTGCTGTTCACAAAGTGCTAGCATAGTACTTGGAAGTAATGATGGAACATGCATTCTTTAGAAGTGACCTTTGCTCATATTGTAAAGAAACAAAAATGATCATGTATTGTATCTCAGCCTGCAGAAAGCACCCAGTATCAACTGGGAGAAATTCTTGGGGCTGGTATGCTAAGGACTTCTGTATGTCGGCTAGAGCTGGGTTAGAGTTGGAGAAGTGTTTGTGCTTGGCATATTTGTAAACACATGAGGAAATGATATGCAGAAAACCAAAGTTTGAATACATATTATGCGAGTTAGACAGCAGTTTACCACTTGAATGTATAGACAGTACTTATCTCTGGGAGGCCCTGCTTCATAACTGAAGCCTTCTAGTAGCTGTACTGGCAAAAATAAGTAAAAACGCGTAATCTGGAATGATATCTGTAGAATGCATGGGTGTGTTTAGGTGCATGTTATGGCTAGCTTTTGTGCTCCAGTACCCTTTCTGTTTCTCTAAAATGGTCTTAAAAAGTAAATACTGGTTCTTTGCCCTTTGACTATTGGGCCACCTAAACTGATTTTCTACCCATCCTCCAGTCTTTAAGCTAGTCAACCACAAAGGTGAGAAATTCTCTCTTAAACTCCTGGCTTGTTGTTTGTGGCTCTTGTTTTATGTACCCTTGTGCCAGATTGGCTGGGATTTTGGGGAGTGTGACAGTGCTTTGATGCAGCTTTGACACCGTTCAAACTGCTGGTGGTAAGCACTTCTGAAACTGGAATTCAGGCAAGCTGTCCGATGTATTTAATAACGAAGGGCTATACTTCTGTATTTGAGGAGGCTGTTTGCCTGCCTAAATGCAGAAAAATCTGAGAGGGCACAGCGGCTGGGGATGAGAAGTAGGGGCTCTGGTGTGCCAAGACCCGTGGAGGACTGCTGGCTGGGAGCCCCTGCAGCTCTGGCTTGAGGCGTTGCTCAGCGATGTGGCCTGGGGCGTTCTGAGCCACCATTTTCATGCTACAGAGCTTTGCTGGGTCCAGTTGACTGGTGTTAAGGTGTTGAGCTTGCTTGAGAGCCTGAACATTTTTAAAATGTAGACTGGGAGAAAGTCAGGCCCAGCTGAGAATAAAACACTTAGCTGACCCACGCTATATGAAAGGTGTGTGCGCTAATTAAGTTAACTCTTAAGTTGTACAAATTAATTCTAAACAGAAATATAAGCTTTCTGTAATAACTGTGACATGATTGAAGACTCTTGAATTGCTGCTGCTGAATTAAACAAATTTTAACGTTGTGTCTTGCCAATTAAGATTTATATGTCAAGATATGGAAAAGAGTATAAATTTTAGTAACTTCTAACACATATATGCGTATATTTCATTGCTTGAGACTTAGATTATAACTAGTCAGTGACTTTTATACTGCACATAAACAACTCCAGCTTGTTTCAGATTATTAATTATTCCTAACTGTAGGAATAATTAAATAGAGGAGGATTATCTCTAAAACCAAAGTAGTAGAATATCAACGGAAGACATCACTGGTATCTGCTTAGCACTGTTCAGAAACAAAAATAGGTGACAAATGTTGCTGGGTTGAGTTCTTTTGTTGTGTGTTGTTGGTTTGTTAGTGGTTTTTTTGTGTCTCTGTCCATCCTCCCTGCTTTTCTTAAAAGCACAAACATGTATCACAGGGTTCTCCTTGGAAGGTGGGGAAGGGGTGTGTCTTTTTTTTTTTTGTCTTTTTTTTTTTCTTTCTCCTTTAATGTTCACATAAAGTCCAATTAAAAGATCATTAATAGCAATGCTTAGATGTTGGAAGAGTTTGTGCAGAAAAGGTCTTTATCCTCTGAGAATACTTAGTAGCTTTCCGTTTTAAATGTCAGTAAATATTTTCATGTGAAAGGTAAATGTTTTATTTTTAGTCAGTATTTGAGTATTCTTTGTGTCTTGCAATGAATGCTACTGTTGCCTTCTGTTCACTAACATAATGGTCTTCCCTGGTGTAATGTGATTCACTGATACACAAGAATGTCATAATCATTTGAGAGGCTCCTGAAAGGAAAATCAGTATTTCAATACCAGAATAAAGCAATACAGCATCTGAAAATGTAAAAGAGAGGGAGGGTTGGGACAGCCAGGTAGTAGTAAGGGCTCATAAGATTTTTAAGATGATGCTGTTGTAGTATTGGAGTGACTAGTAAAGCAAACAAATTCAGACACTCCAGATTAACTGGTAACATCAAAGTTGGTGCCTGGGAGAGGAGGTAGACAGAAGTAAGCAGATGCGTCCGTAGTGGAATTAGGGTTAGACATCAAGAAGCAACCCATTGGGCTGCGTCAGTGTATGGTTTTGCTACTTGCCATAAGTCTAAGAGGCCTTCACATAATTCCATTTGTAAGTCAATTGCTTTTTTTTTTTTTTTTTTTTCCCTTTCCTAAATAAGACCTACATCCTGAACGTCAGCTAGTGTTTTTTGAATAAAGTGATACGGAAGTCTTCTGAAATGTATTGAGCATAAAAAGTAAAAGCGATTCTTCTCTTACTACGCGTTCAGTTTAAGTGTTGCTGAAATGATGGCTCAGGGGTACTTCCAGAAGTTAATGTACTTAGAGCACTTGTCTTCAGACCTTCCAATAAATAATGTTCAAGGGGATAAAAGTTGTCTGGGGAAGCTGTTTATCAACAGGGAATCAGCACCATATGTAGAGATACTAACTAAAAAACTGTTTTCGGCTCTACTTTTCCCCTGTCGCTGCATACTCTATTTCTTATTTCATTTATGTTCCAGTTGTATCTCTAGCTGAGCCCTCAAGACTGTACACACAGAGTTGCTGTTCACTTTCTAGCTAGGTTCAAATTCTTAGCCCCCTTTTTTAGGGGGGAGAAGGGTGGGAAAACAGTGCTACAAAGGGTTTGCCCAGTTGCCAGAGTGCAGTGGCTTTCTAACATAAATAGCTGTTGGGAGAATGCACTGATTTTTGTGAGGGAAGAATGAAGTGATGTCCCTCTATAAGCATTTAAACTTATTTAAAGTTTATTCAAAGCTTTTGAAAGCTATGTAAACACAGAAGGAGGGTGGGGGTGGCCACTTCTTATATGTACAGACTTTCAGGTGCAGAACATTTTTCTTGAGTTAAAGCAAACTTTGGCTTCTATGGAACATCAAAGCTGCACAGAAGATTTTTTCTTACCTTTTTAAGCTAGTCTTCAGTCCAACAAAAGAAGTCACAGAAAACTTATATTTTCTTATGAAAATGTCATAAAACTTTAAGACAGATACTTTGTGTTCTAGTAAAATAATAGAACCTAAAAGAATAGAATATCTATATAACAAAATCTACTAAACCCAAAAGATTGTTTTACAGTTCACTTTGGAAAGCTGGGAATAAGTCAGTATTTAGGATCAGCCTAGCATTTGATAAACTCTGAAAACAACTGGTTTTAACTTCATCTGATTTTTTTGGTGGGGCAAAGTTGAACTTGGAACTTATTGGCATCTTTAACAATGGATTGTATACGTCAGTGTACACTTTCCCTGCCCCCAAAGCAAAAAAGCCACTTGGAGGTAGAACAGGATGGGCAAGCTACAGACCTGCTGTTTGTTAACTGAAACGATGCTGTACCTATGGATTCCAGCAGAAGTTAGATGTTACGAGCAGTTAACGAAATATTGGGAAGGGGTAAGGAGGAATTTGCCCTTCTTGTGAAGCTGAATTAGCTCACATTACATGAATACAAAGAGAAGGAGAGGGATAAATCATAACTAGAGAGAATATCAATTGAACTAACAGTGTAGCTTGTGTGTCCAATATGTACATAAAGAAGTTGACTGGAGTCCTAGTAACCCTGTTTACAGGTGTACGATTTAAAATAGTTTGTCCAATATAGATATGCTAGTAACTTAAACATCTTCAGTTCTGGGGTGGGACTAATCGTCTGAAAACTAGAAAGTTATGTACTGCATCATGTTGCTGTTATGGCTGCAATCCTGCACCTATATGCTGCATTTGAGTCCCTTATAATTTTATGAGCCCTGCTGAAATCTTGTACGTACAAATGTGGTATGAAATCGGATTATTTTAGATTGTCAATTGTGGTGACTGAAGGGTAGACAGTCCACGTTCTTTAGCTGCCTCTGCCTTGGGATGGGAAACATGCTGGGTGGACACGGAAGTATCCAAGGAAGCTCCTGTGGCTAAATGTGGCAAGGGACTTAGTTAAGAAGTCAGACTTGGCTATGAAGAGTTGCATATCTGTAAGCTCTGAAGTGGATACTCTTTCCCGTGAAAGAGTAATTAATTTTTTCCTGTAAGGAACCTGTTCCTTATCTGCCCTAAAACAATACCTGGCACTCGTAAACATAAACCATAAAAGCTTATGGGCTTATTTTACAAAGGCACTTCCAGCAGAACTGTTGAACTTTTACTTAGTTGGTGATGAGTTCCTCTCCTAGAAGAGAAATGCTGGTAGCACTCTATTATTCAACAAGCCATCTGGTTCCCTTTCTTGATTTCTTGACCACTCATAGCTCTGCTGATGCTAGCTCTGTACCATCCAGCCACATTGCAAGAAGCTCAGCCCTGCAACAACAGAGGGAAAAATATGTAGAATCATAGAATGCTTTGGGTTGGAAGGGACCTTTAGAGGTCATCTAGCCCAATGCCCCTGCAGTGAGCAGGGACAGCTTTAACTACATCAGGTTGCTCAGAGTGCCGTCCAACCTGACCTTGAATTTTTCCAGGGATGGGGCCTCCACTTCCTCTCTGGGCAACCTGTTCCAGTGCTTCACCACCCTCACTGTAAAAAATTTCTTCCTTATATCCAGTCTAAATCTACCCTCCTTTAGTTTAAAACCATTACTCCTTGTCCTGTCACAACAGGCCTTGTAAATGTGTAATGTGTTAAATGTAAATGTGCCCAGATCCTCTTCATACTAAAATATATTGTTCTGTGAATTTAAAGCTGAACTCCGAAGACTTTATTTTGTGTTTGGGTTCCATGTGATCACACAGTGTTTATGCTGATGTGCGTCTGCCTGTATAATCTGTTTGCCAGCATAGTCCTTGGCCTGTTCTTCAGTCATCTTTCTCGAAAAGAGATCCTTAAACTGAAATTAGTTGACCTGAGTTGAAGGAGCACAAGCACCTTCAAAGTGGTATTATTCAGTCTTATTTCTAAAGGAAACTTCAGTATAAGCAATAATAGTGTCACACAAGTTTCTAGAGCATCCATATCTCATGAGCAGTTGGTTATAAAGGGAATATGGGCAGAAGTAGGCAAAGCAGATGGCAAAACAGTAGTTTAAAGCAGCATATATGCCTATCTGGGAGTTGTGGTTTCATGAAATGTGTTGATCTATTGACTCTAACAAGTATTCTAGAAATGTAATACGTGGTTTTTGATGATGCTTATGTGCACTGTAAAGGATTCCAGATATAGCCATTTTAACTACCAGAATTTTAAGCGCTAAGTTGCACTTGAGAAGGTAGTGACCCAGGGGGCTGACTCCTTGATGAGATATGGTTTAGTCTTTAAAACAAAAACAAAAAAAAACAACCTAATTAAAATATTCCCAGCTCTACATGTTTCTGGTACTATTTGTGTCTCTGAACTGTGAATAGATCGACTGTTTAATTCTGACAAGATTATTTGTCTTCGATACAAATCATTCTGTCTCCTGGATTGTTTATTGGTTGTAGTTTTACAGCATTACAGAATTGCTGACATCTTTTTTCTGTTTCATTTTTGTGAGAGTGAAACAGCTGGTGCTGTCTTAGTTTAAGTACCTGCAGACAAGATCATCAAATCCTATTACATGAAGCAGCAAACCAATGAATTGTGAACGTTCGCTCACATACTGAGCTTTCCCTTCTTCTGATGCAAAGCAGCAGAGTGTTTCATTAGCAAACCTTACCCAAATATTCACGAGGATGTGGCTCCTAACACATCTTTTATGTTGAAAAGCTGTGATGATCACCAAGTGAACATTGATGCTTGATTTAAAAATATATAAAGCACAGAGTTACCCTGTTATGTTTATTCCTGTTTCCCATGTAACTTTCCATTGTTGTTCTTCTAATGTTTTCTAATCTGAATACCCATATGTTGTTTTGCTTGTGTAGCATTTAATGTGATGCAGACTGTAGTGGTTTGTTTTGGGATTTTGTTTTGTTTTGTTTTTTTACCCTCTTCATCCCCTTTAAGAAAAACTTGGCATCTATTATACTGTGACCTATTGTTCCTAGTTCTACCTTCCGGACGTTTCTTCTAATCACCCTTCTCCTTTAAGTGTGCAAAACATCTTCTGTTTGTTCTAGCTCTTCTTGATACGTATCAGCCTTAATTGAATTGAAGGAGTGGCTTCAGTCTTGTTCAAATGTGCCGGAAGGTGCTTCTATAAAATTTGATATTAAAGAAAATTATCTATTAAAGGCCTGTAGAATTAAGGCTGAATATATGCATTTGTACCGTAAACTACGATGTTGATTGAAAGTAATAGTCATCAAACGTGACTGTTATCTGCTTCTGGCAGGAAGAGACTATTGAGCAAACTTGGCAGTGTAAGAGATCATGTGTGAATGAAAATGGGATGAGCTAATTTGGCAATTGCATTTGGATTATTAGGAAGGGTTCACCACATTCTTTTGGCCAGGAGAGAAGTGGTCATCATGTTCCCAGCTCATATTAGCAAAGAATCTGGTTTGCAGTCTGGAGGAAAAAAGTTAAAAAGCCAAGTTCAGTGCTGTTTATCACTAATTGGATGCAGTCCTAAAATTCATGGTTTGAGTGAAATTTGCTCAAGTGAAACCACCACCACCACCCCCAGTTGTTGGAAACATCTCCTCAGAAATCCCAAATTCACAAAGCATTGCACAGGGCTCTTGCTGAGTATTTGTATTCAAAGAGCGTCCTACTGTTTTTGGAAAGACTCTGACTTTTTTTTTAATGGACATGCTAGCTAGAATGAAGTCACGCTATGTCCCAAAGTCAGCAAAAATTGAATGGGAGAAAGCCTGTGTAAAGCCCTTGTTAAAAACTCATCACAAGGAGTTATTCTTACATCTGTTGCATATTAGTGTAGAAGTATATTCTAGGTCAATATTGGCTTCAGAGAGAACAATTTTTTTTTTTTTTTAAAGTAATGTATTTCAGATGTATCATCCCCTTCTGTAGGCAAGATAAGGTGGCAATGCTGACTTGGCTTTGATTATTACACTTCGCTGAAAATGAGACATTTGGGTGTAGTTAGTCAAATTAGCTATCCTACCTGCTACTTAGGATCTGTTTGCAATACACCATTCTGGTTAGTTAGCTACTCCTATATCTTTAGAAGCCAGAAGTTAATACATACTCATATATACTCATCCTCTGCAGTGAAAGCATTTTGTAGAAATGCTTAGATTAATCAAAAAGGGTTTGAGAAGAACTACTGGGCAAAAACTGCTATAAACTTGAGAAGGGACTGAGGATGCACAGAAAATTGAGTTCCAGCTTAAATGAGTAAGACCAGCTATGGGAAAAGACATTCCTTTACTATAACAACGTATTTACTTACAACAATTTAAAATTGTAGCGTCTTGATGTTCTTCCTAGAGCATCTGGAAACATGACCCTACAGCAAGGGAGCTTGAATGAGTTCACTGGTTTGAATGAGCAGGGACTCCAGTTTCATACGGTGTTTACTGGAATTGTAACTAATGCTGGTTGGCAGTTTGAAAGTAAACTATATTTGTTTTCAGGCTTTTTTGGATAAGCAGTGTGTGTATTTGTAGGTATATAAATGATGCAACTTCTTGAAAGTGTTTATCCTTTTCAAATTGCTTGGGAATTCCAGCAAAAATCACTTAAGCATTGTAGGAGATTTCAGAGATCTTTATCTTCAAATTGTGGGCCAGAATGGTTGTGTGGGTTTGGGGGGGGGTTGTTTGTTTCTTCTAGTTTCCCAACCCCCCTGTGTTTCAGGGCTGATTTTATGGTTGATGTAAATCAGTCTTGACTATTGACTTCAGAGGAACATGCCAGTTTGCACTGGGTACCTAGTTTTGTTTTGTAAATTTAATAGTCACACTATGACAATTTCTCTAGGTATTTGCAAAGGCAAGTGTTTTGCTGAATTGTTACATCTAGTAATGCAACTGGAAATCTGTTTCTTCAGATCACTGCTGTAGTGTGTGATATGAGGTGGGTAGGACAGCAGTGGCAAGGAGCTTCTACTCCCATAGCCTGTTCTCGTGGTCTTTTGAAACATGATGGTACTAGACGCAAGTCAGCACCCTGATGCATCTTAAGATAAGCAACAGCTGAAGCAGCTATAGGCTTGCACTGCATTTACAAGCTGTCTTTGAGCCGCTGCTGAGTTGCCGTGGAAACCAATGTTGAGCAGAACTGGGAGAGGGCTGGAAAATAGGCTTTTTTGTGAGAGCCTGACTACTTTAAAACCCCATCCCCCGTTGTCAGAAGCTCCCTCTGAATTGCCATGGAGACAAGAGGAGTAGCAGAGTTTTGAGTCCTGTAAAAGTGTGAGCTGTAAATATTTATTTATTTGGTTAATAGCATATGCGTTCTGGATTGTCTCTGTTGGAATAAACTCTATGCTACATTGAACCTTCGCAAGCTGTGAATTCAAACCATTCCTCTCTTCTGTGTAAGTAGAAAAAGAGGAAGCAAAAAAAAAAAAACTTTGAAGGGAATTGGATTTTACATTTTGACTAGTAATTATATAAAAATTAATTATAAGTTTATTTTTTCCCAGAATTTCCCACACCATGTGATGCAGTAATATTTCAGTGTTGGGACTGCTGAAAGCACTTAGGAGGCTGTTCAGTTTATCTGGATTTGTGCTTTTGGTGTTCAGTTTCTTCAGAAAGGCTGACCTAAATAATCTCTTCCTTTCTTGTCCCATGCCACTTGATTTTTATTCCCTACTTTCTCCTCTACAAGCACTTCCAATTTTGTGTTTCCAGGTCCAACTGTCCTTGGGACTCTGCTCTGAAATGAATCATTAACATGATCTTAAACTCTTAGGACTACTACTGATAACTTTAGATAATTGGCTCTGAAAACTTCAGTCTCTTATTACTTTTACTTTGAAGATTTTTTTTTTTAACTTGAAATTTAAGAATAAAGGCACCATAAGCTGGTGTGCTTGCCTTCCAGACTGCACTAAACAGTACACACAAAGCCGAGGATTAACTCATTCTTAGGTTGGCATTATAAATGAAAAACCTCTTTGCTAGTCTGCTCTGTAGTTGAGGCATTTAACACAAGAACTTCTTTCCCCTGTGAGACGAGAGCTCCTCAGATCATCCGATACCAGCCTTTAATACAGGTAGAAATCCTGCTCTTAGTCACTTTCTGGCAAAGCTTCTCTTCCCCTGTTTAAATAACTCCTGGCTGGATGAAAATGCAGTTCTGCGTTCTGTTTCTCATGTGACTTCCATTATGAAGGCAGAGTTACTGAAGCTGATTAAAACCTACTTTCTGTAACAGATGAGGGTGAAAGATTGTTTTTATTTTTATCCTACATCTGAATAAAATAGCATCTTTTTTGTATTAGTCTTAGACCTCTGGATATGTAATAAGTAGTAAATCCAAGAAAAACTATTTGAACTTGAGCAGCTTGGCCATTTAAACTCTGTCACTGTAGCCCAAGTTTGGGTTGGTGGTGTTCCCCCTGTTCCCCCCCCCCCCCCCCCAACCCCCCCCAACCCCAACCTACTACTAGTCAGGTTTTTCTGTTTGGAGGAACCACCCTAAAGTACACTTTAGGGTGATGCCTTGCTATGTTGCCACAGAGGTCCTGCAGGCAGGATACCTTAAAACTTGACTGCTTTGTCTTACTTGAGTATCTGTAGATAGCTTTGGGTTTTTTAATTTGACTGCTTTTGCTCTTAATTTGAGATCTTTTAATAAAAAAAGGTGAAGAGAGTATCTGCTGACTTCCCAGCAAGAGACTTAATGTGTGCGTGTTATATATCTAACCAACCTACCATCTGGATGCTGGTTTTGTTACCAGCTTCAAATGTAACTCCACTCAGGAGAGCAGAGTGGAGGATTTCTCCCTTGTGCATGGCTCTGAGCCTGGGCTGGAAGGGGGGGAAAATGCCTTTGGGTTTTGGGGAAATTTTTTTGGTTTCACTGGGGGTGGGAGGAAGGTCATTTTTATGTGTGTCAGATACTCAGCTGTAGAGATGGAATTTTAATTTTGTAATAGCTGCTCTTCCAAAAGAGAAGCCAAGCGAAATACTGGATTTAGCTGTTTTCTTGCCCCGACTCTTCCCTTGCTCCAAAAACCTAGTCCGTTTCTCCACAAGTAAAAAATTTGTCAGGAGTTATGAGAGGGCTTGTATAAAAGGAGGGGAGGGAAAGCTAGCAGGTATCTATGTGCACAAATTAGGTTAATTACAAGGCTTTTCATGAGGTTATTAATAAATCTCTCTGTGGAAAAGGCACTGCCTACAACATAGAAGTTAAGCTAGCTGTGTTACTCTGCCAGTGAGCTTTTGTTCCCCCCATCCCCCTATTCTTTGAACCTTCTGAGTATCTAAAAGCCTGCTGCTTCTGCTGTGTCTCTGTCATTCCCAAGAGTCAAGACCAAGATACTGCGTTTCTAGTACTAAGGAGTGAAAATAAATAGCCATATTTTTTTCCTGATGCTTCGAACACTACCAGCGGAGATACACTAGAACAACGTCTTTGTAGTGCCAGTCCAGTGCGCTGCATCTGCTCGTATTGAGGAATAGTTTTCCTTGTAGTTGTACAGACTAAAAACTTAACTTCTTTGTTAAAAGCAGTTTCTTCAAGCCGCTAGAAGAACTTCTCTCATTTGCCTCTGATTAGGGATAGCACATGTGTACATAGCGTAGGATGCCCAGGTTTTCTTCCTTGATTAAAAACATCTGCAAGGTCTATGTCCTAATTAGCCAGTAAGAGTGTTGAAAATCTTGCCGCGTATTTCACAGCCTGTTAAGCTACTCTCAAGAGCTGTATGTGTTACCACCAGGTCTTAGAGAGTTGCAGCAGCTCCAGAGTCTGAACGACTAAAACTTGCTGTGTTTAAGTCTAGCTGTTTCCAAAACATGACAGAAGCGCTGCTGACAGCTCCCACATAAGTGAAGGGGTGGCTGAGAAGGACTTTTAAGTTCCTTTTACATTTTAGACCCCTTTAGCTGGTCAGCCAGAAAATTTGCCTTCTCTCTTAGGTTACCATCCTTTATGCAGTCACACCACACCTATTAAAATACAAACTTGCTCTCCACATCTGGGCTTAGATGGGCTTATTATTTCCACCCTGCAGCCACCCCCCACCCTTCAGACTACTCCCTTATTTGTTTTCTGTGGCTGAAGATATGCAGGGTTGGTTTTTTGTGAATCTCTGCCCAAAGTAAATCCTGTTCTATTATTATTCTTTAAGAGTCAAGAAATTTTGTAACTCAAGATAACTGAAAGACTGAAGTTGAGCTTCTTTTTCCTTTTTTCCCCATGATGTGGGATAATTTCTTCTAGCCCTTGTCTGAAATTTGAAGCCTTAATGCCGTATTTATGTTACGTTTATTTGATGAGGCTGGGTTTACTCCAGTTATTTCAGGCCACGTTTTGGTGCCGAAATTGCCAGTTTTGGAGATCGGTTAAGGACTCGGGCCGAACAGGAGATTTGCAGAGGCTCTGAATAATCCTGATCTCTCTCTCCAGCACGTTTGCTGGAGATTAGCATTTACCAAGCAAAACCGATGGGAAGACGAAGGCTGCTTAAACAAGGACCGCTGACGGCAACGTGGCTGGGAAGGGTGGTGGCAGCCAAGAGGCTGCCTGTTGGTAACTGTGAGAGTTAACGTAGTCTAGCCTGCCAGTGCCACCATGAGCAGGGTTGGTAGCCTTTCAGTTGTAGCCACCGCATCTTAGGCTACTAAGGAGAAGGAAGTTAGTGTCCTTTTTTTTAGGTGATTCACGACTAGTTCTGTCCAGAGATAGATAGCTTCTCCTCCCCCTTCCACATTTATCGACTATGTGATCTGTGGACTGCTCCTCTTAGTAAAACATATGGCAACAGGAGAGCCAAAACAGATGTGTTTAAATGATGAGACTGTGGCAAAACTCTGCATATCATTTGAGTACCTCATGGTGGCTAGTTACGTAGCTGAGAAGTCTGCGTCAGCATCTGAGCGTGTGTCACCGATGGTTTATCCTGAGGTGGTCACGTGTCTGAAGAATGCTAACACCAAACAGATGTCTGGTTTCCTATTCTCTTTCAGGGATTTCAGTAAGAGAACTGGCTTCATTATCGCTTTATTCTTGGGATATTGGACTTCCTAAACTTACAGTATCATCTGAAATCCTTTGTTAAGCTTTGCTCTAGACCACCTGCTGTTTAGAACTTGGCAAAACAAATACCACAAGACTGTTTTTTCTCTTGTACTTGTAACTTTGTTTTGATTCTGTTCTCATGTAATTTCCTCCAGGCACGCTGTTTCCTTTGATTTGGTTTGACTAATGAGCTTTTCCTTAATGATTCCTCCAGCTAGTAGTATCAGTTTACAGCTGTGTGAGTGATTATCAAATGGAAAGTGTGTATTTTGGGGGTTTAGTTCTAAACAAATGAAGTTACTAACATGTAAGAATAGGGTTTTTTTCAGTCTGTATAAAAGCGTTTGATGAACAAAAAGTTTACTGGTACAGTAATATGTCATCTTTTTGCTATTGCTCTTTATATGGTGAATTAAAATCCAAAGCTTAAATCTTGGGTTCTGAAAAATTGGCAGAGGCATTTCTAAAAGGACGTTTTAAAGAAGAGATGCTCTAGCTTTAAAGGCCTCTCCTGTCTTTCTGCTTGATCAGAATATATAATGGTTTTAATTCGGTCAGCTATCTCCGCACCACCTTAAGTTACTGTTTGGACTCTACTGCTTCTTGAAGAGAGTCATGTATATGTGTGATTTGTGTGTGTGAGGAGGAGGGCTGTGTGTATGTTGAACTCCTTTCTTTCTTTTTTCTGATGTATTTTGTAATTATTGCATTGCATAATAGGTTCTTCATGTATTCTATAATTCCCTTGATGCAAGGGGAAACATGGTGACTTTGTGCAATTGCAAGCTCCCAGTACAAAGTATGCAAAGTAATTTCATGATAACTTCTACAGTGAGAAGTAAATACCATGATCCTGCCCCAGAAGTCATAAAACATGGGGGTTTTATTGTGGCTTCTAGCTTATGAATACTTAGACCATGACAGAGTACTGCATGATATCTGTATTAAAGAAGAGGAGAGAAAATTCCCAGTTCGTGAACCAGTGAATGTAATACAGTGGTGAATTGCATGTATTTGAGCTCTTTTTTGCATCCAGACAGAGAAGGTTGATGTACCAGTAATTTATAAATGGCTTTACTCACACAGAGTCCTAGAAATGCTTCCTACATAAGTTGTTAGCAAGTGTTAGCTGCTGTCAGAGCCTCAGAACAAAATGCTCCTCCCGATCATGAACACATGAAAGAAGATATTATTTCAGTAGATAAATACAATTTGTTACCTATTGGCATATAGCATATGCGGGGGGGTTTATTGTTCTAGGAGCAACATGGTTTGGGTAAAAGTCAAAAGTTAATTTGCTTTCCATAAATCTAAATAGGGCTTAATAGGTTAAAAGGAAAATTACTTAATGACTTCAGGATTTTAGACCAAGGTTGGACAAAAACAAGATGGGCTCTGCATGGACAAGCAGGAGTAATGGTTACTTGGGGAGGTGCTGGAGAAGTGGTTCCTTCTGGTTTCAACAGGGTGGCGGGGGGGGAGGGTGTCATTTTAGGGTTATTTCTTTTTTTTTAAAGTCCAACAGGAAAGTTTCCTTTCTTGATGGGGTGGAAAAAATTTCCAAGTGCTATTTGTAATGCAAATATTTTTTGCTATTTCAGTGTTCTAAGGGTACGTAAATGGCATTGCTGGAAGTGTCTTCTTCACTTCTTATTTATTTTTGTATTATAAACTTCTGCTGTAACTATTTTGGGGTAACACAAAGGTGACAATTAAAACATATTAAGGACAGGATAGCTGCGCACAAATTAGGATCTTTTGGTAATATGCACATGTGAAAATTCACTTTACGTTGCCAGGTGTGAAGCTGTATTCTCTTAGAAGCAAGAAATGTTGGACACACATTTGGAAGGGGATGGAGAGATATCTAGAAAGCAGTAACTCTGAAGAGTAATACAGGGGTACCAGGCGCGGGTGCCCGGTGGCTGTCGGTGGCTGCGGGTCGGCCCCTGTGCGGGGCGGCCGGGGCTGCCCGGTGCCGGACACAGCCGGTTCCAGCCGGCTCCAGCGGCCCCAGCGCGGGGCAGGGCTGAGCCCCGCAGCCAGCATGGCGGCGCCTCGGGGGGGGGCCTGGGCGGGGGTGGCACAAGGCTGCCCGGCAGCCAGGGGAAAGTGCGAGAAACAGCACTGCGGGCACCCCGGGGAGAGGATCCCCTGCAGCCCATGGAGACACCACGGTGGAGCAGGTATTGCCATGCAGCCCGTGGAGGACCGCACTGGAGCGGATACCCACATTGCAGCCTGCGGAGGATCCCACACCGGAGCAAGTGGATATGCTTTGAAGGAAGCTGAAGTGCATGGAGGATCCATGTTGGAGCAGGCTCCTGACAGAAACTGCAGCCCATGGAGAGGAGCCCACGCTGGAGCAGGGGAAGAGTGTGCGGAGGAGGGAGCGGCAGAGGGGAGCTGTTATACACTGACAACTCTCATTCCCCACAACCCCTGCATGTACTCTCTTTTTAATTGGCAATAAATTTAATTAATTTTCCCTAAGGTGAGTCTGTTCTGCCTGTGGTGGTAATTGCGAAGTGATCACCCTGTCTTTCTCTTGACCCATGAGCTTTTTAATTTTATTTTCTCTCCCATCATGTTGAGGAGGGAAAGAGAGAGAGCAGCTGGGTGGGCATCTGGCAGCTGGCCAAGGTCAACCCACCACAGCAGGACACAGTGAATGAGTAACTGAAGTTTTGCTACAGTGCTGGAACTCAAAAACCTACTCTGACTGTTGCTCCATGAGTCACAGAGGCAATAGTTAAGAGATACCAATAGAATCGCAATCTGTATTTTTAAAAAAACCTAGAAAATTATGGAGGGAAAGGGCCATAGGAACAGTTTGGATGGAGAACTCCCTCTGTAGTGCCAGACTCGAACAATAAGGAATGCTCTTTTAATTGAGAAGACCATGATGGTGTATGATGGTGTATGAGACCAGTGCTGTTTAGCATCTTCATCAATGACATAGACAGTGGGATTGAGTGCACCCTCAGCAAGTTTGCAGATGACACCAAACTGAGTGGTGCAGTTGACATGCCTGAGGGAAGGGATGCCATCCAGAGGGACCTGGAAAAGCTTGAGCCCATGGGAACCTCATGAGGTTCAACAAGGCCAAGTGCAAGGTCCTGCACCTGGGATGGGGCAGCCCGTGGTATCAATACAGGCTGGGTGATGAAGGGATTGAGAGCAGCCTTGCAGAGAAGGACTTGGGGGTACTGGTGGATGAAAAGCTGGACATGAGCCAGCAATGTGCGCTTGCAGCCCAGAAAGCCAACCGTATCCTGGGCTGCATCAAAAGCAGCGTGGCCAGCAGGTTGAGGGAGGTGATTCTGCCCCTCTACTCTGCTCTGGTGAGACCCCACCTGGAGTACTGCGTCCAGCTCTGGGGCCCTCAGCACATGGACCTGTTGGAGTGGGGCAAGAGGAGGGCCACAAAAATTATCAGGATGGTGGAACACCTCTCCTATGAAGAAAAGCTGCGAGTTGGCATTGTTCAGCCTGGAGAAGAGAAGGCTGTGGGGAGACCTTACTGCAGCCTTTCAGTACCTACAGGGACTTATAAGAAAGATGGGGACAGGCCTTTTAGCAGGGTCTGTTGCGATAGGACAAGGGATAATGGTTTTAAACTAAAAGAGGGTAGATTCAGACTAGATGTAAGGAAGACATTTTTTACAGTGAGGGTGGTGAAACACTGGAACAGGTTGCCCAGAGGGGTGGTAGATGCCCCATCCCTGGAAACATTCAAGGTCAGGCTGGACAGGGCTCTGAGCAATCTGATCTAGTTGAAGATGTCCCTGCTCATTGGCGGGGCGGGGGGTGGACAAGATGACCTTTAAAGGTCCCTTCCAACCCAAACCATTCTATGATTCTATGATGGTACCTTCACACAGAGAAAACAGCATGCTAACTCAGAGCTGTGAGAACTCATAGGTGAAAGCCCAAATGGACTCACTGAAGTGAGAAATGAGGCACGTGCTTCAACAGAAGTAATTAACTGTCAAAAAAAAACAGTAAGAAGCAAAAGAGTCTTGATCTGTTCATGTCTTCAGATCAAGACTGGATATCTATCTGCTAGATTGTGTGCAACTCTTCCCCCATTAGGCAGGGGAAAGGGAAATGAATTCTTTGAGGATGAACAAAGGAGGTCTGTGTCCGTGAGAGAGGTAAATAGCAAGATTAGACTAAAAGTAGTAAAGCAAGACTAGTTTCTATCAGTCAAAAGAACATTATGCTCTTAAACAAGCCATGTTTCTAAATATTGTTGATGGGGAGAGGCGCTCGGTTATTTTTCATACCCTCTGTAGCAATTGTTCAGTTGGCTGATGCAGATGGACTGCTTTAGGAGTGTCCAGTCTTCAAAACTGGTCCTAAACCCAAGGGAACTTGAGATGCTTTTGGAAGAACAAAAAGTTAATGTAAACCTGTGTAAAGAACTGTATTTAGCTCTTCTTAAGCATTTGGCAGACTTGTAGCCTGCTATGGAGTAATTGGAATAACTGTGACCGGCTCTTGGGCCTTGCAGGAACACTTCTGAATTGTGAGGGAACACAGTGGAGTCCTTTCGTGGGAGGAGAGCAGCTCTTAAGAGAGGATGTATAGTGAGGTGCTGTGGGGGAGGAGGTTGCTGGGTGGGGGTTGATGTAGGGCTAGTGGTTGTTTCACTTGTTCTCTCTGGAATTTCAGTATTCCCGATATAAGAGATATCCAAGAATGTGTTTTTTCTTTCTTTGATATGAAACTGTAGAAATGTTGACTAATGTTTTCCTTCTCATTTCAACAAGAATTTGAGGTAACTGCCAATTACCGCACACATTTTTTTACCCTGTGGAAGATGTACATGGTATTCTTCAGTAAACATGCCTGCCTTGTAATAGGAATACAATGGAAAATACACTTATGGATTAATACAAGTCTCCCCAATTACAAACAGACTGAGACATTACTCCAGTATAAAACAACGCCTGCTGTTTATATAGAACTTCTTACATATAAATATTATCATGCTATTGTAAAAGAGAAATATGACTATTTTTTACAGGTGCCAGGGCATGGAGAGGAGAAGATGAATTGTTCAAGGCCACCCACATGGCCAGCCCTGGTCTAGCTCTTAGTCTCGTGCTCTCTCTAGCAGACAATATCTAATCTGTCCAGTGTAAGGAGGTCTCAAAAATATTGCTTGTAGCTGCTGAAGGACATATGAAATTACAAGTGTTTATTGCTAAATTGTCTTTTTTTTTTCTGTCCCCTTGCAGATCGTAAAGTGTCTGGAATTTCCATTGAAACGGATAACAAAAATGTAAAAGCAGAGGAGTTTAAGGGTATAGTATGGGCATTGCTGTGATTATTTTTAATATATACACAATACATGCAAACGATGTATACGAAGCTGTGCAGCTGTTAAGATTGTCTTCCTCTTTCCTGAGGGGTCCTGCTCCTACTCTCTCCATTGACTCTTTGCATAATCTTGGTCTTGTCCCCATTTTCTCTTACTTGATGTGGGATTGGACTAGCTGCTCCCCAGAGGTCCTTTTCAACCTCACCTATTATGTGATTCTATGACTTGTTTGTCAGTCCTGGTAGCTCACTCTGTAACTTCTTCCTGGTTTCCTTCTACCCAAAATGACGGGAACTGATAGAAAGGAGAAGCATTATCTTACAAGACAGAGAAGTGAGGGACTTGAGAGAGAATAACTTAAGGTAGCTAATTGTCAGTAATTATGATTTAATGGCTATTTTTAATTGTCAGTAACTATAATGGCTATTTATATATGTCCTATGTAAAATGACAAATGACTTCAATAATGTGCTAGAGAAGTTAAGGAGGCTGGGAGGAAAACCTGATGTTTGCTGGGTAGATGAGAAAGGGATCCTGGTAGTGTGTATGTGAGGTTTGTGGGTTATGTGGGGTTGGTTGGTTGGTTTTTGCGTTTGGTTGGAATGGAGAGAGGTGGGAATTTGGGAATTCAAAGAACTGTTTGCTGAGCTTTAGGCTTTATTAATTGTTTGAGGTAATAATCAAATATTTTAGAGGTCTCTGAAGCTGTCAGCTGGGCTCCTGTCAAGTATTCTTGTCACTCTTGGGGTAGAAAAACTTAATACATTTAGAGCTCAGGACAGGCAAGAGGAGAGAGAAGCTTTTCAGGTAATATTAAAGCTTGATTAGGTTCTGTCTTTTTATATGCTATATGGCTTGCATTTTGTCCTTTTGTTATTTGTATGGTAGAGTGAGATCAGTTTAACATAGCTCAGATGCCATGCAGAGTTCTTCTTGTGTAGCAGCACTAAGGGAATGGCAGGGGCTGATAGATGTAGCTATTCAACTGAATGCAGCTGATCTGAAATGTTTTTTTTTTTTCTCTCTTCCAACTTCTGTTACTGTAGAGGAGGGTGGTCAGTCACTGGAACAGGCTCCCCAGGGAAGTGGTCATGGCACCAAGCCTGTCAGAGTTCAAGGAGCGTCTGGAAGACCCTCTTAGTCATATGGTTTAGTTTTAGGTAGTCCTGCAAAGAGCAGGGAGTTGGACTTGATGATCCCTATGGGTCCCTTCCAACTTGAGATATTCTATGATTCTATAACTAAATGATAGCCTCCAGACTAGATATAAATGCAAATTAAACATTTTCCAGACCTCTCCAAGATCCCAGAAGGTTCTTTCAGGCCTGACAGAGCCTGTGCTGATGCACAGCATCCCATGGGCCTACGTCAGTGTGAGTCAAGTAGACCTGTTCTGGAAAATACCTCTCGCTGACTCTGTTAGTATGGGAAAAAGTGAGAGAGGGGAACTGTAACTAAGAAGGGTTTTATTATGTTGTCTGTGTTCTGCATGTGCTCCCTTTCTTCCATTCCATTCACCTTCTCAGAATAAGATTACTGGGAGGGCATCAATGCTAGCTTTTTCTGAAACAAAAAAATGTGGCATGCAAGAAAGTGGTAGCTCATTCAAGATGGAGGAGACTTGTTCAGCTGAGAACACTTCAGCTGAGCTGTCTCTGTCAACTAATACAGACCAGCTCATGAGACCAGCCAACTGTCGCAAGGTCAGTAGCAGAAGCAAGCTGAGCTTGAATGATGGTTTTTCTTTGTTAAAAGGATACAAAAACAAAATGGAAAGGAAACTTTAGCAAATCTTAAGATTCAGGAAGCCTCCACCCATCCACTCAACCTGAAGTCAGGAACCTTGGGCTTCCTGAGTGCACAGCATGTTTTTTGAAGCAGCCAGTGTGTGTGTAACATGTTTCTGGCAAAGAATGCCCTCCTGCTTCAATTTTTCTTTCAAGTCTGGACATTTTTTCCCCTATGAGAGATCACCAAGGCTACCAGTCTGGCCCCTTGGAAGCTTTTTGTTTCTCTACAGAACAGACCTGGGAAATCAGACTCTAAAGGGTGAGTGGGTAGATCTGTTGGTAACTCTTAATTGCCATTCAGCCTCGTTTGCTGAGACTGGAAACAAAGGTGCCGGTTAATGCAGATTTACTGTATCTTTGAGCAGTGGATGTTTGTCTCCTGAAAGCTAGACAGGCGTTGCCAAAACTATAAAGGCTTTTGATGCCTGATACGCTGGTCTATATTGGAAGATGAGTAGCCTAAAGGTGGCAAGATCCATACTGTATTTGTTTCTTTTACAGAAATTTTTGGGTGATACTGAATTTTACTTCATTAATAGATTTGGAGCCAGTCAGATGTCTGGTTGGATTCTTTCCTCTGATGTTGTCTTCCAACAATTCTTACTAATACCTTGACTTAAGAGTTATTTACCGGGGGGGGGAAAAAAAAGTGTATATTTGAGCGTGCTGTTCCAAGGAGAATGGAACTACTGAAACACTGAGTTTGTCCCAGTAACTCACCTATACAATTTGTCACATCTTCTCTCCCTCTTTAGTTCCCCTATAGTAACTATAGGCTTGACCATAGACCACAATTACTATAATGCAAGCTATAATAACTATAGGCTTGACCATAGACCACAATTACTATGATGCAAGCTACATATTAGTGATGGCATATGCTGATGCTCTGCTGTGATGGAGAAAAAAAGAACAGCTGAGCTCCCAGTATGACCTGTTCCTCATTAGGAGCACTAATTTCGGTTTGTTTCCTAGCTAGTTATGGCAACTTTAGCAATAATCAGTAACCTGAAATCTCAGCCTTTCTGTGAAAATTGGTTGGTGATGCCCACTGTACTTAAGTCAGGGAAACCTGTGTGGACAGAAAGAAAGGTGAACAATTGTATGAACCTTCTTTGCTTGAGAACCCAAGAAAAATAAGAGGTAACCGCTAAGGGATGTTATGAACAGACTCTGGCACCAGCAGCTCCAGGGACTTGGGGGTTCTGTCTGCCTGGCCACTGGAGCCCAGCCCAATGTGCCTGGAGATGTGGGGGGTCTTTATTCCAGGGTGATGAACACAGCTGCTGCTTTCCCATTTGCAGATTCAACCAGTAGCAAGGCTGCATGTGTCCCCCAGGGGTGCATGCAGGTGTGTGCACACCCACACATACACACACCTGTGACACTGGCACTGCCAGCTGTGCAGACCACCGCAGGCAAGGTGCTGCCTTCAACAGCACCCACATATAAGACTGCCTGGGCTCACATAAAGAATTACGTATAGACAGCTAAGCCTCCTTCCTCCTCTCTGGCTGGTGGAGATTGAAGTTCAGCGGTGAAAGCCCTCACAGAACACTCTCTAGATTCACAAGCCCATGCACATTCTTGGATCCCCTGAGTACCAGCACAGCCCCTTTGCCCATCTGCTACCCCTGCCCTACTCACTAGCTTGCTCAGCTTGAGGTTTGCTAGTGAATTACACACACACCTCCAGGCATGCCAGGTTTAGGGAAGATACAAACACTGCGCACGTACCACGCACGTACCACACACCCCCACTTCCAGAAGCAAGCACCACAAGCCCAGGGGTGTCTGCACCCCCAGCGTGACCCCAGTTGCTGGCCCTAGATTTGCTCAAGCCAACCCTCTCTGTCCCAATAGCTAGCACTGCCGGCACATGTGCTTTGAGACTCACCAATACACACTCCCAACATCTGTAGCCCCTCCAACTACTGATGCAGAGACCCTCACTCACTCCAGTTGCCCACACAACAGTCCCATCAGTTTGTTTGGAGACTGATGGTCTTTGTCATTATTTCCGTTAGTCCCTGTCTGTCACATCGGTGTCTCTGTGTTTTTGTTTGTTGGTGCCCCCTTTACTTGTTACCACTTTTGCATTGAAAAGGTCCTTGATTGGGAAACCTTAATGAAACAGATTCTCACCTTCCACATACCCTTACAATAACCAGTGTGAAATTGTAACTAAATACCTAAGTTACCGTTGTGGTTTAACCTGGCAGGCAGCTAAACACTACACAGCCGTTCGCTTGCTCCCCACCTCCCCAGTGGGATGGGGGAGAGAATCAGGAAAAAAAAAGTAAAGTTTATGGGTTGAGATAAAGACAGTTTAATAGGACAGAAAAGGGAGGGAAAATAATAGTGATAAAAGAATACAAAAAATCCGTGTTGCACAATGCAATTGCTCACCACCCTCTGACTGATGCCCAGCCAGTTCCTGAGCAGCAGTCACTGCTCCCCGGCCAACCCCCCCCCAGTTGATATACTGAGCATGACATCACATGGTATGGAATAACCCTTCGGCCAGTTTGGGTCAGCTGTCCTGGCTGTGCCCCCTCCCAGCTTCCTGCTGGCAGGGCATGGGAAGCTGAAAAAAGTCCTTGACCAGTGTTAGCACTGCTTAGCAACAACTAAAACATCAGTGTGTTATCAACATTATTCTCATACTAAATCCAAAACACAGCACTATACCAGCTACTAGAAGAAAAAAAAAAAAATTAACTCTATCCTAGCTGAAACCAGGATGTTTGCTTAGGAGAATATTTAACCATCTTACTGGTACGTTTTCCATCTGCATTAAGTTATGCATTTAAACAGTTAAACTACTGATACTGAATTCAGAATAGTAATTCACAAAATGTTGATAACAGGATCAGAGTCCTTTTTTAATGGTGATCTGCTCACTGGTGAAAATATTTAAACCTAAAATGAGGGTAGTAATTCAGAATCTGTGCCCATCCAATATGGGAATATCTAGCCCCCAACATCTGAAGTTTGATCCAAAGGCCACTGAAGTATGGGAAAATTACTAGTTTCTGTTTCCCCATTGTGTTTGTGTAAATCCAGAGAAGGTCTGATGGCATCACTTTGAGAATTATATCTGGTCCTTACTGACTGCTCAAGTTCTTTTGAAGGGGGAGTATTAATTTCATAGAGCCTGAATGTATACCAAACACAATGCTAAAGTCTCTGATTTTCCCTTTTGCATTCTTTTTTTTTTCTCCCCCCCCCACTCCCAGAGGCTATTCTTAGTTGCAAGCACAAATTTTCAAAAGGGATGAGCTTAAGAATAGAATGGAAGAAAATCCAGTCTCAAGGAGTCTCCTTTGTCTACTACAATGGTGAATTTACAGGTACAGTACTACAAACGTAGACTGATGGTTTAACATGCCATTCTCTAGCATAGATATTGACTCTTTCTTGGGGAATAACATTAGGAAAATGACTGAAAGAGAATGTTCTTGACTCTCCATACTGAACAGCTGTCCCACTGAGGAAAAGAATTCTTCCCCAGGGTGGAAAAAAAAACATTTCTTAATAAAATCGTCAATGATTAATTACCTTTTTAATGAAGTTAAACATTATAAGACTTAAGAAAAATGGCACTGCACATTCCTTGACATTTTTAAAAAATGAGATTATATTCAGATATAAATTCCACAAAACTACTGCAAGCTCTGCACTCGTATCCTACAAAGAGGTTTCTGAAGCCTCCTGTAGAGCTGGAGGCTTAGATATGAATAATGCAGCAATTTTTATATACATAAAATATAAACTCAGCTGTATATTTTAAATTATTTGTATTCTCTTCAGAAATGGAATTTCTGTTTATGTGTTCTGAAAAGGACTTACCTCAGCTTTATGTGTTGAAGAAAATATGGGTCTCTGGTACCTTGTACACAATAAAAGAAGGTTGAGAAGTCAAATAAAAGCACAGTAATTTTGTTAGTTTGTAGAGCTTGCAAGGTGTGCTGGTCTTGTTGATGAACTTGTTTTTTTCTGCATAGATTTAATTTAGAGAAACACTGGAGCTCATGGTTCTTGTGTGCATGTAACTTTAATTTTGTAACAAGCTGTAGAGTGAAAAAAAACTTATTGTAAGAAGTCTGATGGCAATATCTTTGCTAAATCCATCAAGTTTTTCTGCCAAGTTAAAATGTCAAATACTTTGTTGTGGTCTCACTCACAAATCTTTCTGTAAGGTAATTAAGTTAGCGATTGCCATCCCTCTAGTGGAAAATGATGTCTTTTGTCACCTGACTACTGCTATACATGTTTTCTTGAAATATTTGCAGGAAAAAAGCATTCCCTCTTCCAACTAGGAAATGTATGGCAGATGTAGGTTTTTTGAACTGAAGTTGGTTTTGGACTAAGTGGACAAGTTGTGGAAGGTTCGTATGGTCTTGAGAAGGGGATTACGTATTGCTCCTTGGTGACATACAACTAACTGAATAAATGAGCAATAGTTCATAAATTGTACGTGATTTCAGAACAAGCCAATGAGACGTAGACATTTGCTATAAGCAAAGAGCAGAAACCTCTCTGTCTGTTCTCTCTTAAAGGTGATCTTCGAGGCCGAGCAGAGATGCTGAATACAGGAATCCATATTAGAAATGTGTCTAGAAAGGATTCTGGGACCTACCGCTGTGAGATCAGTGCAAAGAGTGAAGAGGGGCAACGCCTGGGAGAGGCTACTATTACTCTCACAGTATTGGGTACAAGCTTTATTACTAGGGCTTCTGTAAAGAAATTGAATGATGGCAAGGGGTGTTGAAGGTAGGGTTGTCCATATGGTGTGTGGCCGCTGGGTTTTTGGGTCTTCTTTGGGCTGTGTTTATAAACACACGTGCACATGCACGTTCTACAACATACTTCACAAAAGAGCTTTGCAAAATGCACGGTTGCATTAGAATGGAATATAACTAGGGTTTTGTTGATATAAATGTGGGTTTCAGTTCTCAAAACTTAGCAAGTATGCTGATTTTTATGTGATGGCAA
The DNA here is from genome assembly GCF_030463565.1 of Pelecanus crispus. NCBI lineage: Eukaryota > Metazoa > Chordata > Aves > Pelecaniformes > Pelecanidae > Pelecanus > Pelecanus crispus. The sequence continues at coordinate 119,312,770 of NC_134643.1, forward strand.
AACTTCCATTTCTACTAAAACTGAAGTTGCTCGGTGGCTGAGAGCTGATCATGGTGTTTGGCACTGGAAAGTCAGCATCTGTCAACACTTATCAAATATTCCTAAGCAGTAGTTCATTCCAATATGCTACAGTCTCCTCCTGTTTTTGGAAGGAGAAACTGCTGCAGTGTCTGCACAATGCCAGCCAGCAAGCTAGCAATCTGCAGACTTTATTTACAGCAGAGATGGTGTTGGCTTGGGGCGGGGGGGGGGTGGTTCTTTGTGTTTTTTTGTTTGTTTTCTTTCCCGGTTGGGGATAGAAGGGAAAAGTGAATACTGAGCACGTTCTTCTTACATTGTTCCTGGTATTTTTCCCAGTGGATGAGTGGTAGAGGTTGGTAGTTTTCTTCTTTTCTCCGTATAGGGAGAAAAGAAAATACTTGCTTTTGTAGTTTCTGTATTGTTTTTTTCCTATACAAAAATAATTGATCTTTTAAAGTTATAAATAAAGTCTCAAAGTTCTTCATAAAGGATGATAAATTAATGAACTTCTGATTAGCTCCAACAATGAGGTAACCCCACTTATTCCTTCTTTCTTCCACTCTCTCAACAGCTTTCCTCTTTTAAATGTGGCTTCTTAATGTAAAGCAGAAATCTTAGAGCCCAGTGGAGAGAGCGTGTGTGTGTGTTGCTCACAAACCTTTTTGAAGTTAATGTGCATTAGTTAGTATTTCACTTGGTTTTCTTTATTTTTGCTTTTTATTTTAAAATCAGCCAAGAAAAAATTACGAATACTTGTTAAGGTGTCACTTGTGCTTTTAATGTTCCATGCATGCCTCTTCACCCTTATTTTTCTCCTACATAGCTTCAGGTTACCAAAAAAAAAAAAAATTTAAGTTCCTTTTCTGTTCATGTAATAAAAATTGGAAAAGAGACATTCATCTTCATGGCAGAAGGAATGATCAGTTCTCCTGCATCTGTGTGGGGGAATGTTTGTTTTTAATTTAAACTGAAATTTAGTAACCAATTGTTTTTGGTCCTCAACCTGGGATTTACACAATGGCTGTGATTATGGCCAGTCTTGGTAATTCTTTCTGACTATCATTTTTCAAAAAACAATTGACTTCTTTTAATACAAAAAATTGTTTTCCTCTTCCTCACTTCTGTTTTTAAATACTGGGGAAGGGAAGGGGGGAATTACTGGACTACAGATTCCCTGAGTTATCCCTCCTCTGTCTGTGAGCAAGAGGCCCCATACAAGAAACAAGGTGAAACAAATTCTCTGATGACACAGCATGTGGGGGGAGGCTGGGAGCAAGCCTCTTTCTTCCATTTTTAGCAACTCACAGATTTTACTGTGCTCTCCAGTAGCAGGAGTGTGCCTTCAACCCCTTCTCCAGCACCTCATTTCATTAACATGGTAGTTTCTAAGCATGTACACAAGCGCTCACCTCCTCACCAGTGACTGTCAAACTGTTGTCATATAGACAATATTGATAAGACTGTGTAACAAGTGCAATTTCATTGTCCAGTTGCTCCGACTACTCCGGTATGTGAGGTACCCAGCTCCGCAATGACGGGAACAGTAGTGGAACTGAGCTGTAAGGAGACTGAGGGGTCTCCTCCCTCTGAGTACCAGTGGTACAAGAACGGTGTTGCCTTACTGGAAAGGACAGGAACAGGCAGTGCGAGAGTACCAAACATAACTTACACCATGAATAAAAAGTCTGGCACTCTGGTAAGTGTAATAACCAACTCTGTCATAACCAGCTGTCAAGAAGACCAAATTTACTGTTTAGTAAAATGATGCACAGGGATCTTAATCCAAAAATGCACAAGGCCTTTCTCAGATATCATTGTCATGCTGACATACGTGCTAACAAACGTAGAAGGTGGTTTCTGCCTCAGACCAATGACAAGCCATAGACATTGAGTGATACAGACAAATTGGGTGAGTTGCAAGGCTGCAGTAATGATAAATGAGCATAATCTAGAAAATACATAACAAATTTCACCTTGTCAGTTAGCTAACTAGTGCCAGGTGAGAATGATCTCTCAGTATGTCAACAGGGTTACATCTGATAGTGCCTTAAAATCTGAAATAGCAACTTCACACAGTTCTGTGGGAGTGCAGCACTAAGGGCAGTCCAGAATCTCTGCAGTCCAGTGGCATTTACAGGTTCCACTCCAGTACTTGTGAAGTCAGTGGGAATAATGAGTCAGGTCTGCAAGTAAGCTTAGTGTTTTTTTGTTTTAGTTGCAGTTTGTTTTGTGAAGGGTTTTTTCCGCTCAGAACTGGCCATCTCTTTCTCATCCCTCCCCATTAGCTGATCCTTCTAAAAAAATTGATACATACTACTTACAATGCATTGTCAGCTGAGATTTTTCAGAAGTAAAGAGTTGGTCTAGGAACACCCTACTCTTGTGTATGATCAAACGTGGAAACTGAAATCTCACTAAGCATTCAGAAGTGTTGTGGATCTTTCCGCACACTGTGGAAATTAGGTGGACTACTTAAAGTTACTAATCACTTCTGAAAATCTTAAAGTATGGGATATATTAAGGGAAAAAAGAAGTCCAATTTTAAAAAAATACAGAGAAACACTGGAATTGACATGAGGTCAGTCTCTGTCCATCTCTTGCTTCCTCGTTTCCATTTTTACAGTAATAGTATTTGATAAATAGTGCAATTTAGCATTTCTCCATTTGAAGAAGACCCACTGAAAAAGAATCTCCTTGTAGATACGCTCCATCTAGTTAAAATGTCCATCTGAAAGACCTTCTTAGACCAGAAGCTGAAGTTAAGGACCAGGGAATGTGACTAGGGAGATCAATTATGAGGTTGAACTGGACCAGAATTTCTCACTTCTCACTTTCTTTCAGGTTTTTGTTTTGTTTTGTTTTGTTTAAAAAAACAACCAATCAAAAAAAAAAAACCCTGTTGACATGTCAAAATTTCTATCCCACAGGAAATTCTGAATTTTTTTCCATTCTGATAATGGTTTTGGGCTCTGTCTTAACAGCTGTTTAACACAGTCTCAAAGAATGATACTGGAGAATATTTCTGTGAAGCCTCCAATGGGATTGGATTATCTCAGAAATGCTCAGTGAAGCGAATGCAAGTTGGTATGTGTCAAATAAAATAGGGGTGGAAAACAGTCTTGCAATAGGAATTATTTTACTGCATGATGCAACTGAGAAGCTAAGACCAGATTGAATTATATCTTTTTGTTTGATTATGGCATTTTGGGGAAGGAATAATAATAATATGAGTTCCTTATATGTAGTTGCTGTTGGCTGCTTAAAGCATTCCTTTCTTACAGCACAAACATATCTCGCTGCATTTCACAGAAAAGCAGCTAGTTTAGTACCTCAAAATTAATGCAGTAGCCAGCCTTTAGGCTGCTAAACACTGAACTTCACAGAACAGCAGTATCCATATGAGAACCTTAGTATTTCAGAACGCTTTTGTGGAACATGTACAGGATAACGTGCCAGTCCATTGGGTTATTTTCTTTATGAAAAGCCTCCCTTTTGAGATGCATTCATGTGAGATCTTAAGGTAACAGATCACAAATTTAACCAAATGACTTATTTATACCTGCCAGAGGAACACTGAAGAAGTCAGTGTATCTTAAAAAAAGAATAAACAAAAAAAATCCTGCTGCCTGTTTCTTTTCTACTTGCACAGCGTAAGTGAAGTGTAACATTGGTTAGCTAATAAAGAATTTAGCAAGGGCTGGAGGGGCAGAGACTATAATAACCGAAAATGTATGAATGTTTTTGCAGAACGTAAAACTAGCTCCTGCAGATGTGATAGGAAAGCAGATGGTAACAAATCCTAACAAATACTGCACAGAAGTTCATGTCCAAGTATTCCATAAAGCAATTGTCTGGTGCTTTCTTAGAACTTAGCTGAAAATCACTCTATCATGGCTTTTAATGCATTCCTGGTTGATTATGAGCAAGTGTTCCACAGGCTACCAAGGTACAGTCCCTCTGTTGTGGAAATGCTCACCGAAGTCCTGAATTGCTGTCAACCAATGCACAAAGATTGATAGGTTTGGGGGTAACATTCCCAACCATATATTAATGTATGATTAAAGTCAGGATCCAAATAAGTAATTGGACATATAACAAAAACCTATTAAAATGTTCCTGCTTGTGGTATTTTTCCTAAAATGGATGATTGTCTGAAGCTCTTAGTGATTATATCAGGAAATGGGCATGGGTCATCACCTTCAAAATAAAAATGGCTAGATGTTTCGGTAGCCCAGCGTAAAGTTTAACATTAGACATGTGGGCTAAAATGTTTGCTGACCTTTATTGTGTTGAATTTTAAAAGCCTTGCCATTTAAAAATAAAAAGGCATTGAATTTTAAATAACTTGCCTGAAGAGCTCTTCAGGACTGGGACCTGACGTCGCCGTCAGCTGTTTCCATTATTTTAGGCAAACTAACTGTATGAAAACACTTGTTTTAAGACTTTTAAAGATTTAAAGATATTTTCCCTTAGAGACATATGACTTGAATAATATTTACTGGGGACAGGTATAATGAGGAGTATGCATCCCTTGACCCCTCTTATTCTTTCCTTACTTTTGACCCCAACTAAGCAGTTGAAGTGTACCAAGCACTCCTGTTAATGTGGCTGTGATACAGTAGTGCTTTTGGACTGCTTAATCTGCATCTAAGTGTTACTAATTAACTTATGTAGCTTGGGCCAAAGACCACCTATAGATACAAAAGGTGCCTGTAGTAATTGGGGGAAAAAAATCCAGCCAATGGAAATGTTTACAACTTCCAACATTGGATTTATGTTTTATAATTACAGATGACCTTAATGTAAGCGGTATCATCGTTGCTGTAGTATTTGTGGCTCTGGTAATGGCATTGTGTGGCCTTGGAGTATTTTATGCCCAAAAAAAGGGCTACTTTACAAGTAAGTAAAATAAAATCACTCCTTCCTTGTGTCAAAAAAAATGTTTGTACTTCTGCTGACTCTAACATGTCTTCCTTTTCATGAAGGCTCTAACTCCATGGTACTAAAGCTAAAAAGCATTACAGCAGCAACTTTTTTGTGCAGGCTTTTTTATTCTGCCAGCTTCTACTGCAAAAAATACTTCAAGAATGACATGGAGATGCATGTGCAGTTGCATAATGTACCAAACAGCAGTCTAGGGAAAGCAACGAGCCGAACCCTGGTTCCTGGAGCCCCTCTGCTCTAGTTTTGAGAAGGAATGGCAAAGAAAGGCAACATAAAAACAAGCCGTGCCAAGGTCACGTTCAGTCTAAAAGGTCTGAGCGGCTGAGTTCTGATGAAGGGGAAACGAAATTACTGGCTCCCTCTTCTGGGTCGTGGTGAAAGTGCACGTGGAGAAAGTTTGCTGTTAAGGATTGCTGCAAAAAGCTCAACACCAAGCAACCCTCTCCATAGCGTTTACATTAGCGCCTGCAGAGTTCAGCACAGCAAGAAGGGGTGCCAAATGTCAGGGTCTGAGAAGGTGCGCTGCCTGAAAGTAACAGGCTAACGGAGCTGCTGTTAAGAGCTCATGTTCACTTGGAAGTTCATTTACCTTTGAAAGCAACCTAATCTTTTTCTGTTTAAACTCACTACACCAAAAAGAGACATTTGGTTCAGAAACTCCTAGAAACTGAAGAGCTGAATAAGCTATGAATAACTATTTCAAAGAACTTTAAATCAGCAAAGGAAACTGTTCTTGTGCTAATTCTTTTCTTTTTTTTGTTTTTCAGAGGAAAGCTCTTCCCAGTAAGTATCTTGACGCAAGCAGTACACAAATCATGGCAAACTTCATTTACATTTCCGATGATTTAGTAACTGTAATGATTAAGGCCTTAATCTCACATGATTCTTGCACAGTGGCTTTTCTGAACGCTGAAATTAACCTGATCCTACACACCAGCTGGGTCCCTTATTACAACCAGTGTGCTGGTGAGAAAATTAATTAAGCATTATTACTGTGATAATGTGCAGAGATGAGTCTTTTTACATAGCTGTGGTTTACATCCCTAACTCAGCTACAGGCATGCATTTGTCTCCTCTTCATACTAGGCAAAAGATGATCAGAACCAAATTGAACTGTTCTCATATCCATGTCTACAGATTATTTCAGGAAATGTTTTGTAAAAATATGACTGGTGGAAACTTTCTGAGGATGTCCGGTCTATTCCTTTGATATGGATTTATTTCATGCAGTTAAATTTCTTAGTAGCAAGTCAGAATTCCTCAAGCTATTTTAGTGCTCCCACACAAGGCTAAAATTATGTGTGCTTCATTGGAGGCTGGCCTCCAGTATTTTTTTCTTTTAAAAGTTTATCTTAGCACTTCTAGATAATAGCAGATAGAAGAAAAAAAGTAAGGTACTAAAGAGAAATACAAATACTACTTTAAAATACTGTATAATTTATACTGGCCATGAACTAGACAAACAACATAACTGGAAGACTTGAAAAGACAAGCCAGGGAAGCTAATTTGACAGTGGTTCATGAAATAATGACAGCTATCTAAAAGCATTCAATGGATTTGTTACTGTAACTTTTTCCTAAGGGGAAAAAAACTAAGGATTGCTGGAAATCTGGAAAAATGCATTCATAAATAAGGTTCTCAAAGGGTTAAAACTAACACCAGAAAAGTCACTGTTTAACCTATGTTCCTTTCCTGTTCTGTTAACAGAAAGAAAACCAACTATCAATCTACCAGTGAAAAGGCAAGTACTTTGCATTCAGTAGGGTTTAAAGAGTTTTACATGTCTTCAAAATTCCTTAATCTGTGATGTTTTTGCACACATACACATACTGCCCACACCCCCCTGCCAAACCATACCTGCCACCAATACCTAGAGATACCTTATCTCGGTTTGCATTTATAGCTCCCTATTTCTCAGTCTCAAGTGCCATACAACTACAGCACCTTGCTCCATACTTTGCCCTCTTTTTCATTACCACTATAACCAGGTTTTTACCTGGTTGTCTTTTACCTACTTCTTCCTACATTTCCCTGTTCTGTTAGCTCATTTCATTTTTTTTCTTTCCCATTTTCATGATTATTTGCCCTCTATTGGATAAACGAGAGGTAACACCCTTACGCTATTTGGCAACATCATCTCTATACTGTCCACTTAATGATGCCATTTCCTGTGAAGACTCCCACTCTGCCTTACTTGTACATATCAGTTAACCAAGGAAACTAACTCGGACACAGTCCAAGGCAGCAGTGAGAAAAAGATTGGCCCTTAACTCCTCTAAGATTAATGGGCATCAAAAGGCTTGACTAAATATGGAAGCTAAACTTACTACTTTTTTCCCCTTCCTCACTGAGAGGGCTCAAGGACTTTTAACTGCATGTACATTGCTCCAGCTTTTCAGATTGGTGCAAAAAGAATGGAGCTCCAACTAAAGCTTCAACTAGGAGCAACTGTATTTCACTATCTGTAGTTTAAGGCTGTTAGTAGCCTTAAAAGCTTGCTGAACACCACCCACTTCTTTAATGAAAACGGAACGGACTAAATAGCATAAGCTTATTCCTTCACCTAGTCTGTATGTAAGAAGCTTACTGAGGCCAACTGCCTGGTTGCTCTGAGTGGGAGGGAGCCAACTTTAACAATATTAAATGCACTTATGGATCAGATGCTGAGAGCTGTTTGATACTTGTATTTTTTAATAGGTTATTACTTCTATTCTGTGTAGCAGTGCATTCTGTAGACTTCCCTTTCCCAAAACCAGTAAATGTTACCTAGCAGTACTTCAGGCATGCTTCTTTTCAATCTCGGTGCCTTAGCTGCTTCTGAAGCATACACTAAATGTTAATCTTTGTGGTTAATGGTTAAATGGTTAAAATCTTTTACCTATTACTTATATAACCTTGTTTGCTTCATTTAGGATTTCAAGCATACCAAGTCCTTTGTTATTTAGAAGATTTCAGCCTCTGTGAGGGACATCAAATGACTACTTGTTATACAAAAGTATCAAAGGGACCTTTTGACCTCTGCACTGTAAATATTGTTTCCACATACTACATGCTGAAAATAGAAACTGCCAATGTTTAGATCTAGTCAGCCTGTCTGTGATTGCTTTTTAAAAACACAAACCCCAAAAAAACTTAACTAAAGATAGAACTAAATTGAATATACAAGTCAATTTGTGTGAAGACTTCTCATTTTGTTCATGTATACATGCAGCAATACGGGATTCACTCTTACAGCTTGGAACAATCTATTTGAACAACTTTCATAAATGACCTTGCTATCACTACTTCTACTGCTTATGTCTCCACCATTGCCAGGGACTCACACTCCCCTGCAATTCTGACTTATTACTACCTTGACATTGCATTAGATTTGCCAAATCCACCTGTAAGTGTGTAAGTAGTCTCACAGACATAAACTCACTATCCTGACAGAATAAAGCTTCCTGTAATTGAGGTTCAAGCAGTGTTTTATTGCCTAATATAAAATGCCTACAGCTTCTCTTCCACAAGGAAGTATCTCTCTCTCTGTAGACTGCATATGTAATTTCATTCTGAAAAATCATGCCAGTACAAACTCAAGCTGTAGTCTCTGGACCCTAACTGTTGAAGTATCACAAATAAATCGTTCCTCAGAACCTGAAGTGTTTGTGTCAATAGTTCAGTTACTGAAATTTAAATGTCACCAGCTCATTAACAGGTTTCTATTGCTTCTATAAGAGTAACACTTCATCACTTGTGTGTTCATTGATGCAGTGTAAAATTAGTACATTTGTGCCTATGCTTTTGGCTGTGCAAGTCCATCACTGCCATAGGGCTTTGCTACAGATTTAGGGTTCATGGTTTGTGTTTTTTTTTTTTCCTGCAGCAGCTTTTTGGATGTGACAAGACAAATAGTTCCTTCTTGGTGTATCATTATCAGTGTTACAACTTCTCAGCCCTAAGATGTAGCTTGGCAAAGGAGTTTTGCAGCTAACACTGAGAAACACTACTCAAATGCCTCAGTCACTTGAAGAGTTGATGATCATAGCTAACTATGCTCACCATACAGTTAAGAACTTATTCACGCTTCTGAAATCAAACCAAAACACTGCATTTATTAAGTTACAACTGGTGCCATGTTCAGCAATTCCACTGATGTACACTGCTGTTTGGTGTACAACCTGCAGTGATCACTTCGGAGTCTCCTCAAAGTTGGGCTCTAAAGGAGGAAAGAAAGAGAGAGAAAAGTCGTGTTAAGTCTCTTTTTATTCCAGCCTCGAACACCACAATTCATCTCTTATGCAAAGAAAACTAAACGTTAAGTTGGCAAGCTAAAGCAAACTCTTGTACACTGCAGTCTACACCATCACTTACTTTGTTTGTATCAGGGTATGATTGGATATGGGCAGCACTAAAGAATAAACTACGCTGCAGAGAGGTCTTTTCCACCTTAGAGGAGTTATACATAAGGTTTCAGACAGACACGCACCTTAGTAACATTCTGCCAAAACAGCTTTTAGCAACACCTGGGGTAGGGGAGGAGGCAGCAGAGAAACTGAAGAAGCCAACCAGAACATTACTGGACATGACACTAGTATTTCCAACACAGCTCTGATACAAGAACAAGTAACCAAGCTCTTTCATCTTGATTAGCATCTTATAGCTGATTAACAGAATGGAATGCACAATTTCAACTCCACTCAGCAAAAGATATTCTCCATGTACAAACACTGAGGAAGGAATCCTTGATGTCAAAGGTACAAACTCAGAAGGGTTAGGGCTTTCAACAGGTGGGCTATTAATGTCTGTTCTCCTTGCTACAAAGAGTCTGAGAGGTAAGGCCCAGCTTATAGTAATCTTCACTAAGACAAAAAACTGAGTTTCTACCCATCTACCCACTTAGTTTTGAAAACTTGTTGAAATTAGATTAATGATAGGCAACAGTGGTAAAAGAACACGCCCCCCCCCCCCCCTTTGTTTTGTTCCCATGGTCACACAAGTTTTGTTTAATTAAAAAAAAAAATCCTAAACTTCAATATGTATTGTTTCACATATTACATAGACATATTACATAGACATACAACTGAATATAAAGAATCCACGTCCCTAAAACTGGGGAAAAAGAAGAGACACACCATATATCCTACCTTACAGATGATCCGTTTTATTTGCACCAGTAACAATCTGACACCAAATTCTTCCTTAATCCAACTGAAATACCACCAAAACCCAAAACATTTTTAGGTATGTTCCCAGCCTAAATTAGAATTTCCAGTTAGTCTGATCAGAATTACAAGTCACTGACTACGGTGGCTTGACCTTGGCTGGCTGCCAGATGCCCACCAAGCCTCACATGCTCTCACTCTTTCCCTCCCTCCACAGGAGGGCTGAGAATAGAGATGGCGTTTTTCACCCTTGTTTAAAAGTGCTGTCACAGAGGCGCCACCAGCATTGCGGACTGGCGCAGCTGTGTCCTGCAGTGGGTCCATTTTGGAGCCAGATGGAACGGGCTCTGTCCAATGTGTGGACACCCCCACGTAAACCAAATACACTGGCACGTTCAAAAGATGGTGGAATCCCAGCTACCAGGTGCTTACAGCTTATAAGAAAGACAGCTTACCCCCGCAAAACCTGACTTTAGCTAAAACTGCTTGTGAGCAATGAAGACTTTGAGCTGTACTTATATAAGCAAGCAAAAGAAACAGAGAACTATAGAAATGAGCCTGTCTGTAAAAAAAATTAAGTTGCCTTTATGTCCTAAGGCAGACAGAGTCTGCACAGTTTCTTTGCATTCTTGATAAACCAGCTGTCACAAGCATTCTTCTTGTCGTAATCAATCCGGGTAATATAACAACATGCTAACACCAACTTAAAGCAGTTAAACAGAAGTCATGCCCAAAAAAACGAAGAAAAAGTTTTAATATAATTTAGTCACGAAGTAATCATAAATAACAAAGTTAAGTTCTCTGTTCATTTTCTGAAATTGCTGACTTTCCAGATGAGCTTACAAAATTTACAAATTGCAGTTTGGATGACACAGACAACTGGTTTTCAAATTATAGTCTGCTGACCTCTTTGGGAGGATGAGAAAAAATAGAACAATAGGCCCTGGGCTATTTCTATTTCTATTTGGGCTATTTCTTTAGGGTCTGTGAAGGGTAATTAAGATAGCCTGCACGTTTTGTTAAGCGTCAGTATAAGTAAGTCCACATCTCTACTGGAAAAAGCAAATAATCAAAAAAAGGAGTCAGATGCAATCAGATGTGAACTGTGCAAGAGTAAGGAGATCCACTGTGGGCATTTTACATGAAATTCATGGTCCAAATAAAAACTAAATGGGAATTAAGAGAACCGGTCAGTGAACATGTCCTATTTGCAATTAGAAATTCAGTAAGATTGTTAACTCACCCTCAAATTTAAATTCTGGAAACTTGGTTAGATCTCCCTCACCATACGCCCGTTGAAGTCTAGCAAGCGATTCATTCATGTCTTTCTGAAACTCAGGGCCTGCATCAACAGGCCCTCCAGCTTGCCTAAAAAACATTGAAAGTTCTGATGAACATTTCAGTTCTGAAATTTCCTGTGGAAGTTCTACATTTTCATGGCCATTCACAAATTAAAAACCTTTCTGACAACCAACTAAAGCAAACCATTTAAAATACTTCCAAAAAGTCAAGATACGACACTCCATAGGGCCTACTTACCTTACACATAAACAAGGTTCTCAGGGTGAAGTACAGGCTTTCTACTATCAGTGATGAAAATCCAAGCTACAGAGGTAGCCTTTTGAGACAGAAAACTACACTGAGTATCCAGGCTTTCAGGGCTCTTAGTTTCACTTGTTCCAGGTGTGATTTCCTAGCAAAATTGTGATTTGTAGCTCTGCTATTTCTGAATTAGTGATCTTGGTTAGTAAAGCTTAACTGTTCTTGCAAAGAGAACATGTTTTGAATACTAAACAAGCAAAAAAACCCCAAGAGACAGGACACCTTGGATTCATACAGATTCAGACAGGAATTTCTTGGGATACAAATATAAAATAATTAAAATAGTAACTCTTTAGATTACCAATGCTCAGTTGTACCAACACAGGTATCACTTATGATTGGTAAAGCCACCAAAAATACGCCTCCCTACACAGGCTAGTTTGTAGGTGTAGAAACACACATCTTCCTCCAGTAGAACCAAGAAGTGGCTTATTTCCTTCCCAAGGAAAATTCCCAAGAATAAATTACACAGAATTACTATAGTATTAGTTTCCTGTTAAGTAGTTCATTGAAACATTACAAGAATCTAAGATTCCATTTGAATGAAGTGCTTATTACTTTAAGATGTTTAATGAATTAGCCTCACAGTTCCACTAATTCTCAATTGCTTTTGGAGGCTATTTCAATTCAGCTTCTGGAAACAAGACTGAAGAATAGCTGTTTTCCCCAGACAAAAAAAAAAAGGGGGGGGGGGGGGGGGCTTCCCCCATTTACAGAGCACATAGATCAGTAAAAATTAACACTGTGTGCAAAAAAAGTTAATTGAGTGCCTTAACTTCCCAAGAAGAATGGCATCAGCTTTACTTTTGGGGTTTTTTTTTGGTTCTGTTTTTTTTTAAAGGGAAAAAAATGGACGTGTTCTGTCAGGTATGCAAGAACAAGCCTTCTCACTTGTGACACTATCAATAAGTGTTGCAAGAAAGCATACCTTAAGTATTTAAAGACCAACCTACAAAGCTAGCATATTTTAACATTTGTCAAAATCAAAATTTTTCCCCCTTTTGCCATCAACCTTAAAATAATTTTCCTTACTTACTTGCTCTTTGTGTTGTATTCTCTGATCTTATCCAAGAAGAGCTTCTGAACTGGATCAAGCTCTTTTGTCTTATTAAAGACAACAGCAGAAAGCCCTATGTTTCTGCGCAAGTGAATGGAAACAGCAGAGCGAAAAATGGAAGAAAGTCGCAGAATCTGATGCAGAATCATGATGACGCTACTGTTTTAGCTAAAAAAACCAAAAAGCCAAAACAAAAATACAGAATTAGTTAGCCCTTTCTGCAATACAAACGCATAAAGCAGCAAAAAATTCAGTTCAGAGATGAGCTTTAAACCAGAAGGAATACTGATACCAGCATGCAATCTGGGGTGAAAACTCAAGCAGCCACTGAGCCCACCGAGCAGCACGCCACCCAGCACCCCGCTGCACGTCCCGTTCAGCTGCGCGCTACCACCGACTCTGCTCGCCTCACCGCCGAGACAAACAAGCAGTTTCAGCTTTTGTCTTGCTTAAAGCAACAATTTTAACCCAGCCGACACCAGCAGCAGCATGGGCCGCCGGCCCTACCGCTCCCCCCCGGTCTCTGTCTCCACTTCACCCGCCCCGGGAACCCCCCGCAGGCGGCGGGGACAGCAGGCGCCGTCAGCCCCCGGGCCCGGATGCCCCAAGCGCAAACCGACGGGGGAGGAGGCGCCCCCGGGCACCCACCGGCCGAGTCACCTTGGCAGAGCCGCCTCGGGCCCCCGGTCCGCCCCGCCCTCCGCGCAACGCACGCCGGGAAACCGCCCCGACCGCGCACACTGGGGGTCCCGCACGGGGGGGGGGGTCCCCGGGCCGGCAGCGCCCGCCCCAGCGCACGGCCCCGCTCAGCTGCCAGCTGGAGGTGGGGGGTCGGGGGGGGAGCGAGAGGGAGGCCGAAGGAGCACGGAAAAAAGTCCCCCGCCCACCCTTACCGCCGGAAGTAGGCGATACGCTTCCGGGTGAGGGGAAAGGGCTCGGAGCGCTGGGGCCCCCGCCCCACCCCCGCCCGCCGATTGGCGGCGCGCAGGGGCCGCCGGGAGCTGTAGTTCCCGCCCCTGCGCGGGGGGTGGCGGTGTCGGCGCGCCCTCCCCGCCCGGGCCCGCGCTGGGCCGCGCTGCCCAATCCCGAGCGCGCGACGGCCTCCTCAGGGCGGCGGCGGCGGGGCCCGCGGGAGCTGCGAGGGCCGCGGCCGGCGGGAGGTGTCGTGCGGCCGCTCCGCTCCGCTCCGCTCGGGGCCGGGGCGGCGGGCGGCGGCAGCGGGTGAGTGTGGCGCGGCGCGGCGCGGCCCGGCGGCCCGTCCCGTGTTTTGTTTCCGTTTCTCCCCGGCGCCGCGAGTCTCATTTCCGTTTCGGGTTCAAACAACGACGAGGCGCCGCCGGGGAGGAGGAGGGGGGGAAGCAGGCGGGGTGGCGGGGGGGAGAACCGGGGCCTGCGGGGAGGAGCGGCCTCGCCCGGCTGCGGCTCTGCACCCGCCGCCGGCCTGGCTGCGGCGCCGCCCGCCCGCCAGCGGGAGGGCCCGTGGCGGCGGCCCGGCGGCCGGAGGAGCGGGCTGGGGCCCCCCGGTCCCGCGGGGCCTCGGCGCCTCCGGGTCAGGTCGCCGCCGGCCGCCCCGCCAGCGGGAAATGGAGGCGGAGGCGGCGGCTGCGGCGGGGCGCGGGGCCAGGCCCTCGGGCAGCGCGGCGGAGCTGGGGCGGGGGGGCAGGCTCTGCCGCCGCGGGTCCTGCGGTGGCGGCTGGGGGCGAGTCGGGCAGCCCGGGCCGAGGTCCGCGAGCCCTCTCCGGGCCGTCAGGACTTGTCTCCGCTCCTGAAAACTCGTTGTGGGTGAAAACGTAAGAGGGTATTTGGCATCTTACTTTGTCTGCTTCCTGGTGTTCGGCCGGGTACGTGCTGCACAACCACTTCTCCCAGTTCGGATTTATTGTCTAACTTCTGACTTGGTAAGGAAGGCAGACAGTGGAAATCTGGCATGGCTCCACCCCGTTCAGTGGTCCGCTGTCTTTGTCTTAAATCCCAACTGGCTGATAACTTGCAAAAGCTGATCTGTAAAGGACAGGTTGTCTGTCTGTGCTGGTCTTTACCAGTTTGAATGATAAGAGGGATTGCTAGTACCAAATGTTCCACGAGCAGCTGAACCACCCGAGCATCTCGGGAGCACGAGTATCTCCAGTGACCGGGCTTCAGTATCACCCAGTAATGTGTATGGGCTCCAGCAGTTGCCCCCACTTCACAGTTACCTGGTAGGATAACAAACGCTCATTCTAGTAGTAGAGTTTGTGCCCCTTTCGCGATGGGCTTGTTACTTAGTTCCTTGTGTTCCAGGGAAAAGAAAAGATAGATCATAATGGAACTGTGGGGTTTCTCCCCTGACTGCAAATTCCAAGCTGTAAAAGATACTGGCATAGCACTGGGCTGTTATGCAGGGAAGAAAAAGGCTCTGTTAACGGGTGCCTTCTCCTGTGTTAGTGGAGGTCTGTGTTGGGCATTATGGTCAGATTCCTTCTTGGATAACAGGTAAGCCTTAGGGCTTTTTATGTTGAAGGAAAAGTAAAAACCAAACAGAAGTCAGTAGGTTGTAACTTTCACAAATCAAGCACAGTTTTACGTGTTCCTCCAAACAAATGCTGCTGTTGTGGTATTCCTACCACATTGGCCCTCCCAGCAAACCAGGCTGTTTGAGTTCTGTTGTTTTTCAGTAGCCTTCAGGGAAGGCTCAGGAAGCTTAGTGCCATCTGAACCTATGTATGCTTTCAATCTCTGCATCATCCTGTGGCAATAAATTTTGCTAGACTTCCTGTGAAATGTTTATATCATCAGGAGTCTCTCTATTCTAGCGTAGGAAAGAGTGAATAATTTTCCCCATTAGATTTCTCTGAACCGTTAATGACTTTATGTGTTTTCATAATGTTATTCTTCCTCTTTCCACCCGCCATCTCCCTTTCTTGCATCTGTGCTCGATGGAACCATCTTTCTTCCTCTTTCTGTACCTGCTGTCTGTGCCTGTGCTCCCCGCTCCTACCTCCCCAGGGTAACCAGAAATGTAGTAGAGCCTGCGAGATGCAACTGCAAAACACCTTTGAAGAGTGAGTGAACAGTTACTAGTCCATCTGCCAATTTGGAGTCCAGTCCATAAGGACTTCAAAATGTCTTACCTAATTCTATACAGTTACTGTGCTGTTATATTTGCTCACTGTGCCTCACTTTGCATTTACCAATATTGAATGTTTTCTGCCAGAAATCATTCAAGATGGTGAGTTCTTTCTGCAGGTCTGCACAGTTTTCTCAGTAAATAAGTTATGAATATGTCCAGGAAAAGAAATCCTAGCCTAACCCCTTTTGTGACCTTACTGGTAAACTCCCTTCCTCACACACACAAAAAAAAAAAAAGGTAACTTGTTGTTTTGGGTTTTTAATCTGATTGCTAATGTAGGAAAGAATTTCCCCTTTTTTTATGGTACCAGTTAGCTGCTTTGGGACTTTTCAGTAAGGGACTTTGCTCAAACCTTAACTTCAAAAAATCTTTTAACAGTCAACCAGATCACCTGTAACCATGCAGGTGTCAGTTCTTTCAGATGTTTAATTAAGCTTGTGTGAATTCTTCAGAAATGGTGTTTCATTCTTCCCCATTTATCATGAAGATGACATACAAGATTAAGTGATTTGGAAATGGGACTCCCAGGACTCTGTTTAGTGGATCCTACCCTGGCAGTTAGGGGATTTTCACAGAGCCAGATCTGTGAGCAGAACAGATTCTGGTTTTGCTTCTAGTGGTGAGGTATCAGTGAGGTGCTGTTTACTTCCTGTCTAGTCTTGGTAGCTTCTTGATTGGTATCATGATTGGTATCATGTGCAGGTAGATTGGTATCATGTGCAGCACTTGATTTCTTCAAAACTAATTTTATGTAATAGTTTTTGAAGGAGGTAATAAGATGAGTAGTTAGAATTTCTTTAAACCTTTTTTGTAACAACTGTACATCTCAGTTGGTTACTATTCCATTTGAGAAATTTTAAAGTTTAATAAGTTCCCTTATTAACTTGTCTTTAATAAATTCTCTTACTAACAGTTGGGTTTGGGATAGAGTAGTCCCAAGAAAGAATGATTCCAGGATGGAAACCTTGCTAATCACTCCTATTGTGGATATTTAAATAGTAACATGTTTTGCTTTTTCTACTGTCATTTTTTTTTTTTCCTCTGTACTCCTGATTCCTACTCCTTTTCCTATGAGTTGGTGGTATTATTTGTCATAAACTGTTAATGTAACTTGGCCCAGTTCTTTATCATATGTATTTCATACTTATGATGTACGGGATGGCTAGTGAAACATGATGATATTATACAAACTATGTCTTTACAGACCAAAGGCTGTGATTCTTTCTTTCCCCCTTACGTTCCAACAGACTCCAGTATTCTACAGGGTGTGAGAATCTGCAGTGTCAATGAGAATATCATCACAGAATAGCTTTCCTTTTAGTTGCTAACATACTGCATTAGTTTGGAACTTAACAAGATGCACTCATTATGCATGTATCATCAAGTGATTGCCCGTGAGAGAGATGGGTGGAAAGATGGGACAGTCAATAAACGCTTTTTTGTTGAGTTTATTTACTGATGAGGAAGTCATGGATCTTCTGTCTAGCTTCCTGTTGCAGCATTTTATGCAAAATGCTGCTTAAATTTATATGCAGCAACTTTCAGCCTTGCTAGGAAGGTAATATGTAGCTGAATCTAGGTGGCATAATACACATAACTTTCAAAGAATTTTCAGAAGTTCTTTGCAACCAGCCACTAAAAGCTGTAGCTGGCCCATAACAAAAACATTCAGTAAATCTGGATGCCTCCAAGAAAAACAGGCTTTGGGCTCTGTGCTCATGTCCATTTATAGTCCTGGGTTTGCCCCTAGAACATTTGTTTGAGGAACAGGTTTTGTCATCATTGTCATATTGTGAAATCTGTATTAGCTTTTGGCTTTATTTTTTAGGTGAATTCTTGTCTTTAAAAAGCTATCCTGTTACTTGGTTTAAAAAATGCTTGATAGGACACGACCCATCATCTAGTTTTGTTGGTCTGTCACTTACCAAAAAATTCTTTTCTGTTCATAGCTCTGTTCTTAAGACATTTTAGCCATGACTAAGAGAGAGGCAGAGGAGCTGATAGAAATAGAAATTGATGGAACTGAGAAACAGGAATGCACGGAAGAAAGGTATGTACTGTCTTTGCTTTTTGGGGTTCTTAGGCTGCGATTCATTTATTTGTTTGTTTTCTGTAATTGGTTTCAGATTTGTGGCTGCACACGCTAGGTTTGGTTATTCAGATTTATTATTGGGTATTGTGTAATGCTTCAGAGATGGCCATGGTTATGAAATAAGTAGAAGTGTTTTCTAGCTAGGCGAAAGAAGTAACTTTATACTGGCAGAAGTAACTGGCTCAGTATGATCTCCCTAATCCTACCATTGATCGTTTCCACAGTTTTTCAACTTTCTTGCTCAATACAAAGGTCTTAGTTTTGCTTGTGCTCTCTTCAGTTTTTCTGTTTCTTATTTAATTAAATTATGGTTTTCTTGAAGTGGAACTGTAGCTGCTGTAGGAAACCGGGATAGGGTTATCGTGTTCTTCAGTCTTAATTGCTTAAATCCCAAACTGTTTTGTTTATCTCTTGCTATGTTCTTAGTAGTTCTTTTCCCCTGCTTTCATGTCTGTAGGAGTATGTCTACATGTACGTGCTGCAAGCCTTTCAGCTTCACTGTATCCTTCTGTAATTGAGATGAACCTCTCAGTTTCTCCAGTCCATTGCTTTACTATTATACAGGGTCATTTGTTTTTAACAGAGCAGAAATGATGTTCTGTATCTATTGACTATATTGTTGTTAGGGCCATTGAAACCATAGATAGCGATGTCTGATAGCCTTTGACTTAATTACCTCAAGCTGTTTTTTTCTTCCTAACGCTTCCCTCCTAATTTTTACAACTGTTTTTGAAAGCGCAGAGAGGCAGATAATGTGTTGCATAGAAATAGCTGAGGCTGGTAGGTGACCTGCTCTTTAAGAACCTGTTTTGGAGAACTGATTCAAAGCAGCTTACTAGTTTCTTCTTATTCTCAGCTCCTTGTATATTTTTACTACTTACAAACTGACTTATGTCTGTATACTTTCTGATTTCCTGCTGTATAAATGTAGAGACACCAACTGTCTATGGTCGTTTTTAAGACGTGAGTCCCATAACACTGATGTTTCTGAATGCCTATGCCAATACTGTGTCATCATTTTAGTGCAGGACAGCCATGACGTGACTGATTCTAACTCTAGCTTTTTTTAAGCTGTTCTAACTTTTTAAGCTTTCCTATACCTACTGTATTAACATGTCGGTAATGGTTTGTTATATTTATTTGCTGTTTAAGCATCGTTGAGCAAACGTACACCACAGCAGAATTTGTGAGTCAGGCTATTGACATCAATGAACCAATTGGAAATCTTAAGAAGTTGCTGGAACCCAGACTGCAGTGTTCCTTGGATGCACATGAAATTTGCCTGCAAGATATCCAGGTAAATTGAAAAGCTATGAAAGATTTAACCTCTTAATGGAGAAGCATTTTACATACATCGTTCCTTTCTTCAATTGTTTGTGGAATTCATGCTTCATTTGGTGTATATTAATTACAATTAAGGGTTTAATTTTACGTCAGGTTCATTATCATCAGACCATTTAATATGTACACACTAACTCAGTGTGAATAAAATCAAAATACTTCTGGAGATCCTGGGGTGAGGATAAGAAAGCAAAAAATTACCACCTTGCAAGTGAAAGAAGAATGAGGGCAACGACAATACTGTCTTGTCTTGAGGTAGCCCACATCATTTGCTGCTGGCTGCCTGAACTTCCCTGAGTCCAATCTGGATTTGAATTTGAATAAAGCGAGAAGGTTTTTATACTATTCAGGTGCATAGATAGCAAAACATTACTTGAGAAATTCCACACATACACGCTATTTTTACAGGTATCACCACATGTTAGACATAACTGTTTTGCGTTGTGTTTAGCTGCATGTTTTATTTGTAGTTATAATCAGACATCTGTGGCTCTCCAGAAACAACAGGGAGAATACTGCTTTAAAGACAAGAGTTTTTATAAAGGTACTGAAAACTGAGAAAAGGAACTGTAGATACTTTTCACAAAGTGGAGGTACTTCCAGGTGTTGCATTGCTGTTTTTTAGGTTAAAAAATGTCCCTGTAAGGGAAGCTACCTTAAACAGAACAAAGTGTCGAGTTTCAAATTCCGATCGAATTCTTTCTATCATGTACTATGTCTACATAGTACTAAAAATATTTGCACGCTTCTTCAGAAAATTTGCTGCAGACATTAGTGTTTCTAAAGTTAAAAGGAGAGTAAGTTTCTTATAACTGTGAGACTAATACATATTTTTAATTTTTTTTTCTTTTCTTTTCTTTTTTTTTTTTTTTTCTTTTATCAAGCTGGACCCAGATCGAAGCCTTTTTGATCAAGGAGTAAAAACAGATGGAACAGTGCAACTCAGTGTGCAAGTAATATCTAGGCAAGGTAAGCAGTTGTATTTGTCTGTTGTACAGCCAAATTAATATTGTAGGAGTGCTTGTGAGCAAACCTAATCCCCTACTATTTCTAGCCGTAAAATTGAGAAAATCACTGAGTGATCACATAGCTTCAGAATGTCTCTTTCATTGTGTACTGTGGTTGTAAGTAGTAATAATTAAGACAAATGTCATGGACTGATGCTATTTGAAATGTTTTTTTACAGTAACTTCATATCAATTTCTAAGTTAAAAAAACAACTGAACAAACCCCCCCCCCCCTCCCCCCAAAACAAACCTGGGTCAAATAGTGACGGTTACAGTATGAGGCTTTCATTAAGGGTGAGCGGTTGCTCATACCAGACCAAGTATCTAAGCAGGCAAAAGATTTTTGTCTAGGTGGGTGACAGTTTAACCTTTGTGAGGTGAGTGAGCTTGTGTGCTCAGTGATTATGAGAGTATATGTAGCTAATAGAAAACTGGTATGAAAGGCTGGGATCACTGTCTAGTGTCTGTCTAGCATTTTCTTTGGATGAGAAGTCAGAGTAAACCGTTGTGACAGAGGAGCATTAAACAGGTGGGTAGAGATTTGTTGATGCATAATTTTTATTTGCTTGTAGTATCAGCTATGACAGGATTTCCCCTTGTGGAATCCTCAGGAATTAGTAGCTTCATTGTTTTGCTTTTTGTCTTCCTTTTCCCCCTCCATATGTCTTGAGTGGAAGGACTGCCACCACTCACTGAAGACAATGTTCATGTTGGGCTCTGGGAACAGCTACAGATGTTTGTTGCCATATTTTCAAACAAACAGTGACAACAAGTTCCTACTGGAGTAGGGTATCTGATTATCTGCTTTGAATTATGTCAGCAAAGCAGATTAGCAAAATTTGGGGAGCACAGTTTGTTTTCTTGTGGCTTCAGGGTAGATTAGACAGAATAAAGTCTTTCTGGTTTGTGTTAACAGTATTAAATAAGACTGACGATTTGCATTTAATGCTGAGTGTCAGGTGACTAGTGCTAGGTTGAATCCTCAGTTCCCTGTATGTAATGAGGATGGAACTACCTTTCTGGTTTTAAAAATAGAGTGGAAATACCCTTCAGGGAACTAGAACAACTGCTCTTAATTCATGCCCAGTAACTTGTAGCATGCAGTGCTCAGACTTCCATTTTCAGAACGATGCAGGTGATAAATATCTTTGCTGTTATCTTCTTTTTTCTTCTGTGTGGTTTTTTTTTTTCTTTTTTAATGGAGGTGCATGACCATATAGCACAAGGAGCTTCTTTCTACTTTTCCCCCTCTTTCTCTCTCCCTCCTTAAAAGAAACACCTGAGTATTAAGTAATTTTGCATAACTTTGGAACAATCCTCAGTGTCGTTTTTCAGGCTATGATGCTTGACACTTAAGCAACTCATAAGAAATCTGTCGGTTGAAGGCGAGTAAAATATGGCAGGATGGAATATCAGAAAACAAACAGCATGGATATAAATAATAAAAGGAAGATATTTGGATCACTAACAGGGAAATGGACCTGTCAGCTCTGACTGCAGTGTCCCTTTGAGCCAGAGGGAAAAAACAGCTTATTACACCATCCACATACTTTTCTTGTATGGATGAGGTATTGAAAGGTTCTTGATTTACTTATTTTTATTTTTTCCCAATTTGTATAATATATAGAATTTGGCTAGCAGTAATCAGCGATGCTAATCCTTGTGATGGATTGGACTCTCTTATTTCTGAAGAGAAAAGCTGTTATGTCAATTCAAGTGTTCTGTCAAATTTTGATTAGCCGTCTGTAAATTCAAAGGAAAAAGCACCAGATTAAATACAGTCCATTGTAGTTCTTTTATAACATTTCATACAAAGATATCTTAATATAAGTTACAGCAGATAAAATATCAGTCCTGTTTATTCCTTTTACTGGAAAGACTGTTCTGTCACTCCGCCTTGCCTTAATTCCTTTCTTCTGACTTGAAGAATGGAGATGTATATGGTTCTCCTGCCATTGTGAGAACAGCAATTTTGAGTGCAGCCCTGTTCTGTACTGCTTTGAACTAAAGCTCTTGCAAGTCTGTAGGGATCTGAGTAACTGCGTTGCATTGTATGTCAAAGAATTTGAAAAAAGTTTTAATTTTGAAGACCTCCATAGCAAATTTTTTTTTTTTTTTTTAAATCCAGACACAAGTTTTGTCTGGTCAAGGCTGTCTCCTGCCTGACTATAGATAATATCAGATTAACATTTTGCCATCCTTAAGCTGTTAAGGTTGATTGGTGTTTTTTTCTTGAGATATGATAAAATGGATTCTGATCCTATCTGTAGTTGCTTACTTTTGCTGTTGTTGATTAGAAAAGAAAGGGGTAGTGAGGGAGGGAAGATAAACTTTTCAGGTTGTAAATTCCAGTGCTGGGTGTATGGCATAGGTTGAAATCTTTTTTGGGAAAACTTCAGAGGTGGAAGATCTGGCTGGCAACCTGTCACGTGAAGGAATCTTTTCTTGCTTTTTCTACTTCCCTAATCAACAGAGTAGAGGCAAGCTTGAATGGACGTACTTGCCACACTTCTTTCAGATGAACTATGGGAGACAGAGATACTAGATTGAAAGGGCTAGAATGAGAGCAGCAATCTCTGACAGTCATTGGTTTGAGCGATAGGAGGAGAGAGGCCTGTATTATGGAGGTGGGCAATGTAGTTTTGCTTTCTGTTTCTTGTTGTTTGCAAAGTATATGAAGAGGTAGTCCAGTTAACCTGCCATTCAAGTTGTTCACGTACTGCATACACAAGCTTAAATGAATCAAGGCTGTGTTTGTGAATGAAAGTGTCTGTAGCTGCTGTTTGTGTTGAGTTCACTTCTGTTATGCACACGCAAAGCACACCTGCAAGAATAACATTTTCTCAAACAGATGCTGGTCCACCTACTTTTTAAACACTTGACTGACATAAGAGGTTAGTGTCTAGCTGCTTTGAGAATTTCTGAGCATGTGTATGTAGCTGTACTATAGACACTTGAACAGATTGTGGGACTAAGTGGTGGTTAAGCACAAAAGGTCCTTTGGATTTAGGTAGCTAAAGTCCAAGTCCTGTTTTAAGTGTGTAACTCCTCATTTGACTGTGTTTTCTAACCTGTTTTTTGCAATAACTAGGCTTTTATTATTTTTAGTATGTAAAGGAACGATTCATAAATGTAATGAAACATACTGATTTAGATTAAAGATGTAGTGTGGCTAATGTCTCTGGCTGTGGTTATTACCAGACATTTCAAGGGGAAAAAAAAAAAAAAACCCAACAGGTTTCCTGTTGGTCAGTCTTAACCCTAGTACATTCTCTAGCTTCAATTAGCAGTGAAGGGGCTTGTACTGGCAACATCTGGACATGTCTTGATAGCTAATGTCCTTGAATTCTTGTACTGCTTGTAGCAGTTTATACTTCTGCGGTGTGTGACACTGTCACATTGTGTTCCACAACTTATGTGCTGTCCAAGGAAGACTGGACATCTGTTTTCTTGTGTCGTGGTAAAGGGAGAGATGTGAGAAGAGATGCAGACAAAGCCAGTGAATTAATGTTGATCTAACGTTGCAGTAGGTTAGGTGGCAGACTGTTACTTCACAACATTTTTACTTATAAGCTGATTCCTCTACAGAGACTCATCACTTTGATCTCCATGTTTGCACTATGGATAAAGCAGTAGATTCACAGTTCTTTTGGCATGTAGTTATTTGACAGACAGTGAATTATTTTGTTGAGCAAGAGTGAACTGTTCCTCTTCAGAAGCTTTTTTTCTTTCTTTTTTGAAGATCAAAAAAAGAATCTTAACCCTTAGTGTTTTCTCTTACCCAGTTCTATCTGACTTTAAAACAAGCCTGTGCTGTGCATGTTAATCTTAGATGGCCTAGATAAAACACTTACTTTCCTAAGTAAGGTACTTGTTTGCTTTTTCTTCACGTTTGTTTCTTCATCTAATCAGCCACTTACTGGTTGTCTACATGTATTTTCACTTCCTTAATTTCATATTGCTGCATGTCGTACTTAATGGTCTTTGTAGTGTTCCCTTTCTAATATTTTTCTCAAGCTGAATTCCTTTTAAAGTCTAGAGGAATACTTGTCTGAAAAAGACTTGGCTTGTTCTTATTTGTACTACAGGTAAGTACTCCATTTGTTTTCCCTTATAAACTGTGAGTGGACTGTGGTTTTAGCTTTTAAGACCGTCACCTACAGAACCTATCATCTCACATTGTGTCCCTCCTGTCTAATCTATAGTAAAGCTCAAAGTAATACCTTATGGCACAAGATACTGAAGTTATTCTGGCCATGTGATGTTCTGTGAATCCTACTTTCAACTGCCTAACCGTACTCAAGGTTTTCCAAGTAATAATAAAATGGAATTTTACAGATTTTTTTCTAATGTGCAAATATGTTTGATAAAAATCTCTTAAAGAAGTGTGGTTGTTAGTTGTTATTATAATGGAAATTATGTGTCACAAAAATTGAAAGATTTTTTTTCTGTTTAGCATATTATAATGACAAGAAAAATCTTCTGTACAATGTCAGAAATTTGGTGAGGCACCAGTTGGACAAAATACCTTCTCAGAAGATGACAGAGAAGGTGGTGATACAAAGCATTAGTAGCATTGGTGAATGTGTTCTTTATTGCTGCAGAATAGACACAGACATATCTTCCACCTCTGTGGTCTAGTATCTTAAATGACACACATAAAACCAAAACATGAATAGCTGATGAAGCTTAAAACATGAAGAATTTTCTAGTTTTCTTTTAACTTGCTGTTGAACACACTGCCTCTTGCAGGGTACTGAAGGAAAATGTTAACTCCTGTGTGTAGACCCCAGAGATACCAGGGAAATACTGTAAAGGCTGAAAGAAATGCCTCTTGGTTGGGGAAAAGAGGTGGATGCTTGTTCTGTTTTTTTGGGGGTTGCTTTTTTTTTTTTCCCCTTTGGTTTGGTATATTTCTTACAGACCAAAATACTTGTTCTTTATACCCACATGCTGAACATTCTGTTCAAGATATGTTAAATGGATCACCTAAATAGAACAGGAAGCTGTAATACTGGGGGAGGAAAGAGGGACAGCTTTATATTCACCTTACTAAAGTATATACTGTATAACAGAATATGTCATTCTAGTTTAGGACGCTTGCAGAAATTTGATGATGCTTTTATGTCATGCTTCTTTCCTAAGTATGCTAACACCTATTAATCAGAATGCTTTAAAGCAATGTTTTTGTCATGTTTGCATTGCTATCTTTAAGTTTTGTGTTTGTTCTTTCTGTACCTAGGGATAGAGCCCAAGCTGAACATCCTTGAAATTGTGAAGCCTGTTGAGACTGTGGAAGTAGTGATTGATCCAGATGCTCATCATGCAGAGGCTGAAGCTCACCTTGTTGAGGAAGCTCAGGTGATAACCTTGGATGGAACAAAACATATTACAACAATTTCAGATGAAACCTCTGAACAAGTGACACGATGGGCTGCAGCGTTGGAAGGCTACCGAAAGGAGCAGGAGCGCCTTGGAATACCCTATGGTAATAATACATGACTCTGTGTGTGTATGCACGTGTGTGTTCAGGTAGAGGCTGGGTTCTTTTGTTCATTTGGGGGATTGGTGTTTTTTCATAAACGATAATTAATTTTGCTTATGTAATTAAAGTGCTCCAGTACCTCAGAGAAGGCTTCTTATGGTATGGGTAAGTACAATGCAAATATCTGCATAAGAGAAGGCTAAAGAGAAGGAGAGTCAATGCTTGTAATAGTTTTATTAAAATCGTGCTTTTTGCCCCATAACCTTCTTGTCATTGCAGTTTTTAGAAAGCAGTTTTCTTCTTCCTCCCCTGCTGAAAAGTATGTGTGTTAGTGATAAAGCTCTTTTTCATGTGCGTCTGAATTTGAGCTAGACTCAGTACTTGGTGGGAGTTGCCTCTAAAGATACTGAAACAAATTGTTCATAGGTTGTAGCATGCCGAGTATCGTGTTAAATTAGATTTTGCATGGAAAGCCATACTTGACTTCAACATACTGGAAAAAGATGATTCAGAACTGAATATAAGTATTCTAGTAGGTCATCATCTCTTTTGAATTAATATTGTTACTTAGCAGGCTGCTAATTCAATTTTAGCTTAGAAAAAGCATCTCTGAATGTCTGCTTAGGATTGAACTGAAACTGTGGGTTTTAGACCTATATCACGTTCAGGAGATTATCCAGCTGAGCTGCTTGTGACTTGCAGAAATGTACTGTCAAGGCATATTCAGCACATGAAGCTGTAGTATCTAAGCAGACCTGCAAAACTGGAATGTATTTGGCAAGTGGGATATTTGGAAGTGTTTAAGAATTCCAGTGAAGTCACAGGTCTTTGCAGGACATGTAGCTTGCCGATATTTTGAATGTATTTTTGATAACTAAAGCAATGTCTTTTTCCATGCCTTTTTGTTGTTCTCATTGGCAAGCACTTCCAAAATAGTTTTCATCATGCTATGCCTGTTGATAATCAGGGATTTGATGCAGAATATTTGAAAAAAAAGTGAGGCATTATCAGGAGCAGACTGGTATTTTTCAGCATGCTCTTCCATTAATATAAGAAGAAAACTACTTAAAACCATGTTGGTTTTATGTTGAATAATGTTGTTAATAAACTTAAATAATGTTGCTGCTTTAAGAAAACTCTATAACCCACAGCTGTGACTTTAATGTCTTTTGTGTCATGGGAGTGCAGATTTTCCAGGAAAATCGTACTAGCTCATTATGGCAGAGATCTATGTATTAAGAATAATAGTGTTCTCCTGATATCAGAAAAATGTGCTAAACAACATTTAAAACTCTATTATTTCTCGGAAGGTAATCTGAGTTGACATTGCAGGGACTTGGATTGAAATAAGGCACCACTAAGTTCTACATTATGATACAGTCAGAAGTTTCTGAGAATAAAGAATGTTCTTAAGGTTCTTATGTAGTCCCCAAAAAAGCCCCCCTTTTTTTTTTCCAACATTTATAAATATAGAGGCCAGTTTCCTTCAAAGAGTTGTGAGTCTTGGTTCTGTTAACTTCTCTGAAATTATTAATCTGAAATTATTCCTTGAATCTTTTCAAAAGACAGGGTATGTTGATATTAAAAGTCTAGTCTAGTCAGTAAATAATCATCATCCAGAAAGGTAGTGGTTCAGTGTCTTCATCCTTACAGGTTTCTCTGTTTTGCTGCAAATGGAGAATTAGGTTTTTGCAGGTCTTTAAAATGTGGCTTTCCCTTTGTGTTATGTTTTGGGGTTTTATTAGAGATTACAAATTCTTAGCTGTTAAAGGTATTTCTGCTAATAGAATCCAGAAATTTGGTACCATTGCAAAGATCCTAGGAAGAAGGAAAATATTAATTGGTATGAGAAATAAAACCAGAAAAGGGAGCAGCAGAAAGCTTGGAAACCATGGAACTGGTTAGAGAAAGCAGTGATTTTTGCTACTTTGAAGATTATGTTCTGTCAATGAGAACGAATTAGCAGCTCTTTTTATGCAAATTCACTGCTGATAGCATTTTGAAGACCAAAAACTTTTTGGTGTGGCTTTTCCCAAAGGATTACATTACATGGTTTTAGGTAGCATCAGTGAAAAATGATACAATGTTACTGTCTTCTATTAAGCAAAATGGATTTGTGGCTCCTAGATAGTGTTTATAGACTTAGAAAGCTTTGCTTTCTTTAATTCTTAAAATAAAAACTTGTCAAGGTGGCATCTGTTTGGGGTATCGTAATTTAAAAATACATAATTATTCTCTCCTGTTTTTTGCCCTTGAGACAGTGAAAGTAAATATTCCTGCTTTAGTTTCCATTTCCAGTTCTTACCCATTGATGTGTTTTAATATATTGCATACAGCGTTAAGAAAGTTTTGAAGATGATGCTTAGATTTACCCATCCTCTTTCTAGCTTGTTCACACTAACACTGCTTGAAACAACAGACGACTTATGTTAAAATGTCGAGTCAACAAATCATGTATTGCACGTATCTCGAATTGATTATTTATTACCATTTCTGTATGTTCCTCTGCTGAGTGAGTTGTCTATACTTCTGTGTGTTTGGCACTGGCATTTAAATGACGTGCATGTTATGTTCTGTTGAAATGTTGGGAGTCCCAGAACTTGATGCTGTGGCTTGTTTGATTCAAATACAGGCATGCATTGTATCAAATCGTGGTTTAATGGTTTATTTAATGTTGTCTTTCTAGATGTGGTGTGTTACACTTACTGTTTTATATATTTATCTCTTTATATATGGATATATACATACATACACACAGGCATATATATCTATATATACACACAGAGTACGTGTTTATTAGCCCACCCCTGTGGTGGGGCTGACCCCAGCTCGCAGGTGAGCCTCCACCCAATCACTTGCTCACTTCCCCTTCAGAGGCATGGGGGGAAGAATCAAAAGGGCCAAAGCATGTTAAAAAAAAAAAGGAGGGGGTCAAGATAAACACAACTTAATAAGCTGTCCTGGCTGTGTCCCCTCCCAGTTTCTTGTGCACCCCCCACCTACTTGCTGGGGTGGCCGAGTGAGAAACAGAGAAGGCCTTGTGTCAGAGTCCAATACTCTCTGACCAGGTTCTTTTAGATATTCCATGCATGGAGGGTGTAATGTTTAATACCGAATTTATTTGAAGATGGTTGATGCTACATGGGATTTCTGATTTAGCAGATTGATCCAAATACTAAAAAACCCAGTACAAATGTAAGTTACACTTAGAAAAATACAGCAATTGCGATATGCTGTTCAATCACAATACCAGTGTGATTCCCATTACCCGTCTCTAATATGCTCACCCTCATGATGTCGGGTGTCCCCCGTTGCCAGGAAGGAATACATGGGTTGAAACGAGCCCAAGCCCGTTGTTCTCTTCGAAATTCTTTGGCTGGTTGCCTAGTTTGTGTACTCTGTGTTGGGCTGAGCAATGTATTCACTCCCCCCATGCTCATCTGGCTGACTCAGGGAGACGTTTACACCACCAGTTGATCCGCTCAGCTGTTGATAGCTGTATATCTAAAAGAAAGGTCACCTTCCATCTCCTTTTTATTGAGATAAAGTCAGCTTCTTTGCATTGTTCTCTGAGCTGCATGGGCACTCCACCCTTGCCCATGTCCTCTGAGCCGTCTTCCACTGTAGGAGAGTCAGTTCCACCCCTTAGGCTTTAGTCAGTCACACCTTGACTCTGTGCCAGCACTGCTCAGCAGTAGCTAAAGCATCTGTGTGTCACCAACCTAAAACATGGGACCATATGGGCTGCTATAAAGAAAATTAACTCCATCCCAGCCAAACCCAGTACGATGGTGATTTTAAATAGTTTAGAAACTGGGATAATGTGAATGAGTTTAGAATGTAAGATTTCGTCATAATCACATGCTGATCAACATATTTGAGAAAGAGCATCCCAGTGTGAGAGCGACTGCTCTTTTTTGAAACTAAAGCCCTATGGAAAAAGAAAAATAATTATTTTCTGTGTTTGAGAAATGTTGGGCGTGGTTCTGATGTAAAAGCTTTTGCTAAAGAAAATCCCTTTTTTTGCCCTTTCTGTCTCCCCACCAAGCAACACCACTCCATCAGCATTTTAAGAGGAGTCAACTTCCCATCCAGTCAGATTTGGTCATGGTAACGACACTTCTTGGTGTTATGTATTTTATCTTATGGAAGTTGTTGTATAATTGAAAATATATCATCATTGGACTTAAACTGAATAGCAGCACTGACTGGCATAGAAGCAGGACCTTTTAAAAAATAAACAAACATGTAGGTAACAAGAACCCCCTAAATAAAGTTTTGTAAAAGGCCTTCAGAAAAGGTTGTACAAAAAAAATTAACTCCTGGTTACGCTTGTTTGAATGCTGTGGATCAGTAGCCACTTGTATTTCATTCTTGTCAGTTACAGTATGGACTAGCTTTGTATCCTCAGTGAGGACAAACCTTGCAGTATATAATGGGGCGATTTGCAGTTTTGTCTCTCTTTTCCCAGACCCAGTGCAGTGGTCGACAGACCAGGTGCTCCATTGGGTGCTGTGGGTGATGAAGGAGTTCAGCATGACTGACATTGACCTCAATGCGCTCAGCATTCCCGGGCGGGAGCTCTGCAGCCTCAGTCAAGAAGACTTCTTCCAGCGCGTCCCGCGGGGAGAAATCCTCTGGAGCCATTTGGAGCTTCTTCGAAAGTGTATGGGACATTTTCCTGTAACTGATTCTACTTATTCCCCCTCCCCGCTTCTCTCTTTGCTCTCACCCCCCCCTTCCTTTAAAGATGAAGCTGATTGTGAGCAGTTGTTTTTCCTCTAATATTGGCAGTAAAAATGAGGGCATCGATAAAGATAACAGGAGGTACTAGTGAGAATGTCTGCTGTTATGAAACATGTCTGCATACTAAACACTGTTTGCCTGTCTTTCATCAAACTTCGTAACTAATAAGGAGGAAGTAATGACTGATGATTCCTCCTTTGTTTTAATAAAGATTTTTAGTTTGTGTATCTCTTGAATTTGACAGTTTTATAATTAAATATTGATTGTGAGTTATTTAATGGACGTCTCTGTCATATAGAAGTGAAGATTATTAAGCATAGGCAATGAAATCCTTAGATTGTACACAACATAACCGATAAGTGATGCACTGTATGTCTCTAATACAATAATTTATGTGTGCATTTAAGATTTACCGTGCTTAGATGCAACTTGGCAGACCAAAAACTATTTTCATCTTCATTTACATGACATGCATTCTCCATCCCCTAAAAGCTTTAGCTATAAGATGCCTTGCAATTCACCATGTACATCCTTATTTCTAAAAATTGAATGACAGGTATTAAATGTCTACTCATAAGACCATGATCTATGCATGTCTCTTGCAAACTGATACCAAATTTTGACTTTTTTCCTCTATGAAATATGAAAGTTTTTGATCTTCAGGTGACTTGAAATTTGTGGGTAAAATAGAAACTTCCTTCTTTTTTTTTTTTCCCTAATTTGCAGATGTGTTGGCTAGCCAAGAACACTCTGGAGAAATAGCAACTGTTACTATTGATCAGCGTAAGTACTTCTGCCAGCAGTTAATTCACACAACTAACTGTTTGCAGGTTTATCACTCTACTTTGGTTCAGTGTTGTAATAGTACAACATTTAGAAAATCACTCAAGAGAGTAGTTTGCCTTGGTGAGGGGAGGAGGGCATATTTTAAACTTCAAACCAAAATGTTGGGTTTCTTGATATTGTGTTACTGGTCGAAAAGTGATGTTATGACCTGAACTATGAGAGTTTCTAACTTTTATTTTGGATGGTGCGTTTTCCACTCTCTTGAAATAAGCTCTCTAGGATACCTATTTGAGGTCTTGAGTTCTGGGTTTTTAGGTTATATTTTGCATTAATTAATAGATCTATTAAAATGTTACAATTTCAAAAGAAAGCATTTCCAAAAACTGAAAGGGAGTGTGGAAGAGAGGACTTGCTTAGAAACCAATACTAGGAAAAAATACATTAAAGTAACTTCCCAGTTATTTGAAACTCATTCTTCCAGCTGAAGCAGTGTCATCAATTATTAAAATGAATCCATTTTCAGAAGACTGGTAATCAGCTTATATGTTAAATAGACAGACTGTGTATTAGTTAAAGCCAGCTAGAGCAGAGCATTTGCATCCTCTTATACCATTGCAATAGAAGGATATTTAATTGCTGTTTGAATAGCAGATATGGAGGGTTGTACAGTGACTATAGAGAAGAGTACATTAGATTAGATCATATGGGAACAGCATAAAGATGAAAACAAAGGCATGAGAGGGTGTTTTTCTTTTGTGGAAACATGTAATACACATGATAGTAAAAGTAATGTGACATCTATGATCTCTACGACAAGCCTAAACCCACAATTTCCAATGTAATAGGGAAAAAGTCTAAATTATTCTTAGCATTGTGACTTATACAGTGTGTCTTTTTAGCAAAGGAAAAAACTAGCTCCTAGATGTTATGATAATACAGGTAATAAATAATATATGCCTCTTTCTGTGCCAGCAATTTATAATTGATGTTTTGCAATGTTCTCTGCTTTACAGCTGTGCAGATTATTCCAGCATCTGTACAGCCTGCTACCCCAACCACCATTAAAGTAATAAACAGCAGTGCAAAGGCAGCTAAAGTACAGAGAGCTCCAAGGATCTCTGGGGAAGATAGAAGTTCCCCTGGGAACAGAACAGGTATTGTCTCCATTATTTTTAAATGCAACTGCAGTAAACACTCATTAATTTGAATTACAGTTTTGTAGAACACATCTTTGTCACTCTAAAATGTGAGGTTTGTAGAAGTCCATGTGGTATGAAGAGGACTGTAGCTACAAAATATTTTGCAAGCACATGCAGACCTGGCAGGCTGGTTAGCTCACACAGGCACTATTTTAATGTGGTGCTGCAGCTTTTGAGTCCTGCAGTAAATAAAATGCATAAAATTGTTTCTCTTCCTATCATTTAATAGTCTGTGTCCTCTCAAACCACTGCATAGCATTTATTCAAGCTTTTAACTCCTTTCTGCTTTCCATTTGCAGAAAGGGGAGAAAATAAATATGTTGTAGAATCCTAGCCTAGCTACTACTTGCCCTGCTTATTCCCCTATTCCCCTCCCTCTCCCCGGTTCGGTGGCTTTAGAATTTAGCAAGTTTCAGATTTCTTGTTTTGTTAAATGAATGCACCTTCTGGTAAACTGCACACTAAATCTGAAGTTTATTTTTGGAATTACTGTTATTTGTACATACTCTGTAATTATTAATAAGTCATCTGAATTTTTTAATCTTATTTTTTCTTGCTGTCATTTTTGCTTTGGTTCTCTCCACTGTTTTGAGTTTTTCTGTTAAATCCTTTCCTCTCCTTTCCCTTGAATTTTTATTTGTTTTAAACACTCCATAAAAGTCTATTATGATATCATTCAGGATTCTTAGGCCAAGATTTTATCAGCTGACATCGGTGGGGAAGTGTCTGTGTTTCTCCCTTGAGACATTAGGTCTGCTATCTGTACGTCATTGAGAATTTAGGGATTTAGCTGCATATATGTGAGTTAAAAAGAAATCTTCATGACTGGACATGAAAGATGTTACACTGACGTAAGCTGAAGTTTGGGGGGGGGGGGGGCTGTTTTGTGTTTCTAATATTTCATGTTGAAAATCGGAGGCTAAACTATTCTTTAA
This sequence comes from Pelecanus crispus, assembly GCF_030463565.1. NCBI lineage: Eukaryota > Metazoa > Chordata > Aves > Pelecaniformes > Pelecanidae > Pelecanus > Pelecanus crispus. Next base: position 119,346,239 of record NC_134643.1, read on the forward strand.
AAAAGCACCTTCCATTACGTATATGTGTGTGTGTGTGTATGTATGCCTGAAGAGGAATAAGCAGCTCGTGCTAAATCTGTTCTATTCAGGGGATTGATATGTGTCCAAATGACTATGTGTAGCATTATATAATTTTTTTTCTTAAGTTCTAGGGACAGATTTATGAGAAATCTTGATTATTTTTTTTTCTGTATTCATCAGTTTATTTTTTAATGGATTAATACTGATGACTTTGCAGGAAAATCTTTACAAAAGAATAATTAGAAGAAATTAACAAAGTGCAAGTTTTTCTTCCATCATATGTTCTATATTGGTCTGCTTTAATATGTTGGTTGAAAATTTTTAGCTATGACAGGAACATAAAAAGTAATTGAAATGGATCTTGTTATTCCTATTTCAATAGGAAACAATGGCCAGATCCAGTTGTGGCAGTTTTTATTAGAACTTCTCACTGACAAAGATGCTCGGGACTGTATTTCTTGGGTTGGCGATGAAGGAGAGTTTAAATTGAATCAACCTGAACTGGTTGCACAAAAATGGGGACAGCGCAAAAACAAACCCACGATGAACTACGAGAAGCTTAGTCGGGCTTTGAGGTAAGACTTTTTAGGAACTGATCGAGTATGAAGCGATTTGCTTCCACTTGACTACTTTATTTTTAACTATCATAATGCAAGATTTGCAGCTTTTTTAGTAAAGGGATAAACAAATTCTCAGAAGCTACTCCTTCCCACCAGGTCATACTAGTCTTAGGGGCAAGGTGTTTATTTGGGGGGGGGGGGTGTCTTTTGGGTCTTTTCTTTTTTTTTTGTTTTGTTTTTTTTTTTGTTTAAAGAAGCTAGTACAAGAGCTTCTTGAAAATATATTTTATTTTTTCAAGATTATTGAACACTGACACGATAGTTAATTTGGGTGGCTCACTTTTGGAAATATATTTCTTTTTGATGTATCTTCAGCATTTATGCTTTCAGTAGTGTGCCAAACAATATTGATTATTGGTGAAAGATGCAGAAATACGTGAATACTCTGAATTACTGATTTATTTTTGTATTTTACAGTTTACTTGTTTGTGTTCGTCTTGCTCTTGTTATGGTATAAAGCGGATACTTTCCTGTAATTATGTAATCATTAGTAGTTTTCTGTATGTAACAAAACTTAACTAAGTTCAAGTATTCATTGATCCATTCCATTGTTCTTATGGTAGGGATGTTAAACTGAAAAATACAGTTGACAGGTAAGTTTCAACAGTTGTCGTTATTCCAACATAGTGAACTCTTATTATCTGAAAAATGGAAGCGTTTCAGGCTGTCTTCATTCCATCACGATTCTGTAGTTTGACATTGGTAAAAGAGACTTGTATTATTGAATCACTGTAGATGATGTGCTTGAGAATGGGGGAAAATGCAAGTACCTGAATTTTGTACTTTTTGATTATTTGGGCCTCTGGAATCATTTGAGGATTCATCCAAGTTCTCTGAAATCGTTAAGATTGAACTTCTAATTTCTTAATCTGATATGGTTAAATCTATTTCTCTTGATTAGTTTTCAAGGAAGATATTTATTGTCTAATCCTGCAAATTATTTAAGCAGTTTTAGGAACTCTTTTTATATGAATGAAGTTGCATATTGGTTGAAGTCTGAGATCTGAGATTTACTTTTCAGCATTTCCACTTTTGGCTACATTTTTTTTTTTTTAAAAAGGAAGTAAATTCATCTAGCATTGTTTAAAAAAAAATATACATCAACCTCTATTTTTAAATACCTCTATGAGAAATGATAGTAAAGTTACCGTATTCTGGCTTTCTTTAGTCTTTTAGGGAGGATTTAAATAACATCAATATGCATAATGCTGAATGAGTACTTTCACTGTGGGAAATCGAAGTCTAGAAGACCATGAATGGCACAGAGTCAGTAAAGAATGACTGCTCAGCATCTCATTTACATGAACAGGAGGCATCAGAAGAAACGGGCAGGCACCAGATACACAGCTTAACTATACCCTTTCCTCTGTCTTGTAACTTCTTTAGACATAGTATTGCGGATGCCAGAATTATTTTATGAGTTTGAGAGGAAAGTGGACAAATTAATAAAAAAGAAATATTTTGAAGGATATTAGGTATGGAAAGAGGCAACTTCTAGAAGTTCCTGAGCCCCAGATCATTGAAAGCAAGGAAGAGCATCAATATATGCTTACTGTACTTTCATGCTTTTCCTTAGGCATCCTCTTTTGGTCTGTTGAAGACTACATCCTGTTTTGGATAGATCTTTGGTTTGGTCTTGTGTGGCTGTTCTTGCATTATTTCTGTATTAAATTAGAATGTTACTTTGTTCGTAGGATCACAGAATCCCTTGGGTAGGAAGGGCATCAGGAGGTCTCTGGTCCAACCTTCTGCCCAGAGCAAGGCTTTTCCAGTAGAACTGCTCCCCAGCCTGTATTGTTGCAATACCATTCCCATATTTCCAACCTGGTTTTGTAAATCTATGCATTTGTGTACTGAAGGTATATGTGAAAACTTTCTGGAACATAAAAACTATGTAAATGATGCTAATGTTTTTTGGTGGTTTGTCAACAAAATCTGCAGAAGATCTCAAAGGCAGCTGAAGAACTTTAGAATAATGTTCTTATCACTGGGATATTAAACAGATGTCTGCACAGTAATTTGCATAAATCACTGTTAGAGAAGTTTTGCATTTATATTTTAGTCACAGAATTACAGAAATCACATTCCTGAAAATGTTGCCATTTTGGCAGCTGCATCAATATTGACATGTTTTCTAACACTTGAATGTCTGAAGGGATATTTAATGCCTCTTGCTACTCCCATGATAAACACTGTTGCCAAGCTAAACTTTTATTAAATGGTAATATGTTTTGTTTACTAATGTACTGAAATTACTGTGTCAATTGTTAGTTAATACAGAAAACAATGTTGATGATACTGAGAAATGTGCTAGCTCTTCTGCCCAGCTGTAGGAAAACCAGACAGTATAGAAACTAGGGCAGGGTGGAAAACAGAAGAGCAGCTTTTTTTGTTACATACACCTTGGTAAGTTTTCTAAAATCAACATTTCTTTAGTTATCCAGTAGGGAAGTGAGACTCGAAGAAAAATAATTCATCTCCTGTATTATTCTGAAAGAAAGTTTTCGTGTGACTCAGAACATTCCAGTAACTAAGGCTATGTAAATTTGCATGGGTATTTATTTATTTTTAGTTTTCTGTGTTTTTGAATAAGCAAATGCTGTAATCAGAAATGCATTCAACGTAATATTGAAAAAATCCTTTTACCACATTGCCTCAATTCCAACTTGAGTGTTTCTAGCATGAGATGTGGGAATCTTGCATGGTTTTGCATAAACGCAGACTAATCTCTTGTGGTTCTTTTTCCTTTCTGATCATAGCAGTAATGCAGACTAAATCATTTAAAGAAATGTATTCACTTTTGTAAAGCATTTTTCTACAGCATTATTTTGAGACGGGCATTATTGTACAGGATTGTACAATAAATGTAAATGCTTGTACAATGTTAAGTAACTTCAAAACCAAAAAAATCTTGGCCAGTGGCATTTGACATATGCCATGGCCACATTTTTCAAACTCTGGCTTTCTGCAGATGCTTCGTATTGAACCAGGTGAGCACAGCTCCCCGTTCCCCAATTTCTCTATGTCCAGTACCCTCTCACATTCAACATGAATGCCTGCCCAGTGTTCCCACATGCTAAACTATACTGTATCTCTCTAAGCTGTATGGTATTTCACACACGAGGGATACACCAGGCTATTGCTCGTCCTTCCCTAATTCTGCCCAGTACCACAAGACTGTACTTGAAAGCTGAACGTAAATTACCATCCCACCCTCTAGGTTACAGGGTTCATCTGACCCGTTATAACTAAACCTCCTTGCCTCACTGGGAAGCTGAATGTGATGGACACCATATAACAGATGCTTCAGCTGGTGCCAGGAAGATGCTTTGGAGGATAGGGCTGGCGTGGAGAAGTGCTGAGTGGCAGTGGAGCAGCAGCAAAGAACAAGCAAAGTGATGTGAAGAAGAAAATAGAGAGGAGTTGAGGGAGGCGCAGGTGCTAGCTTGGGGGGATGCAGTGAGGAGAAGGACTGAAGAGGAAGCTTTTCTGTAACTATATGGCATTGAGGAATATCACCTCTTTCCCACTAGAGCTGGGAGACAGAAGTTAGTCTTTTAATTGACTTGATTCTCATTCACCAGCAAAATTATCTTTGCTTTACAAGCATGTATGTCACTTAGAGGATTGAGTTTCAGACAGTCGTGAAATCTGGGCTCATTTGTACTACATTTGGGTGATGGTTTTGAGGAAATTAAACTGTGAGTTGTTGTTGTTGTTGTTTTGTTTATTTGTTTGGGTTTGGGTTTGATTTTTTTCCAAATTTATCACAAGCTTGTTAAGCTCATCAAGTCCAAGTTATGTCCCAGCCACTTAGGTTTTCTTAATGAGAAATGTGACATACGTTCTATTAATGCCTGCAGTGAGATAAGATCAGCAACAAAACTGTACAATTCTAACTCCTGTTTTACTGGTATCACCTAAAGTTTTACAATGTCTCTGGAGTACAGTGAGTCATGTAGACTTTGTTATCTTTACTGCATTTCTGCCCAGTATGACAATTCTTTCATGACACAATGTAAAAAGTATTCATAGTTAGAGAAGTCACTTAGTTGTAAATAAAGGCAAAGGATGTAGTTTTGCCAGCATATGAACTACTAAAAAAAAAACAACCCACCCAAACATGCCTTTATAGTTTTACTTCCATCTTTGAAAACAATAGGGAGGGAATGGTTGCTTTAGTATCATAGAAACTAAAACTACAATGCTAATTTTCAAACTGTTTCCAACATGATTTTTTTTCCTCAGAATAGCAGAGGCAAGTGTAAAGAAAGCAAAGGACAATAATGAGGGGGGAGAGACGATACATTTTCTTCTTAAGGCAGAGCACTATATAAAACTTATTCCCCCCCAAGCTGTTTTTAAACTGCTCTGATACCCTCATTTCTGAACTGGTGCTTCCGACTGCCTATAAAATAATTACTGTGTTTTGTTTCTCCTTGACGTATCAAGGTGCAGGGACAATTTTCAACCCTCTTCACTTTTCTCATACAAGAAAACGCCTAAACAGTATCTTGGTATCTGAAATTACATGAGAATCTTGATGAGAAAAAGACTCATATTTTGGCCTCTGAGTGACCTTAAGTGAATAACCGATGCATATGGAAGTTACAGATGCTGAAAATTCACATCGATTTTTTTCTTTATTTATTTTTTTCTTTTTACAGGTATTACTATGATGGAGACATGATCTGCAAAGTGCAAGGCAAGAGGTTCGTGTACAAATTTGTTTGCGACTTGAAAACTCTCATTGGCTACAGCGCAGCAGAGTTGAATCGGTTGGTCACAGAATGTGAGCAGAAGAAGCTAGCCAAGATGCAGCTTCATGGCATTGCACAGCCAGTTACAGCAGTGGCACTAGCTACAGCATCCCTGCAAACAGAGAAAGATAATTAAGCACTAGGACCTGAAATTGGGAGCCTGAGGCCTTTCCTATATAACGAGAGCAGTTGCTGCTCTTACCTTTATCAGAATTGGAAACTTCTTTTGTTCCTTGACAGTACAACGTAGAGCATGATTTTCTATAAAGAACTGGGACTCGCGTAAATTTGGATCTTTTAACAGCATATATTTCAATATAAGTTAAGGGATCACCACAAATTCTGCCACTTTGAGTCAGGGCCTCTGTCGTATGCAATCTGGAATTGGTGAGAAAAGTTGAACCGGTCAGTGCTCTGTGTCCACAGCTGTGCAAAGTAGTTTTTGCAGCGCTTTTAACAAAAATGAAGTACCTACAGCAAGCAGGCTGATCAGATGTCTGAACTCAGTCCTTTCCAGTCTCTTGTTCTCTGCTGAACTACCAAATGGCATTTGATGCTTTCAAAGTTAAACATGTTCATTATTCTCATTTAATCAAGCAGAGCCGAAAGACACATTAAACGTTACAAGCATCAGGTTCTTAAAATAGCTTCTGTGTTTGTAAGCAAGGGAAACTAAGACTAGACTGAACTGAAGATCAGTGCTGAAGAAGGAGATCCGGGTTTAGATCTGGCTTGGGTGAAAAGCCAATTATGAGTATTTCATTGTAATATGTAGATAATATGCATATATGAGGGCAAGTACTTAACCTGTTTTGAAAGACATTGTTAACGCTAGCCATTTAGCAAAAAGCGAAGACAGACGACTTCCCCCGCTACCACCCCCCATCAGGTGATTTGAAAACTTGAAAAAATAGCCCTCACCCAAAGAGTAGTTTGTTTTGGTGGGAGTTTTTAATGCTCTGTTCTGCGAGGTGCTTATACCTGCACGGTAGTCAACCTTAGTAACTGAAGACTTAAGTTAGTCACAGTCAGTAGTCCCTGTTTAGAAACAAAATGCAAGTTGAAAATAGTTTTACAGAGAACTGAAGTTTAATTTCCAAATTATTGTACAGTCTGACATATATTAAAATATGAAGATGTATTTTTTATTTAAAACTAATTTCTTTCTGGACTTCAAGTGATGTTATTGAAGCTTCATAAGCCAAATGCATGCTCCAGAGCTGGGTGCGATTTGAAGTCTGGGTGATGAATAGAAATAGTTGGAACGTATCCTGAATTCTGAGCTACAGAGAGTACTTCATGCCAACTTATACCTGCAGTAAAAAGTAGGCTGCGACTTTTGAGCTTCTGTACTGATGCCTGTTAGGCTTTTTCTTTTGATGGCTGAAAATGGTGCAATTTGGGGTTTGCTTTTGCCCCTTCATGTTATTAAATGGTATAAATATTGTGTTGCCATACATGTTTTCCAACTTTTTGTAAGTGCAAACACCCTCTGGTAACACATAACAATTAAAATGTAAGTGTGTAAGGGAAAACTTTAAAAAAAAAAAAATCTGTGAGGGATCGAGCTACTCTTAAACCTTAAATCAAAAGTGCTTGTGCAGTGAGGTTCTAAACGTCTAATGTGTTTGTACTGAGTAGTGAGAGCACTGGGCTGTTGCTCTTGATCTGAAAAGGAACGGTCTTACTTGGAGGCAGAGGGCAAAGAATGCAGAAGACTCATGTTTATTTTGAAGATGCATTGAGGACAAAGCTTTTTGTTTATAGGTGGATGGTCCTCTGCAAATAGTTTTTGCTTAACTAGAAATCTTGCATGTAGTTCTAGCCTGCTTTTTTCATCATCACCACAATTACAATTTTTTTTTTGCCAGATTCTTTAACTCGTCATATTGTTTTCATTCTTGAGCTCTTAAAGCACTCCATCTGCTGAGCATGCTGGTTTTATTTTGTTTTTAAAAAAAATCTTAAGCCCTGAGCAAAATACGTAAATGCATCTGTCACGAGAGGTCAACCATCAGTCCACTTATTACTGTTACAGTAGTTTGATTCCACCAGCTGGCAAGTGTTTGAGGTGACTGACGCAAATAGATGCAGGTTTGCCTACTAAGAATAAGATGAAACTGGTAGTTCGGTGGCAGCAACTAGGTATGTAACACCGCTCCATTGCTAAACAGAAGTCCAATACAAGACACTAGTTTTATTTAGCAGAGTTCTTGAGAGGCCTTTTTAGTGCAAATACAGTATAAAAGGAAGAGGAGATGAAAATACTAGCTTTCTAGATCAAACTGGACCATGGGAGGATAAACTAACAGCGAAAATGAAATGTAGTGTCAGTACTTTATCCCCCTGACTGCTCTTGTGACATGATGAGCCCTCGAGGGGAAACTTCTGATATCGCGCTGCCTTTGTAAATACCTCCAATTATTGTTTTGCAGCTCTTCAGTAGGTATGGTAGTCCTTTGGGTTCTTTGTTGTGGGATCATCTGCTTTTCCACCGTGTTCTAATTAGTAAAGAAGGAATCTTTCAAACAGTATAAAATCGCTGTCGCATTCTCTGTAGTTGAGGGAGAAATCTGTGACTAACTTCATGTCTTCAATAAAATAAAAGATGTAGAATATATTGTCAAAGGTTGTTCTGTTGCTGCCGGAAGGAAAACATAGAAAGAATATTCCCAATTTTTTGTAAAACGGAAGGTTTTTTGCCTACTTTTTACTCTTTAAATAAAGACACTTATACTCTGCTAATAATTATGTATTTCTTTTGTGTTTTGCATTTTTTTGGTAATTTTACATGAAACAATTGTTTTCTATTTTTACTCTTGATAAAATATTTGTGCATAAAATGTCAATATAGTAAAATAAAAAAGTTATACAGCTAGTGCCTGTTGACCTCTTAATTTTTCAGAAACCCGTTTGTAATGTCATTCCGGTGCAACCAGTTTCAAGATGAATGCATGCACTTCATTCTCATTAGCCTTAAGATCACAAGCTCTTTACAGGAAGATGGCAGACTGTTTTCTGAAGATGCATCTTCTTTGACTCGATACTTGGCTACATGTTTCTACTTTTAAAGTGGAACTGGGTGTCCTTCATTACTGTAACAGCTTTCTTTAACATCTTAATTAGTCTCAAAACGCTGCTTTGATAAGAATGAAGGAAGTGTAACAGTAGGACAAAATGGAGCCCTGTAAAATAGTTACTTTTATGCCTTTAGGAGTGTTTAAATTGGAAAGGTTCGTGTTGATCTGTGATCTTTGGACTTTGTTTCATTCTTGCAAATAGCCCTGCTGGCTTCATGTGGCTCACTAACCCAGTTGTTAGTACTGTCCTTGTTAAAAAGAAGAAAAAAATCTGATTATACTCTCATGACCTTATTTTTCAATCATGTCTCAATAGAAATATTCTTATGATACCTCTGAACTCCTCCATCTGGACTGCCAAATTCAAGACTGAAATATTTTGTCATCTTTAAACCTACCAGATCACTTGATTTCAAAATGTTTATGTTTAGCTCAGCAGCAACAGCATGTAATGGACTGAAAATAATTTTTGAGAACATTTCAACAATTTGTTGGCCTTCTTTTAGAGTACACTTAAAAATGTTCAGTATTGTATTAATTGAGGACCTTTTGTTTGTGTTTATAGTTATTAGTATCTTTATGCTGGTGAGAGTTTGTTTTGGGATTCCCATTCTCAGACTGAAACTTTTATTGGAACAATATAGGGAATTACAGACTAACAGCTGCAATTAGCAGTCCTAAGCAAAATAAGCTGGCATGTGGTTCCATTGCCTGATAGTGAAACAAGGTTGATATAAGGTCCATTGACAGAGGTTTATGGGAAATTCTTTCTTTTTTTTTTTTTTTTTTTTTTTTTTTTTAAAGCAGCATGATGTAAGATCCATTCACACAGGTCTACAGGGAATATTTTTACTGACGAGGCTGGTGGGTTTTGTTTTTCAAGATCGTACATATTCTTGAAGGTTGTGGTTTTGATATGGCTATATCAGGACTTCTACAATATATTCGGTTTGATACTGTATAATTTTCTTGTCTTTTGGAAAAGTAATTCTTAATATGGATGATGCTAAACAGAAGATTACTCAATAGTTAAAGGAGAGGAATGATTGACTGGTTTGAGAGTTGTGATGCAGAACCCAGTACATGAGACATAATATGACTCAGTTAAATTTTGCCTCACTATTTCAGGATTAGAGCTCACAGCATCTAATCAGGCACCAAACTGAGATTTCATCATCTTGTAACTTCAGAGTATCGACATGTTAGCCATTAATAGTTTGAAACTAAGGTTAAAAAATGCTGAGGAGGAAGAAACAAATGTTGAGTGTCTGCCTTTAATTAAAATTGTTCTTTTTCTCGTGGAACTGGTCTTCTGGAAACCGGAATTAAATGGCACTAATGGCAGCGGTACCAGAAGAGGTATCTGTAACCCATGAAATGGTTCGCTTTTACCTGGAAAAACAGAGGAATCGGTTGTTGTGTTTGTGGTGCGTGACACACAACGTCCACGTAGGTTCTTTTTGTAGGTGGTGTCACCATAACTGGCTATGATGGGAAAGAAAGAATCCAAAGGTAATTAGTTATTGATCATAGTTGTAAGCAACTTACTTACGCAGTTACTTAATAAAGGCAGTTTAAAAGAGAAGGTAACTCTATCAGAAACAGCTGAAATCCTCATGTAAATAGTTGCCTCATGTTACCAGAAACACCTGAAACTTACCTGCAGTGCATTAGTTTTTAGTTGCCCAACAGCTCTTGACTTGTAAAGCAACTGCTACACAGCAGATAGGAATAAAATTTCAGTTTACTCTTTATAGTCATTTTCAGGTTGCTGGCATTGAAATGATTGTTCAGAAACAGCAGGAAAAACGCTTGTTTAGTTTAGCACAGCTTTGGTGAGTGTGAAAACTTGTGGAAACATTTAATTTTGTCTAGTGACTTGCTTCAGGTATTTGCTGCTAATGATCTAAATGAGCTGGGAGTCTTTAGTATTAAAAAACCCCATTGCCCCTAATAGATCTGATATCTTAAGACATGTTTGGGGTTTTTTTTTTCCTTACTTTTGCAACCTGCCTTGTAACCTAAATGGAAGAAATTAGCTTTTAGGAGCTGTATTTCTAGTCCTGTGTGTGCTACGTGTCAGAATTCACAAATCAAAGTAGAATACCCCCATCTCAGTAGACAAAAAGCAGATTATATAAATTACATCTATGAGAATAGAATATGTAATATATATCAATTATAGATTATAATTGAAGCAAGCGTGGATGGCACTAAACAAACTGTTTCTTAGAAGAGTTGTTTATCTGAAATTCCTCCCACTTCGGGAAGGGTATTTTGGGTTGAAAAAATGTTAGTTAGCTGTTTCCCTTTTCATCCCAGTAAGGTTAGGTTTTTCAATATTCTCATTTTCAAGGACTCTGCAGGAACTGCTTCATAGGAACTGGGTTTGCAAAAAGCTTCAGCTGTGGAAGACAATGAGAAACCAGTATGTTTAAAAAAAAAAATCTTGTAAGAGTGAAAGCTGCTAACAGCGTACATAATAAAAATGAGTCTGGAAGAGTGAGAATGCAAGAGATGAGATTTAATGAGATTAACTAGGGAGAAAGACACCTGCAGGGTTAGGACAGAAAAGGTATTATTTTTTCTTTTTTTCCCTATGAAAGCAATGTTTTAGTCCAGAAACTCAAAGCGGCATTATTCCCAAAACGAAGCGGGCTCCCTGCCTCCTAAGGCATGCCAACGTGTTGGGCTTCACAGAAGCAGCCGCAGGAATCCATAATACCTGCCTCGGGACTTTGATTTCCCAACTGAGATCAGTGAAGGGAGGTCAGAGACAGTCGATGAGGATGCGAAACTCGCTGTGTAACTGGAGTCTCTCCTGGCTCTTGTCCACTTAAAACAGCTGAGGGAGGCAGAACTGATGGGGAGGCACTTTGGCTAACAACCATAAATTAATAAGATGACCTGAACTGTACCCAGCAAGGAACTAGAAGCTGTAACAGGAGCTTGAACTTGTCTTTGGGAATAATTCACCAGGCGTGAAGTGAGCTCTGTAAGAATGAAGAGGGGAAAAAAAAAAAAACCAAAACCAAAACAGCTGAGGAATACTTCTGGTGTGGAGGGTTTTTTATGGAAGTGTGTCTGTCTGTCCTGCTCTACCAACTCCTCAACCCATAGGCCAGTTACATCTAAGGGGTTACAAACAATAAATACTCAGGAGTTCGGTGAAACTGAAGAGCCGAGTAAGTGCGATCATGCTCCAATTGGTGTGCCTGGCTAGGAATATAAAGCATAATTCAGCCTTTTTGCAATCAAGAGTATGCTTTTGTGGACTGGCTGCTTGCTGAATTTTGCTGAACTGGAGAAGCAGAAAAAACCAGGAGCGCGCTGTGATTCATGGGCATGCATGTGTTAGGATGGAAAGGACTCCATTAACAGGTTTCAACGGGGTTTTGTTAGTTTTATTGTTGCTCCTGAAATATATTTTTTCGTAGTTCTTTGAGGCTGGCTGCTAACCAGCTACCGCGCAGTACCATACCAATAGCTGACTTATAACACTAAACTGAAAATTGCAATATTAATTTCTGAAAAGAGTTGTAAGAAGCTTATAAAACCAGCCAGGTGGCAGTAGAGATGAGTTTTTCCCTGGACTAGAAGGCGAGCTAGACCAGGCTGGAAGCTACAAAGAGGACAGAAGGCCTTTGCCTGGACGTTCTGCCGGGGTAATCAAAGGGGCTTTGCACAGGACTGGAGTACGACTGGCTTGTGTTGAGGGACTGAATGTGTCCTGACAGAAAAGTGCTGTGCAAGTTTCTAAACATATATATTGAGGGGGGGGAGGGTGTCCCCCTGGCTTTGCTTGGTCAGATAGCATTGCGCCCTTTGGACTTCAACGTGCAGTAGACAAAGCTGAAACGGATGAGTGCTTTTATTTTTTTATTTTTAAGACAGACCTGGCTGAAGAGAACAAATTGAGGGAAGAAATACAAACTTCTTCCTTAGAGGTGCAAAGCTGCTCAGAAATGTCAACTGTGAGGCTGGCCGTGTTACTTAATAGACTGAATATAAATGCAGGTAGAGCACTGAAGTTGGCTGAAGGTGCAGGCAAGCCAAAGTGGGGGGAAAAAGCGCCATCACCGAAAAACAAAAATGCAGGGAAGCAAAGAAACTCCTGACTCAGCTGAAGCAGTCTGAGAAAAACACAGTGAGAGCCATAGCTGCTGCTTGCTGGCTGGGAGCAGCCCGGTACTGTACACCAAGGGATACGCCAAGGGACTGCCTCCTGTTGGCTCCATGTCTCACAGAGCCGCTGTTACTAAACGAGATGGCGTTAAGGTAGTTCTTGATTATATCCTCACTAGCTGCTGACCGAAGCAACTGGCATTGGTTATCCCTTTGGGCCAGGAAGAGTAAACAGATAAATGCATTCTCTTACATTTTCAGCAGTGTACACCTAGAAACATTTCTTCTCTCGTTATCTGGGTTTCAGTGAAGGGTTTTGAAACACCTGTTCTGATTAAACTTCGGGCATCCTATGCAGAATTATTTCCAATATCAGCTAAAAGCTATGTCTGTTGAGTGGTGATCCCAGGGAGAAGACAGTTTCCAACAGACTGTTAGATTACAGCGTGTCATGGTTTAACCCCAGCCGGCAACTAAGCACCACACAGCCTCTTGTTCACTCCCCCGTGGTCAGATGGGGGAGAGAATTGGAAGAGTAAATGTGAGAAAACCCGTGGGTTGAGATAAAGACAGTTTAAGAAGTAAAGCAAAAGCCGCGCATGCAAGCAAAGCAAAGCAAGGAATTAATTCACTACTTCCCATCGGCAGGCAGGTGTTCAGCCATCTCCAGGAAAGCAGGGCTCCATCACACATAATGGTTACTTGGGAAGACAAATGTCATCACTCCGAACATTCTAAACTTCCTCCTTCTTATCCCAGCTGTATATGCTGAGCATGACGTCATATGGTATGGAATATCCCTTTGGTCAGCTGGGGTCAGCTGTCCTGGCTGTGTCCCCCTCCCAGCTTCTTGTGCACCCCCAGCGTACTTGCTGGTGGGGTGGGGTGAGAAGCAGAAAAGGCCTCGACTCTGTGTAAGCGCTGCTCAGCAGTAATAAAAGCATCCTTGTATTATCAACAATGTTTTCAGCACAAATCCAAACCGTAGCCCCATACTAGCTACTATAAAGAAAATTAACTCTACCCCAGCCAAAACCAGCACATTCTCCACCCCTTATTCCATACCATTTACGTCATGCTCAGGTGTCACACTATTCAATACATACTCATTACCCACCACCCCCCTTCCTATCCTTTGATATAATACACAGGTATCATTCCCTTAGTCTATGGACCACCCCTGTGAAATGTCTGTAAAATGTGCATAAATGTCCACTGCGTTCATGTAGTCCATGACTTTGGGCTCCATCTGTTACGGTGGTCACTCAGGACAGGAGAGGTGGTGTGTTGTGTGGAGTTATTGGGCACCAAAGCCAGCTAGGTCAGGTCGCTGCTGCACTTGCACTGCTGCTGGTAAGGCTTGTCCTCCACTGGTTTGGGTGGTTCCACCTATAGTAATTCCTGCAACATGCAACTCAAATCATGGGTTACAACAATTTAAAGGTATTTCCATTACAACCTCCACCCCTGGTCACTTTGGGCCAGACCATCAGTTTTAACATTGCAATGAACTCGTCCCTTTGCTCCTGCACCATCTTGGGCTTATCCACAGATGCAATCCCTTAGGGGAGTACCTGCTCCAAGTGGAGCCTTAGCCATGAGCCACAGTCTCTCCAGGGGTATACCTGCTGCGGCACAGACTTATCAATCAGTATTATTCAATGAAGCATTTTAAATGACCTGTTTAAAGACTTTAATCCTGAAGCCTCTACAAACCGGGGAATCTTGTGTTTCATTTTTTTAAACTGTATTTGGCCTTGTGATTGTAGAGGAGGTCTTGCTCGAGAGAAGTGTTCTGTAATGCTCTACTCTTTTCCTGCAGTATTCCAGTGCTTGAGCTACTGATCACAATTTTCTTTCAACCAGCAGCAAAATTAAGGTTTGGCCAGATGCTGTTCACTGCAGAGAAACTTGCAAACTTCATACCAAGTCAATCTGATTTTCATAAATAATTTGGGAATTACTGGAGCTATTTACTCCAGGAAGCACATCGCTCCTTCCCTTTCCTTATATCATCTTGGAAATTCTTCAATGAAATGGAAGAACTAAAGGCAAAAATACTCCTTTTTCCTGACAGTGGTCCCAGGGAGCATGCTAGCTCAGCACCTGGCTTTTTACCAAAGGGCATTGGTGCCAAACAAGTTCAGGAGTGATGTTGTCCTGGGAAACTCAGCTTTTACCCCCTCCCAAAAGACATGTTGTGTGTGGACTGGTTGTGATGGGATATTTCCATCATGTCTTAAATTGGCTTGTGTCTAGAAAGTGTTTTCCTGTGACCTTCAGGGCAATCAGTTTTCTATATGAAAAGGGGCTATTTCCCTTTGCAAGGCTTAGCTTAGACAGTGAAAAATGCCTGCCGCTTGCTGGAACTACAGAACTTTGGTCACTAAACAAAAATCCTAATCAGAAAGCCTGCTGTCAAGGTTTTGGTGTTCAGTAAATCAATAATAGATTTGAGAGTAGCAAACTTCGTAAGTATTACTGAGTAAGGGCTCATACAGCTTCTTTTCCCAGAAGACAAGCTCAGCTGCATGTATGGAGATTTTGGGCTGAAAAAATTCCATAAATGTTAGTCTCCTGCCCCAAGAAAAAGAAACATTTTTTCAATGCTGATCTGAGTCTCCGAGGATCTTTTCACCTATCTTCCTCTTTGAGAAGGAAGTCTCCAACTTCACCTATCACATATTCAGAAATAAAGTATGTATACTTTCTTGCCAAAGAAAAAAATCTTGATATATTTCCTGCTCATCTGTGTATGCCAGAATTGTCTAAGGTTCAGTACTTTACAGCAATTGTTGATATCTTTCAGAAAGATATATAGTCCTGATTTATGCCCGGCTCATATGAAACACGTTAGGTTCTTGCCTAGTGATATGTGTTGCCAGCAAGAAGCAGAAATTGTTATAAACATGTGTTGAATAACTTAGTATTGTGTTGCAACTGCCTTGCCTTTTAATGAGAAGCCTGTGGTCTTAATATAACATTAAAATACAGTTACTACCACCAGAAGGACAAAAAAAAAAAAATCATATTGAGCAGCCAGCCCTTCAGTATGATAATTGCCACCTCCAGCCCCCCCGAGAGCTGATGCTGAAGCTTCATTCCTGTATGACTGAAAGAGAAAACCCCGCTGCGCTCAAGTCTGTCCTTCAGCGAGGCTGGCCACACTGTTGCGCTCCAGTTTTCTGTTGCTCATTTCCTGTATGAAGAATTTACAGTTGAAATGAATAATTAAAGCACAACTTCATTTGGTATTAATCTGGGTAACGTTCTTGAAGAAGGAGGTCATTGGTTGCTTTCAGATTATGGAAAGTTACAATTTGCCCGGGAATTTTGGATTTCAGAAGAACTGAGGTGTTCTTCTGTGCAGTGTGGGGGGAACTTGCTTTTGGGTGGAAAGAAACTTCTTTAAAACAAAGTTCTGCTCCAGTACCAGCTTTTCCCAGCTGATGTCACTCTCACAATGGATTCAAGCACGCCAGACAGAAAAGCAGCACTCTGTAAAATCTAATGATGCTCTGAAAAGCGAGGACACTCATCCTGGGGGCGTAGGAAGGAGAGGTATTAACGCATATGGCCGAGCTGAAGGCTCAGCGTGGGCACCAGCGGTCAGCTGAGCCCCACGGTGTCGCTCGGCTGCTGCGGCTTGGCCAGCAGAAATGGCGTGGGGCATTGCTGAGGTGACGGGACCACTGACCGTGGCCACCTGCTGCCCCTGGGGCTCTGCCCTTGCTGCCCCCCTGGCTCACGGTGCCTCTGCTGCAGCCCGGCCTCCACCGCTGCGGGGCTGGGGCTGGGTGGAGGACGTCGCCCAGCAGCCTGGTAGCCCCGCGTCCTTCCTGCAAGAATCATAGAATCATAGAATCGTTTAGGTTGGAAAAGACCTTTAAGATCATTCAGTCCAACCATTAACCTAACATTACCAAGTCCACCACTAAGCCAATCAAGGGTAGACTAGACTAAACCATGTCCCAGAGTGCCACGTCTACCCATTTTTTGAACGCTTCCAGGGATGGTTCAAGAAACAGGGAGGCGTGTGATTGCTACGGGTATTTGGCAGCTCGGTAGGGGAAGTTTCTTGTTGTCCAGAACTCAGTAGAGTCATCAGGCATTTGCATCCCAAGTACGCTAGTGCCAGCCAAGAACCACACGAATAACACTGTCAAGGGTGTGGGGAAAATTAAATCCAGAAAAGAGGTAACAGTGACTATGCTCCAAGGCTTTGCATGTAACCTGGTCGTATTTCACATCAGAACAAAGCCCAGAAAAATCTAAGAAGATAATGTGCAGATGCACAAAGAAGCATAAAAAAAACTGAAAGCAAGTGCAAAGGATTTATGAAGTCAGAAGCAAGGAAGTAACTAAAAATGGGTAGGTTTAACACGTGAGGTAAGCATAACATACAGATTACCAAGTAATGGCAAGTAGCAGGATGTTAAAAAAAGGGGAAAAAGCCCTTCATCTTCTGCAACTGTTGTCAAAACTCCCTCTTATGTTGCCAAAATAAGACCATGTCACATGGCAAAGTTCTCTGTTGAAGATAGCCTCTTTTTTTTTTATTTTTTTTTTTCCTGTGAGAAAGATGTTTGCGCTGGTTAATTACTTAACTGGGTGTCCACAAAGTGCCAAGGAGGTGGGGACTACAGTGACAAAGCACTGTCAGGGCCCCTGGTCTGAATTTGCAGGGAGTCTGGCATAACTGTGCTGAAAAGTATGAACCACTCACTTGTTTTATTGGATTTTTTTTCATGCTGCTTCACAGCATTTTGTCACAAAGTCCGGCAGAGAGCTTCCCATCTGCTGCTGCTGCTGCACCTTAGCCCTTCTGAAGCTGCCTGGTTGGGTTGCACGTCCCCGGGTGGATGCACGTCCATCCCTCCTCCTCCTCCTCCTCCTCCTGCCCACCACCTGCAGCTGCGGGCTGTGGGCAGAGAGCTTGGCCTTCCTCACTGCAGGCCAGGCATGTCTTCTGGGGCAGCATGTAGTGGATGCAATGAATCAGCTGAAAATGGTTATTTTCAACCCAGGCCTTTTCCTAGTATATGACAATTACTCCCGTCCTTTCTAAACAAGCACTTTGGTTGTCTGCTATGACACACCCTGGAGATGGTTTGTCACAGTTTCTGAGTTCGAGCTGAATTAGAGTGAGGACGGTCAGCTGAAGTAAGATTAAAATCCCAACACTTCTCTCTTCCCTAGGGAGAAAGTGACAGGCAGTAGCATCCATACCAGCAAAACCACTGTAGACAGAGTGCTGTCCCTCTCTTCAAATGTGATACAGTGGTGCACCAACACCACTCTCCTCTCGACATTTTCAGTGGTGTGTTTGAAGCACTTCAACTGAAGTAATGCAGAGAAAAAGAAAAAAAAACACCAGCCATGAAGCTATGGGGTTTGTGTGCCTCCCATGTTAAAAAACCTCTGCCCGATGTGTTTGCTGGAGAGGTGCTCAGATGTCCCTGTGACAGTGAGTGTTGCTGCAACTTTCTCTCTACTGACCTTGGGTTGTTCTCTCAGTCTCGTGCTGGTAAAATCCTGGGTATATGTGCCTGACAAGATGGATAGAGGGTATATGTTCTCTTAAGTGCATATAAAAATTATAGGGAAATTAATAGAAGATTGCAGTATCAATAATTTGAATTAAAAAATTAGAATGTCATCTTTAAAATTCCTACTCACTTGTGCTTAATTCCAGCTTCCTAATGAGCTGTTGCTAAAGATTTATGATTTTTTTACCTCTGGCTTCAAAAGCAGGGTTTTTTTATTAAAAAAATCATTTCCGTTATGCTGTCGCACAACTTGGTGGTTTAGCGTCGGGGAATGGGAAGCAGGGGGATTACTCTGGGGCTGCAGCTCGCACAGCAGAAGAGACGCCCTGGCCTGGCTGGCCCGCAGCTCCGCTGCCTGCACCTCTTTTCCTGCACCTCTTTTCCGAGGCGAGGCCCTTGCCAAGCACACGGGTGCAGCCCTGCAACCTCCTTTTTGGGGGACGGGGGTGCTGAGGAGGAACTGCTGCTGACTCCCTGCTCTGCCCTTTTGCCAGCAGCAGCCCTGCCCGCAGCCACGGAGGCGAGCAGAAGCACGGGCACCTCCGGCTTTGGAGGGGAGCATTCCCGTGCCTTGTGTCTCCCCATCACAGGTGACAGAGGGGAGCGCTGGTTCGAATGGGTAATGGTTTGGGCGGCCGCCATCGTCACCACCTGGATTTTATGCTTGCTGCTTTAAATAAGCGATGTGTCCTGGCTGCAGCCTGTGGGCTGCACGCTCATGAGGCGACAGGATCCGACCTGGAGTCCCAGCTGGAAAGCGGTACAAGAGGCCAATCAGGACTAGGAACAGTGCATGGCAGAGGCTTTGTGAAATATGATTTTGTTAAAAGTGCTGTGCTTCACAGGAAGGTAAGCCACAGCAATAAACTCATCCAGGTTACAAATGACAAGTTGCAATGTTTGGGCAGATACAGTAAAAAAATATAAATTTACATGTATGAAATCATATATAGCAATTATATATGACATAATATATGATTACATATACCTCGTATTTGCATAGAATAGATAAATTATTTAAGATAACCCTCGCAGTATGTTTTGTTAGGGTTATTTTTCAGCTGGATCAGTTCCTGTTAATGATACATCCCCATGAGCTGTTGTGTGGACTCAGTGGAGAAGATTGCACGGGGATAGAAACATCCACCTGCATGTGGCGAGGGCCAGGCCCTGCTCAGCGTGGGTTTGCCACCGGCAGCAACCTCTCCGGGGCCAGCCCCTGAGAGCTGGTGCAGGGCCGATGTGGTGAGGCACTCTCACCTCTTAGCCCCGATCCCTAAACCCTTCCTCTATCAGTTTACTGGAACTGCGATTTGTAAAGAGAACTGACGGATCAGCCAACACCGCTATGTGTCATTAGCAGGTGCAATACACAACTGCCCACATCTCCCGAATGCCAGCAGCTGCTAAAATGACCCTTGGGCTCCAATCACTGCCCTAGTGACGTTGCCAGACAATTGGAGGGGACCCTCCTCGCCTCTAGTTTCATGAGAAGTGGTAGGCGGCTCGTCTCGGTGCGTTGGCACCGAGTCCTGCTCGTGTTGTCTTAGAGGGTGCCATGCTGTCGCATGTACAGCGATTGGAAGGAAAAAAATATCCTTCTCCGCTCAGATGCTTTCTCCTTTTTTTTTTTTTTTCCATTTTAAGCCCAGGCTAATTTTTGTTGTTATGAAATGTCACTGTGATGATGCCAGAGCCTATAATTCAGTAGCCGGTGGCAGCCACTTCTCACATTCAGAGTCAGAGCTGGAGGCTGAGTTAGTGGATGCCTAGAGAGAAGTTAAAATGGGATAGCTATTTGCAGAGATTGATTCACTGAAGTGCCTCAGTAAGCAGTAATTTAGAGACACAGGAGCCTCACATTTTGTAACCATTACGGTTTAAGGAGATAGAAGGTCCCCCCCTTCCTTCAACCACCATATTAGTCTTCTATTCTGTTAAAACTATGACATTTTTCATTTTCAGAGGCTTCCTACGGGTGCCTGCAATCACGCTGAACCCCAAGACAGCGCATCATGGATTTTCAAGAATCCTCTCTCCCGAGACAAGCAAGGCCAACAAACCCAAACAGATGACTGTGTGCATTACTTACACTGCTGCTCTCTGTTCGGCTGGTGTCAGCAGTCTTTTCCAGGCTCCAGTGTCAAGCAACACCGACAGACTGAGGCCATGCGTGAAGGCAGCATGGTGCAGAAAAACTGATACTCAGGCAAGTTGTCTCAGCATCTGTAGCTTCGAGCTGCTTGTGTCAAGGTGAAGCTTATTCCCCTTCAACTCCGACCGGGTAGAGGCAGCCACTATGGCAGCATAGTGTGAAACGCTGGTGTCAGAGCCACAGGGAGCTAACATCCTGATGATACCTTTTGGGTTCAGGTATTTTTTTGCATGTGGTGACGTGCAGGTATAAATCACTACCCTACTCAACCCTAAAATAGGAGGCAACATCCAGTCAAGGTTGTCCTGTTCTCCTGCAAGTCTATTATTTCTAATATGTTTGACGCATGCATGAAAGTCAGCAGCAAGCACCCCCCCCGCGCCTTTCTAAGCCTTCCAAGACCATCGCCTGCATATGCTAAGAAGAGAAACCCAAATATTTTGTCTTAGCAGCCTGCTGCCATATGCCTGAGTAGGGGCTGCTCAGCAAAATCTTTGCTCCCGATACCTCTTAAAGGACATTGGGGTAGCCTGATCCTTTCATCTTTTGCCTGGAGAGTACAAAGAAGCTAAAGGAATAATGAAATATTCTCCTACACACGTGAGCTGTCCATGTAATAATACTTATTATGCTGCGATACCTGAAATTTGTTTATATTATTGAAAAGAAAGATACAAATGGTTTAGATATAAAGCTTTGTAACCAAGATTAATTGAGCATCGACTGAATAATGCTGAAAAGACTGTGTAAATCATGTGAAAGCTGGACAATAAATACAGGTTGCCAGAGAGATTACTCCTAAAAGCATTTCCAGCAGCCTGGAAACGTGTGGCTGGGGAATATTTCTGCAGGCTGCAAACAGAGTAGGTTTTCAGCCAGTGCCGAGACAAATGGATGAAGTGACCCTCAGCCCAAGGAGGGATCCTGCATCTGGGCAACGTGGATGCCCTTGGGCTGCATTCGTGACTGGGAGTTCTGTGAAATCTATGTCCTGCCATAAGGAATTGTTCACACGTATCTCCCAGCTGCACTGGAAGGCACGTGGACATATGGAAGATGTCAGGAGTGCTTTTTCATATCTAGCTTTCATTACCAGCATCAAGGAAAGAAAATCAGTGGTTTTGTAAATAAAGGGATGCCATCAGGAATCTCTTGACCAAAGCAATTCACAGATGGCTTGGCTTATGCTGGGTATTTCTTTTCTCTCTTTTCCTCTCTCTGATGTGAAATTTGGCAGCCACACTGGCGACCCTGATAGTGCACAAACAAGCCTTGCCTTGAACTTTGAAGTATCATTTAAACCCCTGCTGGCACTATGCACGGGATTTGACCAAAGGTATTAGCGAGTTGTTAGTGAAAATAGCAGTCTCCAGTGGGTGTGTGTTTGATTAATAAAACTGCAATACAGTTTGTTACAATTGCCAATTTCTGGTCAGAAAAGGCCCACTCGATCGGAAGATAACGCTGCACTGTGACAGGTCAAGGACCGCCACGTGCTGCTAGACCTTACAAAAGGGAATTAATGCCTGATGCTAATACATCCACTTGTCTCCCTGTGTTCGTGACCTCCAAAGTCCCCTGCAGTTATTAAGATACAGTGCAATTTTTTCTTAAGTGTGTATTTTAAATTCAAGTGGGTATTATGGGCTTTCTGTGAAACAGATGGATTCCACATGCATGCTTGTCTGTGGAAACATCTGAAGTGTAAAAGGGTCCGTTAAATAAACCTCATTATACATCTGTCTGGTTGAATTTATTAAGGCCTTTAGAGAGCAAGAGACATCCTATACCCCATTTTTCTGAGCTAGAGGATAAAAGGACATGACCAAAAAGGAAAGAATAAACTTTTCCATGTCACCATCAGTGCCGGCAGAGATCTCTGTCAGATTTATGTTTTTGCTAACAGAAATTTTATTCTCCGAAGAAAATACATAGGTTTGGGCTGTTCTGTCTTTCCCACTGACATCTCTGTGGGCCAGACTTTTTTTTTGTTTTCCAAAAATGGAAATATTTTGCCTGATAAACCTTTATCCAGACTTCTCAATGGAGAAAAAGGCATCTCCCACCCACGTGAGTCATTGCCAGAGAGGGGAAGCTATCTTGGGCCCACCTCTCCCGTCCCTCAACCCACTCTGCAGCAGCCAGAGGCCAAAGGACATTGCTGATACAAAATGCAGAGGCAGCTTAAAGAATGGGCAAAATCCAGAGGACGAGAGGAAAATCCTGGTCCTTGCAGTAGCACCATTCAGTGGGACCTGGGCTGCAGCTGCCCAGCCGCTCACAGCTTTGCCCGTGCCAAAAGCCGTGCCTGATGGGATTGTCTCTGGGATTTTCTAAGTGTATTTGGTCTAAACAGACAGAGCAGGCAGGACCGAGAGATGGGAAATCTGATCGTGGGACGGGAGCCCAACAGGACGCAGGGGAGATTTGTCCCATGTCTGAGCAGGTTGCGATGTATTTGAAACATATGTGTAACATAGCCAGAAGGAAGTCCTGGGGTGCAGGGTCTGGGGTCTGGGGCGTGGGACCTCCTTCTCCAGTGCAGCTCAGGAAAGTTCACTTTCTCCCATGGTGTTACGCTTGGCTGGAAGAATATTTTTTTTCTGGAGGATGACAATATCTGATACTGCATCACCAGCTTATTAGAAGTGATAGATGGATTATCAGGGAGGTAATTTCTGAAGCTTATTCTTTGAAGGTATTTGTTTTCTTTCCAGTCTGCATAAATACATCCCTTTGGCTGCAAAGCCACAATGTGCGGGCATGAATTTTATGTCACCACATTCTGCCATAGTAAGAAAATAATTTTTTTTTTTCCCTTTTTTTTTTAACATCATATGCTCATGGAAAGGAGATCAGAAACAGTACTCACATAGGCCTAGAAACCAGCTTCCCTGCCTCCTGCAGGCCTTTGCTTGGTCTGCTGAGCCTTATTTCCAACTCTGTTATAGTTTTTGCTACCTCTCTGGGGTGCTCTAAGATATAGGTAAATAGTATGCATCACTCAGTATCAGGGGTAGCAGTCAGGCGGTACCTCAGGCTCGGTCCTGAGTCCCTGTAAGCAGCCTCTGCAGTCATGCACCCTCCTCTCTGTCCATCCCTTCAGTTGTCACAGGGGTCAGCCATTTCTCAAAAGATAAAATCCCGCTAAACCCAAATTTTGCTCCGAGCACCTCACCAACACCGTTACCCACACTGGAGGACCTGTGAAGCTCAGCAGCCTACTTCACGCCAAGGCAAACCCCTCCATTAGGTGTTTGGGGATAACCTGCAGCTGTTCAGCCTGAGCACTGCCGTGCGTGTGTTTTTGCTGTACCTGAAAGCCTCCTGCCATGCACAATTACACATGTCAAGCAGATGCTGCCTGCATTCATTCGTATTCGGTGTCCAGCCCACTGCTGTCTCGCTGTGCTCTATGGGGTGCAAAGACACACACTGGTTTACCTCCCAAAAAGCAGACAGAGAGCTGGAAATCTGGTATAGCCGAAGCTACCTGATTCTGTAAAGCTTGTCATATGATTTGACTCTGGAGATCATCAGCTAAAGCCAGAGAAAGCCAGGATCGTTGTGAGAACCGTGGCTGTAGAAGAGCTGACTCCTGGGGACAGGGTGATGGGGACGGCTGATGGGGGTGGCTGATGGGGAGGGGATCTGCACCAGGGCAAGGGGGTTGGTAGCCATCCCAAAAACTTGTTTTGGACTGATCTTTGAAATTTTTTCATTGCCCCAGGAGACACTGCCAGGACAAAGGAGGGAGGTATTGCACAGGGAAATATCCCAGAAGACTGGGATGAAATTGGGAAGTGCAATGTAAAACAAGGAAAGCCACCACCTGTTCCACCACCCAGGGGCCATTTTCCCAGTAAGCCCAGGGTGCACTCCTTGGGGGGGGGGGGGGGGGAGGGGTGCCTGCTGTGCCTAGGGTTCCCAGGGAGCTGGGCAGCCCTGCGAGCACTGAGGTGAGAGAAGGATGGGGAGAAGGTGCTCCAGAAGGTGTGCCTGACTAGGGATCCCCTGGAGAGAGCATGATGGAGCAGATATTCACACTGCAACCAGGGAGGGCCTCATGCTGGAGCAGGTAGATATTTCCTGAAGGACTGCAGCACATGGAGAACTCACACTGGAGCAGGGGAAGAGTGTGCAGAGGAAGGAGCGGCAGAGAGGAGCTGTTATGGACTGACCACAGCCCCCATTCCCCATTCCCCTGCACCACTCAGGACTGAGGGAGAAGGCAGAAGATTAGGGTTTGAAGGAATGAAGTTGAGCCTGGGAAGAAAGGGGGGGGCAAGGGGAGGGTGTTCTAATTTTTGTCTTTGTTTCTCACCATCCAACTGTATTTTAATTGGCAATAAATTAAATTAATGTTTGCACATGACAGTAAGTGATCTCCCTGTCGTTATCATGTCCCACGAGCTTTTTCATCTTATTTTCTCCCCCCGTCCTGTTGAAGAGGAGAATGAGAGAGTGGCTGGGTGGGTGTCTGAGAGCCAGCCAAGGTCAACCCACCACATTCCACCCCCCCACCCCCCCACCCGCCCGTTTTTTTTTTTCAGTGGAGCTATCAGTTCTTTCTATCACCCTCTTGGTGGAGGGTCAACCAGTTTGGCAGCGCTGCTGGCAACCACTTGCCAGGAAGGAGCACACGCAGACCTTTAAAGAGCAGGAGGGTCGCTGCTCCTTTTCACCCAGCCTGTAAATTGTTACTCCCTGCCTGGGCTCCCCATACTGTGGCTGCCTGGGAGGGTGCACAGATTCTTCTTGTAATAGCTGCCAGTGGCAGTTGCTCCTCTGTGTATTTTTTTTGCAAGCAATCCTTGGAGGTATGTTGTCTCTCCTAAGCAGTTTAGTGAAAACTCCACTTTCAGGCGCTCCCTGCTTGCCCAACAGATTTATTAGCCCTCCACAGGTCTGTCCTCACACCATCTCACAGTGAGTCATCCTGATGCTGGGATCAGTGAAAGCTATCATACATTGCAGCCCACACATTTTCCTTAATGTGCTGCCTTTCTTTAGTCAGAGAATTACCCACTCCTCCTGGGAAAAAAGCCTGAGCTTATTGCTACTCAGTTCCTTTTTTTAAAAAGTAAAACCAACCTGTGTTAAAGGGGTCTATGTGCTTGAGGGTACTGCGCTATCCCCCCTTACAGATGAGAGTAACAGGATGGCAGGTACACCACCAGCCACCCTGCCTGCCATGGGCAGTCTTGCAGAGAAGACTCAAGAGAGGGAAACCCCCCTTGCCTTGTGGAAAGGAAATTCCCCTTGACTTTTTTTTTTTTTTTTTTTTTTTTCCAGGCAGAGGTTCCTGTAGGCTCCCTGTAAAGATGGCTCAGATGGAGTGATGCTGCCTGGGTGTTGCTAGTGCAGCCAGGCACCTAGCCTGCCAGCTGTAATAGACAGTAATGCTCACCTGACCCCAGATCTCCCCTTACTCCATGATGCACGAAGACTAATCTACTGTGCCAGTACTTTCTGTTCAGGGCAGCCTGGTGACTGCCCTCCATACCAAGCAGCCTGCCTTTTCTATTCCAAGCTGGCCATCACAGTCTCAGGTGCAGCAAAGCTGCGACCGCCAGAGCCCACGAGAGCCTGCAGACCCCAGTGGCCCAGGGATGTGAGTTTGGGTGAGCCGTGCCCACAGAGACTGGCTTTAAGGCAGTCATGGGGCAGCCCAAGGAAGAGCCTGCAAGGTTTTCAAAAAAGCGTAAGAGCTACCATGAGGTTTTTAACTACTCATAGCAAACCATGGTTCTTGCATGAGCAGTAATGGCAGAGCTGCACCTCTCCACACAGGACACGCTACTCTGTCATCCACCTCCTCCTTCCCTGCCCCAGAGGTGGAGGGTTTTTACAACACTGACTACCCACTGCTGATAAAGCAATTCATAAGGGAGTGTTATGAAAGATGCTAAGAGAAAAGGCACGCACAAATGTTGCCTGCCTCTCCTAGACGATCGCAGCAGGGGCTCTGGCTCCCTGTCAGGTGGAGCTGTAAGTGCAAAGGCAGCTGCCAGCTCACACCTCCAGGGGCTGGCAAAAGGAGTGGCTGGATCTTAGTTTGAAGTAGAGAGACTGTACAGCACCGACATAGTGGTAAATTCCATGATGCATATCCTTACAGCGCGGGCTGTTCCAGGCAAGG
Source organism: Pelecanus crispus (assembly GCF_030463565.1). Classification (NCBI taxonomy): domain Eukaryota; kingdom Metazoa; phylum Chordata; class Aves; order Pelecaniformes; family Pelecanidae; genus Pelecanus; species Pelecanus crispus. Next base: position 119,372,691 of record NC_134643.1, read on the forward strand.
CAAGGAGATGCATCAGTACTCTTTCTGGGGACAGAGTGTAAGGCTAAGCTGGCTTTTTTGATTCTTTCCTTCCCTCCCCCCCCTTAATCACTTAATTCCAGCATTACACTAATGATAGCTGTCACTTTTTTCCAGGGTTTTATATCAGCGTCATAAAAGCCACAAAAAAAAAAAAAAAAAAAAATTAAACCCCAGGGGAGCTCAGGTTCTCCCTGTAAGCAAGGGAGAAGTGGATGCTGGCTGCATGGCCATGGCACCCAGGGCGGAGGGAGGTGAGGAGAAAGTGCAGGACAAAGGAGAAGGGAGAACAGCCCAGCTTAGCCTCTGCTTTCTTCCTCCCAGGAAAGCTCAGAGAAAATTTACTGTGGTAAGTCATAGGATTTGGTTACAGGAGTTCAAAGTGAGTTTCTCAGTAATGATCAGGTATTAACTTTTTTTTTTTTCACAGAGAGAGAGATTTCAGACAGTCCAACAAGTCTGTTTTGAAGCCCACCTCTGACTAGCGTGGCAGTGTCTGAGGCCACAGCTCCAGCATCCTTAACGCTGGACCAGCTAATGTCTTCTTGTGGAGACAAGAAAGGGCGAGAAATCTGAGAGACTAGTGAAGAACTCATCATCTGCAGGCTTCTTGAGCCTGCTCCTCCTTCCCTGAGGCTTCCAGCATCCCCATTTCCTCTCAGGGCCAAAGAGCATCAGCTGACAAGTCCACTGGGTAAAGTCCAAAAGAGAAGATAACTCCTGGCTGTTGCCTGGTGACTGCAGGTGTAGTATCTCACTCCCTGTAGGCAGCACCAGCAAAAAGACCTGTAGCTATCAAAAAGAACAAATTATTTTCTTCATGTTCTTTTTGGAAAGCTGCCTTAGTTCTGTTGACTACCAATCCTATTAGAACATGGGGGTCCTAACTGGGATTTGTATGCCACAGTATGTTAATGATGGTGTAAAAAAAGCCAACGCCATGTTTAAAGGCCCTTTAGTGTGAGAAGGCAATTGTTGGTAGGGAGAGAGCAAGTACGCACACAAACACAGGTGTGAGTCAAAAGTGACATTATAGGTGGCCACATCACACAGGTGGGTGCTCAACAGGAGGGGTGCAAGCAAAGAAATAAGGTCTGTCCCGCCACATCCCGAATGGCTACTTGAAGATCAGTTTTTGAATCTCTGGTCTAAACTGTAGCATCACAAAATCCATCTGCAATGGCTGTGTTCAGCCGCTGGCCCCCAACCTTCAGTGTTACTGAGAGGTACAAGCTTGCTTGCACCCTCCCAGAGATCTCCACCTTGCACCCATCCGCCTCAGCGGGATGAGTGACAGGGATCAGCCTCCTTGCACTGTGTGGGGGCCAGGTGATCCAGGCCACGGCAGCTCACCCGTCCTCCTCCCTGGCTCTGCATCACCAGCCCCGGTGACACGCGTCTCGGCTGCCGCAGCGACGGCCCGAGACAGCACGGCATGGACTGGATCTGCATAGAGGAGAAAAGCAAACCATTAGGTCAGCAGTGTCCGAGGCATTGCACCCCTGCGGCAGTATTAGGTACGCTCCTGTACTTCCCTCACTCCCTGCACTGCTTCCTTTAAATTTGATCACTGAAGGGAACACCAGCCATGCATACCCCTAACCTCTCCCTGGTCAGAGTTTATTCCATGTCAGCACTGTGGTGTTATTCTTCTGTTTCAATACCCATTCCTGCTCCAGAATTGCCATCATTTGAATTTTCATATTAAATTTCTAATGCACATAGAGCAGGAGAAGAGAGCAGCAAAATGACCCTGCCACCGATCTCTGCTGACAGTCCATCTGAAATATTATCCCCAGTGCTTCTCCAGTGCTTGCTGGCTGCAGAGAGCCCCGGGGGGGAATGGGCTTAACGCTGTAATTAGGCAGATCCTGAGGTGGCCAGCACTGCCGAAACTCCCAGGACTGCAAAGGCTCTCTATGCCTCTCTCACTTTCTGCAGTCACATAGAATGGAAGAGCTTTTTTTCCCCCGCCCCTCCTGAAGGTTATTTGTAACATGACAAATGCCCTCCTGAATCAGATTAATGGGCCTTCTCGGCTGCCCAGCATCTTAACTCTGACAGTGCCAGCAGGAGATGTCATTTAAGGAGAGCATGTGAGCCCAGCTACCAGTGGCAGTCCTTCCTCCTCACTCTCCTCACATTCCCAGGCACTGTATTTGGTCTTTTAGGGGATCCATCCTCACCCAGTCCCTTTGGTATTTCTTTATGGACCCGTTGTTGATGAACTTTTCTAGCTCCTTTTTGGACCTGATGATCCTGTCTGTCCCCCCGAGCTCCTGAGGCAGCGAGTACAAGCTGCCTGCCTGCAGTGTAAAGATGCATTTGCTTTTCCTTGCCAGGGACTGATGGCCCATGGCGTTCAGCAGGTGCCCTCAAACTCTGGCTGTGCACGAGGTGGTGGATAACAGTTCTGCATCCAGCATCATGACTTTGTAAACCTTGGGTCACACCCCCCCACCCCAAGGCCTCTCCAAACGATGCTTTCTTTGCTTTTTCCAAGCGGTTGATGAGCTCGCTGTATTCCATATGATGGGGAAAGTTGTTGGCTTGTTAGTATTAGGAAGAGATTATGTAGCTAACATGTGGGATGTGTAAACGCATTTTTTTTTTTTAGGAGGTTAAAAATAGGATCCTGAAATGCTGATATCTTAAGTTATGCGTATGACCAGATTTTATTTTTGTCTGTCTCCTTACTGAGGTTTCCATAAGTTGTCACATGTGACTATTTCTGGTTTAGTTCCATATTAATGTTGAGTAATGGTGCATTAGTCTGAAACTCTTCCTCTAATGAAGTGGGAGCAGAATGTGGGTGTTTTAGACAGACTTTATTTTCCAGCTGTGTTTTGATCTGCTCAAATTAAACTAGAACTTCTCCCCATCCCTCTCTCTCACCACCTGTGCATCACTGTTGGGTGTAGGGTTTGCTTGTGGCTCATTCGAGGACAGGTACCAGCAGGCAAAATTGTTTTGTAGTAAAAGGCAAAATTGTTGTGGATCATCAGCTGTCTGGGATGTCTTGGGAATGCAAGTCAATCATCTCAGTGGTTACTTCTCCGCTTCTGTTTCTCCCTACAAAGCTACAGTCAGGGTCCCCTGGGAAGGAGGAAGACCTTTCCTGGCACTTCCAGCAGTACATTGATAGTCAGCTTGAACCCTCAGTCTTTGTTTTGATTGTCCCTCCCTCCTCCCTTAACATTTTATACCTTTACATCAATTTGCAACTATTCTGCAAAAGTCGGTACTTTTCTTCCCGCATCTCTAAAATGCAGCTTCTATTTAGTTACAACTGAATTACTTCTGTGATACACCGTGCCTGCAGATAGCTAGCTCAGAGACTCTGCCTGCCTGGGAAAGTTTCGAATCTAATTTCCTCTGCGGCACCCAGCCCTGAACGGGGAGTGGGCTACTCGAGTCTTCCTTCCCTGACTCACTCCAGAAGCTCTTTCTCCTCACCCACAGAGCGAGCGTAGGACAGCTGGCCTCCTAACTCACACCCCAAACCTTGCGTGCTACCGTTTCTCCTCCAGTGTGATAAGCATTACCCACACACCAGCTGTCTAATTAATCATTTGTAGGCATAGAGGTGAAGGTGGTGTCTTGCAGTCTGAATGAAAAAGAGGAAAACGTTGCAGCTTTGCACCAATAAACATTTAATGTTGAGCAAAGCTTTCTGAGGCAGTCACCAAAAGCTTTAAATATGTCCTCACTGTCCAGGTATTTTGAGCAAAAGGCTTAAACTGGTGCCTGTAGGAATTCCTGCTTTCTTCTGCCCTGGAACTGGACTCCCCTGTCAGTAAGTTTACCTACTGGGGTTCCTTTCTGACCAACTGATGAATGCATAATACATTTATAATTGTTTTACACGGCCTCTGTTTTTTGCTAGCTACTTCACTCTAATTTGGTACTCTTGCTCCCAATTTTGAACCAGAGTCGTTGTTGTAGAGCTAGTGACCCCTTCAGTTAGCATCCTTGAATTACTCCACTTTGTCCTGCCTCATTTAAAATCTCTGTCATGTAGCTGTGGGTAACACTTCAAGAGTGGGTCCCTAAGACCCATGATGGTCAATGGACAGGTCACTTTTAGAAGGAAATGCCTACACTGTAGACAGATAAAAGGAAGCAAGAGGAACCCACAATCCAGAGAGATGATTTTCTCCAATTCAGGCCAAGGTTATAGTTCCCTGAATGGGATTTTTGTCATTTGTACTGCCATGAGAGGTGTTTGTTAACAACTGCAACCCTCCCATCCTACCATGCTAGCTGTCTCTCATTTCTGCGTGTCATTCCTGTGACCAAATGTGTAAATTTTGGGTTGTGATGAGTCATTTGTTTGACTCCACTGACTGTCTCTCCACTGCCTATAATGCATAATGTAAAGCATTAAAGCATTGACAGACTGCATGGCCTGGACTCATATGGCTGGGATAGCAGTAAGAAGACCTAGTGCCGCTTTTGCTTTTTGGTGGTGTGTCTGCTGAATTGAAAGGTTTGCCCTGTACACTTGTTAGATGGGGAAAGTAGTTATGATCAAACTCAGAGAAGTCCAAAGGGTAAAAAAAATGTGTAATTGTTTGTCAGGCAAAAGCAAATCTGTATTCCTGCTGAGCTGACTTAGCTTGTTCTGGATTCAAGATGGGAATAGCTAAAAAATCATCTGGCATTTTGAGTGTAATGCTAACGTTTCTCACCAAGTGAGAAGGAGGGGTGGAACGGGAGAGGAGGGGAAGACAAGAGAGACTGACTGTGTCTCACAGCTGAAAAAGAGAAACTGCATTGACTCTAGTGGTTTGGTTAGGAACTGTTGTGGGGGGGTTTGAAGCAACCCCCCTGAGAGCCTCTATTTCCCCCATTGGCACATTTGTTTCTCAGAGGGGTTTTGGTGCGCGTAGGGTAGATCCCTTTCAGAGGACATGAACCTGGAAAGTCTGTTTCAAATGTGCACCCATCCTGATTGGGATGTAAGGGCCCAAATCACAGAGGGCCAGGGAAGGTGTAGTCCAGGTAACCATGCTTGTCCCATGCTTGTAGATTGTGTGTTACTCAGAAGTGAGAGAGTGGAGTAGGCAAGTCTTAGAGGAGGGTGTAGAAAGGCAAGAATAAACCTTCTCTGAGGAAAGGGTGTGGAGAAAGATGACAGAGAGAAACATCAGGACTCTTTTCTACTGACACTGCATTCATCACAATGACAAAAGCATCGGTGAGGAAGCACATTCCCCATCCTCCTCATGCGATCCACTCCTGGTGACCAGTGTGTTTGTGGCCCTCACCAGTGACAGCCATTAGCTCCATGTGCTGGATGCCATGGGAGGACTGGCTCCCTGTCAGTCACACAGGGCTCTCCTCCCGGCAAGAAACAGCCATTCAACTTCCACCATGCACGCGGTGAGTGCTTGAAAAGAAAGATACCAGCAAAGCTATTGAATCCAAGGCTGGAAGCAGATGTCATGGGTGACGTGAGTCCTTCTGTAGAGCCGTCCATAAATGTATTGTGAGGGTCCATGAAGGCCCATGTAGGCAGCCTTGGCAGTCAGTGCAGTCAGAACGTCCCTGAGCTAAGCTTGGGCTGGGGAAGGTGAGCACATCTGGCAGCCCCCATGACACTGGCTCCCATGGGGATTGAAGGCCTGGAGGATGCATTTTTTTGGCAGGCTCTCCTACTTGCACTACTCAAAGGGAGCAAGGCTGGAGGACTGTCTCACAGACCCTGAGCACCACCTTACCCTGGCAGTCTTGCCCACCCCAAACTGGGTAGTGGCTGACTGGCAGGACTTGCATGGTGAGACACCCCAGGGCAGAAGCTCCATTTCTGAACCCAGGAATGAGTTCCCAAAGGGTGGCATGGATACACTCACAGCTGATGGCCTTGACCATGCCCACTCACATCCACAAGCTGGATGTTTGCCAGGCACCCCAAAGGTGATACAGTCCCATGTGTCCCCAAGGCTCCGGTCAGACTTGGGCAGAGGAGTCTGAGCATGGTGGCCACTTGGGAGGAAATCCTGCCGTCCTCATCCTTTGAGAAAAAAAAAGCCCGGGACAACAGAAATCAGGTGTCCTCCTAGTACTGCCTCAGGATTAGGCTCCCACCCTCAGCCCACAGCCCCTTGCAGGTCACACTGTCCGAACATGAACAGGGAGGCAGATGGAGAAGCCAGCTTCATGGTGCCACTCAGAAGCAGCACCAGGAAAGACAGAAATAGCGTTTTTCTGGCACTAAGCCTTAAAAGGGAGGTGATGTGTGTAAAAACTGATACGGAAGTGACACATTAACAGAACACAGACAAAAGGATAGCGTGGTACTTTCTAGAAGGGGTGGCAAGTGAGGGAGGCAGGGTTTGGTGGGTTTCTGAAAGTGCCAGACCGTACATGCAGTTGAATTGTTTAGCCCTGGAGGCTGGATTATAGATACTCTGAAATAAACACCTTGAACTTGGGTCATAATGGGGACGTGAGATGCCTCAGGACCAATGCTTTGATCAGCAGATCCACACTTATTACACTGCATTAATTGCTAAGGTAGGCTGAGCCAGATGTCACACCAGCTTTCTCCTCATCAAAAGCAGCATCAGCATGAAGCTTCCTATGCATCTCAGCACTCATTTCCTGCAGAACAGCTTTTATATTTCATGGTTCCCCTGCTCTCTTCTCCAGTTGCTTGAACAGCTCTATTTAATTCAACCCTAAAAGAACTTGCTCTTCTTTTGCAATATCAAGACCTATATGCTCCCCACTTTCACGAAGTTCTGAGCTGAATGCTCCCATGCTAGAAGCAATACAAAATGAAAAATATAGCATGTTTACAGAGACAATACCTTGCCTGCTTTCAAACTAATTAAGACCTTTGCTCACAGATAAGAAAAGGCTAACAGTGCTTATTAAAGTCTAATTATTTATTATTGAAGAAGCACAGATTTTGGACTAAAGTTTCCTTCAGCTAAGGGCCATCAAAGCAGATTAAAAAAAAGACACTTTCAAAGGGTTTACAGCTTATGCAGTCTGCAGCCAGGTGGGAGGAAAATAATCAGAGCAGACTTACAAACAAATCCACGGTTTTGTGTTAATGGAGTCAGAGTTTGTTCTTGAGTTGTGTAATAGTCTGCAGCACTATAAAACTGAAGGAAACATTATGCAGCAGCAAAATGTTGAGGACTTTATTGTGTACATTTACAAAGTAGTTTAGTCGAAAGCATATGGAGACATTTAAAATGCCATTCAGCTAACACGGACCTGCCTACAGTGTGCGTATATTTAGTGTTTATTGTAATTATAGGTTCACGGAGATGCATATACAAGTGGGTACTCTTAATGTAGTTGACTGTGTGATAGGGGCCTATTTTTATTATGGCTTTTGACTTACAAAATTTCCTGAGTTGTGTATTTAATTTTGAACTTTTAAATATAAAAGTCTATGTTAATGAGAATCTTGCGCATTTTATAAAGCCACAGATCTGCAGACCTCAAACAGCTCCTAATTATTTCAAAATAGAGATAATAGTAGCATTTTCTGTCTTCCTTCCCAGCCAGCAAGAGAAATTGATTAGGTATTTTCTGTGTTTGTGGTTTTGTGTACTATTGGGTAAGAAAGAGACTTTACGGGGGAAAAGTGAATCTTCATGCTCACTTCTGAGTCTAAAACCCTGAGTTTTGGTGTCTTGCCTGCATACAGGGATTGAATTTTGAACAAGTATGTATTTTAGCTATGCTAACTTGGTAAGATTCCTGACACAAAATTGCTTACTTTCACAAGCATACTGTGGAAGTATTGGGTTTTTTTAAGGGCAATTTTATAATCACAAAAAGGCAATACGATCTTTTGCTCTGTGTCAGTCTCAGCAGCATTAGGGATTTCATTTGGGCTGATGGTGGACTGGACTAATCTCACAGGTATCTCGCCTTGCGCTCCGACCACAGCATCACAAGCAGGCTGTAGGCCATATGACTGCAGCTGAGCGCCTGGAAGTGAGATGTGAGCATACCTTCAAGGTCCTGAAATCGGGAGGCAGATAAGAATGCATAATATATTAAAGTCTCAGGATCTTGCTTTGCTCAAGCACATGTTTTGAATGCACAGGACTGCTAATGCTGCAGAATGCTCCTTCTTTCAACTAAGCTTGTTACAGCTATCATATATGGCTATCAAAGCCATACGTCAGGGTTCATGATTTTAGGCAGATCAGCAGAAGACTGATGGACATAAAAGCTGTGGTTTGGTTGTTTTTTTTTTTAAAACATGCTTCATTCCCAAACCTCAGATGAGGTCTTACAGTCAGGATAATTATTGGAAAGCCCTCTAGAGCAAACCATCAGGAAAAACTGAGGATGTGGGTGTTTATTCCATATCCTCAGGGCTTCAGAGCTCTGTCTCTGCTTCCTCTTAAAGTAGGGCAATAAATCCTCCCCAGAAAGTGGGTTTGTATGTCTCCTCCTTCCAGAAACTGTGCAAGGTTTACTCTTCTGTTCATAAAATATAGTTGGGGCTTTTGCCCCTTGTTTAATTTATGTTAAACTGATTTTTAACACAGAACTCGACAACTTCCCCCATCTGGATGAAAAAAACAAAACAGCCCCTCATGACTACCTTACAGGAACCTTCTTAGGCTCTTTTTTCTCCCAGGCTCAGTTAACTTGATGCTGTAAGTTGGCACAAACTGAGCAGAAGAGCCTCCTCCCGGTGCTGAACAGCCATCTCACTGTGTAGGCAGGCTGCTCTGCTGGAATAAAGGGGAAAATATGTCTGAAACCTCTGCAGCTGAGGACTTGAGCCCTCTTGTGTCCCATATGCTGAGGAAGGCTCCTGTCACTAGGCTCATCACTAGAAAATAGTGATGGACCCAAGTTGGTAAGTGGGCATGGGGCTGAGCCCGCACTTCAGGAGAGACAGGAAGGAAACCCCTTGCTTCCTTAGCACAACTGCCTGCAGCATGGCTGGGAGGGGTGGACAGTGCCAGATTGTTTCCTTGTACCTCTTCTGTCCCAGGAGCAGTGGTGTGAAATCACAGGCATCTTCCCAGAATAGTATTTACGTGGCTTTACCACAAGGGAGTCTGGAGTCCAGACTGGAAAGCTGAAGCCACCTTCTGTCTGCATTTATAATGTTTAGCTTTAGCCATGAGCTCAGTAGCAACTTCAACTAAAATCATACTGAATCCCAATTCTTTACTATTGCCAGAAGGCTAGAGAAGGTGGGAGTTGTGAGGACTCTGCAAACTTATCATTCTTATTTGCATTATGTTGTTTAAACATTATATTTAAGCATATTATTTGATCAAAGTCATGCTCAGAATGACGATTCAGTCCTCTGGTGGGACTGGTATATGTTCAGCCGAATTAAAGCGAGTTTATTCTCAGACATGTCACTTGCCTAAAAGCGCTGGGGTTTATTCTAACAATTCCGTGTCACAAATGTGATTCTGCATTAAAATGCCAAAGGCAGCAGCAGTTATCTTGGCTAGACACATCCTGCTGTGGTATTTCTATAATGAAGAGACCCTATATGCCTGCATCCTGTCGAAGGCCCGCCTTGCATTGCCATGTTCTAGATGTGCCTATCTGGCCAGGTGTTGTGGACGTTCGATGTTTCCCCAAGGTTTGCACCAGCCACCGTACACTCGGTCACTAGCACCCTTCAAGGACTCCTGACAAAGAGAGACCGCTGGAGAAGAACACAGTGGATAGCTAGGAAATTTGGTCACCATGGGAAGCAGGATGCTGGGCTTAGGTGGACCTTTGCTCTGACATTGTATATCCATTTGTGTATTACTGCTATTCCTTATTCTTTCTGTTCTCCTCTGGTTTGGCTTGGGAGACATCATCGTGCCAGTGCAAATCAGACTTTTCTTTCTCTACTTCGAGCCTCCATTGGTGGGTCCTACACCCTTTGGAAGGTGTCCTCTGGTCCCTGCTTAGGGCACTGATTATGCATTGAAGAGGGTCAGGGTGGGGGTGTTGCTTGTCTTCTGGATAAACTACAGATCATAAGTGGGATTAGGATCATGGATGAAATCTTTTTGTGGCTCCAGGTGTTTCCTTCTCCCAGAAGAGGCTGAGAGTTGCTCCACTCTCTGTGGGCACAGGACCTCTTAGTGTGCCCCAGTGTCAACAGATTTGATAGAGGACGCCCTGACACCCTCTCCGGACCAGAACTGCGGCTTTAGGGCTGTCCTTGGCAAGCAGCAGAGGGGGGCTTGGCCAGCCCGCCTTGAGGGGAAGCAGCTCTTCTTTGCTGCCTGTCGTCAGCTTGCTCCTTCTGACTTCCCCTTCATTTATGGGGGCTTTTAAGGATAACACCTATCTTGGGGCATTGAATAGAGAGTTTCATTCCCTATATCTAGTTTTTATATACCTTTTTTTATACCAACCATGTAAAATTTAGGGTTTGCAAAACACAAGCCGTTGACTGCTAAACTCTTTTGGCTACTGAATTTTGGCAGCCCACAGGCTTTCATAGCAGATTTTCTAGCAAACCTATTGCCAAAACCAGCCAAATGCCGTGGCAGTGCAGGTTTTCTATGCCAGCAAACACTATTACAACACTCTGTATAGTTAATGGGTACAAAGGATATTTTAAAAAAGACTGGGGCTAATTGCAGCTCAGTCTTTTGTTGCTCACTGTTTATGTCAGCTCTGGGAGACTTTATTCTGTTGCAAATAAGGGGTTTCTAACGATCATACCTGCAAGGCGGGTGACGACCCTCTTTTGTAGCGCTGTGCCACAGAGCACTGGCAGCAGACCGGGGCTCCATAATAACCCCCCAGGTGCTAAAGCCAGCGTGGCCGTGGTTCAGCTCCCCAAACCCGGCCCCTACAGTGCCGATGAGCCGACCCCCTCCAGGTGGCCACTGGGCAGCACACTCCTAAGACATCAAAGAAGGTTCCCGAATTCATAATGTCGATATGATTTTGTACCATCACACGTTGTCATTATCGGGCTGGGTCCTGGCTAGTCTAAAATGGCGCCCCATCCCTGTGCCGCCTGAACATTGCAGCTACCCCAGCCGTGGCCCAGTGCTCAGCGGAGGAGCGGTGTGTTCAACATGGCCGGCGTGGGCCGGCGTATTCAACATGGCCGGCGTGGGCCAGTGTATTCAACATGGCTGGTGTGGGCCGGCATATTCAACATGGCTGGTGTGGGCCAGTGTATTCAACATGGCCGGTGTGGGCCAGCGTATTCAACATGGCTGGCGTGGGCCGGCGTATTCAACATGGCCGGCCCAGGCACAGCGCTCAGCACGCTCCCTCCGAACCGCCCTCAGAGGGGTGCCTGGGGTGCCCGGGGCTTGCAGTTTCGGGGGCTTCATGTCAGCCGGGCGCCCGAGGGAGGTTCCCCGCGCTGCGGCTGTAGCACAGCGAGAAGGGGCTGCGCCAGAGCCGGCAGGCTGAGGGCCTGCACCGGCCCCACGGGTACGGCCCACGCCCCTCCTCCCCGAGGGCCAGCCAGCTGCTTAGCACACACACAAAAAAAAATCAGAAAAACAGACCTCTCCCTCCCCACCACCTCTTTTTTTTTAATAAAGCAGGTTGAGGGACAAGGCTGTTAAAAGGAAAATAAAACCAGCGTCTTCAGTATTTGTTTATTCTAGGATTTTTTTAATTTTGTCAAAGGGCTCTAGAAGTCAAATTACGTTGCCAGAGCTTGGTTCTCTCCGGGCAGCCTGGCAGGGACCACCGCTGGCCGCAGCTTGGGTTTGCTCCCGTCTCAGTGCAGGGGCTGGAGGAGTGCAGAGCTTTTTCCATAAACGTTTTTTTAGAGAAGCATCATATGGGGTAAATGGGATTTTGTCCGTTTCTCCCTACCCCTCGTCCTAGTTAAATGGGAGAAAAAATCCCACGCTTGAAATGCTCCCCAGAGCTATAGCCTGAAGTAGTGCTTAGACATAGTTAGATGGGCTCGGTGTGGTGATCAGGGACCCAAAATAGCCATAATTACCATGTCCCATTTTGGATCAGCAGCAGCATTGCAGCTACGTCAAGGATCTGCTTCCTGCAGGTGCTGGGCAGCCCCTGCTGAGGGGAGTCTGCCCTGTGCCAGCTGGTTTTCTCTCTTTCTTTTTTTAAAAAAATATTTATTAGCAGCATTTAAAAAGAGTAATGTCTACCTTTTGATCTGCCTTTTGATCTAGGTGGTATCCTACCTGAAACCGGTGTGGATGCTCTTCTCCATTGAGCTACCGCAGAGAAACTGGGCTACAAACACAGAAGGCACTCGTTAGGGAGACTCGTTCTCTAATTCAGTGTCCAAATTCAACTTTAACTAAGAATCCTATTAAAGCCAGAATATTTTATTACCTCTATATAAATCCCAATACTTGTATTTGGAACCTTAAAAGATTTTTCTGTATAGTCGGCCAAATAAATTTCCCAGGACTGTAGAAAGTTGCAGGGAAGATTTACTGCTTGCTCCTTCAGGAATAAGGTGGAAGAGAGAATTGCTGGGAAGCAGCAAGAGAGAAGAGCCATCCCGGCCTGACCAACTCGACTCTTGCTTTCCGAGTGGTGCAAAAATTGCAGAGGAACGCAACCAGGACGCTGTGCACAGCATTATTTGTAATCTGTTCTCATAAGTCATTAGGATATTTTCAATCTTGCTGCCTGGAGGCATTTTAACAGCAGCTTACCCACCACCCACAAAATCCATTAGTTTAAACAATAAAAACGAGCCGTTTGGCCACACAGCAATGGCCTCAGAATTGCTTTGGTAAGTGCAGATATAACGAGGATGGAGACTTCGGAGCTGTGTGAGGATCATGACAGACCTAATGGAAAATACAGCCGCTGCGAGCTGTTCTCCCTACGGGCAACACCAGGCCTCGGTTTGCTTTTCCTAGACCACCCCGTAGCTGGAGAAACAAATTTAGCAAAAGGCAGGTACTGAATGCAGAGCACCGCACATATACGCACGCTTTTCAGGGTGGCTCTTCTAGCGTGTGCCTGATAATGTCTGCAGCGTCAGCTCACATCTGGTACTCATTAATCTGAGCAGGTCTGTGAAAACCCACCAAGCGCAGGACCACCAGCATCTTCAAGAGCCAGCAGGTGTGCGAGCAGCCCAGGAGGCTGGGGCTGGCCCTCACCCCTGCCCCGCACCGCTCCCCTCGCCAGGGACCACCCTCCCCAGCTCTGCTGACGGACCCGCCGTGTAAGCCCTCCCTAACCCCATTCTGTCAAAATGGCTCAGGCTAGGAAACTTTTCCCATTAAACGTATCAACTCAACAGCCAGGGCTATTTTTCTTTTATTTATTCCCCCACCCCCCCAAGAGTAATTTCCTCCAGGCTGAGGAGTGGAATTTTGTTTCCAGCCCGCAGCTGCACGCAACCGCCCCGCTCGGTTTATTGCTGAAGTGGCTGATGCCCAATCAATCCCACACTTGGAAGCGAGGTGCTTAGCTACCGTCCTCCGTCAGCTTTTCTATTTTATGAGAATGTCAAAATGTTTTTATTCACTCCTAATATAATCTTTCCACAATAAGGAGCTTGCACGGCTAGAGATGGGCAGGAGGCTGCCGCTATTACCTGGGACCTCTGATAAATTGCGAGGCAGCTTTCAGGGTTGCAGCAGCAGTGGGAGTGTTTGTCTTCAAGTTCGGGGAACTTTGCTCACTCCCTGTGCTTTACGTGCATGTCACGGTGTGCAGTTACTGCCTTTCTTTCAGGGGTGTGCCTGTGTGGAGGGAATCAGAAAAACTGATCACTTAATCAGTGCATAAAACTGAGTGATTACTTAGCAGTTGGTCCACAAGTAGTAAAAGCAGCACCAGTGTCTCACCGGACAAGTAAGCCCACACCACGAAGCTTGACCGTCTGGGAATTACTGTTCCAAGTAATTGCATTTTTCTATAACTGGGATTGCATGGGATTATGGTATTATAAATGCGATTTGCTCTAAAGGCCGGTGGCCCTCTACATCTTATGGATTACTCCAGCTTCTCCTAAAAGGAATTTTGGTAATGCTCCTTTAATGAGACTGCACTAAATTGAATTGCGTTCTGCCTTCCCCCCGAAGTGGGATCTTTTTCTATGATACCGGCCATGCACACAGGAGGAAGTCTTACGTATTCCTTTCTAGGGGGTATGCGTGAGCCATATATAAGACATATAACATATATAAGACACGAGCCTAACCCTAAACACTTGTGAGACACAAACATTTTTGGTTCTTGTGGAGCAATTTTGGGCCTGAAGGCCTCTGCTCACCACCATGCATCGCTTTGGCTTGAACAGTCCAGCTTTAAAACCGAAGATGGTAAACCCTCTGGGGGTGTTCTGCAAATTCTTTATAAAACACTGGTACTCCAGGGCCTGCAAATAACACCAACCGTTTCCAGGGCTCTGATCCCTTGCGCTGAGTTCCCCGATATAGCGGGAATGGGAGAGCAAAGGGAATAAACACCTGGTTGGTGACAGGCAACGGGAAGCCCCACAGTTTTTCCTGCTACTGGTTCAGAGGCAGCGTCCCAGGCCAGCAGGCAAATCGGCCACACAGGTGGGGTTTTGTGGAAGGTCATGGATGGGGAGGGCCGAGTCGGTGCAACAGGGCTGGAAACCGTAGTCTTGTCCTAGTTGCGGTGTGGAGCGCCTCGCCCGCTCACCCGAGCTGTGCAGCCCTGCTGCAGCCACGCTTCACCTTGCTGTGGAGACAAAACGCCGCAGGCAACGCTGGAGAAGAGGCTGCCGTGGCTCGCAGATAAAATGAGTTAACGAGAAGCTTTCCCTGGATAAGATATATACCTTGCTGTCTTTATTCTTCTCCTAGCTCTCCTTCCTCAGTCCCGCTTTATTTAACCTGTTTGCTACAGAGAAACAGTAATGAGCTTGCTTTTTCATGCAACGTGCACCTCCAGTTTTACTCCTTAACCCACTTTTTAGCTCCATCAACCGATCTCCAAGCTCAACCCGAGGGGTCCTTGCTACAAGCTGGGTACAGAGGCCGCCTTGAAGATCACTGTGCCTGCCCACCCGCCACAGTCCCTCCGCTCTCGGCAGGAGAGCCCTGTGGCGTGGGTTACTGCGCTCCCCCTGCGCTGCCGGCATGCCCGGGGCTGAAGGAAGCTCTCAGCTGGGCTTCCACACGGCAACGGGCAGAAGGTGCCGGGCTGTGGCTTATGTGCCACAGCTCACCAAGGGCTTTGCCCCCTTCCTGCAGCTTTTGGGCAATAATTACCGGTGGTGCTTCCTGGGCACCCGCTGTCATGCCGCCGTGCCGGGCTGGATGGTCTGGCAGGCTGGGAGGCTCCTCCTTGCGTTGACCGAGGAGGCACGCTGCCGGGCATTGATCCCGCTGGGAAGCCGCCGGCGTGATGTGCCAAGCCCAGGCAGCAGCGGTGGCGAGAGGAGAGCTTGCCGGCACGTCGCTCCTGGGGCCGGGCGCGGAGGTGGGAGGTCGGTCATTCACGCCGCGCTCCTCCGGATGAGTGAGGGCAGCTGGTCGGCACAGAAACACACCACTACAAGGGGGGTCCTCCAGGAATGTATTTATTTACATTAAAATGCTATTATACAAACTGAAAGAAAGGAAAAGGGAGGAAAAAAAAAAGAGACGATGTCTTAGTGGGGCAGGTGTGCCAAAGTCAGCGCCCCTCGCTCCCACCCCGTCTCGCTGCTGCCTTCCTTCTGCTCTGGTCCGACTGCGAATGCCGTGATGGTTGTAGGAAAATCCCTTCCCAACCCTCTCTCAGTGTGAACATCCATGTCTTCCGTTTAAGTGGCTTTCAGAAATCTTTTGTTTTCTGCCTCCAAAGAAAACTCTTGCCCAAACGTTTTTTTCTTAATTTATTTATGTAACACAGTGTAGAAAGCTATCAATTCATAAGCAATGGTTCTGTACAATCATCCTGCAGAGGATCCCCGTTAATTTTCGACCAGCAGGCACTTTTCCCCCCCAGAAGTGCTCACAATTAACAGGGATTCTTTTTAATATTTTTTTAAGATCAAAAAGATACATGGAAAAGAAAATAAAGTTTACCTTTCAATGCCTAAAGTGTGCACATAAAACAGGCACAAAGAAACGAATGTGTATTCCCATGATTTCTACGTCACTAATACAGCAGGAGCAACAATCTGTACAATAAAATGCAGCTGCAGAGGAAAAGAATTTCAATAACTCATCTGGAATACTTTTTAAAAAATGTTCTTTTACTTTAAAATGCATAGTGATCAGAAAAAAATGCTCGGCAAAGAGAAGCAGCTAAACCCCACAGACACAGAAAGCATCCCCCATCAATTCTTAAAGCATATTTCAATTAGGACTTAATTTTTGTCACAAATCACAAGAATAATATACAACTGGCTAAGGAGCTACATGATAAATAATTGGGAAAGAGAATCTATCCATGCACTAGTTAAATACAGCTAACCTCTTTACAGTACACAAAAAACATTCATTAATAATGTAAAGACTGAAATGTAAAGAGAAAGAGAGAGAAAATACATTACTGATTTTATTAATTCAAGTTCAGGCATCTACTTGTGTTACAGCACAGCTGTCAAAAGGCGAGAATGAGTAAATAATAAAACAGAGTGTTTTTCTTTCTTTCCACATTATTCTATAACTGAACACCGATGGGCAGTGAAGCAATCATTCTGCTGTCCAACTCATGAGGCTGCTGTGGTGTCCTAGTTCTGCATCTGTTCAAAGAACTTGTAGGTGGGATTTTCATAGCCATTTTGCTGCATCTTGGAAAGGTGGCGCTCCTCCGGTGTCACTGCAGCATCCACCTGTCGCGAGGAGGAACAACCAGGGTCAGATTCTTGCTTAATTCACAGCACACCCCACGCTTCCCCGCTTCGTGGCCATCCCACATACTTTGTACCCTCCCACTGTGCATTCAGGCAGAAAGTGTCCTCTGAAACACAAGACAGGGTTTAAAGCTGAGGACAGGTTTACTCCTCCTGAGTTTTTTTTTTTTTTTTAACATGCAGGTTGGAAAGTAAGTTAGATCCCAAGCTCAGTCCAAACCTAATAAAAAAGTCTAAAAGAAAGGTGGCTGGGAAGTGATAGGGATACTTCTCCGCTAAACAGAGTATTAAACCTAGGACCCGGAGGCTCTCACATTGTCTGAAGAGACAACCGTCTCTGAAAACTCTTCTCTCCAAGTTACGCAGCACCGTGAGTGGCCTCACAAACATCAATGGACGGCACTGCACCCAGCAATAAACAAGAAGCCAGCAAACAGCTTTGAAGAGCAATTTCCAAGAGATGGCCCTTCCAGCTTGGATAGTGATAGGTCACTTTTTGGACAGAGTAATATGCAGGAGAAGATAAGGCAACAGGAACAATTTTGCAACTTGTTTTTTTGCTGCAGGACTTCAAAACCAGCTGACCAAACTCAGCAGTACCAGCTCTGGGTTTTTGTTGTCTGGATCAGGAAGCATGCAATGCTACAAACAAAAAAAAGGATATATTTTGCATCTCCCCGCTAGTCCCCCATTATTACGTTTTTTCCCCTTAGGATATATATCAGTATCTGTACTTGGGATCAACTGGATCTCAAAAGAAAAGAAAAAGCTCGCTAAAAAGCTGAAGGAAGTAGCTTGAGGCTGCCTTCTGTCTATATCGTGCTCTCAGATCTGTTGCAGATGCTGTGGTCTCAAGACCAAGAAAAATTCATCAGAAAAAAATAAAATTAGGGTAGCAAGGAAATGCCAGAGCAGCCAGGCACAAGGTGAGCAAAAAAAAATCCCCTTGAATTCATGGAAGCAGAACTTCTCTGGCTCCAAGGTTGAGTTTGGTTCAGTTTAGTGACAAAAAGCTTGACAGGCCTGCGCCGGTTTACGTATTTCTACTGAACAAAAATTGACCTTTCTTGATTACTTGGAAGACAGGCGCAAAGACAGCTCAGTGAAGACTTCTCCACTGAATACCTGCTGCTCCACAAATTATTTTCTTCCTTCACTGAACATTACAGTAATATAAAACTCCATCAAATTAGAGTAGGCGAGAACAATCTCTAAACGTTAATTAGGTATTTTACCTCTGCTGCATGAGCTCAGTAGCTGTTGTGCATTCAAAACCTACAGTATCCTGGCTATCTTGCTAGCCACCTATGAAAACATAGCTAAGAAAGCCTGCTTGTCAGCTATTTCATTTGCCATCTGATATCTCTAGTGTTTGACAGCTCTTAGAAGAGAAGGTAAAAAGTGAATTTTCCATTGTCAAAAATTTAAAACCAGGAAGGTGCTTAAGACTCTACACTAAAGTATTAGGTATGAACATTTTCCTGTGGATTCCTGTAAGTAGTGACCTTAGGAAAAACAGCCATTTACTTTTAGCATAAAAATAGCCTTTGGGATAACGGAAAGTGTATTCTCTCAAGAAGCCTTATATAGCAGGCTAACTTACTCTAACCTTTTAATACAAAAAGCAAAGGAGAAGTGCTTACGTCTGATACTCATTTGAAATCTACAATACTGGAAATAACTCAGCTTAGTGAGGAGAGACTATGACCTTCAGTAAGTTGCTACCTGATACCCTGGAGAAAGACTGAAGGAATGTTCTTCCACGCTTGGGACAGATGCAGGCTGCTCAGCTTATTTTTGCAGCCATTCTTTTAGTGTGGTAGGTTGTACCACAGGACCACCATTCCCACAGTACCACCAGAAATGGCTCCTCTCAGAGTGATCTTCTGTCTTGACGTTCTTTTATTTTTTACTGAAGAGAAGAAATGGTTCTGCGTGTGGCACGTGTATTGAACTGCTCAGATGAACTGCTAACCCCAAATCTGATCCGTTTTCATATCTGTGCAGCTTCTAAATCTCCTCGTCCATGTTCCAACTCTCAACCTGCATTTTCAATCAACACTGTATCTTCCATCAAATCTCTTTTTCTTATGCAATAATCGCACATTTTTGTGAAATACCCAACTTCAAGGGTCACATACTGCTTTTGTTTGCAAGCTATTGTGAAACTCTCCATAGCTGGGAGTCCTGAGCATTCCAGCAAGCCCTTGACTCCTGCCGGCAGGGAATAGGACGCCAGGCAGAAAGGATTACTGGGCTGAGCTGACACGGTGCTGTCTGTGTTTCTGCTTCTGCAATATAACTTGGCCTTTTTTGCTGTTAAAATACTGCCATTCGAAGGCAGGCTTTCTCTTTTTTTTTTCAAGTTGGATTTGCATGGAGTAATTCTCTTACGCAACAAACCCAAAATACATCTATTTCTTCACCTCCTGTGACATGCTCTCAGGCAGCGAGATCCTGTTTAGAGAGAGGCTGCTCTTGCTTTAAGCTGCTCTTTCCAGATTTCCCTTGGCTTAGAAATTAGCGGGGGAAAAAATAGTGGTTTTCATCCCCTGCCCCCCTCCCTCTCCAAAAGTGACAAAAGAAACTTTTTCTTTTCCACTGAAGGATGCAAGCTTCTCCTGGCCAGCCCGTGCGAACGGCGAGTGCTCAGCTTGGCTGTCAACAACCATTTTGATCCATCAAGGACAGGAGAACCCCTGGGAATTTACAGCCTGTCTCCTTTTCAACCTCTACACCCAAATCGCCAAGACATTTCTGTACAACGACGTGCTCAGCAGCCAGCACGTAACTGTGCACTCGCATTTGAAAGAGTCGTCCGTGCCTGCTGCTCAGTCTCGCCTACGCCCAGCAGAGAGGGCAGTGGTGGGGCTGGGCGAGAGGCAGCGAGAGCAGCCACAGCTCCTGGCACCCATCTCTGCAAGGATCTCCAGGGGCTGGGTTGCTTCCTGCTGCTTTACCCGTCGCTTCTCCAGGGGTTTCCAACTTCCCCCTCCACAAGGATACACCATCTGTATCCATATGCAGTGAATCAGCTTCTGGCAATTCCTACACGCTATTGCTGTTCGGCAGAGCACTTGTTTTCAATGTAAGTCATCAGTGTAACAGCAGTAGGGCCTAACAAATCCATTCCATGTAGGTTTTGTACAAACATGTAAAAGGCCTAATCCCTGCCCTAAGGACCATGCAAATTTAACAGCATTAACTATTTCCGTTGTGACAATGTCACCGCATGCCATCTGCCACCACTGAAGTTGTCACTAACATGGCTGTGAAGGGAAGAACAAAACAGGGAAAACGGCAAATGTCCCTGTAGCCTTTTGAGCACTTACAGAAAATAAGAATACAAAGCAAGCGCAGAGGAAAAACCACCCTTCCTTTCATTCTTGAACGGGCTGCTGTAGCATAAGTCAGCCCTGGTTCTTGTGCGCAATAACACCACGCTACGGGAGTATCTGGTGCGTCTCCAAATCAAGAAGTGAGAGCCTCACAATTCAGAACTAAACCCACCGACAGCTCTAAAAGATTCTCTTCTAGCATGAAATTAAAGCACAGTATGAAGCTCTGGGGTGGAAGGATCGGGGTCTCTGTGTACCAATACATGCCTGAGAGCATCTTCCTTTCTAAGAGGCTCCCCCCACTAGGCTGGGATGCAAGGAGGGCTATGCCAGAACCTGTGCTGTATTTCTTCATATTTAAGCTCCAAACAACGCTGTATTGAACTCTGTCACCTGTTTTAGCTTAAGCCTCCCACTCAGCACTTCTTATTCGGGACTAGAAGATGTGTTAAGCACACAGCATAACCTGCTTGCAGGAAAGGAACAGGGTAAGACAACAACATAAATAAAAAAAGAATCAAAAAAAGTGCAAGGCAGAAGAGACTAAAGAATTGATGAGAAACTAGAGAAACTTGGAAGAAAATCAGGGAGGAGAAAGATTACCAAAAAAACCATGATGAAGGACAGTAACATCAGACTGAATTTTTAACACCCTTGCACAATATTCCATATTAAAAAACCCCACTTTGATAAAACCAGTTTACAGTGAAAGTCCAATAACCTCTGAATTATGGCATTTATAGATGAAAGGGATTTATTGAGGCTCCTACTTGCAGTCTTAGTCAATTTTTTTTTTCTTTTTAAATTTCCCATTCAGCCTTTGAAATGACTACTGCTGGTATGCTAGCACCTCTCTTTCCTGTAGCTGTCTGCTGCAGGGTAATCCATCTCGCCGCCAACCTACGTCCACTATCGCTCATCGTGACTTGTCTTCTCTTCTACTCACTTTTACCCATTTCAACTCTGCCAAACTGTTCCTCTCGTTTCTTATAACCTCTGTCCTAGGTATTGCTCTGCCAAATGACATGCTTTGAACCTGATTATCTCCTTGTCAGTAAATCCCTAAAGCCGTTTACTATTTAAAGAAGCTTTTTGCACCCGTTATGGAGGTGGCAGAAGTGGAACACAGCATGTAGGAGATGTGGGTACTCTGGCACTGCTGAGAAGCAGCCTAGACACTTCTCTTTTCCACGACGTGACATCATTTGAGAAAACAGCTTGGTCAGGTAGATAACCTCTTTTGAGACTGTTTGTCCATCTATCCCCTTCTGCTCCAGCCTATGGATCTTTCACACAGAAAATCCTAACGTGGAGCCAGGAAGATGGTAATGCTGCAGAGAAATTCACATGCCGCCTCTACACACATGGGGCAGATCAAAAGCCCAGACAGGAGGTGCTGGCAGCCCTCAGGGATGCATTGAACACAACATGGTTGTTTAAACGATGATAAATGGATGCTGCCTAATACACACCTGCAGATCGGACTGACAGAGATGGACTTTGGGGAGTACTACAGCAATTTTAATGGCTTCTTTGCCACTGCTGTGAGCCCTCTCGTCATCACCTCTCCCCACATGCTCCTGCTGGAGGTGCTGCCTCCGTAACAGACAGCAAACGAGCTTCAAAGAGGAGATCCTGAAAGAGGAGGAGCTGAGAAATTCAGCCACAGTCTGGAGCACAGGAGAGGTGAAAACCTCTCTTTTGGCACCTGCTTTCGTGGAGGAAGGAACTTCCTGCAGACTGCTGGGGTGGGTACACCAGCAAAGAATGCCTTCAAAATATTTGCTGGAGCTCCTGTGTGCACATATAATAAGTAATTTTCAATCACTCGGTCATTTACTTATTAACTGCGGCAGTCCTGCTCCCGAAGAGGCTGAACCACTTTGAAACATTTATATTCTCAGATTGGAAGAAAATTATGATGACATTCTCCCTAAATAGGACAAGAATATTCCTCCTCAGAGCTTCAAAAAAAGGCTGATGGGATTTTTAATAACGCCTTTTGTTAAAGAAATAGTGAAATGAGAAAAAGTACTACAGTCAGAGTTGACTTTTTGGAAGGTAAGAATACAGGTGGAACAGAACCTGTTCTGTAATCTTGCATCCATTATCACAGAATTAAATTCTCACAGTAACTTCTGACATGCAACAAACAGGTTGCAAGATTTGTTAAAATATACTCAGCCAACCTAGAGCTGATGTACAGTTATATTTACATCAAATGATTTTGC
The DNA here is from genome assembly GCF_030463565.1 of Pelecanus crispus. Classification (NCBI taxonomy): domain Eukaryota; kingdom Metazoa; phylum Chordata; class Aves; order Pelecaniformes; family Pelecanidae; genus Pelecanus; species Pelecanus crispus. The sequence goes on from NC_134643.1 coordinate 119,395,013, forward strand.
TCTTTCATGCTTTTTGTGCACAGCACATTAAAGGTGCACTGTTGCGAAATAAATTAATCCTCTTTAGAATGTAACAGCTTAATTTTGAAAACATTTTAATATTAAACATCAATTGTATATGGATCTTTGGGTGGGTTTGTTTTCCCCAAAGTAAGTGCTACAAAATTTTCACCAACCTAGGACAAAAATAGATGTTACGCCTTTCTTGCAGGCAAGAGGCTTAGACAGTGAGGCTATGCAGTCTGCCAAGACCACAGAGCAAGTCTGGCAGAATAAGGAATCCTGCCTGCCAATGCCAGACACGATGCAGCAAATCTACAGGGTGACACCATCTACAGGGGGGTACTATAAATCGACTAATATTCTTGCTAGATCTGCATGCTATAGCTTTATGGTTTTATCTGTAATTTTTTTTATTCCCTGAGTAATGCTGTCATTTTGACATTAATTACTTGTTCAGCTTGTGCATGTTATTTCCAGTCCATCATTTCCAAGTTCACTGTCACTGAAGAAAGCTCATAGGAATCCAGGATTACCTTTGCCATGTCGTTCCATCAGGTGAAGCCCATCTGAAATTTTAAGGTCGTTCTGCAGTAATGGTATGTCCACATTCAATGTCTGATTTGGGGCTTTGGCCTAGCAGGCCTCCTGACCTATTCTGTTGTCGCTAAACGCAGCCAAAGGAGGGTCTCGGGTTGCACAACTGTTGGCAGCAGCTATCAACTTGGTGGTTTAAAACTAAAACCTGTTTCAATTTTCTACAAAATGGGCTGGAAACTTTCATATGGAAAGTTATAGCTGAGATTCTTGCTTGCTATTTTCTGCCTCTTGGTCCAAAATTCTGCTCGGCTTGCTGTCTGCTCTAATCTCACCCCAAACAGTTGGTGCTCTTCTGACCGTATCTCTTTGGAAAGTTTCAAACCACATGGGCAACCACAGCATGGACATAGGGATGCACAAGTACAGGCTTAAGACAAAGGCTTACTCAAATATTTTTAACACCCTTCGTTGTCCCAGACAGTGGAATACATGCATCAGGAAGCACGTATGTCTCCATAAAGACCAAAGCAAGGTTCATTTGACTCAAGGTGAAACAAACATAAACTGTGGACTTGAACAAGACTTAGTTTCAATCAAAAATGTAAGTACCAGTTTTGGAAGGCAAAAACATGTAAGTGTCTCAGGTGCTTGCTAATACAAGTACTATCCGCAAACCAGACACACAGCAGACTAGACACCAATACACAAGAGGAAAAAATAGCTACATGAACCCCTTCCAGTACTCATAATTAAGTTTTTCTACTTACAGAGATCTTGTCTTAAATCCAAGCAACAGACGAGGTATTTTAAGTTACTGTAAATTGACCACAAATTTACTTGGTAGACTGGGAAGAGACAAGGGTTTTAATCTTGAAAATAGCATATAAGAGTCTTATATATTATTTGCTTCTCAAATCTATGAGTTTCAGATTAGCCATAAATCAAAAGCTGTTGGTGGCAAAAGAAAATCTTGTTCAGAGAACAAAAAGTTCTAAAGTATCTGTACAGGGAAAATCCTTGTAGTGTACAGCACAACTTACAGAAGACCTGCCTCAAATGTTTATTTGCAAGCTAAATAAAGAAACCTGTGTGTGTGAATTCCCAACAACAATAAAACCAGATTTTTCCTCTTGTGCAGTACCTGCTCATTGACTACTGTTAAATTTCCTATAGAATTAATTTTCACATTAGGAGGTGATTGGTCTGGGATAGTTCCAGAAGAGATTTTTGTGGTTTTACACCCAACTTAACATGGTTTATATTGTGTCTGCATTTACAAAATAAGGCAGTTTGATTCCACTCTGCTAGATGCAACACTCTGACTCTGAACATTAGGCTAGCCAAAAACACGGTTTCTTCGTTTGTAAATGTATTTATACAGCAGTGTGTTGACTACGCTGTACATGTGACACCAGTTGTGCTTGGCAGTCTTTTCTTACCTCCACAACCCCATGATGAATAGACGTGTACTGCTTCTTCTTCAGCATCACCAAAGTAATGACGATCACTGTTGCTATGACAACACCTCCCACCATTAGTCCAATGATGGCACCTTTATTTGAACCCACATCTTCAGCAAAGAACACCTACAAAAGAAAAATAAAGGTCGCTAATAAAAAGCTCACTGAATATTTGGCTAACCTGTCCAGCTGCCACAGCAGTATAAAGCCTACTGAAGTATCAGTAATTGAAGTGTTGCTTGTCATCCTAATTATTCAAAGCTGGATCGCTGTACCACAAAGCTCTCATAGTTGGAGAAGAGCAATTCGGGAAATCTGTATTGCCTGTGGTGCAGCAGTGCCGTGGCTAAGGGGAAGACTCATTTCCATGTTTCTGCTTCACACAGCTCTTAGATAGTAGCTGCTTTTTTTTCTTGGGTAAGCAAGTCAAGCTGATTGCAAAATGACTGATAAGCTTGTAGAGGAGTAACCACGGAGCATACCTATTTCTTTATTTTTAGAATGCTAACCATGAAAGTGTTCATAAATTACATCTGTGTGGCTTGTTTGGACTACGATGCATTTCTTCAATCAGAGAGTAGTAAAGACCTGTAGGACAACAGTGAAACTTGCATGCAACCAGTTGGGAGAAAATTCTCACACTAAAGAGACAAGAGTCCCAGCAAAACCAAGTGTGCTGATTTAAGTGACCACCAAGGGATGTTTCAAGATCTTGCAGGGTGAAGGGGAAATGAGCTATACCTGGATAATGCCAATACTCATGTGAGACCCAGACAGTTGTGTGAAAAAACATAGAAGATCCACTTGAATTGTATGTACTGATAAGGCAAAACAGTAGACAGCAAGATGCTTTACTATGCATTAATAAGATTGGCTTTTAGCAACAGGAGCAGGTATGGAAAGTGGGTGATTGTTTTCACTGTCCTGTTTTGTATTCAGGGAATGTGCTGGATTATTTTACATCTATGCATATTTTACAAACCTTTTGTCCGCTTGTCAATAGTGGGCTTTTATTATTTTTAACCAAAATGGGCAAAAAGGATTAGAGAATAAATTACATTCACAGAACTGTAAGACTACCTCACTCTGAAAGACTAAATACTTTGACAAGTATTTAACAAAAATGCAGAGGGAAGCAGGAAACCAGCTGAGAATTATAATGAGCTGTATAACATTTGCACTTTTTAAGAAACACAGTCTTCCTCAGAGAGGTATTAAAGCATGCAGTATAAATATTTATATTGTTCCTAGTCATAAGCAAGAAATGTGTTTAAACAAAGTTAAAGAATTCACTAGAAAGTACACACAATGGACAGTGTTGGCATAAGCTGATGTGAAGTAATAATTTCTTCTGTCAATTTTACCTGCCCAGGACTGAAATTCTGTTACCATACTATTTTGGAGCACTGTGAAATGCCCCAGCTAATATACACATGCAACAGAGGAAGGCCTTAAGCACTCTAAGCCATGAAAATCAACTTAATGTACAGTTAAAATGTGAACACTCATAAAGAAGAAAATAACTGCAATTTCAGCTCAATTCAGAAGTTTGCATGTAAAATACAGTGCACAGGTGAATTCAAAGCAATATCCTAAGGAGACTGTTTCAGTAAATCCTACCGGGGCACAGAAGAAGGAAAACACAAGTGAAAGTATTTTCTGCTTACTGCTTTTGAGTTAAAGCTAATGGAGAAGGCCATAGCTAGGATACTGCATGTGGTAAACAAGCAATGCCCTGTAAGGCATCAGTCCAGTACTTTCTCAGCAATACCAGACTCCTTGCTCAGTCTCAATTGACAAGATAACCTAGAGGACACCTTACTAATGTTTAAATAATGGTTGTACCTATCAGTAAGAAGTATGGCATAAAACACTTTAAAAAGCTGGAAAGGTCCCATTTTAAGCATCGCACAGATTACCCAAGTGCAGGGATTGCAATGCATTCCCTATCAGCCACCACGGTAAGGGTAGTTCCTAGCACCATACTGCTCGGGACGGTATCAAACCACTTAAACATTAAAGGTTGCTGCTGGGAAGTGCATGTGACACAAGATCAAGAACTACTGTATCTAAAACACATTCCTGCAAGTTCCTTCCCTTCAGTAAACTGCATGGGATTACTCCATCAGGATGTTTAACCCATCTGAGCTAAGCACATCAGAATTCCCCAAATTAGTGCTAATGCATTTTGGATTAGCTCATCAAACTGGGAATTCTCAGTTCTCGGCATCAAAGAGATGGCAGAATATCTTTTCACACAGTGATTGCCTAGTTCAAATGCAAATTTGAGTCCCATGTTAATTTTAATTTTCAGCACTACTTAGCTTTAGGAATATATTAAGGAAAAAAGCTTTCAAGTTTAATATCAGGATATTGAAAGTCACGGAACTGAAATCTCATCATGTAATATACCTTTACAAAAGAGGAAGCAGAAAAGGTTTATAGTCAACACTGCTGTATGGGTTCTTCATTACTTATTAAGGGACTGAAAAAAGCTTTTAGAAGATGCTTGTTCTTACTTACAATGCTTTTGGTTGTTATTTTTGTGTTCATAAGAAGCACAGTTCAAATGGGGAACAATATTTTGCTCCTACCTGCCCTTCACCTGTTAATAATTTAATATACCTTAAGGAACAAAACACACAGATGCAGCCAAGTACAAATTAAAATTAAGGCCAGTGGAGAATCTCCTCTCATCCCAAGCAGGCAATCTTGTGAAAGGTTATGCTCCATGGAGTTCAGCCTCCTTCATGTACCACTACCATCTGTTTTGACAGAAAAGGAATCTATTCCTGAAACGGTGTCACTCTGTTTCTTGCTGCACCATGCTGTGCGTCTCCACCAAACATTTTTTTTTTCTTTTTTTAAACTTACTTAGCATTTTCCTTCCTCTGTATCCCTTCTCTTTAGTTATGTGACAATGACAGATGGACTGTCGGACAAGTATTGCCCATATGACCACATCCAGTCACGTGGCAGTGCAAGGGCAGGAACTGTCTGAATTTCCTCTCATGTGAGACTTAATGGCTTTCCATACTCTCTGCTGAAATTATTCCAGGTTTACTCTCACTTAATAGAGAACCAGAAGAATCCTAATCTGTTTACGTGAAAACTTTTTGTCGGCACTTTCAGCATCCACATGACTCAGGGGAAATACGGCCATAGCTGACCCACTAGTTCAAGATTGAATCAGTGTCTCAAAATGCACGTGTGGAAAGCACTGTTTGTTCACTCACCAGCTTTTGATGATGAACTTCATATCCTGAGTCATGCCGGAACTCCGCATCCATCTTCACTTCAGATATCTCTTCTGTTTTAACATTGGTCAGCCCGGAACCTGCATTGCACCGCAATGACAATTCATTAAAGTCATCGACTCAGTTATGCTCTGCTTACCTCCACCATTACAAGAGCAGAAGGCAACGGTACCATTCAGACGGTGGAGGTGTGATGCAATGTGAAAGGGAACTGGGAGGAAAGTGAGGTACATCTCATGTTTCAGTCCCACTGAGGTGACACAGAATGAGCTGGTAAAATTTCTCCTCTGTTAAACGTTCCTTAATCCACTGCAGCTATGTTGGCACAAGCATCAAAGGCTTTCAGCATGAGACACTGCAAGAACTAAGCTGTGAGGGACCAACAGCGGTCTCCTGAATTGGCTCACAGGATGCAGGCAGATCTGCTCTAACAGCCTCTTTAGCAATGTCAAGAAAATTTGGTGTTTAGGCCGAAATCTCCCTCATCCATGGGCTCAGGCTGTTGTGAGGAAAAAACCACATATCAACGGTGTGAGGTGGGGAACCCCAGACACTGTATTTTCTTGCTTCCTGTGAGTCTGTGCACAAACATGCACAAATAAGTTACTAAAATGTTTGTGAAGTTTACACAGTCCTTGTTTGTTTTCATATTTCAGACTGCTCAGAATTAATATGATTCAAGTCTTGACTTCTGCCTGAGATGATAACTGTCCCTCTTGATTAGAAATGTACAGTAAAGCAAGTAAGCAAAGCTTGCAGCGATTTTAACTGTAGATAGTTTGCAGACCTGTTCTTCCCCTACGGGTGCGAAGGGGAGATGCTGCACTTGCCTAACTGGAAAGAAGGCCAGGATTTCCTCCTGGAAAATAGCCTTAGGAGAATGAGCCAGACTTACAACAGCTGAGCAGTGCATCCTATATATGTATCTATGAATGTTTTGTCCTGAAAAGCTGGCTCTGGTTTATAGAGAACATATGGGTATCCATGTAGCTGGTTATTTTCCTTCTCAGTACCAACTGACTGACATTTATATTTCTTGGAGGTACAAACACTGCAGAAGCATGGTGTTTATGAGAAGTTATTTCCTCACCCTATCTAATGTGATACGAACAAACTGGTTCATATTCCTTGTCTATATTTATTTTAGCATTTTATCACTCCAACTCCTCTCTCCAAGCCTTCATTCTGATTCTTAGTATTTTGGGCTGACTTTAAGCTCTGATGCAGAGGAAGAATCTCTTCTAAAACTCTTGACACTACTGACTGCTCTTGTGCTCCACCATCTCTCTGGATTCCCCAAAAATTCTTGAAGACTTCCATGTGCCAATGAGCTCCACAGTCTAAAGCAGCACTCAATGCAAGAATTATTGCCCTTTTATTGCCTTTGAATGTGCAATTTCTTTTTTCATTAAACGCTGATTTATTTTTGTATTATGAGTCAGCAAGAACAGACCTTCCCAAGAACTTCTCTGGACTGTATGGACAATCCCATTCTAAGGTTCTGATCTTTCTTTTCACAGTAAACCATGCAAAGGAGAGAACAAGAATCATCTTCATGCAATAAAGTATTTATGGTTATTTTCTTGAACAGTCTGACTGCCCCTTAAGGAATAAAGCACTTAAGGATCTCAATTTTCTTTATTAAGCATCTGATTTTTGATGCCACATTACAGTATTGACACAAATATATTATGACATTTAGATACAAGAGACCATTTCTAAATGCAAGAACTGTAATGTACTTAAGGAACTGCAGTTTGAAAACAAACCATGACGTTCTGTCAATGAAATGCAGGAGGAAATGGAGATGAAGGAAATAAAACCCACATGGTACCTGAAAATAGGTTTAACTTTCTATCCTTAAAGCAGCTATGGTTAGTTTTCCAAACTAAAATAAGAATATAATTTACTCTCCTTTGCGCATCATCTCAAAATAGCCCCTACATCTGCATCAACGGGAAGTGGAGAAAATGAGAACGTGTATCTGGCTGCACAGAGGCTCGCCTCTTCAACCCCCGCCCCCCCCTTTTTTTTTTTTAGGATTAAAAGGGGTAGGGGAAAAAAAAACAACAGCAGAATAGCAGTGCTTCACACAGATTAAATAGCTGGGGGAAAGGGCTTTCCCAGGACTTGGTTCACTGCCCATAGGTGTAGCGGCTGAAGAGGCGGACGGGTTCTGGCTGCTCGCCACTGTCCGCAGCCACACTTGCTGCCCCTTAGACACTGGCTGGCAAAAGCACCATGTGGAAACTCCCCCAAGGCAAGGGCCTGGGGAATTGCACAGCTCTACTCCTACAGCTGGCACATTCACTGAAGCTATAAATATTGATTAGAACATATCCATACATATAGGAGATACATCCGTGAAGAATCAACTTGTCTTTTGTTGAGGGAAGTCCTGCCTCCCAAACTTCTCAGAGGTCACCGGAAGAGTTAGGAAGCACATGGGAAACAGGGGTTCGGCTTGGAGTGAATCTGGTTTTCCAAAAAGCCTTTGAGAAGGTCCCCAATCAAAGCTCTGGCAGAAGCTTAAGATGGCAAGGATTAAGAGGTAGCCCTACACGACTTTCCGTAACTGATTAAAAGATAGGAAATGAAGTGTAAATATACAGCCTTTTTTCACAATGGAGGAAGGTTACCAGCAGGGTCCCACAAGGATCTGTGCTGTGCTGTTGGTAAAGTGATCTGGATAAGGGAGTGAATAGCGACGTGACAAAGTTTACTGACAAAAAATAAAAAAAGAGGATAGTCAAATTAAAACCAGCTGCAAAGAACTGCAGAAGGATATTACAAATTCTGAGTGCACAATAAAAGGGAAATGGTATTCAATGTTGATATAATGTAAAGTGGTGCTCACAGGGATACACAGCCCTAACTATACATACACAACAATAGGCTCTAAATTAGCTCTGTTCCACCCAGGACAGAGACCTTGCAGTCACTGTGGATAACTCTCTGTGGGCACGTGGCTCAGTAGCAGTCAAAAAGGCAAAGAGAAAGCTAGGAGTAATTATGAAGGAATAGAGAAAACAGAAAACATCGTTACACCACTGTATAAATGACACATCCTCATTTTAAATCTGGCTATCCATTCTGCCATCCCACCTCAAACGAAGGCAGAAGAACTAGAAAAGATAAAAGCAGGGAGAGACAGATGATCACTGGTATGGAATGGTTTCCGTACAAGAAGGACTAGACAAATCGGCAGTCTTCAGACTGGAAGAGACAACCAAGGAGGCACACTACAGAGGTCTGTATGACTGTGAATGACAAGGAGAAAGTCTACAGGAAATGGTTATTCATTATTTCTCCTAAGAAAGTACAGGACACCAACATGGCTATGACACAGCAGATTAAAAACTAACAAAAGAACGTGTGTTTATATATAATTTGGCACAATGCAAAATTGGACTGTGGAACTCATTGGCACAAATCATGAGGATGTTCAAAATACAAATGAACAAATGCAAAGGAGAAAGGTTCATCCAGGGTTACTAAACACAACAGTGAAAATAAAATTTCCAGTCCTGGAAGTCTGTCAAATGCTGGCTGCCAAAAGCTCAGTGGAGTGTAAGGCAGAGGTGAAGTCTGTAAGTGTCCTGTATGTACCACTACTAGAGGCAGGTTAATGGGCTTGGGTACTTCTGCTCTTGGGCTCTGACTACTTTCAGTGAAAGCAAGCTACGATAGCGTAGACCGTGGGTCTTCGTTAGCTTCAGTTAAACAGAGCCAAACGCCACAGGCAGGAGTTACAGCAGGGCACAGAACGGGGCAGGAGCCTTCACATCAATGAGCGATAGAGGGTGTAAGTTCATCAGCAGTCTCAGCTGCTGGAAAAACGCAGGCTCAGGCTTCCCTAAAGCCGCATTGCTTTGAGGGTTCCCCTCCCTCTTCCCATTCCCATCAAACAGTAGCACAGGAGCCATAACCAGCATGCAGCAGGTTAAACAATCTTTTGCCTCGAGATCAGGCAGAAATGTTTTGCTTTGGGCCGTATGACCAAGGTCTAGTGGTCAACTTGGCCTTACTTGCCAATCCACAAAAATGCCATGGGATCTGAACACAAAGTTCAGAAAAAATGGGACCTGATATTAGGAAGTTAATGATGTTAGACTTACTAAAACTTGTCTTTGGCAGCTAGCACAGGAAAAAGGTAAGAAACAGAAACAGGCAAGAAAAAGGTAAGAAACACAAAAATCTTCTGTTGCACTAACAAACCTCATAGCAATTTTTTTCTTTCTCCTATCTCCCTTAGAAGTGAGGAAAAAGACTTTTAAAAGTATGACTAAGGTAAACTGGTGGTCTTCTGCAAATAATTGATTATACAGTAAGAGAAGCGTAACTCTGCACTGGAACCAGTTAAATACCTGAGACAAAATTATATATATGGAGTTATATATGCCTTTCCACCATGTTACATTACAGAATTTAGACTTTCTATTTAACAGACTTCTCTTTATTTCCAGTTCATTAACTTTCCTGTCCTGGTGACTACATACATAGACCTACATGCTAAAATCAAACATTTGTTTTTCAAAGGTAGCAACTGAAGAAGGAAAAACTTAAGGATCCTTCCAAAACTTTTATCAGAGGTGTGTGAATCACGTAAGATGCAAACAGCTAAGGGCTGCCTAATACCACTCTGCTCTTGCATTGAAGACAAGCATACGAAGAAACGTTAACTATATGACAAGAACTTCAATTCTGACACAGAATGATGTTTTTTTCCCTACCAAGTCTAAAATACACAGCCCAAACACAAAAGCCAATGTAAAAGAAGAAAAGGGAGAGCAACAGCCTCACTGCAAATTCAAAAATAATGATAATTATTAGTGCTTTTTCTTCTGAATTACATACTATCTTTAGGGAGTTGCATTCCTAATTACTTCAATTTAAAAATGCTACAATTCAGCTGGTAAATATATTAACTTGCAACTCCTCAGAAAAACTGACAAAACCATTTAGCCATCAAAAACATGGGCTTAAAAGCACCTAGTGAAATCCAACAAAATAAGCTATCTATGATGGACTTTTAATTACATTGCTGTTATTTAGCAATGTTAACTGCTTTTATACATACATGTGTACACATACATTCATGCGCACACATATATCCAAACGTCAAAAAGAGCAGCGTATACAAACCTTACTGTCCCTTGCCCTTAAAGGAAAAAAATATTAAAAAATCATATGGAGTTAAAAACTACTCATATGAAATAAAAACCAAGTAACTGCTTTAGGGAGCACTTTATTCTCACACAGAAGAGCTTTTCTGTTTCTGTAAATATATATTTAGGCTTTAAGAAGGATAAGAAAAAGAGGATACAATGAATTCCACCAAGGACACAATTAGGTGTACATTATCTACTACACTGCTTGTAATTGCTTCATCTACTGGTTAAATAACAGCCTAGCAAGATTTTGTGATTTTGTTTTGCAAGGATCTGAAACAGTATTAGCTGTGCCTGTGGTCTTCCAGTTACTTTTAGAGTTAAAAATTAAACCTCCAAGTGAAGCACAGTTGAAACTACCAGACCTGGGTGGCCTCTACATACAGAAAACCCAAAGTAGCACGTTTAAGCAACAGATGTAATGACTGCATTCAGGAAAACATTTAACTCCATGTCCATGAACTGTATTTGAGTAATGGCAAGAACAAGAAAAAATTTGTTGAATCAAGGCCTGTTGCAAGTGTAGTAAACAGCTTCATCTGGGTAAAACTTCATCTAAAATAAAAAGGGCAGATGGAAAGGAATGCAGTGTTTGAGCAATTACCCAGGTAGACAGCTGCATGTTCTTACTAGAAGTTAAACTATTACTGCCATATGACTCTATGACTTTGTGCAGGTCAGTTCATTTTGAAATGAAAGAAGAATGAAGATTGTATACTCACTTATAAAGATTAAAATGAATATTATATACCCAGTTTTGCAAGGACAACTCACATACCTTTGAGGAGTAAGTACTTTTAAGACTACATGGAATTAAAACTTTCTGGTCTCTCCTTGGAAGTTAGTAAAATGGTGGTTTGCTTTTACTTCATGGATGACTACAGGGCTCTCAAATTGGAGAAAGCAGAATATAAGTGCAAAAAAGAATGTTATCTTTTTTTAAAGGAGAATCTCATTGGAACTTAGTATGAAATAATTCTTTCGCAGAATACTAGACATTATTTTATATGTGTGCAAAAATGAATAATCAAAACAAGTACAATTTGGTAATCTTTTTGGCATGTCAATGCGGATGCTGTGCATATGCACATATAATTGTATTCACAGTTAATAATGATCTGATTTATAAAACAAAACAAAACAATCTAATGTAAGAAAATCCATTAATGATTTTTATTTTGTAGCTGCAGACAGTTGGTTTAAGACAACTGTATTGAACTAACATCACTGAGATAGGAAAAAAACCCCTGGCAATTTCTGGCAAGAAAATAATAAATAATTCACTAAGCTGCTCTATGCCCTCACCTCATACAGATTGCGGTGTATGTGCTAATGATTCTGCAGAACAGTCATTAGGCTTACAGAGCCTCTGCAACCATGTATGAAAAAAAATCCCTCAGCTTTCTATATAATGTAATAAAGACGGACATGTCGTGATTTATCAGCGGACGGGCCAGAGACACAGAAGCAGCTTTATGTGCAATGTCTCCTCAAAATTATTGACTGTTTGCAAAAACAATCAACTGACAAAGAGTTGGGAGAATGCAAAAAAAACCCCAAACTATACCACATGGAAGAAAGTAACACAGTTAATATCATAAAATACTTGCATTGTGAATTACAGGCATCCTGTGAGTGATATAATTACAGCTGTTAGTGGTATAATTACAGTTGCAACTGTGCAACAGATGAGAATATGATCTACCCTGAACAGAGCACTGGTTATTTTCTTTATCACCTTGAATTTCAGAAAATCTGCTGATACTAAGCAACATCCATTTTGGTGGCAGGTTTTCTAAACTTCACTCAATTTCCACAATCAGACCTGCTGAATTAATATGAGTAAAAAGGAGCTTGCTTATGAGTATCTAAAGATGTTTTTATACATATCTTTATGTGTGTATAAGTCTCTCTATACACACACAAAGAGAAGAAAGCTAGTAACAAACACATACCCAAAATTCAGCTGCAAGAAATTAAATGTTCATCATGAAAAAGTGACCTCTGGGGCACAGGCGGGAAGGAAATACTATTGAAAAAGCTGTTACAGTGAGGCTATCAAGAGGTATTCTTTCTATTTGAAGTTCTTCCTATGGAAGTTCTCAGGCTGGACTGAAGCCTTCTGACATCTCCCTGTATGAAGCAATTTATAAATAGCAAGAAACGTGTCATAATCTCTTATCATTTTGTGCTGCTGTATTAAAAAACCAGCTCACTGATGACTGCTCAGCGCATCTAGATACTTTCCTTCCCTTTGACCTATTATTATCTCTGTTTACTTCCTTTTCAGGAAAGAGATGACAAGAAAGGGATTTAGGCATAATTCTTATTTTTGTTCCTCCATTTTTGAATTAAAAAGGGGAAGGACAGTGTGTGGAAGCACTAGGCTCCTTTTCAAATACCAGTGTGAATCACACAGATGTTGTATCTATACTAGGAAATGGGGGTCCCCCTGACATTACCCTCCTCCTCGGACTGATGTAAATCAGATTCAGATTCAAGCTTCAACCGCTGACAGCCAAGGTGGAGTGCAACAGAGGAACGGATTTGGACAGCTGGCTCAAATTTTAGTAAATGCTTTATACTTGGTCCTCACTTAAAAGCTTTTCTGCCCTATGGATTGGACAACCCTTCACATTTCCCGACTACACTCACAGACTTTAATATATTTATTTTTTGAAAGAGAGAGAACAATGTGGTGAAGTAACAAGATTCTAGTTATCCCAAATACTACTAAGTATTTGCTCTTCTTTTCTGTACTGTGACCAAATTATCTTTCATGTGGGAAAGGGACAAAGATCATCTGCATGATTTTGATCTACTTTTAAGTAAGACGCAGTGATCATTATAAGACTGTTGTGTGGATGAAGAGTGGTAAAAAGAAAATGGAAAAGAGAAAAAAGGCCATGTATTTGTATGTTTGTCGTAATCCTTTCAGAGGTGATTTTCTTCAAGGCTTTTGAACACCTACAAAACATTCACTTGTTCCGATTCCCAGGCTTGGACTGTTGCAGTTGACACGACACCTGTATTTTTACCCTGAAGAAGCAGGTCACCACCTTGTTCACTCGTGCAAAACAAGTAGTAGCCCAAACTGGAATGTCAGGACTAAAGGACAAATCTTTCAGGAAATCAACAAGAATCTGGGCAATTAAAACAAAACAAAATGTTACAAGCAGCTGCATGTATTAATCTGTCTCCAGGTCCCTTGTTAATACTTTTTCATTCTAGAGTAATATCCTTGTTTTTCAGATGTCTTTTCCATAAAGAATAGTCCCAAACTGTAAAAACTGACTATCCCAAAAGGATAGTGACTGCAAAAAAAGTATCTTTTCCTTTTTTAACTTCTAACATAGAAATTTTATTTATCATTAGCAAGTAAAACAATTTTAAAGCACACATTTTTAAACCGTCAGAATCCCTTTTGTATTTCACAGTTTAATTAAGCATCCATTTGCTTCCCTCTATTCCCGGTTTATGAAGCTACTCAGACTGGCATCCATTTTTTGCTAAATTGAAATTTTATCACAGAGAAATTGTTTTTAAAAGATTATGAAAATTCAGGTGGATGGTTATTGCCAGAATTTGTATCAGTAAGGACAAATTTGCAGAAGTCTGGACTTGGTGAGTAAAGGCGTAAGGAACTTAAGGTCTACCGGGAACGGTTAAGAGAATATGCTTTGCTTACCATTACCATACATTTAGCACTACTGTAAAGGGGCAAAAGCCCTATTTCACATACACATGTGGGACTGTGCATACGCTGTGAAATTCGGAATGCAGGCAGAGCAGTGAGAGATTTCAGTCTCTCCAGGGAAGCAACCATCCCTCTGCATGGAGGAATGCGGCATGCGTCCTTGCCAGGCTGGAGGGGTTCGCTCTCTCTGCCAAAAGCAGAGCACGGGCCTTTGCAGCACTTGAACTCTGCGCTAAAAGCGACGAAGGCGGCACAGGCCCCCGGACAGTACTAGTTTTGCACTTGAGCAGAAAATTGAGGAAATATCCCATGTGATTTTCATAATGCAAAAGTTACCGTATCTGCTGGAAATTTCAAGCCATAATGGTCACATGCTGAGAGATTTCTTACCTCTCCTTAGTAGTCTATCGTACACATTCACAAAGATCAGTCATGACCTATGCTAGCCATACTTTTAGTACTATTTGTATGACCCCTACCAACAAAGCACTCTGATACAGTGGACTAAAACACATCATTTCACTCTGAAACTAGAGCGCGGCACCGTCAGAAAATCCTTTCTCTAGGGAAGGGACACCAAAGATTTCTGCCACATGTGTGTATGTGTGGGGGAATAAAAGGGAGGAAGGAATAATCTTTTTTTTTATTACTTTTATTAAAGTAATAAACTTTATTACTTTATAAAGTAATAAATATGGGCCTCATAACAGGAGATTTTTCAAGACAACTGAAATTAGAATAGTTAACAATCACAAACTTTAGCATTACAAGAAAATTGCTAGACTGAACTAATATTACAAAATTCGGACTAAACACATTCATGTTTCATTTGTGATGATATTTCTACTGCTCTTGGGGCAGAAATCTAATCCAGAAGGCAGAAATAACCCAGCACTGGGGGAATGTTTCCTGATCCCGTGATTTTTGGCACTGTTGTACGGATAGGTCTGTACCTGTTTCCAGGCTCTCTTCGTGGAATGAATTAAGACTCAATCAATCTTTACGCAAGTAAAGATGTCAGACTCCTAAAACAGTGCTAGGAGCACATCACCTGGCCAGCCTTGACATGTATCCCAATTGCTGTAACATATGAGCTTATTTTACTTCCCACTGTAGCAATTTCTGTAGTCAGTAAACACCGGTGAGTTATCAGAAAGATTTAAACACACTAGGAGGGTGTTGCCCATAATGCTATCTAATGGACGTTTGGGGGAAAAGATGAAGGGGAAAAGAAGACAGATTGATCAGTTTTATCTCATCTGAAGAAAAAAACACGATGATGATGTGACACTGAAATAATTCTGACCCTAAAATATAACGAACTAATCTCACTGTGTTGGAGAGTAACCTCTTCTGAAATAAAAGGCTATTTGCTCTCAGTGCAACTAGCCATGTCAAGATAATCCTAAACAAAAACAAGGGGAAACAACCTAAAAAGCAAAAAAAGTTAGTACATAAAGCAATCTTTTACTTTTGAAAACTGGATTTGTCCCATTTAACTTTTCCAAACATTTGCAGCCTGACTCAAGCTAGTCATCTGCTATTACTCTGAAATCAATAGGAAGACACGGGTACCTACAGAGGGCAAAGAACCACCCCTCTCTATCCTAGAATGGAATGAATAGCCACATAGAGGCGTCCTCAGTGAATCCAGAGGGAGAATATATGTATCAATTTTCAGATACCTGCAGATAGCTAAGACAAATATCACAGCAAAAATATCAACGTCCCCTGCAATTCTAAAATTGTACACGTGAATTCTTTATTGGCCCCAACTTTCAAGAAACTGTATACTCTACATAGAGGATCCGGCATTTCTATCACACGTTCCCAAATTAAAAGCACTCTCTGCACTACGGGGTACTGCCTCCTGCACCTGCCAAGGCATTATTGCTAGAAGGGATGACAACTTGATATGAATAGCAGTTCGGGGTCTCTGGGTCCCACTCCCTCTGCAGGCAGCCATTCCGAACACCCCTGACACAGACAGCACTCACACAGGCTGACGGGGGGTAGTGTGGGAACGCTTCCCTGGTCCATGGCATAGCATTACATTTTAGGAGAGGGTTATACCAAAGAAAAGGTGATCATTTCAGCTCAAGCAGACCACATGCATGCTGGGAAAACACAGGTTAGGTAAAAGCCATGCAAATTATATACCTGGTCGTGTGGTGAGTCCTCTGTCTGCAGCTGGGCGGGCATCAACTGGCTCAACTGGGCATGTGCAGAAAAGAAACAAAAAAGCAAACAAAAAATAAACAAAATCCCCCAAAACGATAAAGTCAACTGCTCTTCCATCGGGACAGTGCAGGAGAGACATACTGCATAAACGAAGTTACCAAAGCAACAGCTAGAAAAGATCTGCCTTCAGTTAATCCTGGAAATAAAAGGAAGGGATGGGCACGGCTTCAAAAGGAAAGCTTCAGAGCTGATGTGTCAATTTTACATCATATTCTGGTTACTGCTTAAAGTGAGAAACCATCAAGATCAAAGAATTTCTGTCTATAGAGCGAAACTGTGTTCATTATGTGCAAACTTTTTCCACTTGTCTGATCAGAATTGGCAGCAAGAACGGACATGATGAGTGAGTTCTTGCAGGCAGTCTTGATCAATGCTGACTTATGAACCCACTGATTCCTGACTCCTTTTCTTTACAGCACTAGCTATAAGGTTTGAAAAAAGTAAATCATAATTTGAAAATACAATCAATACTTTGTTCTGATATGCTCCGATTTGTAGACAGTAAATTTGCCTGCTGATGTTTGAAAGGGAAGCAAAGGAGAAACACCACTTTCTACCCAATTGTGTGTCATACAGTTTTCAAACTCTTGTGTTACTGTACTAAGGCTTTACCAGCTGAAACGTAAGGTTGATGGAGCTCACTGGCATTGATAGAAAATAGGGTGTGCAAAACTTAGAGCTGTTTTGAGTCATTACCTACTGCCTCAGTGGAGTCCAAACTGAACATACTGGAGAAGTTCATTAAAACATTCAGATTTCCCCCTCCCCTTTTTTTTTGTTTCTCTCTTTTGCTCCAATACTGTTGCCTTCCTTATCTACCTAAGTGCCAGTGTCACAAAGAAATTAAATTCAGAAATAAAATTTTACGTTGTAGCTTGGAATTCAGAATTTTTTAAATAAGGTACTCTCATTCATTTGAATGTCAAGATTCAGGTATGAACCTTCTAATCAGCAGTAAGGGAGCCACAATAACATAAGAAACCTGACAAAAGCACAGTTTTCAATCATGAACTGCTTGCTGTATTTGGCATCAGAAAATCACGCTAACCTGATGATACTGCTGACTTAAGCAAGGGGACTGCCCATCTTCTTAGGAAGTCTGTGTCACTTCCTTAGGGTTCCTACGGGTTTGACAAACAACCTACCATGCTTGCAAGTAAGAGCCTATGTGGCACCCATGTCCTTTGTACACAGGAGATGACTGCAATAGCTCCTGCCTCCAGAAAAAAGCAGTAAGTCACCTTTAAAGTAGCTGCAGACTAAAAGTGCATCTGCACATCTGACTCGCTTGTGCTTCCAGAAGGGCAAAATTTTCACAGAGCTTGCTGGTCTGGTGCTGCAGAGACAAGCCATCAAACCACTTTCCTTCACAGCAGTTCAGAGTGGCACTAGCAGACCATGTAATTGCTTTCCTTACATAGCACTATACAAAAACCAATTTCCATCCTTAACTAAAAACTACAGTTTTGAGTATCTTCCTATTTAAGGCTTCTGCTAGGTTTTCCAATATTGTCTGCACCAACCCTTAGGCAGGTCAGCAGTAATTTTCAGGGGAAAGGACTGAAGGGATGAAACGATCAAGGAGCAGCATTACCCAAACTGCTCCTGCAGAACCCTCCTCTGTCACCCTGGCCCCTGCCTCCTCCCTAGAAGGCTGACGGGTTTTATTTCCCCTCTGGCTCAGCACCCTGTAACCCCTACATGCCCATAAGTATGGAGAACTGACAGAGCACGTTGTGGGTAGCAATGAAACTGGGAGTACGCAAAGGGAGAAAAGGATGGGGGAAGTTTCTGCTGTACAGTAGCATGGACTCGGGGTAATGCAGTATTTGTGGAGTTAGGTGAAAGTATTAATAATTCTTCTTGTCAGCTATAGTTTTGGAAGCACTTTACAGAGGAAAAGGCAAACATCACTAGCACATTTCATAACTGACACAAAAGTGAAATGACCTGCTCAAGGTCATAAACCAGTTGCAGGGCAAAAACTGGAGGCAAAAGCTGAGAGCCAAGGGTCTTCCAAAGCAGATCGTGGTTCCAGGCACCTAAGTGCAGCACGCCCCAGGCAGCACAGTACAAAGAAAGGCTGGTTTCTGGAGACCCCTGAGCTGCCACCTTTTGAATTTCAGTTGCATTTTAAAACCTGCTTGCTCTTGCCCCAGTGGTGGTGTACGCACAAACAGCAGTTAACTCTGAAAAGTCTTGTCCGCGGGCTTCCTCACTGCGTACGCCACTGGACCACACCACCTCATAACAGCTGATACAGAGGGAAGAAGTTTAAACCTATTATAGTATTTATCAATAATCAAAACTCTAAGATGTACTGTGTATTATTATAAAAACTGAATTAATTTTGATGCTCCAGAATCATATTTCTCTCAAACACTCTTCCATGTACACAGAAATACATAGAACTAAGACTGAAAATTTTCCAAATACTGTCACAAAACTAAATTGGTATATACCTGCCTACGCTGACTATGCAGGCTTCATACAGGCTACACATGCCACCTCGTACGTAATACTAATTGACTTGGTAGTGTAGGTTAATGGTTGGACTGGATGATCTTAAAGGTCTTTTCCAACCTAAACGATTCTATGATTCTAATGCATCTCAGAAGAGCAAGAGAGAATGTGGTTGCTCCTCTTTTCAAAAATAAAAGAAAGGTGAATCAAAAAGCTCAAAAGCTGGTACAAACCAGCAGGTGAGGAGAGCTATGTGATGCTTACCTACCAAGAACAGCGCTGAAGGGAGTAACTGGCCAAGTCATAAGGATAACACAGTACATTCACAAAAATCTCACTTAGGTAAATACTTTGTCACTAAGGCTAACTGTAACTGCACAGTAAAATACAAATGGTAAAACACTAAACCCAGTTAGTCATTGGCAAAATGCACAGGGTTCTTGGCAGTGTCAGAGCTTCACAGCTGCTGGGGTTTTGCCCCACCTCTGAAGGTGTGTTTTTCATTGTTATACAATTTCCTCACAGTTTGGTGGTGCCTTCTGCAGCGTCCTCAGAGGGTATTTTTCATTAACCTAATTTGTATCACAATACATTAGACATACGTTCAGCCATGCAAGTTGTGTAATGTATTACCTGGTGCTTTGGATTCGTTTCTGTGAACATTTACTGGGAAACTACCTCAGGGAAACAAGGAAGAAAATACTTTCAGAAACTACTGAGCTAGACTTTCAAGGTCTTTTTATTTTTAGGCTATTTTTCACTCATTCATCAGAAAAAAACAAATTTAGTAGAATAAACTGCTTGCATAAAACTTATCCTTTTATCTAAACATGCAGTTTAGATTGGGAAAATTTCAAATTGAGTTATGAAACCTTGAGATTACATGGCAACGTACCAATCCAATACATTATTAATATCTCTGGGTGAAACTTGGGATCAGATCTTGGCCATGGAAGAAAACAGGCATGGGAACTAATGATAAATTTAAGGTATTTTTTGTCGTATTTTAACTTCATTGCTTGTATGCAGAATACTGGACACTTCGAAACAAAGACTTAATGGCTGCATTTCCTTCCACTTTTTCCACAAACACATTTTGGTTTAAGCATTCCCTGAATGGTTTGTTAAAAACAAGGCCCATCACTGGGAATGTGCCAGGCGGGATGGCAGCTCCAGGACACAGCCAGCTCCAGGATCTGTTTAGTTGCCTCTCAGATGTCAATGGTCCCATTAGAAATTTGTTTTGACAGTAATGCAAATTTGCAATGAGGTAAATGATTTACCTGGTGTGCCTGCTCAGGACTAAAGAAAACTATTGCTTATACAGTGCAAAAGCTCTTTGCAGTGAGGAAGTCGAGATTCTCATTCTACCTAGAAACCCACCTGCATATGCCGAGCTGTTAGCACTCTGGATTTGTGTTCAGCAGAGCTTTAAAAAAGTTGACTTCAGCTTTCAAACTAGACCAAAACAGTATCAACAACTGAATTTGTAACTTGCTTGCCATCTGAAACAACTCTGTTAGCCCGTGTTAAAACTGCTGGACCAACCGCTTAGCAGATTTCCCAGATACCGGGCCGTTCACATGGAACACTCTGTGATTTTCTTGACTGTGCTGAGTACCCTCAGCCCTCACCCAAGTAAATGGGAGCTGAGATGCTCAGTGCTCTCACCTTTGCTGGCATGCTCAGCATCTCCCAGCAGCAAGAGATACGGACCGTCACTAATACTGCAATGGTTAGTCACTCTACAGTATTTGAGGTTTCTCTAGCACACAATTTTTGAACTTACACCTTTTTTGATCAATGGTTATCTGTTAAGAAACAGCAATGACTTGCTCAGTACTGCATAAAATACAAAAACCTCCCTGCATAAGGGGAACTGACTGTGTGAAAAACAGACTATGCAAAAAGACCTTCAGTGGAGAGGGAGAGGAAAAAAGAGAACGAAAAAATTGTGTCAATTGTTATTTACTTCTTGCTACTTCCAAAGCATATTATAACAAGACAGACACGTGTTTTTGGAAGCTATTTAGACAAAACCTGGGATTAGACCATGGCTATGGAAGAAAACAAGCATGGGAAGTGAGGACAAATAGCACATTTAGTCCTGGGTTTCTGGAACAAAGACGTGGGAGACAAACACAAAGGAAAAAGATGAGGCTGTGAAACTCTCCTTTGATACTATGGGCAAAGGTATAGAGAGGGTATCTAAAGAGAGAAAGGAGGTATTGTAGGCATGATCACATTAATAACATTGTGGTTTGGGTACATGACAGAGGAGTATAATGGGAAACAATAAGGACTTGAAGAGGTTTCAGTCATCAAAGAATTTCCATTTCTAACTGTGCAGACTTAAACGCTAATAATGGTTCACCTAGCAGAATTGTTTGCCACAGTAACTTCATGACAAGTAACAATCCTTGTATCAAAAAAAACCCCTAAACCCCAATAACTTAAAGGCATGAAAGTTAAAAGATGTTCCTTCGGTAAACATTAAGAAGTGCTGCAACAAACCATGTAGCACATTAAAATACACAGGATTGGATCCATAATTTAACAGTACGTTATTCACAGCAGAAGAGTTTTTGTTTCTTATTTGCTGTCATATGTTTTAAAAGGAGAACCACACTCAGTATGTTTGACTATGGGAATTCAGTGTCACATTGAAGAATGTACCTTTCATTATTAAATTCTGGGCTTAAGCAGGTTTCTGAAGGAAAAAAAAGGCTTGTATGATTAAACTGTGGGTATGTCTGGGTGCACCTGCCTATGAAATAACTTTTGAACTTGGTGACTGAAATTAGTAGATTTTGAAAGCTGGGAGAACAGACTTCAAAACTCATTAATTCCGCCCCCCCCCCCCCAGGCTTCATGAAAGCAGGCGGAGGGTATAGAAACTGATGCCCTGTATGCCTCGACTATGGGAAAAACTGCAGCGAGAGCTGCATTGGAAAATTCCTGCAGGACAGACACTACCAGCCGGACTGTGGCCTGCTCCTGGCAGACAGCTTGACACTTGTGCTATAGCGAGCTGCAGCCGATTCCGCAGGAAATTGAATGTGAGCCTGCCAGCCTGGTCAGCCATTTATACTTCTCGCCAGTACCTGACACAATCCAGCCAGCTGCTCTCAGCTGCTCAGCATGTCACTTGGCTGCAAGTGCCCTCCAGACATGTCTGGAGTCCTTGTCACCATCTCCTGTCTTCTGGTTCTTGCTGCTGGCCAGTCCATTGAGTTTGCTCCATCTCCCTCCACTCTTTTTCTTGGTCCCTACTGTAGCGCTGACTCCCTGGCAGTCTGATTTTAGCCCCCCTCGTGACCAGCCTCTCCTCTTCCCTTCAAATCTGGTATACTTCTGCCTCACGTGTTTGTTGACCTTCGCTCAGAAACTAGCCGTGTCTTTTCTTTTGCTTGATCTTAGGCTTCTCTGTCTCCTGGGGATGACCCACTTAGATCACAAAACTGGTTCTGACTCCACTGATTTCACCCGGCACCAACAC
The DNA here is from genome assembly GCF_030463565.1 of Pelecanus crispus. Taxonomy (NCBI): domain Eukaryota; kingdom Metazoa; phylum Chordata; class Aves; order Pelecaniformes; family Pelecanidae; genus Pelecanus; species Pelecanus crispus. The sequence goes on from NC_134643.1 coordinate 119,417,341, forward strand.
TAGACCTGGCAAATCCATGTCCATGTGCCGTGGTTCATCTCCTCCCAAGCACCCAGCTGCCCACAGTCACTCACACATCATGCTGGAGTGAGACTAACTGCGTAAGGTGGCTCGGGTCTCAAAACTCATTCTGAGAGCAGGTATAGCCTAAGGCAGTGGTTTCAGAAGACTTCTGGAGGATGTTAAAGTCTGTGCAGTTCAGCTACAAATTACAAATCACAGATCCATAAAACACAAATCTGCCTGAAAGACGACTTCTGTAGCTCCAGTGTCTGTGAATCTACTGCTGCTTTGCAGTAACAAACTTTCATTATTGTGACTAACTTAGCACTGAGTTGAACTGATAAAGGAAAACAAACACAATAGGAGGAACTTGAATGATGTGATCAAAGTCCCTCAGGTTTCTGATTAATTGGCTCTGTCACCTAAGTAAACTACCAATTCCAGATGATAAATAAATTATTAAAGTATTATGCAGTCACTTCAATAAATTAGTCCATGAGCAACAAAAAATACTCCTCAGGAAAAAAGTTTTCCCTAGCCAGTTGCATCGCTGAGTATGCAGGAACATTTCTGCAGTACATTCCAGAAAGCCAGTGCAGGGGGAAATAAAATCAACTCTCATGCTAGGATTGTGCTGGATCTGTAATCATGTTCATGCCAGCAAATAAAAAGCTCTTCTTTAACTAAAACACTCATTTCATCATGGCAAAAATCTAACAGCTTATCTCCCTTGGCTCATTGTGACGTATTGTATAAGATTGTCACTGATAGTTTGCCGGAACACTGAAATTTATTGTGTGTCTAAATTCCAAGTTTTAGTCAGGATTTTCTGTTCCATCAAAGAGACACAGCTGACATGGCAGACCAGTTCTAAACTTCGATTTGAGAACCTCTATCCTGCTTATGTCAGAAAGATGTCAATTTTCAGGGAACAACATGAAGAGAGATCACAAACCTCAACTCCGAATATTCTGTGGTTTCTCCCCCTATTGTACGTACCTTCATTTTCAGTATTGGCTGGAACAGAATCAACACCAAAGGGATGCCACGGCTGAAGGTCATCTAGGCTGAACTCTCCATCCACTGGAAGAAGTTCAACTGTGGTCTTAGTTTCCGTCAATGAAGGCATGAGAGCGTCATTTCCATAGCTGATTCTGGGTTCACTGATCATATTGGCCAAAACATCATCAGAATAGTTTTGCTCTTTCTGAAGTAATTCATCTGCAATGAAATTTCAACACAGAAATTATCTGAAGGAGCCAGCATTTCTGAGGACCTATTTCCAATGCTATTAAAGTAATAATTTAGTTATGAGAGTCTGTTTTCTTATGATAAAGAAAAACATAAAGGCTTGGAATAGTCAAAACTCTGATAAGCGCTGCTGCTAAGTAAGGCATTGTTTTGAAACATCAACCAGAATTGTTCAATATGATTTCCTACCCACATTTCCACCACATAACAGATCACAGATCTGTACTTTACAAGTCCTTGGACTCTTCCCCACCACTTTGAAAAGAAGCACAAATCAATTCCCTTCAACTCAACATGTCACTAAGTCAACACACAAGAGGCCCACAGGAAGGAATGTCTTTTTTATTTCCCCTTCCTCATAAATGTTCACTATCAAAGCTCATCATGGCTCTTAAATCCTAGATTACCACAACAATCACTGTATTAAATGTGGCTTACTGTAACACACTGAATCTGAAGAAAAATTCGTTCTTTTAACATATATAACTTTGCCAAAATACTGAAGTAGTTCTTTGCTAAAAATTTTAAGCAGTAATGGGTGTCTGTAGGCAAATTATTTTACAAGCAACCAGGACCTGAAGCTGTGCAATATTATCTAGGTTGGGTTTTTTTTTTTTTTTTTTGGACTTAAGCAAGGTGAGGACAATCAAAGCACTTTTCAGCTCCATCAGGTGTACAGGACAGACTGTCCAACTCAGTGTTAAAAGTAAGCTCAGAGGTTGGGTATGCTTCCTTATTCCAACTCCCTTCTCACACCAAAGTTGATCTACTCTTGATCTTCCCCTTCACTGCCATTTTTTTGTAGGAGAAACACACGACTTGCAAGTACTTTGAGGGAACTTGGTGCACAAGAGCCCATTAAAGTGAGCAAGCAATTACAATGAAGACGATAACTGCTAATAATGCATCAATGTAATTAGTACACAGGCATTACAGAGCTAAATAGTTCAGAATCAAAGACTGTAAAGGTTATGCAAGTGCTTGCACACATGAGGACACACACAACAGCTGATGATATAAAAGCTTTTATTAAGACTTGCTTCTATTTTCACTTCATTAAGGACCCCCTGACTGTCACTGCTTCACACCCACATCTGAAACGTGTAGCAATTCAAGGACAGGAGTCACCACTCTACTTGATAGACCCTTTACGTCACTCTGTAGGGGCTCACTTATTTCCCAGTATCATCAGTGAGAAAGTGCATCTACATTTACATACACACCAGAGCTTTACAGCCCCCAGTAAAATCTTAGAACCATAGAATCGTTTAGGTTGGAAAAGACCTTTAAGATCATCCAGTCCAACCATTAACCTAACATTACCAAGTCCACCTTCTGAATGTTATTTCCCTCCCAACCTTACACCGTGCCGTACCACCACAGAAGTACACTGCACCCATGCAGCAGCCCTCAGGAAGGATCCCCAGCAAGTCATGAGCATTAAAGCTGGCACTGCTTTAGTGCTTTTATCAATGACGATGTAGTAGGGCTCAGCAATACGACTCTTTTTTGAGACAGTTTTGAGACATTTGATGCAACTCTCTGCCACCCCAGTACTACACCAAATTAGGAACATCAAAACTAAACAAAAAGTTGTAACCCCAGCCCCGGGGCAAATATGGGTCTTGAATCTTGTAAAATGATGTTTTAAAACAAACTTTCCTGTTTAAACAGTAATTGCTTTAGTAGACAGTAAGCCTAATGTGTATACAAAATTTAATTCTGTGATTTACTTTGTTCATTAGAACGACTTACTAGGACAGTACAGAAAGCCTATGTAACACTGAATCGTTTTTCCCTTCCTGTTAATTTTATTAAAAACAATATTATTTTATAAGACACCTAATACATCTTCAGCATGGAAGGCAAGTCCAATTTTTGTCTCCCCACTGCACTTATACTAGCCCTTTATCTAATCAAAGTGTCTCCTTGTATCAGAGGAGGCACAGGTGAAGCACCTCAATATTCTGAGCAGACACTGTATCACATGACAGATGTTAATTTTCATTAGCTAGGGACGAAGAGATCTCACAAAAAAGAAGCTGGATGCTAGTGGCCTGAGTGAGAAGTCTGGTGTCCAAGTGCCTTGCAAGGAGCCACGGGTGATACGAGGTGAGCACACTCTAATACCAAGTCACACGAATCACAGGGAAGTGAGTATTACAGTCCTGCTGAGCATCTTAGTGCCTGCAAGCCTTTTGGACCCAGGAACTGGAAGGGTTTTGGGGTGCAGCTCCCCTCGTTCCCACTGTCCTCCCCATCCCCAGGGGATTGCATGGGGCAGCTGCAGAGAGCTGTAGCCCACGTAGCGGTGGCAGAGAGCAGCGCTGGGGGTGCTGTGCTCCAATCGCCCCTTTTCTCTGGGTGGTGCCGATCTTCCACGACTCCTGTCCATTCCCCACCACCGATGCACTCTGTGTTACCTGCAGACAGCTCCTGCCCTTGCAAAGGGACAAACGGTGCACGGAGAGGAAGGAGCAGAAGGAGAAGGACCTCTGGCAGCAGAGGATCAGCACCACAGCTGGCACCATGCTCGGGGGGAGGCCATGGCGCAGGCATGGCTGGGCCTGCCAGGCTGACAGCGAGGGGCACCCGATGCCCATCACGATACCGTGATTATATCCAAGTCCCTAGACGCCGGGAGGGATCTGTACACAAAGTCTCTCTCTCAACGCTACCCAACTGGCAGCACGTCGTCGCCGGCGCTTGCAGGCTCCATTGTTTCCCATTCAGCTGCAGCACACAGCACGGACATTAACTGACCTGCACAATAGCTCAAGTGAGGCGGACAGATATTACAACCAGCAGATTATGACTGCATCCATTTCACAAGCAAGGAAACAATGGCCAAAATGAATCAAGCCCAACTGACATGATGAATCAGACACTGAACGATAGTGAGAAATTGGAAGTTCCTGGCTTAGATACTGTGCTGGAGTCCATCAGGCTGAGGCAGCTGTGTCTGCATTGAGTAAATGATTTGCAAACAATTGTTTCGATCTCTGAACTGCTAAAAAAGTTTGCCCTAGGATTTCCAGTTATCGAGACTAGCTAGCAAAGTCCAAGATCAATTTTTCAGTGTTGACTTTGTTCAGAGTATTGATGGCTAGTTGAATCATCACTTATGCTAATGGAAAGCCATACAGCCTCGCTGTTACCCGTCGATAGAGTATTCCCTCCCTTTATCACAGCTGCCAGCTCGATTCCCCCACCCTGCAAAAGACAATCCCCCTAAATAAGCAGGGAGTACAGACACAGCTGGAGGCTAGGATGTGCATTCAAGACTGTTTCAGGGTTTTTCTTTGTGTGGTGAATATCTTCATTATTAGGTGCTGAAAATAGAGAGATTCTAGGCTGCTCTTCAAAATTTCATCTCCCATCAAACCAACAGGACAAAAACCCCACGACAGTCTTCCCATAATAGTCTTTTTGTTGCTGTTGTTGCTTGGCTCATTATCTCCTTGTAGCGTTCTGCTAAGTCCTGCCATCGAGAATAATGAGGACGATGTCGAAACTTTTTGTCGCTCTGAGAGCACTTGCTCAAAAGCAACCATGACCTTGGGAAAAACCCACTCTCAGTTGGGCCCTCAAACCTCCCAGCAGCTCTGGATTTGGTGTGAGGGTGCACAATTGCTGCTTCTCCTTCAGGCACCCAAACCCTTTCTTTCTCAGGATGAGACACAGGCTCACTTCTGGTACTTCAATAAAACACTTCTCAAACTTATCATCATCTCTAAGGAAGTTTCACTGCAGGCACTTCCCCATGGGTCATCACTACTCAACAACAGCATCTAGAAAAATTCAAGTAAAATATGTTTGGGGAACTAGATAGAAGGGCAATACTACTACAATCTCCTTTCAAGACTATTCTCTTATCCCACAAAGAGACACATGGAGCCAAAAGCAAAGAAGAAGCAGAGGAAAAGAAATAAAATATATTACAAAATCCTCTGGTGGACACTGGATTGTTAGAAGCTATTCGTCCACAATGCTCCTAGACCACACTTCTACTTGTAAGGCTTTGCAAAGAGCACTGTACTAGCAAAGATATCATGACAAATCCCAAAAGAGGCGATGGAGTCTTAAGAGTGGCAAAACCCATGCTATTTTGTAACTTCATCTGCTTTTTATTGGCATGCAACATTGGTTCCAATGGTGGACTCTGGGGCATACTGACCCCAGTCCTTAACTGGCATAGCTATAATGACAGAAATTTCATGTGGAACAGCTCCGCTTGCTGCCCCAAATGCCAGCAACCCCATTGTTATCTTTCAAACCATCATTTTTATTTAGTTCATAGCTCATTATTTAAAATTTCCAAATGTAATAATAAATATTTGTTTCTTGTGTTTTCTTTTCAAGGAGCCTATCTACCAGATGAAAACCTCTGCTATGACTATCATGTGCAAGACTTTTGAATTTACTTGAAAAGCAGCTTTAAAATTGGCAATTGTAATTTTGAAAGTTCTATAAGGCAATTTAAGGTCTTAAAGCAGATTAGAAAAAAAGTGCACCCAAAACACCTCTTCTAAATACTAGTTAAGACAACATCAAATTACATGCCGCAGTTTTGACCCAACACCAAACTCCCTTTGTAAAATGACATCTACATGATAGAATATATATTGATTCAACAAATACAGGTTTGGGAACCAGCTCAAATAAATTGGTACAAATGCAGTGTCCTATTGCCTCATATTCATCATCTTATCAGTCACCATTCAGTCCAAACTGAACATGCGTTTTTCCCAAAGTTACGGTTGCTTTTGAGCATGTGCTTTCAAAACAACAAAATTAAAAAGTGTCAGCAACCTCCTTACTCTTCTTAATGGCAGAAATTACAAGAGTGCTTGAGGCTTGAGTCATAGCAACTGCTTCATCCGCACGTGCACACATATTATCTTATACCAGTTTGAAGACAGTTTAAATCATGCAAATGCTCTATGTCATAATTAGGATTCACTAAGAACATTCACACAATCATTTATTACAGTGCATGTGATAAGAGGTAACATGTTTAGATGCAGCTTCCAGTTGTACGCCTACATTATGGGCTAATTCAATATGTCATAGTTCATAATCTTCAACACCAGCATGTGCCCAAAGGAGTTGCACTGATGTAATGCAGTCAGGTTTTAACTAAATTTGAATGTCTGCATCTTGTCAGCTGTATGAATCAAAACTTCCCCCAAACTGGTAAATATGAAAACAAGACCTCCTTAAAGGCTTTGTCTTGGTGAACGAATACTTTAAAACAAAACAAACCCAAAACATTATTTACCTGTCTATCTGCATTTATATTAGAGCTCTTACTGACAGCATACTTGTAACCCGCAGTTACGCTAGTAGCACAAACTTGATGCAAACGAACAGACATATTTCACATTCAGAAAGCATGTATGTTTCCCCACAAGATGTTGAGATGTGTTGTAAACGAGGGTTTATGTAGGGAACTCCAAAATACAAAGCATTAGTAGCACAAGTAAGTGTTTTAGAGAGGTAACACTTATGGTTCAAAGGGCTTTCTGTACCTGCAATGAATGCAAACTCTACAGAGTCAGAAAGGTAGTTAAGTCACTGGTATATCCTGTGGGTTTCATATACGTAACCTACTGCATCAAGTAGGAGTTCCTCCTCTGAGGTGAAAGAAGAGAATATACCAGAAAATGCCATGGGTATTTCCTCCAGCCTCTGCCCACGACAGAGGAAATTTCAAGCACATGCTTAAATTTAATCACACTGAGGTCTGTGCCTAACCATAGTTAGGCTTCACTGAATTGCAAGCATATTGTTATTATAAGGTGTTTTGCTGAATCAAGCATTATAAGACTATAATGTTACATACTACTAGGTGTCATAATTATAACATCATCAAGCTGCAAAACATAATTATGTGGTATTCAGTGTTGAACTAATTCATTTGTATAGTACAAGTCAAATACAATTTAGAAAGCAACTCTGATAAGAACTTTATTGGAAGTGACCTGCCTACTGGAAGGTGTGAGAGTGGCTTTGTTGCCTGCATGCTTTGAAGATGATGATAAAATGGGGATATGCTAGACCATGACTGAAATACTGGAAACGAGCCCAACCTGTAATGCTCAGATCCATATTGACAGGGAAACCACCCTGCCAGATTTAAGCTTCTCTTCTCCTGGTTAGCCTGTGAAATTATACCACAGGTGGTCTTATCTGGAAACTTTTACAGTGCAGTATGTCTCTCTCTCAGGGTTAAACTGAGACTGAAAGAGCAAGAACCATGGAAAACAGTATTTCACAGTTCTTATTTTCTGTCCTTCAGAGACATCACCACTAGGGCAAGAGTAAGTAGCAGCAGTAGTTTTTCAGATTTCAGAAATTTCTTACGTGTACGAAAATCCTGTTCAATAAAGTGAAACAACTTTGCCTTTTTCAGGTCCTCAGAAAATGAACATTTAAGGTATTATGAAACAGCTGACCTAAGAAATTTTTCCTAGAAATGACTAAGAGAATAACCACCCCACAGCCTTAGACGATACCCTGTTGCCTATGAACCAAACTTTGGAAGAAATACACCTCTGAACTTAAGAATAGCTGCAATATTTAGAACCATACTAAAAAGAACATGCTTCTAATATATTTTTAAAAAGTCACAACTTTATCACTTGAATTTCTTTCCCATTTCTTGCTGTGTCTGCTCTTTCAGCATATGTGGGTTTCAATGTCTCCCAAATCACATCATAAAAACAACCCAAATGAGTCTCCTCCTGTAAGCAGGTACATGTAATAATGTTTCAGTTAGGTTTGCTTTGCAGACTATTTGACTTAAATTATAAAAACCCCCAAAGATTTTAACTTCAATACAGAGCAATTGTCCTTTTGCAGGTAGATCATATTATAACAAGTATTCTGGTAGTGGACAGTATGCAAAGCATGAGAAAGCTTGGAAGATCCAACCCAGGAAAACATTTATTACCATGTAATGATTAATTTCAATATGACCTAGATGTCTTTTTCATTAGGGATGGACTTCAACGCAAATTTAGTTTTGTACATCGCTATGCAACTGCAGAGACCTTTAAGCAAAGGTTCATGAGAATTCCCACGTCACTCCATCAAGAACCAGCATCATCCTCTCCCATTTTTACAGCCTGCTATGAAACTCAAGGTCTTGAAATTTTGTCTAATTTTGTAAGAAGGCTGCTATGACACTCTTCACCTTCAGTAAAAGAGTATTATAATTACTACAGACCCTTAGCTACCTGACAGACACATAAATTAGTTATTAACTAAAATTAAGTATCAATATATGGCTATAGATGTGTGCACATTTATCATTTTTTTACTATTTAACAGCCAGTCATTTGATTAATGACTGCATTTTGCCTTCAGTTCAAAGCAGAGTATTAAAGGAAGTTTGTGGGATAAAGTAAATCCAAAACCAGAAGCTTGTGTGATCTCTGAAAAAGAGTTATTAAATAGAAATTAAAGACTCTGCTTTTCCCTTTCACAGCTGCAAGCCTTTTTGTCCATTTCTGTGGTCTCCTTCCCTTCCTCTCACCCCCTCCTCATTCAGTTTGGTTAAATTAATAATATTGTCTCAGAAAAATAAGTCACCATTCATAGCTTCAAAAGTTCTCGATTAAAATGCAGAAAAATCCTACTTCCATGTTATTAGTCTTTTGGGTAAAAATTCTGAATGAAACATAGCTGTTTGTACTAGCATGTGGAAAGTTCCTCTCCAGGTGTGATGATGGCAACCTAACATCAAGGTAGACAGGGAAATATTAAAAAAATGCTTGGGGAAAAAATGTAATTGAAACTCTATACTGCAATCAAGAACATACATTGTATGTCATCATCCTGATCCACATAAGGCACTGTGACAAATTCCCCAGGTTTAAATTTAACTCCACATTTAATTGCAAATTAACATATCATTAAGTGCTTCAAAATAGGCTGAAGAGTCTAAATTAAAACAAATAAACAGCCCCCCCCAATTGTCACTGACATTTCTGCCAGATGAATCAGCACTTGTTATTCCCCCTCAGTCTTGTGTGAAGTAGAAAAAGCCTAGTACATTTCCATCCTAAATAAGTAGGTTATAAGGCTTATAAGTGAAACCGCCCTGCAAAAAAGCATTTATATGAAAAAACTGCTACAGCATGTTATTGTCTTATTTTCTGAAAATAATTTTATTTATTTATTTAGAAATTATTTATCGGTCTTATTTACTGATAAAAATGATCAGATTTATTTGCTGACCTTACACAGTAAAACTCAAAACTGCAGTAGAACCTAAAACTCTACCAGTTTCTAACACCTGAAAGAAGTCAGTTACCCATCATTTTCTATAAACACTTCTCAAGGTCAGAGTACAAATCCCACAACAATTTTTGATGTGTACTGAACTCAGAGGCAGCTTGGGAATCCCTAAATAATCCATAAAAATATATAAATCTGAACATTAATTCATTGCACCTGATTCCCTTGGTCGAAAGAGAGTATTTTCGATTTGACTCACTTATAATAGTTTAAATGAGTATGCACCGAAACTGAATTGTGCAGCATCTGCTCCAGATGCCTATATATTTTGCCTATTTATTAACTGCAGTTTTAGCACTTGATAGGCCAAAAGTATCCTGGGTTGTCCAAGTATTCTAAAGAGATGCATTTATTAAATTTAACAAATGTATCCATTAAGTGGGATATGACCTGTTCTGATGGCTTTTACGCTATTTTTCATATGCATGATCTAATAGCAGGAAGCAGAACAGTGAAAGGACTGGAACCCCGCCTAGGTAGCACACTATTCAGGGAAATTCATTTTTCAACTAAATGGGGTATGTGAGAATCACACAGAAAGAGAAAGCTGTGCTGATGAAAGATTGCTTCATTTGTAATCCCACATGCATGGGAACTGACTGCTACGAGATTACTGAAACACTTCCATCAATCCAGCTGTTCTGCAAAATCACATATCCTCAGTAATTCTTTTCCCTTTTTATCCCAACAGTAAGAGCTTGCCTAGCAAGAACAGGTCAGAGACTCTTGGCCATAATAAGCACCTGTGAATTTTCACTCTGCACATCTGAAGAGGAAGTTATGCTTGAATAAAGCAAAACTTTGTACATCACTGGCATTAGAGGCATATATAGTCCCCCCCCCCCCCCCCGATACCTGCCCATAGTGATGCATTTCAGACTTCAGTGTTTGAATTCCCCTGGATAACAAATCCAGAGACTGCTCTGGGAACGACAACTGACATGCTAGCTCTGTAATATATAATAAATATAAAGCTATAATATATAGCTTGTGCAGACAGTCTGTAACTGGTACTTACTGGACACTTGCAATTTGCTGGCACTAAGAGTGAAGATGATTAATTTACTTCTTTCACAATCTAATACTCCCTATTAGGAATCTGGTCTTAGAGTGAATTACACAGAATGACACAACTGTGTTTCCAAACCAAGTATTTGGGAAAAGCAAACCCATCATTCAACAGTAAGTATGAAGCGGAAGCTGTGGCTGGACTGTCTGTGCTCCCATGGCTTTGGGCTGCTTCAGTACTCGTGGACACTGACATCATTAACTTGATTTAAGATGATGGGAAGATGACATATTTATTAATTAAATTACATGTATATTCACTGCATCAAGAAAATTTTCAATGACTAAGCATAATGACATTTCTGTGAGTGGGCAATGTTTCACAGAGCCAGTGCCTTCCCATCTGAATGGAAACTATGCATTCAGAAACTCAGGCTCTTCTGAGCTAACCTGCTCTCAGATCATATTTGCAAGGACAACCGCAAGATTTTTTCAGACTTTCGTTATCCATCCAATAAAAGAATGACATCTTACATTTGGCACATGATGAGCTAACTTATTAATTCCTTGAAGTATAATGGCAAAAGCAATTATCAGGCACCACAAAAGAGAAGGCGGAGAGAAGCCAACTCGCTTCATAAAACAGTAAAATCAGACTTGAAAAAAATTTCAGTACCACCACATGCTTTATCTGTATCGTCTCAAAAATGAGTGCTCCAGCTTTTCTTTTCACTTACACCTAAGACACAATAGAGCAGGAAATCAACTCAAATAGATGTTTATGAACAAATCTGTAACGAAGAGGTAATCCTGACCTACGATGCTTTATAAAATCAAACATACCGGTATACTGATTTGAAATAATACACATGCTCCTACAGAGTCAACACTTTCATACAACTATAGCCCCTCTACCAGAAGAAACAATGCCCTCCAAGACAGAATTTCTCAGCCTGTTGTCTCCATGACACCAGAAAATGACATGTGAAATGACTGGAGAGTTAGAAGAAAATCCTCATCAAATCCACCTACTTCCATGTATCCAATCAAGCAAGAAAAAGTAGGAGAGAATACAACCGACCATCGGACAATTATTCAAAGTTTAGTTCATTTTTTCTTAATTCTAGGATGAAACTCCATTGTGCACAAGGTCACCTGTAGACTCCTCCAGAGGCATATTTATAAAACAGCTGTGAAATGGGCACGGTATGAGCCTCAGCCTACTGCCACTGTAAGCCCAGAGTGGTCTCTTGGTCATAAACTTCCTGTGGGACCTGCGGTGGGGATGATAACTTGCTATTTAAGGAGAAGTGTCTATGAAAAAATACTTCAGGCTAGAGTAATGGAAAGGATACAGTATAGAGACTTCAAGAAGGATCTACCAACGCAGGACAGAGTGCTCTAGCCATCAGCTCCTGAAGGAGATCAAGGCAACACCTTTAAACCTCTCCTGCTAAAGGATGAATTATTTAGAATGAAAGATTTAAATACCCACTGAAATAGCAGATGTCCAGAAGATTAAAAAGTTACTTTGTTTATAATCTATGAGTCCATAATTATTATCAGAAGTTCCCGGTTTTCGGTTCTAACACTTGGATCATGAGACCAGATTTCCTTAAAGGTGCAAGCGAAACAGAACAGTGTTTTTCAAACCAGAGGAAAAATATTCTCTTAATAAACTTCGTAATCATGATCAAATTTCTGAATGGAAAACAAGATGCCCCATGTCTCTCCCTGATGAAAAAGCCACCCCAATCCAAAGTCATGTGAAGCCATTTATCCTTTTCACAATATCTGTAAGATCTGGAGGAAGCTGTCTCTTTTACTGACTAAAGTCATGTGCACGATATTTATGAGATTAAAAGAGGGCTTGTGCACACAAAAATCAGGACACATATCTTTTCTCAAGAACATTAGTGCCCACGACAAGACAAAATCGACCATTTAGCTACAAAAGATGGGGAGGATATAGCATGCTACTAATGAAAGCATTTGAGAACATCAACGTCAGTGAAGTGCATTTATATCTATTTTAATCATCTACTATTCTCTCCCTAATTTTCTATGACAGTTAAATAATCTGGACAGAAAATAAAAGATGCTTAGAAGAGGAAAATGTTGGATCTATTTCCAGGATTTTTTTCCTTCTCTCCCAAGCTGCGGCAAAGGACATAATTTACTAGCAGACAGAGCTGAGTCTCTAACCTGGAGAAGGAACTGAGGTTCTTCAGCTCTTCCAAGCTCCCAAATGGCGTGCAGAACTTACAAAGCCTCAGCAACACGGAACTGTCATTCCAGCTGGCAACTACCTTTGCCTATTAAAATATAACACACTAAGGGAGGCTAGTTAGTCAGTTCAACAAGAAATGCAAAATCCTGCACCCAGAGAAGAACAACTCCATGCACCAACATATGCTGGGGGCTGACCAGCTGGGAAGCAGCTTGGCAGAAAAGAACCTGGGGGTCCTGGTGGACACCAAGTTGAACATGAGCCATAAACGTGCCCTTGCTGCAAAGAAGGCTAATGGTATCCTGGGCTGCATTAGACAAAGCACTGCCAGGAGGTGGAGGGAGGTGATCCTTCCCCTCTACTCAGCACTGGTGAGGCCACACCTGGAGCGCTGTGTCCAGTTCTGGGCTCCCCAGTACAAGAGAGGCATGGACACGCTGGAGAGAGTCCAGCGAAGGGCCACGAAGACGATGCAGGGACTGGAGCATCTCTCCTATGAGGAAAGGCTGAGAGAGCTGGACTGTTCAGCCTGGAGAAGGGAAGGCTTGGGGGGGAATCTCATCAATGCGTATAAATATCTAAAGGGAGGGTGCAAAGGGGACAGAGCCAGGCTCTTTTCAGCAGTGCCCAGTCACAGGATCAGAGGCAGTGGGCACGAAGTGAAACACAGGAGGTTCCCTCTGAACATCAGGAAACACTCTTTTACTGTAAGGGTGACTGAACACTGGCACAGGTTGTCCAGAAAGGTTGTAGAGTCTCCATCCTTGGAGATATTCAAAAGCCATCTGGACACCGTCCTGGGCAACTGGCTCTCGGTGGCCCTGTTTGAGCAGGGGGCTTGGACCAGATGACATCCAGAGGTCCCTTCCAACCTCAGTCGTTCTGTGATTCTGTGACATTGGTTGTTTCCCCATGTAAACAGAACACATCACCTTGCTCCAACAAATACCTCAATGGTACCTTATTGAGCTATTTATGACACTTAAATCATTATAAAAATATTTTATAGAGGTAATAAAGTGGCAAAACTGGTGGCTTAGTAAAGACTATAAGCTTGTGATGATTAAAAAAAAAAAAAACCTGAACAAAAAAAAGCTGAATTGTGTGTGTGTGTGTGTGTGTGTGTATATATATATATACACACACAAAAACCTAGCCAAATGCTTTAAAAAACAACGTCCTTGGGCAGAAGAGGTTTTAAGTGCTTATCAGGCAGTCCACCTGGGCCATATCATGTCAGTATTTAAGCATACAAAAAGTACCTGAACGCTGCTGTGTAAAGCTTAACACAAAATTGCGTTTGTGGGAGAAAACTCTGCTATTTTTAACCACTGACCCAGCAATATATTTTTTGCTGGAGTTCTAACAAATCATCTATTCAACTGAATGCTATAGGGCTCCAAGGGAGAAGATTAAAGGTAAATAACCACTTCACAGAAAATTCAAATTTTTCTTTGGAAAGCTAAGGTTACTGGATTTCCACAAATATGTCAAGTCAATTATGGGGAGAAAGCACAGGGATAGTTAGTGCTGGAAGTCACTCCAGGGTACCTGTGCAAATACACCTTCTCTGAAAGTTGCTTCTGACTGCTTGTTCCAGTTGCATTATCCTTCTGGGCAATAAGGGCAGAGCAGAACGGGAGGAACGGTAAGCCTGTATGATACAGCACAGACACACCAAATGGTCACTTGAAAACTGGGAGGTTTTACAGTACCTTAGGGTAAGACCTGCACATAATTGTACTACTTCCAGAAAATCTGTTTAAAGTTTACTGAGAAATTTCTGTATGGTGTAGATATACCCATCGAATCTGAATGGAAGAATTGCTGCCATGGAAAAATATACTGGTTTTAAAGAGATGAGGGTGGAAATCCAACATTTAGGGTTTGGCAAAGATGACACTCCCTTGTGTCCAAAATTGAAGTATTAGCCAAGTGCCTAGGGCAATTTAGAAATTACAATTCCATTGACCTCCAGAACAGAAGAAAGTATAAAACATAACAGGAATTGTCCAACCTTCCTCAGCTACAGACTTCTATAACTACTGCAGCTGCACACTGGATTTGTGGCTGTTTATTTTACCCTGGGTAAAAAGTTCAACTCCATTTGACTTCTTTAATAAAAGAAATACTAACTGGAAAGTATGGATAACCAAAACCAGAGAGGAACTGCTTTTCTTCAGAAAGAACATCTCTGGTTTCCCAGTCCTCAGCGTGTTTCTCTGCACCCCCATCTACTGCTAGGAAGTGGCTGTGTTTAATGACCAAATGGGCCTCTCCAGTGCCCGTTCTCAAGAACAGTCTGAGCCCATGCTTACACCAGCAAGTTGTGACGTGGAACAACACAGTAAATAGGGACAACTGAGACATGTGTTACCAAAATGTACTCTTATGTGAGCTAAAATGCTACTGTAGACAGACCCAGGAGGATTTACATTGACTGGATTTAAGCAGGTTAATCAGCTGGTGCAAAACTCAACTGTCCTGAGAATGACCACCACTGGTGACAATTCCGCATCTTTCTCTATGCCAGTTCACTGGACTTGGTCTGTCCCAGTACAGATAAATCCTGGAGTGCTTATTCATTTACCCATGCTTCAACATCCCTGTTTTCCTTCACCAGAAAAAAAAAAAAAAAATTAAGGCATTATAACCACTCTGATACATGACATTAATCACATCAAGCAACTGCTACCAGTACTTTTGCCACTAGTCTAAGAGAAAGACGAGAACTGCTTCCCATGAAGCAGACCAGAACTGCCATCTCCATGACCAACAAGCAATTTCATGAATTTTCTAGTGCAATGTACTGAAATTGAGTCATAAGGTAATTACTGTTCTTACTTCATGTAAACTGTACCATTCTGTATGATCTCATTCCAATACCCTCGGCAACCTTACAACATCCTTTTAACAAGCCATTGACACATTTAATGTATGTCAACTTCCCTTTATTATTCTGATACCTCAATATGGCAACCCAGCTTCAAATAAAGGTGCAGAAATCCTAAGCATTGCTTCATGATTTTAAATATTTTTTTGAAGGTAGAGTTCTTCCCTTCAGCTACATCTTAAGACAGAAAGTACAAGGAAGAGTTACAGAAAAATGAGACACTGAGAAGTCTGAAAGACTTTACTAATTACATACTCAAAATGTAACATTTTAAGGGAGAGGATGAAGAAAACAATCACAAAACAAATGGCACCAAACAGGTCAGACACAGTATTTGCTTTTGCGAAGACCCCAAGAAGCGTGTTTTGGTTTTGCAATATAAATCCCCAAAACACAATGGCTGTCATTTTGGACTGTCAGTCTGTGGCAAGCAGCTAATGCCCTCAAAACTTCTTAAGAAGGATACCACAGAATGAATAGAGAACAGCATCCTAATTCAACTCAGGGCATGAAATACAGCAAGGCTGTGGCTTGACTACAGGTCACAATCAGCAGCTAGAAACAAGAAATCAACAATTAGTCTTATAAATGCTGAAAGACCAGAACCAGCTGAGGTAGCGCTAACTTTGCCCTCTGCAAATGCAGACTGACATGTATAGGGATCTAATGGTTGAAGAAGAAGGGTTAAAAGAAAGCAAGTCTTCAGACATCTTTAGTCTGTACCTTGTCCTCTATTTACAGCTTTTTCTAAAAACACTTAAAAAAATCTTCACAGGAAGTTGTGAACCAAATGTTAAGAGGCAAAACTGTCTTGCTCAAATTTTGTCATGCTAAGCTGGTGCACACAAATACTTGAAATAGCACATGACCCACAGCACACCGTATGCATTTGAATGCAAGCAGTGATCTGGGGTCTGCTTGTTTTTTGTCCTCTCTCCCAGCTATATAATGTGAGCATGGCATCCAGAACATGCTGCAGAAGAACGGGATAGGCACAGTGGAACAGAGAAATGAAATAACAATAGCTTGATTTTATTTGTCAAGGGACAGATGAAATCATATTCTCTTACTCATTGCTCATAACTGAATGTTTCAGAGCTTAGTTATGATGCTGTTGCGGTAGACAGTGCTGAATATTTCATCAGTGGTGGGCTAGAAAACGTGGAGTTGAGGACATCATCTTGGAAACAGAGCAGCAAAGACACAATTAAAAATTCAGCTCACTGCCTGCCCATTTGACTGATGCACAAAGCTCTGACGTAGCTTCTGATTCAGAAGCTTTGCCTGCTGTGCCACTCCCAGCAATAAATTGCCTTTTACATACATGGATAAGCAGTCTAATCAAATAAGGATTTAAAGCAGGATGTGCTCAAAGGAACTGCTGATTTCTCTTAAAGCTTGCCATTGCTGTCTCTGAGCTTTTGTACATATTAAATAGTAGGTGAGATTTATCAAAGGGAAAAGGTGGTGCAAATACCACAGTAACCAAATAATCTGGTCACCTACAGTGTCCAAATAAATCTCTCGTCTCAGATCTTCTGTGCCACTCTCCTATTCATGGGGCACACTCTGGCCCATGAGAAACACCACTTAACACCAAGCACTGCATCAGTTGCCGAGAGTGACCTGGTTTGTAGCACATTTGCCTCACTGCCCCTTGAGAAATCATTTGCAGCTAGAATGCCAAATGGTCTCCTACACAAATGACCTGCTTATGCTTTCCAAGCTTTGTCATACAGGCATGGTCGGACAGACCGCTTGCTGCAACTCTTAACACTGATCCTTCTTCCCCTGCCCCAACAGGAATGAAAAGACTGAAAAGATGAAAATGCCAGCAGTATTCTTCCTTACACTTCTGGAATTCGCTGCTACCACACTTGCCTGTCACCCTAACGGGGCATTTGCACGTTACACATTGGTCAAATGCTTAGCAAAAAAATCTTCACTTCATGTAGAGTGCTGCTTTCTGCCCTCCAGAGTGCTGTGGGTATTCCTACGTATCTATACACTCAAATCAAGACATCTTCTGTTTAAGCCAACAGACATCAGCTGGTGATGAACACCTGCAGATAAGGACTACAACTCTCTTAAATTTCACCCTAACTTCCTGCCACCATCTCTGCTGGGGTTCTGAAAATAACCAGAAGTTTTAAAAGGCTGCTTTTAGTGTAGAAGCTGGATTTTGTATTTCGGATTCCGCACCTTAAAACTATGCCTGTAAACCTGCCTTTTGAGGTAGGAACTCCAAACATATTCTGTATTTTAAAGTAACTTCAAATGTCCAACTGCTGGACTGTGATTCATCTGATCACCAAATATTAATTAAAAAATCTTCAGGTTGTTGAAGAAAACATTCTCTATGCAGCTGCTATGCCCCAGGAATAACTCTAGGTTCTATTTCATATAATTCAAATCCATTGCTCAGCATTAAGACTTCAAAAATAACAGACAGAAATTACAAGTGTGCACCGTATCTTCAGGCACATATACCTTCCAATGACAGAACACCACCTATTTTTCACAGATGAGCCTTTGGTAGTGGACTGTCAGGAAGACAGTAAGTAAGTAAGGGAAATTTTAATGTATTTCTAGTTTAGTTTCTTAAAAAAAAATAATTAAATCCCAAGACCTGAGATTCAAATTTGTCAACAGCTAATAATGGAGAAACTGTGCAAAATAGGGCATAATATTTCTAGCAATGAGAAAATCTAGTAAAACCCAGCACCTTATTAGATATTAGAGGAATGAAACCCACAGTACAAATTCACAGGAAACTAGATCTCATTTATTTTGTTGCTCACAGAGCTACTTGTGCAATTTAGGGAAAAACTACCTTTGTCAGAGCTGTGTCTTCCAAAGCAAAGATTATTCATTCCTCAAGGTGAAAACTGTTCATGAAGAACGCTGCAGCAAAGCACGGAACTAGAAACCAAAAGTATAATGAACAAAAAACCTGAACTAAAACATTAGCCATCTAATATGCATCTCAGCCTAAGAACTATTTTCAACTGTGCTTCCTTACTTGTAACTTATTATTCAGACACTGTGTGTGTGAGATGTTCTTGCGTATTTTTTTCTTCAACTTTTCCACTGACTCAGACTTTCTAAGTCAATGGTTCTAACAAAAGGTATTTAATGAAACATTTGTCTTTTTAATGACAGTTTCAATATTTCTTGGGCATGTTACAAAGTGCAATTTTATTAGTATTTCACTTCTCCACAGATTCTGCAGCTGTAATAGATTTCCTTTTCCATGGGTATAGGAAGAATACAGAGACTAAAAAAATCAATAATTTCAAAACAGAAATTCAAGAATTTCAGAACAGAATTTGAAACAGACTGATCAGTGCTCAAAGCTAGAAGGACACTGTCTCCTTTAACAGATGGGAATGACCTCAACAAACTTTCACTAAAACCAATATGCAAAAACAAGTATACAGCCAATGTTACCAACAAGGAGGATGTTCATACTGAAAGAGAACAGGCTTTCTTCTCATTACTGAAAACTATTTTATCTAGTACAGCCCAGATCTGATAGTGCTTTCTTTAATTTTTGCTGCCTGGTAACTCCAAGTATGAGAACTTACTTTTCATTGCTTTAAACTTTGCAATGCTTTGAAGAGTTTTTAGTATACCCAAAACCACAAAAAAATCAAGGTAGGGAAAAAGTACCCAAGAAACTGTGATAGACTTTTTCTTTGAAATATCTTAGCTTCTCTCATCTTGTTAGAAAACAATACCTGACTAATTTTAGGTTCTTTTTTCCCCTAAAAATTAGTATTACATTTGAGATTAGGAGTCAGATTTTTGTAAACCACTTAGCAGTTAATACTTTTGCTCCCACGTCACTTCAAAGCCTCTGAAATTCCCATTCTATTTTAGTATTTAGGAGGGAGAAGAAAATTTAGAAAAATGTCCTCACCGACAAGCATTAACATTACCAGTAAAAGAAGAAATCGAAACTTCAAGCAAAAAAAGGGAATGATAGTGGTGCAGAAAGAAAACAAACCGACCATCTCGAAGACCTAACAGTATTAGCATCTTCTTTGCTACAGAAATTATATGCTTTCAAATGATCAATAAGGTGTTCTGGTTTTTGTTCCCAAACGGCTCTGTACAACTACAGACTGAGACTGTTGACTGTGCCTTATAATTGTGGCGGTGGTGAAGGATAATGACTAATTCAGCTATCTTTTTGTTTCCTTCCAACCTCTTCCCCATCTTCCTGATCTCATCCCCAGGCCTCTCGAGCTACCTCACAAGCAGAAGCACATCTCCTTCCTAACCTGTGCTTTGGGCAAATGAATCCACCACTTCCCTGTCCATCCCCTCCCTGCGTCCTAAATGCATCGTAATCCTTACCGCAATAGCACACCTCCGTCCCCTGCGTTTTAAAGAAATCAATAATTTATTTAGTCAGCTGAAGCTGGTTATTGTGAAACTAATCCATTAACTGCCATTTGGCAGAGTATCACATCCTGTGAAAAAAGCTGTTCCAAAGACAATGACCATGCCAGCTCCAGCCTTTGCATTATCCATGTATTATTTTTCTGAAAGAAGCACATTAGCAACACGATGTCCAGAGCTGTGGCTATTATCTGAAATTAATATAGGCTAAGTGAAGTTGCCTGCTCTGTTGCAGCGATGCCACAGGCAAGAGCAGGAACCTGAACAGGAGGAAATACCATTCTCCCTCACAGGTATCTGCTGTGACAGCACTCAAGGAAGATGCAAACATGAAACTGTTGCTACCTGACTGGTCCATAGCCCAGCCTGTGTGCTGGAAAACATGGGAGGAGAGGAGATATTCATTTGACCAACTAACCAAGAACTAAATGCATGACCAGTAAGATACTGCCAAGCTGCACTTAGCAACTTCTAGTTCATACTTAGACTTTTCTCAGATGCTTGGGTCCGCAACTAATTTTTTAGCTGGGGGATTTCCAAAATGTCTACATCTGATAATGTATATACTTACCACGTAAATTAAATATCCTAACCCAGGAAGGATTTGCTAAATCTCATTGTCAATAGCTGCTTCCATCTTCCATATAGCACGGAGGCTCCAAATGTAAATTAACGTATTTCAGGGAAAACATTTACAACAATATGATGATGCCACAGCACGGGCTATACAGGATTTGTCTTCCAAGTATTCATTACAATTTAATTTATAATTTAAGAATATTGGCAAGTTTACTCTCCTGTTTTTCAGCTGGGACAGTATATCAATAGGAGAAGTAAGATGTATTTTAGCTTTTGGTGTTAATTTCTCATTACAGAAATATTTCCCTTTTTCTACATGAACAGTTTGCATACCGACTTCATCCTGGATCTCCTCTGCCACAGCAGGCACATTGTAGAGGAAGGAGAGAGACTGGTTCATGCGTTCATATATCACACGTAGATGTGTCATAACCTATGGAAATAAAAGTATTTTGAGGAGGGGAATACTACTGTTAATTTGACATTATTACAAATTTTATAGGTTATAGAGACCAAGACAGTTTTCACTTGTGCTAGGTATGAGATTTCAGTATGCTCTATGTACTAAAACTGTCAAATCCATTGTCAAATCCAAATTCACCTCTCTCCTACAGCTGCTACAAAAATAGTGTTCTAGATACTCTTCTGTAGCAACTACCTGAAATCCCATGGGAATGCAGTAATTTAAAGTAGGCGTTTACATTTGCTGTGGGGCAGAGCATGTACACAAGCAGCTATTGTGGCAGAAATCCACAGCCTCATTTACTCTTCAATAATATTTACATTTGCTCATACCCATAAGTTTCCACATAACAAGCAAACCAAGAGAGGCACAATGATTGCTGCATCAAAATGTTTCAGCTAGTTTTTTTTCTTTATCCTAATATTGCAAAAAGAAACAGCGCGCTCTGAAAAAAGCTCCAATTTTCTTGGTAAAAATATTTGCAAACATTTTCAGCTGAAAACAAAAATATTTCCACCCAGAAGCATTAGTGCATTGTCTCATGTGATTACAACTCTATTGCCTCAGGTTCCAGCATACCGCTATGGGTTGAGTCATGACATCCCATGATAGATACTCCCCCAGGGTACTCTCCACAAGTATCACCCCTCTTCAGTAGAAAGGGAAATTGAGGTGCATCTTAGAAGACTGACAGGGCAATTAGGCCTGAAGAGGAAAACAGCTTGCAGAGAGCAATTTCAATGAAAAAAATGGTATGATTTCTTCAAATTGAAATATAGTGTTTATGCTTTTGAACAAAATATTTTGTTTTTCCATTTTCCACTGAAAAAAATGCCCCATCAGATCCTCCAGCCTACATTCCCCCAACCTTCTGACCAATTCAAGAGGCAAAGGTACTGTAGAAATACTCCCTCCTATGATGATACACTAAACAATACACTGCACTTCTTGGATCTAACTGTCAGTTTCCATTCTTCACCTGTGCTGCCACACAATCTCTAGTCTGCAAAATTTCACTCGTTTTTGTTATTAAATAATCCAGTGTTTTAGAAACTAAAAACTCATGTTAGATGCAAAAGGACATGCTTTAGCGTTTAAGACAAGGGAAAGACAACTGCCACTGCAGAAGACTGTTAGAAGTGTGCATTTCTAACTCTAGCAATTTCAAGACAGCATGACCTCAATGTACAAGTCTGGCTGGAATAAATGTTTGAGAAGTCTAACATGTAAATTGTGCCATTCAGGGAGGTATATGGTTTTGATCTGGCTTTTAGTGATGCCAGTCAGTTCAAAAAACTGTGGCTGGAACAGCGCTTCCCATTGCATCCTGCAGAGGGAACAGAGGCTGATTCTGCAGATTACGGCACACTTTTTTTACAGCTTATCCATTGTGCCTACAATTTTAATTGCTGTTTTGAAAGCCAGCCATCTTCAGTCTTTTTTTTCCTTTGCTTTCTCACCCTCCATGATTTACGAAGGCAACATAAAAGCTGTTCCAAAACATACACGTTGAGGACTGCGGTAACATTCAGCAGTTAAAATGCCATGAACTACAGTGCCTATTTTAAAAGAACATGTTAAACTCGAGTGCATTGCAGTAATCACATTTATAGACACTACAAGTACCTCTGCAATGACTATAGAAAGGCTGGTTGCAGTCAGATGGCTATAATACTTCTGGTTCTGCCACTTAAGCTGAGGGAAGCATAACCATGTGTGGTCGCTAATTCTATTGCTGACATTTTCCCAGAGGTATTATTTACCAAAGCACTAATAAAGGCTCTGGGCATTAATGCTCCAGAGGGCTCCTCAGGAAATGCCCACGACTGACTCACTGTCTGGATAGGCAGAAAACCTGCTTTTCAGTTCTCAGAAGACAAACTATACCCACCCTACTCCTCCATCACTTTGCCTTAATCTTCTGCTGGAAAGCAAATTATTTTTTATTGCATGTAAAGCTGTCCACAGAAAGGACTCAGGTATTTTTTAAAAAATAGGTTGACAGAAACTTCACAATGGTTATGAACAAACACAGCCCCATTAACCCTCAGTGGAGATTACCTGAGATCTGATTTGGGCAGCTTTCTTTGGGTCTACCATGCGGACATGTTCGAAGTGTTTGAGAGTATGCTGTCTGTCCTTCTGCTCAGCACGCACATACTTCTTCAGCATGTTGAATACGTGACGAGGCTACAAGGAAGAAATAGGGAAAAAAAATCAGTTTACTTTAGTGTTTTAGCTCCTTGCACTGGAGATATATCCCAAACTAAAAGCACTTGGCCAGCCGGTGCCTGCAGCTGTCTTCTGAAGGCAAGTCTGACTACTGTAAGGATCATCCACTCACTCAAACCGTTTGGCAGGATGCACTGTTGAATAGTAGTTGTAGGTAGTAGATCATAGAATCATAGTCATAGAATTGTTTAGGTTGGAAAAAACCTTTAAGATCATCCAGTCCAACCACTAACCTAACATTACCAAGTCCACCACTAAACCAATTAAGGGCAGAGTAGTAATTTCATGTTTCCTGGCTTGGTGGCTGGGTTATTTATAATGAAAGCAAAAACTAGGAATCATTAAGATTGGAAAGGACCTCTAAGATCATCATTCCAATCATCAACCCAACACCGCCATGCCCACTAAACCATGTCCCAGAGTGCCACGTCTACCCATTTTTTGAACTCTTCCAGCCTCTTTTGACTCCACCACCTCTGTGGGCAGCCTGTTCCAATGCTTGACTATCCTTTCCATGAAGAAATTTTTCCAAATATCCAATCTAAACCTCCCCTGGTGCAGCTTGAGCCCGTATGATGAAGTCCCTGGGAAGGGCATTCAGATTTCCTCCCTGACCATAAGGGGAAGTTTGGCTATTGCATTTCCGTGTCTAACTGCTATACTATTGCCCCAACAAGACAGCAAGTGTCACCTTAGTATGCTAGTTAATGGACACCCAACATCGATTTCCTTTGGGCTTTGCTTCCATTCTTTCCATCAGACTCTACTCCTCTCCCCCAGCTCAGAAAGCCCCCCGTGATCCAAGCTCCCAGTTTTGCAACCTTCACCACCACCAGGCAAATACCTCCCAGAAGATCCCCCAAAACCTGGACTCCATTGGAAGCATTTCAAAGATTCTCCATATATGCTCTGCTATGCTGAACACTCAACCAATATCAACATCTGTCAACTACACTTAAAACTTTGGCAACAAAAAAGATTACAACTGATAATTATCAGCAGTAAACCGAATGCACACATTCAGATTCAAATCAGAAGGTAACATGCCCAACAGCTGCACAGAAGACCATGTGAAAGCACTACTCTATCTAAGCCAAGGAATAATCATCAGACTTGACTGCAAAACTTTAAAAAAGGACAACCTACTTGGTTGAAGGTACTCAGCTTGTGTGCCAGATTTTGCAAAAATCTTAGCCTATGTATATATATTGCAGGTGACTTTAATTAGTAAAAACTATCAAATATATGCCTTAAGGCATATAACTGAAAACAAACAGAGGAAAGGTCCATAGCTGAAGGGAATATGAAAATATACAGACTGATGGTAGAGCACTGAAGACTAAGAAACACGTATTTTTATGTACTTTCCTACTCTGTACCATAATACAGTGCCAAAACAGGGTAGTGTTCTCTAGCATTCAGCTAAGACATTAATTTTTAACTCAGTGTTTATGCTAGATTCTGGAAATCCACCCCCTTTTCCCCCCCAACTCTGCTTGTGCTGTTGTGCTTGTGCATCCTACCTGAAGCTGCCAAGCAGTGAAAAGCATGAAGCTGAGGCAGGTGAGAAGAAAGGGAAAGGTGACCTTACTGTGCAGTAGAGTAAAGAACGAGCTGAAGTGGTGAACAGCTGGTCTGGGCACTGTCAGGGATACAGGAAAGAAGGTGGGGAAGTGACAAAATAAGCATCAGAGGCTCCGTGCACAGCTTTCTGAAGCAGGAAGAACTGTGGGCAAAGTTGAAGCTTTAAGAAGACTTAGATTCATGGACAAATATAGAGCCTAAACTAATTTAACATTTACACAAGAGATGAATACTAAGCTACAGAGCTCAAAGATTTAAGAATCTCTTCAGCTTAAGAGAAGCAACAGATTTAAAAGTGTCCTTAGACAGTAAAACAAAGGTTATTTGAAGAAGATTTGTTGGATAGAAATAGAGAGATGTAAAGCCATTCCCTGCCAAAGGATTAAACTTAGTGGGTCCATGACTGAAAATTCATTCATGAGGAAAATAACCCCAAGCCCCACAAGCCAAGCACCCTGGGATCAAGTTGCAAGAAACTGTGGACAAATTCTGGAAAGTCAGCAATCCTCACAACATTATGGTAGTGGCAAAACAAACTGAGATGCCAACTGTAAAGCTTTGTAGGAACAAAGGCTAGAAGACCAGAAAGCTTAACAAGAAGCAAATTTTCAAGACAGAAAACGTTACCATTCCTGACACTTCAGCTTTCCTTGCCCCAAGACACATCAAGATAGCAGGTTTGGGCAGATTAAAGAGAAAAGGATTAATTTCTATTTCTTCAAGAGATATTCCAATTTAAGTGTCATGTCTAACACCAGAAGGGTATATATATTTTTTTCCCTCAGTATGTTTGTGTTCACTGCAATATGTCAATGAAACTTTTAAATTAAGCATCACAAGCAGATTTGTTAATGGGATAACAATCTTGAAAATACCTGTCAAATACCACTAACAGTAGTAGCCACTTGGGTAAACTGGCCCACCTTTAGTGCCTTTTATAACATTGTGAAATGCCCCAAACTTATCATTATAAAGGAGAAATGGATACGCATGTCTATAGCATGTCTGGCCAAGAAATCTTCCTGTAATGGCAGCAGAAAACCATAATTAAAGTACAGGACAATGCAGAAAGAATATTAAATGTTAGGTGTTTCCTTACAGGGGCAGTGACTTTGCTTTTTCTCAAGCAAGGAAAACCACTAGAAACTCACTGTATGTAGGTAGACATAACTGCCCAAAGTCCCAGTCATGCTGGATCAGGTCAGACCTCCAACCTTCCCAACAACTTTGCAATGCTACTGCTTCACAGCTTCAGGGCCATGGCCATCTGGTGATGGGCAGTGACAGCTCTCCATTGGGCTTTGCATACCCGAGTCTGGTGGTTACCATAAATGAGGACCAAGTTTTATAGCTGAATGTAACTTCAAAATTAAAAAACCAAAAATTTGAAATAATTTATCATTTTCTCCTCAATGCCTAGAACTGTAGACCTACTGCTTGCACAATTTTAACAAATTTCCAGATCAGCAAAAGTACCTCTCACCCCAAGTCCCACCTCTGTAATGTATTGCACGTTTTCTTTTAAATGTCATTATGGAGTGAAATGGTTCTGCCTGAAAATCTCATCCACACAAGCACTTTTTGCACGGATACTTTCAGCAGGATTCACCCCCAAATCTACTATGTTGAGCAGTGACATGAACTCTTGTGATGGTAGAGCAGAGGGGCCACAATGAATGGTCAAGCACAGAGGTGAGGGAATGCTCCACAGGCTGAGGAGATGCAGTCAGACCTTGTGTCTGAAGCTGTTATATCCACGGCTATCTATTACTTTGACCCTATGCAGGAATCTTCAGATTAAATTATATATGCAAGTGGTGTTATTATCAGCTAAATTAAGTTCCCAAGGCCTGAGCTCTGACACTGTCTACGGCATAAGAACAAATGGCTGACACATCCCAGGGCTAGCCTGGCAACTCTTGCTCTTCATAACCACCAACCACCAAACTTCATTAAAAAATTCTGGGTTTAGCACTTGAAATTTTGCTGTGTGCTTTACAAGGGAAAACTCAATGTATTCACATCTGTAGTCATCTAATAAAAACCATCTTGCAGAATAACTAACTTGTATCAGCCACCAGGGGCTACCTAAGCCTCATGAAATAATTCCACTATTTTCAGTTGCCTGTACTTGTTTTGTTGGCTTGATTTTTTTGTTCTTTCTTTGAAAGCGACCAAGATACTCCCAACATGACTTCCTTTATTCCCATACTTTTAGTCACCCTGGCTGACGCTGCTGGTGATTGTCATTTATCCAGTGACAAGAATGGCCAGTGACTTCCTAAGCAACAGGATCCAGCACCAAATTCAGAATGCATATTATTTCATGAGTCCTCAGTCTCATGGCACACACTATTTAGGCAAATGCAGAAAAAAAGACAGAATGCATCTAACAAAGCGCACGGCGGGCAATGCAGGGTGAAGCAGCGTGAACGCTGCTGTTACACGCCGTTTCTGACTATTCCAAGCACACACTGTCATGCTGTTTGCTCCCATGAAAGTCATTCTAAAGCTCCCCCTTTTCAGCAGATTCAAACACCTACTTTTATCTAAAACTAAGCACAAATCAATCACAGCCCTTTCACAAGCTATCGTGACAGGCCAACAGATGTACTCTTGTCTGTGGGTACTTTAGTTGTTAGTTTAAAATCCTGTTTATGCTGGATAATGCTATCAAAGTATTTTTTCATATATAGTTTTTGTGAGTATGTTGGGACTTGCATGTATTCATTTGGTACACAACAGATAGATTCACAGACTATGTATGCGGTCTACATAGACTATCTAGGCTTTCTACCCAAAGTGTAGGGAAGATGCCTACTCTCTTATTTGGAAGACCGTTCTTTCTGTGAATATAAATATGCACCAGGGCAGAGTTAAGGACCTGTGCTGCAACGCCCTGGTTTGAAAGTTTAACTTGGTAGTCCTGACAGCTGCTTAACAGGTTTCCAACTGTACAAGACACAAGCCCAAATGAAGTAGAAACTGCGGATGGCTCCTTGGCTACCTGGTGGTGAGTTCCAGCCCCACTGACTCTGTAATCCAGTGCCTTTATTTCAGGTGACATCAGCATCGAGATCATGTCACTCCCATAAAGGAATGATAGATGAGATCTAAAACGCCTGAAAACGGTTTCTAGTAAATGAAATACATACACATAAATATAAATATGAATATATATGCATGCAGATGCCTCCCCCATGAACTCTACATTGATCCTAGTCTACTATTTCAGATTTTAAGGGAGTGATGAAACAGTGCGATTTCATTGAGCTTGGAAAATGGGAACATCAAATGTAGTTCGGATTGCTACAAATATAACACTCTCCTCATGGAAATCCAAAATACTTACTACAGAGAAACAACACAAAAATCATATTAAAGCACGTCTGTGTACTTAAAATACAACTTTCCCGGCTCTGTGCCATGGAACTTCCATGGGAAATTCTGGGCTGGCTTGTCATTTTGATCAAAATTCTCTCTAAATCAGAGGGGAAAGTTTCACAATGCTGTATTGTGCTGTTTAATCTTGTCTTTAGAGAAAAATCAATCACCAGTCCTTTCTGATTACTGCTCTTGAAATGTGCAACAATTGCTATTTTCATTCACTTATTAGGAATACCTTGTGTATTATATTAGGTATATATTTTACCTGCTGCGTTATTAACTTGCAGGTCATGTTTGACACAGTCGTAGTAGTTCATTTTAGGAACATTCAAGAAAGGCTAGCTAGGATGAATGCAAGACTTCTCACTCATGGGTGAGACACAACTAAAGCCCCATCCAGCTACCCTTCATGTGGAGTTAAAGATGCCTTCTCATAATTTCTGCTAATTTATAAGAAAACATGTTATCCCACATATCACAAATACATAGCTATAATGGTACTCAAAACTTCCCTTTGCCTACCCGCCCAAGGACTTTTCCTGGGGTAGAATAAAATGGAAACAGTATTTGATTCAATCTCATTATTTGCTTTTCAGGATTTGAACTTACTCAACTTTGGAAAATCAAGACAAATCTTGTTTCTGCTCACTCTTTTAAAACTTGGCATTTTAGATATAATGAACCTGCCATGGTTTTGCAGAACTTAATACCCATCTGGAATTGCCTCTTCTGTCTTTAGTTCGCTCGTACAAAAAACCTACTGGCAAGCCTAGGTGTATGACTATACCATATGCTCAAGCCCACAGACTGGGGAAAAAAAAAAAAGATAGTCTGGTTTTATTCACAATAAAAGCCTCAGAAGCTGCTAGAAAACGGAGTTAGGTGACCAGATTTCTCAAAGTCTGACCTGTTTTAAAAGCAGAGCTGAAATCCATGCCATCTATTTCACAAAATCCGACCAAGTTAAGTGTATGTGAGAAATTCCAGAGCTGTAAGTTTATGGGTTTAGAGGAGTGAAGCTAAAGGGTGGAGCATTAGAGCTGGATTGCTCTTTCCTGCTGCACAGGAGGACTTTTATCACCAGACCAGCAGTGACGCTTTGGCCTGCCTCCAACTGCATATTTCCACAGCAACTTTGTTGGACTCGGGAAAGGCTTTGAGCTTCCCAAGCACAGAGGCACTGAGTAAGGGCCCCTCTGCAGATCCCTCTTCCACGTCCAAATAGCCAAACTTGCCTAGTTTCAGCCCCCACTGTGCTCTCTCCGTATGAACAGACACTGCTCCCATAGCACACAGGTACCAGAGCAAATTCTGCGGGCAACAAGAAAAAAAAAAAAATCATGGCAAAAATATTCAAATGGATTAAGGTACATGCTAGGGTTGATCCTAATGATCCTACTCTGTCTGGCAATAACTTACATTTCAGAAAAATAGTGCTGAATTAAAAGAGAAGCATTTTAAACTGATTTGAATCATTATATGCTCACTTTACTCTGTGCGTGAAGGAAGGAGGTTAATTAATTACCTTTCAAAGTTTTCCTGCACGTTTCCTTGCTCTGAAACCCTTTATTTCACCACTAGGAGCTGGATTTCTTTTCTGCTTCTCTGCCCCCCGCCACCGGCTTCCCACAGAGAATGTGCATCTCTTACCAATGAAGATTAAACAGGGAGACATAAATCCAGCAAAATTTGACATGCACGTGAAAGAGGGAATATAAACAAATTACAGAATCAACCTCCTCACAGAGAATGATGGATCTGAATTCCTCTGTTTAACTTGCAAAATGAAGGGGAAAATTTCCAACTGTTTTAAAAACTAGAGGCATATTGGTTCCAGCTGCCACTAATCCTCCTTTTCTGTAGTAAGGCCATCAAGCAGGATGAAACAATACAGTATTTTGACACTGGATACTGAACAGCTGCATCCCATTTTCAAAGGCAACAAAGCACAGCTAAGCTGCACCAGGAATCAGAGATGAGGATCAAATTTTAAATATCTGGGCAGCCTGCATGACAGTGCTTCTGAGAACAGAACAACAGTACAAATACTTGGTTTTGCTCAAATTTGTTTTCTAGTAGACCTTGAAGCTATGCAATTTCATCTCTACATGCTCCCTGGCTCCCTTGCTGCCCAGAGTGGTACCCTGAAGAACTCCTGTGACACTGGCATTGGGCAATCATCTGCATAACACCTGAAAAAACCTGCAGTTAAAGATTTTGGTCTCATACAGAAGCTATTCATAAAGGATTCCTAGAATTTTGTAGTTTTAGGTAGAATGGCACTGAAAACCACTGATTTTCTAGGCATGTATAAGAATGCAGTGACTACACTACTGGCCCAGACCAAAGGTTCCCCTAGTCCTGTATCTTGATATCCTACAAGGAAAGCCTCCTTCAAAGGAGCAAGTACATGATGAAACTTCTCCTCACATAGCTTTCCAGCTTCCCCCTGTCCATAGTTCAAGGACTCTGCGAGCCAGAGGAAGTTTCTCTTCAGCTCCCTGGAAGAGGCTACCCCTTGAACACAAGCACCATATAACCTATACATACAGAAAACAGGAGTTCCCAGTGGATCAGGATTTTATCAATCACGATGGTGCACCATATCCATGATCAGTCTGATGACACCAGAAGTGCCAGACTCACTGTACTCCTATGATAACTGATCTGCAGGCAAAGATTGGTCATGGATTTCTAGACATCCAAGAGTAAAATGAAATCCTGCTGCTTCAAGTGGCCTGCCAGAAGTCTAAAAAATCTTGGGAAATGTTCAAATTCAAGTACAAGGCAATATGTCCAAGTGATTAAACAGCACATAGAAAATACTTTTTGAACACATATCTCTCTCTGTGTATGTATATATACGCATCAGACTTATGGTAACCCTCCTAGCTGTTTACAGAAGATATACATTTCAATAAAAAAGCCTAATTTATTTTTCAATTTAAACCCAAATTCTGTCCTTACAACTTTAGAGAAAGAGACTCTGTCACTTTAAATATTCAGAATCTGCTTTTGTAGCAAACATACTAATTTGAAGCAGGCTGTGGAAAGGGGTTCTTAAAAATATTTTTGCAGAACTCCAGAAAAACCTCCCTTTTGTGAGATTACATAACAAGTCACCAGTAAGGTTATGACTTACTCTCCCAAAGATGATACAATTGCATCAAATGTACTTTTAGATTACCAGGGAACTGTCAGAGAAAAATACAGCTAGGGTATCAGAATTGAATTTTCCATTAATCCCATTTTCTCTTTGACTAGACAGCCAAAGTTTGGATTCACAGTTTATTCAGATTTCTGTCTCCATATCCTGCAAAGCAGTTAGCGGACCGGATTCATTCCTTAGGCTATTCAGCTACCATCAATCACCCCTCAGGTTTCACCCCCTGCCCCACAATAAAACCAGACAAATCTTCCTGCTGAATTCAAGGTCAGATTTTTCATGCGCTTTGGCACACATCTGACCGGTTCAGGGGTATATGCCTGAACTGTCAGTAACTACAGAGCACACAACCAAAAAATGCTGAGGCAGGGACAGTACTGTCAACAAGACTAGCAAAGGAACTCTTGAAAGACCTTCGCTTTTAAATTGTTCACCCCCATTAGTTTTGAGATGAGTCCCCATTTGGTAGCACCTTGAGCTGATGTTATCTCCATGTTTTTTGCCTACTCCTTTCAGAATGATCAGCTTTTGTAGGGACACGGTATAGGATGCACCTCAGTCTTTTACCAGTACCTTCAAAACTTAACTCCTACTGGAGTCACGTATCAAACAGTGTTCATTGACACAGCCTTTCCCTGATGCTCTCCCACTGAAACAATAAATGTATTATTAATTTAAATGTCCTGATAGCTGACTACAAGCAACCCAAGCACAAAATGCAGGTTCTGCTGGTCCCAAAGTCAGTG
Source organism: Pelecanus crispus (assembly GCF_030463565.1). NCBI lineage: Eukaryota > Metazoa > Chordata > Aves > Pelecaniformes > Pelecanidae > Pelecanus > Pelecanus crispus. Next base: position 119,449,594 of record NC_134643.1, read on the forward strand.
TTAACATTTTTGCCCCTTAGTATTCTGCAGCTGAAGTTCAATTTTTTTTTTTGCAGTGGAGATGTCATTTGTGTTCCACAAACATGGAAAGTCAAGTTCCCTTGTGATAGGAGTGAAGTTGCACATTTTGGCAGCTCTAGAGACCATTCTGCTGTTAATGTGAGGTCCCCACCCTCACTTTCCACAACCTCAGGTACCCGTAGAACCAAGCTTTCAGCCCGATCCATGCACAACTTGAAATCAAACCATTTTTTTGGGGCTGCTTTTCAGACATGATTACATTAGCACAAGGCTTAACTTTACAGCAACAGCTGACTGGCTAAAGTGAAATGTGAAATCATATCTTAGGTGAACACCCAAAACCACACCGCAAGAGAGCAAAGACAACCTGCAGCCAGTTTATGCACTCACCTCATCTCACTCTCAGTTCTGAGCTGCAGACTCCAGTTTCCTAAAGGAAGCTGCATCCCAGCCTGTAACTCGCTAACTTGTCTGCTAATGAGACACTCGAGTCCAAGCCCTTCACTACCCTCACAACAGTCAGAGGTTTGCATCTCACACTCAAACCAAACGTCCTCTACCAATTTAATACAGACTAGCTTAATTTTCCACAAATTACTATGTTGCAAAATACAGATTAACGCTTCATACAACTGCTCTGAAGTCTCCCCATGACACTTTTATCTAAGTAGAAGATTTTTCTTTTACTTGGCACACAGAAGTAAGAGAGTTTTGCACCATGGGGTGGAGAATAGTTTGATGATGATAAAGAACTAAGACAATGATCACTTTTCCATGCTCAGTGAATATGCAGGCTTCTCTGCAGAAGGAAATTCACTTAAAACATGTAATTTTACCAGGTTAGCTGTATTGATGTAAATCCCTGTGAGGCCAAATTCAGGACCTAATGGCTATATCTTACACTGCTGACCCAAAAGTCTTTCAGTAACATAATGTTTTTTCCATCTAGGAATTGTTCAAGAGGCAAGAGGTATATAAAACATTTGACTGTTTTCCCACAGTGTTCGTGCAGATTCTCTTCTTCTGGAGGTCACAGACCAGTTATTTTGGTATTGACTACAAATATCACAGATATGGACTCATTAAAAATTCCATTCAAACCACATTCTGAACTTAGTGTTTACATCCACCAATAGCCATCACATTCAACACGTACAACTTTGAATTGTTAGTGTGCTATCTTCACGCCATCCAACAATCCTCACAAGATCCTTCACCAAACATCAACAGTTCAACAAACAAAACAGAAGATCACAACCACCCTCATCCTTAAGTTCCATCTTGACATGATAAAGTATCCTACTGTGCATCACTTGGAGGGATGCTTCATCATCCTTCTGCACGGCCACAATTTCTGACAACCAAATTACTTCCATGTTATTTGCTTAAGTATCTTTATGTATGTATGTATGTATCTACAGGTATGTATGGGGGTGTGTGTGCTTGTGCCTACATTTATGTACACACAAAGTCTAAATTTTTAACTTTCAAACCAGCTGACTGCTGTAGTAGCTCTTGCATGGGGAACACACGCTCACTGCTCCATAGCTGGACTGCACCTGGGCACACCTTCTTTTTCCCCAGGACAACTACAGTGATATTGACACATCTGACAGAGCTTGTGGTACTGCACTTACCCGGGGTGGGACAGTCTGCAGGGCTGTGATATAGTTCTCCAGAGCAATGCGGCGACGGTCATTCAGCATGGCTTCCACCCGTGCCATATGAGTCTCCACCAGCTGTTGTCTTTCATTCGCTGCTTCTTGTTCCAGTGATTCCACTTTCTCCTGGAAATGCTGAAGAAAACACCCAGCACAACAGGAACAGTGAAGCATCAGCAGAGACCAGTGGACGCGAACACCTCTGTCTGCAAATTACCAAAATCTTTCCCCATGTCAGCCTAGCTTGGCTCCCAGGAACTCTACACCGAACACACCTTTTACTGATTTCAGTGGGAACTGCTGATGCCTTGTATTCCTGAAGACCTGGCCATATTTTATTAATCTAATCAAATATTCCTGACATGTTCAGCACAACCACCCGTGAATCCTTCATTTGCCCCCCATGACAGTGGTTCAGTGCTAGAGAATTGTGCCTCAAAGAGGGTGGAGTTTGGCAAGCATATGCTCCCTGCCATCACGAGGGCTTTTCATGTATCAACATGACTGCAAGAGCAAATCTACATGGCGGGAGGGAAATTCCAACTTGAACAGAGTCACTATAATTTCTTATAAACTGGCCACCAGGAAGAAAAATTGAGCCCAAACTTATTCCAATAAAGGAAAAGATTGACTGGGTAAAATGCACAGAGAGCAAAGCTATGGGATGTTATGTGCGATGTAATCTGGTTCTGAACGTTACTTTTTTATAGTTTTGCATGGAAATCATTCTAGCAGTACTGAATAATACCTGACATAGCCACAGTGGGATTCAAGGAGTGTCTGGCTTGTCAGAATTTTTGAATTATAGTATAATTTTGGATAAAATAATTTCTGGCTGAGGGTTTTTTCAGATAAAACCGATGGCACTTCCTTCCTTAAATCACATCTTCCATCTCTGCTTTGAGCTTAGGTCCTGCAGCTTATATTAGTTTATCATGGCCTAAATTTTGAAAAGGGCCTGCGGGAACTGAGTTTTCAGTTCTCAGTGAAGGCAAATCTAAATTCAAGTGAAATTCTACCCCTCTACACAGTCACGAGCAATGGCCTGCACTGCTGTTCCAGGGACTGGCTGCAAAGCACAGAGACACCCAGCAGCCTATAACAGCTGAAAACAAAAATAGCAACAGCAAGAGCAGAGAATAACATTAAATCCCCATAGAAGTAGGTTTTAAAATTGTATCGCACCCAGCACCCCTTGTATTTTAACTGCATCCCCACTGGGTAAGGTTGTGGTTGCATTTTACTCTACCTGGATAACAGCTTTCTTGTCGGCCTTTGGCAAGTTCTTTGCTTGGCGTTCTGCCTCTTCCCACTCTCTCATGACCTAACGAACAAAACAAGGAGCGTGACTTTCATATTTTCCTCTCTTGTCTCAGGACTTAGCAAGAGCCAAGCACTGCAGCTTTGACAGTCATCTTTTTATATTGCTTTCCTCCTTTTATCTCTATTAAAAAAGTGGTTACAACATTTAACAAAGGTAGGTTCCTATTATTAAACAAAGACAGTACTTCTGTGTCTGAACATTGTGCAAAGCTCTCACAACTCTGCTGTGAAGCAACACAGCTGTTAACCAGCCCTCAAGTGAGGGAAGTGGAGGTGTCTATAGGTGAACACACCAACCCATTTTCACCTCAGACAGAAAGGAAACTGCTTCCATCTATTGTACATCCTTGGTCAAAATGACTGAATTTCAACTCATTATAATTGACACTTTTTTTGGTACCACAAAAATTTTTAGATTTATTTGGACTATATCGCTGGCCTTTGAGTAGGACAGATCAAGAATTATAGAATCAGAGAATCACAGAATCATTTAGGTTGGAAAAGACCTTTAAGATCATCAAGTCCAACTGTTAACCTAGCACTGCCAAGTCCACCACTAAGCCACGTCCCTAAGAGCCATGTCTTTTAAATACCTCCAGGGATGGTGACTCCACCACCTCTCTGGGCAGCCTGTTCCAGTGCTTGACTACCCTTTCTGTGAAGAAATATTTCCTAACATCCACTCTAAAGCTCCCCTGACGCAGCTTGAGCCCATTTCCTCTTGTCCTATCGCTAACTACGTGGGAGAAGAGACCGACACCCACCTCACTACAACCTCCTTTCAGGCAGTTGTAGAGAGCCATAAGGTCTCCCCTCAGCCTCCTCTTCTCCAGACTAAACAACCCCAGTTCCCTCAGCCGCTCCTCATAAGGCCTGTGCTCCAGACCCTTCACCAGCTTCGTCGCCCTTCTCTGAACACGCTCCAGCACCTCAATGTCTTTCTTGTATTGAGGGGCCCAAAACTGGACACAGTATTCCAGGTGCGGCCTCACCAGTGCCAAGCACAGGGGGATGAGCACTTCCTTAGTCCTGGTGGCCACGCTATTTCTGATACAAGCCAGGATGCCATTGGCCTTGTGCTAGTCTGTCCAGAAGTAGGTGCCCAACATTTCAACAACTGAATATATTTATATCTCAAATACAACACTGACAGAAAAATGACGTAGGAGAACTTTCAGAACCATTCCTTTCAGCAACATGAGAGGCCACCTCCTCCTATAACAAAGGGCAGTATTCCAGTAGTCAGGGAATGAGTTACTCTTAACTTGCAGCGCATGACATCTGAAACCTTCTCATGGTCTTACTTAGGGGCTTTACTCATTCCACACTTAGACAGCAGGTGTAACTATCTCCTCAGATAACACATTTTATGCAAGAACAATTGCTCTCACCGAGTACAGCGCACACAAATGAGTGACTTGTTTATTTGCAGGATTAACACAATGTCAGAAGACAGATGAAACCTAGAAGCAATTACTCAAAATGTGCATTTCCTTCCTTTCCTTTCTCACCAACAAACACACCTTCATACCATTTAATAGAAATAGTCAAACATATCCTTTCTAAAGGGGATTTTAGAAAAGCTCAGAGTCCGCATGCATGACTGAAATTTTACCGACCAATACCAAAGGCAGGACAAATTAGACCTGCTATGTCTCATGTCTGCAAGCTGAGCCTCCACCACTCAGCTCCTGTCTCAGGCTCCCCAGTTTTCCCACATGCTGGACATTGCTAATCAGGCTCCTTGATGGACAGGCCGGAGAGCACTTGTGGTGCCTCAGGGTATATGGTTGAACCTGTACCCTTTAAAAAAAAACCAAATGTGGGCTCAAAGGAGACTTTTACAAGTCCCAGTCCTTGAATTGTAATCCCTTCTCAGTCCTATATAGGGTTGTAGAGCCTTACAATTAGTCAGCATGCAGACACGTGCACTCAGGACTGACTCAACATATGGGATTTTGTTGTCAAGTTTTCATCTTCCTTTCGACCCAAAGCCTGGGAATGTATTTCAAGACAGCGATAAATCAGTCATAGTAAAAACAGATCAACTCACTATCAGTGAAATTATTTATCTGTAAGAGATTCTGGCCTCAACAGCAGCCCAAGAGAGTGGAGACGTATTTTGGGAAGCTAATGTGATGCTGAAAACTTTGAAGTGGGAAATTGTTTCATCTGCTTCTGGGCTTCAGCAGGGGCATGGTTAGACAGCAGTTGTAAGCACAAAGACCTGAAGTCAAGTACTTAGAAATCACAGCCTTAACTTCACTCTGCTCTTTTACTGGGGACTGTAAGCTGAAACTTAAGTCCCAAGAATTGTACTACAACCTACATAAACTGGCAGCTTAAAAGTACCTCTTCAATCACGTTATCTTCTCATCAGACAAATACGCATTCATGTGCAAATTGCAGCCAAGCTCTAGGGAGGTAGGAAACCAAAATTTACAAGGAGATATGAAAATTCATTTCCAAGGGCTACTTTCCCAGTACTTTGGCACAGGAGATTTTACCGCTTCTCTGACAAAGTAGGACTAGAGGACATGAACCAACACAATTTAGAGCACTGTGATGTGTTCTGGAAAAAACTTACTAATGCTCAGAGTGCTGCTGTGTATTAAGTGCGTATTAGGTATTCATCTCTTAATTGTACGCTTAGGTCATATGATTGTGGTGGCCGAGAAAACTTAATTCATGTATACAGGCAGCACCTTTCTAGAGACCTGAAACGTCACTGGTGCCAGGATGTGAAATTTACAGAAGACCCAGAAATTATGGCATTAATTCAAGTCATAAACTACAATGATGTGCTCAAGCTTGAGCACTGGCCTAGGTTAGCAACTTTATGATTTTCTTCTCCCTCCTCTCCTTTTATGTCTTCAAATCACATCTCTGACATCTGCTTAATACTCTTTTTCACTCTGAATGAGCAGTTGATAGGTTTTCAGAACAACTGCTCCCTTGCCATCTTTATCACCCAAACTAACCCTCTCCTAATCCGTATGATGAAAACAAGTATTGTGGGTAATGTGATAAGGAGACCTTTGGCTAGACCAGGTCTCTCTGCCTGTTTTATTTCTCTAAACCTTTTAAGGCACGGAAGGCAGGATGATAAACTGACAGCCTACACAGCTAGTTGGGAGGGATGTAAATTACAGGCTTCAGAGTTCAGCTCTGGTGCAACGAGAGTGAATGGCTTGTGAAAAAATACAGAATGACATGGCTGTTTGCAGAAACAATATTCAATGTAAAGATTCAGAAACTGTGCTCTGAGTGCTGATTTTTGCAACGGAGAAGACTTCAATGGTTGAAAGCATCTCTGTGTGTATGCTAACGAACTGAAGATACAGCTGCCCTACAGCTCTCTATGGGCAGTCATGCTACCACCCAGAGAAAACTTCTGCTATCACCAAAGGTCATCGCTTTAGAGAATTATAAGTGACTAAAAAATATGCTGTAGCACTCTGTAGGAAACCAAAGAGCAAGAATGAGAAAAAAAATTCCCCAGATACGCATGTGCAGAAAAAGGCTGAACTTGGCCTCTATACACTTATAAACCTATTCTTCTTCATTGACAGCACAGACCTATCAAAGCCACACAGATTTATGCCTCTTCAAGCCTTGTCAGCTTTGCGAAGGGAAAATAACAACTTCTGGTTGAGATTTAAGAAGCGAGCCATTTCAAAGTTCAAACTTCTTCAGAACTCAGGACTTAGTGCCTGGCAGACTCCTTTTGAAATTGGACTGTAGGGGACAGCAAGAGGGAAAAAGGAAGTATGGGAAGTGTCATTCACTATTAAGAAAATCTCATTATATTGAAAACAGCAGCATTTACTCCCATTTTTTACACTGGGGCACAAAAGCATACCTGCAAGAGAAGAATTTGTAACAGACTTTTGGGTTACAGCAGTCAGACCATCAGAGGTGCTTGCCTAAAGGTTTGCTTAGTTAGAAGGTCAAAGTCATGCCAATAAGGTTCCTACATTTGTCAAGGGCTTTTGTTCCACACTTAAGTCTCAACCCTTTTTCTGGTAATAACATCATTAAACCTCTCCAAAGAGCCCTGAGTGTAACTGAGGGGGGTACTCCTACTAAGCTGACAGTTTTAAGGAAGGAAAGAGACCTCCCACACACAATGACAGAGATGGTGGGATCTAGGGAATATAGGGACCAGTATTATTTAACATCTTTGTTGGGGACATGGACAGTGGGATTGAGTGCACCCTCAGCAAGTCTGCGGATGACACCAAGCTGAGTGGTGCAGTTGATACTCTAGAGGGAAGGGATGCCATCCAGAGGGACCTTGACAGGCTTGAGAGGTGGGCCTGTGTGAACATCACAAAGTTCAACAAGGCCAAGTGCAAGGTCCTGCACCTGAGTTGGGGCAATCGCAAACATTGATACAGCCTGGGCAGTGAGTGGATTGAGAGCAGCCCTGCAGAGAAGGACCTGGGAGCACTGATGGATGGAAAGCTGGACATGAGCTGGCAATGTGTGCTTGCTGCCCAGAAAGCCAACCGTATCCTGGGCTGCATCAAAAGAAGCGTGGCCAGCAGGTCGAGGGAGGTGATTCTGCCCCTCTGCTCTGCTCTGGTGAGACCCCACCTGGAGCACTGCGTCCAGCTCTGGGGCCCTCAGCACAAGAAGGACATGCACCTGTTGGAGCGGGTCCAGAGGCAGACCACAAAAATGATCCGAGGATGGAGCACCTATGAAGCATCATCTATGAAGAAAGGCTGAGAGAGTTGGGGTTGTTCAGCCTGGAGAAGAGAAGGCTGTGGGGAGACCCTACTGTGGCCTTTCAGTACTTAAAGGGGGCTTGTAAGAAAGATGGGGACAAACTTTTTAGCAGGGCCTGTTGCGATAAGACAAGGGGTAATGGTTTTAAAACTAGAAGAGGGTAGATTCAGACTAGATATAAGGAAGAAATTTTTTACAACGTGGGTGGTGAAACACTGGAACAGGTTGCCCAAAAAGGTGGTAGATGCCCCATCCCTGGAAACATTCAAGGCCAGGTTGGACGGGGGTCTGAGCAACCTGATCTAGTGGAAGGTATCCCTGCCCATGACAGGTGGGGTGGAACTAGATGATCTTTAAGCCAAACCATTTGTAGTGCCACTGACACTAAAAATCAGCTGAAGACCTCTCCAGGATGTTGGAACTAGTGGCATGCAATGATCCCCAAAAAAATCTTGAACATAACACCAGCCCTGTTCAGACTGGTTGAGGACTGCAGTATTTTGAGATGCTTGCTTCGGAAATGAACTTCCAAGAAGCAAGACTATTCTAGGAGACAAGGTATCATTAAGGTCCTATCATAAGTACTGTACATGCTATGAATCCTAAAATATTGTAAACAGCCAGAGGAAGAGTAAATTTAAGACACAAGGGTGTCACAAGATGTTTGAGGAGAGAAATGTATAAATATATTGCTCCCTCAAGTAAGGTTCAATATCTGGTTTCACCAGGCTATTTAGCAGCAGCTATTTACATGAGGGAGCTGTACAGGAGTTAATGAACTGGAAAGAGAATGAGGAAAAGGGGAATTGTACCAAAACAGGAAACAAGAACCACAATATCCTGCAATCAGTTAGCATAATCTCTCCCTGTTATATGTCAGAGAATAGCAAACATTTAAAGGTTACATGTGCATCGCTGAATAGCTATCCTGCTTGCATGGGAATGTAGCTTTATTGTTTTTTGGAGTTGCATTAATAATTCTTGGGAAAAGCTTAAAATTGTATGCCAATGTAATTCTCTTAACAGTAGTGCCTAGGAAAGTTTATAAGCCTTGTTGCTCCAGGTGCCGTGCAAGATGTAAAGGCAGAAAAACTTTCATGGCCTGTAGTCTAAAGGGACAGACACTTAAGAGCAGAAGGGATTAAAACAGTCTGAACCAGAGGTGCATCAGGTCATTGTACTAAAGAGCACAGACTCCCCTAGTAAGAGAGTCACTGACAGCAAAAGCTTACTGAGTTAATTTATTCAGCATTGTTTTTAACATAACAAGTTAACAGTTTCAAATTAATTCTTAGTTAAATATGTATTAAGAACATACCTGATTTTAAAGAAAATGTAAAAACCAATTTTTAAATAAATTGCCAGAAAAGGAGACCAGTGGTACAAGACACAGACATATCACAGTTCACACGAGGAAACACAGAAAGGTAAACTAGCCGGCTTTTCTACTTATCCATAAGATCTTACATTTTTTAAACATTTGAAACATTAACTGGGAGAGGATAGCTCAATACTGTATAAAACATTATTCATGGAAGGGAAAACTAATTTTTAAAAACTTACATCTCTTCTTCAAAGCTCTGCAGGGGTTTTATGTACTTCAAGACATACATACTTTAAGCTGTGATTTCATAAGCAGCTTAAGCAAATTAAAGATCAAAGATCTTTCTTTCTTGATGTACCTATTGTGCTCCTGTTTCTCAGGTCTGATTTGGCTTGCTGAACTGGCCAGAGTTGGTTATTTTACATTTTTTTTTTTGAAGAGTGACATTGCAGTGAGATGAGGGAGCTGACCTGCCTCACCCGGCAGCTGTACGCTCATTAGCGCTGACAGAAAGGATGGCTGGGAATGTGCTAACGAGGGCAGAGCACGCACAGCACCAGCGTGATCTTCAGTCAAACCCTTGAACCACAGCCTTCATTTATGAGGTTGCCCCAAATGCGCATGGTAAAACGTGCAGCGCGTTTACCCAGAAGTTTTCTGGTGCTACAGTTCAGTGCTTTTCCCAGTTAACTTTATTGGCATCAAGCACCAATGCTGTACGGTCTCTCTGCATGACGTTTTCTGCATGCCTGTGCATTCGATTAGCTCTTTTCCGCAAACCATCAGCTTTGTAGAAAATAGAAAATACGCAGTTCACCCAAATACTGCCCTTAAATACACAGCTTAACTTTTACATATTTAGATTTTGGAGACAAACCTGAAACCGCGGTGAGAATCTGAGAACTGTTCCAGGGACACCTGCCTTTCACGCTGACCGCCCTTCGCTTTCACGACACCCGCCCCTACAGTGTTTTTTTTTAAAAACAAGGCTATTTCACGGGGAGGTAATAACAGGGCGACGACTGCATTACCTGCCAACCCTCCGCGTGCCTAGCTGGGGCAGGATCTCTCTCCTACGCCGGCCAGGCTGCATGCACAACCTTTTTTTATCCTCCTGATTCGCAGCCCGTCCTTCCCAAACCGAGTACTACAGGCACACACAAGTTTGTTAGGAAGAGGACTGGGACGAGCCGCTGCCTCGGCGGGCGCACAGCACGCAGGTGCCTCATGAGCCATTTGCTCACCTCCCTCCCGACTCGCCCCACAGCTCCAGACCGGCCCCGAGCCGGGCACCGCACGCACCCACCCTCAGCAACCCTCGCGCCTCGGCCACCGGTTGTTTTACTGAAGCTGTTTAATCTTCCAGAGGAAAGGCAATGGTAACACTTTAAGAAGCATTAAATTGGGACTACTGTCTCTATTTAAGAAGGAGATAGCTTGTTTGTGCTACAACGCTTCCCAAGCGGAGGCAGATGAGGAGCACATCTCTTCCTATCTATTGAGTGTCAGATTCCTGGCAAATGGTTTGCACCGCTCCGGTGACTGCTTCAGGTAAGATGCCCTGCTCTATTTATTAGAAAAGTGCCTGGCATAGCTACAGTGCCAGCAGACAGGGACTTATTCTAAGAGCTTAATTTCAGGCCTACTCAAACATTTTAGCACAGAGCTAAAGGTTAATGTGTCAGTAATACGCAGAAACACTGAAAATGCAACAGGGGAACAAAGTTACCATGAAAAATTATAGTAAAATAGCTACACACATATATGCAGTGGATCTGAATTACACTATGTTCATTTTTGTGGTTGTTCCATCCTAAAAAACCACGCACCACAGGCTTTCCTTTAAACCTCTTATATTTTTTCTTTGTTGTTATCAGAGCAGAACTGTGACAATTTTTTATTGGCATTGCTATTATAAACCATATCTCCGAGAGAGTGGAGAGCTCATCTCTTAGCGTTCAATAGGATTAAAAACAGTGTACAGTTTCAGGCTACACAAATCTTTTTGGTTAAAATAAAAAAAGGGTTGATTCAGTTGGATTTTGGTTCAGTTCAAGAGCACTAATTTTTCCTCTTTTCCTCGGCTTTAGATGCATTTCATGTTACCTTGAGGCTCAAGACCATTAGATGAACATACGCAAGCTAAATCCAGTCTTGCCGCTCTTACTGCCTGTACTCGTATTAGCTTAGTCTTCCAGCCTTAATAGCTCAAAAAAGTGAACATTGGTATGTAACTAAAGTAGCCTTTGAAGAAAGAGCTCACCTGGGTAAGACATGTTAACAATGATTTGTGGTTTTTGAAATCCGTATGCATTCAAAGTACGCTGTTGGTTTAATTGGTTTAGTGGTGGACATGGTAGTGTTAGGTTAATGGTTGGACTGGATGATCTGAAAGGTCTTTTCCAACCTAAACGATTCTGTGATTCTATGATTCTAAGGTTACGTTACCCCAGGGCACGGCACCCCACGTTCTCTCCACAGGGAGAACGAAGCTAATCACAAGCGATCTCCCTCAGCTGCTACAGAGGAAGGACAACTAATACAGTGGTCAAGTTCTTTACTTAGAAATAAGAATAATCTCACAAACCAAACATTCTTCCACAAACATGAGAGCAATTTTTAACAGACTTTTTTTTTCCTTTTTACCAGAACAAGTAACTGTAGCAACTTACGATTGCAGCTGTGACCCAACCACAAATGTATGCCCCAGCCAGCTGAATTCTGAGACAGTCAGAAAGGCAGTAAATGGTGTATTTACAGCATTGCAAACAGGCAGGGCAGCTGACTGAAGTCTTGGGAAATAAGAAGATGAAGGATCCCGAGCATCTTATGACTTGACAGACAAAACTCGCACATTCAGGAATAAAGAAATCTCCCCTTACCTGAGACATCCTTTCACGATGCTTAGCTTCAAGTCTTTCCTTGGCTTTCTGGAAATGGGCATGTTCATTCTCATCTCCAGGTGTCTCCAAATATTTGTCAACAGCATCAGGAGTGCTAGCGGCAGTGGTAGGGACTGAGGTAAAATTTTGAGGCAGAGAGAGGAAAGGGGGGGTGGGGAGGAGGAGAAAAGCAGAATTTCTACTTTAGTACAGGTAAAATTTACTTGGACCAAGCAAGAAACATCTGTTCTAACTTTCATCAGAATAAAGCCATTCATTTAACATCAGAGGAAGATATAAAAATGTGGTTTAGGCAGATATGTTACAAGCAGCAAATATATATATAAAAATATACAAGGATTTCCCCCCGCCCCATTTTATAAAGCAGGAGAAACTCTTCAGAGTGAACAAAGCAATGTTATTCAAACAAGTTAGAAACTGCTGCCAAAGGAAAAATTCCAAGGAAAAAAAAGCCTGGCAATGACTAAAGTACATAAGCCAGCAGAAAGCCCTTTGCAAAGTTACATGCTTTGTATATTAGTTTATTTTTAAAAGGTAAACTGTAACACATGAGTGCCAATGCAAAGATGTTTTAAAGCACCTATGGACCCCGAAGTACCCTAATGAAGTACCTCAAATCCTTCCCTTAGTGACAGTTTGGCCTCACAGATATTTATTTTATTTGTAACAACTTTGATTAAGAAAACCCCTCACGGATGCTGGAAATAATCAGCAAGCTTGCACTAATTGCTAGTCATTCCTGTCGGATAACTAGGTGATACCTGTCAAACTGGCAGTGGAAAGATTTGCATTTGGGGTAATTCAAGCAAAGTGAGCAACAGTTCCTTCACCACACAGTGACATCCAACAACCCCTACATTAACTAGACTAACGTTTTTGTACTAGGGCCATAACAGCAATTTAAAAAACTCTCCAGTGATGATCAACTACTTCATTTCAATGATAGTGTTCCTAAAAATTTTATTATATAATGAGTTTCATTTCTCTGGTCACATTTAGTTCAACAATTGCTAAGTTAGTTTAAAAATTCTGACAAAGAAAGACTGTACACATAGTTACACAGGATTTTTTTTTAAAACTTGTTTGACTACATGTACTACCATTAACTTCACTTACAGAGGTAACACATTTTAGTAGATAGACTAATACAGGTAGGGAAAAACCCAGGACCTTCCCACACCCCAAACTTTTCTCAATGTCTTCAACAAAAGCAAACTTTAATCTGAAGATCAGACTGATTAATAACAACCAATATTTATTTATGACTACTATCCCCAAAACAAGTTGAATATAAACACACCTATGTTAAATTATGAAAAGCAATTAAAAAAAAAAAATCAGTTAGAACTACATGTTAGTCCCAATGAAATTGGTCCTCAAATTTTAAGAAAAAATTAAACCAAAATCCAAACTTTTCCTCCAATTTTACTTTAGATGTATAGCCCCAAAAGCAAAACAAACAAAACCCCCAAAAATGAACAGAAAGCCTTTGGATTTGGCTGCATATGAGATATCTCTACATGTTGTCTGCAACAGGCATGAATGGTTTTGGCTGCTGTTGGTATAAATTGCACAGAGGATTTTGTAAGTTACTCACTGGATCAAAGGAAAGGCCTTGCTTGTCTCAAAACAAACAAACAAACAAACAAAAAATCTACAATCAACCAAAAAAACTCCAATTGAGAAGTCATAGGCAGTGCAAATTATCACTCCTCCCACCATTTTTAGATTTGTTTCATAAATATTTAATTTGTTACTGAAGTACTGTAACAATCAAACAGGAATAAATAAGCTTCCTGACAAGCCACAAAAATTATAAAAATAGAATGCAACTCTTAATATTTTCAGCAGTTACTCTCACAACTTCTGACAATTTAAGGTCTCTGATACTGTTATAAAAGCATAAAATTTTTCTTTCTTTTTAAACTCTTAATGGTAACAACCCATTTTCAATGATAATGTGGTTAGTGCTGGGGTGCAGTGCTGCCTGCCAGAAAGGCTACAGCCAGTGTAAGCAATTCCAAAACCAAATCACCCAAAGCTCGGACTGAGTGAAAACATTTCTGTAATGCTCAAAAGCATTTCTAAATATCTTTGCCTTTTAATCTCTCAAGTACCAAATTAATTTAATCTTTGTCTTTCCTGAAGCTGCAGTTAAGTACAGTACATTTTAATTCCATTTAGAAAATGAAAATTTTATTTCAAAGCAGGAAGAAATTTAAGAGTGTCAGACCGAGCAAAGGCCATCCCTTCCAGGCTCCAGTTTCCTGATGGGGGTTCACCAAACACCCCCAGGCAAGAGCAGTAAATACTCTTTTGCAACATTTAACTAACCTTGCTGGATTTTTCCTTCCATGACTCTTAATTTTATTTTTTTTCCCCCAAAACTTGCATGAGATTTAACATTCGCAATATGGTGTGGCAGTGAGTTCCAGAGTTTAATCAGGCTCTGCGTGAAGGGGATTCCCCTCTGCCTACACTCTCCATCGCTGCCTCTGCAGGACACCACAGGGTTTAGCACGGGAAGATCGATTGGGGAGAGCTCAAGTGCATTCGTCATCCTTCTCCATCTTTTATAGATTTTTTTTTTTTTTTAACTGAACTTAAGTCTGTACAAATGTGAGTGGAAAGAAGTGATGATCTAAATAACTGTCCAATAAATTATGCAAATTTAACCTTCAATTTATTGAACAGGAAAAAAGGTCACCAGCGTTTGCACTGAGATCAGTTAAGCCACCTGTACATTCAAGGTCTGATTTTCAAAAGCTCCCGTCTTACATGCGCAGCCTTTAGGGCCCAGATTTTCGGACGATATGCTTACTTCCCACCAGGATGCTTGCTGGTGTGTTTCTGAACAGGTGAGAGTAGCGGGTGCTGAGAACTGGAAAACCTGACTTCAGTGCCTGGTGCCACGGATGTCAGAGCACCCAGCCCCCTCCAAAAGCTGTGCAAAAGCAAATCAAACGAAGACCAGGCATGAAGCACCACAGACCTGGCATGCCTGAGACGGCCAGGCTACGCCCAGGAGCACGGGAAAGGCTGCGGGCAGTACACTGAGATCCGACTGCAGCTTGCTGTCTCAAGCCAACGCTAAAGAGGGTAACGCTGAACAAGAGCAACGCTGCGTAGGAGGAGAAAGCTACTACCCCTGACCTTCCGCGCAAGGCAAAAGGCTGGTGCTAACGCCACATGGGGCTCTCCACCATGTGCTCCCAAAAAGAAAGAGGGCTTAGAAACAGGCACGTGGGCTGACGGGAGCTTGGGGCATCTGTTTCATGGTAAGACGCTCAATCAGTTATACTCATCCACCAGGCAGTGGACTACTAATTTCATTCAGAAAATCTCTACTGAGAAAAGTTTTCTGACGACAGCTTTATCGGAAAGAAGCAGCTGAGGTCTGATGGTTGGACACCAAAGCTAGGCAGATATACGGCCAGAAATAAGCCACCCACTTTCCACAGTAAGTGCAATTAAGTTTTTGAACAATTTACGCAAAGAAATGCTGATTCACCCAAAATCATCCTTGAAAACATCCTGGCTCAGCATCTTCTTCCGAAACCCAGCCAGTGAACAGGTGTGAAAGCAAGGGGTAAACCGGGGGTTTTCTCCCTCCCTGCTTGCTGCTGGCACCGGTCCATGCCCAGCACACATCAGAGCAGGCTGAGCTTGCGCAAAGCCAGCCGTAAGGACTCGTGAGTCCTGCCTACCGCTCCCAGAACGTTTATTTGGCCGCTGGTGGCTGCAGGGACCGACCAACCTACCAACACCAACCACATGTCACTCTGCAAACAGAGACACTGTTTAAACTCTTAAAAAAACAGGGATAATTGACATTAAAAAGAAATTCAGCGCATATGTTTAGGAAAATACTAAAACATGAGATGAAATGGTCATATATGGTTTTGTTTTCTGTTATAACTACAATTCAGAAGTGGTCTTTGCATGAGTGGCTAGCTGTTCATGTAATTTGAAATCAGAAGTGTTTCTCTGACAAAAAATAACTAGTCTGCTTAAAAACAAATGACCCTACAAGATTCTGCTCCTTGTGTTTACAAAAGCTGCAAATGACTATGTGACTTCTCCATCTGCTATTAAAAAAAATCCTAATTATCAACAGTATGTTAAAAAAACCCTTTGTGATTCCAACATAATGATAACCGACAGCCTACCCCCCCCCCCCCCCCCCCCCCCAAAAAAAAAAAAAGATAAGAGTTACAAAAATACTGAGCCTCCCTTCTTTGGCATAAAGCAGAAACATTTTAAAATTTCTTCATGTCTGTTGGCACAAACCCTATCCTGTGCACTCCAGTACATTTTGGGACTTTGTTTCTAGAGATGTATTGCATGTTTTCTCATAGTAAATTGGGAATATTTGGTCAGACATCAGTTACATGTAAGGACTCCTTAAAACTGCAGCCTGACCTCCTTTTTTGACCACATCTGCTCTTAGAAGGAGATTTCATTTTCTATGCATTGCTTGTTTTATAAGGTAACTCATTCTACTACTGCATGAAGACTGATCAAAAAGTGTGTGTTGACAGGTGTGGAAGAAATGCAGTATCAGATGACATTTTCTTCACACTTCCACTCATTTTACCTGTCAATTCCCAAACAGATTTTTTTAAAATTTTTATTAGACTTTAAAATCCTAACCTTCCTGGAGGCGCAGGTTCAATAATACAGCCAAATTATGCTCTACACATTTTGCTATTTAACAACAATTCTTACGCATCAGAAGACTAGAGGAAAAAAAAAGGAAGAAAAAATATAACAATATGCCCCCAGATCCTGTTTTACTATTTCACATAAAAATAAATAATCCATATCAGCCTCTCCTGTGAAAGAACAAACAGTCGCTCACCAACCTCATATGAAGTGAAAGGATTAGTAGATGCCCCTTTTCTGAATGACATGGGCTGTTGCATATAAGATGGGAAATGATTTGAAATAAGAGCATTACCTAACTACAATGTAGTATTCAGTTGGATGCATTCACTGCCTCTGGATTCCACATACACAACTGTCTCATTAACGAAGGATTAAGATCAAAGCTTTCAGTTGTTGACTATGATCACAACTAATTATAGCACTTCTGACAATCACAAGTGCACATGGAATATCTTTAGCAAGAAGGGTTTCTATTATTGCTACTACTACTTTGTGAAATGAGCTGTTTTTACAAGATGGTATCCCCATTCTTTTGTGAATAAGCTCCTGCATTTACAGCAGGGTGGCAAAACCAATGAACAGAATCTAAACAACAGGGAAGGAAAATAATGATTACCTTTTTATTACAAAACAGACAAATTACCAACTGAATGATACAAGACAAATGAAGGCTGGGAAAGGTTTATCTAAGATTGTAGCAAATTACCATTAAACGTAGGAAAAAGGAAGTACCACAATGAGTTTTTACATAAGAAGCTGTTAATATAATTTAATTACTTGGAGAAAAGTGTGTGCCAAACTGGTATCCCTTCTAGTAGAGATCGATACTGGGGCACAGAACAATAAGTGTATTTACGTACTATATATAAATTATAATTTACTGCATTAGAGACAACTATTCTCATTCTTAGCACTGTAAGCTGGAGGACCAGCAGACAAAGTGCCGGTCCTTTTCACCTTTAATTACTTTCTCTTCATACATGCTTTCACCAAGACCACTTTCTGAACCCTGTCTAAAGAATAAAGGGGAGGGCAGAGTTCCTCCCACAGTCAACAGCACAAGGGAGACCTTGTGAGAATGAAAACCAGACATATCCCCAGTTTTAGTATTTTACCTGTAAGCAGCAGGTTGCTGCTGCTGCTGTTTTCTTTTTAGGGTTTTGGCGGGGGGGCAAATAGACAGCACTGCTGTGCTCCAAGGGTTGGCATCACCCCTGGCCTGGCAGGAGTTCTGGGAGCCAGATCTTTTGCCTCGTGGCTCATCAGCACATCTCCCTGCCTGGAAGCCAACTGCAGAGCAGTGAACTGCGCTGCTCACGATCAGAGCCCGCTACTCCTGTCCTTCAGGCCACTCAACTCCACCTGCCCACTTTTTAATTTTCAGCAAAGACGCTCAATAATGTGAACTCCCATTAAGTTATTCATTGATGTTAAGGCTCATCCATTTCAACTACATATTTATAGCTCAGCCTGATCACATAACCATTTAGCTGGGTTTTATTTATCTTGCATATTTGCTTTATCCTCGTGTTTTGACAGTTATATTTAAGACAGCCAAAAACTCTTTGAAAGTAAAGTGTCCTTCACAAAACCTGAGCATTCTGACTACAATGGTAGGGACTCCAAAAGCACAAAACATGGACTAACAGACCGGATAAAAACCAATACATTCTTCTGTCAGAAAAAATACATGCACGTTGGTACTGAATTAAGAAAAAAACCCCTGTAAAAGTAGTGGTTGTATGCTCAGGGATCACATGTGAAGCAATAAAAAGAATCACCAGTTCTGAGAGTTGACTTCTCCACCTTCAATTTCAAGCTGTCTTTTAGCTTCCAAAATTTTGTTAAATTAGTATCTGGTTTCAGCTGGGAAAACACTCTTCTGACTGAGCTAGCTGGGCCAGTCCGGGCAGGACAAGATGCAAAAAATGTGCTCCGGGGAGAATGGCCCTACCTGGAGCCTCTGGCAGAAAGCACCAGGGGAGATTCGAGGTCGACCCTTAGGGTTTTGGAGTCAGGGATACGGAGGATCCGAAGCCCGCTATACTCCAACTGAGAAGGAGATACTGGCAGCATATGAAGGGGTTCGAGCTGCTTCGGAAGTGGTTGGTACTGAAGCACAGCTCCTGCTGGCACCCCGACTGCCGGTGCTGGGCTGGATGTTCAAAGGGAGGGTCCCCTCTACACATCATGCAACTGATTATGCTACGTGGAGTAAGTGGGTCCCACTGATCACACAATGGGCTCAAATAGGAAACCCCAGTCGCCCAGGAATCTTGGAAGTGGTCACAGACTGGCCAGAAGGCAAAGATTTTGGAATATCTCCAGAGGAGGAGACGACACGTGCTGAAGAGGCCCCACTGTATAATAAACTGCCAGAAAATGAGAAGCAATTTGCCCTGTTCACTGACGGGTCCTGTCATCTTGTGGGAAAGCATCGGAGGTGGAAGGCTGCTGTATGGAGTCCTATACGACAAGTCACAGAAACTGCTGAAGGAGAAGGTGAACCGAGTCAGTTTGCAGAGGTGAAAGCCATCCAGCTGGCTTTAGATATTGCTGAACGAGAAAAGTGGCCAGTCCTTTATCTCTATACTGACTCATGGATGGTGGCAAATGCCCTGTGGGGGTGGCTGCAGCAATGGAAGCAGAGCAACTGGCAGCGCAGAGGCAAACCCATCTGGGCTGCCGCATTGTGGCAAGATATCGCTGCCTGGGTAGAGAACCTGGTTGTATAAGTTTGTCACGTAGATGCTCACGTAGCCAGGAGTTGGGCCACTGAAGAACATCAAAACAACCAGCAGGCGGATCAGGCTGCTAAGATTGAAGTGGCTCAGGTGGATCTGGACTGGCACATTATTTATAGCTTGGTGGGCCCATGACATCTCAGGACATTTAGGAAGGGATGCAACATATAGATGGGCTTGCGATCAAGGGGTGGACTTGACCACAGACAGTACTGCACAGGTTATCCATGAATGTGAAACGTGCTGCAATCAAGCAAGCCAAGCCTTTAAAGCCTCTGGTATGGAGGACGATGGCTGAAATATAAATATGGGGAAGCCTGGCAGATTGATTATATCACGCTCCCACCGACCTGCCAAGGCAAGTGCCATGTGCTTACAATGGTGGAAGCAACCACCGGATGGCTGGAACCGTATCCATGCACAATGCCACTGCCCAGAACACCATCCTGGGCTTTGAAAAGCAAGTCTTACGGTGACCTGGCACCCCAGAAAGAATTGAGTCAGACAATGGGACTCATTTCAACAACAACCTCATAGACACCTGGGCCAAAGAGCATGGCATATCACATCCCCTATCATGCACCTGCCTCTGGGAAAATCGAACAACACAATGGGCTGTTAAAGACTACCCCGAGAGCAATGGGTGGTGGGACATTCAAATATTGGGATACACATTTAGCAAAAGCCACCTGGTTAGTCAACACCAGGGACTCTGCCAATCGAGCTGGCCCTGTCCAGTCAAAACTTTTATGTACTGTAGAGGGGGATAAAGTCCCTGTAGTGCACATGAAAAATATGCTGGGGAAGACAGTCTGGGTTACTTCTGCCTTGGGCAAAGCAAAACCCATCCTTGTGATTGCTTTTGCTCAAAGACCTGGGTGCACTTGGTGGGTGATAGGGAAGGATGGGGAAGTCCAGTGTGTACCTCGAGGGAATTTCATTTTGGGCGAGAATAGCCAATGAATTAAATTGTATGATGTTAATTGCTATACAATCACTTCCATTGTGGCTATACGCCATATCAACGGTATTACAGTAAGAATCACCTAGACTAATGAACTTTAATGAAACCAAGCAAAGTGCAGTGACGATGGAACCAGAACTGGCTTCAGCATGCAACAATCCAACACCACACACCATCTCTCCTGCCCCTAAGGACTGTTATGACAGATGGACCCCAAAATTATGGACTAAATGAACTCAACAGATGTTTTAAAGGGATGGCCCATAGACTAAGGGAATGATATCTGTGTGCATATATCAAAAGACAGTAAAAGTGGTGGTGATTAATTGGAATTTATTGGAAAACGTAGGACCTGGGCATGACATAGATGGTATAGAATAAGGGGTGGATACTGTCCTGGTTTCAGCTGGGACAGAAGTTTGGTTTTTTTTTTCCTAGTACCCATAGTACTGTGTTTTAGATTTAGGATGAGAATAATGTTGATAACACATTGATGTTTTAGTTGTTGCTAAGTACTGCTTACACCAGTCAAGGACTTTTCAGCTTCCCATGCTCTGCCAGGTGCACAAGAAACTGGGAGTGGGCACAGCCAGGACAGCTGACCCAAACTGACCAAAGGGCTATTCCATACCATATGACATCATGCTCAGTATATAAGCTGGGGGGAGTTGGCTGGGGGGCAGTGATTGCTGCTCGGGGACTGGCTGGGTATTGGTCGGCGGGTGGTGAGCAACTGTATCATGCATTACTTGCTTTGTATGTTCTTTATTATTATTATTTTACGTTATTTTATTTCAATTATTAAACTGCTCTTATCTCAACCCCTGAGTTTTCTCACTTTTACTCTTCTGATTCTCTCCCCTATCCCACCAGGGGCAGGGGAGTGAGCGAGTGGCTGTCTGGTGCTTGGTTTCTGGCTACGATTAAACCACGACAATTAGCTGAATGTTCCTAAAGCAGATTAGAAAGCACCTTGTTTAAAAATGTCTACTAGTTTAATTGAAAGAGATTCCAGGCTCAGGTGACATGAAGAGAGTTAACACATGAAAGAGAACCCTGTGTTCCAGAGGGATGTTCTTCCCTTTCTTAACAGTCGGGTTATCTCATTGTTTTTATTAACCATCAAGGCTAAACTACTTTGTCGTAAAAGACTGTGCATAGTTTCTGTAATATTTCATAACTTGCATTAGTATTCAAAGAATAATTACAGGTCTGAAAGTAGAACTAAGTGTATTGAGATTGAGAAATCACATTTTTAAGTTACATTCCCTTTTGAACTTTACTTTGCAAAGACTGATCCTATCTTCTTTCATATGTTGTAACTTAAATAGTTGGCTTGGCATCAAAACAATAGGCAGCCTGAAAGACAGTTTAGTGAAATCCCTCATGAAGACTTCTTGAAGAAGAAAAAAAAATACCATACTCACATTATTCCTCATCTATTGCCTTAATTAAAGTTGATACTTGCCACTTAAACTAGGTTTCAGTTAAATTTTCTCATATAAGAATCCTTCTGTGCAAGAACTTCAAGATACATTTTCTATCCATGCTCAGCTAGAACTTGGCAACCATGACTGCAACTTCCTTTTCACCAGCCCTGACAAATGCAATTTTGCCTTGCTCATATCCATGTGACACTCATCTCAGCTATTAATTGCTCAGATCACACACACCGCCCCCACCCTGGAGTTCTTCAATTCATTTTGTGCTCAGGAGGAGGTCCCCAAAGCAAACTTTGCTCAAGCATCTTTGCAATACTCTGCTTCAAGGTCATTCTCTTTTGATTTGTCACCATAAATTTAAATATTTATGAGGGAAAAAAACCCATTAAATTCTTCACCTGTTACATCAAATGAGATTGCTGTGAACAAATACAAGACAGAAATACTCTCCTGAACATGCCTTCTGACAAGGTTGTAAACAAGAGTCATCAAAAGTTCCACACAGTAAAGAAAAAAGAACTGTGGTTAGACCCAACAAAACAAGTTACAGCAAAAACAGTGTCTACAACAATACATTACATTAATAAAATTCCCAGTGCTTGAAGTTAGTAGTAGTCTAACTCTTATATATGAAAACATTTGCATCATTTCCCTTTTGAATCCTAAACTTTACCCAACTGCTTTTTAAAAAGGCCCAGTCCAACCCTGGCTCCATGTGTGGTTCAAGGGCGAAATGCAAGCGTGAATTTATATAGATTAAAAGCCCAAAATTAGTCAGTTGCATCCACTAAAGGTGGTAGTCAAAATTAACAATTTAAATAGATTATATTAGAATTCATCCCATTACAGCTCCTAGGAACTGAATGGTAAGTGTCAAGCACTCACAATGAATAAAGAACTGCAAAAATATGTTTTTCTGAAGATTTCATCTACACTACTTGAAATTGGCCTCAACTTCACCAAGACGCATGAGTCGGCTGAGTTTTCATGCCAGAGAAAATAAAACCCAGCAGATACAGGCAATTCATGCTGGAGATGGTAGGAGAGGGACACATTTAAGTAAAGTCTTGAGAGGTAATGTCCCCTTTACCGCTAATTTCGCAAGTGGTAAGACAATTGAATATAAAGAACCTTTGTGATGAAGTAACAGGTGTCCTAGTGTGACTGGCTTACTGAATTTGTAGTAACTTGGGGTTTTTTATTAATACAAATAAAAGAATTCATATTTATTTTGCAGAATGGTTCCTTGCAATATCACTGCTTATAAAGGCAGATTTTTAGGGTTTGAAATGTTAGCACTACACTTCTGTATTTTAAATTATATCTCCTGTAGTGCCGTGACAAATTAGTACCCGTAGCTAGTTACTGCAATGAATATTTTCCAGCACTAGGCACTTTGTCAAAAAAAATGCATTCATGGCACGAACCAACTTTCAAGCTCTGCTGCTTTTATAGACGGGGTTTATGCAAGGAAGGAGGAAACTGACAACACTGAAACCTGTTGGTTCCCTCTGTTGTTAGCTGTAGGAATTCAGTACAATGATACCCCCCCCGTTTTATAAAAGGCTTTTTTAATGATACGTCAAAGTTTTCAAAAACTGACTGTGCCACCAGAGTACAGCTCACTCCCGCTTTAGATGCAGAACAAATGAAAACACGGCGGCATGAATTCCACTCCGTTCTGAACGCACCACGCCGTGGCTGCAGGAGCTGCTGGGAGAGCAGTCTCCTCTGCAACAGCTGACGCATGAAGCACATTTAAGAGAACAAATTTTCCCAGCTTTGAAGCTCCTTCTGTCCCCAAGTTAAGACTTGAACATTAAGGTAATTTCAAAATAGTACTTACTAAAAAAATATAATATAATTCCCATAGCTTTAAGGATGTTTAACAAGCAACAATTAAGAGACAAGTGAAAAAATTCATAGTATGACAATTTTAGTATGACAGTTAGACAGAAATCATTCCTTTATTAACAGCAATTTATCATCTTCTGTTATTCTTGTCAATACATACCCATTCTGAGATCATTAAATCTGAATTAACTGCCTGACAGATCCTAATGACTTCAAAGGAGCCATTATGGCCAGTCACACAGTAGAAGTTTGAGTCCTTATCTTGAATAGAAACTGTAGACAACATTGAACATCCTTATTAAAAATCAACACAGAGTGAGCATGTGGTCTGGCAGGCCAAAGGAATTGGTAACAAGATCCTTAAAGCCTTCTACTTCTACAGCAGTTATGTATCAATTCCCGTGTAGCTGGGTGATGAATGAAAAAATTGACAGCAGCAGTTCCTTCCCAACAGACAAATCATTTCTGTCAG
This sequence comes from Pelecanus crispus, assembly GCF_030463565.1. Lineage (NCBI taxonomy): Eukaryota > Metazoa > Chordata > Aves > Pelecaniformes > Pelecanidae > Pelecanus > Pelecanus crispus. The sequence continues at coordinate 119,473,704 of NC_134643.1, forward strand.
ACCTCAGAGCATCGGTCAAATTCGTTGATAGTGGAGAGAGTCTAAGGCTTTGCATGACAGGACAGACCCACCTTTTCAGATCAAGGCAAAAAGACTTCAGCAAGGAAGCAGAACAAAACATGTTTTGTTTTTTTTTTTTTCCTGTAGACAATGTGTTCAGGATATTAGTATTCAGTATTCATATTTTCAGTATTCATAGTTGTCCTGGTTTCGGCTGGGATAGAGTTAATTTTCTTCCTAGCAGCAGGCATAGTGCTGTGTTTTGGATTTAGGATGAGAAGAATGTTGATAACATGCTGATGTTTTTAGTTGTTGCCGAGTACTGCTTATGCTAGTCAAGGACTTTTTCAGCTTCCCATGCTCTGCCAGGCGCACAAGAAACTGGGAGGGGGCACAGCCAGAATAGTTGACCCAAACTGACCAAAGGGCTATTCCATACCATATGACGTCATGCTCAGTATAGAAACTGGGGGGGGGTGGCCAGGGAGCAGCGATCGCTGCTCGGGAACTGTCTGGGTATCGGTCGGCGGGTGGTGAGCAATTGCATTGTGCATCACTTGCTTCGTGTATCATTATTATTATTATCATTATTATACTGTTACTATTAGCATTACTATTTTACTTTATTTCAATTATTAAACTGTTCTTATCTCAACCCAGGAGTGTTTCTCACTCTTACTCCTCCGATTCTCTCCCCCATCCCATCGGGGTAGGGGGAGTGAGCGAGCGGCTGCGTGGTACTGAGTTGCTGGCTGGGGCTAAACCACGACAATAGTATATGAGTATCTGTGACAAGAGAACATCCTCAGGTTTTGGTTCAGGCCACTTTCAACGCACTACGAGAAAAATAAACTCCCATCCCACCCTTTCATCACCCTTTGCCCACTACTGAAGAGAAACCCAACTGTTATCCACTATTCCATATTGCTCTCTGTAAAATCTAACTAGTTTATCCTGCAAAGCAAACTACAGCTAGGCAAAGGAAAAATGTGCTTTTAGCATCCACCTTGTCTCCTGCCTAAGAGAGGCTCACTGTGTTTTTTTATAGGGAGCAACAATAATGTGAACACTGGAGAAAAAAGGGAATAAAGAATGGAGGAAATAAATGAATGGGGTGGGGGGAGGCACAAAGATCAAATAGAAAGATTAAGTTAAGAGTGACGGGGGGAGGGGGGGGGGGCAGGGGGAAAAGACAGGACAGAACAGGAAACTTCATTGTTTTTCTTCTTTTCTTCCGTGGGATTGGGCTGAGGGTGGTGTCTGTGCTACAGCCAGATAAAAAAAACTCCTTCAGCAACATTAGATTGGTACCAAGGACAAAATCTCACTTAAGTGCTGAAACATTGTATTCAGCACGTCTATTATTTTCATTACCATTTCTATTCAGCAAAATGATGAAGAATAAGGAGAAACAGCATGGTGATGCTGAAACAATACATGAAATCAGAGGAAAAGAAAGTTATTTTAGGAACAGAAATAACAGCTTTATAGATCAGGGTATACAACACTGAAATAACATGAACATACAAGAACAAAAATATAACTAAAGTAGCTTGGAAAGTGTACCCGATAGACTCAAATGTTGTTTGAGAAACTACTGAAGGAATTAAAAAAAAACCAAACCAAAACAAAAACAACCAGAAAAAAGCCCTCTGGGAGATCTATTTTTAAAGACAAGACCAGCTCTATTTTTCCTCACCACCAGTTGTGCAAATGAAGCCAAGCAGCTCAAGTACTCAACCTAACTCCATTTTCCTTAAAGAGAAAATGACCCACACCAAAAACTGGGAATCCCAAAGTAAACCAAGGTAACTAGGGAAAGAACACAAATAGTAATGTTCTTGGCATTGTTTTATTGAACTGAACCTAAGGGGGACGGGGAGAGGAACACCAACAACTTTCATGAGATAGAGAGGAATCTCCTGGGCTTATCTGAATATCCTAATGAATATGATATATAGCAAATTTAGAAGTTGTTTCCTATTTCATTTCTGATTCCACATGCTGCGAGAGAATTGCCAGTCTTAGAAGACCATTTATCCCTGCAAACAGCATGAGCTGAACAACTTCTGCTGCCAAGAGACAAGTTTGAAGAAGGAAGACAATCTAATTTCCAAGTTTCATTCAACCTATAATACTCTTTTTGAGATTGTGGCCGAGGTCACCCCTTGTAGTGGAAGATTTCCTGCAAAAAGATCACTACGTTGACTGGAAGTGTAATACAGTAAACTCTACCGGCTCGCTATTACAAGCAGTTGGTGCTATGATTTTACCTACAACCTGTATAAGAAAGGCAACACCACTGCATCATCGATGTGACAAATCGGAATCTCATCCCTCCAAGTTTTACTGTGTAAGAATAATTCTCATGAAGTCTGTTTTGTGATGTGACTGCTCTTTTAGTCAGCAACACCCTTCCCCTCTGTGTAATAATTTTGCAGCAGTATGAAAGCCAGAAATGAAACACTCAGATTTGAAGTGCTGGGTGAGTAACTACAGCTCTGTATGCAAGATGCACGATCTTTGGAGATCTTTGAGTCTGCACATAGTCCCACTGCAGAATTTGGACAAAGAAATGCATCCATATGGCTCAGCTTGAAGAGCAGCAGCCAAAAGCAAGCTGTAAAAACTGGACGTTTAACAAAACTGCAATCTTGCAAGAGTCTAGATCTACTGCAAGTCCTTATTTATGCTGTTGTCCAGCCTTCAGAAAAATATCATAGACCTTTTAGTAATGCTGACAAAAGGCAGTAATAATTCTTAATTCCTTCCAGGTGTGTGAAAAGGCTGACTTCTTCAACAAAAACCAGCGTATACTGACCATAAAAGTAGAATGGTCACTACAAAAGGCCAACAGCTATTCTTTATTTAATCCTACCTTGTTGGACATGAAATGTAAGGATGAACGGCCTCCCCCCCCTTTTTTTTTTATTTCTGGGGAAAGGAACAGGTCCTGTCACAAGAGGTGTACTATCAGAGGTAGGTGACTTTCATTTGCCTCATACAGATCAAGGCAAATGCCTGAAGTATCCAAAGCTCTGTGCTGGTAAATCATATTCAGTCCTGTCATTCTTCCCTTGCTAACTGAGACTACTTCCAGATGCAAAGCAGTAAAAGGTTCAGTTTCTCAGCTGTTTTCCAGTATTAGTTTTGATGGCCATCATCTTGTCAGGGATCCAATCACCACTTACACATGATACTAACCCACATGTGACTGAAAAAGGTAATCATCCTTTACAAATTCTCTGTTTGCCATAACAGTAAAGAATAAACACAGCCTTATCTTGGCTACCTGAAACTAAATGTACAAGAGCTCAAGTGGCTTTTCCAGGCTTATTGTTCAACATCTCTCTCACCACGGTGTTTTTTCTATGCCTCTAATCTGCATGAGCCAGCTATCTTCAGTTTACTTTTCTTTCCTCCTTCCCTGTCTACAATATCAACTGCTCGTCAATATCAGTTACCCTGCATGTTTCACTGCATAAATCTCTCTTCTTTAAAATTCTCTTTTTTTCTACTACTGTCCTAATTTAACTCATTACAAAGTGCCAGTTTCTCTTGCCTGTCGTAGGGCACGCAATCATAGATAAACCATGTTTTGCATCTCTGGAAACATCCTGTGTTAGGCATTGTTGGTTCAAAATTTCATTCTTTTAGCAAATATGTTATAGACCTCACTCCAATCTACTACATAGTTCTTCTCTCTCTTCACTACATCTTCTGTCTTGTTGCAGAAGCTGATCACTGTCCATAAGGTATCCTCCTCACCCGCCTTGTGGTAGACTTTTTCCACATCCCTCCATGGAGCTTTGCCATGAACAGCTCTAAAAGATGCCGAGATGACATGCAGCTGGAGCACCAGAGCAGCAATCCTACCTCTGCAACTCCTCTTGCTCCCACTCCAATAAAATACAGGTCAGGTGCTCTGCTCCACGACACACACAGCACACCTTGATGTCCGCATTTGTGTTCATTTTTAAGTTTTCTACTTATGGCAAATATTCCGAGGTGCAGTTTGGAAAATATTTTACTGAAAGCAGCCCTAACGTGCTGCTTCTGTTCTGCTCCTCCATGCCCTGTAAGCAGGCAGGACAGTGAGATACCTACTCACTCTTTAATGTTTCAGATGTACATGGCAGCCAATACTCTCCTGAGAGTATGCACAGGCAAGGCAGATGGAAGTGGAGCATACCAGAGGCTCCTGAACCATAACGCAGCTGATAAATCCAGCATCTGATTCAATACCTTGTGATGGAGAAAGCCATTCTTCCCAAAACAAAAATCACAGTGCGAACAGTCTTTCTTCATGGAAAATGATCATTAAAATAAATGCGTTAAACAAAATAAGTGGGAGGTGATTCACATCCACGTGCATCACAGCCGTCAGGGAAACCTAAAAATCAAATGTCATTTTCTCCCCTTTTCATTACAAATACGAAGTATTCAATCAAACTAAAACCAACCAACCAACAAAAAGAATCAGTTCTTCCGAGGCTGGAAATAAATATTCTAGTGTTTATAACGAGCTTATATTGCTTTGAGTAAAAAAGGTGAGAAATAACATGTGAAAATACACTGTAAAAACTAGGAGCTATTTTTAAACTTACCTGAAGCTTTGTGTTTTTTCCTGCACGTGGCATTGTACGTGCACACACAGAGACACACAAAATGTCAGTACACTTTGGCAGAAAACTAAGAGAAGGTGAGTGAGAAGGTCTCGTCTAAGGAAGTGTTAGGCTTTTAGCTACCTACTTGCAGAGCCCCGTCTACAGCACCAGGAAGTCTCCCACTACCATGCTGGGTTAGCGAGAGGCTAGTGAGGATCTAGCGCTGAGCGGAGGCGTTGGATAGACCGCGGCCGGGGGTTAGTGTGAGCCCAGGCCCGCTGCCGAGCGGCGGGAGGCGTGGAGGGGCACTTACTGACACTGCCACAGACCGCCATGCAGTACTCCTCCGAGTCAAAGTTGTTCCGGTTCCCGCCGCAGCCGCCGTAAAAGAAGGGCGCGCACTTTCCTTCGGCCACGTCAAAGTACCAGCGGGAGATCATCGCGCGGCAGGGACCAGTCTCGGCTTGCTCAGAGCACACCTCTAGTCACAGGAGACCCGGAGGAACCACATTTAGCATGTAAACGGTATTGTCTTGGTTGCTTAATTAGGTGCCTCCCAGTGTCCACGCACGCGAGCGAGGAAGGAGATGCACCAAGGAGGTGTTTCGGGGAACAGGAAACCCTTCCCCAGAAAACCACCCCAGAACCAACGAAGGTTAAATTTTGAACTGATTCAGACTCGTGCCACTAAGTCTCCCTACCCTGCCTATACTTCTATGTTTTTAGCTACTTTATCTGCACACACTGAGGGGTGTTGCCCTGAAACAAGCTCCAGCACGGTGGCAATGGTACAAGTGTGAAGTTTAGTCTGCTTCCAGGCCAGAGGGGTACAGCCACTGGCTGCCCGTGGGGTCTGCCAATGGCCCCAGGCACATTCCTGCCCAAGCAGCCCACTCGGTACCTGTCTGGAAGGGGAACATCTGAAAGCAGAAAGGAGCCACATTTTTTCTTGGTGTTTTTTAGCTATATACCCCACTCCCTGCCCAAATTGAGGTGGTTTCCTAGCTTACAAAAAAGAAAAAAAATCAAACCCAAAATATTTATGAGTTATCTAGGAAAACAAATTCTCTTCAGACACCTATTTATATAGAGTCACTGCCGAAGAAACTCCCTCTTGCAAGCTGCCCGGCACAGCATTTTTAATTCACAGTTTGAGGGCTCACATATATAAAATTACTGCCATAGCTCTAACCCATCCAGGGGAGGAAATCTCATCCCCAGTGAATATATACAGGAAAAAAATTAAAACTGTTTGTGTTCATTGCGAGCTGCCACAGTCTCTGACTACATCCTGCAACACATGTAAACCTGAGGGAAGAACCAAACCACAGAAATTAAAGGAAGACAAAGCAAATTCTGCCTGCAATTTGGAATTCAGCCAATTACACATGTAAATGTATAGCCCTTTACCAATAATGTTCCAAACAGACAAAACCAGTTTTATCTTTCAACGTGCTGCATAAGTCATTTCAAACCTACATAACGTTAAACACCAATATGCCCCTCATTTGCTTTCATCCCACGCACTGCATCGGCAAACTGGTACGTTCAACTAGAAGCTTCTAAATTCTCTGCATGTATTTGAATTTTGTGGAAGGCAGATCTCTAAGGGTTGAAAGGTATGAAGAAATACCAGTGCATTAGCACTGAAAATCCCTGCACGCTCATCACCTCTCAGATGTTGGCTACAAAGAATCCCACTTTGCAGAGTCTGTCTTGATCCATCACTTCACTCTCCCCAGGAGCACCGCTATTTATAAACAGGTTTTATGTCCCACTGTCATTGGCAGTCAGTATATACCTACATTTCCTTAAATATATAATGTAGGTATAATTTTACATGTGTTTAACATATTCACATATCTATAAATAATGTCAAGAATCAATTTTAGGGAGCATACATTTGGTCTTAGAGAAACAGATCCAAGTGTATGCAGCCATCAGGGATGTGCTACAAATGTCACAATTCTGTACCGAGCAATTAGTGGGAAAGGAATAGCAGGGGGTGAAAGAATACTAGGGTTTTTTTACTTTAAGAAAAAATGAAGTAAGTATATTTAATTGTACAACACATTAATTACAATTAATTGTATACTACCATATGATTAATTATAGACCACATTTAGTACACAAGTGTTTTTTCTGACTTATTTTAAAATCAAATCCAGCCCCGCCGTGCAATTATACAGTCAAATCTTCACACAAAGCTAACTTTGCACAGCCTTGGAAGAGCTGCCACATGTCAATTAAAAATGAATAGTGACTCTTGACATTAGAGAGACAGGTATAATCAAGAGAATTTTTGCTGACGGGAAATGTCAGTTCAAAAAACACAAAGGTCTCAACAACTCAGTCTTTCTTAGTTAATGTTGACTATGGGCTGGCTTCTATCCACACAGTAAGTGCCTTCTAGATTTCCCTCAACATACTAGTTCTGCTATAAAGTCTGATTTATTTCATTTTGCATTGTTAAAGTGTTATCAGGATGGGAACGGCTCATAGATTTAATCTGAAATTTCCTATAGGTACCTCTCTCACAGAAACAGCAGCAGAAATATTTTTTTTTTTTTTTTGCATGTGTGAAAGCAAAGGTAATTGCCCATCAAACAGCTGATGCTAGTGATAACAAGGAATTGGCTCTTTGGAAACTAAAGGCATTTATACATGTGAAGATGCACTTGAACAAGCATTCAGGAAACCACAGGGTAACACTTAAAAACAGCAAGCCTGAAGTACTGCAGCCCAGGGTTGTGGGCAGGGACCTGCCCCACCCGCCACCTCCCACCAGGCTGGTGGTGACAGTGCAGGGACATCCTTCCCTCCAGCCTGCACAGCCACCGCCCTGCTGCTGGCGAGACCTAAATGGTACTTATTTCATCGCAGAGAGAAACGGTCTACTGTGCAAACAGTTTATGACCTAAATGAAGCTTAAACGAGAGGGGGAGAAAATGCTCTGGGTTACTGTTTCACAATCGCTCTGTTTGAGGGAAGGGTGTTGCTGGTCCAGTCTAGCAAACTTCTTGCTGCTGTCACCCCTTTCCCAGTGTCACCACCACCATCTACCACTGCCTGTTCTCTGTGGAGGGCTCAGAGTAGCATTCCTTCACCCCTCCTTCGGGGCAAAGGTACATTTTTAAACCAGCTTCAATGCCTGGGAAAGGTCCCATCGCTCCTGTAGGTGGGCCAGTTGCTCCTCCCATGCTCCTCCGTATCCCCATCACTCTTCCTTATAGAAAAAAGCCACCGCATGTGATCCTCAGCTCTGCCACCTCCTCTGAGAAGATGGGGAAATGAAGCGCAGAGGTGGGAAGTTCAACAGGGTTTTTTGGGCTATTAACCCAAATACCATTTCCCGTTTCGCTGCTACCGAGTGTAGCAATTAATGCCTCTGATAGATGAGCTATGGTATTTTCACAGATATTAGCAGTAGGCAGGCAGCATACACTGCTAAAAGATTCATCAAAAAATTAAAAGCTGTCTTTGCCTCATATATTAATCTTGACACTGAAATCTGATTAAAAGATGAGTTACTCTTTGCCACTGTGTAATTCAGTTTTACTTGATACCACAAATAATCTGTATTCAGTACAGCATTAAACGGTGAGCTTTGCTTTGTTTAAGGAACTTGCTCACCCTCTTCCCCCAAGAGATGCATTTTTGCCTTTGGCTCCATGAAACTGGATAAAATTAAAGAGGACAAGCCTTTGCCATAACCCAGGTTCATAAGCTGTCTGAATTCTGTTTTCAGATGTTTACAGTTTTCAAACCATCCTTCTTCAATAGTAGAATTCCGCTCGTCTTCTCTGTGCCCTAAACCAAAGACTACAGTTGCCAATACCCTCCTTCTTTGAAACCTTAGATATGACAAATTATTTTTGAGATAATCAGGAAAGTTCAATTCAACTTTCCTCATTCCAAGCTTCTTATACTTATTCCAGCCTCTCGATGCAAACGAGTTGTTTCTAACCAAGCAGGTAGATCATTCCTTGAAGCACAGTGCTGTAGCAAAGCTTTTTGATTTGCTTTTGAATTAATAGTTAAAGCGATACACTGAAAACTAATCAGTTACACTAAACATAGGCACTGACTGTGTTATTTTTTCTTTGAAAAGAACAGACTTCGGCACCCTAGGAAATACACAGTCTTCAAGTATGTGGACATTGATTTATAGTGCCTTTACAGAAAGTACTTCCATAAACACTCATTTACCAAAATGCTCTAAGTAGAGCTAATTAGAATTTATGTGCAAACATTTTAGATACTTTTGATGATCAGTTTTTAGAGAGGGAAATATAAAATATGGTTCTGAATGGCATTTTAAAATTTTTCATTACCATATAAATGGGTTTTTCTCTGTTCCTTGAAGAAAACCGATTTTAAATCAAAGGGAAATTATAATTATTTCAAAATCTCAAGTGCATGCTTTTTTTTCCACATGGGACTAACACTTACTCTGCGAACGCCAACATTTTCAATTGAGGAATCTGAAATAAAAATTAAACTTCTAATGGCGGGGGGGGGGGGAATTAAAGCTACATTTACATGCTTCTATCACTGTAAACATCAAGGTTACTCAGTATTTTCGTTAGGATTTGAATTTATTTACATGATCATGAGAACTAAGCTCATTTAAATGCTGGCACAGTCAGTCCCAAACCTTAAACCAGAAGTTAAATTGGAAGAGATTTAAGAAAAAGGACAAACAGGAGGAGTTAGACTATCAACTCCAACCTGTCTTGGAAGTTGAGTCCTATGTTTAGTTTACACCTCTGAAAAACCTCTTTAACTTAACGTTACAGTAGAAAGATACCATCATGCTGGCTTATAAATATCACAAGTTCTTCAATTTAGCCACAGTAATGGAAAATATACTATATTACGACTCTTTCTATACTACAAGCCCTTCAAGTTTGAAGTTGATATTGTCAAGTACATACAAATAAATCATACTAGTGGTATGAAACAACTCACTAGCACTGGTATGTGTCTGCTCTGTGTATTTTGCTGTCAGGTCAAACTGTGCATCATAATCATGCAGGACCCAAGCAAGTCTTAAACAAGGTCCTAAAACACTTAGCTACTTAAGTATATGGGATGACAATCTTATATTTTACCATTTATATTTTACTAAAGAACAGAGTAATTGATTAATACAAGAGAGGTCAAAGGAATAAACCTCTCAAATATATATCTTAGAATCACAGAATGCTTTGGGTTGGAAGGGACCTTTAGAGGCCATCTAGCCCAACGCCCCTGCAGTGAGCAGGGACAGCTTTAACCAGATCAGGGTGCTCAGAGCCCCATCCAACCTGACCTGGAATGTTTCCAGGGATGGGGCATCTACCACCTCTCTGGGCAACCTGTTCCAGTGCTTCACCACCTTCACTGTAAAAAATTTCTTCCTTATATCCAGTCTAAATCTACCCTCCTTTAGTTTAAAACCATTGCTCCTTGTCCTGTCACAAATATCATGAGGTATATGCTCCACTTTATCATGCGCTAGTATATGTAACATTACAACTAGAGTAATTTTGGCCTCTGTGTCTTCAGAAAGAGAGAGCTATAGTTTGAGGATATTAATACATATGTATCTATATTAGTCTCCATTTTTTAACTAGCTGAGAAAAATTAGACAAGAGTAAATGCACTCTTTCTTTTAGTTATACTGTTCGTGTTCCAAAAAGGCACAATACTGTTTTGCTCAATGAATTAAAAGGGAATATTTAAAGATACTTTCACTGAAACAAAACCTGCCTCATTCTGAATATATGGTTAGAAGAGGCAGCCAAATTTTAGTTTGAGTATTCAAAGACAAAAGCTAATTTCAGAAGAGGTTTTTGGAATTAGGAGAAGACAGCTGTGAAGCTGGCACATATTCTAGAAATAAAGTTGGTGCACAAGCTACACAATTGCTAAAATACTTTCTACAGAGAGAGTCAAAAGAAGAAAGCAAAACGATGACTTCTAAATGCAATACTGAAGAACAGCTCTTCTAAAACTGTTAAATACCCTAAAATTGTAATTTCCATCCTGTGCAATTAAGACTGAATTTCTCTCTCTAATGTTTATTCTTAAGCTACTGGAGGGCGATATTTGGAATATGAAAAAAATTCAATTGTATACTTGGCTAGAATACAAAGCCTTACAGTTCTGAAATGGAACAAATATGTGAAAATGCATTTTATATTTACTTGTGCACACCACCACAACACAACTACATTTTGAACCAAGGTGCCATATAGTTCCTACTGATGTCCAGCACCCAAACAAAAAGCCAAGCTTGGTTTTAAATGTAGGTCAATAAAATTTCATGAATTTATGACATTTTCTCTAGGGAAACAGATTCTTGGGGGATTTCTTCTGGCAGGATATATTTCAAATGAAACCACACTCCACCCTCCAACCTTACATAAAACACTATTACTGTGTTTAGTATTTCAGTGCTTTTGCTCTTGACCCGAAACAGTAATAATATATTGCTTTTCCGTCAACAAGATTACTAGATCATAAAAAAGGTTTCTTCCAATTGCAACGTATCTTGAAGTATTATGTTATGGTGGAATAGCTGTGCTTTAAATTATAATGTCTAATTAAAAGCTATCAGTTATTTTAATGCAAATCCATCAGGTTAATTTTATCAGCTCTTGTTCATAGGCTAGAGTAGATTATCATTCTTAATGAAGATCTAACAAAAAACCAGTAGAGTTATCATAATGTGTACTACTCATACAGCAACCTATCAATGTTTTCTTAATATGGAATACAATCACACATTATCCCTTTCCAACTAAAGCATACTGCATAGTCTTGAAGCAAATGAAGAAGAACAAGGAACTACTACTTTAAAAGAAAGATAATAACTTTTCAAAGAAGAAAGTGGGGCAAAGCTAGGGAGGGTGAAAAAAAGCCCAATTACTCTAGCATACGCTACTAATATTATCCCAAAATTTACAGCTGATAGGTCTAGCAATCAGGGTTAACCTCCCTTTGCCTTAGAATAGATGGTAGCTGTCACTGAATGGAGTTAAAGTCTTTTAGACATAAAAATCTTCAGCAAAAATCCCTATGCTAGATCAATAAAGCTAAGAGCTACCACACAAACATCAGTCTACTTTTCTCTTGCTAGGAAACCAGCATACGGTCTCTCACTTGCAACTGCAGACTGTAAACACAGTTAAAATGTCACGTCAAGCAGCACTGCTTAAATTCTTTCCTAACTGTTTAAAGAAATCCAGCTGAATTAGAGAAAGCAAAACCAATTGCTAAAGGGCAACATTATACGCTAGGCGAGGCAGGTCAAGCGTATGCTGCTGAATCCCCCGCATCTGCTGATAGGTATGCGAAGAAGCTGCCAAGTGTTTTCTGCCAGGCTGCTGTGCTGACCCCGCTGCTCTCCGTTAAATGAGACCTGATTGACTGCTATGTTGATGGGAAGCACTAAGCTGAAATTGCTTATTCTTTGTTGTACACCAAGAGAGACTGATTTTTCTTGTCACCTACTGTGCTGAAGGAGAGCAGAAACGAAATCGCAAACAATTGCACATGACGGGGGAGCAGCGCTCCTGCTTGCTTCAGTCACGCGCTGGAAGAATCTCCTGGAGCCTGGATGCCTTGGGAGCAGCTCTGCAACGCCCGAGATGCTGCAGTGATAACAGCAGAAATCAAACTGCTCCCTACTTCAATCCTGGCCAGCAGAGTGTCACCTCTCTTGCTCCATATAGAGACAAAAGTCAAGAGCCACAGTTTTCCTGCAGGGCTTCATAAACAAGCCGCACTTTCTTCAGCACAAATTCGGTGATAACACCTCCCAGTGACCAAAGGTGAAAAATGTCAACCTGCTGCAGAAACTGAATGAAAAGACTGTCCTCCTGTCAATGACCTCTCCCATTCTCTAGGCAAGACTAACTTCCTTTTCACTGGAAATAAGTTTGCAAGTAGTTCTGCTATTGCTATTTTGATCACAATTCATTAAAATATGCACAGAAATAAAATTGCCTGACAAATTGATTCTACAATAGCTCAAGTGTCTTTAAAGTATAACATTACAGTTGTGCTTCTCAATTATTTATGGTTGATGGCAATCATTCCATTGATTTGGGGGAGAAAGGGCTCAGTACCAGCCCACAATTAGATCCTAATTTATGGGTTTAGAACAGTTGCTCTTTGTTGATTTCACATAGGAAAAGCAACTCCTCTCAAATTGGACAAACCCACTCTCTGTGCTCTTTAATGCTAATGACATAGTATTAGTTACAGCTTCATAAAGCATACATAAAACTGCTGTAAAGTGTCTGTGAAGAGCATCCTAGGATATGTTTTATGAACTGCACTTGGTAACGCTTGGGAAAAGCAGCCTGAGCAGAGCTCACGTCCATGAGAACGAAGCTCTGACACTTAACCCCATCTGGAAAGGCTTTCAAGGTGTCTCGATAGGATGGACCACTTCTTAATATGTACGTTGTCTACAAGGCACCTCTGCCTCTTTCATTTGCGCTGACAGTGACAAACTTTTCTGTCTGCAACAGCAAGACAACAGCAGATGTTCACCGCAGAAGTTCCCATGCTGGATCTGCTGGCTGCATCAGGAGGACAAGGACGCTGTAGGAAGCTTTCTCTCAAGTGCAGCAAGGGAAGTAAAAGCAAGGGCCAAGGCTTTAAGTTATTTGGACACTTCTACATTTACAAATAAGCATATGCGTAGTGCAGCTCTGTCAGATACCAGTTACACACACTCAGGGACAGTCTCGGCACCCTCTGCCCCAGGACGGCTGGAGGTCAGAAAGCCCAAAGGGCTGTGGCAGAACTGTGCCGAAAACTTGTACTGGTAACAGATTGCCCTCACCTCACTTGCAGCAACACGTATTTTACTCAGAGGCACCCAAGGGGGGAAATTTTTGACTTGGGAAAAACAGGACAATAGTGTTTCATTGTCAGCTAGCAAGTGTATACATTTCTAAAGGATTTTTAAAAGGTGGCTTCAACAGTTTGCCTCATCTCTTTTGTATTTTACATTCGTATTATTACACACTATTATTCTGAAGGCTAAACATCTTAACCTCTTTGAAATGTCAACCTCAGTAAAGAAACACGCTCTACCTAATTTGTCCTCATTTCCACTCATCCAAAATCCCATTAAAGTCAAGTGTTCTTTTTTTTTCACTCTCAATATTCATTTACCAGTGAGAACAGGGCGTTTTATCCCCAGGTGGTGAAAGCTCACATATGGAAATATATTTAATTGGTTTAAAGATTTAAACATAATCTCCTCCCACCCCCTCCTCACTGAAATGGCTCTCCAATAACCAAGCAAAACACTCAACGCAGTTATACAAGACAGAAGCGCACAAGACTGTGTTGCCAGCCTTAGAAAGAAACGTTTGCAAGTCATTTTAGCAAAGCATTAGCGCTTTTGATTAGCGAGCTTATCTGCACATAGACCGAACAGAAAAACCTAAATGAAGTAACTCTGTTTTTAACAAAGCATCCCCTGGGCACCCTTCTGTCCCCAGCGTGCATGATGAATTGTAGCCGGCAGCCCTCTGCTCCGTACCTGCTCTGCCAAACATCGGCACCACGGTTCAAGAGAAAAGGATGCTACCACATGCAAAATGGGGTACTCTGCTGGCACTTCAGTCCCAAGCAGCCCCAGGGGCAGCGGGTGGGAAAGCAAGGGGAGAGGAAAGGAGCCAGGCCAGGTGTTTTCTGCCTCATTTCATGACCAACCCAATCACTGCCATTTTTCCTCTGTCTCCTGCACGTCCCAACTCCTTTCTTTTCAACTGTAGCCTTTTATCTCATTTTCTGCCATCATCTCTAGCACTTACTGGAAAAGATGTAAGCACTGTAGAAAAACTGACATCTATCTTACCGAGATTTATACCACACAGAATTGTACTTATTAAAATAGAAATACAAGGATAATTCATTCAATTATGTATTGTAGAAGAGATGTGACATTTAAAAATATTATGTTGTCCACGGACTAGGGCAAAATTCAAAGTTTAAATGCAATTATGTTAATAACTACAAAATGTCATGAAAAACAGATTTTAGAAATGAAGAGTTCTTTCTCATGCCATATTTTCTTTTTTGGGAAATGCATTCCTATTTCCTCCTCCCTGCCGCAATGCAACTCACTAGTTAGGTTCACTTTTCTGCATAATTATTTCTAAATTCACCTAATTTTACTGAAACTACTAGTTCATAGAGAGGTATTGGAAACAGGTATCTAACAGAAATCACACAAAATGACTAGTCACTGCTGTTAATGTAAGAGACCAAACCAGCTACTGCTACCTCCTGCTTTGAATTGACACTCCCTATCCTTCTGCAACATAACCCACACACATACTTTACTGTGTTATTTGCTACTTATGGCAGTCATATTTTATTTAATGTGACTTTAAAATAAACCCAATCATTCTGCTTCCATCCACATCATACACAACGACCACACTTCATAGACAGACACCTCCAAAGACTATTTGTAATGGGAAAGGGAAAGGGATCCAACATGCAAATGACAGAAGCCAAATCATAACAATGCTGCAACTTAGGATATTTTGCTGTTTGGAACATTTTTTTGTCGTAAAGGGCAAACATGCAAAGCAGCAGGATCAGTTTTCCAGCCCCAAGCTAAATGCCCATGAATTTACCTCTGACAACCTCTTCCACAGACTCTGTAGTTGTGGTGGTAGTGGTTGCAATACTGGTAGTTCTTTCAGTTGCCTCCTCATACTCTTCCTCTGTCTCTTCTTCAATTTCATCACCATCATCATCATCGTCATCAGCATCTTCATCTTCCACAACAGTTAGCTCCTCATCTTCCTCTGGTTGTTCTTCTACTACCTTATCATCACTAAATGAAGAAAATTATAATGATATGTCAGCAACAAAATGATTTCAAGATAACAAGAGAGAACATTTTATTCAGAAGCACTGTAAGGACAAGAAGTTACCTGTTTCTCCACCTCCCTCCCTCCCCTTTAAATAAAAGAGAAAGAATCAGGGACTCCGGAACATCCCAACGAGTAGGAGATCAGAAATGCTAAAACCCCCCCAAAAAGTCAACATTAGCAATGCAGTGAGAAAGCTAGCAAGATGCCAGACTGGAGGTCATCCTTTTGCACAGGAATGGAAAAAGAATCCCCATCAGCAATACCGTATTTTGACAGCTGAGTAACACTCCAAACATGCTTGCTCCACGCTGCCATCAACAAATCAATTTTTATTGTCAAAGCAGCTCAAATTAGCTCAAAATGCTCTCAGTTCATATGGACATGGAAAAGAGAGTTCCTTGGGACGTTCTCCCCTAGGAGACACCTTACTCAGAGGCTTGCTGTGGACTAACTTGCATGCCGTTCACAGAGGACTACCAAGTGCTGAACTGACTTGGAATTGTCTACAATGACTGCTGAGTTTTTTGTTCTGTTGTTAGTGTAGTGAACGGAAAAGCCAGTTCTACAGGAATTGCACACGGAGCTCTCTGCTTTCACAAAGGACAGGACAGAGACAGTCGACACGTGATGCTGCGCAACTCAGGTTTAGCTGACTGTTAATGGTTTTCGTCTTTGAGGTTTTATCTCCTTCTGGCACCTTACAGCAGACAGTGACCATGACGCTGCCTTTCAGGATCTAATGCCCAGAGAAGGAGAGGACCCAGTTTTGCTCTTCTGTGTGACAGCAGCACTGACGGAGAGGTGAAAGCCACACAGTTTTGCTGATGAGGCTGCCGCCTCGGCCAACGCACACAGCCGTTCAGCACAGCAAGCTCAGCTCAGATGCTCTACGCTACCAGCACCGCTGTACAGCTGATCCGTAAGGCCTCCATAAAAGACCCACGGTAACGACGTGTATTAGGATGGCAACACAAGAACCCCTACGCTCACAAAGAGACCCCAAACTATTGGGCTAAACATTGTTATCCATCACAGAGCTTTAAATTCATATCTAAAATCCTCAGGACTTAACCAGGACAACAGAAGAAAACACTGCAGTTGACTATCAAATGCATTTAGTGGCTTAATATGTCGAGAATTTTCTGGGATCACTCTTAATTCTGAATGATACACAGGCAATAGGCCAAAAAATGTACACTCAGCTACTGCTACTGTTGCTTTTGAAAGGCCTCCTAACTCAGTGCCCAGCCGTGGCAAGGTCCCAGGTTTGTTAATCTGATCTTCTACTTGATATTCACTACTAATGAGTAAATGATCTTTAAATATTCAAACATGCAGTGACTTTTTGTCACCTTCACACACAAGTGGCTTTGCATCTTTTTCAAGGCATCACATATGCTTGAACAGCCTTTTATGTGAAGTTAGCAACTTCTCCCCTTCACCTCATTTCAGAGACCAAGTCTGTAATATTTCATTTTATATTAGATTGCCTACTACAATTTTGAAAGTGAACTCACAGCAAAAAGGAGGACAGTACGATCTTTCTTAATAGGGTATTAGGAAGTTAAAAAATTTATTGATAACAATCTTGTATGCCACAAGCCTGACTCTACTAGGAGAAAGTTAAGTCTCTATACAAACAAGAATGAATCTCCTGTTCCTTTCTCCCCAAAATACCTGGCCTCCAGAAACACAAGGAAGACTTAAAGTAATAATGAAGCTTTCAAGCCCAGGTAGGTTATACAAATCATAGAATCACAGAATTGTTTAGGTTGGAAAAGACCTTTCAGATCATCCAGTCCAACCATTAACGTAACACTACCAAGTCCACCACTAAACCAATTAAGGGCAAGTGTAGCAATTTCATGTTTCCTGGCTTAGTGGCTGGATTATTTTTTAATGAAAGTAAAAACTAGGAATCATTAAGGTTGGAAAGGATCTCGAAGATCATCAGTCCAATCATCAACCCAGCACCACCATGCCCACTAAACCATGTCCCAGAGAGCCACGTCTACCTGTTTTTTGAACACCTCCAGGGATGGTGACTCCACCACCTCTCTGGGCAGCCTCTTCCAATGCTTGACTACCCTTTCCATGAAGAAATTTTTCCTCATATCCAATCTAAACCTCCCCTGGCGCAGCTTGAGCCCATTTCCTCTTGTCCTATCGTTATCTACTTGGGAGAAGAGACAACACCCACCTCACTACAACCTCCTTTCAGGTAGTTGTAGAGAGCGGTAAGGTCTGGATAACACAAATGGATGTGTTAACAGCTAACTTGCAGAAGAGTCTGAATAAGGGATGACCTGTTTCCATTTACATGGGAGAAAGACTGAAAAAGGGGCACAAAACCACTGGATTCTTCTCTTAATTTCTTGATTTCAGTGAAGTTTCTAAGCCAGTTCTCTATCTCCACTGTGTGGTTTTCCCCTGCCATTCTGATTTCAGTATATCCGAAGTTTTCTACTTTGTTTCTAGTAAATCCTTCCTGAAAAATAGATTTCTTCTGGTTTTATTTTGCTTACCAAGTATTTCACTCTTTTATAAACATGAAATAAATGCTATATGTACACCATCACCATTCAACTGCAAGACTGAGATGGATTTATAGTCCAGCATCTGCTTCGGATCTCCAGGTTAAGGGGCTTCTAGTCTTGGCTAGCTACAGACATTTAAACTAGGTATGCTGAGTGTAAGACATGCAGATTTTGATCAAGAGCATCAGACACCACATGCTGCTCTCTGTCTTTCTCTCACCTAAGCTACGAACACAGCATGCTTTAAAAAAAGTGCAATTATTTTTCCTCTTCTTTTCACATGAATGATCACTCTCAGATTTTGGCAAGCTCATAAAGTTAAAAAAGGACAACAAAAACAACCTAATGAAACAAACAAAGGAAAGTCAATTAGTCACATGGAAAGCCACTTCAAAAATAATTTGTATGCGTGCATCCAATATCCATCTGTTTTTAGCTACACAAAAGCAATCAACTCAGCTATGTCAGTCCACAGCATTTTGCTGGGAAATTCTCAGCATCAAGGCCAAGCTTTTTTTCTTTTTTTTTTTTTTCTTCTTCTTTGTTAGGGGGTGTGATGGTGAAGGGGGCAGGATGGAAGAAGGCAATTCTCTGTGAGTACTGGTTGGCTATGCCCATGATTACAGTGGGACCTCATTTCCCCTCCAGTAACTTACCAGAAGTAAATGTTTAAGGGTAGCCCCCACCTGCATCCCCTTTACGACTTGCTGCTTGCTCAAGAACTAGACATCTGAGAAGGTAAAAAAACCAGAAGTGATGGAAGACTACAACAGTTTACAGATCAGGCTCCTGAAAATATTCTAAAAAGCTTGCACAAAAAGGTACTGGAATATTCCTTCTACTGTGTTCATCACTCCTAGAAAAATCATATTTCTGCTAGCAACATATTCTGCAAGACTCAATCACAAGGGTAGTACAGGATTATATTTTATTTCATTGTTCTTTTTTCTTGAAACTTGCAAATAGAAGTGTTTTTGCCTTAGATTTAGATACCTAAATGGAAGTGAGAGCATTGTTATATACTTACAGAATTAAGATGCCTGAAACTGGGCTTGAGGGTCATTTCTCTATTATCAGGTTTTAAAAACTCTCATTGTACAGAAGTGTGAAGCTATACTCAGGTTCTAAAGAAGCACTCCAGGCTTTCTCTAAAAGTAAGTATTTTCCCAGCTGTCTGCTTTATTTAACTTTTATTTATACAAAGATGAGTTAGTCTCTTTCCCTATTAGTACTGTCTCCCAATGAGAAGGGGATGGGGAGATGAAGTGCTTTATGCTCTCTTACCAAGTTTCTTCTTGAATGAAGCCAAATACCAGAAACTAACTGGACTGGCATTATTCTGGTTGTTTAACCATGCTCAGCTATACTGCACAGTATCACAGACCGAACGGCACGAATACACAACAGGCAGGGATGTATCCTAGCAAGGCCTAACAGCAACAACAGCAACAGCTTCACATTAGACATCAAGGTTACCCACTAAGTCACAAACTCCTAAGAGTCAATCCCAGTAACCACGCTCAGCAGTGGCAACAGAAGATGACCACACTTTCTCAGAAGCTACGGTTATGAAAGATGCGATAAAAGCAATAATACCATGCAGCCCCTTAGTAGCACTCCTCAGGGTCCTGGGGAAGGAGGAGATCCCCCAGTATTTGTTAGTAATCAGGGGACTTGGAGCCTCATGCTTGAAGACACGTTTAAACAATGCTACATCTTGATGTGCTTCTGTTGCAAACAAAGACAGTGGGCGGACTTCACGCAGTATTAGAAAAGGTACTATGTCTTGTAAGAAACATGAAAAATTATGCTTGGTTTTGTTTCCTTGGATTTAACCACTGTTATCATCCTGGCTCTTCTTCAAAGAGCATGCATGCAAGAGGGACAACAGAGAAGGGAATGAACTTACACTTCAACATTTGGAATAAAGCGTCACCTTTTCAAACAGAGACAAAACCCCTTCTCTTGTGCAGTGTAGAGCTGTTTCTCCCTGTCATGCTAAATGCTCTGGCATCACTCACATTCCTCAATTAGCACCACCACCGTCCTGTTTCCTAGACAGCTTACCTAACTTTTGCACACCTTTCATCACAGTAATCAGTTTAATTCCACCATTTTCAAACAAAGGTTTACTACCAATGAATGTGGATACTGATATTTTTCTCAGAAGTCTTTGAGTTTTAATCAATAATAATACCAGGTGTGCTTACTTCCTGGTATTATTATTACCTTTTAACTTCTCTGGTAAACAAGTATGAGTCAGTGTTGTTCCTCCTGGAACCACGATACCTTGTGTCCTGGTTTTGGCTGGGACAGAGTTAATTTTCTTCCTAGTAGCTGGCATAGTGCTGTGTTTTGATTCAGCATGAGAATAAAGCGATAACACACTGATGTTTTAGTTGTTGCTAAGTAGTGCTTTACTAAGTCAAGGACGTTTCAGCTTCCCATGCTCTGCCAGCGAGAAGTTGGGAGGGGGCACAGCCAGGACAGCTGACCCAAACTGACCAAAGGGCTATTCCATACCATGTGATGTCATGCTCAGTATAGAAACTGGGGGGCTGGCTGGGGGGCAGCATTCACTCCTCACTGGGCATCGGTCGGCGGGTGGTGAGCAGTTGCATCACTTGTTTTTCCTGGGTTTTGTTCCTCTCTCTCTTTTAGTTGTTTTTCTTTTCACTACAATATTCCCCCCCCCCCCCCCCCCCAATCATTAAACTGTTCTTAACCCACGAGTTTTCTTACTTTTGCCCTTCCAACTCTCTCCCCCATCCCACCGGCAGGGGTGGGGAGGGTGAGTGAGTGGCTGTGTGGTGCTTGGTTGCTGACTGGGGTTAAACCATGACACCTTGATGGCTTTTTCTGTATATTCCCTTGACACCGTCCCAGCTAGGGTTTTATTAGCACCATAGTCTGCAGTGTCTCATTTACAAGAAATTGTTGGCATTTTGCCTTAGCTTAGTGGTGCCAGTGACAGGCTTTTTCAAAGGCTGCTCTAAAAAACTACTTGATACACCGATGAGTTCACAGATTTGTAAAGCCATATTATCATCATCTGAATGTAACGGTTCAGCAGTAAACAATGGAGGCAGATTGTTAGGCTTGAATGCAGCCATGAAAATACTTGCACAAGCCCCCCCCGCCCCGCCAACATTAGTGTATCTCAGTCTTCCGTCAGTGGAGACTTTTGGCAAGGAGGGCCAGCACTTTCCATTCATGGTGGACACAGAGGTCATCATGGCTTTGAACCTTCCACTTCAACCTCCTCACATATGGGATATTAAAATCCATCCCTTTGGAATGGAAATGATGCTTCCCTTGAATGTCCAAGTAGCCCACTGGGTCATTAATAAAAACCATCTATGCTCCTGTATGTGGTGAAATGGGGTATTTGAAGTTTGGTGGTTTCAGCTCTATTTCTGATGCCACAGGCGCACTGGGGTTCCAGGCAGCCTAAGAGGTAATCGGTTCCATTGACTCCAACAGAAACATACAGACCACTCCAGTGGACATATTTCTGGTTTTAAAACACATACCACTGTACTGCTCCTGCTAGTATGCACCCAAGCACATCGTTACAAGCGATGTTTAAACCATGGATCTGTAATGTATATCTAATAATTTCCTTTTCTCAATCCATCACTGCAGCAAGAGCTGGCACTAATGTATTATTTACTCACTTCACTCAGAAACGTGCATCGTCCTGTTACTTTGTGGAGATAAAACTGAAAGAAAGGTAAAGGAAAGTGAAGGGAAGTGAACTATGCTACCTCGTGCTGTTCAAGAAATAAGAAAACGTCAGTAAACAGAAGTTCCCTTTCTGTATTCCAATAACCTGCAACACGGACAGATGCAGAACACAGATGACAAGAACGATGAGTTTTCTTTCTAACGGTGTTTCAGAACTCTTGGGTCCACAGCATAACCTACGTTTTAAGAAGAGGTTTCTGTCTGCAACTATTAGCTTCAGACAACAACGTGGCAAAGCTTTCAATTTAGGGTAACAAATAACTATGGACTAATTACTGCTTTTGTGAGGTGGTTCACATTTGTCTCCAATAAACGCTCATCCATTTTGACAATTTAAACCATGACTTTGCCAAGTAACTTGAACAAAAATATCTACTCCATCAGTGGGTGAAAAGGAATGAAAAGGTGTTCAAGACAGATGTTTTAATATCTGAAAAGATTAGCATTCACTACACTTTGCAACTATATTTTCTTGCAAATAGATTCCATCTGGACTGTGGTTTTTACCAGCCACCAAGCCTGAGCAAATAGCTGGGGGAAAGCTAATTCCAGGAGAGGAACCGAATCAGCAGTAGCAACAAGCTGCCGTCTGCCTCCAGAGAGCAAGGCCATGTATGTTGGCTCTAGACAGCTGTGGGAATTAACATAGGAGAAGTAATTGCTGCAGGTAACTTGCAGCCTGTGCTCTTTCAGCCTAACAGGCCAAACTGATGATAATTTATGCATCCATAACCTTTACTACTGCAGGTGCCATCATCCCAGATTTCCAGCACCTTGCGCTTCAGGTTCCCAAAAGCACAAAACCCCTCATCCCTCTACAGCCTCTACTGCTCCCCCGAATGAACTCCAGGAAACATGTGATGGGACTGGATTGTCAAGTATTCAGTCTGGGTCTAGCTTTGCTTCCAGCAGATGATTAATGATGAGCACAGACACTTATTTATTTCCGTGTATAGGAAAGCTCCAGAGCACAAAGTTCTTTAACTGTGGAAATAGACAGATCCAACTGTGAACCTCTACATGCCTTAAGAGTTAATGCCTTAAAAGAAAATGCAAAACAGAAACACAAAGCAAGTTACAAGAGTAGGACACATGTGCGGATTCCAAACAAGTTGAGTGCATTTGAGATGACCTAATTACCAGGCTTTTGGTTAAAAGCAAATCAGAAAGCTAATAGGCAAAGAACTGAATTCTCCATCAACAAACGTGCACATCAGAGGCCTGGGCATTTTCCACCTAACATTTTGCGAAACCTTGCATGCTAGGAAAAGTTCTTCTGACCAAAGGACAAGACTTCTCAGGAACCGGGTTTGATCCCACCACAGCACTCCTCTGAATGGTGTCACTAATTAAACATATGAGTCAACACAGGAACCACTTAAAGCTAAAAACTAAGTCAACAGTGCACTTCGGCACATCAGCACTCACCTCACTGTACCTTCTGTTATTTAAGTTTGGCTTTGGTACACTAGCCGACTTCAAGACTAAGTTGAGTATACCAACTATGTGAAACTGTGTATCCAGGTAGTAAATTCAAACAAGAACTACCAAAGTAATTTTGCATGGGGTAGAACAGAGGAAAGGAAGTCAAAACCAAGTGTGAAATGAAGATTTCAGCATTCACCTTGAAAGTCTAGGAGTAGGGAGTTATACCAAGAAAGTCTATTTTCCCGAAGTATGGGAGAGGTGGGAACAGACAGCAGGGCAAGAATTAAACTGCACTGCAGTTGTGAGACTAGGCATAGAGCCAGGAAAGAAAAGGGTTATGCCAGACCTCCAGTCTGTGTAACTGATCTTTCAAATGGCTTATTGGCTTCAAAGTCCAGAAAACTACAATGATTTACAGAACTGCAAGTCTGACTCTCAAGGTACCTCAGCAATAATATTTCTGGTCTGTCTGTTAAGTGACCACAAAAGCACAAACTGCTTAAAAGCTGCCTTGGTTAATTTCATTAGGGTTGGATTATACCAGGTTAGTAAATCAGATATCTCACGACAAGGAGAAATAATGTGATACTTGGACCCATAAACACACCTATTAAGAGACAGTTAAACTTTGAAGAACTCAGATGGGCACCTTCTATTGCACAGTAAGTCAGGATGAGCAATTCATATTGCCTATCATTTTTCAGACATTCATTTTATCACTTCTAATTATTTTCCTTTTTGTTTTCCTTTACTGAAGAGGTTGCAATTATGTTTATTTTCACATTTCCTAATAGGAAAAAAAAAAAAAAAAAAAATGAGCTATTTCAAGAAGTGTCACAGAGGCTGCTTTTGAGTTCTTAGACCTTATCAAACAACTGAATTATGTGCGTCAGACTGTCTCTCTCCTTTTACTGTTTTTTTTTTTAACCTTTTATACAAAAACAATACCAAAGGAGGCCTGGATTCATTAACTTTGACAGAAAACCAGAAAAGTTGCACTAAAAATCTTTTAATCTAATTTTTAAATAGAACATTTATAAAAACAAAACACACATTCCTTGCCCTACTGCCTCTGACAGATAGATTTATCTTTTTTCCCATAATTAAACAACAAGGTATATTTTGTACTGTTAGAAATTTCTTCCACAGCTGCCCTGCTTAAAAAGACAGGTGTACGAGGTAGCATGTAACATTTGAGATCAAATGTGCATTCGCAGAAGGTACCTGTTGACTGATATGCAAGAACACTTTTTCAAAACTGACTTAGTTTTCTCTCTGAAACAAAGCCTTCGATGGTGTTACTGTTCTGACAGTTTTCTTTGGAAGATGGAGCATTCAGCAAGAAGTATGCAATTTTTTTGAGAAGGACAGAGTAATACTATATCTAACCCATATTCTTTCTCACTTTGATTATTTTTGCTAAAGAGAAACTTAAAAAATAGAAAAGTAAATGTATCTGCAAACACACAAAAACAGGCTCTGTGAGCCTGGTGACACTGAGTAAATATTAAATTCAAAATCCTGGCATCAAAAATGCATTAAGACTGAATGTGATGGAAAAGGGCAGAGTGAAGGTTGCCTGTGCAGCCCTATTTCAGCCAGCTTGAGAATCAGCAGTAAAATCTGGATCTGTTACAACATGTTTGTTTCCACAAAACTTCTGCTGTAGTCAGAATGGACTATTTGGTGTCTCTTTGTCCAGCCTGCTCATACTACTGGGATACTACAGCTCATCCGAGACAGACAGTGTGACCTCTGTACCAAACCAAGTACTTGCCCTGTTTGTGGAATTCATTGTCTTGGTACTCTCACACAACAATGACACAGTAAAACTGGAAGAATAACTTTGTTTTACAATTGGGAAAGCAAACAAAAAAATACCAGAAGCATGTAATAACTCTGGATGTTATTATTCAATTTAAAACACTGAATAACATTTTTCAGAGAATGTGCCTTCTTAATTTTTTTAAATACAGCTGCCACCAGCAGCAGCTGCAAGAGGCCAGGACTTCTGCAGAGCAGATTATCTCCACCATGCAGCCAGAAGAAAAAGCGGCACCTTTTGTACCAAGCTTTTTATGGTGGACACAGCATGGCAAGCCTAGCAGAAGGCTGTCATGGCAGAAGCAAGCATAGATCCAGTTCTTCAGTTCAACATTTTACTGTTTTAACCTGTTCTTCTTCACTCAGGTTATTTTTTTTCCTCGGCAGTGATCAAAATACAGATCCCATGTGAAGAAATGGCTTGCCATTGTGTAACCGAAGCCAAAATATTTGCATTCAAGATTAGAAACCTTTTCTGTCAGGGGAAAAAAAAAAACCAACCCTATATGTTTTTGCTGTTTCATCCATGTAGTCAAAGTGAGTAGCCTTTGTTAGAAGGCAAAGGAAAAAAAAGGTACTTACTACAGAAAATGTTTTACTACACTGTACTGTTAAGAGCACAACCTCACAAGAGGTGGAATTCTTAAATTTCCACAAACCACCCCAATGCTGAGCTCTTATTTCTAGTACAGACCACAAATATCACTGAAAGGTAAAATAGAGCAGGAACTGCTGGACAACTTTATGGAAGGATATCCAGCTATGCATCCACCAGCACACAGTCCTGCTGGTGTGACAGTACGTGTTGAAAAACCCAGCTGTAAATTTCTCCTTTTTTTTCCAAGCATTATAAGTAGTTCAGTGCTTGAAATGTGGTGGTATATATCACAATGTCACAAGAACTTCTCAGAACATCTTGCAGACATATCAGAAGGGTTTCTTGAGTTGATTACTACACAAACATATACAGGGAACCTTTCTCTCCCACATGTCAGTCATCACAACTCATTACAAGTGACAACAACTTAAAATTTTTGCCTACTACTTAAGGAAAACACAGCAGCCAATGGCTCTGTTTTGTGAGGTCAAAAAAAAGTAACCCTTCTCTGTAAGTCAACCTTCTACTAAACGTGCAGGTTTGATGCCATTAACCTCCTGAAACAAGCCCAACATTCACTTAAGACATATAGGTAGCCTGCACAGCTAGCAAACTGCTTTCATCAGGGGTCATGAAAGCCTGGCTATCTTCTACTCATCACTTCCTCAATTAGATTAATTCTCTCCACCCATAGCCTCATCCATCACTTCAGTTAATGCTTTATACTCAAATGGTGATTGGATTTGCTAGCTCAGCATCGCTGTAATTACCTCCCAAAGCAATCCGCTGTTTCATCAATTCCATTCTAACTTTACTTGTCCTAAGAAGAAATCCAACAGTTACCAATCTTTCTAGAGTCATTAATGCTCTGGTGTCTCTACGCTTTCTGAATTTTATTTTAACAACCTCCACATTAAAAAGGAAAAAAATTGTTATTAAAAATATATCATGAACTACCTGAATATTAAGTAACAGCCAACATGAGAGACAAACCGAATTAATGTAAGAATGTGAGACACAGAATATGCTAATAGCATATAACATATGCGAATAGGGCAAAATAGTTCTGGAGTTACTCAACATAAGCAGTAACATTATGCCTACAATTTGGTGATGCCTTAGTTTCATTTATAAAGAAAAGCAATTAGGTTTTATCATTAAAATACAGAAGTTCTTAGATAAGCTGTACCGTTAATAATGTTTTAGAACAGGTATAAAGCATTTTCTTCTATTTCAGTTTCTAACAGTTCTATTACAAAAATCAAGAAGATATGAACTTCCAATCAATTAGCTGAAATATTATATTGCAAAAATCAGAACACCTTCCACACCATCTCCCCAAATGAATTCAGTTTCTCTACAATACCAGTTTAGTGATGGACAATTCACGTAGTGCAAAATTCACCTATTTCAATAACTGGCATTAACCTATACTTAAGGCAAATTTCAGGGGAGGGGGAAAAGGCATGAAAAACTAAGCAAGTTTGTAATTCCTAGCGTTCATTTCAGGGCACTGACTCCCAATTAGGAACAATTTGTATTAGGACAGCTGATGAGAACGCTGCCCCTGGCTGCACCCCTGAACGCTGCTCCCATGTCACGGACGACTGAGCTCCCCACCGAGCAGACCCTGAACCACCGCAATAGGCATACATACCACTGCTGGCACAAGGTTCAGTTTTCCTTAAATTTCAGGGGTATGAACAGCCTACAGCTCAGTCTGCACACTATGGAAAGAGGGAAATCTTTTTATACATCCAAACGCAAGTAATTTCCTGCTTTTAAAGTCAGAACCTGCAGTACAGAGCCTTCGTCGAACTTCACGTCTGGTTTAGCTTTACTAGCTCAAGTGCTTGGGAAGTCTGGGGTGGATTTTTTTTCTTTAATGTTTTGGTTTTTTTAAAGAATCATTTAGGAGGTTCTCACTGGAGCATTTCTCACTGAAATTTTAGAAATTTACTTTCCAATTTAATGAAAAAGCTTACATCAACAAGAACTTGTTTGTTTTGACACGAATGACAAGATGGCTTGAAAACAGATGGATACTCAACAGAGACAAAATGTTAATTTTCTTTTTCCTCCAGTGAGTGTGTTTCCAATGAAGAATTTAGCCGCGGCACCTTCTTTTTTCTTGATCAATGACACTTTTTTAGCTTTAGAACAGCAAAAACTTCAAAAGGACTCCAAATATCCCATTTCTATGTTCTTCAGACAAATCTTTTGGGCTCAGAGCCGGACTTCCAATTAAGTCCCAGCTTTTTGACTCAATGCTGCAAGACAACATTAAGAACAATGGGAGAGGAGGAGGAGGAGGAGGAGGAGGAGGAGGAGGGAAAAATGGTCAAGAAACATAATGTCACTACATACTAGATATAAGTACGAAGAATCAGGTAGAAATTGAAGGTTTTAAGTAGTAAGAATCTCAGAAAGATCTACCCCCCGCCCTGATTTCTGTATCAATAGTGCTCTATATCCAGACAACGCCCCAGGCCTCACTCTTCCTCAGGCGTGCCGCACTTCCCCACTGCATGGGGACTCTGACACCCCAGGGTCCACGCGGCCACGGCAGGGCTTCACTCTGCAGGTGTAAGAGTCTGCGGACGGCTGGCCTCCCTGCAGGCGTACTTCAACGAAGGACAGCACACAACACATATGGTTGAAAGCCTGTACATTAAGGGTCTCTGGGGATGCAACACAGAAACCTCTCTTTGAAATGGGAGGAGGCAATGCATATCAACACAACCACCTGAATCCTCCTAGTTTTGCCAATCTTTTTCTCCATGTTCAAGCCGTGTTTGTTTCTTCCAGCTGTAGTTCAAACGCCAAAGAGACTGAAGTACCCATCCAAGCAATACATAAGGAAGATTAAGAGTGTTTTGGTTGCTTTTTCGTAATCTCCCTGATCAGTTAGTATGCAATGGCCAGAAATATGCCCGGGTCAAACAATCCCCTAAAGGCTCTTCTTTCATGCTGTCCAAATACATTTTCTGGGGGCTGATGAAGATATAAGCAGGGGAAAAAGAAGGGTGAGAGGGACACAGGGAGATGTAATGGGGAGAAACGGGGCAAGAGGATTCCATGTTTTGGATAGTCCTTGTCGATGAACACCGTAAGCACAGAGAACACTAAAGAATGGCCATGCTGGTTGTAGCATTTACCTGCTTTCACCTGCTTTCGCAATTAAAACATCAACAGCTTCCTGACTCTTGCCTGCATTAAATCCCCCACTGCGCTGGCAAACAGAGACCTAAACAAAAGGAATTAAGCAGTAGCTAGTCAAAGCTACACTTGCAAAAGGAAAGAGAATTTCCCAAGTATAGAAATGACTAAACCCCATTAAATTTGACTTTTAAGAATTCTTATACTTAACTCTTGTATATATACTTATGTGTCACCATCTAAACTTAGGCATTTTTCATCAACGTGTGCCACAGGCAGACATCCCAAATGCCTGTCTGCCTACTTTGTGTCAAGGCAGTAGGCTGACATACCCCAAGGACTCAGTGTGTTGTTATATCAGGTCAGGGCAATATATGACCGTGGCCAATTTAAACACACCTTGTGACATCGTGATTTAATGACAGCACTCTGGGGAATTTCAGTTGTAACTAATTTGATGCTGAGGTTAACTCGCAGACATTTCTGAAGGGAAGACACTAGGTAAAATGCGTGTTGACATCTTTGTACCACTTAAAGTCATAGATAAAGACATAAAAAGAGCTAGAAAGTGAAAGAAATTAAATGTATGCTTCCTCCCTGTCAAGTGAGGATCTCTAACAAATTACTCAGCAAAGCAAATCTGTCAGGCCCCTGTGACTCCTCTTCCCCAAATCCTAGAACAAGACTGATAATTAAAAACATAGGGTCTCACCTGGAAACTATTCAGCATAACAGGCACATATACAATGCTGCTTTCACCATTACAAAAAATTGTCAAGTTTTAAAAGCCTTTCAGGTTTCTTGGATTAGAGTTGAAGGACGCAATTAAGTAAAAACAGATACTATTGACCAAAAAACCCTCTTTATGGAGTCAAAAAGGATACAGCACTTGAATTACTTTTCTGCAGCATCTGGGAGATGAGCACTCATCCTTAAGCTCAGTCTGGTACAGGGTTGCAAACCCAGAGAAAAACATGATTACCATGCTATATGGCACAAATTTATTTTAGTTTTATTTCAGAGATGCCTAATTATCAGCACAAAGTGGACTGCACCCTTTTGGATTATTTATTGTAGTAAAAAACATACCATATTAACTATCCTAATGGCAAGTATGAACAAACCATAAAACTTCACTTGGCAGAAGTTTATGAGAAACTGTAAACCAGACCCTTATGAAATACACTATTCCCTACAATACGACATTTACAACACTACCCAAACATTACATCAGCCTGAGCATACATTTTATACACCAAACAGACAAAATTAATTTGGCCTAACTTGCTGAGGGAAAAACAATGAGGAATTAAACCTCCTATTTTGGACCTTGAAAATATGTTCAGATCATCTAGAAAAATGATACTTGGCTGAAGTTAAGGCACTGTCTTCTGCTCCTGCTTAAAGAAAGCTTTCCATATAACCTCAAGAGCGAGACTTATCATGCCTCAGTTTCCCTGCTGTGAAAGAAGGGCAAAGACAGCAGCCTGTTTCCCCGGTGGGAAGGAAAGCCCGGGAGGTCTCGTGCACAGTGACGGGAAGATGAGGACAGGCAGGTATGAGACAGATGTAGACAGAGAAACCTGGAAGTTTCCAGCTTGGTCATCACTCCTAAAGATGTTCAGCCTTGGATACCAAGGACGCCAAAGTGCCCAGGTACAGGCAGGAGGGCCACAAGGCTGTGCCGAGTCTCAAGGGCAGCCAGACCTTGCAGGTCACTTGACTGAGCTGTAGCTGTGCAGGGAGAGCTCTGCAGCTACACTGAAAGCCAACACCTGCATCTGGCTGCCCCTCAGGCAGTCTTCAAGGTAAATTTTAATTAAAGGTGTGGATAACAGGAAGGAATGCCACTGCTGGAAAATGCTCGTGACCTCTTAGTCAGAGTTAGACGCTATTTCAGGACGAGCATGACCTGATGTAATTTCAAAAGCATGGGCAGATCCTGCCTCTTGGCCTCATGAACAAACAGGGGGTATGTAGTGAGGTGGGTGTTGGTCTCTTCTCCCAAGTAGATAAAGATAGGACAAGAGGAAATGGGCTTAAGCTGCGCCAGGGGAGGTTTAGGTTGGAAATTAAGAAAAATTTCTTTATGGAAAGGGTGGTCAAGAATTGGAACAGGCTGCCCAGAGAGGTGGTGGAGTCACCATCCCTGGAAGTGTTCAAAAAACGGGTAGATGTGGCACTTCGGGACATGGTTTAGTCTAGTCTACCCTTGATTGGCTTAGAGTAGACTTGGTAGTGTAGGTTAATGGTTGGACTGGATGATCTTAAAGGTCTTTTCCAACCTAAACGATTCTATGATTCTATATTACATCTGTCACCAAAATGCACCCTCCCTCCTTTCTCCAAGTACTGCCAACAAGCCACAGCAGAAGGCAAACAACATCTTTTTACGCCCAGACCCAGGCGGTGGTCAGATGCCGGGCAGGAAGAGCACCCGTCTGTGACGGCACCACAGCCCAAGCTGCCTCCACGTGCCCTCCGATGGAGTGGATACAACGTGCTGCTGAGCTTTGCTTCCTCCTGTGCAGAAGAAAACACCCACGACAAAACAAAAAAGAAAATGCAGTGCTCCAGAGACAACTGTTGGGGGTAAAAACACGAGACAGTCTGAAAAAGGGCGTTTACAAAATGAATGGCTGCAATGTGGTTTTCTCTAGATATTCAGAATCATAAATGCGAGTATTTTAAAATTTAGATTCGAATAGTCTGAGATATAAAGTTACTTCAAAATACATCACCTACATTTGTTGGATTCTGCTTTGTCATGGCAGGAGTTTTGAGAAACGAGGATATAATCATTTACTTTTCAGGTTGGCACCTCTACCTCAAACACACCACCTTCACTTTGACTTGGGTGTCTTAAAGCAGCCACAGCCCTTCCGAAGGCCCATGCACTGAGGCACATAGGAGTCACTGTGCCACCACCCACTGATGGGGTTTGGGCCCAAAATTTTATGGTATCGCTTTACAGAGATGGGTGCGTGAAGCAGCCAGCCTGGAGGTTTTGCCCCCCAGGAGAGGCACCAGGCACAGGCAGGGCAAGATAAACCCAGAGCTATCAAGCAGAAGGCTCCACAGCCAGACATGAGAAACAAGGAATATGAAATCCTGCAGCTGGGGTCATTTACAGCAGACTGGTTTCTGCTTAGGTGCAAGGAGTGGGTTATGTTCTAGCTGGACCACTTAGCAATTCTAAATACTGAATATATTGAGGTATACATGGCAAAAGCATCTAAAAGGCCCTATCTTGTACAACAGAACCAAACCCAGATCTTAACGAAACAAAAACATAGAAGAAAGAGCAATTACTGAAGTAGTCATGTGGTATTGGCAACTAATTTTAGCCAGAAATCATAATTTCTGAGTAGAAATGGGTAACAGAAGTTGAGCCAGTAATTGCTGCAAGAGGAATGCTGTGGAATTCCTGCCACAAACCCATGGCAGAGTAACAGCATGAAATCCTTCTCCTTAAGGACCGGCTCCTATCTTCTAATTTTCATATCTTTGCATGAACAAAGTACTTGTAGCAGTGGCCACAAAAACGACCAGCAAGCAAACACAAGAATTCCCCGGAACGACTGAGTGCCCCCCTTGAAACGCACAGTATGCGTCTCACGATTTGGAGCGCACCCTGCGTGCGTTAAAAACCATCAACTGGAAGATGCCAACAACTTGCACTCAGTTGATCTGACCCAAGTAAAAGCTATCAAGATTCCTGAGTGAGGAAACTACTTCGATGGATACTGTGCCCAACTGATTTGCTAACAGCGTACCCGCTCCTTGCCCAGAGAGGGGCTCCATGAAGAACCCAAACCTCCTCTGACGGAGGGCTTTGCTTCAAAGCTGCTGAGCAGTGGGGTTGGTGTTAGCTGGTACACAAGCTACCAGGCCCCTTCCCTTCCCTTCACGCAGTTTCACGCCAAGGATGTACTTACACACAAAGGGATTTTAAACTGTTTGGAAGGCTTCAAGACAAAGCAAACATCAGTGTGAGATCACCCGTGTACGGTGAAAAATGTAGACTTAAGCAAGCACTTCAAACAGAGGTGCTTTAATAGCAGAGAATACTGGGGATTTAGCATTAGGAAAGCATTCCCCTACTTTACACTCCTTTCACCCCCTTCCTCCCTCACAATCAGCTTAGGACTAAGGCATATATATATGTGTATTTATATACACACAAACATATGCTCAATATATGTATGAACATACATGCACAAAATTTGAACTACCACCTACTGCTGCATGGGAAATGAGTAATTTTTTTTTTTTTTTAAATACGACTAAATTTCAAGTGTATTTCTGGCTCCAGTACACACAGTTTAAATGCAGTTGGGAAGCTGAAGAGGCAGCAAGAAACATGAGTGAGTCAGTGTAAAAGAACTACAAATTGCTTGGCTCTTCATCTGCAGTTGAAGTACAAGTGCCCCATAAAAGGATCCTTTCAATCTCCCTTTTGCATGCACTTCTATGGGAGGGGATGTGGGGAAAAAAAAAAAAAAAATCAGTATAAATATCAGTATTTGCTTGGAACTTCAGAAATGGATTCAAATGCAATTAACAGCTCCTATTCCTAAAGGATAAAAAATTTATTAAGTTATTCTTGAACTCTTCAGGTATTAAACTGCTTTATGAGGAACAAAACGGACTAGAAGAGTAAATTAAATGTTCAGTGACAAACATGAAAAAGACAGAAATAAAAGGGACATCTGTCTTACAAACAAAACTACTCTATGTACAGCCCTGTGAGCTCTTTTATTTAAAATATTTTAGGAATCTTTATGAAGATATATGAAAGAAGTTTTATATCTATGCATTTTATATATAGGGATATATAATAAATATAAGATATATAGAAAAGACAGGTAATAGGTATATAAGATAGATCTATGTATCCATCGTGTGTGTGTGTGTGTGTATATATGAGATGA
The DNA here is from genome assembly GCF_030463565.1 of Pelecanus crispus. Classification (NCBI taxonomy): domain Eukaryota; kingdom Metazoa; phylum Chordata; class Aves; order Pelecaniformes; family Pelecanidae; genus Pelecanus; species Pelecanus crispus. Next base: position 119,507,436 of record NC_134643.1, read on the forward strand.
AAAAAAGCAAATTCGTCTCAATTAGAACAAGGTCTGTACTCATGTCTTATTCTAAAAGAACATATTCCAATCAAAATCTAAACGAAATATACAGTAAGTGACACAGCAACAGTCCGAAGGCTGATTTACAAATCCCACTGAAAGGGTTATAAATTGTGACACTTCGACAGCTGCTGGAAGTACAAGTCAGAAAAAAGCCTGAAGTTGTCAAGGTGGAAGATGCAACGCTGCCTGACGCAGGTTTCTTGCATCAAACAACCCTGACCATTCAGTCCCATTTATGAAAGAAAACTGGAAATTACAACAGGGAAATATTTATTTTAATTAAACTTATTCCATTATTCACAAAGAACTCTTACCTGCAACACTTACTAATGCTAATGCTTTGTCAGGAAAGATTTAGATGCCCACCATGACATGGTTTCTAATTTTTCACTGTCTTAATGCCACTTCTTTGCACCAAATCACAGCAATTCAATCTCTGTCCTTCATCTCTACACTGTTCCTGAACTTCTTTCCTTCTGGATTATTAAAAAACCCCAAACTTAATGCAATTCAGAACTATTAACTTTCCACATTATTAATTTCATTCAGTTCCCATTTTTTTCAGGGTTCTCTTTGAAACCACTTGTAATATGCCCCAAGTTTCTGATTTTGTGTATTATTTGTAAAAGATGCAGTATCATCACCTAAGAAGCAGAAACACTGCATTAGCACAGTATGAAGTGATGGAAGCCTAGGGAGCACAAACAGAATTTGAATGTAGAGCTTAGTTTTATGAAGAAGGCCATCTTAGAGTTGTTTGAATTCAGCTGCAAGGGCATAACATTGTACTTTGTTCTCACAACTGCTAACACACTCAAGAGAGTGATATGAAAAGGCTTTGACAGCAGCGGACCACTGAGTTACAACACAGTCATAACCCATATTTGGCTCAAAATCAGCCTACGTGCACAGGGGATATTAAAGGGTAAAGACAAGCATGGTATTTTCCCATCCACTGTTGTCTTGCAAAGGAAACCTCCAACTTAACAGTAGCATATTAATGAATCTGTCAAAGGCTAGATATTAAAACAGATTTTCTTTTACATTGTATTTAGAAAGTAATTGTCAGCAGAAACATATTCTTGTGGTAATAATGGCACACAGCTAATGCCTATTATGAATTAAGACATTTCAAAACCTCCAATGGTTAAGTTGGCTGAGTATTGGCTGCAGTACCCCAGACTGCACATGAAGCATCTTAAGAGTACAGTATTTGTCATTTAGTTGTCAAAGAGGATGTATTTAAGCATTTTTGTTATAAATATGGCAATACTTGTCACTGAGGAAAAGATGAAGGTATCAAAAGCACAATAACTATATTAACAATAAGCTTTTCTGTAGAAAGTTAAACATAAATGAGAAGAACACTGATGTTTTCAACTGTTGTAGCTGCGAGTTCACTTATAAGGAGCAGTGACTCTTCCGCACTGAGGTCTTTTAGACAGATTTTTGGCATCTTTAGTAAGCAGTTAATAACAAGTTGAAGCGTAGAAAGTCACTCTTACCTTCCATCTGCATAGTCTGCATCTGCGCCTCCCCACCAGACATCTGAATCATCATCTTCAGCATCAGCTGAATCAAGATTGTCGCTTTCCTCTGCTAACGGGCAGCAAACAAACTCCACACCACGAAACTTGTCAATTCCACAGGGCAGCAGCATGCCATAGTCATGCAGATTCATACTCTTCTCGCTACAGGACTACAGAAAATAGAAAACAGCAACAATATTGCCATGGAGGAAGCCAGAAAAAATGTCGCAGACCTCAAGAAACCATACGGGGTTGCATACTGCCTTAGGAAGTTGAAGCTGGTGAACTGCAGGATCTCTGAATTTTGAAACACGATTTAGAGTGGTCATGTGTGCACTCACTACCTGCACTGCAGGTAGCTCCCTACCTGTGTCCGTTTGACCACTGTAAAAAACAAGCTCTCCCTTCCCCTGCCCTTTAGTGTTTGCCAGTACAGAAAGACTTGTCTCCTCCTGTATACTTGACAACTCCATATCCTCTTGCCTGAAATCCTCACAGGCTCTGCCTCATAAACAGAAAAGTCAAAGGCAGAATGATAATTTGATGTATTAATCCTGATCCTGATGTATTAATGCTATTAAAGAGTTTATTGCAAGACAGATTAACATTTAAAATATTTGATATACTGGAAACACGGTATCTGGCTGACACCTCTGCCAATACAGTACCTCCTAGCCTTGTCTGGAAAACAGTCAGTCATGCATAATTATACCTTAAAGATATAGTGATGTAGGACAGAAAGATACAGTGATGTAGGACAGGTGAAAAAAGGAAACTAGTTCAGATGTGCACAGTGATGATGTTTTCCTAGGCTACGCCATTCCAAGTTTGCAAGTACTTAAAAAGGACTAGAATTTGCCAACACGAAGGTTGGTGCTTTAAACACTTCATTTGAGGGGCAACAGTATGATTCAAACAAGAACTGAAAATCTGAAAAGCTGCTAAGCACATTTCAATTTTGATCTCCAGAAGGCGAGATAACATACAAATTAAGAGGTTCCAAACCAAATAGCAGCCATAAATCGTCTTGAAGCTCATCTCAGTTTTTATTCCTACAGCCTTTCTCCATAAGGACAAAAATGTCCAAAATGCATTAGCAATTATAACATTAGGTTTATTTTTGTTTTCAGTAAAGCACTGGTAAATTGTAAAAACTCTGTGCTTGACTGCAAAATGTCTTTGGCTAGTCCTATGCCTTATCAGCTCTCCTACCCTTTTATGCTGAATTTCACATACGGCAATCTTTGAGGCCTGTTTGATCTCTGTGAAGCACCTGGCATACCAATATCCATATTGAGGACAATGACAAAGGCAAAGCCTAGGCATCAGCGATCAATCTTTAGTTCCAGGGCAGCACTAACACAGGAAGCCGGGGGAGGCAGAAAACATGGTGGGTGTGTGAGTGGATGTGGGGAAAAAAACCAGTGCTATGAAACAGGGTCGATGTTCAAAGGTCAACATTAAGTATCCAATAACGGACTCCGATGTGCTCAGCACAGTGACTCCTATTTCCTACCTTACAAAGCAGAACAAAAAGCCATTCGCTCAAACATACATAAGTACTGCTTTTTGTTTTCCATGTCACTGCTATATTTAAACTCATCCTCAGAAGAGTGACGCACCTCTAAAGAAGGCAGGCAGGAAATTTTAAGACAGATGAATATACCTCTTTGGCAACGGTATGCCAGTGCAGGTGAGTTTCACACACATCCATCCTTTCCTGGTGAAGGAACTTGCACTTGTCTGGTACCAGAAGGGCATCACTCACAAACTCACCCACTGAAAGGAAAAAAAACCAACAAACACAAAAACCAAAAATGTTAATTTTGCTTCCAGTACCTCATCCTTTTAAACCGTTAGCTAGGCATAGGGCATATTTCATGAATGAGTGGCAGGGTCTGTTTGCAGCTTCTAAACAGTGCTTCCACTATCACCTTCTGCAAACTTTCATTTTAAAAGTACGTCCTGCCTTTGATCTCAGAGATGTATTAGATTATGAAAACTTTAGCGTAATACGCTAACTTCCATATATCCAGTGTGAAACTTGCAGGACCCATTGAAGACGTGTGTGGTGCAACATGAAGTCAGGAGTTGGTGGATCCAGCTCCTGGAAGGGGAGTGCAGGGATGGGGAGGGAAAATCACATTTTGCATCTCAGTAGCGGTAGGGAGCCAGTTTGAAGTGTTTTGAAATACTTTGTTTTTCCACACAAAACAAATCTGACACGAACACGTTGTTTCAAACAATTCAAGAGTATTTCTACTGAATTACAGCACTAACAGCAACACAGTCCACTTAGTTATTTTTGTTGATGCAGCCTCTTTATTGCAAGCTCATTTCATCAGCCAGATGAATTCAGGCTAGCCCAGAAGGTTGATGAGCAAGTGGAGCTCATCAGCCAGGGAACAAGATGATTCATGGATCACCTGAGTAGCTGCTCAGATTGAAGTGGGGAAAAAAGGCTCTTTACCAAGGACATAACTGACCAAAGAGATGGTACTGTCTCCAGCAGTAAGACTAAAATTTACAAGCTAATGAAATAAACAATGCTCACAGCTTCAGTACTAACGAATTAAGAAGAAACTCAGCTGATAAGTAACATGATTTATTAGACTAAAGTCACTGTAATTCTGTACAATTCTGGCATTGCAATTAAATAACCCCAAACCCCCTCAAAGATATTTTTTAAAGGAAAAATTACAGAGTACTTTTGAAAAGCCGATATACTGAACAGACACTGGATTGTGAAAGCACATGACTCAGCTGGCATAAATCATCAGCTCCCTGAATGCACATTTGCCTGTAACCTCCAAAAAACTACAGCCTGTGTGTGCTAAATGAACAAACCAAGGTGGCCCAATGCCTGCATGGATATAACAACAGGTTAATTAATCAAAAAGAGATGACTACAAGTTTGCTGTTCAGTAGAGGGTCGTCTCAGGGAGCTGATGAAGTGGCCCTTCAGGCTTGTAATTAAAAAGTCAGTTTTAAAAATAATCAACACCCAATGCATTGGGAGAAAGCAGAGTTCAGCAAATAGATGTATATACCTTTGCTAATCACCAAGACTTGTATTTCACATGAAATTCCTTGCTGTATTTCAGTGCTTTTGATCTGAAGCCTTTAAAAGCCAGTCAGTTAGTTTACTAGGGAAAAAAGGATTTTGTTATCTTTACCCTTCAGTGACATACTCTAATGCTTGCAAATTATTAACAGAAATGCCTTCTAGAGGTGTCCAAAATACACTTGCAAAAGTATTGAGTTAACACCCTTTTTGGTAACCCAAAACACAAAATCTGCAGCTTCTGTTAACAAAGTCTCTGCTCCCAGTGGTATCAGATCCAAATCTTGCACTGAAATTTGAATAAATTTGCACCTTGTTTTTAACTGTACTTGTAGGGGATCATCCTGCCACATACCCAAAGTCACTCAGAACATAAGTAATTGCTAATGCTTCAATTTAGCCGAGTACCTGAGCACTAAGCAAGCACAGGGGTGTTTTGCTGAAGACTCACAGCCTATGTTGACTTTGCTCTCCTAGGACATAGGACTTCATACAGAACTGTGGTTATACTATGCTGGCTGGTCAAGCATGCAGAACATTCAGAGCAGTCTTTATAGCAAACATATCTATAAAACAAAACCAAACAAATCCTGGAGTGCATTTTACTCCAGCGAACTAGATCAGACTGCAGAAGCTATGCACACAATCACGCATGCAACCCTGTGTCATCTCTCTGACTTCTGGCAACCCCTTCACGAAGCTATTCCATTCGCCCTAACACCCTGCAATGTTGTCAGAATACTGTGCGTGCAAAGTTAGAAGGCAATTAATGGTACTATACCTCACTGCGCGAAAAAATAAGCTTACATTATTTCAGCAAAAGTAACAAATACTGATGTATCACTGAGTTACAGCCACCAAATATAAAATGCAAAGCTATACATCAAAAGTTCTGGGGAACGCAACCTGGGCTGTAGCATCATTAACAGTATGTAATTTAAAAAAAAAAAAATTACTGTCTGATTATATCAACCAACATCTATCAAAATACTACAGAAATGTTAGACATTTTGATATAATTGAAAGTACAGTATTAGATTTGACTTTTATACACAGAATGTGCAAATTAGATCCCTTCAAAATAAGGTAACAGCACCCTCACGGTAAGCCAAATTCTCATTTCAAGTGAAGCTCCATTTTGAAATCAATTGCTGAATTTCACAGAAATAAACAATTCATTGGAACAAGCCCCCTCTGGTTTTCAGAAGGAAAGAAGGGTGGTTGTTTAATGTCACATCCCTTCATTATACAGAATTATAATGAATTATTTAGAGTTGTGAAAATCTGAGTAGTAGCAATCATTCACAACTTTGCATGTGATTTCTATTGCACTCAAGTCAATTTTTTACTACAAATGAGATTTAATTCTGCCCTTATTTACACACACAGAGCTCACACCCTGGAAACTTTTTTCATTCATTTTATTATAGTTATCACTGAAGTTGAAACGCAAAGCTTTGAATGTTTTTTCTGGTTTTGTTGTGTTTGGGTTTTGGTTGGGTTTCTGGGTTTTTCTGCACATTTTTTTGACTGATGGAGCATCCCAGCCCAGCACTGGTTGTAATTTCCACTGCCCAGTGCTTGGGATCACAACACACAATTCAATTCCAGAATTATTTTTCCTTCCAATACAGCAACACACCAACTTACACCACACCGGGCTGTCCTTGACACCCTGCCTGCGAGGCTCAAATTGAATGAGCATTTTCCCAGGCAGCAGCACTGCCTTAAAAGCCTCCCTGGCCCTGCGCCATCCCTACCAGCACCTCACCCACCTCCCGCAATGCCTTCCCCAGGGAAGCAATGGCTAAAACGCTACCACACCATGGACAGAGGGGTTTGCCAAATTTGTATCGAATCTGAACCAATGAGGGGTTGGTACTACCACCACCACTGGCACTACCTCTGTCAGGCTTACATTTACCATTTCCCCCTCCGCCCCCCCGTATTTTTCTGCCGCCTTCTGCTTCTCTTGTATTTTAAATACAGCAGTACATCTGTGCTCTGCTGAGGTCCTCTAATAATGAACCACAAAAGCACAATTTGTCTTTTGGTGAGCTCATAAATCACTAAACCCCCTCAAGTGATCCAACACACAAGTATAACAGCTACTTGTTTTCCAGGAGCTGCTTACCCACTCTTGCAGGGAAGGGCTGGACAAAACCAGATCTCTCTGGCTTGCGGGTTTCTGATCAGTCTGGAGAAAGGAGCCCTGTAGGGGAATTCTGGGCAGAGATCACATTACCGTGTTCAAAAAACCTACCCTGTGCCTACCATACATTTAGCTGAAGGCTGACAATCTGCTGCTCGCCCTTTTGAAAGTAAGTTGCTTGTTCGTAACTCAGACTGAGGTCTTTAACAGCAACGTTTAAGTTGCCGTACTCGTTGTCTGCACATCACTGGAACACGGATTGTGTCAACGTAGTAAGTCACAGTTTAATTTCATTTCACAAATTTAGGGTTTTTTCCTAATGTCAGTAATCCCCTTTCCTGATGCCCAATTCTCCATTACGTTTGTAGCGGACTTCCTCATATTGTCCCATCCTGGGGTATCACAACAGGGTAGTGGTTCACATTTTTCAAAGACAGTTTTGCCGGAGATTATGACACCACATTTTACTGTTAAATAATCCTACTTCACTCAAACACATCCTATTCTCTGAAAAACACTCTTGGAACAACAACAGATTTTGTGCTGTAAGACCAGAAGTTCTGGTTCAGAAACTTCATTTTTCGACCCAGGAAAGACATTAAGACTCAACCTCTAATAAAAGAATTAGAATTATAGTGAAAGCATCTAATCACACTCTCATTTAAATCCTCTCCAGGAAGAAAAAGGCTCAGCAAGCAGGCACACCTGTAAGAAGATGACCGCCCTATCTGTTCAAATTGCAGATACGATATCAGGGCAAAGTAATCCAAAATAAAAAGACTACACCCTGTGTGAGCCACAGTCCTGATCAGATTTTCCATCCGCTGCATAAAACAGATGGGATGTGAGGATCCATCCAACATTGCACAAACAGAGGCCAAAGATAAGATGATAAAGGTAATAAAACAAAATCCGTGACAAAACCAAGCACCTGCTATCAGATGGTTGCAGATGGTTAGGATCCCGACCAGAAAATAAGCATGTTCAAATTATGTTCAGAGGAGTACTTTCAAACAAAGCCTGTGCTAAATTTTGCATGAGGAAGCAGCACACATACTGAGGCTCTGGGACTCAAGGCTTCATTTTCCGTGTCACTGATGAGAACAAGACCTTGCTAAAATGAATTTACAAGCTCAAGTGCTTGCACCATACTTATCTGAGAACATTCAGAGAAACCGTGTCTCTTCCCTGTGACTTCCCATAGATTATCCCAAGCCCCCGCACCCTCGGCACAGCAGAGCAAGGAGCAGAGCACCCCTGCGCCTTTCCCCGTCCCGCTGCTGTGGGGCTTTGCTCTGCCCTGCTCCCTGGGCACAGCAGCTCAGCTCCCCGTAACACCTCTGCCAGCTCTTGTGCCTACCCAGGCACATTTGTTTATTACAGATTCCATTAAACAGACATTATTACATTTATATAAGCAGCCATGTAACTTTAGGTGCTTTTATTAATGGTGATGTTTATGTAAGTCTTCATGCATGACGCTTTCTCTTGTTTAGAGGTTGCTAATTACAGGGTAGCTGCAATCTGCATCAGAGTGCAAGCCAAACACACTGGTGTCAACTGATGTGCAGAGAAACACCACTTCATTGAAAATGCTTTTTCTTTTCTTCGTAAGCCCGGAAAAGCAGAGAAGATGCAAAGCAGCTAGAAACTTTAAAAATACATGTCATTTTTCAGCAAAATGAGTTAGTAAGCACAATTATCTAGCAACACACTGAACCAGTCACAGAGTACTTCAAGATTTTAGACTCAGTATCTGCAGATGAAGAGGGTGAGGCTACGCCTGTCAAACCTGGTTTGAAGGAAGGTTTGCTGCTGTGCCCAGCCCCTGGGGAGGGATTCCTGCCCCAGCCCACAGCGTGGCTCTCCTCTGAACTTGGGCACGAGTCATGTTCGGCCAGACTGTTAAATATCTTCAGTCTAGTTTAAAGGATTTTAACAACCTATAGCAAACAAAGGCTTTGTAGATTCTTCCGATTTCAAATTTAATTTTAAATGGAAGCTAAAAAGAAGCAACGTTTAGGAAGTATGTAAAAGGCCATGTAAAAAATAATCTCTACCTACACCGCTACCTCTGAAGGGCTACAAATATTAATACCAGTACTCAGTTGGGTATCAAATACCACCCCCTACTGCACCTCCTCCCCCAGTAACTTGTAAGCATTGACAGCAGCCTCGAACAATGCTGAACCCCCCAGGCGGTCGCTGGCAAAGGGCAGGCTGCGAAGGAGCTTGCACGCAAGGACTCCTGCGAGGACGCAGAGAGCCCGGTGCTGCACCGCACACCCTGCCAGCCTTAAAAGCTCGAAATCACCTCCCTCAACCCCATCCCAAACACCAAAGTTAGACACCTCTTCCTAAAACCCATTCACCAGCCAAGAGAAGGGCAAGGTCGTGCTGACAAAACACGACGTCTGTGTCCCAGCAGCTTGGATCGCCTGTGTTTTTCTGATGAGTAACAGGCTTAACTCCTGCCCATAAAACTGCCCCAAGAAGAGCTCTGTAATTAAACTGTCCCCGCTCCACCATTTTATCTATCTGTAACCTATGGCACGAATTTCAGTAAGAGACCCACGGCATGGCTGATGGACAGCAACGCAGACCCATATTTTAAGGGCAGGAGCGTAAGTGACAGCATGACCTGCGCAGCCATCTCTGGGGCATGAGGTAGGAACAGCTGCAGCTCTTCAGGCTTCCACGGGCTCGGCCAAAACCAACACTGACCCCATTAACACACCTCTGTATCAACCCTTTTGTCCTCATAAAGTTCCGAGAAGTTATTTCCCCATAACTATAGCTTTCTTCTATTATTGTTTTTTGAGAAAGACTATCCACTATGTTTTAAGCATCTAAAAGTAAGGCCAGTGATTCTCCAACAGACATTTTCATGGCATCAAAGCAAGTGCCTATTGCTTTAGTATTTCTTCTGCTTCAAAGAAGTCCTTGAATGCCTCTGTATTCCTGCTTTCAACCATACTTGAAAAGGTGGAGAGTACACCCACTAAGAAGTGTTTTATCATTCTGTTATTTAGCATACATAGCAACAAATACACCCTGATGCAGCAACTCTCAAGTAAACCACCTTCACTATTTGCAACATTTATCCATTTGTTAGACTACAAAAGGCAACAATTTCCAACGAGCACAGCTCTTCTATTAGATTAAAAAGTAACTGGTAATTCTAGCTGTACTACACCTTAGCATCTTGACACTCTTACAACAATTTTGAAAATTCATGACAATTAACGTACTTTTCACAAACACTGTGATGGCACACAATATATGACCATGCTAGGGACACAAGATCAAGGTAAAAGAAAACCCTCTGTAATGAACTCACTGACATCTGAATATCCCTATAAGTACCACAACAAAGGGTCCCAGTCTTGGTATATCACCTGTTCTACCATGATTTTTGTAAAGTCCAAATAACTCACACAAACCTCTGGAGTTAAAGGCCTAAATTCCTTTAGATATAATCCATCAAAGTACTTTTGTCCAGATGAAGTAATGAACTATACACCAAGAACTATACCTGTAAGTAATTCACAGTGTTTATTATGTCTTCATTTTCAGAAGATACTACACATCAAAAAGGATTATTCTCAAACCTTCTTCCTCCTTCCTCTGTAGCTCTTTGATCATAGACATAAATGGAATTTCTGCTCGCTTTGCTACTTTTTTGCCTGACTGCATTTTCTGATAAAATTGTCTTTCTCTCCAGACAGAACGCAAGCATCATTCAGATTTGATGCATTACGCCAATAACGGATACATTTGTTTACATGCAAAAAGATTCAAATACACATCATCACAGACTCTGGCATCTTTATAGACAAAGCATATAAACGTTCCTTAAAAGTCTGCAGCACCTCAACAGTTCATTGAAGCATTAAGTTCATTTAATTCTCTCCTTTTTTCCAATTACCTCCCCGATCTTCAGGGAAAAGTCTTGCTGGGAGTACAATAAGATGCCTTTTCTGTCCCTCTCTTGCCCATTAATGCAGTACAACAGAACTGTGCTAATGTCCATTACCCAAACATCATAGGTTATGTCACATGCTGGGATTCCTCCTCCTGCCCCATCTTCCTAAAGGCCCACAAAGCCAAAAAAGACCCTCCCAGAACTTGTTATCAGTGTGGCCAGCTGCAAAGGTCACCCCAAAAAGGCTATCTGAAAGGTTTCCCCTTCAGTTTGCTTTCTTTACGCACCAACCACCCACACTAGCAAACTTTCTTACCCTGCACCACACAAATCAAATTGCAGCCTCTCAAACATGATTTACTGAGAAACAGGCCCAAAAGCAGGCTGCGAAGTCACTCAGGAAGCTGAGAAACTTCAGGATTGAGTTGCTCTCCCTTCCAGTTCCTCAGTGCCCTGATTGCATCTCCAAAGCTTCTGCCACAAATGAGAGACTATTTGTTGCAGACACAGCCCCCTCCCTCCCAATTACATAATCCTGCCCAATTTCTTGGAAATGGTGAGTTAGGAAACAGCAGGAATCATCAAGTCTAGAGATGTCGCTCTGGATAGCTTCACTCCGTCCCATCTCAGTCACAGAGCTCCTACGTGATGCTGCCCAAGCAAAAATCTTTTCTCCTCCCCCCACGCCATGCTTAATTGCTTATTGTTTCCTTCCCCTCTCTTCTCCCCAACAGACTTTTCAGATTCACTTCTTGCTTTTCTCTCCACCATCGCAGTAGTCCCATTTGATAAATCTGTAACAGGACATGGTCAGCTGCTCTGGAGGGCTGGTGAGTGCATTGGGGACTGAAACCTAGCTGCGTACAGTGGAAAAAAAGATTACGAAGTGAAGGATGCCATCTGTGGGTGCTTGCCACAGGTCATTTGGTGGGGGGGTTTCAGTGGTTTTTGGAGCAGAGGAATTGTTTTTTGGGGATTCCAGGTCCCATCCTAAACTGACAACAACATGTCTAGCTAAAACAGATCTTCCACAGTGCTATAAAGAGAGCAGGGAATGAAAAGCTGTAAGGTGCTGGAAGCCACAGCAAGTTAGAAAAGACCACTTGATTCTGCATACAGCGTACCAGAGGGAACTACCAGGTTCCTCAAACAGGAAGACAGAATAATCCAAGAATTTATTGGAAATTGCTTGATCTACGGGAAACAGTCAGTAAAATTCACAGAAAGGAATAATCCTGAAAAAAAAAAAACAGTACTAGAAAACTCTAAGGAACAGATTTGAAATGTGAAAGGCTTAATGAGACCATTTTGTGAAGATTTAATAAGATTTTGTCAAAATTCCCCAAGCAAAATCCTGGGACAGTGAAAACTATTTCAAGTATCCTGGGCCACAACCAAGTAAGGAGAAAAAAAAAAAATCAGGAGGGATATAGGACAGTGGTACCTTCAAAGATAACAGCACTTTTACTCCACAAAAAACTATGTGTACTCAGGCTGTGTACACAGTACTGTCTGGAAGATGTAGTTATACGCCTGCCACCATTCTGTTTGAAAAGCATCCTGTCCCTGCGTAGCTTTTTACAGCAAGCTGCAGTAAAAGAGACACAGAAATGTTGCTCCTCAAAGCACTCACCACCTCAGTCTGGAAAGGAAGTGCAAGGGACAAGCGATTAGAGTATCTTGACCATCCATGCCCCCGAAAGTTGTTGTGGAAAACAAAACCTGAAGTGTTTTCTTCATAAATATTTCTTCTCCTTCAAAACAGTTGAATTCTTTTTCTTCCACACTGAAGCACACACATCCCTGTCAAGTACTTAGAGTGATGTGTGGGGTGTAGGGGTGCAAGGAATGGGAAATGAAAGGGAAAGAAAATCAAAAGATTTCTGAACCCCACTTCGTATGCTGAGGATTTCCTATTACCAGAATGGTACAGCAGAAACGGAAGGCTCAAGAGGAGGAAACAGGGACGCTACCCTGGCCTTACCATACATACGTGTTCTTGGTAAAGGACCACCTACCACCTCAGGAAAGGACCTATTTCATTCAGGACAGTAAAAGGTCATTGGTACACAGCTGAAACAGTCCTTATATCAGAATCATTGGTCCAGTGTTGAGATATTGTGAATGCAAAAACATTGGGGATACTAAGAAAAAGCCTTGGGTGGGAAGAATTATTTTGCTGAAATACATTCCTTTCATCATTTTCAGGCCTTTTTTTTAAATATAAAATGAATTTTCATTTTTTTGTGTGCATCTCAAAATATTGCCTCCTGCCTTGTAGTCTTCCGACTTTCCTGAGATTCCCTTTACTCCTTGTACTGATGTACTTCAGTCCTCTGCCAACGATGCATCTCTCCCATGACTGATGAGCTCCTTTACAGTTCTGCTCACATCACTGCCAGGTGGGACATGCAATAGTAGAACATGGCATGAGTCAAGCACCAAACAAATACCAAAATAGCCTGCTGAGGGAGAAGTTGCTTGCAGATCTTTGTCAAGTGCCCTTGGTTCCCATGGCAAGTGACAGAAACCAGCAGAGCTGCACTGGATACCACTAGGTCCCATCAACTGGTCCTCCAACTCCTGCCACTGGTGGGGGAACTGCCTGCCCCTACCATGCTCTAAATTCATGAGGAGAGCTGGAGACACATGTGCAGGGTACGTATTTGGCAATCACAACACGGAAAGAAGAATGGTAAGGAAAAGTTGAAGAGGTGTGATCTCCTCATTTAATGATACAGGATCAACGCATACCCTTCCCCAGACAAAGTACTTCTTAATTTACAGGAGCTTTTTAGTTTCAGGTGTGAGTGCTGGACCTCTTCAGGGCTATCTCTTGCACTGTAATGGAGTTTCCCCATCAACAAACACCAGTCAGCACTAGTTAGACAACAAATAAAGAGAAATCCCCCTTGTTCAGTTTTAACTGTTTTCAATCTGCATGTTAAATAGTTTACCTAACTAGGAAAGTCATTAACCATTCCCATGCTTGTTCAAGGTAACATTCACTCTTCTCTGTACTCAGTAAGATTTTAATGGAGTTTGTTTTCCAAAAATCCCAAAGAAGAACAAAAGCTAGCAGCTTTTAAAAACTAAAAACATTTCTAAGAACCTTTTCAGAAATTGTTAAAAGAAATTGCATACCATGATTTGATAAATAATGATGACTGATACTGCAGGACCCATTTTAAGGCTCTTCCTTATATTTAAATATAAATACCAAATATAATTTAATGATATTTCTCAAAAGCAGATACATTCCAAATCTTAAGGAATCATATCTATGTGAATCTTATTTTTCCCCCAGCTACCTTCAGGTTTTTACAAGCTGTAATATGGCTGAATTTCAAAACAGATTATGCTTCATAAATGTTACCAAATGCAGGAATTTTAACACTCCAGCTATTAACATCATGTTCTGCTGCTGCCAAGATGCACAACAAGCTGCATGTCGGTTGTTACTGATTCTGCTCCTTCTCTCACAGCAGGCAGCAGACATGTTTTGCAGCAAGACCTGCAAGTGCAAATCTCCAGCAGTTTAAAATTTCTTGCCTCCCTTCTGGCTGAAGTGACACTTAATGCACTTCATTACATAAGATGTACTTGGAAAATGGGCATACAGTAAAAAGTAATTGGATTAACTAATTCATTAATACCCTATGTATTCGTACTAGCAACTTGCTAAAGACACCAATCGAACTGCAAGATGGCACAAAGACAGGATGCTTGGAAACAATTCAGCACAACTCGGACCACTGTGCTTTGCATTATTATACGATGAGATGTTTCTCATGGGCAATTCCTAGTAATTGGGGTAAAGCATCGGGTATTAGGAGCAAGGCTAGAGAAGGCCCCACTAGTCACTGATGTCTAGAGGGAGTAATGACCATAAGCCTATAGGTAGGTGGAAAGAATGAAAATGCTACAGACACCTTTAAGGTTTGGCGACCAAAAGCCATTTCAAATGCTAGGATTCTAATGAGGAATATACCACATTTTAAACAGGGAAACGTTTACTTCAGTAAGATTTTGGTTTTGTGGGTTTTCTTCCTTTCCTAAGCACCTTCATACTGCATGTTTCTTTATAAAAATTTGGATTCTTTTTACTTCAGCAGTAATTTAATTCAGTTGTTGCGCTCTCTCTCTTCTGTCAAAGAACAGAAATTACTATGAAATCAAGTTCAGGCAGTAATTGTTTCTGCAATACCATCTTGTGCAAAGGCTCTGATGAGTGAATAAATACCTCCAAAAGCAGCAGTTGAAGATCAACTTAGCAGAAATAACTTGCTGATGATTATTAACAACCTAAGCAATCACTTGCCATAATACCGCTGAGCTGTGAATATTCTGTTTGCCAAGACCAAACTGCCACTCAAATTGTTATTGCCTGTGGGTGAAGGACTTTGCTGTATTACCAGCAACGCGGGAAAATAAGAAACCACTTTCAGGCTTGCAAAGTTTACAAGTAACCAGATTAACAACTACCTGACAAAACATGGTTTTGCTCTAGACAGATTAAAGCCTTTACTCATCTTGCAGGGAGGATGGCAGCTGGGATGGGACAGCTTGGGAGAAAGAGAAGAGCTGACTTGGGCATGGTAATTCAAGGAAGCTAATAAGCAGTCAGGTAGACTAAATGCAATGTTACATTCTGTGTTCAGTGAGCACCACTTTTTAGAAATAAAACACTAATTATAAGCAACGGATAACTGATAAACACTGTCATTTCTTCATGGAAGGACAGTTCTGAATGGCTAGTAAACCATGTTCTCAAGTATCAGGGCAATAGAGAACTCCCTGAAACTTTTCTACAGCTATCATACACTGGTTCTCCAAAGAAAGTCTTCATGGTCAGAAGCTTCAAGTTGTTTGATTTATAAACCAGATTCTGATACAAGGTTCAAAGCAAAACTTGACCAATCTGCATATCTTTGAGAGATTACGGAGACTGAGGGAGGTTCCTGATGTCTGGAGAAAGGCAGAAGCTGCAAGCACACTGCAAGAAAGATGCTTCGGGGAATTACAGGCCAGTCTGCCTCACTTCAGTTTCTGGGAAAATCGTGGATCAAGTCCTATTGAAACGCATTTCTGGGCACATGGAGATGATGATGATTTGCAACAGCCAAAACAGATTTAACAAAGGTAAATCATGCTTGATCAACTTGACTTGCCTTCTAGGATGAAATGACAAGATCTGTGAGTAAGAACAAAGATACCATCTACCATAATTTTAGCAAGGAATTCAACACCATCTCCCTCTCATGACATCTTTGTATCTACGTTGGGATGTTATGGTTTGAGCGGATGGACTACTCGTGAGGTGAAAAACTGACTGTGCTGTCAAGCTCAATAGGTAGCGGCTATTGTTGTACTCCACCTGGAAGGAAGTAATGAGTAGAATACCTCAGGGCTTCATTTTGACACTTTTGTTTAATGTATCAATGAATTATATGGAGGAGAAGACAGAACATACCATCAAAAAGTCTGCAGATGACCCCAAACTTGGGGGGGGTGGGGGGGGGCAGTCAATGCACTTGCAGGGGGACCTAGACAGGCTGGAGGAGTGAGCTGAAAGGAACCTCATAAAATTCAACAGGGACAAATGCCAAGTCCTAACCCTGGGAAGGACTAAGACCTGGGAATGATACAGGCTGGGGACAGGCAAACTGGGGTGCAGCTCTGCAAAAAAAGGCTCAGCTGGGGCCAACAGCAAGCTGAGCACAAGCCAGCAGTATGTCCTGACAGCAAAGATGGCCAACGGTGCCCTGGGCTATACAAACAGAAGCACATCCAGTAGACTGAGGGAAGTGATTAACCCCTTTTACTTGGCACTCATTAGATTGCACCTAGAAAACTCCGTCCAGTTTTGGGCATCCCAGTACAAGAAAGGTACTGATGAACTGGAATGAGTTCAACAGAGGACGGTCAAGGGGGCTGGAGAACTTGGCCTATGATGAGAGACTGAGGAAGCAGGGCTTGTTCAGCCTGAAGAAGAAATGGCTTCAAGGGAGCTAATACCTGCCTGCTCATACCTATGGAAACATCATCAAGACAACAGTGAGCTGCTTCACAGCACTGCAAGAAGAGAGAGTGGCCACAGTTTGAAACAGGAGAGGTTCCTACCAGATATGGGGGAGCAAAATCACAAGGATAATTAAGCATAGGGAAAAAGCTGCCAGGAGAGGCTGTAGAATCTCTTGTCCTTGTAGGTTTTCAAGACCACACCAGACAAAGCCCTGAGTAACCAGTCAAAATTCAGTATCAGCCCTGCCTCGAGCAGCAAATTGGACTCAGGAACTCCAGAGGTCCCTTACAACATGAGTAACCCCATGATTCTATCCATCCCTTAAGTCTTCTCCACCTCCCCATATGCTAGCAAACAAAACCAGAAGTTGCAACAATCCTTAACTTCATTCCAGTCACACTGGCTTTCAAAACATCATTATTCTGTATACTTCATGTCACCTACTGTTTGGGTTTTTGAAGTTGTTGCAAACTACAGTATGATCAAGAAAGTGGTGCCTTGCCTAGTTCACAGGCACCTTTGCATACTCTGTATGATCACAGAAGATTAACTGAATAGCTTGGTTTTCTGTTATCTATCCCAAACAAGGGTGATAGCTGAGTCAACGTTATGGACAGACAAAATGTGAGGCACACTCTCAATGTCACACGCTGCGGTCTCCCATTCACAGAACAGGTTTCTCACATCACCTTCTGCTGGCTAATGTGGAAGACAGTACACTAGATTGGACAAATCACCTGCCTTACTAGATATACAAATTTTTTGGACCCGCTCCAGACATGAGAAAATAGTTTTTAAAAAAAAAACAATGAAAATGCGATTTCTGACTTCTAACATTAAACACACTGACAAGGGAAAGGGTACAGGTTCACCAAGATCCAACTCTCCATGCGCCACTTGAAGGACAGGATGTGAAAGTAATGACTGCTACTAATGATGGGGCTAAGTTGCTCTGATTAAATAAAAGGCAA
This sequence comes from Pelecanus crispus, assembly GCF_030463565.1. NCBI lineage: Eukaryota > Metazoa > Chordata > Aves > Pelecaniformes > Pelecanidae > Pelecanus > Pelecanus crispus. Next base: position 119,525,147 of record NC_134643.1, read on the forward strand.
AAGCTCTGTATTGTCACTCACCCTCCCATGAGGGTGCCCAATAACCCAGAAATCACTGTAGCTTCTATCTACAAAACCCCCCTACTTTATAACAAAACTCTTCCTCTCCAGTTGTCATTGCAAGAATTAAACTCAGTGAACACAGCAGTAGTTACCAAGAGCTGGTAGAAGATGGTCATATTTTATCAAGTGATTAATTCCAACCTCTTTTATTTATTTTCTCTTCCTCGAACATATGAGTCGTGGACAGAAACCAAGTCAAGATTAACATGCAAGATCATGTTCTATTGAGAACTGAATCCTGTCCTCAAGGATTAATATAAACAGTATGTTACGTACAAATACTGAGGGCAATATCATAAAATAATATTTCCTATTTGTACAGACCTTATGCTACAGAAACACCACCTAGTATCTAAGGCTAATCCACAGTATAAGAATGTAATTTTTTTTTTTTTTGTAATTCAAATACCTTGTATCACATCAACAGATAAAAAAAATTGAGAGGGTAAATGGATTTTAGAGTAAGACGAGCAACAGTAAGGAAGACATTAAACTCAACAAGAACAGTAAATATATCATATTGTAGGCCAACAGCAAGGATGACCAAATTAGATTGAATAAATCAGGACTAACCACTGGAATGGAACATTTTGTAATGCATCTGAAAGGTCTATAAAAGCTTATTTTTTAAAACTAAATCCTCTGCAGATTTTTTGCCCCTAGTCAAAAGTGTCTAGCTGAACCACCACTGAAAGAAAATTTAAGGGCAAAGCATCTGTCCTAGGTGTGTAAGACAACACAAGAATGATATTAAAGAAATCAAAGTCAGTACATTATATATTTTTATATGTATGTTTGACAATGTATATATAAATATATGAGCTGAAATGCATCTTGCAACACAGAGAGAATTCTAAGCCGGCCAAATTGTTCCATGGGCAGTGCTCAGGAGAATACAAATTCCATTAGGACGGAGTTACACATGACACCAGGAAGGAGACAGGTTTGAAGAACACGTTAGTAATTGGTCAGGAACAAAAATTTTCACAGCAGTAAATGAAAATTGATATTACTCTGTGCAGTTCCTCCAATGTCGGCAGCAAGGCAGCATTCCAGATACCTCACTAGCCCATGCCGGTAACTAAAAATGGAGAATATACACAAAAGAGTGCACCAGTACAACGTCCGCTGGTGGTGCTGCCTCTTCCCACACACGTGCCTCTGCTCTAACTGCCCAGGAAGCTGATCCCGTATCTCAATGCTCCTCTTAAAGTCCAGCAGAGGAGACACCTTGTCAATATACTCATAACATATTCGGGCCAGGACTGGCCAAACAGGACAGCAAGTGCCTCCTTGCTTGCTTGCTTTTGAAGTCAAATCGCTAACAGGAAAATCTTCACCTAAATAGGATTTAATTATTCAGATAAGAATTTTGTACACACTGTCATGGTTAAAACCTCTTTTTCTTAGATAAATTGCTCGGACACTATTGTCTAACCAAGGCTTCAGACCACGGCGCCTCATATGTGAAAGAGGTTAAGGTGGGCCCCCCTCAGAGGGGTCTGCTGGAGCACGGAAGGTGCTCAAGCACTTCCTGCAGCATGGCCGTTCTCACTCAGAAATCTGAACCTGCCACGTCAGAGAAAAGGGTCGAGTGAACTGACATCCTCGTTCAGCAAAATAAGCACTTTGCTTTAAGCAGCACTTCAGAAAATAAGTTTTGCCAAATGAGAGGCAACATCACCGAGTTCTTCAGCAGGTTTTTCCCCATAGGTGCTATTTCACCCCATTTAATCCCCAGCTATAGTCATCAAGTGATAAATAGAAATCTTGAGAGAATAATGGCAAATTCTACTTAAAAAAAAAGAAAAGAAAAACTGGAAGAGGGGAGGGGGACAAAGGGAAAGAGGTGGCACCTCAAAGCACTTGGGAAGCTGAGAAAGGCATCCTCCCACTTCTCTGGTGCCCTTAACTAAACTAGCTGGCCTCCGCAGAGCACATGCTATTTTAGAGCACATTTTTTTTAAGAGCTTTACCTCTGATAATGTACAAAAACCTACTGTAAATTCATTCTGTTGTAACAGACCAGATAACAGTAATTGTACACAGCCAACTGCTCATACATAATAAAAATGGCATTAGAGTTTAACTTGAAATTACACCTTCAATTTTTATTAGCATTTAGAAGTTACTCCTGAAACACCTTGACATAAGAGACATTATGTAAATTATGAGGGCAGTTACATAACTGAAAACTGAAATAAAACTTTACAGCTGCCTATCATTTTAGAGAGGTTAACAAAAAGGGAAGAGATATGAGACTTCAGTATTACTATGCCAAATTAGCTTGGGGGATCATTGTTAGTTAATAAAGGAGAACAAATAAAGTACTAAAAAGGTTCTGCGTAGGCTACAGAAAAAAAAATGTTAGATTAAGATTCAATCAAGTTCGAATCTGAAAACCTTGTTTCCCACACTAACTGAGAACAAAGTGACTTATCAAAATATTTATGATTTACTGAACAGAGCAAAAGGGCACGCGGAGGGGAAGTTCACACTGTAACTAGACTGAAGTTTGACTGGTTTTTTTTTTCCAAAATCTGAAACAGGAAAAGAAACATGAAAGATTTACCACTTCAGTGTTCTACAACCACAGTACAATGATGACTGTGAATTCCACATGCTATGTTTTTCTATTTTCAAAGTCAACCCAGTATTTAAGAGTATAAAACCCAAGACAACTAGCAAAAAACACTCTGGGTACCCAATGCTTCATGGGCCACTGGTGAGCATGGGAGCTTGTGTTTTCAAAAAACTGTGAATACTGTAAATGTTTTAGATTAGTTTAGGCCAATCTAGGTCAGTGTTTCTTTCAAAAAAGGGTGGCTCCATGCTCTCTTCTCCCTCAGCTGCACCCCCCAGCCTGGTCTCCTGCCAGCATTACCACATCTGAGACCATGCCATCAGCAAGACCAGAGACCTGGGGTTTGAGACACCCCTTACTGAAAGGCAATTTTGGGATTACTTATTTAGTTGGCTCAGCTCACATTTCACCAGAACTGTTTGCCAACTGATCTCTTCTGAAGTGAGATGAGCCGCAAGAGGAAGGCTGGAGGACATGCAGCAGAAAGACAAACCCAGACCCATCAACCTCTGAATGCTTCCTCCAACTCTGGCTCCAGCAAAGCATTCATAGACAGCTATTGGCTTCCCTATGGCAGTGCAGGCATCATCTTTATCTGATGGAAATCCTGCCCAGAAGTCTTCATTTCTTTGCAGACTGAAGAAAAATTACGTAATTCAATTCAAGCTTAGCTAGACTATGAAACAGATGTAACAAAAATTGTCTGGTACACAGGGAGCCAAATTTGAGGTCAATTACAGAACTTATAAGGGATTTCACTCTAAGAAGGAAATATTCCTGAAGGTTGCTCTCCAAAAAGAAAACTACACACACACAAAAAGTCCATGGTATGCAAAAAGAAGGAGTTTGCCTATCACGTATTTAGTACAGACTGAATAAATGAATCCCAGAAAACAGGTAAAAGCTCCAGATGTAGACTCAGGTGCATGCTGTTGATCATTCCTCATTTGTACTGTAAGGTGAAGTATGGGCTTTTCAGTCATAGGGCAGGATGTTCCTGTGTTAAGTATCATAAAAACAGTAAGACAGCCCTTTTCCCAAAGGGTATGTAAACTGTTGGGTGGACTGGTTCCAAACAGCTGTAGTCACAGGGAACTAAATCATAAATAATCAATAACCTTGTCACAAATTAAGAACAGTCACGATGGGAACAGAATGACTTGACAAAATAACAGATAGTCAGAAATTGCGTACTAGGTTAAACTATAATAAAAAGGTATGAAAACACATCATATATAAGACCAGCTCAATGAAGAACAGCTAAGGGAAAAACTAAAATAAAAACCAGTCTCCTTCAAAGCAGGGAGGATCAGACTTCCTCAGAAGCAGACACTGCTTACGTATTCACCCGAGTACCTTCTGAAAAAAGAAGCAGAAGCCGGTATTACTACAGAGCCAAAATTAATTTGTGTTACCAAAATTAACTTTGATATCAAGTTGTTATGATTCAATTTTCTGTTGACCTAGTTGCAAAGATCTAATAGAAAAAAATAGGCTAATTTAAATATTTTACACATCAAGAACTTACTGACAAAGCCACCGGGAGTTAAAGATCAAACATATTAACGCAGAAAGTAAATAATTTCCAATAATCATGATCCTCATTTACTATCCCTAGCACAGGTTTTTGCTATCTTTCAGCATTTCAAACTGAACAATTAGGAAGCATTTTTAATGGCCAGGTTAAGTACATCAGCTTGAGTACAGAACTAAGATACAACTCTTACCCACCAATTCTGCAGCTTTTAGGTACATACAAAAAAATCCTGGGTGGAAAACAACAAATAAAATTCAGCAGGTTAAGAAGAAAGGTTATGACTAGAATTTTTTTTTTTTGTTTGGAAGCACACTCATATGTTTTACTAAAACTAAAGTACTCTGTATTACCTTCAGGTTCACACATTTAACTGGAACAAATTCCCCTTTAAGTTCCCTTAGTGATCATCAGGAATAGTTTCCACGTGATTCTGAACATACTAAAAAACCCACAAAAATCCACAGCGAAAGCAAAATGTGGAACTGCTCATACTGTTCACTAATACAGATGAAACCACTCATGAGAAAAGACTATACTGTAATCAGTAAATCAGCAGCAATTCTTCAAGCTAATGAAGTATTAAAGCTATTAGCTTTATTTTTGTTAACAAGTAGGCTGTGGGTATTATTAAGTATTATGCCGGTATGATCTACACATAAATAGATCAAGTCTAGGAAGTTTAAAACCAAACTGGCCATGCACAACCGCTCTGCAGAAACAGATTTTTCACTTCCACCACTTTGTAACACCCCTATCCTGGCATGTTTATTCATTTTTAACCCAATGAAGGCACAAGCAGAGAATAGTAGAGTACAGCCCCTTTCAAATAAAACCAATGCAAGTCTTCTCATGGATGATAAATAAATAAATGCAAGCACAGAATTAAAAAAAAAAAATAACCACCCTGACAATCCCAGCAGACACTTGCTTTGGTAGAGTGAATGCCAGTGCATTCCTACCCCTGGGTACCACAGTTGTTCTTCCTTTAGCTTCCTGTAACGACAAGGATGAGTAAACTACAGAAACTCATGATACCCCCTATGCTAACAGGCCAGACAAGACTGGCAGGCAGGCAGAGGATGGTAAGAGGAAAGTAACAGCTCACTGCGGATGAGACAGAGTGCCTCCCCACCAGCGGACCCCCGGCTTCCCAGGGCCAAGCTGGCAGCTCCTCGGACCATCCACCCCCATCCTGACCACTAAAGCTCCCTGTCTGGTGTCCATGCAGATTTCTGAGCACAAAAATCTCACAGGCAGGCAAAATGATTCCTTAACAAAATATACTACTGTTCCACTTCTTTTGGAAGAGGGGTCAGATGGAGGGCTGCTAGGTGTAGTCTACTCGGCTCTGTTTTCAGGGCTGTTAAACTGTGTGTCCAAATTTGAAGAGCTTCAAGAGAAGCATACTGTTTTTTAAGTCCCAAAACTAAGTCATCAAAATTAAGAATTGAGAGAAATTGGGACAGTTCTGTTAAACAAACAAACAAAAAAAAAACCCAACCAAAAAACCAAACACCCAAAACACACATCAAATGCAACTGTATGAGAAAGGTCTTCGGTTTCTTTTGCTGCTGATCCCATGACAAGCATACTAAAACCAGCTTGCTTTTCCAGTTTCAAAGGCAAGCTAGTATCTATATGGATTCATCAAAACCTGAATTCCTAGATGGTTAATGGATGCTTCATTCTTATGTATCACGCATAACCATTCTCAACTTACATTTTGCATTGCAGAAGTTTTCTGCAAGAAAATAACCCCCCACATTTGAACACAAAATGCCTCCTGTTACACAGTAGTTTTTAGCATTGACCACGAGTATAACCTTTAATGTGAAACAGGAAGGAACCCAAAGGGAATTTCTGCTTGCAGGACAACCTGCACTTGCGGGTAACGGATTGGAAGTGTTGAAGCATGTTTGACCTTCAAATGTCAGCATGTTCATCTTGCAAAGATTTTGGATGTTTACACAAGCATGAAGTGCTGTAACTCTTTCCCTAGGGAAACACTCCGAGCGCAGCAATCTATCCAGCAGGAAGATGGCTAGTGTCATCCCAGCACAGCTCCATGGATGCTGCCCTGCAGCCCTTGAACCCCAGCTTGCGATTTCATGGGAATGCTGATGGGTACGAGCCTGGCCGACGCGACGCTGTACTTCTCCTTCGTCCTGAGGCTGTCAGCAATAAGGTCTGATGAATGAATGTGTGTTAGACCCGAGCGACTTCGAGCACTTCAAGCACAGCCCCGTAATGCTGCCATGCCTCCCCTTGCTAGTTATGGACCATTTACCCTCTGAGGGCAGGTAAATGCTGAGGCGCTGTGCTGTCACATCGTAAGTACTAGCTTTATCAGTCCTCTTTGCCTGAAGGGCAATGTGCCCTAAATGAGAAATACTTTACTGAAAATTAACTGAGTTCTTTCCTACTCTTACTGAAAGTCATTTTGCAAATACTTTCCCAAGGTTACAGATAGAATCACAGAATCATAGAATCGTTTAGGTTGGAAAAGACCTTTAAGATCATCCAGTCCAACCATTAACCTACACTACCAAGTCCACTCTAAGCCAATCAAGGGCAGACTAGACTAAACCATGTCCCAAAGTGCCACGTCTACCTGGTTTTTGAACACTTCCAGGGATGGGGACTCAACCACCTCTCTGGGCAGCCTGTTCCAATGCTTGACCACCCTTTCTGTGAAGAAATTTTTCCTCATATCCAAACTAAACCTCCCCTGGCGCAGCTTGAGCCCATTTCCTCTCGTCCTATCACTAACTACAGGGGAGAAGAGACCAACACCCACCTCACTACAACCTCCTTTCAGGCAGTTGTAGAGAGTGATAAGGTCACCCCTCAGCCTCCTCTTCTCCAGACTAAACAACCCCAGTTCCCTCAGACGCTCCTCATAAGGCCTGTGCTCCAGACCCTCCACCAGCTCTGTTGCCCTTCTCTGGACACGCTCCAGCACCTCAATGTCCTTCTTGTAGTGAGGGGCCCAAAACTGGACACAGTGTTCCAGGTGCGGCCTCACCAGCGCCGAGTACAGGGGAACAATCACCTCCCTGCTCCTGCTGGCCACACTGTTCCTGGTACAAGCCAGGATGCTGTTGGCCTTCTTGGCCACCTGGGCACACTGCTGGCTCATGTTCAGCTGGCTGTCAGCCAACACCCCCAAGTCCTTTTCAGCCAGGCAGCTTTCCAGCCACTCTTCCCCAAGCCTGTAGCGTTGCATGGGGTTGTTGTGACCCAAGTGCAGGACCCGGCACTTGGCCTTGTTAAACCTCATACAGTTGGCCTTGGCCCATCGGTCCAGCCTGTCCATGTCCCTCTGCAGGGCCATCCTACCCTCCAGCAGATCGACACTCCCACCCACCTTGGTGTCATCTGCAAACTTACTGAGGGTGCACTCGATCCAGATCATCGATAAAGATATTAAACAAGGCTGGCTCCAAAACAGAGCCCTGGGGAACACCACTCGTGACCGCCCACCAACTGGACTTAACTGTGTTCACCACTACTCTCTGGGCTCGGCCACCCAACCACTTTTTTACCCAGCAAAGACTACGCCCATCTAAGCCATGAGCTGCCAGCTTCCCAAGGAGAATATTGTGGGAGACAGTGTCAAAAGCTTTGCTAAAGTCCAGGTAAATGACATCCACAGCCTTTCCAGCATCTACCAGGCGCGTCACCAGGTCATAAAAGGAGATCAGGTTGGTCAAGCAGGACCTGCCTTTCATGAACCCATGCTGGCTGGGCCTGATCCCCTGGCTGACCTGCACTTGCCTGTTGAGTTCACTCAAGATGAACCTCTCCATAATCTTTCCCGGCACTGAGGTCAGGCTGACAGGCCTGTAGTTTCCCGGGTCCTCTTTCCGGCCCTCCTTGTAGATGGGTGTCACATTGGCAAGCCTCCAGTCATCAGGGACCTCCCCTGTTAACCTGGACTGCTGATAGATGATGGAAAGTGGCTTGGCGAGCTCCTCCGCCAGCTCCCTCAGTACTCTCGGGTGGATCCCCTCTGGCCCCATAGACTTGTGAGCATCCAGGTGGCATAGCAGGTCATTAACTGCTTCCTCCTGGACTATGAGGGCTCCATTCTGGTCCCCATCCCTATCCTCTAGCTCAGGGGCCTGAGTACCCTGGGGATGACCGGTCTGGCTGTTAAACACAGAGGCAAAGAAGGCGTTAAGTACCTCAGCCTTTTCCTTGTCCTCAGTGACAATGTTCCCCCCCACATCCAGCAAAGGATGGAGATCCTCCTTGGCTCTCCTTTTATTGCTAACGTGTATTTCAAAGATGAGCTCTTTGAAACAAACTTTCCCCAAAAGCCAGGCTATCCACTAAGGATGAGAATGTTAAGGGCATGTTTACGAACAAATGTCTAAAGTCTCTTAATGAAGGACAAAATACCTTTCACATAAAAACACTTAAGTCATTAAATACAGGGCTTTTTGCCTGCCTGAATTAAAAAGGTAAATATGAAGATGAACTCACAGCAGCACCCTGACAACAAAAACCAAATACATACACTGTTGGTTATAGTAGGTATATATTTTTCTATTTTGCTGCTATAGTTGACAAATTAAGAACCATTTTACTGTGCTATTTAAAAAACAAATGCATTTTTCATGAAAAGTAATTCTGATGTCTTGGTAGAAATATTGTGACATTAAAAAAACCCCAAATCTAGAAACCACTTCAGAATTTAAATTCAAAGCAACAGAGCTTAAATGCAAGGCCACCTATAAATTGCATGGGCATACTAATACTGTTGAAAGTAATGAAAAAACTGACATGGAGATATCATACAACTCAAGGCACGCAATAACAGCTTTTGTTCAGAGGCTGCTTACACCCTGGAAGCATTGCCAATTTATGTTTTGGGGTGGTTCAGCTGTTCCCAGACCCAAGGGGACTCCAGAAGCAGTAACAGACATATTCAGCTACAAAAACTAAAGCACCACCCCCACTGTTCCCAAAGGATTCACCACCCATTTGCTTCTGCACAAAGTAATGGTTAAGTGGAACCACTACCTTGCTTGCTATTTCCTGCACAGGTGGGACAAAGGACAGTGCAGCCTCAGTCCAGAAACGGCTATTTGAAAGCCTAACCTGCTCGCTCAGAAGACTTTGGAAATGCAGTTTGAATAGCATCACTCATAAGCAAGATGCTCTTTCCCAAACTTCTGCCCACTACCACAGCTTTTTCTCCTTCGGACTTCAAAACTTGAAACATTACTATTCTGAGTTTCCCTGTTTTATTCAGTTGCAATGTTAGATATGATGCACAGGAAGAACACCACCACCAGCAATTAAAAAGCCAACAATGTTCTTCCATCCTGCCTACAAGATAATGGACTTCAAATGAAGACTGAAGAAATCTTCAGCTCATCCAATCTTATAAGCCACATACAGAATAGAAATAGTGGAGGGGGAAAAAAAAAACATAGAATGATAGAATCATAGTTTGGGTTGGAAGGGACCTTTAACGGTCATCTTGTCCAACCCTCCCTGCAGTGAGCAACCAGATCAGGTTGCTCAGACCCCGTCCAGCCTGACCTTGAACATTTCCAGGGATGGGGCATCTACTACCTCTCTGGGCAACCTGTTCCAGTGCCCCACCACCCTCATTGTAAAAAATGTCTTCCTTATATCTAGTCTGAATCTACCTTCTTTTAGTTTAAAACCATTATGCCTTGTCCTATTGCAACAGGCCCTACTAAAAAGTTTGTCCCCATCTTTCTTGTAAGACCCCTTTAAGTACTGAAAGGCTGCAGTAAGGTCTCCCCACAGCCTTCTCTTCTCCAGGCTGAACAACCCCAACTCTCTCAGCCTGGCCTCATAGGAGAGGTGCTGTACTTTTCTGTACTTTGCACTTAGGACTCATGGACAGCTACTGACTTGGAAGACACGCCCCACCCTCCAAATTACAGAAGCATTTCAGTAGAACGAAACCTTTTTTTCCCCCCCTCGGAAGCTCTGCATGTCAACATACACCAGTGATTTTACCACAAGGGGGAGATGAGAAAGATAGACAGAACTGACTGGAGGCATGGTTAGTAAGGCATTGGTAATCCAGCCCTAATTACTAATAATGCCTAATTGGCATTAGTAATCCAGCCCTCAGATTGTTTTGGTGGCCCTCCTCTGGACCCGCTCCAACAGGTCCATGTCCTTCTTGTGCTGAGGGCTCCAGACTCCAGATGAGGTCTCACCAGAGCAGAGTAGAGGGGCAGAATCACCTCCCTCGACCTGCTGGCCATGCTGCTTTTGATGAGGCCCAGGATTCGGTTGGCTTTCTGGGCTGCAAGCGCACATTGTTGGCTCATGTCCAGCTTTTCATCCACCAGCACCCCCAAGTCCTTCTCCGCAGGGCTGCTCTCAATCCCTTCATCCCCCAACCTGTACTGATATTGGGGGTTGCCCCGTCCCAGGTGCAGGACCTTGCACTTGGCCTTGTTGAACTTCATGAGGTTCACACAGGCCCACCTCTCCAGCTTGTCCAGGTCCCTTTGGATAGCATGCCATCCCTCAGGCATGTCAGCCACACTGCTGAGCTTGGTGTCTGCAAACTTGCTGAGTGCGCGCTCGATCCCACTGTCTGTGTCACTGATGAAGATATTAAACAGTACTGGTCCCAATATGGGCCCCTAAGGGACACCACTTGTCACCATTCTCCATTTGGACATTGAGCTGTTGACCACTACCCTCTGGATGTGACCATCCAACCAGTTCCTTGTCCACCGAACAGTCCACCCATCAAACCCATATCTCTCCAATTTAGAGAGAAGGATGTTGTCGGGGACTGTGTCAAAGGCCTTACAGAAGTCCAGACAGATGACATCCATAGCTCTTCCCTTGTCCACTGATGTAGGCACTGCATCTTAGAAGGCCACTAGGTTGGTCAGGCAGGACTTGCCCTTGGTGAATCTGTGCTGGCTGTCTCGAATCACCTCCCTGTCCTCCATGTGCCTTAGCATAGCTTCTAGGAGGATCTCTTCCATGATCGTCCCAGGCACAGAGGTGAGGCTGACGGGTTGGTAGTTCCCAGGGTCCTCCTTTCTTCCCGTTTTAAAAATGGGTGCAATGTTCCCCTTCTTCCAGTCCCCAGGGACTTCACCTGACTGCCATGACTTCAAATATCATGGAGAGTGGCTTGGCAACTACATCAGCTAATTCCCTCAGGACTTTGGGATGCATCTTGTGAGATGCCATAGACTTACATATGTTCAGGCTCCTCAGGTGGTCACCAACCTGATCTTCTCTTACAGTGGGAGGGACTTTGCTCCCCCAGTCCCTGTCTTACGGTCCATCCACTTGAGAGGTGTGGGAAGAGCAGTTGCCAGTGAAGACTGAGGCAAAAATGTTGCTGAGTACCTCAGCCTTCTCGTCCGTTGTTACCAGTTTGCCAGTCTTGCTCATGAGGTGGGTACGCTTTCTTTGACCTTCCTTTCTGGCTGACATACCTGTAGAAGCTGTTCTTACTATTCTTTGCATCCTTTGCCAAGCTCAGCTCCAGCTGCACCTTGGCCTTCCTGACCCCCTCCCTACGCAACCAGGCAGCGTCCCTATCCTCTTCTCAGGATACCTGCCCCTGCTTCCACTGCCTGTGCATTTCCTTCTTGCTCTTTAGTTTAACCAGCAGGTCTTGACTCATCCATGCCAGTCTCTTGCCTTCCTTTCCTGATTTCTTACACCTGGGGATCGAGAGCTCTTGTGCTCCATGGGAAGCCTCCTTAAAGATCTGCCAGCTCTGTTCTGCTCCCTTGCTGCTGAGGGCAGTTTCCCAGGGAGTCCTATTGACTCACTCCTTGCACAGCTGGAAGTTTGCTTTCCTAAAATTCAGGGTCCTGTCTTCACTCTTTGCCTGACCCACATCCTTCAGGACCGCAAAGCCTGATCCCTGCAGCCCTGGCTGCCTCCAATCTTGACATCACTGATTAGCTCACTTGCGTTGGTGACCATCATGTCCAGTAACACACCCGCTCTGGTAGGGCTGTCTATTACCTGGCCTAAGAAGTTATCCTCAATGCATTCCAGGAGTCCCCTGGATTGCCTATAGCTTGCCATGCTACTTTTCCAGTACTTGTCGGGGCAGCTGAAGTCCTCCAGCAGGACGAGAGCCTGCAAGCATGATGCCTTCTGTAGCTGGAGTAAGAAGGCTTCATCTGCAGGCTCCCCTTGATCGGGCAGCCTGTAGTAGACACCAACCACAAGGTTCTCTTTGTTGCCTTGGTCTCCAATTCTTACCCATAAGCTTTCAACCTGCTCATGGCTATTCTTCAGAGACAGTTCTTCACACTCCATCCATTTCTTGATGTAGAAGGCAACGCCTCTGCTCCTCCTTCCTCGCCTGTCCCTTCTGAACAGCCATTGATAGCCACACTACAGTCATGGGACTCGTCCCGCCAAGTTTCAATAATGGCAGTAATAGGTCGTAGCTTTCTAGCAGCATGGTGGTTTCCAACTCCTCCTGTTTGTTGCCCATGGTGCATGCACTGGTGTAGAGGCACTTCAGCTGGGCTGTTGGCTGTGTCACCTTCTTAGAGGAACACCCCTTAAGGTGTTTGTAAGGGGTCTTAAATCTTAAGGATTTAAGGGGGGGGGGGGGGCGGTGTTTATTTTAAAAGAAGAATTAAATGCAGCTGTAAGGAAACATGGAATCACAGATCTGCATTTTTCACTGAAAAAGGGAAATTAAAGAGCATTTAAAACATGAGTCAGATACTACCAAAGGGGAAACCAATGACCATTCTTGATACACAACACAAAGTCATCTTAGTTTAGCTAAGCTTTAAGTAGAATATCTCACAGCCGCTACATCATCTGACAAACAGAGCAACAGGATCTTCCTTCAACACAAATAAAGCAACAACAGAAACAGCCCTCAGCTTGTGTCTATAACAGTCATAATAGAGAACACTTTAATAAAGCAAATTTTAATCACAATTTTTTAAAAAATAAAATGAAAATATATGCTAAGTTGAGGCAATTATACCTTTCTTTACATCTGATGAAGCACTGACAGGTGCACACAAACACCTTACCACTCAGAACCCAAAGCATGTTTTTGCTGTGACAGAAGGGTATTTTTTTTCCCTCTTAAGTGCTACCTTGCCTTTTTGCTAGAACAGACTGATCTCATTGCTCCCAGGAAGGATCACAGGGTCTCTCTCTATCTGCCTGGCTCAGGTAGCATCAAGTGAGATGTGAAATGAGATGACAGGAGACACATGGCAGAGCTGATGAAGAGCTGGGAAGCGGACACAAGACTGGCTTGGATAGCAGATGCTGATAGGAAGCAGAAGAGGGCATGCTGAGAGGAGGAGATGGATGCCAAACTAGGAAGAGGATTACTCAGAAGAAAAGGAGAGGTGAAGAAACATCAGTGGCAAGGGGCAAGGAGACTTGAGTGGAATGGTGATGGTAAACCAAAGAAGGGAGTGAGGCTGGAAAACCTGGAGTGAAAGACTTGGTAAAAAGAGCAGGACAGCGGCAGCAGCCCTCAGAGATACAGAAAGGCAGGAGAGCAGCAGGTTAGAGGCAATGGGTCTAAGAAGTCTGATGACAAGCACTCTTTGATACAGGAAAGGAACCCACGTAAGCACAAGAATGCCTATCTCGGTCCAAAAAAGCCTTTTAGCTCAAGTGGTCAACAGCAGGTACCTACAACAACACATCATCAAAAAAGGGTGTAAAGTATAGAAGAGCATGCGACAATATTTCCCCAAGACAATGTTTCACCACCACCTCCACAGACACAAGACTAAGGTCCCTAACCCCTGACGAGTTATCCTGTAGAGAACTGTCCTGTGGGGCTTTGAACCTTTGTAGGCTCACAGCATGCACAAGACTCTGTGGCAGAGGGATGAGGAGCTCATATACACACTGTGCAACAAAATATACAACTGTACAATGACTTCTGTTTGCTTGAAGCCTGAAGCCTGCTAGTCTCATTTGATAACCCAAGGTCTCATCGTGAAAGATAGGGTGAATGACCATTCCTCACCCACCCTCTCCGAGCTACTCATGACTTTGCAGAGCACTGTCAGAGCCTCCAGGTATCTTCCTTTCTATGCTGGAAAGTTCTAATCTACTGTGTCATTTCTCCTATGGGAGCCACATCATACTTCAGGCACTCAACATCACTCTTTCAACTCTTCAATTACTACTGTATACTTCTTATGAGGAAGACCAGACCTGCACACAGCATTCACAAATACAGGTAAGTCCACAACTGACACAGTGGTACAGTTATGTTCTACATCTTGTTCCCCCCTCCTTTCCTAATAATCCCCAACACTGCTTTTTTGGCACTAATGAACCTATGTTTTCAGGGCTATTAATACCCAAGGCCTCAGTCCTGAGAAGTTAGAGGCTACTCACAGTATCACCATATACACTAAGATAAGATTAATTTATTTTGTGCTTCTCCCAGGTACATTGCCTTTCTGCATCAATTTTTGCCTGCCACTTTACCTCCAGTCAATCAATATCAAAGACCCATCTGAAATTCTTCATAGTTTGCCTTTATTAATTCTACCCTGAATAACTTAGCGTCATCATCAAATGGGTCACCTCACGATTCACCCTCTTTTCCAAATCACAAATATTTTGAATGTCACAGGCACAAGAACTGATCCCTTGAGATTCTACTGGTGACCTTTCTCCACCTTGAGGATGGACCATTAAGTCCTGCCTTTTTTAATCTTTCTTCTTATTTAGCCAGATAAGAGTTTTCTCTTCTATTCCATGGTAGATTAATTTCTTTAATAGCTTCTGGTAATGGACCTTGTTAAATTCCTTTTGAAAAATCAAAGTAGACACACTATCCATTTGCCTACCTACTCCTTAAAAAAAGCTGAAAGAGCCTCTTCCTCAACATCATACTCACTGACAAGTCCAATATTCCAAGGTGTTCAGCACTTCAAAAAAGCACCACCACCACCCCAAAGAGGCTTACTGAAATGCATTCCCAGGATCTTCCCTAGCACCTTTTAGAAATATCCAGTGATTCCCTTCACCGACTCTCCCTTTGCAGTTAACAACTGCATCAAATCTGTTGGCAACATTCAATCCTCCTCTGTCTGAGACCAGAACGTATTTAGGATGAGGTCTTAGCACTGCCTTCAGTTAGGTGATAGAAACCTGTGGGAAGATGCTCCATATGCAAATCAATTTAATGACATGTGGCAAGATGTACACTTCCTTTCTCTCCCTCTCCCCATCTCTCCTTCCTAAAAGGCTAAGCAAACAGCACACTTTAATTAGCAGAATTCTCCCATTGCAAAATTAAGTACTGTGTGTTGAAGGAAACACCAAAAAAAAAAAGGGATGAATCAGCTCTGTGGTACTACAAAGATGTTTGGATGAAAAGTTCCTGGTTTGTCTGTTCCCAAAGCTGGATGCATACAATGAACAAGCTACAAAATTTATGGAGTGGCTTCACGCATTACTCACAGGCCGTGCACGTGTGTGAATGCACACATCTATGAAGCAAATATACATATATGCTTCATAAAGAATCTTTGCGTGCATGCGTACATATGCACACATACATGCTGTTTCAAGCACTTCACCATTTAGAGCCCGGCTACCAGGAGATACTTTTGGTTTTGAAACGTCTCCCCGGCCTTTCTGCAGCCTTCCAACTACAAACCAGCAATGACATTCCTCACCTCATGAACTTTGTGAAACTAAATGGCTGTCTCCAGAGTGCTCGGGTAAGGTTAGAGAAACTTCTGAGAGGAAAATCAGTTTTGTCTTCGGGCAGGATCTGAGTGGTGAGCAGTAACTGAGGCTGTGGGAGAGGCTGAGCCAGGAGGTCAGAACACAGCACGTAGCTCCTTCAAGCGCACACAGTGGGGCAGGGCAGGCAGAGGGGGCTGCCCCACAACTGCAGCCTCCCTGGTACCCCTTGCACAGAAGGGTCAAGCTACCGTCAGAAGGCCACCTTAGCTTCCCCCTTTCCTCATTTTTGAGCTCTTTTTAACCTTACTGATACTCTTTCAGCACTACTTTTTGTGGTTAACTCATTTTATATAAAGCACTGAAGAAAAAGCAGGAACATGCTGCTTTTAATCCCTGACACACTCTGCCTGGACACAGTTACAAGGGACAGAAAACTTAGTCCAACTAGCTTTGGTCATTCAAGCAGAAAACTGATTTATCTTTTCAAGCCTGTAAACATTAAAAAAAAAAAAAGAAAGAAAGAATGAAAGAAACAGTATTTACTACAATTTGTAATGCTGTCTTTAGCAGAAAGCTATGAAAAAGACTTTCACGTGTCAGTGACTGCTTCCTGTGAGCTGTTCTTGAAGTGTACACACCACCTGTTCTGGTTTCCTTTGTCCATTGTAAAGAGACAAATAAGGCCCTCATTTTCAGTGTTTACCTATAAGGAATTCTTTTACTGCTTTAGGAGTAGATCTACAGAGCTGTTATGTTCAAAGTCTCAAAAAGTTTTTGTGTTTTGTCCTGTTCCACACATCCTTTCCTTATTAAAACCTTACTGCAGTCACCAAACAAGTAAAACATATGTACACCCTAAAAATGCACAGAAATACACAAGTTCAGATTTATTTCTTCTGGGCTTATTATACAAAAATAAGACATTTTATATTTACTCTTAGTCATACATAAAGGCACATTCTGGTCACCACCAGAACGCTAATTTTGCTTTATCTCCTCACTTCAAGGTTTCCACGCCTTCAGCTAGGATTTGGCTAAACCAACAGCTGAACTGATGTTTGGCTCAAGTGAGGAGGTGGAAGCCTCCAGAAACAGATCCGTGACTGCCTGAGGAAGTTTTCGTGCTACTGGTGGGCGATCTCATTCAGGATTTCTCTTCCCACTCCCCACCTCTTCCTCCAGCTGATGATATTTTGTCCCCTGAAACATGCCAAAGGCCACCTTAACGGTTTATACAGTCCTGCTCTGCGATGAAAATACTTGAAAAGGCACAAGTATACAAATACTTGAAAAGGCAATGCAGCTGCTTAGCATTATAATAAAAAGATAAACTTGTTATTGTTTGTACGAAGATCAGTAACCCAACTGATGCTTAACAGCCACTTTCTTCTTTACTACAGAAACTGACCATAAAATTCAGGCCAGAGTTCAGGTATATACAGAAAACCACGTCTATTCAATGAAGCATGTCAGGGCATGCTCTTAATTACACTGTTGCACGGAAGTACATTTAAGAGCACACTTGATGAATTGAGGCCCTTAAAAGCTTGCTGCAATTAGCTGAGCCACAAGGATGCAGAAACGGGAGAAAACTCTGACCACCGGCACAATGCCGAAGAGCTGCCGGTGTGTGGCCAAGCGTGGTTTTGGACCTGGGCAGGGACCTGGCTAGGGAGCACCTGCCAAGGCTTTGCTGCAGTGGAAGGAAGCCAATGCGTTAGGATACCTCGTTACCCCTGCAGCGCTTGCAGTTTCACAAAAAAAATGTGCCTAGCCTGTGCAGGCGGGGCTTTCTCATCTACCCATCAGCACTATACCAAAAATACCACTAGTAGGCAGGAACATCATCTGTGAGGGAGCAAAGAGAAGAGATGAAGTATTTCTCCCAATGAACAGTTGCGCCTTTCATTGTGCCTGGGATTTCTCTACCCGTGGTCTCCCCACTAAGCAATTCAGATTGTCAGTCTTTTTGGAGAGCCTCTCCTTCCTGCCAGCTAGCGCTGTAAGAAAAACTAGACACGGTGTAGTCGTGTAGGCTGAAACTAAGGGCATTTTTTTTATTTTAGGAAAAGAGTGTGGTGTGAGGCTTGTCTGCATCACTCACACGGCTGAGCGGAGACTGCGGCAAGCTGGAGGTGGATAGCTAAACTAGCAGGGACAGGAAAACTCCCAAACAATTATTTAATGTCATTCTGTTGATTAGGCACTGCACAGAAAAGCCAGTGGAAAGTGCCTCCGAAGTATCTGGAAGAGAAGCTTTGCTGTTGCAGTCAGAAATAGGTACACTAGACAGTGAGTTGAGAGGAAAAAAATAGCAAGTACTGCCATGTAGCAGAAGTAAACAGGTATTTCACATGGTTGTGTGAAAAAATCCCACAGTTAAAATTGCAAGTAAACTACCAGATGAACCAAAAGAACTATCAATTACATATCTCTCCATTTAAATGTTTCACTCCAGGCACAATCTTGGTGTTTTCTTTGGTATAATTGGCTAGGCATGCGTATCAAAACTTGAGTACGCCTTTTCTTCTGACATCCACAAGTGGTTAACTTTACAAGCTGTTAGAGTAATAAAGCACGACAAGTTAATAAATATTTTCAAAGATGTTTTTGTTAAAAACAGAAACAGAAGCCAGCTTTTCACTAAATAACCAAACAGCAAAATATACTTGTTATATAACATAGTCCACTTGTTTATGAACAAATGATGGCAAGTAATCATGTTTTGACTGACAGAGGCTACATACATAATGATATTCCAACACATCTGGATCCTTCAAACACTGCCTGAATACAGTGCTTAGCAGTATGCATTAATGGGATAACAAAACAGAGTCACATGTGAATATGCCAGCAAGCCCTTCACACAGCACAGTTAATCAACGCCCTGGTAATTCCCCTTTACCCCACCTCGCAGTTGTTTGTCTGCCGTGCCCACAGATCGATCCACAAACATCTGCATAATTTAGCTTCACCTCTCTCTCGAGGGCTATGGTGCACAATGAGCAGCGAGGCTGGGGTGTATTTCACCAACAGTAAATGAAAAGTCATCTATTCAGAAAAGTATAGGCATTTCATTTATCCAAGGTATTCAAAGAACCACAGCACTGGGACAAGGATGCCCGCTCCCGCTGCCAGCCAGGAGCACAGAGTGAATTACCTCATTTCACAGCCCACACTGCACAAATTTGCCAGCTGCTTTTCCTCAGGCGAGAAGGGAAGAGAGGAGAGAGCAAACCAGAACTGCTTATTGCCCACGCTGCCCCAACACAGGCAAAAATCCTGGCCTCCCGCTGCAGCTGGTAGCAGATCTCCCTCCAACGTTAACAAGGCCAGGCTTGCGGCCAGGATATTTTTCAAAAACAGTTTCCATAAAACAAAGTGGTGGAAATCGTGGGTTTCTTGGCACTGCCTGATGAAACCCTCCACCCTGTGCCGCACAGCAAGCTTACTGTCACCATTTTGGAGGGCTCACTCTTCAAACACCTGCTTTTTGTGTGCTGCAGGTGTGAAGATGCCAGCACACGCACCTGACACCACGCTAAGGAAGTGCTGCAGATCTTCACTCTTCCACCGGCACACCTCATGGCTGATCATCTTTGCCTCGGCACCAAAAACATTCATGGCTCTATGTCAAGCAGCACACTCCTCAAATAGCATAATTTAACCCTTTAATCTTTGTATTACTAAAAAAAACCCCTCAAATCCCAGAGGACAGCAGACTGACACCATCATTCAAGAGACCTAAATATCCACCTAGATTCCTATTTCTGTCATAAGGTGGCTAACAGAGCTTCGAGCTGTAATAAGCACACACTGGAACGTGTCATTTTCTAAAAGCAGGAAGATAAAAATAAAGACAGTTTTAAGGCAAATGCCTTCAGTGTGTTCAGAAAGGTAACCACAATTTACTCAACAATTCTCTTTTCACAAGAAGTTTCCCCTCTTCAACAAGCTGAAACTGTACATTAATCCTCTGTGTCCCTAGAAGGATCCAACGAATACACCAGGAAATCAGATTTACTGCATGAGAACGTTTTCTCAAGGCTTTCAGTTTTAAGAACATTGCAAAGCCCTGCACACAGGTACAAAATCATATCTAAAAATTAAATTAAACCAGTAATTCTTTTAATTTTGGGGTTCAATTAGAACATTTTTAGTAGGCATATTTATGCGGTCACTGCAAAGACACATGTCTGACTGAAGGGGCTTTCATTTTGCTTTATTTAAGCTACTGCTTTTATGCTTTAGTTGCATCCACTTAAGAAAATACGAAGTTGTGTAATCTAATAAATCTGATCAATATTACTAAAGTATGCTGCTACAAATAGCTGCAGTAATTACCATCATGCCCAAGTCTCAAAGAGAAAAAACTAATGGAGCAGCCAAGTGCTGTAGCAATATGCTCTCTACACATCTCAGCCTTGGCTGAAGACTGGGACACAAGTAGACTATGAAGATGCTCTGGCTTGAAAGCAGACACATTTCTGTCACTCGCTGTTTCTAACCTCTGTGGAAAAAAAACGTCAAGATGGAAGAAACTATAAGATGACTCAAGGTACTGAAAGTGATTCTCAAAGCAAAGTAAAATTTATAAGACTCAACCCTGCAATCAGCTGCCCACTGCCAAACTTTCTTTTGACATCTTATTTCTTACCAGAGCAAGGTAAAGAAGAGAAGACCCTTACCGTCAAGGGTCTACCTGCACTAAAATTACTGAGGAATGGGGACTCATTGTCCAGTGAGTGACTGGACTTCTGAAATTGCCCACTAGTAGCTACCACACCAAGGATAGTGGAGGCACATGCAGAGCTGACAGGCAGATCCAACTTTTAGAAAAATTATCTTTTAGTACTGAAGAAGTATTAGCAGGAGATAAAGAAAAAGAAAAAAAAGCTCTCCGGACTCCTTAACTCTGTAACAAATAAGATTTAGGAAAAAGTATTCCAAGACAGACATAGTACTGCTTATGGTAATAATTAGTAAAATCAGTATCCCCATACTGAGCTGTTTGTGCAGGCTACAAGGTTAGTTACCAAAATAAATTAAAAAAACCAACCAACATGATATTGCATAAAATTATTAAAAAAAGATAATTTGTCAAAGCCATGAGACACTGACAGACTGAATTCAATCAACTCCCTGCCTCCAGTCTACCCCCTTGACGTACAAGGCAGCAAGAGTATTCAAGGTATTTGGCCACAACTTTTAGACTACAGAAAAATCAAAGTAATAAATTAAAAGGGTAACTGTCCAACAGGAAAAGTAAATGAACAGTCTTTGTTAAAAACCCCAAATTACACTTTTTTTTTTCTCCCCCTTCAAGACTTCCTCGCATTTCAGAGGATCTGCTCATCTTTTGACCAGCTTCACCACTGTGAAGGCAGTGAGCCAACAGGAGAGGACAACATGGGCTCCTAGCCACAGATGAACACCAAGCTGCTGGGTACTAAGCAAGCCCGACTTCCCACGATGGGCTGTACTCCCAGCCTCACATGTGGGAAAATGACCCACTTCTCCAGCTTCCTCCTCTAATGCACTTTCAACCACAGGCAAGAAAGTCCAACTCTAACCACACACAACAAGCAGAGGGCTGGTTGATGGAGAAATGACAGATAATGGCCATGTTCACCATTTTTCCTCCAGTGGAAGTAATTATGTGGCCAATCTTTTCAGAGTAAATTCTTGGGAACATCAGTATCTAAGGCTTTTGTTTCCTTAGTTTTATTCTAGTCAGGGTCAAAAGATGAATGGCAGCACAGGAAAAAGATGACAAACACACACACAGGCAGACACAACTGCATAAGCCTCAATTACAAGGAAATCAGACAAAAAATAGCATATGGGGGGATTTTAAAACATAAAATAGGCGCTAAGGGCAAAGCGTTGATGCACATGAGGTGCTTAAATGTCTTTAAAATTTTTGCAAAGCCTACCTTGCTACCCAAGACAGCAGATTTTCAACTCCTGGTAATTTTTCATTCAAAACCACAACTCGGGAAAGACACCTTAAAAGTCCAAGTCCAGTTCCTCACTCCTGCAGGGAACTGCATATAATCCTGTTCATAAATTTATGAACTTCCTTCTAAATTACTAGACTTCTTATTCCTTCTACCAGAAGAATGTTGGAGCTCCTTACTCTTGCAGAAACTTCCCTATAATTTCCAGATTAAATTTATTCATGGCCAATTTATATTCATTTGCTCTTGTGATGACATTGTCTTTTATCTTAAATTAGGTTGTAAGTTCTCCAGGGCACTGACCAAATCTACATAAGTATAGAGAGTCCTGAGCATAATAGTTTCCTCATCATAATTCAGAGCTTTGCTTATGATGACAATACGATAAATAATAAAAATTAGTTTTTATAGTTCCACTAGTCTGATCTTCTTCCACTACATCTCTAATTAGTGCAAGTGCACTCACATGGAATCTGATCAAAAATATCATGATGAAACTAGGTGAGACTGCAGTTCTGCCCCACCTCTAACAAGTTGCTTATCTGGGTCTGCAAGTATATTGACACTACAAGCTGATGTTTTTAACTTGACTGTGGAAAACTAAAGGAAACACAGCAACAAATGGGTAGAAGACCATGCGCCTCTTAGCATTAAGGTGGAAGTGACCAACTCAACTCATGCAGAACTCTGGAAAACACACCAAAAGCATTAGGTTCCTTCCCACAGTCAGGATTTATATTACTAGAGGCAGGTCCTTCCCCCCACCAAAAGTCTTGAATTTGGGCTCTCCTTGAACACTTTTGCTCAGAATAAACTAGTCATTCTTACCTGCAGTTGCATCAGCAATGATATACTGCAGGTCTAGAAACACCTATTTCATATCCATACAAACATCAGATCTAGAAACTTTACTGAACAATAATATTTCCCTGATACTTTTTAGTATAGATTTTGCATACCTGCTGTTTTGGCACCTTTGATCATAGTGGTAACATGCTTAGTTACTCTGCAGTCCTATCTTTGTTAAGTTGGCACATTTGTTGCCTGGGCATCAGGCAGAGCATGCTATGTGTTTTATTCTATTCTACACAAATTAACAAAAATTCTAGGAAGACTGAGCAACCTGATCTAGTTAAAGCTGTCCCTGCTCACTGCAGGGGGGTTGAGCTAGATGACCTCTAAAGGTCCCTTCCAACCCAAAGCACTCTATGATTCTATGATTGCATATTTTCTAGATTTCTTTCATTATTTATTTCAATGAATAACTGGCCCAAGCTGCTTTCTACACAACACTTTAGCTGCCCTGGGTTAGTAGAAAAGCAAGTTCCAACTTTGGACTCCAGCATTTAAACATGAAACCAGGCAGCCAATTTATCACAATTCAAATGACCCTGATAAAGCGATATATTTAAATAGCTCATGGAATAATCTCAAGAAAACGTTGTGCCTAGAATATTAGTAAAAACAACAAATGAACATGATTGTTTTCTGAATGCTGACTGAAAGCTAACAGAGAAGTAAAGGTTAACAAAAAAAATGAAGTACTGAACCTCCCTTTTAACTTGGTGAGTCAATTCAAAGCACCAAGGACACAGAAGAGAATAGCAAGCAACTGCTACAAAAATAAAGTTGCAGAAAGAAACAGGGAACTTTATAATCAAGGTTTTGCTTGCCTTCAATAAAAACAGATTCCCACTGTCTTTCACAGTAAGAGACCAAGTACCAGATGTTAAAAAAATAATAGGGGGAAAAAGTATTTATTTAGGGAAAAGATTGATAGCTTATAAGCAAAAAACTGTAAACCGGGCGCACACTTACATGTCTACATGGGAGGAAAAGAGGTTAGAGGACAGATAATGAAAAAAATTGGGGGAGTAAGCAGAAGCCTGGCTTGCAGTTGCTCATGAAAATAGTATCAGGAAGAGCAGGAGTATTTTCTCCCTAGTTAATGCCATTCCAAAGGACTGAACAATTGGACAAAACCCACCTCAGAAGACGATAATACAGAGATGTAAAAGATATTTATGTAGATTCTCTGTCTTTTTCATGAAGAGACTGAAACACCAAAGAGCAGGAAACAGCAGACCGAAACTCAGTCACTCACCCAAACACCTGTAGGGAACCACAATATGCGGGTGACCATTGCACTGCTTCCATCCCCTCTTGCACCAGTTCTGGATCGTAACTGGCTGGTTGGCTTCGACAACGTTGGTGATTTGTAACTCAGGGTAGACCTAGCATTAAAAGTATAAAAAAGGCAAATGTTATCACAAGTATGCACTTTGGGTCATGCAATATTGTTATACGTGTTTGTAACATGGGTATCACAATACAATACTCATTTTCCTATCTTCTCCCTCTTCTGCTGTGTATTATATTTACTTCATGGTATGAGTGTGTGCACTTATCTGAAAAGCTGGTGTGTTTGTTCATCAGTAAAAACGTATGGCTGCGAGCTCAGAATACGATGGTGGTAACAGCCAGCTGTCAAGATATAACTTGGCCAGCTACAGATGAGCTAAACAGGTGTTTCATGGTTGACTAAAATACCCTCTCCTCCATGTCTAGGCTGTTGCTCTCCTTGCAAAACTGCATATATTGGGCCTAATCTCCATACATCTAATATTAATAGCATGACTTTATGTTTATCTCAGTCATTTTAACAAACATCGTAATTCTTTCCCACTGCAATCTGCTCACTATTAACAGTCTGTTGAATCAGTTATTCATATTTAGGTTTACATCACCAATATAAACCTATTTCCAACTTCCCTAAATTGCTGAGACCAAAATCCTATCTGCTCTTAATACTGAAATACACTTCTACACCCACAACCATGCCACCAGTGTTCCAGATGACTAATTTTTGGCAAGCCACAACTTCGATCAAGCTACATATTTGGCTTTTTATCTCCCTCACTCCCTTTATTCCACGCCTCTTCTTTAATTTTACTGTCAGTAATGGCTTATCTGGTCTCTTTCGCCAGGGACGGGTCTTAGCCGCTGACCTTTTGTGCAAGACCCACCTCCCAGTCACCTTCTATGAGTGCATCTACGTCTGCATTTCAGTTCATCGGGAGCACATGACCTCACGCTCCACTGCTGTTCACACTGTGGAGGGGTTTCAGAGCATGCAAAGCAGATTCCTCATGGATAAAACTGAATGGGAAGACATGCTCCTGGATCACACCTAACGGATGGTTAGCGCATGCCAGCAGCCTAGAGCTAACCAAATCAAAAGCCTGCAACGCACACCCAGCACGGATGCTCAGCTCCTGCTGCTTCACTCTGCACTCCCAACTCTCGTCGCACCATACCAGTTCCTAGCACAGCCTATGGCTCTCGCTTTTCATTTTTCAAATTGGCAATCTATCAGCCCTAACATCAAACTCAGAGGGAACTAGTTTTCCTTTCCCTTCCTCAAGCAATCCTTACCAGTTTCTGAGTAGGTCAGATCTGAGGATTTAGGTGGACTGAAAACTACAGTCTACTCATACCTACCAGTGGAAAAGAAAAACAGAAATAGGAGCAAGCCTGAGGAAAAATAAGTAATTGGAGATGGTCCAAAAGCACCCTGCAGAAAAGCAACATAAGCCCAACTCAAGAGGGATGGGTCAAGATTGGGTGAATTCTGGGAGTCCAAAACTGATGCTTGGAAAACCACCGTAAGAACCTCAACAGCCCTGCCCCAAGGAAAAAGGATTCGTCTCAATCGCGTATCTCCCCCAAGCTCACAGCATCCCAGTGGGCCAGTGCCTCCTGGCACGCCCCTGACCAAAGGTTCAAAATGTAACTGTGGCAAAAATGAAGCAAGCAGGCTATTTAACTGCAGTGCAAGTAAAAGTTTCAAACTTAGAAAGACACTACTAAGCAACAGTACAGCCTTTTCAGATTTGAGATCGGTAGTCTTTGAATGAATGTGGCCTGGTCCACAGGCACGGTAACAACAGAAAGTAATCAAAGCATGATTGGAAATACTTGGGAAGAACTTCTTACTTTCATAAAGAGACAGGACGGGGCTAGCATAATTGTAAAATTGAACTATATTAACAGCTTAATGCACAAAACAAGGCCAAATACCATAACAATGCCAAGGAAATGACTACGGAAAGAAACACTACTTAAACAATGCACTTTATGCTAAAGAGATAGAACATCAACCTTGCCTTCTATTATAAACCAGCATTTTTTAATCAGATACCTCTTGCTTTGCGTAAGTACTTCACAGAAGCCATCTGATACTTTTTTGCCAGCTTCAACATCACCCTCAGCTCACTACAATGGATGGTTAAAGCGTGCACAGAGGCTTCAGATGCAACCTTTTAAGTTAACCCAGCACACAAGATATAATTCACTTCAAGAAAGCCCACAGAGCAGAACTGAAAACTTGAGGGAAAGTTTCCTGCCCTCAGAAGACTGTAGCTTTGCTTTGTTCTTTTTGTCAGCAGGTGACCAGGGCTGACGCTCATCATCCACATTACAAATATACCACCATTTTTACACTACTCGCAGAAGGCAGCTGCCGAGGAACTTGCTGCTCCCCTTGCTCCATCAGTGCTTCAAATACTGATCTCTGAACTCAAACAGCAAGGTTGCAAATTCAAGGAAGGCTCTGCTTTCCTCTTCAACCTCTCTTTTCCCTTGGGTCCCCTCAGTTCCACCAAACAGGTCTGCACATGCTCATGCTCTTGACTCTTGTCACAGCACTGCCAAAATCGATTAGGATGTCACCGCGGCGGGAAATTTCACACCTCAATGGCTGTGTAAATATTACACTGCAAGACACGATAGCTGCCTCAAGACCTAACAAGCAAGATGCAACAGAAAGATCTGATTTTCTTTGGACACTGCCTTTAGCATCGTCATGCTGCACTCTTCCAAGTTCATACGCTCGCAGACATCATATCTGAAAAATACAGCCCATGGTTACGTAATACTGGATGCTGTCATAAACCACGCACTTGATACATCACAGTGCCACTGACGCATTCTCATCAGGGACGTTTTAATATTCCTCAGGGTTAAGTGTCACTTGTCATGTACAGAGGAAGTAAATGCCTTAAATGAAGACAACTAAAAAAAAAAAAAATTCACAATGGTTGGACTGGAATGTTAAAAAAAGGAAATTAAGAAAAATAAATTCAAATCAATTTATGCATGCACAGGAACACGTACATAGCTTTAAGACAACAGAAAATAGGATTCCGATCCGCGAGAACAAAGACACACTTAGTTGCTTTCCTGAGGTGAATTTCTAATGAGTAAGAGTGAACTATTACTGTAGAACCTTATTGAAACAGTAAGATTAAAGAGGAAAAAAAAAATGTAATATTTTTATTTTTGCTACTGCCCAAAACCACCATTTTAACTTCTGGTTAGTACAGTGGACCAAATTCTAAGTAGTTAACAGTATTTGCCAAAAGCACACAAGGAAGAAGAAATACAAAGAAGCCTCTTCTTCTGTTTCTACATCAGTTATTGAACTCCTAATTTCCTTTGACAGCTCACACAAAGCTCTGTCCACCCTTCACAAGAGAAAACAGGCTTTGAATTTCATTATCAATAGGTTAATGCCAGCAACGTGTATGTGCTGAGGAAAGTTCCCCTCACTAGACTTACATAAGGTATTTGCTGTGAATTGAAGTGGGACCTACTTAGTGGCACAGAAAAATGAGCCTCATATTTATTTATAGTGTCCCTAATGAGCCGCTGCTCCTTCTAGAGAGTCAGAGCGAGCAGCTCTAGAAAGTTACAGGAGATCCAAACTTTCAACATTACTGTAACTTGCTGCAGAGCAATTCCTTTAATACATTTTAAAAGAAGCAGTGAAAGAAACAGAGGTCAACGTAACCCAAAACTTTTAACTGGCAATCAAAAGTTACTACTAAATTTTCATTTACCTCTATTTTCATTACTAAGTTCCCTTATATACCGACTTCAGAAACAAAAATCTAAACAGCCTCTGCACTCAGGCTACTCAGAATTTAACGCAATCTTGTTTACATTCGTGTTTACCACTACCATTTCTGATGACACTCAGATTTAGGACTAAAATGTAGATCTGCTTAATGAAAGAAAGGGCGTTTTGATCTGTCTACATACAAAGGCATTGATGATACAATGGTGACAGTGTTACGATGACCTCGTCGAGTATGTGTTACCTAACAGGACATTCAGGATTATGTTGAAACAAATCTGGGAAAAACAGAAAGATACAGAGTTGGGAGGCAGAGAAAACCACTAAAGCAATGAAGCGGATGGGCCACCACCACCGCAGCCGCCCCTCCCGCCCGTGAGAAGGAAGGAGACCCGCCAAGAGGCCTTTCGGCATGGCCAGCACAGGCGGATGGGTCCCCAGGCCCGTCGCGCACCGGGAGTGCCGGCCGCTCACGTGGGATGGCGGGACCATTTCAGGAAGGGCCGGCTGGGGCAGCGGATGACGGCCACCGGCCAACACGAGCTCCTCGCAGTACGCCGCGGGCAAGAGGGAGGCACGGCTCCGGGGCACACGCAGAGACGAGGCCCTTCCAGAAACAGCAGGCCCACCGGCGGGGGCAGAGGTTCAGCAGGACTTGGATAAATAAGAAGGAGTTCAAAGAAGAGTCAAAGAGCAATGGCGAGATCACATATCCTGCGCAGAGGAAGTGCTCGACTCCAGGAATAGTCCGTTTAGTACGGCCAAGCCTAGCTGCAGTTTACAACCACCTTCAGAGATTTACAATCTGTGAACATCTTCATTTACGACATAAATAGTTACAAGAGTGAGTTGCTGAGTGTTGAGACTGAACAACTGTGACCCCGAGGGTGCTTCTCCGAGCAGCCTACCCGCTACTAGAGGTTTCTCTGTTAAATGGGAAATGCCTACCTATCAAGGATACTCCTAACTCAGCCGTCGCAATCAGACTTTGAAACAAGCCCTATGAACGATGCTATCAGGGCCACCTTTGATGACTGCCCTGACCCATACAGAATCACAGCATGGCTGGGGCTGGAAGGCACCTCTGGGGCCACCTGGCCCCGCTCCCCTGCTCAAGCAGGGCCACCCAGAGCGGGCTGCCCCGGACCGTGTCCAGGCGGCTTTTGACTGTCTCAAGGATGGACACTCCATGCCTCTCTGGGTAACCTCTGCCACCGCTCAAGTACCAGCATTATATGCAACTAATCTCCGAGAGAGATACTTTGTTTTGTTTTGTTTGATTTTTTAAATCAATCGCTGATACATGGTGATATAAATAGGTTTCACACCCAGTCATACCTGCTCAGCAGAAGCAAATGAACTCTGTACATCTTGGTGCAATCTTGAAGTAATGCTTGAGCACAATCACATGAGACATAGTCATCTCTGACACTAAAAGACATTTAGATTCAAAAAACATAGTATTTCACCTCTTGATATGATTCAGTATGCCCCTCATCTTCTAGAGTAACTCTGACCATTCAGAATATTGCTTCTTTTATCATAGTTTCAAATAAATTTTTGAAAGGTTTACAGGTTTAGCTGATGATTAACTAGGAGGTTAGTGGAGCTATTTCAATTTACTCCTGCATTTCTTATTACACAATTAAAATAACAATAACAATAGAAGTTAGTATATATAAATCTTGAAGTACTATAATAATGTATATGATTGGAATTAGTGGTACAGATTTATTCTTACTTCTGCTTGAACTTAGGGATCTTTCCCTGTATATTCCAAATGCAGAGTCATCATAGAGAAGAGAACAAGATTTAGTTTCAGAGTAACAAATGGTCTGAGTTACTAATGGAGTCTGCTCCATCCATGGAAGCTGTTAAATGGAACACACACGTGCAGGTACTTGCACATGTACATGCATCCCTCATAAAATACAGGGTGGTGTTACACTTCACCATGAATTTTAAAAAAAACAAACCAAAACCAAAAAACCCCAGAATCTTAGACTGAAGAATGTAAAGCACAATCAGGAATTGGTGTCCATCTTCACCAGCAATTTGGAATAGCAGAGAACCTGGGCAAGAGGCAAAATAAGAATTGTTTAAAATTAAGGTGCAAAATTAACATGTAATCAGTTGCCATTTTTTATTTAAACACCTTAGCATTTTTCTCCAAAGTGCATCCCACATGAGTTTGAATTCTGACTCTTCCAAATTAGGGATCTGTATTAGTTTAACTGCCACCAAACGCCGTTTGGTGACACAGACTGGTACAGTCCAAAGTGGACACATTTTCTTATTATCATTTCCTTCTGTTCTTTTTCTTTAATCCTGCAGTTGCTTGCTGCACCTACTCATATCATCTCGTCTTAAATTACATCACACATTTGGTTTCTAGATCTTCCTTTTCCTAAGCTTCAGCACCTGGCACATCAAGACTTCGAAGCCAGCGTCAATTCAAATGCAATGCTCAACTCTCTACTCTCACAATGAGAAAAGGCTGCTCAGTCTCTCCGAAAGCACAATGTCCAGTCTCTGCAACGTGGCACTGAAGAACTGGTGCTAATGCACCCCAGATCTGACAAGTCTTTATGAGCTGGCATTCTGCTTGAAATCTGTCTCAGGCAGTCAGTGACAGTATCTATATGAAAAACTAAATGCAAGACTGACTACAGAAACGCCAGAAAGGAATATTCATACAGATGAAAGAAATGAGGAAGAAATTACTGCTGTAAACAGTGAACAAAAATGAGGGTGGTTTTAGCAGTTGCGTCTTTAGCAACTTGAATCATTTGAATGCTTTGATTTACTTAAAGAAAGGGGAGCATAACTCAAACGAGGATACAGTTTGATTACATCCAGACTCTCCCTGCCTGCTCTCCTCCTCCACCTTCCTCCAAAAAAGGAAAAACACAACCGAACAAGTTGGTCTGTGGAAAAGTTTCCTTCCAACCGGACCATGCAACTTTGTACTTTGAATATTCTGTACTTACAATATCAATGTTACTTTATCATTGAGAATTGTTCACAGAAATTATCAGACAATTTGCTTTTTAAAATTGTAAACAAAAATCACGGATGTGACAAAGGTAACTATTTACCTTTGTGCTTTAAATGGACAAAGAAATTTTTTTATCACTTCAGTGAAGTGGTCTGCAAACAGTCACTGCAAGCACAAAAGAATACACACATTTAATAACCAGTGTTTAGGAAGACTGTGGTCTTAAAATTGCTTGTGGAAAATGTCCTTTGACAGCAAGCGTACCTGAAGGACAGCTAAACAATGCTTCAACTATAAAAAAAAAAAAAAGCCTTCAGTTCCAGATCAACAAATTATAGTTGCATCAAAACTATTTCTATTCCTTTCTAGAGTAAACCTTTACATAAGTAAATAAAATCCTTCTGAGGATTTTCCTGTCAGAGGGCAGAAAGCAACCTACATGTTAATACCACAGAAACAAACAAAAAGATCAGCTGCTTCCCAGTATTTTGCATAGATATGTTACTGAAGAGCAGTAACAAGCAGACACACTGCACTCATTTTTCAAGAGTTAGGTATGTCTATGCAGAGGAAGTATACAATAATTGTATTTCTGTGTGTCCATGCACAGCATCTCTGCAAGCTTTCCAATGTATGACTTCGGAAGCAGCGACGCTGCAGAGTCCCAGCTGTCCCAGATCAGCTGCAGCAGTGGCATCACAGGAGCAGCAATGGCACAAGCACAGTAACCCTGAATGAAATACCCTGTTCTCAATCTTGCAGTCTGTACCTGCAAAACAGGCAGCTATACACAGATTCAAGTTATTACATGTCTCACATCAAAATATGCTAGTTTACTATTGGTTTTTACAACTACTTTTCTACATTACTGTAGACAATCTTAGTGTAAGGTAATTGTGAATCTTCATCGATTAATATCTAAACTCTGAATCGGGATTTAAGAAGCATGAATTTTTTAGAGCCAGTTTTTGGGTTTTTTTTACTTTCTGCTACAAAGTCACGTAACTTAAAGGCTAAAAATGATGTCGAACTAAAAACCTCCATGAAAAAAGAACATGAGCCTCAAACTCTTGTGGAAAGGCTGTCCCTTGAACTCTCTTATTTACAAATAAAGGAAAAAAAAAAGAAAGACATTAAATTGCACACACATAACACATGCAATTATGGATACTTACTACCTTTACACTCCCACTCACTTCAACCAGCTGTCCTAATTTTTTGCCTGTTTCTTCAGCAACTGCTGGCCCAAGTTATGATTTTTAACCCTTGCGTTGTGTGCATCTGCTCTAGCCGTTAACTCTTGATTAGACATGTAGGCTTACCAGGTGAAACACCACTCACTGTAACCATAATGCACAATAATCCTCTGGTACTTCAGCTCTGCAGTCCTCTCGCATGGAAACAGCTGTGGGAGGCACGGGCATAAGCCCCGTACCCAATCGACAAGCGAGGCAGAGAACAGAAGCTGTGCAAGCTTTAGAAAGATTTTAACACACCAACACAAAAACCATGCTGTGTGTGGTCAAGTTGACTACTCCGGAGAGTCCCTGAGGTCCAAAATCCACAGACAGCAGCTGTTGTGTTTCACAGGAGATGAACCGTACATTGCCACGCTGGCTCATCTCCCAACCACCACATCCCAGTCTCTTCTACTTTTCGTCAGTTGTTATACAGGAATAGTGCTGTTCTCCTCCTGGCTAACCTATCCTCAGAGAAAGGTATGAAATATGAACTGGACTCTCCTCATTACCAAGTACAGGCAAAACACAGTTGCACTTCACTTAGCGCTGCAAATATCAGGGTACTTGTGTGTTTACACGGTCAGTGTTGCCTAACACAAGCCCGCGCTCTCCCTGTGTCAGGCGCTGGCCGGGAACCATCACCCCTCCAGCTCAGTCCAAACACTCCCCTGGTCAACAGAAACGCCTTTCCATCCCCTCCCTTCCAACATCTCGGCTGCTTCACTGTTACACACAGAGCTGTTGTTCAAGAGTTTCCTGCCACAAAACTCGCCCACTATTCCCACTCTTTTCACCCCAACTCTTGCCTCTCCAGTCCACTCATGCTGGCATCCTGTTAGTTCCCATGTCCAAATTGTCTGCCCACCCTACGACTCTTAAGTCCTGTGCTAAGAGGCAAACGCTCTGTCCTCTTCTCCTAAGAGTCTTTTAAACCTCTTGATTTTTTCCACCAAGCATGCAAAGCCAGCATACATTTC
Organism: Pelecanus crispus; assembly: GCF_030463565.1. Classification (NCBI taxonomy): domain Eukaryota; kingdom Metazoa; phylum Chordata; class Aves; order Pelecaniformes; family Pelecanidae; genus Pelecanus; species Pelecanus crispus. The sequence continues at coordinate 119,558,109 of NC_134643.1, forward strand.
AACACTCAAAGTAGTTTCCTTCATTACTGATCCTACCCTATGGAAAAGAAAAAACAACAAAAAAACCAGATGTGTGTGAGGAGATGATGAACCTTCTAGGCATTATCCACGGATGGAGGGAGGAGATGGGGGCAGGGAAGGAGAAGAGATCAAGATGTTACTGCGGTTTCACTCCTGGTCATGAGAACATGCACTCACTGCTTTTCTCTGTAAGCAGGGTATATACAAAATCCTGGTATAGAATCCCAAGTGCTTTTGGTATTGAGAGTGGTAGAAACATGAGCTGGTTTTAGTACAGTGGCCAGTTGGGCTGGTTCGCCCACAAAAAGCTTCATATGTAAGGGATCTCTTAAAAATCCCTAACGTTTTTTTTATGTGGAATTTCACGGAAGACTGCCACTTACCTTGTAATTAAAGCAATCCGAAAAAGTGCCAGACATCAGGTAGCCTGCTCAACCCTAATTCACACACAGGGCTCCATGCATTAACACAGACTTAACTGAACACTTGCACGCTGGCTTTCTCTGAGTGCTTTCCTCTGCACATGGGAAAGGGAGAAGCCTACGTAAGCAGAAATAAGGCTGCATGGTCAACCACATTCTCCTCACTGCCTTTCAAGTCCTTGATTTTATAACACAAATATGTTTGCATGCAATAAGAAAACCAAACCAAAAATCTTAGCCCTGCCAGCCAAATTCTGTTTACCACATCAGCTCTTTAAAGTCTCTCTTGTCTAATTACGGACGATATCCAGCTGCTCATACTGTAAAACCTCAGAGTAAACAGAGTTGGACTTATGGACTCTTTTAAGCTGCTTCCCTGACCACCTTAAGCGCTTACTGGTTTAAACACAACAAGCACTTCTATTTCTCTGTAGGCAGAAATTTTTATTCACAGAGAGACACCAAAGTCCACTTTGTCATGCTACCATAAGCCTGTTCACTGTTTTACTCTGCTTAAGTACAAACACAGAAGATGAGACTGTATCTGCCTATTACTCTACAGCATTGCTAGAAGCAATTGGGGGGGAGGAGGGGCTTTTTGGCTTTATTGTTGTTTGTTTAATTAAATTTCTGCAGGAATAAGGTTAAGTATTAGAGCAGTGAGACAGAATAACACCTAATCAAGTTAACAGGGTATTTTTATCTCAAAGTAACATATCATGTACAAAGGATAAGGACTGCCATCCTCCCAAGAGGGAAAAACCAGGCAGCCAGAAGTAGTTTCTTAAAAAAAACCCCAAACAACTCCTCCTTTAGGCATGACAAGATGTCATGGTTTAGCCACAGCCAGCAACTCAGCACCACGCAGCTGCTCGCTCACTCCCCCTACCCCGATGGGATGGGGGAGAGAATCGGAGGAGTAAGAGTGAGAAACACTCCTGGGTTGAGATAAGAACAGTTTAATAATTGAAATAAAGTAAAATAGTAATGATAATAGTAACAGTATAATAATGATGATAATAATAATAATGATATACAAAGCAAGTGATGCACAATGCAATTGCTCACCACCCGCCGACCGATACCCAGACAGTTCCCGAGCAGCGATTGCTGCTCCCCGGCCAACCCCCCCCCCCCAGTTTCTATACTGAGCATGACGTCATATGGTATGGAATAGCCCTTTGGTCAGTTTGGGTCAACTATTCTGGCTGTGCCCCCTCCCAGTTTCTTGTGCGCCTGGCAGAGCGTGGGAAGCTGAAAAGTCCTTGACTAGCATAAGCAGTACTCAGCAACAACTAAAAACATCGGTGTGTTATCAACATTCTTCTCATCCTAAATCCAAAACACAGCACTATGCCAGCTACTAGGAAGAAAATTAACTCTATCCCAGCCGAGACCAGGACACAAGATTTCATCCATCCCATTCCCTCTTCAAGGGTTGCCTGAAGCACTGTCACCGTATCAAGGAAGGTGGGACAGTGTAAGCAGCTAGAGAGCCTGGGTCTGTTTTTCTGGATTCTCCTGCAGGCTGCCATCCCTCTGAAAGCACACGTCAGTGGGAGGAAGGCGAGGCATAGTGCTCTGCTGGCAGCGGCTCCTTTCTTGATCACATCAATACATGAAATGTCAGTGATCTGTATATGACAACCAATATACAAGGAGGGTGTTTAAACAAAACCGTGCTGGCTACAGTACCAGCGTCCAAGGGACCGCAATAAAAGCTCAGCTACCTGACCTGGATCTTCAGGAGCAGTCCTTAGTAGGACTATTCTTTTAAAAAATCAAACATTAAAAGAAACACAAACAAAAAACCAAACAACAAAGTCTGACCTTTCTTTTTGTTGTATGATCATGATGAAGATGAAACACTTTATTTCATCTCAAGCATGATACATTTCAAAAAGGGCCAGCAGGGAAAGAACCAGATCTTGTGCCAGCAATTTCTGCCCAAAGATGAGGTACCGTTCTGAAGGCATGAAATTAAGCAGTTTTTAATAGCTTTGTGAAAATCACTGCATGTGGAAAGTTACAATTTCCTTTTCCCCAGGTTTTGAAATCATCATAATAAATGGGCTATAACACACATTTTAAATCATCAAATTACCTACCTGAACTAGTTTCACAAGCTTCACCTAAAGAAACTTCCCACCCTTCTGTCAAACAGGAACATATGTGACTATAACTGAGTTGTTAGTTATGTTTGTTGAGTAGATCACAGCACAAAACATATCTAAGCAGTAGCATGCAATCTATGAAAATATACAACTGTTCTCTATTCGACTATTTCCAAGTTCATTCCACTGCTTACAAAATGACCTACTTTATGTCAAAGTTGTCCTCAGGGCCATGCAAGAACTGTCAAAGTAACAGGCCTGGGAACTCATTTTTAATAATCTAATTAATTTATGTATTCTTGAGTTTACTGTGGAACTAGCCAAAGGGTAATTTATTAATCTAAGATCCTAGATTCAGTTGCATGCATGCCCCAAGAGACAAACACGGCTGTGATTTCCCTTTGCATGAAATCAACTTCAGGCTCTAGTACGAAGAATGTGAAGTGGTAATATAAGGTCATATTCTGAAACAGTGGTTATACTCCATCATCCAGAATATAAGAAAAGCATGCATGGTTTAGTCCTGTAGTGAAAGGGATACAGAAAAAGTTTGGGAAATGTGCAAGTTAGAAACAGATTACCTGATGTTCTAAAATACAACTTGACCTTACAAACAAAAAAAAAAGAATATTACAAGTTGAACATGAAGAACAAAGATATAGGGAGCACATCCGCAGAAAACATTCAGATCAGTAGCGTTTCTTGTTTGTGAACAGCACAGGAATATGAATCATAGAATCACAGAATGCTTTGGGTTGGAAGGGGCCTTGAGAGATCATCGAGCCCAACCCCCCTGCAGTGTTTTACATTTCTATGTCTTGGATTGGTCCTTTGAAACAGGATACCTACAGTAATCACCTGAGTAGCTCTAAGATGACACTGCAATTTTTTTTGTTTTAAATCAAGCAGCAATGTTTTTCAATAATTCTTGTTCTTGTGCATGAGATATACATTATATAGACTACAGCTTTAAAATACAAACACAGAATATTTAGTGTCAGTATAAAATAGCATAAAAGTTTCGTTCCTAAAGAAATCACATCTTTCTTCACAAATATTTATAAATTTGTGTTTTTCTCCAAGTTGTTAAGTCTTTCTCATGACATTTGGTCCAGAGTAATCAGAACTGCCTTACCACTGTCTCACACAGATAGAGAGCTATTCTGCCTGCAAACTGCTCTATTAGGACAGTAACCTGGAGAATACATCACTGAAGATAAATCAGGCATTTCTTACTTCCATTACCAATACTAACTGTATCTAAGATTAAATGAAGTTCACTGTCAAAGCTCATCCATATAAACTGCCACTAAGCATTTTCTGAAGCCCTATCAACTCAAGGGAACTGCAATTTGGAGCTCCTACCAAGACATAAGTTCATTTAGTCCTTTACATTTCACATGTGTCTGTGTTTCAAATAGGGGACTCTCTAAAATAACAATGCTCCAAAACACAGACAATGAATTCCAGTACTGCAGTCTGAAAGTTGAATAAACTGAACAGATGTACTTCAACCTCATTAGACCCACATGAACTTACTCAGGATTTCATTTTAAACTTGCATTATACTTTAATCTGAAATAATTTTCAAATGCAGGAAAACCCTTATGATATAAATGTCTGTACAAAGATATGCCCCCTGCACCACTTAAAAAAAAAAAATCCACTAAGAAACAAACTATTGGAAACACTTCAGACGTTTGGACACCACACTTTAGGAGATGAGAAAATTTCCATAATACTTTCACTTGCTTCATGTATTCAGCTTTGAAGTAAGGATATTTTCAAAGAAACTTTTTTCGCAGCTTTTTTTTTTCCTTCTGCCCCCCCCCCCCCCCCCCCGTTACTGCTGTCTTTTGTGAACTCCCACATAACCAGCTTCTTTTGAGTCAGGGAAAACAGAAAAACAAAACCAAACCAATAACCCAAGGAAATACTCAGTTTCTAAAGCAAGAAACTACATTAAGAAGTTGAATGCATTTTCACAACTCTTTCCAAAGCAATGGCGAATTCTGTAAAAGAAGAATAAAATAATGCATTATAATAATTGCTGAGACTTCTGCAGAAATTTGCTCCACATTTCCATGTTGAGGGAAGGGGGGGGGGAGGGTAGGAAGAGTCAGTAAAGGGCAGTGCGAGGGCCAGGCAGCGGAGGCCTCAGCAGGTCACACAAAGAAGGAAATCTGCTGAGAAAGCAGTTCGTACATATGCGGTGCAAATTCTGCTTTACATGGAACAGGACATACTGCTCATATCTTTCGTACTGCTCATAAAGCACTACCACAAGCTAATGTCCAACAGAATATTAAGAAATCTTCATGAACCATTAGAAGTATTATGGCTCCCCAAATCACCTGGAATTCACTTTTACTCATAAATTGCACTTATTGTTCCCCTAATTCTGCTTCATGACATTTCAAATCCCCGAGGTGACAGGAGAAGAGAAGCATATGGAGAGGTCTGTAACGACTGTCCCCTGCAGATGTCTTTGCAACAAAGCTTGGAAATTTGTCCAAATAAGATGTAAGAATTCTGGCTTATTTTAGCTAGACTGCACGCATACACATGCACAACGCCTGTAGTGGCGGACTGAGTTAGCCGTGGGTCTGAAACAGAAGTACACATGCAGTGTCTCTCAGGGCAATTCAGCTGCGCAACACTGTTTGCACTCTTTTTTAGTAAAATCATAATATCTCTACTGTTTTTTCAGAGTGAACACCCATGTAGCAGAACCCCCCTCTTTGTTCCTGCATTACCGCAGCAGACCCACCTGGCTTGCTTTATTTTCCAGCAGTGAGAACACATGAGGCAGAGCTCTCAGCCTCTCAGACCCACACTCCACCATTACACATTTGCAGCAAGTTCCACTACTTACGGCTCCAAGTTGTTCACACAGCACAGGAGAGGTTAGGGGCCAAAGCTTTTGAGTAATTTTTTCACTTACAGCTAATGAACATTGCTGCAGAGCTGGCTATTGAACCTTGTAGACATGGGGAGGAGAAAGGTTCTCACAGAAGCTGCTCGTAAATAGGTATATAAGCACCAAATCTAGATGTGCATGAAGTTCCCAGTCATTGGGCTGTCTATAGGCATCTGTATGTTTAACAGAAGCAGCTCAGAAGCATGCAAATCAAAGAACAAACTGTCTTAGAGCTCCATCCCCCACCAAAAAAGAAGCTAAACATTTTCTTGCCAGCCTTCTTCCTCCTGCAGTCTGTTCCCACACAGATGGCAAAACATTTTTGAGGCCTTGTACTGCATGCTCCACTGAAGTCAATGGGAACCCTGACACCGACTTCTCTAACACAAAGATTGAAACCACCAACTCAAAGAAAGCCAGAAAAATGAAAAGCTTTTTTTTTTTTTCTTCTCCTACAAAAGAACAATCTCAAGAGGATTAGGATGCTTGCCAAATGGAGAAACCAGAAGCACTTCAAATTGCTCCCAATGACTCAATTGACCACAGTGATGTTAATCCCTAGAGAACACCACTGTTGTGGCATAACGTTAAGTCCAATCATATCCAGCAAAACTTCCACAGCAATATATGTAAGACCTTATTCTCAAGCAGAAACGGGATGTGCATTTCCAAGTGCTCAAAGGCATGCTGAGCAAAGGGAACGTTAGAATAAACTTAAAAAGCCCAAGTCAATTATGAATCTTCTGAGATGTGTCGATCCTGAATTTTAAAGGACAGAGTAAGAAGGACTGTAATCCTGCATCTGCTTTCCAATCCAAATCTGCGCAGCTGGAACATGCCCATGCCCCTCTGCACCATGCATCTTGCCAGCAGGTTTCCCAACCCGCTCCCACAATGGGCAAACACCCAGGCCAAGAGCAAAGAGTACCCATCTCAGCCAGATACTGTCACAGAGTCGAAAGGGCAAATATCACCATGCTTCTCAGTCCACGTACTGGATGAATCAGGCTTTCAACAAGAAATGAAAACATTCTGTCTACTTAACATGAGTAACAGTGTTAACAGGTTGCTGACAGCGTGACACAACTACTTACCAAGCTCTGACTCCTGCCCTGGGTGAACTGCTCTGTTACTTGAAATCTGAACCACTGTAGCTCAGCAAGCTGGTCTCAAAACCTGATACAAAACCAGCTTCTACCATCTCCAAGTACATGGGGGGGAATAGGTAAATACTCCTATCATTTTTAAGAGCTTAGCACAACCTCCACTCCACAGACATTCCTGAACTTCACACACCTGAAGCTTGTAGTATATTTTGCTCTTGAAGAGGAAAACAATGAGGTTTGCAATAGAATTTCATTTCTGTTGAAGCTTGTGCCCCGTTCTCACTGAGGCAGGATCTCCAAGAAATACAAAGACATGACCACAGAAAATGCTCTACTGTTTTAACGAGACTTAGGCTTCGGAGTGCAAATTTAGCCATTCCTGACTTCTGCCGCTCTCAAGCTGGTTTCCTGTATTATTTTTAAGATATGCTGGGCTAATGGTAACAATGGTAACATTAAAAATCAGGAGAGAAAGCGTGACCCTGGTTGAACACTCTTTAAAAAAGCCAATTGAGAGAGCAGGTCTGATGTGTAGCATCAGTCCTCTTCCTGCCTCAGTATTCAGTTATTCCTGCGCTGGACATGAGTGCACAGATGAAGAGCAAGTTCCTCTAACAGAGCTCTACCAGGCAGATACACGAATACCTTTCACAGAGGAAACAGTACATGAAACCCTCAGTTACTTTACTCTTATGGGAAGGGGGGTGGGGAGAAGAGGGGGAAAAAAAAAGGAAGTTTTAGCATGATGCAGATTAACACTTCCAATTCTGAAGCTGACACCACGTGCTGAGTACACCGACTGACAAAAGGTGTTGGTGGAGTCTACCAGAGTCTACTATCATTTCTCCTTGTTCACTGTGTAACAGTTAGTTGCCTCGGGCAACTGGTTAATTGGGGAATTAACATGCAATTGCTATGGCTGCATGCAACTAAACAAGCTCAAAGCACCTCAAGAACAGGACGTTCTGTGTAGGAAAGCCCAAAGGCGTCAAAGAAAGAGTAACAGGAAAGTGGCTTCTGGTACTATTTTAAAAGTACTATCAAACTCAACCTTTGGCATCAAACTGACTTGCCCTTTGTCATCAAAAATGTTTACTACAACAGTATTTAACAGACTGGCATAATGAATAGTAGCTAAGCAGAAAAACTTTTTTTTTTTATTATTAATTGCTACACAAACAGGTACATTTAGAGTCATTATAATAATCTCAACTTCGGTGGCAGTAATACAATCAAATAATTTCTGTTCTTGCATGCTCCTCCAATTTGCCAATTCCTCAAAATCCAGAAAAAACTTAGTATTAAAAACTAAGTATAATAATTTATCATGTCTCTTACTTTTGTTTCACAGTAAGACTGGCAAACAATACATTTAATTTAAAAAGATCTTCAGCACCCTTTCTCCAATGGGAATTAAGTTCGCTACATTGGACTGAAGTAAAAATAAATAAATCAAGTTTGACCATTCCAAGCAAGTACTTCTTGATGGAAAGGATTCTCAAACCGATGAAGAAAGAAGAAACAAAAAATCCTTAACACTCCGTACTGACTCGGTTCACCCCGGGAGGGAGATTACTTCTTGCCTCACAGAACCACACCTATGCTTCTGTTGAAACTTTCAGAAATGAAAAAAGCAGATCAAAGCTTTAAATGCTCTTATCTTCAGGATTACGTTATGATGCAATCTATTTTATTACTGCACTCTGTAGCTTAGCAGTGTCTGTTGTTTAGGACGGTAACTATTTCAGAGATAAGCTTTAATTTCTTTAGCACTCATGAAAGTGAGACATTAAACTAGACTGAAGTTCCTTTTCCAAAGAATAATCTAAACAGCAAAGTCAATATACGGATTTGCACAGACTTCAGGTAACTGTACCAAACTCCTAGCACAGTGCGAGCAGTTTTGCACTGCTCTCTTGGCGCAGCCCTGCAGCCACTGCCAGGCTGACCCCTCTGACACCCCCTAAGACAGCCCAGTGCTTCTCCCACAAGAAATTCTATGACATGGCTACACAGTGTGATAAATTAATACATCCCCGTAATTGCAAATAACAAATCCACTTCTGCATTATGCTTAAAACAGGATTTGTTTGCTAAACAATAGCAACAAAGAACCCCAATCTTAGAAAACAGCATGTGAGGCTGATGCTCCTGAGTGCAGCCGCTCCTCCTTCACCTCCAGCTGCAAAACCCTGGCAGAAGCAAAGGCAACAGCAAAACCAGCAGCAGTTGGGACTCTACATTTGAGATGCAGGATCCGTATCATTCTTCTCAAGATACTTATGGCAGGCTTGTGGAAGAAGAGTTTAGCAAATGACCCAAGAAAACTAAATTTCAGATCGGATAACCGCTACAAGGATGCTGCATTACACCAAATTTCTCAGTCTTTCATTTATCTGTCAGTTCTTCTCTGTCCTTCCTACTGTCATCATCCTGTCTAAAAATACCAGCCTTGTTCACATTTCTTTATTTTCACCTGCCTTCTTTTATCTCCTTTCTGCATAGAGTCTGGTATTTTGAATCTATTTGCTCTCCCCTTATTTTCCTACTGCTGCCCAAAATGAAATCATGGAGCCACATTTGCATCTCTGATTAACATGTGGCCTGCTCTTCATTACAGGCTTGATTTGACATCTGTCTTCTATACCTAACAACACCCATTTTTTTTTCCCATTTAAATTGTTCATGTCATCTATCGCCAGAGAAAACTTGCTGGGGAAATTCAGGTATTAACTGCGTATGTCGTTCTGAAAGCACACAGGACGTAAAGGTAGAAAGATGCAGTGCCTTCAGAAATACCTAAGCAGCTTCTCCTTCGGAGGCTCTTCAAACACCATAGCAAAGCCATCCTCTGGTCAGCTGCCAGAAGAAGGGAAAAGTCCTGCCCTCCCCTTCCATGTCTCCCACCTTAGCACTCCAGCTCATCTGACCCTCAGTGAGCCAGGTCAGAGAGAAACTCATCCTTTGTTCCTGTTTGCGTGTGGGGCTTAGCTTTGTGCCAGTTCAGTTCCCTAAATTTCCTCATCGCAAGATGAGACATATGCTAAAATCTGGCAGAGCAGAAATGAGGAGGAGGAGGGGAAGAAAACTGACTCTTTCTGCAACAGCATGTACCACTTAAGCTCAACACTTCTGCTAAACCGCTCTGCAGCAGCACTCCTGTTAGTTTGGTAAGAAACTCTAAAATTGGCTCGCACAATCTGACCGTCTCGTAGGAGAAACTCTTTGTTCTTGCTACAGATCCTCAGCTACAACAGCTGAAGATGCCAAAAGTAAAAGTACACAAAACTGGAGACATTCAGGAACTTTGAACCTGGCTGAATACGGGAGACTCCTTGGTCCGCCACGTCGCTCCCAACTAGAGCAGCGATCTTGTATGAAATGCCCGGGGTAGAGGAATGAAATGGTGATAGGAAAACATCACACCACTGCTCAACAGAGTGGCTCTGATCCATACTGGCACCAAAATCTTAAAAGCCATCTTCCACACTTCAGCAAGTAATTGCTTACTAGCATATCCACCGATGTGTTCTCCGCAATAGCTCAAAATGAGAGCTTCTATTACCTCCTCTAAAATACTAAAAAGTATACACATATTAACTTGTATGGTATTACAAGTTTAGTTTTAATAAGATCAGTCTTATCAAATCCCCTTAGGTTCCTTGTTTAGAAGCATAAATGTAATTCCTACTTCTTGGACAATCCCTTCTGATTTTTTTTTTTTCCTCTTAGATGGAGTATACCGACTTGCCAAGCCATGTGGGAACTTGGACAGGCAACATTAGCTGCAACACTTCACAGATGTTTAAAGGAATACTCATCAAAAGCAAATTTACCATTTTTTTTTTTAAAAAAAGGTCTGTAATTGGCTCAAAGACAGAAAGGCAAAAAAATACTGAAGGATCTTGATAGTGGCTCAAAACCCAATAGTTTCCCATGTGCAACTCAGAAGTTGAGTTTACGAAGAAGCCATTTATTGACCACAACTCTTTGGCAGAGCTGTATTCCCAGGCCAAGCAGAAGCAGTGAGTAATGAAAGGAGGAAATTAGGTGTTTTATAAATGCTTAATTATCACTGTTCTTCAAGGAGACATACGACTCAGGATAAGAACCAAATAAATTAAATCGCATTGGTTTACATTCCAACAGAAACATTGTGTGGTTTCTTCAAACAGCTGGAATTGGACATGTTGCATATCATTAAATTTCCATGGGGTCAGTGCTTTTCTGACCTATGATGATATTTACAGAAAGAGAGACTATGCTGGCAAGAAAAAAAATTTCTATCAGATCATATTTCCTCATACCCACATTATAACTTTATTAATGTTTCAATACTCATACCCAGACAGAAGAAAAAAAAATTAAACATGGAATTGTCATTACTGTACAAATAATTTTCCTTTTTTTGTGTGTTAATATAAGCAACAGCTATTGGCACCCACAAAATACAAAGCTGATGTTTTAACAGACACTGTGATGCATCTTCTAAACACTACACAGTAACTTTCTAGTAGAAACTCCTGTCTTAGCTAAAAAGAAGGAAACTTTCCCTTTCCCTAGCAAGGATTCACCCTAAGGCCTCATAACAATTTAAAATAGGCTTAGAGACCTTCAATCCAATACCCTGTTTTCAGTCTCAACATTAAGCCAGATGCCTCAAGAGCTCTGAAAACAAAAAAAAAATCTAAAAATTTCACCTTTCCAACTTTGTCCATCAGCAATTTGCAGTAACACCCCTTGCGTGAAATTCTCACCCCGCTTAAGTAAAAAAAAAAAAAAAACAAACCAAAATTCTTTTGAAAATCATGCAAAAAATGGAACGTCCCAGTAATCAAGAAATATTTCCCCCATCCAACCTTGGGGCATTGCCCTGCTATGAATTCAAGCAAGAATCACCTTCCTGACAGCTTCAAAGCTATGGAGCAAGAGAAACTGTCTTTCCCTCTTTCCCTTATTTTTGCCTGCAGAACTGACAACTGAAAATATGTGCATAATGCCCTTTTAATTGCAAAGACAGACTTCCAAACATGAACCTATTCTGTGCCACCAATCTAGACAGATCAGCCCACTGTCTGCTACTAATATGCTTCATATGCTGTCTGCTACTGATAAGCTTCATATGCACTGTTATGGTGAAATAAACACATCTGTAGTCAATGTTTCTGATTTGCAGGTATTTCAAAGTAGATGGATGAGAGGGAAATGGGGGGGGGGGTGGTACACAACACAACATGGGACAACACAAAAGAAAAAGAAACCTCCCCCCCCAAAAAAAGAAAACGAATGCCCACAAGAGAGTAGCACTACCGCCACAAGAAAAAGCAGTAAGATATAGCACAGGAAAGCTACAGAGCCATCCGTAAGGGATGCGGATGACCCAAAACATACAGAATGACACCAGGCGTACTACCTATTCACACATACACCCAGTCACGCACAGAGACGTAACGAAGACCAAAAAGACCTGAAGCCCCTAAACACTCAAACCCACCCAAACACCCAAATCCTACTAGTAGCCTCTGAGCTCTCAGGAGCACCAGTCCCAAGAAAGAGTCACACTTGCACCCATCCATCTGCAGAGGTGCACTCGCAGATGCTAGGGCTGTGGTTTCAGTGCCTTTAACTAGATGCAAGTCCAACACTGCCAGGGCGTGATTGCTGCCTTGTTCTGTCCCTCCTCCATTTACTGCTAACACCTCTCCACGAGCCAGTGCCAGCACAGAAGCTGGATCAAGGAACTGACCTACTTCTGAAAACATCCCTCCCCAAGAATAAAAACTGCATCAGAGTGGAAACTGCCAGGAGTTAAAGAGGACCCAGGACAACTTCAGCAAAAGTGGGATAGATCTGAGCCAGACAGGAGCGTCTATACAAGCACGGTCTGAAAAGGTGGAGGAGAAGAAACAGATTAGCATGGACATTTCCTCCTCAAAAGGGGTGAAATGTAACAGCCGTATATTTATAATAGATTTTTCTTTACTTAGGGTAATCATCACACCTTACGCATAGTGTATCTTAGGCTTATAATATTATTTATTGAAGGAACAGCTGCTACCAGTCCATCTCAGAGTTACATAGTGTAAGATGTTTGGGAGATGTATCTGTAAAGAAAATAGCAGACAGCTTACTACAATAACTCTGTATGGGAAGGCAGAAAAAAGAATGGTGAAACGCAGCAGTAGAGGTCCGCTGTGTTGTCCCCACCAGGACACCTTCCATGCAAGACCACAGGTGCAGGAGAGGTAACATCACTACAGACCACATCCAGCACTACACAGCCCTCTTGGAAGTTTTTTGGGCTTCAGTAAGGCCGAGAGTTGGGCCAGTCGAGCTTCACTCCCTTCCCTAGGCAGAGCAGAGGGACTTGTGCAAGCGTGGTTAGCTGGTCCTTTCGTAACCTTAAGGAGCAAACCACAAGCACAGAGCACAGCATGCTGATGATAATGTAAAACATTTTCCTTGTCTTTTATACCTCCAATTTAGCAGACGTCTTTTGACATCTTGATCACATGCTAAATGGCAGTCTGCTAGTTCAGCTATAAACCAAAAAAGGCAGTAGGACTACCCTGCATACAGCCATTGCATTCATGTATTTTAGAGTACGGAAGAAACAATCGTATTTTTGGCACAAACTCTACGCTGGTGGAACACGCTGATTTAAGTTGAGCCGTTCATCTAGTCCATCATATCTGTGAAATTCAAAATTAATCTAGGGGAAAATGCAGCATTGCAGCTTCATTAAACACTGCAGTACACATTTACCTAAATATGTATTTATGCAGACAATCCTCTTCCATTTTCATCCTTTTTCCTCCCTCAGCCTTAAAGCAGAAATATCCTCCTTCCACAAGAAAACCATGTTACTTCAAAAGGAGTTGGAAAATTTATCATAAAAGCAACAATATACTGAGATCCTGAGGTTTTTCATTTCATTTCGAGACATGCAAAAAAAGGTCCGCGCAGGAAAAAAATGAGGGGACCTTTTTATTATCAGCAAAAGAAAGGTAGGCATTATCTTGCAACATATGCTCCAAGTTTTATTAGTTACTTGATTTGAAATATATTTAAATGGTAGACTACAGTCTGGCCTAAAAAGCCCAGGTGCCTTTCTCAAGAAGGTTTCATGGTGAGCATAGTGAGGTTTAACTGCAGGATAAATATACCATCAGTAGTAGACCCTGCATTTGCAAAATCTAAGCCTTCATTGAAGCAAATGAGATTTAAGCACCGGCAGACAGAGCGAACTAATTCAACTTTTGCTATGGACCAAAAGCTAAGTAAAACAAAAGACATCAATAATCAATGCAAAGAGCGCTAATATACCATTCATCCAAACTTTTAAGCATGACTGTGCACATCTAAGAATATACCAACACACATTTGCCTTGAAAATGTCATTTGTTTTTAAGGACAGTCTGTGCTGCCAAAAATCTGCATGTTTTCCATGATGTTTCATTAAATGGATCGTTTTCCTCAGAGCAAAATGTATGGCTTTTTAAGCAGCTGAATTTAGAGTAGTGCAGGTTCAAAATTCATTTTGTTCTTCAATACAGTGGCTATTTGGTTTGAGAAACTAGAAAGAGCACATTATGCAGCCTAGATAAAAACAACAATTCATATTAGGATGAAAATGACAAGGTAATGTGGAGAGAAACCATTATCACAGCAGCAAGACCATTTTCATTGTGTCTCAAATTCTCTTCTCAGAAGAAAAGGCCAAACTTTTTTTTTTTTTTTTTTTTTTTTTTTTTAAATCTTCAGCATCCCTGCCAGTTTAACAAACCCTTTAGCAAACCTCTAGAAGCTCTCAACAATGACAAAGACTAGAGAGGAACCACTGCCATCAGTCCGGCCTGCCTGATTCTGCCTGGCATGGGCCCCAGGGCAACAAGCACAGAGGGATTATCCGAGATGATGGCAGTAAGGAGCCAAGCAAGTACATAAAAAGGAAGACAGGGCAGTCGTTTGATGGCCCTTTTGGCCCATCTACAAAACAGCAGACTTGAGGACTACTTTGAAGCCAGAGATTGTGGGGAAAATCAATGTCAAAGCCTTACTATGGTCACATTACAGCTTGTACTGGATCTGGCTAACAAGTGGCTTTGGGCTTCACTAGCAACTTACCTAAATACGTGGCATAAACACAGAAGATTTGAGCAAATTACAAGATCATCCTTTTTGGAAGTATTATGATTAGAGATTAGAAATGTCAACACTGTTCTGTCAACAGCTATAATGAATTATCTGTTATCTGAATTTACCCTACTATTTTCTGCTCCATGTAACACAAAGATATAGTTAAGAGCATAATAGTGTGCACTTGTAATTCATTTTTTTATTTCCAGGGAGGACTTCTGTAAGAAATACACATTCAGTGCAAGACACTCATGGATCTCGGTGATGTTTAGGCTCCAGGGTCCCAGGTTTACGCTCCATCTGCTCAACCATGTATGGGATATCCAGACCCATAGTTTTACTATAGTTTTGGTTTCGTCTTGGGAAAAAAAAAAACCAAATAATTTTCAGAACTACTCCTTTCCATTCTGTTCAACTCCATGCATACTTAAAATGGAAATGAGCACCTCCAAATTAAATTAAGTGGGGAAAAAAACATGCACGAGACAAAATGAATTTTTTGCCAGCTGTGAGTGTTGTTTTTACAATTCATTTTGGACACTGAGTTCAGCACAGACTGCAAAATAATTTCAGTCCTTCAAGGAACTCATATAATGTACCCTAATTACTAGACATAAAATTCAGCACACAGCAGCTGTTCAAAATTGCTAATAAAACATACACCAATATCTTCCATCTGAACACTCGTTCCGTTTAAACAGGGAACTGAGCACACCTAAATTAACTTCCTACTCTGCATATTCATGCAACTCTGAAAACACATACTTTGCCAAAGGGCAGGCTCCAGATCAGTTTTATGAAAACTGTTTAGCAAGACAAGGAGCAGAGTGGCCTCCAGCACGAGCACAGCCTGCCCCGAAACACACCTTCCTTCAACAGTGATATGGCATGCTTGAACGTGTGTGGGTGGGGTTACCCGGTTTCTTCCCCGAAACAACAAAAAGTAAAATCCAGGAGCAGCAGTCCCCACCTGTTTTAGGACACCAGCTAACCACCCATCAGGGGCTGTTAAGAAAGAAACTTCCCCTAGGGGGCTAGTTACCCAGTAATTGTGTATGGCAGGGTTTTTCCAACATCCCTCTGAAACAGCTGCTACTGCAATTATCAACAGCAAGACTAGACTGGCCAATGGTTTGATTTGAAGCATCAGCTAGTACACTCACAACACATTAAGGATTTTGTCATGCACACAGGTGTAACTGCTCCATTTACATTAATGCAACAACATTGCTCTAGCACCTGCAGCACTTACATTTGACAGCTGTTTGCAGATCAGGCCCATGCTGTTTTACTTTTCAGTAACAGGTACAATTAATATAGCGGCATGTTATATTTTGAGATTAAGAAACCACAAGTAAATTGTACTTCTCTAACCAGCATCTCATTCCACCCAAGAAAGCTTGATTTTGCTATATGTAAAACCAAGAAAAGCCACCAGCTTCGGCTGAACAAAGGAGAACGTGCACATCTGAAGGCAGAGGAGCTGGATGTGCCCTGCTTCCAGAACCACTTCTTGTGACCTCAGTACCAGAGTTTAACTGAACTCAGGGAAGTTAGAAGGTAGCACTCAAGTATCTTCTATTTCCTTTCAAATATGTACAGTCTGAGCTTTGTCATCTTTAAACTGTGCGATGCATTGTCCAAATATAAATCCAGACAGTTCTGTGCTGCACTGAGCTCCCACTCAAAAGAAGCAAAGCAACAAGTGACATACATCTTTAAAACATGTAGGCGGTTCTGCTTATTCCCCGTTCCTCCCTTTCTGCCCCTAAAATGCTCCTCTACTGATACTTCCTGCAGCAAGGCTTCAAAATCCTCCTACGCTGGCAGTGGATGAGGAGAGGCAACGATGACAATCTCAAGGAAAATATACAAGGCTCCCAGTAAACGTAAGCCCTTCTGTACTTACTTCATGCACCTTCCAGTCCAGTGCCCTGCCCACCACCCAGGCATGTGGCCTGGCATCGTCAGGAAAAACTCTTTTAAAACAGCTTATAGGGAGGCAGAGGAACACATCTATTTGTAGTTCTGCTGAAAGGGGAGATTTTATTTTTTGGTTTTTGTGAGATGCCTTCCATGGAAGAAAACAAAGCCAGCGGCTATACAGAGTATCATTTCGGATTAACTGGAGTTTCCTGATAAAAGTTACTAACTTGTATTATTTTAGAGCCAAGGAGACACAGAGCAAGATCTCCACTGTACTTGCCCAGTGAATCTCTGCTCAGCTGGCTCCTTTCAATATGCTCCTGGTGTAGGAGAAACTGGGTGCATAGCTTAACTCTACAGGATCTACCGCAGCAGGGCGTCATCTCTTGCACTACAGCCATAATCGCAATGCCTGTTGCAGAGCCACACAATGTATCTGCAACAAAAACCAAGATGGACAGATTTCTCATTGGAGATGCAGGGAAAAATCTTACCTTCTCTTGTTCCCTGTTGTTTCATGGCTCTGCTCAGAGCTGGGGAAAAAAACCGGTACCTCAGCAGAGTGGTACTAACAGCTGCTGCTACAGCAAGACCAAAGAACCAAGGAAGCTGCCATGGTGCCAGGGAGCATGAAGAACAGAGATTCCGGCAAAGTACTTGTCTGCTTGATTAGCAGAGCCTATACACTCAGCCTCTGCCTATACTGAGAAAAAATGCACCCCAAGAAACAACAGTCCTTCTTTTGGGGAAAAAAGCAGCACGAACAGGAGAAAAGGAAGGAAGGAAAAGGTCGTATTTGGCAAAAGTAATCAAAAAGGAGATTTTTACATGCATACTTTTCCAATGCAAGAGGTACCACATCTCAGCCTTGATGCCTATTGCTTCCTGCTAATGGGAAAATGCAAATTTACCCCGTTCCCTGGGCCTGATAGCAAGCCCTGTCTTGCAGCCAATGTAAACAGCAGAACGCAAGAGGAAAACCACCTCAGTTGTTACCCCCAGGATAAGCATATTTGGAGCATCAGGCAACAAGGGGTTCCCCACAGCCAAGAAGCCATTTTGAGTTGCATTTATTAGCACTTCTCTGTAAATTCATTTCTTTGGTAGAAGTGGGTGCTTTTATTGGACTCTTCTGTTTCTCTTGTCAGGTCATGGGAAAGCTAAACAGAAGCAAAGCAGTACTGCCCTTTCCTGGCCAAAGTCAAAGCCCACCACGCTACAGACCTGGCTGCAGGGGCGCAGGGAAGACTACGGAGAAGAGTCATACTGAACTGGGAGCTTCTTTCCACTCTGCCAGGCTGGATCAACTTCCATGTGGTTTTTCATTTTAACTTGCTGTCAGCAGATCCGACCTTCCTAATATTTGCTATCTACTTCTGAATTTATTACCAGTATTAAAAAATAGGGGCTCACATGATTCCTCCCCACCCCCAAACCAGCTGCTAACAGACAGCCCCGGTGCTGCCACGTGTTCTTTCACCCCAGACCAGCCTGCCCCTTCTCCACCGGTGTCCTACAGCCAGGTGTACTGTGCAGCTCAGGTGTGTGTGGGGAGTAAGGATAAGGCAGGACAGCCAGGACATCGGCAGTTTCCCACAAACAGATCACCTACTGGTGAGCACAGAAAGGAAAGGGTTTTTAGCGAAATCCCCACATCAGAATTGCTCATCTGAAGTTAATGAGAGCACACTGCCTAATCATACACCCGTAGTAACATAGAATGACTAAAACCAGTAAGATGCCGGACCCATTTTTAGGGAGTTGACCTGCCAGCATCTTGCCCCACAACAAGGCAGAACCCCTGACACTATGCTTTTAACCATAGCTAGAGACAGTCCAAAATCTTGGTGCAATCATCTAATATTAAGCTAATGAACTGTCAGCACAGAGATCAAGGCTACCATCACAGTGGAGTTTAAATATTTACCCTTAAAAACACAAGTAACAGAAGGTCTCTCCTCTGTTTCTCCAGTCAGTAGAAAATTTCAGACTCACAAAAAACCTGAGGTTAAAAGGGAGCTACAGAGGTCATCTAGACCTTCCTCTGCTCCAAGCAGATGGCTTACATCTGAACCAGATCATGGTGCTTGGGCCCTTGCCCGGTTCAGCTCTCCCAGTCTCCAAGTATGGAGACTCCACAGCCTGTGCGGGTGCCTGTGCCACTGCATGGCCACTCTCACAGTGAAGAATTTTTTCCTTCTATGCAGTCACAGCTTTCCTTATTATTCCCTTTGTCATCTAACAGTATATGGCTACTACCTTCTGACTGCTTTCGCTTTCCTCTTCACTTTATTTTTAAGACTTTTTTTTTTTTTTTTAAATGCCACCCAAAATTTCAAAGTCACCTGACACTCAGCTGAGATTTGCAACTCCCAGTCCTTGTTCTGGAATCCTTCCCTACCTGCAGCATTTGTAACTGAATTGCCAACCTACTGAGCTACTCATGCCTTAAAACCACCCAAACGTTCTACTCTTACTTCCTGTAAATTCATGTATTTCTTTCTGTAAGTAGAAATATCTACTACCTTGTGGACTTTTATTCACTGACTGTCTACTTCCATCTCCTTGTTCCTTCCCTCACCCTCAATAAATTCACTATGCATAAATCAACTTTATTTAGGTAATTCAAAAGAGACAATGGAGAACCAGAAGAAACCTCTGAAACCTTACTAGTAGGTTAGGTTTGGTATTTTTGTTAGTGGTAAACAAAAATATTATGAATCTCACAAAGTAGTATTTTTAGTAAAAACACAAAGCTGCTGGTGAAGAATCAGTTTTAGTAGCCATTACAATTTCTTCCTTAAAATGCGTATTCTAGACCAGAAAGCCCAAACTCAGAAAAACATGAACAAAACACTGCAAGAAACAGAAGGAACAATCAATGGGTGAAAGGACAGGAGTGAAGATGCTAAGAGAGCACAGATCTGAAGAGTGAATTATCTTGCTTCTTAAAAGAGGCATTTTCACAGGAATTGGTTTGACATTTAGGAAGCAAGACAGCTACTGCTATGGCAATAAGCAATAGCCCCTGCTTTTAAAAAAAAAAAAAAAGGCAGAGACAGTGTAGAAAGACATAAGGACTAAAGCAACTCAAGCCGTGCCCTTTTGTTTCATGGCATGAAATCCGCATTTTCTTTTCAAATTGTCACACACTGGTACGAGGTTATCATGCTATCACAGCATGGAGACAAAACAAAATTAGATCCACAATCTGTTCTTAGGACATAAGCGACTGGGTAATAAGTTTCTGCTCTCAAATATGAAATCACTCATTGTGACTTCATCTATAGGGCAAGCTTTTCCTATTAAGAAACTCTGAATGGTTCAGTGTGCAGCAGAGACCAATAACGCCGGACTGACCCAGTGTATTTCAGTATCATGGTAGGATGACAGACGACATATTACAACTGACTCTTTCAAGATCAGCCCAGAAAGAACAAAGACATTTTAAATAATAAACTGTCACCTCAGCTTTATTCAAAATACTTTATAAGCAAGAAGTTCATTGTGCATATACTATACAAAGTTATCCCACAAGAGCAGAAGAGATAGGGACAAAACTGTCCAACAGCCTCAATGACCCCCAGCAACCAGGTTTTGAAGCTGTTTTAACAGGCGCTGTGGAGAACCTCTTTAAAAAGGACAAAAGGACAATGGAGCAGAAGAGAAAAAAAAGAAAGGGAAGGTCCCTATAGACTTAGCTCTCCGACATGCGCCTGCACTTTGGTGCTTCAGAAGAAGAACCACCGCAGCTGTTCCCGAGGACAGTACTTACTTCTTGGCAGTACTGGAGAATCCCTTCCTTTGTCCCGATGCAGGTCTTGGTGCCGGAGGGGTCTGATTCCCACTTTCCGTTCTGCACATTCATGTGCATGTTGAGTTTCCCACAGAACATGGCGATTTGAGGCTCTGCCAACAACCCAGCGTTTCCATCAGCAGGCACCTGGAAGGAGAAGGGGGAAAATTAAAAAAAAAAAAGTATTAATCTCACGTCTGATAGTTCAGTCCATCCAAAGCAGGAACAGCTGAAGCAAGCCCGAACCAAACTCTAGGCTTACCCACCCGTGGCAGCAAAAGCTGAAATTGTTTGATTCGGGCAGATTTGAGACACGTAAACAAGGTCTTCACAGAAATCCAGACCATAATAGTGTAACACAGAGTTTAAAGCTGTAAACAAACTCTTCTGGGGCCCAAAATGATCACCTTATCAACTTGGGCTAAACACAGAACAACATGCATAACTGGAGCAGGATAACAGAAATTTAGTTTTCTGAACATAGTTGGTATACTGCTCCAGGGAGGAGGGTGTCACTAATAATTAGCAAAAAAGTAACAAGTTTTCCTCAAGAATTTGTTTCCTAAAAAAAAAATGAACAAAAAACAAAAAAAAAAAACAACCCCAAACCACCACCAAAAACCAAAACAAACAAAAAAAAAACCCTCACAGTGTATCTTTTTTCAAGACCCTCTGCAGCTCATTCAAATGTTGAGCACACAGGCTGTATGGTACCATGCCTTACAAAGGCGGTGCCTTAAAAGCAGCAGCTTCTACCCAAGCTCTGTTTTGACTGAGCCTTAAAAACGCAGCGGCTGGGACGGTATCAGAACGGGACTGCTCACAGCAACGCATGACAACCGAATACCATCTACCCGGAGCAGCATTAAAGCACCCAGGCTTAACCCAGGCCACGGGCAGCGCTCCTCCTCGGCCCGCGACGCCCCGACCCGGCCCGCGCCAGCCGGCTGCCCCCCTCCTTGAAAGGCCCGAGCGCCGCTGGGCTGCGAGGCCCAACATAGCGCTGCCCTCAACCATCTCCCCATTAAATGCAATTCTGGAACACCTGCGAGCTCCCTACCTGCATTTATAAATCAACTTAACCCTGCTCCCCCCCAAAACCTCACCATTGGTTTAAATCCCTCCCACGGGGCCACAGCATTTAAGGCAAATCAAGAGCTCTTTCTTTCAGCCCTCTGCCCTCCGGCGTAGCCAACCTCGGAAGGCATAAGCGGAAAGCACTCGCTTCAGTGTCACCGTCTGAGAAACACAACGCAAAGATGAATTTCTCTTCGGGTTATGTTCCTCAGGAGAGCAGTCAATGGCTCTCCACTGCCCCTCACGCTCCAAAGGCGAGCCGGTCGCATTTGAGGTACAGCAGAGTACGCAATCAGGTTGTAAGTATCTCTTTTTTAACCTTCTAATCTTTTAGCTAGAAGGCTTCTCGAGGGGAAAATTGAAAACATTTCAAAAATTCATGAAAAAAATGAAGAAACAGAATTACTGTCTTACAAGTGGTATGCAAACCCTGTATCTTAGTTCCCCCACTCTTTGTTTAAACAAACACAAAAAAGGTCATGAATTTTATAAGCCTACAGTAATAAAAAAATATCACCCCAAGAAACATTGCGGGAGTCAACATCTAACTACCCTAACACATTAGCTTAGCACTGTAAGTTAAAATGCCACAATTAGAACAAGTATTTCATTTTGTTTAGAAAAGGAGAGAACACTTATTTTCCTGCCGCCTTTAAGATGTTAACATGTTACCACAATTTAACTTTAAAAAAAAAAAAAAAAAGCAGGAACACTTCTACTGGCAGAGATTTCCTTTTACCATCTCAATTTCCCTTCTCCTGTGGAACTAGGAAGCTCTGTACAATTTAAGAGTCAACCATCACTGTCCTTCCACTGGGTAATTAGAGAATTTTCCAATAACTGGGATGACACCTTTTCTGGCTTGCCTTGATCAGTACAACTATGACATGCTTACGCCTTCTTACATCTTCAGAAATCCTGGAGAGCATCTCAAATGTGACACATCTATAACAAATACTTGCAAAAAATCCTCCAAATTAATGATTTTTTTTTTCTTTATAGATGCAACACAACCCTA
The DNA here is from genome assembly GCF_030463565.1 of Pelecanus crispus. Taxonomy (NCBI): domain Eukaryota; kingdom Metazoa; phylum Chordata; class Aves; order Pelecaniformes; family Pelecanidae; genus Pelecanus; species Pelecanus crispus. The sequence goes on from NC_134643.1 coordinate 119,580,648, forward strand.
TCAAAATTTCGATAAAAATAGAAGCAAGTCATTCCACGGGTGACGTGTGAATGTGAACCTTATTCACAGTCGGCTCCTCCAGCTGGGATCTCTATTAAATTAATAAAGCACACAGCAGTCATACTGTGGCAGATTTTAAATTTTTTTCACTCGAAATCATAAGTTGTAAATTCATGGAGACCTTGCCTTGTGGCTTTACAACAGGGAGCTTTTTGGTTGTTTTTTGCCTTAGTTAGGAAGACAGCTAAAGTTGGGGGAAAAAAATGTGGCTGTTTACTCAGAGTGCTATCAATTTAACTCTAAACATGACAACCTATGCCTGTCTACTTAAAATCTCATTCCCTTCAGAAAAGACGTGACATCTCCCAGCTTAATGAAATTACCAGAGCAAGTCATGATCACATTTAACTTTCTGTATTTTGAGCTGACAGAGCTATACTAATGAACTGCTCAGCACAGCACTTCATCTTATTGATTGGGACAGCTAAATGTTTCCAATCATAAAGAAATACCAGAGCAATTAACATACACTGTAAACAGAACTAAAGCATTTAGATTATGATCATGAATAATTCAAATACTCAATTTCCCAAGTTGAACTCTGTTAAGAGTGTCCTTAAAGCAAGGATAGTAGGTTAATGGATTTGTCTGTTACATCTCCGGCTAAGATGCAACACTGAGCTCTCAAATTAACTTTTTGTAAACCCCCAGAGTGGAAATAACACCTTTTTAAACAGTTCAGATCAGGAAGAAAGGACACATGTTAAACTATTTAATAGCTGAAAGTAAGTGCTTGCTATCACTGTGTAGCCCTGGTGTTTAAACTAAAAGCCTCTCACCTTTAGTAATGAGCAGCAATTTTATACATTGCATTTTCAGCATGGCATCTGCGAAACTTGCAGTGACACTGCAAAGTTTTAACAGCAGAACAGACTCATTGATGAGACAGCCTTTGTGCTATCTCCCTGCTCTTCTGCTAAAATCCCAGATTTTTGCCATCTACTTCATTTCTAAAGAAAATAAGAAGCTGATCTGCTATGGCACTTCTGATTGAAAACTGGCAGCTTCCTGTTTGTCAAAAAATTACTCTTGCTGCAAAATCCACAGAAACAGCTGACATTAATGGAGGCTCTTCTGCAGAGATGACGGTCAAAACACCAGTCAAGCCTGGGAGCATTTTTTGATACGAAGGCAAAGGAGGAGCGTATTACCAGATCTGACCTTGGCCTTACCTATCCTAGATTTAGAGCTTCTGCTGAGCCTTTTGATGACACCGGAGCAAGATACTCCTGTTAAGAATGTAGGACTAAAAGATTTCCCTTCACTCCATTTTGCAAGCATATGCTTCACAACAAACATTGTTACTTCTATTTTCCCAAGAGTGCACGTGTCCAACACAGCGACTGACAGTGATTCTAACATTAAAAAAAGGAAAACATACAAGTTTTTCTCATCTTTGGCCAAAAACCTGCAGCTCCTGCATTGTTATATATTGCATTCTACTCTTCTACATATTGTTTTCCTCTGCAATCATTTGGACTACCACAAATTCACAGGAAAAAGCTGAAATCCATAAAGCTAAAAATCCATTCTTGGTCCAAAAGAATTTATTATGCTAAGTAACAGATAGTTAAGAAGAATGTTTCTGATGCCACATTTTCTGGTTTCTTCCCATTTCTCTATGCAGCCCTCCACGGCAAGGCTACATAACATGCAGCCTTTTGTTAATTTTACCAAACAGAGCAAAGCAGGAAATGAAAACTTATTAGCAAGATGCACCACACTGCCCTTCTTGCCAGTGCCCTGCCACTGAACACGGAGCATTCCCAAGGCACCTGCTGAAAACGGTATCTGGAAGAGATCAGTCCTCATAGCCTTGATTTTTTGGGGATCTATTTTAATCAAGGGCACATTCCTAAATTAAGAACAGTAAGTTAAAGCAATTAATTCAAGAAAGCATTGTTGTCATTTAGTTTTGTAAGGCTGATGGATATAAGAGGGGAAAAATAGAGACACATGAAGCCTCTCTCAAGCTCCTCTGGTCTGGACTGGCACTGGTGGGAGTCTCCGACACTTACTGCCTGCGCCTCCTCTCTAACCTGGGGTGTCTCCCACCTACACAAACCCCAGTTTTAGAAACACCTCAGTAGCTCCATATGTTTTAAAAACTTCATTATGGCAAGTAATCCTGAGCTGATAAAGCCTGTGTGCCAATTTCCAACCTTGCACTGTAATTCTGCTCACATATTCAGCGTGGCACCTATTGGTAGGAAAAAGCACAAAAAACAGTAAACAAGGGATAGTCTAACAAAATTACTGCATACCATTTCACCTCTCGTGCAAGCATCCAGAAGCATTCACGTCCAACATGCTCACCTGCATGTCTCATGGTTTTACACAGATGTTCCACCTTCAGCTCTTACTTCAGCCTTTGCCATAGATTTTTGTCTCTCCCCCAACTTAACTGCTCAGAAGACTAAACATGTATAACTTTTCCAGCTGATGTATTTAACATACATCTAGGCTATGCTGCCATTTGAAGACTAAGCTTTACCCAACACCGCAACTATATTTTCACTAGGACAGCGCTAGAAAAGCTTTCCAGGGAATGAAAGGAGTGCTAGGAACTGCTGGTGAGTCTATCCTCAGATCTCCAGGTAAGAGACTAAAAATGCCATATATATTGCATATCACACCAAGAGAAAGAAACAACTTTCTCTTCAGCCCTGTCCCTTCCCATCAAGTTTGCCTGGAAGACCTCAAGCATCACAGCACTTTGGGAAAAAATACAGTTTGGTTTGCTCCCCAGGGACTGCATCATGATGATGCTCACTATCACAGCAAAGCCAAAAATAAAAGATTAAACTTAGCTGAGATAACAACTAATTTCAAGAGAGGTCTCTAGTCTGCGCAAGTTACTGATAACATAAAACTTAATGAACTATTACTGATTTTAACAGAGACATCCAGCAGCAGTTCCATCACAAAGGGGTACTGAACAGCAGTACTCAAAAAAAAAAACGCAAAAAAAGGCAGGAGAGCGAAATGAGAGTAAAACTAGATACGGTGATAAGTAATTTTTCCCATACATGCTGTCATAACTTTTTTAACACATGAATTCATGAATCACTGGTCACATCAAAAGTATATCCAGCTAAAATAAGTGAGTTGGTGAAGAATTTCATGTATCATTCGAGTTTTCTTCACAGCCGATGATTTAATTCATTTACATTGATTCCCCGCCAAGAAAAATTATCTGCATCACAATGCAATTAAATAATCTAGAGCACCAATCTACACAGATAAGCAGCTTCTACACTGTAATGCTGAATAACATAAAGCTACAGTCCAGTTTGTTACAATAACGCCTATAGCAGCAAATCTCTCCTTGACTAATCCTAAAGCTCTCGGGCAGATTAGTCTCCCAAAGAATAACTCATGCGACACAAATTACATTAACAGCAACTATTTGCTTTATTAGTATTCTGCAAAAGTAAAAACTCCAAGCATATTAATGAAACTGTAATCCCATATTATTTTGTCTACTTTGCATCTGACCTCAAAGAAGTAGCATGTGCTTTTTCTCCTGCCTCTTGGCAAATCATTAAATAACACTTAGACCAATTAGCACACCATCTCAAGCTAACTCCAAAAGTTATGCTCAGGTTTTCACAGTATATCCAGTTTTCAAAAACCAAATAAAACACTACTCATCACTTCTACAAGACATACGGACCAGAGATCAACTTCCAGAATGGGAACTACCTAAATCTGAAAAAATGGCAACTACAGGATTCTGGAAAAAATTACCTCACTCAATCATACACTATTGAGAGCTCTCTGGAAATACATTAGTCTAATACGTCCGAAGATGTTCAAGCACCAGCCTGACATTTTTGATATAGAAAACAAAACTATTAGTTTGTTATACATTTTTTAATTATTAACTTTCAAAAACATAATGAGGGTACAAGTTCTGAAAGAAAGGATGCATGGCCACGGTAATGCTCAATGCTGACAGCAGGTTCTCTCTTAAAGAGTTTCAGCATTTCAGAGGCCTGTCTTCCAGCCGCAAGACTCATTTCACCTTATGTGCATCTTCCTGCATGCTCGTCTGCTACGTTTCCTTCCTATGAGCAGCTAAATACTGAAGTGCTTAAAATGCTATTTGACAGCAGAGAAATTTAAAATAGCTTTCAAGTATAGGCTTTCAGTATTTTGCCTACTCTCAAAGGCAAAGCACAGTAAGAATACATTCTGTAGGTGGCAATATTAAAAAAATCCAATCAACTGTAAAGACAGGGATCAGAAGACAACTCCGTAAGAAGCAGCCCATCAGGTATATGACTGCTTAAAAGTGATAACTGTTTTGGATGAGGAAAGAAGAGGGACATAATCCAGCTGTTTTCCCATCAGATGATGTCAAAGAAATACTTACAAACCTGGTCAAATTAGGACATAACAAGGTAAATCCTGGCAAAGCCACCTGAATAATGTTGTTTAATTACTGGAGCCTGTCTTTTAAAACAGGTGTTTCATGGTATTTTTCTGTTTGTTTTGAGAAGGAACACAGTCATTCCAAGTATTTATTTGATGTCAAAATGTCGACTTAAATACAATACGGTGGGGGGGAAGACATCATGCAAGTATTAAAAAGATTAAGATGTAGAGAATCTGTTTCCTTCCCACGTTAAGATGCAGTACAGAGATGCCTCTGCTTTCCCCTCTTCCAGCCCTGGCAATTTAAGGCATTTATTTGAGGAAAGGTGCGAAGGGTCTTTAGTGCATCCATGCATTCCACGTCCACACAACATGCTGGATGCCATTTATACAATTTCCAAGACACTAAAAAAGGATTTTGGTAGCAGAGTACAGAGGACTGAAAGAAGTTTATCTAATTACAAAATTTAAAAAAGGAATGCTTTACCTTAACAAAAAAAAAAAAAAAAAAAGCATTTGGTGTTTTTAAGCTCATTACCATTTTATCTTAACATCAAAAGGCCTTTTCCTATCAAACATTATTATTTAAGACAGAAAGCATAGCCCTCTCCTCACCCACTCTCTCTGTCATTGCTTTCTGCAGTTACAGAAGTAATTAGTGTATTTGCTAATAGTTCTTCATAATCCCTATTTCAACAAACGTTGGCTTTGTTCACAACTAAGGTTATACTCAGAAAACATAGGCTGCAAGGTTTTACACTCACGGGGCTTTCCATCAAGGGACCAAAGTAACACAACTTCACTCCAGATAGCTCCGCTATTAACTTACAATTAAGAACTACAACATAATATGAAAATAAGCATCAGACCTTGTATGTGCTCTTATTAAACATCAAAACATCAAAAAACATTCCCCAGAGGTCCCTAAGATGGCTTCTATGATTTAGGTTGTTTTATTCTGCAAACTAACCTGAAGCCACTTTCATAAGCCTTCAGAGTATATTTAATTTGTATTAATTGCTTCATTTTCAATTACTTTCAAGGAGAGAACATTCAGTAACAGCCTCCATATCTCCAACTCACTCAAGAACAACAAATGCCCTCCTTATTTTAGGAGATGATTAAAATAATCCCTCACTGCTTTCCATTTTTAATGCTAATACCAGTTCCAGCCCTTCAACCAAGAAGTCAATGACTACAGTTGTAAGGTTTGACAATAAAAATCAAAAGGGGATTCAAATATTGTGAAGAATTAAGCATACCCAAGTAACACGCTACCCTTCCAACCCATGCCAGTGCTTTCTCCAAACTTTTATTCCAATTTTGCGTTGAACTATGAGGTATCCTATTAACTAAAGCAGCACCAATTTGCATGCAAAGCAGTTTGCTTCCTCTGTGACTATTAACAAAAAAGAAATTCTATTTTTGAAATGGGGCTGCTCATAGCCATTTTTTCCTAAAAATAAAATGCATGTAAAAGGACTTTCTGCTTGGCCTTACACATTTAGTGAGCAAAACATGAGATAACCTTGTCATCCCCTGTGGAAAGATCGAGTTTCTTCCACCGGACTATGTCTGGTCTACTACACCGTACAAGGGAAGATCACTGCCTGAATTCCAGGAGTCTACAGTTCAAACTGGGCAAATGCCATGCTAATATAGGCTTGTGTCACCAGACACAAATCCATGGCTTCTTGCCCGTTGGTTAACCATCAACTTTACAGCAGAGTGTAATAGAATACAGACTGCCAGACTTCCTATTTAAGCCATAAAATACTAGTTCTCCTCCTAGTTTTATTAGGTATCTATACAGAACACAAATGCTTTCAAGACTATTCATATTTAAAAACTTGCTCATGTAGATAGATAAGTAATGAAAAAATCTCTTCCTTTCTTATAAATGCAATCAGGACCAAAAAAAAAAAAAAAGCACCCAAAATTAGAAAAAGAGGAAATATCAAATTACTGTCTCCTCACAACTTTGAGGTGTCTGTTTGTCAAAACCAAGGAAAACTTCCCATCTCCCAACTTCTCCTTTAGAGACGAACAGTGTTGCAAGACTAAGAGGTTGTCAAAATCAACATGAATAATTTAGAAACAGTGTTTTATTGTATAATGTTAATATAGAAACAGCAGCAGCAATTATCGTTGTCAAGAGCCTACAGAAATAGGTTAAAAAACATTTTACTGATTGAGCAGTAAAATTGCTCAGTATCGTTGGTCCCTCCTGGAAGACAAATGTTTCTGGCAAAGCGTAATGAAAAGGGCCAGGTCCCTAAACTACAGAAAAACCTAGAAGACCCGCATCTCCTTTACAAAAAGCCATCAGCTTTAGAGAAGCTCAAGCACTCTGTGAACGAAAAGGCACCTGAAATTTGCTTGAGAAGCAGACTCCATTGAAAAGCTCCTGGAAAATCAGAGATGTTTATTTGCCCTGACCATAACTTATTTCGCCCAAGTGTAAATACTCATGTGCGGTCCCCCTGGCCTGCTTCATAAATAGCGACGCCAAAAAGGCATCACAGCAGCACACTGCCCACTTCTGCACAGCAGCTCAAGGATCACCTGCTCCACAAATATATCAAAAGCAAGTCTGTCTCCAAGGCTGCAGAAGAAGCAATAGTGTTCTCAAAACTATCTTCTGGCAGCCAACCATTCTCCTCACCCATACCCTTCACAAGGTCCCGAGGCATATGTTGTATTTATTCCATACATCTTAGTTTTTAACACTTCCCTCAGGTCATGTTCTAAGTACCAACAGGGTGCTACCCAAACCCAGGCCCAGGCATCTGTCTACCCTGAAATCAAAATAAGTATCAAAAACAAACCAAAAATACGCCAGGACTAAGTGCTGAGCTTACAAAGCTAGCTTATGGAGCAACTGGGAGGTAAGCACTCCCCTCCCCAAAGAGCTGAGCAACCCAGCAACCAAGTGCTTTCAAGAGATATTTGCAAGACTTAAGCAGAAATTTTGCTATCATATCTGTAATGAAGAACAGACCTGCATACACACATGCGAACACACACCCAAGAGAAGAGGGATTTCCCCAGCCAGGGCCCCTGGAAACACTAGCCAGCAATGAAGAAAACCAGAAGAGCAGCAAAAGCCTAGCTCATGTGCAAAGCCTGTCCTCCTTCACCATGCAAACATTTCCGTGCTCCTGAGAGAGACTAAAAAGAAAAAAAAAAGAAAAAAGAAAAGAAAAAACCACCCTAAAATTTAGCTACAGAAATCTACATCTCTGAATGTGGTCATAAATGTGAGGAAAGTATTGGGGCAGGGGGGAAGGGGGAGCAGTATTCCTAGCAAGTCAGATAAGGCAGATTTTTATGTCAGCTACATGAACGTAATAAAAAGTCATTTGTCTACAACTAAGTGCAGTGTCAAGAGTTTCTTACCCACCACCAACAATACAGAGCCCCCTACCAGCAACATGACTGCTTCCAAAAAAACCCCAAAAAACCGAAAAAACACAAAAAGCCCACACTCCCTCAACCTTGAGTACCTTAAATTAAGAAGGATGTGAAGGCCCTTGAATGCATCCAGAGGAGGGCAACAAAGCTGATGAAAGGGCTGGAAGGAATGGCCTATGAGGAGCAGCTAAGGACTTTGGGCTTGTCCAGTTTGGAGAAAAGGAGGCTGAGGGGTGGCCCCATTGCTCTCTACAGCTTCCTGAGGAGGGGAAATGAAGAGGGAAGTGCTGAGCTCTTCTCCCTGGGATCCAGCGACAGGACACATGGGAATGGTTCAAAGCCGCACCAGGGGAGGTTTAGACTGGACATTAGGAAGCATCTTTACCAAGAGGGTGGTCAAATACTGGAACAGGCTTCCTAGAGAGGTGGTCAATACCCCACGCCTCTCAGTGTAAAAGATATTTGGGCAATGTCCTTAAGAACGTGCTTTAACTTTTGGTCAGCCCTGAAATGGTCAGACAGTTGGACTAGATGATTGTTGTAGGGCCCTTCCAACTGAAATATTCTATTCTATTCTAAGCTCTATATAACTTTGGTCACCACCAGACCAGCAGTGCAAGTGGTTTGATATGCATAACGATGTGCATCACTGAAGGTCAGGGGGGACAACGGGGGGAATGGGCACAACACAGACAGATCCAACCAGGTCTCTTCTGGAGTTATCTTAAGAGTCCATAGTCAAATTTATGGATTTTGCCATAATATAACCATCAATGTAACAGTAACTGAAAAACCTCACACCTACCAGGTCTCCCTGGCCTGCAGGAACCTCCGCATGGTTTAGTCACATTTTGTTATAAAAACTGCCGTTTTGGCAGGAAGAAAAATGATGACAAGCGGGTTGACGAAAATTACCCAAGACTGGAATGACTTTCAGGAAGCACCAAATCTAGTGCAGCACCAACTAACACTTAACACAGCGGGGGTGGGGGAATCAAGATTTAACAAGCCAAATAAAAAGTGCATTAAGAAGGTGGAAGTAAAAAAAAACAAAAAAAAAAGCCAATCTTGCTCCCAAGCTGTTCATTTAGATTTTGAAACAGTCTTTGGTCATTTATGTGGCTATATAATATGTTGACTAATAGCAGCAGGGTAAACAAGAAACAAAAAAAACCCAATTCCTGTCAGAATTAAATATCTTTATCTCATTTGAAAAAAAAGATGCAATCCAGCAGGTGTGCAAGTTTGTTGAAAGAAGTGTTTAATGATACCAATAAATATGACAAGTGTTATAATTTCTTTTGGTATGTCTACATGTGCAGAAATGCTATGATACTGCCTTTAAACCTCATCACCTGAAAGCCTGTCATTACCCCAAAACAAACATAAGACTGTTTTACTGAATCGAATTAAGGTTTTGCACTGAAATACATTAATTTTAAACCATCTAATTCAAGCATTGTATTTTCTATTCCAATGCTCAGAGCCACCATCACTTATTTTATCTTGCATAAATACATGAAGTAGAAGAAAAAGAAGAGTATATTTCACAGTAACACTACAGAACTATTCCAAGCTCAGTAATAACTTTTGGGTTCCTATTATACCCATGAAACTCACTCCTATAAAATTGAAACTACAAGGTGAGAGCAAGTATACAAAAAAAAAGCCCTAAACAAGATCTAGTTTTCATTTACATTAAAGCACCTTTTTCTTGCAAAAGGGTACCCTAAGTTGGTGTAAGTTATATTTTAAACCTATTTCAACACGTGTACCTGGGAAGGATATGAAAAGGAAAATTACTATATGCAGAGCCAGACATCATACCATTAAACAAATTTAAGTTATATGTGTCAGTTCAAAATTGAGAAACAATCCTAGTTCAACAAATTTGATAAACAAGTTAACATCTGAGTAATGTCAGTTTCTCAAATGAACTATATCCCTCAAATGTCAGTGCTCTGTAATTTATTGACTTATTGTTAAACATAATAGCAGTCTTCAGTTTTCAGGAATTCATTTGAAGTAGCTGTTGACTTTAAGATAGCTTCACATCTCATTCATCACATTTCCAGCACCTCATTCACTTAAGCAACTCATGGAAGAAGAATTCTTCTGTATAATATCTTTGCCCCTTTTGTATGCTATTTATTTTTTCAACTTTTCCTGCTAAAACTGGGCTGCAAAAGGATAGTTTGTAAGAGGACGCTATTCCATTTGAGGGATGCTTACATCTTATCTCCATTCCATAAAATGTATTAGAACTCAACCTCTCACAGAATTGTTGTCTTTAATTTAGAAGCATTTAGAAGAAGGAAGAAAGGAAGAAAAGGAGTTATTTAAATGACCTCTTGAACACTGTTTTTGTTCTTTTTAGATCCTATATGGGATGCCCATGGGGCAAATCAGCAGACTTGGTTTACAGTACAGTCCCAGAACAGACAGCAATACAGTTTCAAACACCTCTGTTTAAATGTTTGGACTTGTAACTTTCTAAATAAATAGTAACAACAACAACTGTAAAAAAACACCAGTATGAAAACCACAATAGTCAAGTTGCACTTCCAAGCATGACTCATATAAGACTGGCTTATTACTCAGTGCTAACATCCTACAGTTTTTACAATATAGTTATTAGACAAAGTGAGTTAAAGTATATAAGGCACCTGAGTTCCTGAAACAAGCTTCCTTGAAAAAGAGATACTAGATTTTCCATATCTGGAAAAACCTGTAGGCTTACATCATTTTCCTATTGTAGAAAGACAACACTACACTACTGAACTAATTACTCTAAACCTACAAAATTATTAGTGCAGCGCAGGAAATATACAGTGCATTTTGTAAGCTCCTCCAAGAAGGAACAGAAGCTGCAACCCATCTGCTTAGCAGTTTTTTCTTGCGTTACAGTCTGACTGAACAAACCCTTATCTACCCAAGCAGAAATTCACCACGGCCAGAAGAGCTAAAATTTTGCTTGTGAAACAGGACCTCCACCCTGCATGAACTGCATTTCAAAGGGAGCTCTGTGGTTGATATTTCAGTCTCATTATTTATTTTGCATACAGTTCATTACCCACCCTCAACACAGAGGCACAACCTACACTGATAAAGTAACTGCTCCAAGGACCACGTTGCTTATGTTATCCTTCAAACTATGCAGAATGGTATCCTCCTCTGCTGCCATTTGGCTGAACTACAAACATCTGAACGGAGCCATGTGAGAAGTCTGATGTAACTCACTAGTTTTAACATGAAGTGTTTCAGCTATTTTGCACTGTTACAGCACGCCATACATACGCCAAAGGTCCCCCTCATCTTCATTTGATGCAGGACTCTTCTCTGCCCAGGCAGCAAGCCTGTGACTCACAGTCTTCTCTGCAAGTTGTCCAACTGGTTGGCTTACTAAAATTATTATTATTAGTAAAAATAATGATTTCCCAATTTCATTCCACAAACAATGTGAAGATGAATTAACAAGATATTTCTGGCATTCACTGACTTTAACCATTAGCGTTTGGCAAGGTGAGGACTCACTGGCTGCTACAAGGAAGAGCACGTCCGTAAGATCCTTCCCAAGATATTATGCTACCCAAGATGCCAACACGTCTCTAATTAGACAAACCTTTTTTTAGCTCACAAAAATACCCATATGAGCAAGCCAGAAGGAACTAATCTGTCAACACTCAGATTAAACAACATAGCGAATTACCTGGACTACTTTCAAGGCATGTACAGAAGCCTGATACTCATTACCACATGACTGAGTCAAATAGTTCGCTGACAGATTTTGATTCATTTTGAGTTGAATTGAAGGGCCAGCCCTTCAATCCTTCCCCCCATAAAAATGTATGAAATTCTACCCCCCCATAACATCAATACTGTGATGAGAAGGGAATTCATACAGCATTACTAGACATCCCATGCTGAAACAGATCCTGCCCTGGATCTAGTTTTAGGGTACTTGAGTCGCCTGCTACTAAAACAGATTAAAAAAAAAAAAAATCACCCAAACCCTACTGTCCCCCTAAACACAAGCTTTCTTCTACATCACTGTGCACCCAGCTGCTCCTTTTGAGCAGCTACTCCATGTTAGGTCAGGTTTTCATAATAAAAATTTTAAGTACCATGATTTTTTTTCATAATAATCGTGATGCACTCTAGAAAGAAAGTCTGGCCTTCAACCTCTGATGCTACACCCAACTCCCATGGTCTCCAAGATGGAGCCACGTCTCCATCTCTCTGCTTTTTGGCTCTAATAGACAGAGACAGCTTACTTAATTTCATCCACTACACCAAAAACAAGTCCATCATTATTGCATACATAAAATATTAATGATAAAAACCTAAGTAATAAAGAAACCAACCTTCAGAAGTGCTTAACAGAGAAAGGCAGAGGATTCTACAGTTTGCGGAAGAATTATAGTATTCCATCGTTCTCTCAACTGGGCACATTTCAGGTTTCTCCTCTACAATTTGTACTTTTTGCATGTTCTTTTATTCATTAAATGCTACTGTACTATGCATGCCATAGACATGAACTTCATGTCATTGGGCTAACACTAAAAGCAAAAACCTCTTCTTTCCCAGAACTTGCAAGCATGAAACAGGAAGAGGGGAGAAGAACAAGCCGATGAAGACAGACGAAGCCCTCACAGAAACAACCCAACAGCTTTGTTTGGCAGGCTGGGCAACAGTAATACATGATGGGTCACAGCACAAATTCTCCCTTTAGCTGGCATCACTCAACAGATTTATACATACCCTCTGCACAATTGTGATAGACTTAGAAGAGCAAATCATATAAGCCAGGAGTCTTAATCTTATTGGAAATAATAAACAGGAGGTGGTACTGGCTTGACTGTGCAAGCCAGTTACTCTACAGAACACAACTCTTCAGCTTAAAAAACTAAGCAAAACCACCCAAAATTGGTCTTAAGGGAATTCTGTCAGCCCTGAATCAAATAAATTTCCAATGACACAAAAACCAGAGAGAAAGATAATTATGATAAGCCTACAACTTTCCAAAATCCATTATGCAATTCAAGACCAAAAAAAGCAATTAATATGCAGGAAGCAATACGGCACAACAGGAAAAAGAAAACCCAAGCCACACTGCCCAAAACACGAAGGGCAACGCCACAGAAGTACATTAAATTTTTCTGATTCATGTATTTAAATTTTCAAACCCTACCTGTGGTATCTTACAGCAACTGTTCTTCATGCCTAAAAAATAAAATGTACGTTTAAAGACACAGCCTTCATCTGAATTCTTCCGCAGTCCTTACTGATTTCAATGTTTTTAGTGTTAACACAAAAAAGACAGCACAGTACCCTGTTGATGTTCTCACTCTTTCCTATTCAGATCGCATATTACCACTGTGGGTTCTGGATTTCCAATCTTACTAAGCACTATAGAGTACCGTGACCTAGAACACATGGCAGTACCTGGACTATTGCTTAGGTCTGGGGAGACTAGACCCTGTAAATCCAGGGGCTTTCTTCCGGTGTCATGTTCTTCCAATAACTAATAAACAACTAACAATAAATAATGCAGTAATAGGTACCTCCTTCAAGTTTAGTTATGCAAAACTTTTTTGAAACATGCAAAAAATTATGCCATACAGGTCTCACTCTTCCATTGAAAGATGAGCTTTTATCATGTTTGTGCAAGCTTCTGTTAACTGTCTCATATTCAGACAAGGACAGAGGAATTAACTGACTGAAGAGGCGAACTAGAAGCCAAAATTCAGAGTGGGGGTTTCTGTTTTTTTAACTATACTAAGGACTCCAAGAGTCCTCCGCTAGGCCCACTCACTAACAGCAGCTGTTCTCGATCTTGACAACAGTGGGAACAGAAGAGAGATGCTCACATGCATTTGATTTGGAGGCTCATGAGAAGTATTGCGTTCAAAAGGAGCATCCTTAAAGGCTATTTCAAATTCACACTAACTGAATTTAACACTTTTATGAAAGGGGTTAGGACGAACTTTGAGGCACTTTCAGATCCTCAGATGACACAGATAAATGAGATTATTCACTGTTAACTGTTGTTATCAGATATGAGAACTGATCCAAATGAGAAGACATAATAAAGATGAAGTGCTGTTTCCTTAACAATAAGTAGACTAAAATCACCACAGATCATCAAGTAGGAAAAAACCAAAGCATTAGCCTTCTCCTCAGAGGAAAAAAAAAAAAACCTCCAGTTTTTTTAATCATGTTGGAAACACATACTTCAAGACAAAACCCACTCATTTTTCCATGCCTCTGCTATATTATTGCTACTTTGAACACATAAATACTTTGAACAGTGGCTTACTTGTGGGGATTTTTTCTTTGTCTTTTAAATTAATAACCTGGAAGAGTAATACAACATCTTGCTTTTTAAAACTCATCAGCTGTAGCATCCTGATAACTATCAAACAAAGAAACAATACTATGCTTTCCCACCTCCGGCTTGTTGTTTTACTGAGATGTAATAAGAACCAGTTATACCATGAAAGGCGTCAGACATTCTGCAACCATGGAGGGGAAGAAAAATCTGTACCTGGTTACTGAGCCTGGAGCTCTACTACAGAAAGTCCCACTGAACACTAATGATGTGTCATAAGTGGAGTACAGGAAACCTTATTTCTGCTCACTAATAGAGAAACAAGCACGACAGCTGTCAACTCCTACTTAAGACTAGCTAGGCCACAACGTTCAGTGAAAGCAGAAGTAACATTTATTTTTATTTCACTTGATGCAATGCCTAAAGACTCTACACAGGGATGCTGACCCCTCATCGGGAATCTGACCAGAGTAGAGGATGTAGAGCGCAAGCTCTCCACAAGCTATCCATGATTCAAACACTACAGAGCAGCAACACATAACAGATTATTTCTCCTCACAGATTTATTTGCAGATATTAAAAATTGCTTATGACCTACATTGACAAATCAGTTGCCCCAAGCTGCAACACAGCCTCCTCTGTGCGTGTTTTTTTCCCCTTCTGAAGAACGTACTCTCAGAAAGTGTACACATTCATTTTCACACGCTCAGTCTCCAGGCAAGAAACCTTTGAATCTGACACATCTTATACAACTAGGTTTCACTTCACTTGTTATGCTGAGAGGTTGAAAGAAACTGTACCACTAAAAATACAACACAAAATACAGCTGACATCAGGTATTACCTTAAAACCCTGCTCTTATTCCATGTATAGACTAAGATACTCTCAAGCAGCCTACAGCTGCCTTCCTATTTCCCACATTCAGAAGACTCCCTTCATGTTCTCCTTCCCATTTCCAGCCCTGTTCAGTAGCTGAAAGCAGCAGCTCTGAATACCTGCTGCAGTAACTTAGGCAGAGTTCCTTGAAAATTTCAAGGGGAAAGTGAGTAAAGAGTAAAAAGATGACCTGAAAGTGCATCACAGAGATGAAGTGTCCAAGCAGGTAAGTCTCAAGTTTAATGTCAGCCTTGGGACCATGTCAACCACTACCTTCACACAGAAAGTCACCAAGAATTGCTTAGTGCTTTCCGCCCAAGCTAAAAAGGTCAGAGACTTGCGCTGGAGCTTAGGGTCCTTCTCCTTCCAGGTGGTAATCACCACCTTCCAGCAAGAGACAACCTTGACAGTGAGCTCTAAGCAACCAGCCTTCCCCCAGCTCCCCCCTTCCTGCCCACAAGCTCAGGAAGGCAGGCACGGCTTCCCAGGGTTTGCCAAGATGTCAGGAGGGGTCAGCTTAAAACAGCGCAGCAGCAGCACAGCGTTTGGCTCCAGAAGCCCTGGCAACACTCAGGAGAGGACACAGCGTCTCCCTCACTTGCACCCAGCCTAGGCTTAGCCAAGCTAAGCGTTCACCATCACATTTAGTCTGCAGTGATGAGGCACCCCACACGATGCAGGACCTGAAACTGAGTATTTATTCAAAATAAAGCGATTCCTAGTATTACATTCCCAGTATGTACATGCATACCAGCGGGCCTTTATTGATGATATAGGTCTATACTGGCAAATCACCCACAAACACATTACTTTGAAAATTGGCTTATTTTTAAGAGTTCCTCAACTCATTCCAACCAACAGCACAGCTTTCCCTTTTGCTGACATGGTCACATTATCTTTCATCCTCATTCTCTGGGGTCAGCCAGTGTGTATTATGTGGTTCTTCCCTCTGCTAACGTTAACAGAGAATATCATCAATTAACACCAGCACTGTTTTTTACTTCCATTGTTACAACTGTGAGGAGAGCTGAACTTGTTTCAAGGTAACTAAGAGTATCGTCAGAAGAATACATGCTTAGTTTCAGATACACTTTTATTTTCTTTTGTTACGTAAAGGAAGGAAAAAAAGCATCAAATCTAAATTAACAAAATAAGGTTAAGAGACAGTATGACAACAGTCAAGGACTACTGGACAGGCTGGATCGATGGGCCGTGGCCAACTGTATGAGGTTCAACAAGGCCAAGTGCCGGGTCCTGCACTTGGGTCACAACAACCCCATGCAACGCTACAGGCTTGGGGAAGAGTGGCTGGGAAGCAGCCTGGCTGAAAAGGACCTGGGGGTGCTGGTAGACAGCCGGCTGAGCATGAGCCAGCAGTGTGCCCAGGTGGCCAAGAAGGCCAACAGCATCCTGGCTTGTATCAGGAATAGTGTGGCCAGCAGGAGCAGGGAGGTGATTGTCGCCCTGTACTCGGCGCTGGTGAGGCCGCACCTGGAATACTGTGTCCAGT
Source organism: Pelecanus crispus (assembly GCF_030463565.1). Lineage (NCBI taxonomy): Eukaryota > Metazoa > Chordata > Aves > Pelecaniformes > Pelecanidae > Pelecanus > Pelecanus crispus. The sequence goes on from NC_134643.1 coordinate 119,597,219, forward strand.
TTTGGGCTCCTCACTACAAGAAAGACATCGAGGTGCTGGAGCGTGTCCAGAGAAGGGCAGCAAAGCTGGTGAAGGGTCTGGAGCACAGGCCTTATGAGGAGCGTCTGAGGGAACTGGGGTTGTTTAGTCTGGAGAAGAGGAGGCTGAGGGGAGACCTTATCGCTCTCTACAACTACCTGAAAGGAGGTTGTAGTGAGGTGGGTGTTGGGCTCTTCTCCCAAGTGGTTAGCAATAGGACAAGAGGAAATGGGCTCAAGCTGCGTCAGGGGAGGTTTAGAGTGGATGTTAGGAAAAATTTCTTCATGGAAAGGGTAGTCAAGCATTAGAACAGGCTGCCCAGAGAGGTGGTGGAGTCACCATCCCTGGAAGTGTTCAAAAACCAGGTAGACGTGGCACTTTGGGACATGGTTTAGTCTAGTCTACCCTTAATTGGTTTAGTGTGGACTTGGTGATGTTGGTTTAATGGTTGGACTGGACGATCTTAAAGGTCTTTTCCAACCTAAGTGATTCTATGATTCTATGATACTAATATTTCAGACAAGCCATACAAATGATCGCTTGATGTACTTCCTTCACTCTAGATGCGGTCACTGTGGATCACACAGCCTTTAGCACAGACCTCACACGGACAGTCACTTGGTCTCACGTGCTGACCTCTAAACAGACTGACTTCCTTAGGGAAGGCTCAGTGCCTACTGCGGGCACCTGCAAAGCCTTACTTCCCTTAAATATATACTTTTACATAAAATATCCTATTATTTTCAAACATGAAAAGCATACAAAGTAAAGTAAGTCATCACATGATATAGACATTACTGAAGCATTTTAATTCACTTCAACATAAGAAGTTTAAGAAAAGTGAACTCAGTTTTTGTCAAAACACAGTAAAAACCATTTACTGCATTTCAGAAGTAAAAGTACAGCACTGAGCTCATCCCAGGCTCCAAAGAGCACTGAGTATTGGTAAATTATCAAGTAGGGATTTTTCCTCCCCTCACCATCTCTTGACCTTGGCAAACATCTGTTCACCTTATTGATTTCCAAATACTACTATGAGAATTTTAGCTCTTCTACAACAATTTCTCAGCTTTTAATAGGAAAAACAGTTACTGTGTGTCCTTACACATTCACAGTGAATTGGATTCCATATCCGTGCCTTTCACCATCTCAGTAAATCTTCAGAATATGTTTGCCTGACAAGTTTAAAGTCTACAACACACATTTCTTCCCACACTATATAGCAGAATAAATTAAATGCAGGTTTGTTTAAAATGTCAAGCCATCGGTTCTTAGCCTTTTCAAACAAGTAGGGGATTTTATACCATTTTCTGATGTTTGCAAGGTTTCAGGGTGGTCATGTCACCAGACCTTTTTGGCCTGTTTTCACAGGACTTCAAAAACTGTCTTCTTCAGGCAGGTACTACATTCTGTCTCTAGCTCAGGCAACTTTTTCATTTCCAAGATACAAGCTGTTCAAACACACATTTACCCACACTTGAGTCAAAACTTTTTATTAAAGCCTGTCAAGAGCAATTAGCCTGAATAAACAGACACCATAAATCCACTGCAACAATCATACAATGTATGAGTATGATTACACATACAGCAACATTTGAGGCACTAAAAAACTGTTTGATCTCCTGCACTAGGGCTTGCGCGAAGTAACAAGGTACAGGAACAGCAATATGAAGATGTTTTCAGAGGCAGCTGTAAAGGAGGGACAAAACCACCAATAAGTTTCTTTTCTAGGTTCAGGACCATTCAGGTCACTGGCAAAGTACTTCTGCATCGAGGGAAACGGAAGAAGCTTTAATAAGAGATGTCCAAACAACCTTTTGAACCATTGAAAAGCCACCACTGCCATTGAAGACTGAATTAGAGACCTATAAGAGTTTAGATCATACTTTCTGTGGTTGTATATTACCAAAACATGCTGAAAATCTGGGTCAGAGCTGTAAGCTAGACAGACCTAGCAATGTACCTATAGTAAGATTCCCCAAAAGGATGTCTTTCACACTCCCACAAAACAACGTTATCTTTTACGAGAAAAATTAAGTAGTAATTTTTAAAACTCCAGATACCACAAATTGTCAGGGCCATTGCAGAGGCCATGGTGGGCAGGACACGCTGCCCGCAGCCCTCAGGGAGCACAGCCGTGCAGGGCTCGCCCCACCCTCCCTCCTAGGAAGTGCATCCCTTGGGGATGGTGCTACATGCATTCATTCTCAAATGTTATTTCACAGTATAGTAAGTACCTTACTCAGCTTTCTACGTTAAGGCGGCAAGCTTGTTAAAAATAATCAGTGCCTTCGGCCCATCCTGACTTGCCCAATGTCGGCATCACTTCACTCAAAACTCTCCATTAAGGAAGGCAGAAACTTCAAGAGGGGTTGAAAAAACTTAAAAAACTATTTCTGTAAATCTAGATTTGGGGATATGGAACTATTTTTACTGTACTATCTGTATATTAAACAGTTTGCAAAGTCTGTCACAAAAAAAACCCCACGTTATGACGCAACTTAGTATTGCTAAAATGAAACGTGCTTGAAAGTTAACAGCAAACTATTATAAAAGCAAACACCTCAAATCAATTTTGTTTACCAAATAGCTTCTTCAGACCACCATTCAAGCACTCCTTCCCTCATTCTTCATTCTACTGAAAACAGTACATGGCTACAAAACCTGCATTGTCCCAGCTGCCATTCAGTCTTTCACGAATCCCAGGTCTCCAGCACAATGCAGATCAACCCAAGCATTTACTCTTTGGAAGGGATCAGTGCTACACCGCTGGTGTTTTCATTCTGAACCTGCACATGCAATTTGTTTACTACATTGTCATATAGAAAATGCATGTGTGCAAGGGAATGGTAAGAAGTTCTTCCTCCCTCTTTGCACGTGACAGTTTACAATGGATGGAAAGCAAAGCCTTCTACCACAACAGGACATTTCTTTTTTTGCCACTAGTAAAATGGGACCAGCTGAAACAAAAATACTCCCTACAACAACAGGTCCCTTCAGAAGAAACTAATTCAGGCTCTTCTCAGAGAGCAAACATGCTAAGGAAGAGAGGGACAAGACTGAGGGGACACCAGAGGAGAAGGGAAGGGGAAGGGAAAGGACTCTTACTTTTTTCCCTTTTAGCCCACTCCACCTTCAAGCATTACCCACACAGTTCTGTTGACTCTTGAAAGGTGGAAACAAGATTAAAGCATCACAGAAAGCATATGCTACCAGTCAATCCGATACACTGCATTTGGTTTTGGAAACCATTTGTTATGGACAAACATAGTGAGGCAGAGCAAACACAAAGACAATTTAAATGTCTGCCAAGCTTCGAGGAATACAAAAATAAATGCAAGACCTAGAATGAAGTCAGCTGTCAAGAGCCATTTTCAGGAACTATAATTGGACTTCATGGCACAAATGGTTCAATATTCCATTAAATTCCCCCCCAAAATAAACCTTCACAATCAAGAGATTAGAAAGGAACATCCCATTTTCATCAATACTGACATGTTTCTCCATTAATTCAACTACCAAAGCTGACCTTAACACAATTAACCAAAACAATTTCCTTCCCAAACTGCGCATTTCATTTTCACCAACTCATTGAGGCCATGAAACCAAACCTAGTTTGAAATTGTCAGCAATAAATCCTTGCTCTAAAGTTTTAAGAAAAAGCACATCACACATACAACAGCTCTACAAAACACCTACAGAAAAGATTTTATTCAAAATATTCATTTGTTTTCTTGGGTATAGCCTCCCTCCATGCCCTCCTTAGCTGATCTAAGAAAGTTAGTTAGTTTTAATAATAGCAAACTTGAAGAATCAAAGGAAATATTACTCTTTGTAAGAATCAGTACATAGGCTGTCTAGAATACCCATCTCAGCTTTGGGCGGGGAAGAGGGCAGGAAGAGAGAAGAGGCAGACAAAAAGGAAGAAAAAAGGCCTTTTATTTTTCCTGCACAAACAGGACTGCTATGATGTATAGCAATGACAACTCCACCTCATACACCCAGCTGAATCCACTGGGGAATACAAACCTCTAGCCATTTTGCCAAGGACGCAAGTTAAGAGTAAAAGGTGGAATTGTTTTCTCACAAACAAAACAAACAGTAAACTCAGGACAGTGTCCCACACAAACCCACAGGTGAAGTGTGAAACGCTCCTCGCCAGACCAGACCAACACAGCAGCGAGGAGCAGCCCTCGCTTCCCCAGAGCAGAACAAAGCTTCCCCACAAAACCAGCTGCCGCTGAAGCTACAGAAGCCGCTTATAAACCAAAACGCGCATCTCGCGACAGACCGACTCCCATTGGATTTTCTCTTGAAGTCTTGTTTTGAAGAACGATGCCGACTACTAGACAATGCCAGGGACTGCTAGCTTCTTAAAATCAGGACGGTGGTGAACTCGGCCACCAATCCAGCAGAAGCCGGCCCTTCTTCCACCAGCAGGACGAATGGCTGAGACAACCGATTTTGAAATACCACACAAACCTAACTGAACTACGCGTACGTACGGATCACACGGATTTTTTTACAGGAATGTTATCCCGTTTGCTAATTCTCCATTCAGTTTATCAGAAACGAATTACAAAAAGCAGAAAATAAACTTGTCTGCGGTCAGGCAGGCACCAAAACACTCAGCGTAAGCTACAGGATGAGAATGTAACAAGATCACAGACAGCAACATTTGATCTGGTCGCACCAAAGCCAAATTGATTAAGAGGCTTCCACAAGCGCCCAAGCTGGCAGTACATGAGCCAGAGCAGCCAAAGCACAGCAACACACCTCAAGAGTCTGTGCAAAAATGACATACAGCGGTGCCCTAATTAACACCAACTTGCAGCGAGGACGACATGCAGAAGAAAAAAGTAGTATGTCTCACACAGTGAAAACACAACCTTGAAATAATTAGCAATCTGAAAACTGAAGCCAAACCCGAAGCAACGAAGCAAGCAAACCTCTGCGTCCTTTTCTAACACCACGCCACGCTGCCTGGCCCCCCAGGATCTGGCTGGGGGCTCGCCCCGGGGGTGCTGCACTGCAAGCGTGGCACTGTGCAAGCTGCAGGCTGCATCAGCTGCTAACTGCACAGCTGGCACGCCGGCATCGAACTCGGGCTTACCTGGCCACCCCGCAACCGAACCAAAAGGAGCCTGGGTCCGTCTCCAAGCAGCCACCGTAACGGTTTCCCATCCTGAAATTTCTGTTTGCACCAGAAATTTTTTTGGCAGTAGTCCTGTGTGTTACCACCTGAGGTTTCAATGTGTTTCAGCAAACACACAAGGCATTCAAAAAACTGGAATGTTTTACGCAGCGTTGATTAGTACGCAGACCCTATGCTTATATTGCCACGGAAAAGGGAATGTGTGGGAAATCAATTAAACCCACCAAATTAATCCAAGGACAGGCTTCAGGACAGTGATACAACTAACTGACTGTAGCATCATTCCTTAACACTGTAAGCGCTTATAAAAAATTATTCTCTTACAGCAAGGAAACAGAGACTAAAGACACCCAGTCTCTCACATTTACTTAAGGCTCAGTTCTCACCTGAACGTTTTTCCAGTCTTTCTTCCCCAAGTACAGGTGAATGTATAATGGCGACATTATCGGGCATTTCTATGGGAACTATTAGCAGGCACACATGGAAATTCACAGTACAGTAAACAAGAAAGCTCTCTGCCCTCTTGTCCAGATGCAACACTGACTACTGCCCTAAAAATGACAACTGGAAACAACTACTTTGGGTTTTTTTTATAGCTACAGCATTGAAAGTGAAGTCACTGACAGGAAAAAGACTTATTTTGGCTGCTCTTTTTATTACTCCTGCTGACTATAAACATGATTCCAACATTTTATTTTTATCCCAACTCAACAGAAAACATAAAGGTACAGCAGCAATAACAGATGTTCTTCCAAGAAGGACAATCCGTAAGTGCCAGGCAGCTGTACAAAACACCATACACCTCTATGAACAGAATTATTTTGAGCATCCAGTAGATAGAAAACTTCAGGTGGCTCCTAGTACTTCTTGTTTACATTCATTTTAGCTTCAGCTATGACAGAGGAATAAAAACCACTATTAATGCCTGCCATACAAGTGTTGGCTAGTTAAAACCTCAAGACTGAAGCCACCTTGAGTACTTCTTGCACAATTACTGCATCCCACGGGACCCCAAAACTCCCAAGCTTAAGCACAGCACATAACCTTACATGCAACACTGCTATGTTTATTTTCAGGGCAGCTTCCTCCCATTTCAGGATGAACTTGGCACAGTAGAAGTGCAGAAAAGAAGGACAACTCCCAGGCCAGCAGGACCCACCCTTTGCCTTCAAAGCTGACATGCTTATTTATCCCATACCCCCAAAACTAGCTGCCTGCCATCTCCACTATCCCAGATGACATGCATACTATGTTCTTCACTCCTTGAGCAGCAGGCTGCTCCGAAGCGGCACGTGCACACCGGACAGGCTGGGACCACCTCAGACCCACGCACCCTGCTCTGCCGCCAGGCCTCTCTCCAACAAAGCACGTGACTGATGCTATTTGCCTCACTTGATGTCATCATAAAATACGGAGCAATACCCTCAATAAATCAAAAGCGCTGAAGTTACAAGCGAATAGTCTTGCGTGGTGCATTAAAGCCTAAAATTAAACATAAATAGGCAGTGTTTTCATGTCACACAGAGTGCAGAGATTCCAGTATATTAAGATTTAGGAGTCCAGCTATTTGGTCAATCATTTCCTGTACCTCATCAAATTTCAGATCTGTTTTTTCTGTATCCTGAATCACAAACCACCTCAGTCTAGGTTTCACCGGGCTATTCAAATCTAATTTGGGAAGATGAGACAGTGGCATAAATTTACATATAAACCGATCATGCCTACTGCATAAAGCCCTTGCCTTAGTCTCTGCATCCCTGCAATAATGCATCAGTGCTTATCAATATCAAACCTTAATAACTTCATGTTCTTCATATAAAAGCAACTACATGAACTCGGTTTGCAAAATTTCTGCTCAAATCACAAATTCGCAGAGACCAAAGATCACCCTCTAGAGAACCAACTTCTGACCAAAGCCAGTAGCCTAGCTTTCGGTGTTAAAGCACTAAGACATCTCCCTCCAAGACAGGCAGAACATTTGACTTTTCATCTCATCCTCATTCAAGAATGGCAACTCAATATTTGCTTTTTGTCAGCCACCTCCACGCATTTCCCCTCTACTGCCAACCTAACAAACCGCAACCACAACTCCAGCAAACATCTGAAAACCATGAGTAAAAGTAATGCTTTGATGAGAATATTACTGCATCCATTAAGGCTTATTACGCTCCTGAGAACATTGCTTTCTTTCTGCAAAAGAAGAGCCTACCGCTCAGATTCGAGCTGCCATATCCAGCTCTTCCTCTTCATACTCTTACAGCTCAAATCTTTTCTTGCTTCCACGGCCCTGACATGCAGCAGAGCCCAGCCTAGCGGCATCTGTCAGCACGATTTATTTGCAGTTCCAGGTAAGACAGAACATCTATTCCAGCAATAACAATGACCAAGGAAGACACGCTGGAAATCAGTGCTACAGTAGCTAGAGACGTGCATGCCGTACACATTTCACAGAACAGTCAGCTTCAAGGTATGCAACGCACAGTCAGCGCAATATATTCTTCAATTATACTTGATCATTTATTCCATCTGCAAGACCAGACTTGCAACTGGCACTCGTTTAACTTCACTGTTTTGAGTATCTACCACTGGTACACCTGATACATAATTAGCAGGGAAATACTCTGCACTGAGAGAACAGATACTGCACATTTATACCTTATTCCTAGCAGACTAAAAAGTGAAGCTCTCTAGGTGATTAAGAAAAAAATTATCATATTTACCAGCAAAACATCAAACTGGGACTATCACCTAGATGACAATAACTGACCATGGTTTACTCTTCTTGAATTGAGTACCTTGATCATTTTTGCACTTCCAAGCATCATTTTGACAACCTGCAGCAGTTGCTGAAGGAGGACACTGCAGTTCTGTTCAAACGTCTCCTTTCAAGACCTTTGATTGTAAAATTTTTATGCAACACTACAAAACACTTCCATAAAGGGGCATGAGCAAGTGGCTCATCAAGTTTTTGAAATTACAGAAACTATGATAGCTATGTTCCTTCTTAATTTTATGTATTAAGCAAATCTAAAAAAAAAAAAAAAAAATTAAATGACAGCTGGAAACTCTTACAGATTTGTTAGTTTAAGAAAAACACAAAATTAGATAAGTAGCATTTTCATTAGTTTGCTAAAAATTCTGAAAAATACATGATGCCAGAGCATTATCATCAACTTTTCTGCAAGCCACCTGAGTATCTGACCACAAATTAATTTAATTATAAATGGGCAATTTTAATAAAAGATGATTGAGAGCTACCTCAACTCAAACATAACATCTAACTAAGCTGTGCTGCTAAACCTAATCATGTTGGTCTTGGGAAGAAGTAAAAGATTAAAGCTGAAAAATAATTCAGGTGTTCAGTGAAGAAGGCATAACAGCAAAGTAATTTACCAACATCACAACTTTCAGCAAAAGAGCACAAAAATACAGATACACTCTTGGAAACCTTTACAGACCTATTTAAAAAAAAAAGTAGTCAGGGTGAGTTTTATTTATTTTTCCAATTGTGTCATGTTTTCATTTTCTAGAGATGCTTTTGTTTGTTTGTTGAGTTTCCTATTGAGAGCTGGAGCGTTCAACCCTACGCATGCACAGCCGCTCGTCCAATGATTTTGCCTGATGCTGTGGAGCTGACATTACATTTGCTTGCGCAGACACAAGCTATCAGAGAAAAAAAAGTCACATCTCAGTATTATCTGTGCTGCTACACTCCATCTTTGATGTTATTACTCCAGAGGTAAACTTCAGGGTAATATTAGCAGGATGAATTTAAGGAATGTCTTTACAGGAGAAGAGGCAACGTACTATTTATTAAGGGTGGAGGGTAAAATAACACCAGACTTACGTTTTCGACTCAAGTGAGCAAATATAAATCCAGAGATACTAATGAGCCCCGTCCATCTGACTCTTTCCTCAGATAGGCACTCTACAGCTAGCCATAATTAGCATTAGTTATCTTTAGTATGCATACACATCAACACACAAGCACAAACACTGCAACCCCAACAACCTGCAGTGCCATTTCAGACTGTTTGGATTTCACCTACAATAGGCTTTATATTTCCACCCTACTACGGTCATTACCTCTTTTAGCAAGGGTCGTCTTATTTTCGCGTCTGTGAAGCTGCTAACACCTTCATCAAACAGGTAACAACACAGCAGATGACTTGGCAAGGATTTATAAAAAAAAAAGAAGGGGAAAAAAAAAGAAAACTTGAAGCTAGCCTCTTCTATAGTTTAAGTGAGCACTAATTTCTCTGAATTTCATTAGAGATTCCAAACAGTCAGCACTTAGGAAAAACCAAACAACCAAAACCAACCAAAACCACACAGGCACGTGTACAGGTTAGGCATCGAGCTTTTCCAGCTTTAGCCTACATCCAAACGTAACAAACAAACCACATCAAAATATTGTTAAAACATCCAGTTTGCAGCCAAAAAGAGGAAGCAGCAGCTATCCCAAAAGAGGCAGGACACTGTTTCTTGCTCTTGCACTGCTCCTTTAAACGACGAACACAACAACAACCCCCCTGAGGTTCGGAAGGGATGCTTGGGGAGCCTGGGTCCCAGCCACATGCCCGCTCAGCACATTTCCTCACAACAGCGGATGTGACCGTGCCCTCGGAGGAATGCGCTTGTAGATTACATGAAGGAGTCACTAAGTGCTTTGTAAGAGATACGGATTGCTTTAATCAGTCTTTCCCAAAAGACCGCATACCATTTTTTGCCCCTATAGAAAGGGGAGAGGTGCAAAAAACCATTATCTTCAAGCTGCACTTTTCTCTTTGCAAACACTATTTAAGGCCACATCCCCTATTCCCTTCATTTGGAGCCTTAACAGAGGACAGTGGTGTGCAACCGCAGCTTCTGGCCACAGACGCGGTGGCCCCAGTGCCTTTATTAGACAGGTGACACTGGGAGACGGGAGAGGCAGCAACTCCTTGCATTATACCAACCAGGCAGAAGGACATTTCCAAAGTAGTTTGATATTCATGTTTTTCTTTTTAGCGTGCGCTGTTACATTTCTGACTACGGTTCGGTGACTACGCTACCTTAGACAAACTGAGTGTCCCTACAAGCTGTCACGGCTGGAAGACACTGTCCCTCCTGCCACCACTACATTAGACGTGGAGAGGACCTGCAAAGCACAACGGCTGTGTTTCCACCAGTCCTTGGTGCATTTCATTTCCAATCACACCTAGTCCAGTTATGTGGCGTGGGCGTCGGCAAGGGGACAGCACATTCCAGGCGCGTTCCTGGAGAACATCTTCTGGTTGCATTCCACTGTGGAAGAAGCCAGCCCACGCGCCCCAAAGCCACCCTGAAGCACAGCACCGAGCCCAGCCAGTCAGCCCATCAGCACCTTCTTGCGCACGCTTGTGATTTGAACATAAATGCTAACACAGGTGCAGCGTAAAGCCACCAAGGGAACACCAAAATCATCAGACTTACAAGTTTCTTGAAACCAAAGCGCTGCACCAACCCACCCCGTACTACAACACTACTCCATCCTCTACGCTCACTATAACATTCTCCTCCAGGCTTAACACACCTTTTTCAATGGGGTTTATCAACTGATAGCAGCACGTACCACGTAGCCAAACAAGGCTCAGCACGATTGCTTCCACCTCCCAAGAGGTTCTAAAAATAGGTGCACAAAACGCACATCCTAGTCCAAAAGAAGTAGGCTTACGGAAGCTAGTCTTTTTTCTTCACTTACTTTTGCAAAGTTGTTAGAAATAGCCCACAGACCTATCAGACTGGCTGGCAAACCAACAACCACTGCTTTGCAGTATAAACCCATTCAGAACTGGTATGTGTTTGGGGGGGGAAAAAAAGTCTCCCTCAAAGCCATAATAACTGTTCACAACTATAAGGAGTGCCTCGCCTCCTAAAGGCACAGACAAAGCTGACAAAAAGATGTGGCTAGTAGGGGAACTGTAGTGCCTTGCCAGAGCCTACTTCTTGGTCCAGCATCACTTCCCCAGGAGAAGGGAATCAGTAGGCACTCGCTCACCCCGCACTTCAGAAGAACGTCATCTTGAGAGCTAAGCTTCATTGAGAGAAAATTAGTTCTGACACCTCAGAAAAATTATCTGTGTGGGAACTGTATGTGCTCGCACGCAGAGAAGGGAAAACAACAATCCGAGTCAAGTACACCCACGCGCTATCGCAAACCAAAAATTAAAGCAGGATGGCATAAACGCCATCCCTGCAGAAGGCTCAAGAGAGGCGCTTCTGGAAGACAGTCGTGGCACGTAGCAGAAACCCACGGCTCGCACTGCATCTTCAAGGATGAGGACCGCAGAAGGGAGGCAGAGACCAGGAAGCGGAGGTGGCATGCACAGCAGCGACGACGTGGAGGATACACCAAGCAGGCCGAACACAAACCAGTACGACTTTCCAGCATCAAAGCCAATGCAGGCACGTACTGAGCATCACCTTTCCTAGCGATAATTATTGCAAGCAAAGCATGTAATTTTAACGCATCTTTCCCATCGCCTCCCATCATTAAGAACTGGTAAGAGAGAGGAATCCACCCTGAGACATGGGTGTGTCCGCTAACCCAGCATTAACAAAATATTTGTTGTACGTGTACCTTCAAGTACAACTGGGCTACACATTTCAAACAGTTTCAGACAGCCAAATCCATTCTCTAACTCAGAATTAGTTCTGCAGATAACTCCAGCCACCGAACGTGTTAGTGGGGGGAAGGTGTTAAGGATTTATGTACATGGATCTAACAACCCACCTGGGAGGGGGAAAAAAAAAAAATCCAGTAACAACCACCATTACATAAAAACGTACATTTTTATTAAAAAGAAATAAATCTGTGTGCATAACAAATGCAGTATCTATACCCACATCAACAAAATTAAACCAGCCTATTTCCTCACACAAGTCATAACATCCCTTGAATTAGCATGGAAACCAACCACAAAATTAAAAATTTACTGAAGATTGAGGGGACAGTAGATCCTCACTGAGATGAAGCACTCATTTCAAATGACAAGCTCTTCTTCATTAATATTGCATTTTTAGCTATGTCTAAACAAAATTTCATTTTTTCAACACTCCTGTGGTGTGCTGTGAGCGAGCAATTTCTCAAAAAATCCCAGCTGCCTGTTGCAAGTGCCAATGATCCAGCAATTATAATAAGCATTTCTAAACACCTAATCAAAACAATGCAGGCTGTAGAACTGCATTACTTACTCCAGTCTGCAAACAGAAATTCGTAACCAGAGTCCTGCTTTTGAAAACAAAGCCATCCTACCCTTTCCACTTTTTTTTTTTTTTTAAAGCGGTATCGAAATTCATGCAACTAACTTGTCAACTGTTGGTTTACAAGCCACTTGCCCAACTTACAGGGAAATCTAGCTTGCAAGCTTAAACCAAATCTAGGCATTGCACATAACTAACACCACATACTGTACATGAACCTGGCTAAGACCAAAACCAAAATGACCAACAACATCTACTATTATGGGGACCAGAAACACTTTTTTATACAATACACATGATCTGACAAAGATGGGAGAATCAGTCTGGGATGTTTCAAGAATATTTTTAAAGTATATCAGAGAGGGAGCTACCACAGGTCAGGGGGGGACGATGACAAAACCCCAACAAACAAAAACTCCACAAATAAAAACACCCAAAAAGAACCCCACCGAATAAAAAATTCATGGTTTGTTTGGTTTTTTTATTTTTAATTAAGAAACTTTGAAAGTATCATTTCAGGCCTGACAGGAAAAGACAGAGGAGGAGGAAGTTTCTAAGCAGACTAAAACCACTAGCAGAGATGTACAAATATATTGAAAAAGACATATGAAGTTTCAGTTTAACTCTGTAGGTGCTCAACTCCTATTTCACTTCTAGACTCTATGTATCTTCTGTTCTTGATACTCAGCTTTACTGACTAGAGGAATAAACCCTCTCTGAGAGACATAAGGGTGTAGCCAGAACACTGAACGTGCAATTAGTGACACCCACCCCCTTCCCACCTCCAATTTAAACAAAGTCTCCAAAGTAACATTTCTAGAAACAATAAATGTTATTTTAAAGGAAGCTCTTCAGAAAGCTGTCCCCTCCACAGTTTCCTACAGGAAAAGGTAAAAATCATACATACCAAAGCATCTCTTAACAGACTTAAAGAGCCACATCTCAGCAGGGCAGGCAGGGTATGCACAGCCCATGTGCCGTTCTTGCCCCAGATACATTTTCTGCTTTCAAAGCACAAGCAGAAAGACAAGGGGGACATGGCACACACAATTCGAAACCTTTGATGTTCTCGATATTGTACCAACTTAGATGTCGTAAGTGATATGAATACATAGGACTGAAAACACAGAGACTTCCCAAAGGAATTTTTATGTGCTTTTTTTATGACATGTAATTGAATTCATGGGAACTGTTGGCTAAAAACACTCCCCCTCCTTTCTGAACATTTTGACTCAAAAAACCCATCAGTTCTGGATTTCTGTACCACTTGGTTTAGCCAAAAGACTTGGCATCCTACAACATACGCTGTTAATTCAAACAAAGCAGTAGAAGGTTAAATCTATAAGGTATGTGCTACCGAAAATCCATAGGCATTTAATTAGGGAAGTGCTAAACCACCCAAAGATTAATTAAGTCATTGTAAGGCTTTCTCCCTACTCTTCCACTTGATTCTTGCAAGAGATTCAGTAGTTTTTAAAAAACACACAGTAAGTTGTTTCTTGCTTCTTCCCATTAACTCTGGAAAACTATTCAGCCTGGTTTTTAACAACATACACCACAGAGAGGCATAAAGAGTCTTCCCGTTTTTTGTCCCTTGCAGATCACCTTCAGGCAGACCAGCAATTTGGCTGCTGACATGATTAAAAGTAGTCTTTGAACTGGGAAGCCAACGATACCATATGCTTCTCAAAGACAGACAGCTGGAATGAGAATTGGGGGGTGGGGGGTGTTTCTTTGGGGTGGTTTTTGCTTTTTGGAGGGTTGGGGTTTTTTTAGGGTTTTTTTGATTGGTTGGTTGGTTTTTGAGGTGAACTTTAGACTGCATTGTTTCTCCCGAAACAAAAATTGAAGCTGTCACAGGAGCACAAAAACAGCTGAATACCAAAAAAGACCTGACGGAGACAGCACTGACCCAAAGACAAATCTAACAAGAATTACAGAAGAGTTTATTGACTTCACAGTAAATAAGAACAGGAATTTTCATTTGTGTGGAAGACACCCAAAAGCTCCCCAAGTCCCAGAGGGACGGCTCCTGACAGCACCCATCAGCCGGCCGGCCAGCAGGAGAGCTGCAGAGGAACGGCACCAGAACCACAGTGCTCGGCAAGGGGAGGGAGAACCCAACAGGTCTCCCCACCCACGCTTTTGTGAACGGCAATGTAAAGGCGAGAATTCAAAGCAAATCTTAAGACTTCAGTCAAGCAGATTATGAACAAAACAAATTATACTCCGCTGGAGAGGTGAGATAAGTGCAGAGACTCACAATTACTTCAGTTTTCTTTCATCTCTCTGGATAAGCTCATACCTTGCCAGAAGCCTAATTCCAGGGAGAGCTGCTGGCAGCTGAGGCAAGGGTACCATACTGAAATTTAACTTTGAGAATTCTGATGTGCCCAATTCCTCAAATTTTTAATATTTTCCTTACCCAAATTATTCCCTGTAATTAAAAAGCAGTAAGTAATGGACATAAACAAAGTCTGCACTCCAGCTTAAATGCAGCGTTCCCCAAGGGCTCACGTGGCCTTTTACACCAGCCTCAGCTGTTACAGAAACACTGGGGAGCTATCACTCCTAAGATACATTATTTAGCAATCATCCTCCCAAGGATTTTTCTTTTGCAGGCTCAGTCATTGAAAAAAATGAGAACACTTGAAAATGCATAAGTACTCCTTATCTGTTCAGGCCATTTACAACTCGAGCCAACTCCTTAAAAACTGTTTCTTTCTCCCTTTAAAATTTCTGGTTTGGAGAGCCACGGAGCTAGGTTGAATGCATGGAGCAAAAACAAGTGTAAGCAGATACAATCCAAACTCGTTCAGCACTAGCCAGCAGTATGGAAAATGCGCCCAACCAGCCCAGACTGCCGGAGTCCAGCTCCAGGGTCTTTTGTTTCAGCAAGACTGATAAAAAACTAAACCTTTTAAAGGGTTCAGGAAACTTATCAATCATTTTTATCGCAATTTAGCACTAAGAACAGACACTTTCCAGCTGTTTCCTTGAATAGTTCTGCATAGTTCTGCAAATATTAATGCATTTTTATCTGTGAAATCCTAAACCATACCAAGCAGTTTGTCACAGAAAATGCTAACTCACAACAGGTTTTTTAAAAAAAAGTCAGTCAAGTTTAAGGCTTAATTATGTTTTGATAACACCAAAACTTGCATCCTAAAAATCAACAAGCAAATAACTTATGCTGTATTTGCAAACAGTGTTATTGTCTACAAAACCCTGTACGACCACACACCGCTGTTTTCCCCGTGGGGTGTGTGTTTAAAGGCACTGGGAGTTCCCTGTGGGTACAGAATTTAAATCCCAGGACTTGAACAGATAACATCTGATCTGACCTCCTGCACATCACAGGCTATTTGATTTCTCCTGTTTACGAAGACAGAGCCCAACATCTTGTATTTACGTCTTTGGAAAATTAGTTGGGAGTCTTCACATCAGGAGGCAAAAAACATATTTCTCTTCTCAGTTTGCCCTGAGCCCATACTGTCACAAAAACATGTCTCTGGTTTCCTATCTGAATGCCTTCCAGACAGCAGTACTTGGCATTCCTTTCCTTGCCTGGTATTTCCTCTTTGTGGAGGCAACTAAAGCACTGTTCAATCTTCCTTTTGATAAATTATAGATTGTTTTTCTCATCTGATTTTACCTCCAGAGCTGGAATTTTTTTTTTTTTTTAATTACCTCTGTCCATCAGAGCCACTAATTCCTGTCCCAGCCCTCTCCTCCCTGAGTCCTTCTCAGAGAGGACAGGCTCAGCTCCCCAAAACTACATCTAGCCCACAACAAGGTAACCTCCAATCCACGCCAAGTTTACCTAAACTCACCATGCAGCAAAGCACCGCTTCTCAGTCGCGGGGTGGCAAGGGGGCAGGAGGTCTGGGCAGAGGAGGAGCCCGGGGCAAGGACGAAACCCTGCGGAGCACAGAGTGGGTGCCCCTGGCTTCGCCCAATGCTAATCCTTCCCATGGCCCCTCTTCCATACAGGCTCCAGGCCTCAACATCCCTCTTTAAAATGAGGAAGCCATTTAATTACCAGCCTCAGTGTCAAACACCAGTTTTACAGCAACAACAGAACACTCAGCCTCCTACCCGCTGCTGTCGAGTCGCACAAGCCAACAGCACCGTGTAAGTCACATTTTGTCGTCCTGCTTATAAAGGAGTACATAACAGCCTCTCATTACTCAGAAGTTTTCTTTTAAGTGACAGATTAATTAACGCTTTCTTCCTCTTATCAGTTAAGAGATACAATTTCCTTAAAACACATTACAAACATTTATGCATGCATTTATATTCAAGCATGCGCAGCCCCACTCAAATGAAAGGGGACGGTTCAGATGAGCCAAGCAATGTAAGTCAGCTTCAATTCTCAGAGCCTGGGTCTTGACCTTCAGTAGTTTTGCCAATTACCCGCACAAATTTTGTTAGATTTAAACAGGAACTTAGCAGTTTAGAACTCGTATTGTAGCTATAAATTAATCTAAAGCCGTTTGACAAACCCTAAGTCTCATTTAAATATGTTTTCAGAAGTAGTTTAGACTGCGATTTCAAAGCAAAATGCTTTGATTTAATTTTACCCAGCTATTTATCGAAGATTACATTTTCTCTTCAAGCTCAACTGTTTAGGGGATTTTCCTGCAAACACCTTCAGAAAGACATAAGATCCTCTGCCCAAAGGAAAGCCCCCACCCCGTAATCAGAGCAGTGACTTAATGAAGCCTGTTGGCCACGGCAAGCCAGCACCTCTGTGAGCAGTGCCAACGGAGATCGATACCATGACCCTTCCTCCCCGACCACACAGGAACAGCCCATCACAGGCATCTACCCCTCTCCCGATGACCCAGCTCATCCCGTCCCTGCCCATTCACCAAAACACCAGTTTGTGACCCGACTGGGCAACTGCTCATTTTTATCACAGACGCCACCTCAGCCTGGATTCAAATGGGCCCAACAGGCTAGCAGTGAAAGGTGAAACACTTCACATCAACAGCTCAGAGATGGCATCAAGATTATGAGGAACTCTGCACATGGAAAAGGAGAAACTGGCTTTTCAGGTGTTAAGGCTAGCAGGAAAAAGAAAAAAACTCCTCACAACTTCATCACACCACTATGAGAAACAAAAGACAATGTCAAAGTAGAAAGGAATCTAACCCAGAATTTTGGAAAGTAAACATCCAGCTGTGCAAGGAGTGAGTCAATAGGACTCCCTGGGAAACTGCCCTCAGCAGCAAGGGAGCAGAACAGAGCTGGCAGATCTTTAAGGAGGCTTCCCATGGAGCACAAGAGCTCTCGATCCCCAGGTGTAAGAAATCAGGAAAGGAAGGCAAGAGACTGGCATGGATGAGTCAAGACCTGCTGGTTAAACTAAAGAGCAAGAAGGAAATGCACAGGCAGTGGAAGCAGGGACAGGTATCCTGGGAAGAGGATAGGGACGCTGCCTGGTTGCGTAGGGAGGGGGTCAGGAAGGCCAAGGTGCAGCTGGAGCTGAGCTTGGCAAAGGATGCAAAGAATAGTAAGAACAGCTTCTACAGGTATGTCAGCCAGAAAGGAAGGTCAAAGAAAGCGTACCCGCCTCATGAGCAAGACTGGCAAACTGGTAACAACGGACGAGAAGGCTGAGGTACTCAGCAACATTTTTGCCTCAGTCTTCACTGGCAACTGCTCTTCCCACACCTCTCAAGTGGATGGACCGTAAGACAGGGACTGGGGGAGCAAAGTCCCTCCCACTGTAAGAGAAGATCAGGGTTGGTGACCACCTGAGGAGCCTGAACATATGTAAGTCTATGGAATCTCACAAGATGCATCCCAAAGTCCTGAGGGAATTAGCTGATGTAGTTGCCAAGCCACTCTCCATGATATTTGAAGTCATGGCAGTCAGGTGAAGTCCCTGGGGACTGGAAGAAGGGGAACATTGCACCCATTTTTGAAAAGGGAAGAAAGGAGGACCCTGGGAACTACCAACCCGTCAGCCTCACCTCTGTGCCTGGGACGATCATGGAAGAGATCCTCCTAGAAGCTATGCTAAGGCACATGGAGGACAGGGAGGTGATTCGAGACAGCCAGCACAGATTCACCAAGGGCAAGTCCTGCCTGACCAACCTAGTGGCCTTCTAAGATGCAGTGCCTACATCAGTGGACAAGGGAAGAGCTATGGATGTCATCTGTCTGGACTTCTGTAAGGCCTTTGACACAGTCCCCGACAACATCCTTCTCTCTAAATTGGAGAGATATGGGTTTCATGGGTGGACTGTTCGGTGGACAAGGAACTGGTTGGATGGTCACATCCAGAGGGTAGTGGTCAACAGCTCAATGTCCAAATGGAGAATGGTGACAAGTGGTGTCCCTTAGGGGCCCATATTGGGACCAGTACTGTTTAATATCTTCATCAGTGACACAGACAGTGGGATCGAGCGCACACTCAGCAAGTTTGCAGACACCAAGCTCAGCAGCGTGGCTGACATGCCCGAGGGATGGCATGCTATCCAAAGGGACCTGGACAAGCTGGAGAGGTGGGCCTGTGTGAACCTCATGAAGTTCAACAAGGCCAAGTGCAAGGTCCTGCACCTGGGACGGGGCAACCCCCGGTATCAGTACAGGTTGGGGGATGAAGGGATTGAGAGCAGCCCTGCGGAGAAGGACTTGGGGGTGCTGGTGGATGAAAAGCTGGACATGAGCCGGCAGTGTGCGCTTGCAGCCCAGAAAGCCAACCAAATCCTGGGCTGCATCAAAAGCAGCGTGGCCACCAGGTCAAGGGAAGTGATTCTGCCCCTCTACTCTGCTCTGGTGAGACCTCACCTGGAGCACTGCGTCCAGCTCTGGGGCCCTCAGCACAAGAAGGACATGGACCTGTTGGAGCGGGTCCAGAGGAGGGCCACCAAAATGATCTGAGGGCTGGAGCACCTCTCCTATGAGGCCAGGCTGAGAGAGTTGGGGTTGTTCAGCCTGGAGAAGAGAAGGCTGCGAGGAGACCTTATTGCGACCTTTCAATACTTAGAGGGGGCTTGTAAGGAAGATGGGGATAGGCTTTTTAGCAGGGCCTGTTGCGATAAGACAAGGGGTAATGGTTTTAAACTAAAAGAGGGTAGATTCAGACTAGATATAAGGAAGACTTTTTTTTACAATGAGGGTGGTGAAACACTGGAACAGGTTGCCCAGAGAGGTGGTAGATGCCCCATCCCTGGAAACATTCAAGGTCAGGCTGGATGGGGCCCTGAGCAACCTGATCTGGTTGAAGATGTCCCTGCTCACTGCGGGGGGGTGGGGGGGTTGGTCTAGATGACCTTTAAAGGTCCCTTCCAACTCAAACTATTCTATGATTCTAAACAAAAGTGAAAGAGACTGCCAGTGGACAGGTCCCTTCGGGGACCTTCAGAAGTCCTCAAAACTCTCCCAAACACTCACATGTATTACAGGTCCCTTATTTGGTCTTTGACCTTTTAGGCTTTCCAACTCCCCTTCTTACTCTCTTGAATAAAATTTAAATAATAAATTCTAAGTTTGGTGGGGTTTTTTTGTTTTGCCACTTTTTTTTTTTTTTAATAATGTACAGCTGACATTCTCATGATAAGTCATATTTTTCTGGACACTGGGATCACAGCCAAGCTCCCACCAGCAAGCTGCTTGCAGTAAAGTTCCAGGACCTAAGCAACACTGAAAGGACCAGTTGGAGGTCCAAAATTCTGAGTTTAAAATGTTTGTCGTTAAGCAACTTCAGATCAGTATCACCCTTTAAGACTTAATGGAACCAAAGACTGACTGGCAAAAGGAAACAGCGATGCTGAAAGATGTGTCATTAAAAGCAATTTTATTCCACTTCATACTTAAGAGAATTGGGCAAAGGACAGACAAGGCACACATAGCAGAGCTGCAGAAAAGTATCAAACAAGCTTCAAAACAACCCAACAGCTTAACGCCTGCTACAGGTCCAGATGTTTACTAACGCTATGCATATACAAAAACTCCTAATTTACATACTGTAAGTACTCAACAATTAAACTATGATCAATCAACATTTATACATTCAAATTCACATCTATAAAGAAAAAAGGAAACTACCCAAAATAACAATTGCCATTTTAAAGCCACTGCGTTTTTGTTGCTTTAAGTTTTCTTCTCTTCCTCAGCTTACCTTCCCCTAGATAATACTGTATTTTTTACTGTTTACATAAACAAATATATAAGCATTATATGGGATGTTTATTAACAGATGGGATGTTTATTAAAAAGAGCTTTTTTTACAAGCAGAAAACATCACTAGAAGCCATGACTCAGTTTATGAGGAGCTTCAAAAATTAACTACAACAGAATCAAACCTTTAACAATAATACAACGAAAAATCTATCTCCCCATGGTTTCAGGTAAGACACAAGGAACAAATGCATTTTTTCAAGTTACCTTTCAAATGATGAGAGAAAGCAGAATGCAGTAAAACTACTGTATCAGCTCAGTTCTCCATATTCCAGATCCAAAACTCCAGTTACAAATAAATTTACATAATTAAGCACAGAAAGAAGAACTCAAGTTAGCTGTTTGTCTCAAAACTGTACCATGGTATCTGACAAAGCAGGTGTGTGGGCGGGGGGAAATCAGCCCTTTGCAGAGCCCATAATTTAGAGAAAAATCAATTTTACAGGGTCAGAGCTTCAGAATGAGCAATCTCTACTTTAAAAATGCGCTGATAAGGTAAGAGCAGGTTTGCTGCAGGCACAAAAACAATGCAATAGCATCACAAGGAAATTGGAAATAACTCCAAAATCCTGCCCCATCTCTATTTTTTCTATGTATATCCACTGGATACTATTTCTAAATTTTGGAGGTGGATGAGGAGGTAATTCTCACCTTCACCATAAAAAACCCAATAATTAATGGTATTATTTCTAACCTATTAGCACCAAATAACTGTATTACTTAAATTTGAGCTGTGTATGTCTAAATTCCCGTTTCACAGCTTCAAAAACTCAAAGTCCAAAATTAATACAGTTATACAGTTCCCAAACAATATAGGGTTTTGCTCACACTCCCCCCTGCCCCCATCTTGAACTCCTATTAGACATGCTCCCCCCACCCTGCCCCACAATTCCAAACAAATTACGTAAATCACACAAACTGCCAAACTGGATCACATTGGTAGCCTGCTCTGAAAAGGAGCAATTTTTAAATGCTTTTACTAACAGGTACAACCAGTTTTGCCCCATTCCTGTCATATGTTATCTGCTGTGCTTGACTAGATAAGCTCTGCTCTAAGGAAAGACAGACCAGGAAAGGGTGAACAGGGAATTCCTATCTGGATTAGCTCAACATGGGTCAGTGGGAACTGAATGGATTATCCATCCCTAAACACAGATCCTTGGGGATTTTTGCCTTTCACACTAACTTTTAACAATTGGGAAGCAAAGAGGGGTCAGGTGTGAAAAGACTGTTCATGCTCTGCTGCAGGTCACCATAGGGAGGCAAAGGGACTAACACCTTAATTAAATGGTATTACACCAACTTCAGCAAATGGGGTTTCAGAGGTTGGCACTCTTCCCCAAAGAAGCTGCCTGCTCTTTTAGCTGGGCCAGTTCAACTGCTTGTAGCCATCTTCTGAATCAGGGCTCTGAAGCATCTGCCAGAAGATGACACCTACCAAAAAAGGCACAGCTCATTTCTTTCAACACAGCACAGGATCATAAAACCAGCCTGGAGAGGGGTCAAAGAGAGCTGAAAAGGCTGAGCTTACAGAGTGGTGGCCACTGGTGGAAGCAGGAAGAGCAGCTTTCAGCAGCCAGCTCCTGAGCTAGTTTGGTTGCCAGCCAAACAGCAGCACTTAACTACTGCCCAAAAAGAGCAGCCAGATTACAAAACCACAAAGCACACTGGCTCACGCATGCCTTTGTTTAAAGTTCAGCTGTCCCACAATCCATGGAATGCCATCAGTTGACCAGAAGGTTTGCTTCTTTTGGAAAGCCTTGTAAATCACTGCAATCTACACTTATCCTTTAATATTAAAGTCCTGAAGAGAAGATCAAGTTCTCCCGAACTTACTGGGACGACCATCAAGAAAACACAGCAAACCAGAAGTCCTGCTTCTCAGCTGAAGAAGTCACAGTGCTTACGAAGTTGTTACACTGGACGCTAAAGAAACCAGCAATACCCGTATCTATCACGCTCTCCTGTTTCTATTAATCAATGCAGGGCAAGAAACCTGCAACACACAACTGTGCAACAGCATTGTCCTTACCGTCAGTAGCTGGTTTAAGGTTCTCCACCCTTCTAAAAAGCATCGCTTATTTTAATATCTTTATGTTCACACACTGAGATGTGCTTGTCATCTGGAAAGCCCATTTTACGAACCACTGCAAGATACGGGTATTAATTACTGTGGAGCGCACTGCCCCTTACCCGTATTTCCATCATGTGAAATTTCGTTTTGTAATTACTTGAATCATTGTCAAGTATTTGTTCTGCCACAAAGTGCAGTATCAAAACAATCCTATATCCTCCATATAGCGAGGAGCTTGAGGTGTGGTGTTGTGGGGTTTTTTTGTTTGTTTTTTTTTAGCAAATACTCACACATATAGACACACACTAACTGGCTGTCATTCAAATGGATCCCCTTGACCAGAGGCCATTATCCCCACTTATATTGTTTCTCTTTTGTTACATGAGTAAATTCTCACAAAGAAAGGTAGATATTTTTGGTAACTGGAGGCATCTCCAGAGCTTTTGGAATCTACAGCAGAGCACAACAAGATTTAATAATCAGGTAGCTCTCTAAAGGTTTTTTAATCAGAATTAATAAAAAAAGATGACAAATACCCAGGTTTCAGAACCAATGTCACATTGCAATCAAGGGCAGAAAAGGGAGGACTTATTTAGGGCTGAAGACTCAAAATCACACACCAGCCATTACTGGCTGATACTCTCAACTGGTTTGCTATCACCAAAAAGGACCGAAAATGTGTTTTCAATACCTCAACTGTAGGCATTTCTGAAGTAGAGACAAGGAAGGAGGGCAGATTCCAGATCAAGTTGTGAGAACAAGGGCTCAGACAGACTGCATTCAGTTTTAAACAAAAAACAAAACAAAACAAAAAAAGCAGGTCAGAGGAAAAGTTTTGACTTCTCTTAAGAAGAGTCCTTTGTCTCCAAATTATTCCAGGCTCAAGCTCGTTATCAACATTGCTCTCGGCAATCCTCAGCCTGGCAGCAACTGTTGTAAACTCTCATCGCAAGAGCATGCTCTAACAGTTAACCAAGCTTACAACAAGTCGTTTGGTATTTTTTCAATTTGCTTTACTTTTAATCTTCTTACACCACAGGACTTTTTTTCAAAATCCCCCGAATTTAAATCCAATAACACACAGCTCTAGATTTACGTGTTAAAACCACGCCAGACAGCTCACCTAACAACTTCAATGAACCTATTACCATATATAAAACCAATTATATTTTTATCAGCAGCAGTCTAGAACTCCATCTCTTCGTTGCCTGGATATAAGGAGGTATGTAAATGACTATTGGTTTAATATAGCCTATATACTAATATGATGTATATACACAGATGTACACGGATGGTGATTTTTAACATCATAGGTTAAATATGCAAATATACTGGGGATTTCAATAGATATTTGCATACATTATATTGACACAGTAGGTGATTTTAATGCATTGTGTGTACGCATACATGTGTATACATATACACGGACATTTGACAGACATTAATATTATTTTTTTATTAAACCCAAATACAACTTTTTCAACTCCTGATTACTACATACATTTTTTTTTGAAGATGTGACAGATGTCAAAACGACATTCATGCAGAGTATTCAGGATTAAGGATGTAAATTATTTTCAAGGTAGTATCTCTAGGCTTAAACAAGTAACAGCTTGGAGACATATTTCAAGCCAGAGGTGAACCAGCCAAACTGTAGATGGAGCAGGTTGCCCAGTGAGGTTGCGCAGGCTCTGTCCTTGCAGCTCCATTTTCAAGACGTAATGGCAGAAAACCCTGAGCCGCCCAGTCCAATCCCAGAGGTGGTCCTGCTTCGGGCAGGGGGGTGGACGAGAGACCTCCTGGGGGATCCTGTGATCCCATCTACTAATTTCTTGACCAACTCTCCACACCCAGCTACTTATGCTAATTATTTTACTGAGTCACTAAAAAAAATGATTCTGCCCAGAAAAACAGCTGCCAGTTCATCGAGTACTTACATGAAATTACCATGCTCTTAAGCTATTTTGCTAAGCTTTGTATTGGAAAAGGGCTGCCAGTTAAAAGAAATCATCATACCTTTTCTTCATACAGCTTACAAGCTGAGCTGTTTATTAACCTTTACAGTTCATTAAACACATACAAAGAGCAAGTCATGAAAAGCCATCAAAGACAATCTATACTTCTTGTAGGTTTGCCATACAATTCAACACAAATCAATTAAAACTGATTAAGAAAGATCACTTGCATCTCTCATGCAAACAGCTCATGGAAAAAAAAAAAAATTACAAAATACCAAAATCTTGTCAGTTCCCTCATGTTTTCATACATGTTTTGTGAAGAAGCACAGCAGCTGATGACATTTTTTCCAGAAAATGCATTTGAAGAGAATGCAAATCTGAAAATTGTCTGTTGCTCATTAATCAAACAAAAGACAAATGAGGGAGCAAGGAGGAAGCTCCTTTTTTACTCTTCTAACTTGTCCACCTGACTGCCAAGGGTCCTGATGGCACACCAGCACCCACAGCGCCTGCCCTGCCCCGCTCACCCATGCAGTCGCCCACCCCAACACAGCAGCATTTTAAATAGGAAGTGCAAAAGGAACCCTTCAACAAACACAAAACCTTTGCCAGGGGAATTCGGGAACAGAACCGACGGGAAGAGGAACCAAAAGTCTGTAATGGAAGTGAAGCCTTCCTTCCCATTCCCACATTGCAAAGTCATTTCTAAAAGTCTGCTTGAAAACTAAGCAATGAGGAAACAAATATCTTGGGTCTTCCATTAAAAAAAAAAAAAACCAACCAACAAAAATAATAACCTATAAAGCACTGTACTACCCAGTTTCACAAAAAGCCATTGGGAAATACACTTTTTGTCATCTAACTTTCCGAGGGTCAGTTTGTATGATATCGATGTCTTAACAACTTGATTTCAGTCAGCTGGTGTCTCTCACTTATAAACATAGAGCTCAAGCAGCAAGCAGAACAGGCACGGCAGAAATCCCGATAACCTCAGTGTGCCATTAGAAGAAATCTTGATTTATAAACCGGGATCATTCACGCAAATTCACAAGGATAGTTACTGTCTGTTGCATTTATCTGCTGAAATCAGCCAATTAATGGAAAGAGATTAAATTGAAAAATAGCTACTGAAGAATACGACAGCTCCGCAAATTATGAGAGCTCTTGGCCAATGGATTTCCTAACCCCAGTAAGCGTAATTCACACGAGTGGCAGAAGCAACATGCTAAGCAATCACGACATCACCGGAGGACCATTAAGGAACATTTCCTTTAAAGCTGCATAAATAAACATCAATATACTTGTAATTCTAGAAAGGAATTCTTCACATGTAATATAGAAAGAATTTGTTTTCTTCCTGCTTTCCCTCTTCCTTATACCACTCCCTATGAAAGCAAAGTACAGGTTCTTTCCTGCTTTCCAGAAAGAATTCGTTAAAATGGCAGGAAAAATGTTTCATCTCAGAAAAGCAATATAAGGATAATCTAATTCAAACATCAAAATTTCACACTTTAGCATATGAAGACAGTTCAAGTGCGGTAAATGCACGCATGCAATTCCTATTATGAAATATTTTACTATTATAAAAGCAGTGACTTGTTCAAAACATCAACCTGAAAGTATCAAGACTGACAAATGCCTGGTTACAAGAAGACCAGATGTTAAAACCCACCCCACTACCAAACATTAAAAAAAAAAAAAAAAAGGATAAAGGCAAAACCTCAAATGTTCATATGGAATGACAAAACAAGATCAAAAGCTTCTGCAGAGACATCAGTGCCCATTTAAGCAAGTGTTTTGAGGCAAAGGATGTCTCTGAAAATTCTGTGTGCCACTGAGGCAGACACCATTGCAGAGGTCTCTGAATACAGACTCTCCCCTGAACGGTTTTGGTGCAAAATCTAAGCCCCCTTTCTTGCAAGCACCTTTACAGTGGCAATACCTAAACACCTATCTGTAAGGCCAGGGCTACAGGGACCCAACAGAAATGCCCATCCCTCTGTGGTCTATCCTGAAGCACGGTCTCAATCGTAAAACCTCATTTTTTACTTCACCTATGCACCCAAGGCAGAGATCTCCTTCTACTGCGTTCAGACAAAAAATGGTCACATCAAGCTGATAAAACCCAAATGAGTTTGGTAAGTGGAAGCTTTAAACCTCTGAGCATCTTTATAACTGCTCGGCTGGATATACCCTGCTCAACGCTGGCAAGATCACGCCTGGAAGCGAGAGCCTGTGGCTGGCAGCCTCGGCGTCGAGGGATGGAGAGCCGGGAGGGAGAGCTGCCTCGCCTCCTCTCCTCTCCTCTCCCCCACTGGGTACCGGGGTCCCCCCTGGGAAGGGCACCCAAGCCGCAGGCTGGCACCCCCCTGCCCAAGGGGGAGCGCCAAGCTTCAGGCTCTACTTTTAGGCTAAATGTTGGCATTCACCTCACCCCCACCCACCCCCTGAGCCCCCCTGGCAGAAGCGGGGGTTAACACTAGAGGAGGACGGCAGCTGAGGTCCCAAGGCCGACGTCTGGCAACCGAGGACCGGAGGAGACCAGGTCCCACACCTTTTCTCTGGGGGGACCACCCACACCCCGCCTTCTCGGCTCCTCCCGTGAGGTCCGGGCTTGCGAAGCCCCACCGGGGTCCTGCCGGCTTCCCCCGACCCGGGCAGGCGCCCCGCTGCGCTGCCAGCCCCGGCCGGAGGAGGGGTACGGGGGGGGGGGGGGACGACCCCTCCCGCCCCCAGCCCCACCCCGAGGGGGGCCCGGCGGAGGGTGCCGCCCCCGGGGAGGGGGGGGGCGGGCGGGCAGGGCAGGGGCGGCCGCGGAGGGGCGCGGGCTGCGGGCGGCCGCAGCGCGCACGGCGGCGCCTGTCTGCTGCACTGCAGAGGCGCCATCTTCTCGCCTCTCCGCGCCGCTCGGCACCGGCCCACCCGGGGGGCGGGGGGGACACGGGGACGGACACACGGCACGGCCCCGGCCGCCGCCCCCTCCCCACGCACCCCCGCGGGCACCGCCTTCCCGCCCCCGCCGGGCTCCTGCGCCAGCCCGCGGGGAGCTCCCCGCCGCCGCCCCTCGCACCTGCGTGTGGCTGCGCGATGGGGGAGGCGCCGCGCCGCCCTGCCCTCCCCCGCCCGCACCCCCGCCGCCCGCAGCCCGGCTCCGCCGCCGCCCCCAGCCCCCGCCCCGCGGGGGGATGCCGCCGGGCCCCCCGCCCGCAGCGCGCCCCCAGGCAGGCGAAGTTTCCCGTCCCCGGCGGAGAAAGCCCCGCGGCGGAGCCGGCGCCTCGGCGGGACGCGCTCGGCCCTCCCCCGCCCTGCCCTGCCCTGCCCGCCGGCGCCGCCCCTCCCCGCCGACCCCCGCCCGCCGCGCCAGACGGCTCCGCGGGCGGCGGCCGAAGTTAACGGCGAAGTGCGGCGGCGGCGGCGGGCGGATCAGCGAAGGGAGCCGGCCCCGGCGGCAGGGACGGCCCCAGCTGCCCGCGGCTCGCCGCGGACACGCGTGGCGGGGGCGGGGGGCGCCCGCCCCGGCGGCTGCCAGCCCTCTTCCTCCTCGCCGCCTCCGCCAGCCCCCGGCTGGCCGCCCCGCTCGGCGGGAGCGGCTCCATTGTTCGGCGGCGGGAGGGCGACGGCAGCCGGGGAAGGAGCCCCCCGCCGCCCGGCTGCGTGACGGGCGCCGGCGACCCCCGCCCGCCCCGCCCCGCCGCGCCGCGGGCGAGTCCACGCCGCAGGGGTGGCTGCGGGCAGACAAAGCCGGGGGGAAGCGGAGGAGGACGGCGGGGCAGCCCCCGCCCGGCCGCCCCCTGCCCCGCTTACCTCGAGAGCCCGGGCGGCGCCGGAGGCCAGCAGCAGGAGGGCTAAGTGGGGCAGCATGGCGGGGGCAGGGGGGGAAGGAAGGAAGGAAGGGAAGGAGGGAGGCCGGCCGGCGAGACGCGGCGGGGTCCGGCTGTAAATCCGCGGGGCCGCGCCGCTGCCGGGGAGAGCGACTGAGCTGCGGCGGCACCAGCCGAGCGCCGCGGCGGGGCCGGTCAGCTGACGGCCCGGCCCGCCCCCGAGCGGGCGGCGCGGCCCGGCCCGCCCCGGCCCTCCCCGCCCCGCCAGACCCCCTAGCGGCGGCGCCCGGGCGGCGCAGCGCCGGCGGGCGGCCCTCAGCGCCGGCGGCCCGGGCGCGGCTCCCGGCCTGCCCGGGGCGCGGCGGCCCGGAGCGCCCCTGCCCCTCGCTGCCCGCCGCGCCGCAGCCGCCTCCGCCCCCGCCGCCGGGCGGGGGTTAGGCCCGAGCTGCGAGGCGGCTGCGCAGGCCTGGGCCCGGCGGCTCGCTGCGGCCTGGGGCCGGGGAGGGGGCTGCGCTGGTTGGCAGCGGCCGGGCGCTCGGGCGCCGCCGGTAACCCTGTGCACGGCTTCCAGAGGCACCGGAGCGCCCCGCCCGCCGCTGCGGGAGGCTGCCGCGCCCGCAGGAGCCCCGGCGCCCGGGGGGCGCGCCGTCGCCCCTCTGGAGTGTTGCCTGCAGAAGCGCAACCCCCGTCGTTGCCAGGTGTTCGCAACAAACCCCCCCCAACCCGGACGTGTATGTGATTTAGAGGCTGTTTAACAAACTCTGCCTTTTCCGGCAAGGTTGCACACCGGGCTGAGATCTTCAGCTACTACCCAGGCGGAGGGGATGAGTAAGCACAGCCCTTAGGCCCAGGGGCCGCACCTGACACACAGGCGAAGCCCCAGCCTCCCGCGGATCGGCCTGGGGAGGCAGCTGCGGTCTCCACCGTATTCCTTTGCCCACCGCTGCTTGCAAGAGCAATGCGAGATTTGTGGGAGTGCTGTTGGTAACGAAGGCACGCAGGAACGTCGGCAGAGCTGAGGCTGGTGGCAGTTGAACGAGGGAGACGATCAAACTACAATGTAGGGCTTTGTCAAATAGCTTGTGGTCAGGAAGCCAAAGCAAACCTGCTTTCTCCTCGTCTGAGTAGCATTGTAATAATTGGTATAGTAAACCTGTAAGGAGAGCTAAAAATTAGTATTAGCAGAGTTTCAGGTTGAAACAGCTGCTACTGTAGCTGAAATTCAGCGTGACACAGCCTGACCCGTTCTGCCCCTGACCTGCGGACTCCGTGGCAGCGTCCCTGCTCGCACCAAGGCTCCCAGAGCTGCCCCGTGATGGCGACCTGCAGCCAGGCCACTTAAGGGGCAGGTGGTGGATGCCTCCCCGGTGTACGGCTGGGGAAGAGACGCCTGAGCTGCGTTGTCCTCGCTGCCGCTGTCACCCTCGTCTCCTGCTGAACTCAGAACTGAGATCCACGGAGACTCTTGGCCGAAGCGTGCAGGGGGATGGTTACCGGGAGAGAGCAAACTGGGCTGCTGTGTCGGGCAGGCAGTAATGTGCAGCCAGAGGCCTTAGTGCCTCAGGGCCTTAGACCTTGGTGCATTACAGCCCCACAGCCGGGCCCTAGAGTTAGAAGACCCTTCTCATGCAAACATGAATCTTCTAATACAAATGAATGAACCGGTGATGTATGAAGGCTTTGGGGAATCACTTGAGTCACACTTAGGAATTTGAGAGATCTCCGACAGCCACATAACAGATGAGGCCCCTCCTTCCCCCCGGAACATACAGATGCGAAGTATACCCAACAAGTGCAGTTAGTAGGTGCTTTTAAGAAACATACACCCGTGACACAATGCAACCTGTAAATTAAAATGAGTTAAACAGCAACAATGGCAGGCTTAGCTATAATAATTTAATACTGTTATCTGCTTGTTAGGATAATGATCACATGGCTTTGAGGGGTTAGGGAAGGATTTGCTTTGCAAATGTTTCTAACCGGTTGGCTTCTAAACTCAGCCATTGGAAAGGCAGCGCCATGGTTGCAAATAAGCAACATCCTGCTAAAGCTGATGGAGGTCATTCAAAAACAATTCTTTGCAGAAACAATGGAGGCAATCAGAAGGAAAGCTCTTTGCAAGTTCTGAAAAAAAGAAAAAAAAATTAGGCTTCCAGATGGGATGGATGGAAGACCAAAATAGATTCATGTAGCCCTTCTATTATAAGTTGGCTTGGTAGTTCTTTGTAATCACTTCTTCCTAGTGCTAAAATCAGACAGTATTTCAACTGCTGCTTCTCTGGATGAGCCAAGCATGCTTCCACCCTCACAGTGGGCAGGCAGGCAGGTAGGAGGTCCCTTTTGCCTGTGGCTAGGAGCGGGGCAGACCCGTGGAATTGCACACCTTGGGGCAGAGCAGGGAAGGCTCAAGTGAAAAGGTGGAGAAAAGTCAAAGGTATGGGAAGACTTCTATGAGATAGGTGTTTCCATTTACAGCCAGTAAAAAAGCAGTGACAATATCCAAAAACCAGAGACAATATTTGCTAGGATTTCATGGTTAGCCACACTGAAAGGTCATAACGAAAGAGTCTTTTGAAAGCTGTTTGTAAGGTCTACAAAATTTGGAGATGACCTGCTGATAGGAAAGAAAGCAGAGATTGTGTCCTATTTTCCACTCTCTGTCTTCTTTCAGGATCTGTACAGAAGGTTTGATATACTTCTTTCCTTGCTTTCTCTGTCTGTCATCTTAGTGTAGAAATGCAGTCTTACCAGACCTTGGAATCTATCACAGCTGGAGTACAACCAAGACCACTACCACCTCACAACAGAGTGAACAATGGAAATCGTCTTCCTGAAGAAGGCAGCAGCACAGTTTGGATCACAAAATGACAGGGCCTACATTTGAATCTAATAAAATGCTTTGAGCAAATAATCACTAACTATGTTCAGATATGATTTTCCTTTTAATTGCTTAGCTTTGTTATTCCATCTTAATGGGGTAACTTTCAAGGTGGTGACCAAGCATGCATGTCAGGTTTCATTTTTTGGCCGCTTCTGTGCTCTGCCTGTGTATCTTTGTGTGTAAATGATGTCTAATATTATTTTACAGCCTTTTTGTTTTAATGTATTACATATACAGAAACATTGTTCAGCCGTACAGTTTCTCACTGAAGACTCATGAAGCAAGTGGATCTTATCCACGAATGCTGATACTAACCTGAAGTAGGCAATAAAGCACTTCAGCCTCCTTCATAACATAATGAAATTCAGTGATAAGTAAGTGAATGGGTATTTCTCCCCACCTATGTTTTGCTGCCATGCCTACCAAAGCAGCAGGTGGTTGGGTCAGATGTATGATTTTTTTCCTGGAAAACAGTCTGTTTTTTTGATGAAGGGGAGAGAGGGAAATTTTTAAATTCTCCAGCCCCCTTCCAAAATAATAGCCAATTTAAGGTGTTTGCTGGGGGACACAAAGGCAATATAGTGACCCTTGGAGCATTCTTTGATTAATTTTAAGCAGTAAACTTCCCTTTGATGCTCCCATGGATCTCTCAGCGGAGAGTTGTAACAGGAGGACTCATGGTTTCTGAAGGGGGAACAGGCAGCCTCTGGCATGGACACAATTACAACGTTGCCAGATGTCTCCGAATATGTGCAAGCGGTTTTGTAGAATACATGCAATTTACCGATGTTCACTGAATTTCTGATCGTGGAAGCTTATTTCATCCACATCAACAAAATTATTGTTATTAGTCCAATTGTCAGCTGTATTCTATTCATATTAGGGATGATTGCTCAGGCAGATTCTTTCGGTAGAATGCTACAGCCAGTGCTTTCACGGAGATGATTTCTCCATTTGTTCTCCACTCTGAGGAGAGGCCTCCAAGTTGGCAAACTCGAGTTTTGGTCCAGACTTTGATGCTGATTCACTGCCTCCTTCTGGAGTGGCTTCATTTCAGTGTTCTCCATTTTCTTTACTGGGGATAATACTGTTTCCCTGCCTTTGTGATTCATGTAGGGAACAGAACAAAGCACGAGGGTTAGTATTTCTGAATGAACCTCTGCAAGTTAAAGACTTGGATCCTACTGACTGGCACCTTCTGTGTTAGTCCCAGTTTAAAGAGTTTTTCTGTACTCTGAAAATTACTACAGCATGAATTACCAGATTTATTTCAGACAACTCCAGCAGGAATTTGTATTTTCGAATAGCACAGAATTAATTTTAATGGAAAAACTTTAGGTTTTATGCTACACCTTGAACCACTGCAGGTATAATTAATCTGCTCACTGTCATGCAAGCGTCCTCTAGAGACATTTTTTTTTTCCTTTGGAGTCAGCCTGCAGCCCTGAGAAAGAGACTCTCTAAACATTAATCCAAAATAGGAAGAGAGAGATTGTACCTAATCAACCCTACACAAGTACATACTGTTAGCAACAACAATGGGTGCGGATATGATTTCAAATAGTGAACAGTTGATCCTTGTCTGAATTCTGCAGAGAACCTTCAGGTTTTGGCTTTTACAGATGCAGTACACAGTTAGGTAGCCAGTAGCCATAGCGACCTACTCAAATGCAAATGATTTGTTCTGCATAGCACAGGAGTATTAAGAGTTGATGATATCTGCTGGAGCAGGTACACAATACAAATGGCAGACCCAAGCGAATAATGAAACCACAGTCCAAAATCCCAGGAGTGCTCAACCAAGGAAATAAAATGGAGATGCGAACAACAGTAATTGCTCCAGTGATTAGGATGTGAACATACATGGGCATCACTCTGTACCAAACAAATATGGTGTTATTATGGCTTTTCCCTGTGTTGACAGAAGCTGTTGTTGCTTGCTGATGGTGTCAGTAGAGAGGAGATCTTCAGGATGGCTGGTTCTTCATTTGATTCTGTACCCCTGATTTGGTTTACCCAATTACTGCATAATGCAAATACTTCCAGCAGAATCAGGGTTTAACACTTATTCCTTTTTTTTTCCCACTGCGTGCACTGAATCTTCCTAGATATTTTTGGCCTTATGCCTTGTGGGGTCAATTTACTAGTAAAGTATTGCAGGTGTAGGCTTTCTGGTGGTGTTTTTCCTCACCGTCCTATATGCAAACATCTCAGTACCACAACATGCTCCTCCCAACAAATAAAAATGTCACCCTACAGTATAACAGGCCAATTCCTTTTCAGGCAAGTCATGTTTGGCATTGCTCAGAGAACAATCAGCATTTCCCAATGATTAAAGCAAACCTTTGAGAGCGTCTAGCCCCACAGGAACTCCAGAGCAACTATGCAAATGAGATCTAGCTATTTGCACCCCTGTAACTGAGAGTTATGATGTGCTTTTTGCATGTTACAGAGGCCACCAGATGAGATGGTTATGGTCCTCTTGGCCTTTTTTCAGCAGCTTGTTCTACTATGATTTGTCCTCCCAGATAAAACAACATTGCATGTTGTTTTATGTGGTGTGAATATCCCAAATCATTACTATATAACAAAAACAGAGGCAACTAACAGGATGTATTTGATTTCTCTCCATCTCTGAGTGCACTAGTAAGCTTTTTTAGCACTATTCAAAAGTCATTAAGTCTTTTTTTTTCTCTCAAGGATTTCTTTTTATATTTATCCCATCCTGTGTTTCACCTATGCTTTTCCCCTCTCTTTACAGACACAGCTCTTGAGCTTTGTCTCTGTCAGGTTCCCCTCCATGGGATCCAGGTCTTCTGTAGCTTTGCCCAGAGCTGTCCTGCTGTCTGACATCTGTCCAGTCCTCCCCAAAGACCAGGAATCCCCAAGCACTCCTTTCAGCTTTTGGGCTCTTGTTACCTCCTCTTCCGTGGTAATACACACCTTACAGACTTTGTACATGGCAGAAGCGTGCTGCTAAGTTAATGAACTGTACTTGGAGGAGGTGAAGTTGTCATGCAAAAATCTCGGTGCTTTTTAGTTGGCTTCCACTTTTTCCAGGCCACACAAGCCTTCCATGGATGTCTGAGTGGACCCCAAGATAAAA
The DNA here is from genome assembly GCF_030463565.1 of Pelecanus crispus. Lineage (NCBI taxonomy): Eukaryota > Metazoa > Chordata > Aves > Pelecaniformes > Pelecanidae > Pelecanus > Pelecanus crispus. The sequence goes on from NC_134643.1 coordinate 119,631,649, forward strand.
AAGAGGTCAGTAGCTGGGCAAAAGGAGATGTCTGTACAAAGTTAGACATGGTGCTTTCAACACTGTCTTGGAACTGAAATAAAAAATAGAAACAGGAAATTTAGCAGAGGGTATGTATGTATGTATGTATATATATACACACAAAACATATCTTAGATTCTGAGTTCAGTTAAATGAAGAAATTTGTACAGAATAAGAAAATACATTGTTATTTTGATTCTCTCAGCATAGTGTCTCAGATCTGGAAATACCTGCTTAATTGCTAGCACAGCAGGTCGGGATCCTCAAAGACCCATCCTACCACCTGTTGCTAGAAATACACTGCTCGACTAGATTTTGAAAGTGCCAGCTCGTTTGCAATAGCGAAATTAAAACCAATACATTTAGGAACAATTGCAGACCCCACTTAATACAGAACAACTATTTGTCAAGAAACTTTTAACAAAAGCATCCCCATTCCTCAGCTTGCTTGTAGGATGCTTAACTCAGCACATAAATTAGCCTTTCCTCAACTGTCCCTAGAGAAAAAAAAATAGTAGCTTTTCTGAAGGCTGTGAAAATCTGAAGCAGTCAACAGAGACTGTTCAGAGGAAGTGAAGTCTGTGGCCTTTATGTTACAAAATGCCGAAGTCAGCTGGAACACAACTCCACCGATATTCAGCAGGCGACAAGGAAGTCTCTCGAGCCATAAGCCTGCCCTTCAAATGTGGACAAAAAGCACCCAATCCAAGAAACTGTTACACGGGCGCAATGACTTAAGCAGCAGCTGGATGTGTAGATGCCACGGGTTTCTGTCTCTTCGCCCCCTACACGGTCATTTGAAAGACTAAAAGCATTACCTGAAAGACTGCGGCTCCAGCTGGAGGGATGGAAATGGGAGCTATAAACAACGGTGACGCTGCCCTAGCCCCAGACACTCTCTCTGTAAGCGACTGGAGCTTTCACTCTGACAACTACCGTCGCCCTCCACAGCACCAGTACATTTGCATTCCCAGTGGCACACTGCAGCAGCATTTGTGGTGGGAGGAGTGGGAGGGAGGGGCTGAAGTGTGCCTCTGTAAGCTCTCTTAGCTTGCCGTTTGTAAATTCATATTAGGTGACTGTGAAAGAGTGTCATGGAGTCGCCTGTGCAGTGCCTCTAAGTGCGAGGTTGTTATTAAAGTAGAAACAAAGTGGAAAGAAAAAAGAAATCTCCCTTCATTCCTATACCAAAATCTGCTAGATTTTTTCCTCAAGATCTGCAGTTCAAGCCAAGTGGTAGACCTGAAAATAAAGGAAACATATTTGTTTTAAATTAGAAGTACTGCTTCTTTTTACATGCTGCAGAGATTGCTAATGCCTCCTATGGTTATCATCCAGAAGTAAATTTATTTTGCAGAATAAAATGTAAGAAGGGGGAAGAGGAGGAAGCTTCAAAATATTACATCCTTTGCTGAGTCCTGTTATAGACCCTCCCTGCAGCTGTAATTCTCATTTGCCAGGCAAGCTGTCTTGGTGCCCCCCTCAGAACTTGGCACGCAATGGTAGAATGTGAAGCATTTTCTCATATATTAACTGGGGCTCAAAATAATAAGTCTAGGCTAATATGCACACACGAGAAAGTACAGATCAGATTGCTTGGTGAGACCGTTGATATTGCTTGGGGATGAGGACCGGTATCATTTCATGCGGCCTCGAAAATGGCTGTAGGGTAGCTATCAGGATTTTGGTATCACAGACTGTTATCACAAAGCATAGTACACAGTGCAGCTATGTAGATTAGGTGATCATCAAAATACAAATGAACTCTTCCAAGAGATTAATTTCTGTAGAGTCTCATAGTAAGACTGAAATCACTGATGAGAGGCCACCAGGAGCATAATAAAGCAGCTGCACCACAGCACAGGAACAGACACGCTCAGTCCATCTAGGAATTGCAACCATCTTTTATAAAATGCTCACAGTATTAGAAACAGGAAAGTTTGATCACAAGCACATAAATCAGTGACTGCAGGAGCTTTGTAATGGATGGTTTTGTGTTGAAGAAGGGGGGGTGGGGGATTGCAAGGAAGAACCGCAGACTGTTCTGTATACAAGAATAATGCCATCCTTAGATCCTCTGTGTTTTGTAATCACCCTGCAATTTCTCTCAGCAAAAGGATTTTAAAATATTTGTTCAAGCTGATTTGGCATACATCTGCCTTATTCCTTTACACACGCAAAAATGGACATATCTTTCCCTGACTTACAGCAGAGACACAAAACCAAACTGAGAGTAGGAGAGTAGGTGAAATTTCCTTCCCCCATAGCAGGTATTGTGAAAGGCGCCCACTGATATGGACAACGCTGGCTCCATTGCAAAAGGCTATAAAACTGGACTTTGCATACCGGCAAGCTAAAGCAAGGCTCCTCTCATGAGCTGTTAACACACAGATCCAGCGTCATAACCTGCTCACGCCGGGTGTGGAGGGCTTGTGCACGCTGTGCCCTTCTGCCTCAGCACCCAAAGGGGCCGGAGGGCTGCAGGGCTGCCCCTTCCCTGCCTTCGGGCTGGGGCTGGGTCCCAGGCACCCAGCACCTGTGCAGCTCACACAGCGTGTTCATTCAGACAGCCATCGGCAGAGGTGTGAATGCCAAAATATTCATCGTAACAGAGATGCTGACATTATTCTTTGCAATTTTTTTATGAGCTACTAGTGAAGCGTTGAAAGTGATGTGGCTGCTTTTATATTAGCATGGAAATACGCAGAGTTAAAGAGGATCAGTGTCATGTTAGACATTTGAAGAACCATCTGGTTTTTTTTCAAAATATCAACACAGTGCAGGAGAGAGAACAGATTCTGACACCTGCATATGAAAGCCTATCTTTGTACACAAAAGAAAGACCTCCCCAGGAACTAACTCTCGGTTCAGTTTATTATGAGCTACTGCACTACATAATCATAGAGGGAGTCAGATCAAGCTGTAAAAGCTAATATCCAGTTAAAGCTTGCTAAGTTCCATTTTCAAAAGTGATTAGTTTGAAGTTGACTTAATTTCATTTAAAGTCACTTTTGAACATGTGAGAAATTACTCTGAAATCACTGAGGTTATTTCAAATACATCCCCTGACATATTTTACTTACACATTCATTGCCCCAAATGAAGCCTCAATTGTTTTTCAAATTAAAAAACACAAACCCACATTTCTGCAGAGGTGGCAGGGGGTTGTACAGCCCAGCTGACATGGCAAATTTATCTGTCATTCACTCTGAATTTTGAACATAATACATTCAGTTTTCAGAGACAGAAGGAGAAATTCTTATGGCAGAGAAAACTAATGAAAAGTTCTACTGGAATTAGCAGCATCTCAAAACATAATGGGCAAATATTTTTGTCATAATAGCCATACAGTATATCTACTAAACCATGGCTATAAGCCTAAATATATTGAAAATAATAAACATATAAATACTGATGTTCAGCCTCTAAAGTCGCCAATGAAAAAAAAATTTGCAGGAAATTAAGCAGATAAATCCAACATTAGTGGGTCTGATTTCTAAGTTGTTCCATTTGGCTTCTTACGCTTTTTACACCAAATGTAGTGCAGCTCTTACTGTCACTCTGTGAAAGTAACTATTCCTTCCCCCTCCTCCTGGCACTTAAACATTGTATCTATACCCAGAAATTATGTATATACATAACTATATTAAATATATATGAATCCAATACACTTATATAAATATATATAATAAGGTACACTCTTTATGTTGTTTTTGTAGAACTATATATCTGTTAAGGTAGTTATTGATGTAACTGTATGTCTAGATGAGAAAAACAGCCCTGACCCCCATTAATCATGTGGACTGGTGGAAGAAACACATTAGCATTGCAGCAGCCCTGGTGACATTCAAAACTGGCTGAACCATCACTGATCACTTAATCTTACAAAAAATGCTTAAGAAAGCAGGACATTTATTGTTCTTATTACATGCTTGTGGGCTGATCCAGGCCTCATCACGATAAACAAAAGCCTTTCTGGTAACTAGCAGATACCAGACAGAATTTGAAGGGAACAATCCTACAGTCTCCAGTTCACATCAAGAAATACTGGAGTTGTTCTGGTGCAATTCCACAGCCATTTAAACCAACCTGTGTGAGGGTCACCCACGCCTCTGCCTTCAGCCAGGCTTTTCCACCTTCTATCTTACTCCAGCACCAGTATGTAGGCAATGAGTCCACTCAGAACTGATTTGGCTGAAGCACACATTTTTTGGTAAGATTTCTTTGTGCAGTCATCCCAACCTATGTAGGCTTTAATTATCATGGAACCACAGCCTCATTCTTCAGGAAACATCCTGAATCTAGTGGGAAAGAGGCACTAAAATTCAGTGTGTTGAAATTGCCAAAATACGTATGTCCATGTACATATCTATACCTATGGATATAGATATAAAGGTATAAATGGGAATTGCTATGGTTAAGGATGCTTTTTTCTGTTCTTGCAAAACTGCATCATCTACTGTCCTTAGCTGGATGTTAATGGCATATTGCTCAAGCTAAAAAATATAAATTACCTAAATTCCTTCAGATGTCTGCATTCAAAAAAGAAAAAGGAAAGGACTTATGTTTAGCAGCAAGGATGCAAATGGCTGGTATATTTCCAACACATTTCAGGTAAACTTTGTGAGCTACATAACATGTCATAACAGCAGCTGGAATTATGCAGCGGTATCCATAGGAAGTATTCGACTTACTCTGTGGTATGTCTCTGCCTGTGCAGGCAAGGCACCCATGTTAAGGAAAAAATGTGGACTGAAAATATGGTGACATAATTAATTGTTTTGACCTCATTTCTTCATTATTATACCTGGCCAGAGTTTAGTCAAAATGACGCTTAAGTTGTGCTTTTCAAAACCATCCAGAGTTGACATAGTTCTACTCCCCAGTAAAGATCAGTAGGAGTTTTACTGCTGACTTCCACAGACTATAAGCCAATGCTGAGCACTTCTGAAAATAGCTTTCCATCTGTATATTTATTTAAATGAATAGGGACTGTTAGTAGAAATAGGAACTGAAAAGATCAGGCTTTTAATTTTAAAAGTTAAAGTTAAATGTAGGTTACTACACTAGAAAACTAAACCACAAGAAATACCCAGACAAACTTTAGCACTTTTTGCTCTCATTCATGGCAGGAATGGATGGAAAACAGCCCATTGCCCCAGGTGACACAGCCCCAGGATTTCTGAGGTCATTAGACACCACTGACTCTTTAGTAATGGCATTTCACGCTTCCAGCGCGCAGATGAGGACTCTAACAGAGCCATCTGTAAGTTAGTCCCGTGTAGTCAACCCACCCTAAAATAAATTATTGTATCAGCCAAGGTAGTCAACCCCACCCTTTTCTACATTCAGGTAGATTTCTACTTCCCGTTTTCCCAAAGCAGCCCTTTTCTTTTGCTGCTAAATGCAGTTGCTTTCTTTAAAGGAATAGCCTTTTGTGACAAACAAATGTCTGTTGGCTCTGAGCCAGCAAAACATTTACTGTAGTCAATATTTAATATATGAATAATCCTACTGACTGCGGCGTGGCTGCGTGTGTGCTTGAAGTTAAACAGCTATACGAGCACTTTGTTGGCTCAAGGCCTGACTACTGCAGAAGCTAGCAAAGGTCATGGTAAAAAGTGGTAATAGCACTTTTTGGCATTTTAGGTGCCCTAAGATTTGGTCCCCTTAGGTCTTTCTGACCTCACTGCGCTTTCAGAGGGCTTTACTGATCAAAAGGTCATCTTGGGTTCTTGCTCTGCTGTGTACCACTATGGACAAGAGATCTAGTGGCTAGAGGACAAGCTGATATATACTGGCAGGAGCCTTACCAGCTGCAATTTTAGCTCTTGAAGTCTTGAAGGCTCAGTTCTGACCAGCGGTGCAGTGCAGAAAGGAGTACCTACACAAGGTTGCTCTCAGGAAGTAGTAAGAAGCAGCTGTGTCTGAGGGAGATGATTCTTTACCTCCCTCTTGTCTAGGGAACAGGACTGGTTGCTGCAGCTCTGCAACCAATGCTGGTTTCTCTTGCTTTCAAATTCCAAGTGGGCAAAGCAGTAGACTTCATGACTTCATGCCAAAGTCTCCAAAGTCAGTTCAAGATGGCCCCAGGAAATCTCAGTAACACCTGAATAACAAAAGCCAAGTACAGTCACAGTCTCCTGATTTCTGATCCTTAAGCTTAAAATATACCAGGCAATAGAGGGAACAACACCTTTTCTGTTTATTTTCATCATCCTTTATTTTTTTCAGTCATAACTTTACCTTTAAGTGTTGCTTCTGTTTGGGGATTTTTTTTTTTTTCAACAAGAAGTGCCTGTTGAAGTTTGTCTTTTGCAAATGAGAGAGAAGCCAGAGACTGAGTCTATCTTTAAGTTTTTGTTGAATCTCAATGGTAGAAGAAAAAAGTCAAAGCTACTCAGTGACATTGAACACATGGGACGTCAGACTGGGTCCCTGTTCCACCCAAAGCAGGGTGATAATTGTTATTGCCCATTGCTTTTGCAGCTATTTTGTTACTTCTTGTAGGTCAACAATTACCTACTTAGAAAAGTCATATTTTCTCTGTTTATATTTGGAATGCAAATTCCTGTTCCAATTCTGGGAAGACATTTTCTGATTTTACTTGGGGTTGATTTTTGCCCTGTGTAATCTCTGACGTTGTGAGTATTCAAACATGCATTTAAACACAAGATTATTCAAAGTCATTAAAGTCTGGCATGTTCTAGAGTTTTTTCCTGGTCAGAGGTTTGAAACCTTTTGTGTACTTTGTTATATTACCCAATTCAGATTTAAGTCAATAGAATTTAATACGTTCTTTATTGATTTGCCAACCCAGGTGACACCACCAGTGTTAGATTTTGGGTTTTTTTTTCTTCTTTTCTTTGAATAGGTCTTTGAAAAGAATTCAGGAAGTCAAGAAAAGAGGAAATAGTACTGAATATGAGATAAGCTTATCTTCCCATGGCACTCTGAGCTCGATGATCCTATGTTTTGAGCATATTGTGTTGTATTTGTGGTCTCAGAAAGTCAGTGAAGCTCATTCCAAAATCAAGGTCTGCAGAATGGAATTAGTTTTGTCATGGGTTTTTTTGCTATGCTTTTTAGATGTTGTAGAGAACAAATAATGCTTTCAAGTTAGTGCTAATAATTGATCTCTACCACCAAAGTGCAGAAAGCCTCACATCTAATGCTTCACATGGAATATTTCTGCCCTGTGATCAGTCTAAAGTTGGTTTAATTCAAGTTGAAACTATCCTAGTCAAAGCTGTTAGATCTGGAACAGACAAGTCCAATGAGAAGATGCAAAAGAAAGTGCAAGGGTGAAATGTGAATACTGATGCAGGCTTCAGTCACTCTGACTTTCCACAGAATATTTTATCAAGTTCTACAATTTGTCCCTAAACCCAACATATCTTAAAAATTACCCCAGTGCTCCTTCGGCTTGGAGCTGAAGTCTGGTGGTTGACAATCTTGCTTCCTCCTCAGCAGCATTCTGCTCTGTGAGTACCCTTGTGTTTAGGCAGGAGACACAGATCTCAGAGACTGCTCTGAATTTGTTAATGGAGATTCCTGAGACATTCATAAGGCATTATTCCAAGTGCTAGGAGAATTTCTTTGACCTGTCTTCATTACTATATAGCAACCAGTAACACATTCATACACACAAATCATTCCTAAAACACCCACAGTAGCTGCACAGTTTGCAGCCTGTAGAAAGAATCACATTTTGTGTTTGTCACTTATCCTAAGGAAAACAGTATATGAGCACAGCAGAGTAGAAGAAAAAGGTGTCTTGCACTACGGAATTGTTCATTTCCTCTCACCAGTGTCACTGGAATCACTACAAGCAGATGTGTTTACTGCCCCCCATTGACTAGGTAGCAGTGCTATGCAAGCCTCTTCATCACAAATCAAATTATTTATCTATGCGTGTCATTTCTGGCCATATCGTGGAGTGTTTTTCAGTCTTTTGCTGGGTGTACCTTCCTAATGTCGCCTGTAATGTGCGGTAAGTTATGAGCAGAGCTGGAAACTTCTGCATAGCTAGAGCTGCAACACAATCTGTTATTGTTTCAGGATGTGATTTAATAGAAGTTCTGCTCCTTTAGTCTCATGCACACATCTGCCAAAATGTTCAATTTAAGTAAATTGTGTTAGGAATGAAGTCATACTGTCATACAATATAATAATGGAAAGTGGCTGATTATGTTTTGTACTATAAAGAGCTGGGTCTCATCATAGGAGGAGATTCAATGCCTTTTAAGAAAAAAAGACTATCCAAAGTAATGACATTTAAACATTACTTGTCAAGTAAGAAAATATTGGAGCATATCTTTTTAGGCTCAAGTCCACATTAATCTCAATATTCAAAAAGAAAAGAGCTTATTAATCTGAGCAGACCCTCCCTTTTTCAGAACACCAAATTTGAGGAAAATCTTGTACATCAATTTCCTTAAAAAAAAAAAAAAAAGACATAAACACAACAAACCAAAAATATCCACTACCAAAAGATGCTCAAGCACACACAGAGAGTTAAAATCAAAGGAAGTTAATGTTGGCACGAGCCAGTAAACATCAAAGAAAGATATGATAGATTCGTGCCAATAAATTGGTAGTGATGCAAGAGTTTTATGAGCCTTGGCAGTCCTGTTGGCCCAGACATTTTTGCAGGCATAACTAACTGAAGATATTATCTCTTACCGTTACTGAGATATTATGATTTAGAGCAATCAGTTTTTTTTTTCTTTAGGGCAGACTGAGTTCACACTGAAGCAAGTGCTGTGTTGAACTAAATAACAGAAGTGAACAGACAAACAGAAACAAGCCAAGAAGAATGAACATATTTCACAACTAATGAATCTTTTAAAATCAGTGCTTTGAACAGTGCTCCTGCTTTCTAGATATTCCCATCTACAGTTAGTTGGATCTGACTTTGTAAATCATATTTTGCTGTGACGCTAAAAGCTGTGCATATAAAAATAAATCAAAATGGACAAATGCAGTTGACGAAAAGAAGAAGATTTTGTCAATAAAAGTGAAAATGCCAATTTAAAGTGCTATGGAGTACCCTTGTTTTGCCACTTTTGGCATTTGTATTGGCATACAAAGATTTGTGGAGACATTTCTGACTGCTTGCTGAGACATTGGAGAGCAAACCCAATCATTTTTGTGAGGAGGAGTACAGCCAAATAGGAAATGACCAAGTCAACCAAAAGAATGTCATCTCAGCGTTTTGATTCAGGAAAACATTTAATGAAGTGCACAACTCCAAGCACTTGAATAAACCCACTGGAAAGAACAGCATCTGCTCACAAGTAGGTACCTATCTCTGAGCAGTGAAACAATGAGCTTTGCTGGGCTCAGTAAGGGTGCATGTTGAAGGAGAGGCAGTTAAATCCCCCTTCCCTTCCCTGAGCTTGTAAAAGTACAACTGTTTTAGTAAAAGTCCCCCTAAGCTCCTGCAGTTAATAAAACAGACGTTAACATTTTTGAAATGTTTATAAGGAACTCTCTCCTGATAAAAATGCTTTAAGTTGCATAGCTTATCTAGTTATTGGATTTATTTAGATCAGCAACATGATTGAAATGATCCTGGAGAGTGTTGAGCATCAACTGCAAAGTCCAGATGAAAACCTGAAGTTCCTATCCTGGCAAATGGAAATTGTGGGTGGAAGGTCCTTTTTCCAGTCCAGTCATAGATCTTTGTCTTTTTGGCAAGTCCTTATTTGAGGCAGCACCATCTGTACCATAAAACTTTGCTGTGGTTGAGTGTTGAAGTGGAAAGTTATCTTCTAGGGCATTCTAAAAATGGGCATATTTCATTGTTCCTGCCCCAGTACATGATAAATACTTCTAGAGAATGTAAATGTTTTATAGGTTGTTCCAGTACCAGAATGGCACACCTAATGAATTGCTGACTTCAAAGTACATCAGAAGTCCAATATTCAGAGTGACAATCTCTGGATTTCAATCTTTCTCTTCTTTCTCTCTCTCTCTCTCTCTTTTTTTTTTTTTTAAGATTACAAGGGACAGTAGTAGAGTTGTGGAGTCTATCTGAGGCGTATGCGTGGTAGGGATACATTTTACTCTGTCAGGTTCTGACATGCATTCTTTTTGAAGGTGATTATTGATTTTCTGCCTTCACAAGAAGAAATGACTCAACACCCCCACCACCACCACCTGAGAATATAAATCATGGCTTAAGGGAAAAAAGAACCCCCCAGTCTTGCTCTTTTTAAAAATGTATATGTTAAAATAGGAATGGAGAAGGAAATAATAATGCAAGTACTTTTTACAGAAAGAAGAGTTGCTCTGAAATAGCACTCTGCATTACTTAACTAGCTTGTAGAAGACTTGGACATTATCAGATGTGGCAAACCAATGCTTCTTATGATGTAATTTTCTTTAGGTGGATGCTAAGTGTTTGTGCTTAATGTGCTCTCTCTCTCTGACATCACACAAGTGATAATCATCTTTGCTGTAGACTATTTCTTTGGAAAGGAAGCAAAATGGCTGAATAAGTATGCAGTGATAAAATGTATATTTTGCTGTCTGTCATAAGGATTTAGAAGTATGGCAGCCTTGCACTGTTTTAAGATGAATTGTGTGTCTGTTCTTTGCTGTGGGTTTTGTGTTCCAGTCCCATCTCAGTAGCAGCTGTACTTGAAAATGAGCATGAACAAGAAGTCAAGATTTTGACCCTGTGGATTTGTATATTTGGGGCAGTAGCATTTTTATATTAATGGTAACATTTTTTTATATTGTAGATTATATTTGTTCGCTTTTTCTTACCTCCATCCAAAAAAGGTAACCAAAAATATAGCAGATATCTAGGGGAAAAATATTCTAACTGAAAGAGAAGAGCACTTGAGTATTGCATTTTTTGCCTGGAGCCAGCAAGGACAATATTGTTCTACAATATGATGATTGGCATATAATTTAGATGCTTGTTCCCAAGAAAGATAGAAAAGAATTAGGAGCAGGTAGAAGGTTGAAATCAGAAAGAAGTTGAGAAATTGAGATGGAGCATGGAATGCAGATGGAGGAAAGGTACCTGGGGGAGGCAGAATAGGTGGGAAGAAGAAATGAGTAAGAAATAAAAAAATAGAAACAGCAGGAATAAAACCTGGAAGGGCAAAGACAAGGAAAAGGTGGGGTGGAGAAACCCGGATGGTATGGAAAATGAAAAGCCCTCTTACGCCTTTCAGGTCAGGATAGAAGAGCCCCAGCAGGAAACAGATTAAATTTGTGCCTTTTCAGATTTCACTGAGGAGAGAAGTTCCCACGCTGTTTTGGCAACCTTTTTAAACACTAAAATTACTTTAAAATATTTCCCTGCCCCTTACTCCCAAAGAAAATGTCAGCTGAGAGGAAAAAAGAAAAAAAGTCTTATCCCAAACTGCTGTTAGTCAGGAAGTGTAAAAGTGACAGGGATGACTCATATCACGTACATCAGGCACACTGAAAACAGAAGATATGAACAGCAAAATAGGAAGATGAGTGTCTTGTGGTCTATTTGAAGTGCTTTAAATGTGTAGTTTATAAAACAGCAGGTGGGAATAGGTGTCTAGAAATAACCAGCCAATGGATAAAATGCCAAGGGATTTTTTTTCCCCCCTAAATCATATATTGCTTCAAGGATAAAATACAGAGGTCCACAAAAACCACCAATAAAAAGTTCCGAACCTCAAACCATTAAAAATTTTAACTGGCTGCCACCTCTCTTCTGGACATTGAAGGTTTGTCTTCTCCAGGCTAAACTAAACTGCTTGTCTACCACACAGAAATATTTTTTTCTCATACAAGTGCCCACAACAGTGGTATTTATACCATTTTTGTCCTGAGAAAGAATGGCAGATATAGGTTTTGGGGCAGGTCCTAGAGAAACATGCATCGGCCAGTGAAAGAGCAGGCAGAGCTCTGGGGGCGATGCTGAACCACAGGAAAATAGCATCCGAAGCGACACTAAGGCTATCCACCTTGTCTGCTCTTGCCATTTCAGATTAAAGAGAAAATACCATTATTTCCTGATTCTTTTTACACATAAGAGGCAGTCCCAGGAGTAGTAACTCAGCCGACAGGAGTAATACCAACTTAGGACAGAATTTTCCAGCCTGGTCCTATGCCACTTCCTTCGTGCTACGGTACAGATGAAGTCAGCATGTTACTGAATCCACATTTGCACCCTGTCAAGCACTATTCTGAAATAAGTGCTCCTTACATGCAAGGAGACCTAGCACATTCACTGTGTCTCACATCTGCTTGTGTTCAATCCTACCTATTTTGTGAATCCCCAAATGAAAATAACCATAGAATAATTTACGCTGGAAGGCACATGTTGAGCATGCACTCGGTCGAAGTGTCCACATTGTAAATAAAGCCATTAACAGTCTTGGCTGTGGTATTGATCCCTGAGGCACACCACTAGCAATCAGCTGCCAGCTGGACTTTGTACTGCTGATCACCACCCTTTGAGCCCATCAGTCCAGCCAAATATCCACCCACCTTGTTGTCCACTTATTCAATCCAGATCTCACCAATTTGGCAGCAAGAATACTGCAGGAAATGGTATCAAAGGCCTCGCTAAAGTCAAGGTATACAACACCCACTGCTCTCCCTTTCATCATGCACCCAGTGATCTCATCATAGAGAGCAGGCAGGCTGGTCAGGCATGATAACAAAATATTTCTTCTTCAAATAATCTTTGCTTCCTCTCTTCTTCTGGGGAGCAAACTAAACAGAAAAACATGCAAATCCCAGATCTAAATTTGCCCAGTAAGTGTGCATGCAATGCATTATTACAGGCATACATTACTGTAACACCCAAAGTCTCAAATTCAAACCTAGGGTGGTATTACAGAGAGATGAAAGAATACTATCTTTGCTCAAAAAGAATTTACCATCAAGGACCAAACCTTAGCATAAATGACTTGTGATTTCCTGTTACCAGTGTCATACTATTTCTCTTGGGAATGATTGTGCAAAGTATTGCTTGCTAATAAAAGGTAGTTGTTTAAAGAGTCAGCTTATGGTTTTATCTAAGAATTCATAAAGTTAATAAGCTTAGAAAGAATTATCAAAAGCTACATTTCCACTGTATATTACAATTGAGGGGGTAGAGTTATACATTTTTGCATACCTATGCAGTAAACATTTTTAGGCAACAGACACTTGTGTTTGAGGGACTAAGGCTTGTGTTCAGCTAGAGATGCTTGCCCAAGCTTTCAGAAAGACAGAATCTTCAACAATCTCTTCACATCTACAAGCAGTGTTTTAGAGAAGAACAGATTGTTTATCTGTGTGATAGATGTGTCCTGCCTTCTGATGAATAGAAATCATTACCATCAGTAACCAAGGATAATCTCCAGGGTACAGGTAGCGATTCCTTTCTGCAGAGGTTTTTGTTGGCTCCAGTGGCTTTTGGGGAACTCAGCAGCTATATGAGTGCTGAGAATCCACTGCAAATCCATCATAGTTGGAAAATTCATTGTAAGATAGCAATAAAACAAAAAAAAGTTATTTCCTTCTTTGTCTCCCAGCTCAATCAGAGAACATCCAAAATACAGCAAACCCTGTAGAGAAAATGAGATAAATTGGTTTCAGATGACTTGTCACTATAAGTCATCTTGGACCTCAACAACGGAAGTGGACAAGAAAATCTTTCTGAGTTTGCATGGACACTAAAGTACTGCAAAGAAATTTTGTGCCCAATTTCAGCAGAAATGTTTCTTGGTCTGTTTTGTCCAGATCCTTCCTTATTCACACAAGTTTGGCTAAGTCAAAGGTAAACAACTTTCAACCATATCTGGTTCTACCATAAAAGTTTCATACAGTTTCTGTTGCCAGAGCACAAGAGATGCATCACATAGAGTCATCTGCCAGGATGGACTGACAGCGACCTGAATCCATTCATAAATCCTGACTCATTTATGCACAAGCAAAAATAGCCCAAATTCCAGCGCATTCTTAAAACTGAGACATTCATTATACTTGGTACATCCCAGCTCTCTGTCATGCAGCCTGGATGAACGAGGCATAGCACTGGCCTCCACATAATATAAGTGCCCACCAGCGGATGTTCTAGTTTTAAACCTTTCTTGGAGACAGGAGCAGGCGTTGTGTCTGAGCTGCAGCCAGAGGAATGGTAGGCAGGGCCTGGTAGGTGTCTGCCCAGCTCAGGCTCCTCCAGTGTGCAGGATGAACACAGCAGAGATATTGCACACAGCTTCCCAGCCCCCTCCTTTCAAACACGGCGATGCCACTGGGCTGCTTGCAGAGCTGAATGCAGAGCTTTGCCAAACGGAGACAACCTCATCAGCCACCCCCTGGAGGGGGGCTCTGTGCTGGTTTGAGTGGGAACTGGGTTGAAGCCTTTTTAGCTTTCAAAAAGAGTAAGGGTCAAGTGACTGCGCTACAATAAGGGAGCAGTGACAGATCGGGTCATTGGTTTTCCTTCTAAAGTTTCGGAAATTCAGTTTGCGAAATCATAGTCTAGAAGTACACATCAAGCAAGCTCAGTTCTTCTGTAGACAAAACTGAAGTAGCAGGACATACTGAATCAGGCCTTTTCCTGGATTATACCTGAAATAAAGTGCTTATAAGCCTGTTGTAATAGTGGGGAGTACGAAAGATTATTCACTGTCAACAAAGGCTAGAAACAAAACATTGCAAGAACATTGCAGATGGTTAAATAAGGGTTTCTCAGGTAACATTGCCTTATGTAAAAGTGTCCTCCTCTGTCCTCCAATGTCAACAAGAAACAGTTCTGTGTCATTCAGCATGGCTTGAATATATTTTTATAGTACTATCCCGTGTTGGTGCTTTTAGATTGAAATCAGATGCAAAGCTGAGTGCTCTACGATGATTAGGATTTTCTTTTGAGTTTGTAGGTTCACTTTATCCCAGAACAGGAAGCAGTTTTATTTACTTGCTTAATACAGCATCAGCATGATGAGCAGGATAGCTTTCTAGCTGCAAAGGAAAAGGTTCGGAGATTAGCACTTTCCCCCAATGGATGTTATGGCTCATATACCAAACAGCCCTGAATGGAGATGCCGGAGATGTTTCAGACCTTAAAACTGTAAAACTGTGTGTTAACTCAGATGAGTCTTGTATTTTATTACTACAGATAAAACATACAATTTAATTAAACGTGCACCTATAAAATGTAAGGTTCAGTTAACTCTCGGCTTTATTTTAATACAACCTACATAGGTAACTAATGGTAATGTTATGTAAAGAATGAATAGCTTTTCAAGTCATAAAACACCCTGGAGCTATGTTGTTTTCTCAATTTATAACAGCTCCAATTTCAAGCTTAGTTTCTGCTCACATCGTCACTTAACCCTTCATCTTCTATGTTCTTCCTCACTTGTCTGTACAGCTTATCTTTAAACACTATAATAGACCCATTAACACAGCTGTTTTCTGTATCATAAATGTAAGTGAATTTCAACTGTATGCATCCAAACCCAGGGCTGAAATTTAAATAGGGGAGATACAATATTTAAAAGAATGCATATACAGTGTTACAGTCAGAACATCAAGAGCAGCAGAGCCGATGAAAGTAAATTTGGGTATGCTTTTTACCTGGGTGGATATTTGAAAGTCAAAGGAATTGAGTCACAGGACGTTATTTTCTTACGTGTAACCAGATGCCTCAAGGATTCATCTTGTACTTTGGTATCCAATGAAAACTTCTTTTTTGATCAACAAGCCTGAGTAGGGTGCTTTTCATCCTGATACTGATATGACTTATAACTTCTGTTGTCAAAATAAAATCTAAAGCATCGCTGTTCTGCAAACATATATTCGTATCCACTTAGCAAGGTCAAGAGACCTTGTCTTCAGCTGGTATAAACAGAAGAAAATGAAAATGCTACAGTTATTTTGAATTAAATCAACTGATTAGCCGTCCAAGACCTTCTTATAACAAGTACCTGTACTATTACCCATCTACCATACCTTTAAAGTCCCTTTCCCATAAATAAGAAGCGTGGGCTTCCTTTCTCCAAGACATTGCTTTTCTTTCCTAAGGCAGCCTTAGAATATCCCCTTTTCGGAAGCTCATTCTCCAGCCATTCCTCCTCAGAAGTAAGAGGGATATTTCAACTTCAATAAATAATATTGGATGTTTTTTTGAGAAAACAACAGTTAGCCCAAATTCACCCAAATTCAGTTGGGCATACTGAACACCATGTTTTCTGTAAAACAGGAACAAAACAAAAGCAAATCTGCTCCTTGAGGCAGTAAGTAGTACATTGGATGACAAGAGCTATTTATGCTGTACATCCTTCTGTCTGATTTAGGATGCTTCCTTAGCATATTCGGCAGGCAGCATCCCTGAAGCACACCGTTTTTCCTTTGCTTCTCTTATCAGTGCTTCCTCCCTTATGCACAGCTGGTTTGCAGAAACCCTCAGCATGCAGATAATCAGGTAAGAGCTACAAGTGCTTAACCGACATGCTCCTGTGCCAAGAGCAACCGAAACGAAGCTCAGGTGGCACAGTACAGAAACACCAGGCTTGGGGAAATGAGAGTAAGGGCAAGTTGGAGAACATGGTGCCCTGCCTCTCCACGGCTTGGGGTACTAACACTCCCCCTCCTGCAGCTTTCTTGATGAGGACCAGGTCAGGCAACTCCACCTCGCACATCGTTATGGGGCACCAGCGTAACACCAGGGGCCTTAGTGCCCAGAGGAAATTTCAGCGCTGGGTCTTTACATTCCGTTCAGAGGAGTTTTTGCTGGCCAAACACAAGCATGGTACAAATCCTCTCCTGCACTGCTTGGAGCTCATGCCCTGAGAGGTGGGGTCATCTTCACACCCCTGCTTTCTTAATTTGCTCTAGTGTAGGGAAGTTATTCTGACATGTGGCAGGGTTGCCTAAAGTTATGTCTCTCCCTTTGTGTCATGCAGAGGTGAGCCATAGTAGAGACCTAAGGCAGTTGTGGAACTGGCCTTTTGTCTAGATTTATTAACTGTAATTACAACATCATCCATTCCTTTGGCTTTCAGGCGTTCATGTATTTCTTGCTGGTTTACAACATCTTTTGCCAATGGAATAATGCTGATTGACTCAAAGGACGGCTCATCAAACAATATTTTTCTCATCTGCAGCCCCTCAGATTTCTAGTTAATGAACATATTTAATTAAGTTAGTCAGAAGTAGACAATACAGTTTACATGATAAAAGAGGTATTACAGCATTAATGAAAACATTTTCATTGGCATTTGACAGGTGTTAAAGGAAATGCATTCCAAGGCTATATTGACTGCATTAGTTTTTCTATCCTGTACAAAGACCAGTCATCAAATTATCTGCCTTGTGACAGCAATAAAAATTTGGATCTTTACAATGTGGGAATTCATCATTCCTTAACTGTTACCCTGCAGGCACAACAAAATCTTTCCGCTGTTAAAATCATTGGTCAATTTTGAAAGTCATGTCTAGAACCATAAGAAATTTAAAAAAAACCCCAAACTGTTGTTGTAAGCCGAAAAAACTCTCACGAAAATTTCCACTGAATTTTAGTTAGTAAAAAAATGTAAAGACAAAACCTGCTTTCTACCAGTGCTTTATAAATGTTTAATTTCAAACTTGAGAGAACAGCTTTTATTGATTTATCTTCCCCATGGCGTGCCTTCCAAACCAGCCATCCACACACACGCACAGGGTTAGGGAAACAATTGTAGTATTGGATAAAATCAGTGTTTTCCTTGCCTTCTGCTTCCTGTTCCTCACCAGTCCTGCCCTGTCTTCCACTTTCCTAGTGGCAGGTCATGAGGGAATTAAAACCAACTGGAATGAAGGACAGATGGATTTTTCCACCCAAACTAAAAAGAGTTTGTTAGAATGATCCCAAAGGAGACAAGAAATCCATTTGAAAAGCAATCTTTTCTCCCTTGATGTTTCACATCGAGAAACATTATTTTCAGCCAGTTCAGTCCTAGCATGTTTGTGTGTGTGTATTTAGAAACAGGCTCAACACTTGGTCTCCTACTGCTGCGTGCTCTTCAGGGCTTCAGGTTTAGGTTAGAGAGGTGCATATCAAGAAAGGCACAATACTAGGAACAGGTAGCACCTGCAATGATCATAACTGCTTATTTAAGTAAAAATGAACATTTTATGCTGTGTTTAAATGGGATGATGGAATTTTTACTTCTAAATTTGGCTTAGACTTTTGTTTGAATGTCAATAATACTCTAAAGTTATTCACTTTTACCACAATTAGGTTGTTTATTTTTTGTAACTGCAGTTTTAAAATTAAAGACACACACTTGTTTTCATGGGAGCAGGGAAGGCTAACACTGAAGCCTTCTCCATTTCTGCATGCTTCTAGATAGGGGCAAACTTGCTCTCGTCTGTGTGGTGCCCAGTGTACACAGTCTGCGTCCACCCTTCCTGACGGGAAACCTGACTAACATTTTTAGTTTATGTTGGAAAAAACAGACTAAATCCTCTTTCCTTTTGGACAGAACTTAATCAGCAAGAGAGGGACTATATTTTCTGAAAGCTCTAGCCCAAAGTTTACAAAATTCAGCATAAGGATGCTGCCTTAGTGATTTTAATCTCCTCCTGATCTCAACAGCTTTGTGTTTGTACTAGAATTTTTTTGGCTTTTTCCTATTATCTTCTTCCTTATTTCTCTTATATAACAAAGGGCAACTAGGATACTGCTTGAAGGCAACCATTTTCAACAAGATTTTCTCCGAGTCAAACGTTTATAGAAGCCCTAATGAGGTCATACTCAAAGAACTGCATCTCTTTCTGCTGTCCCTTTTAGATATACATTAGACACTTCATAAACATTTGCATGAAGAGGCAGACCATGAGTCTGGTATTATAAAACCATATATTGAAAATGTCTGAGGATCTAAGGCCTTTCTAGCAACATCTCTCTCTTCTATTCAGTCCGTAACAGAGATGTGCAAAAGCTAGGTTTATTTTCAGTTGGGCAGTGAGAGAAGCAAAAAGTTGCATGCACATATCATTCAGATAAAATTTAAGATCTTTAGATCTTTGCTTTACAGGAATGAAAATCTTCCACAGCACATTTAATTTCATTCAAAACATGCCACTTGACTCCATTTGAATCCCCAGACGGCTGGGAATGGTACCACTGACTCTGTATTACTCAGAAGCACAGGGTTAGAGCATTTGGAGGGAAATTTGAGGCACTGGAAGGAAAGACAAAACTACTATTCCCCTCAGGTCTGTGACTTTAGTTTCTCGATTTTCCATTTCTACCCCTCCCTCCTCCTGCCTGCCCTGAGCAAACTATTTTGATTTGGCCATATGTCCTGGTTTCAGCTGGGATAGAGTTCATTTTCTTTCTAGGAGCTGGTACAGTGCTGTGTTTTGGATTTAGAATGAGAATAATGCTGATAACACACTGATGGTTTAGTTGTTGCTAAGTACTGCTTACACCAGTCAAGGACTTTTCAGCTTCCCATGCTCTGCCAGGTGCACAAGAAGCTGGGAGTGGGCACAGCCGGGACAGCTGACCCAAACTGGCCAAAGGGCTATTCCATACCATGTGACGCCATGCTCAGTATATAAACTGGGGGGGGGGGTTGGCCGGGGAGCAGCGATCGCTGCTTGGGAACTGTCTGGGCACTGGTCAGCAGGTGGTGAGCAGTTGCCTTGTGCATCAATTGCTTTGTATATTCTTTTATCATTATTATTTTCTCTTCCTCTGCTGTGCTATTAAACTGCCTTTATCTCAACCCATGGGTTTTGCTTTTTTTTTTTTCTGATTCTCTCCCCCATCCCACGGGAGGTGGGAGGGTAAGTGAGCAGCTGTGTGGTGCTTGGTTGCCAACTGGGGTTAAACCATGACACTGTAAAACACAGGTCATTTGGGATAACAAAACCTAGGTATTTCACCAGATTTACTCTTCACTGGGAAATATTCAGCATCTCCTGGAGAGCAGTGTGCCAAGAGGGGCCTCCTTGTCAGACTCAGCATGGTTTGCTTGGATACAGAAGTGAAAATACTAAATGCCCTGATTTTATGGCTACAGATCAGCTTAAGGATCAGGAGATAGCAGACACAGCATATGCCTCAGTTTGTGTTCCCAATACTGGTTAAAAAAATAGCGAGTGTGGCGGCTGTGTGGCAGCCTGCCTGCCAGCCAGTGCAAAGGGACTGACTTATCCAGGCTGAGACTCTTGCCAGGGGAAAAAAACAGCAGAAATTTATGCACGTGGGAAGAATGGCAATCCCCTGCCGGGTTGGGGAGGGGGCGAGTAAGGGCTCATGTAGCAAAACTCGTCCTCTCTCACACGAACAGTACTTTTTAAGGAGGTTCACGACATTTTCACTGCAGGACTCTGATTTAGACAGGAGCTTCCCCCGAGAGGTCAGCACAGGCTTTCTGGAAACAGCCTGCATAGGGAACGGGAACGCTGCCTGCAGGGCTGTTGGGCGGCTCCATCAGCACCCTTCCTGAACATCCATCCCTCCCTGGGGCACTCCTGCCTGTGCCCTCTGGTTCCTACTTGCTATCCGGGCCCAGCGGAGGGCAGATGCGGCAGCTCTAGGCTTCTCTCTGGCAGCCTGCGTCTCCTCTCCACCCCGCAGCATGGCAGTGGCAGAGGTGGCCATCCTGCTTGGATGGAGATACGGAACCTCAACACTCTCACTGGCAGCGTGGCCCAGCTACCTCAGGGCTGTGCCACACTGGAGGGGGGACTGCACTTACTGTGGGGGCAGCCTCAGGAGACGTTTTCCTACTCCTGCCTGGTATCCTTTCTGACACCCATCCCAGTGGGATACGAGGCTTTAAGTGGTCCATGAGCCGGCACCTGTGGACCACAGCCTGGGCAAAGGCAGGAGCAGGCCGTCCTCTGGCTCCAGGTCTCTGCTTGGAGGCCAGAGTGTCTCAGCTTCAAAGGACTGTATATTTGCTTTTTTGTGGGGATCCTCACCACTTAGGACAGGTGGCCACCAGCACAGGGGACATACCACAGCACAGTCCTGGGCATCACTACCCCACCCCACTCCGCTCGGAGGTGAGGATGGAGGGCAGGAAAGGTTTGCGGTGGGTGGGCAGTGAGGTACAGCCAGGTCCCAGGGGGGCCCTCGTTGTAGGGCTGCAAGGCTGGCAGGGAAATGAAACCCCAAGGGCAGTAGCTCAAGGCAGGGGGAGCCCGCCTGAAGGTAACTGGGGGGGCTTTGGGGTAGGGGTGGTGGCCTGAGACCACTTTGCTGTGGTGCACTTGGTGCTTCCTGGAGGCTGTGTGATAGACACCCAGAGTGCTCAAGCCGAGGCAGCCCTTCATAATTTAATAGAACAGCAAAGATGTTATCAAAACTATCTTTCTAAATTCATCATTCCCTGCTTTCCACTCTTTGAGTGCATATCCAAGTATACATCACGCTACTAGTAATCACAACGTGATTAGTATCTGCCCATCAATATTAGCAACGCACCTGTGTAACAGCACTTATCTCTTGTCTATGAGACATGTCAGATGATTACATGCCTAGAATGCTTTGCCGAGTATGTCTATGAAATAAATGTCCTGACTAAGGTTTTCTAGGCAAAAGATGCTAATCTTCCATTATTTTTCATGGAAAATCTATGGCATACCTAGTCTGAAAACCCAACCCCCTGTAGCTATGCTACAAGGCAGCAGTTTCGAACTTCAGTGGAGTGCTGACAGTAAATAGTTACAATGCCTGAGCAGCAGCCACGACATTGTAAAAGCAGGCTTCAATTCATTAAAATAAAATTTTAAGTAGGAAGGTAAATTTTGGAGCTGCTACCTAACATAGAATTTTCCAAAAGTTTTTTTTAGGTTAAGAATTAAAAAGTACATAAGAACAAAAGTCAACAGTCACATTTTCCTTAATTTCATATACCAGTGCATTTATATAAATGACTGAGTCATTCCTTTCTCTTGTAGGCAGTATGAATTCAATACTTTACTCTTCTCACAGAATCCTAGAATGGTTTGGGTTGGAAAGGACCTTTGAAGGTCATCTAGTCCAACCCCCCTGCCATGGGCAGAGACACCTTCCACTAGGTCAAGTTGCTCAAAATCCATCCAACCTGACCTTGAACACTTCCAGGGATGGGGCATCCACAGCTTGGGACAACCTGTTCCAGTATCTCACCACCCTCATAGTAAAGTATTTCTTCCTTATATCTAATCTGAAACTATCTTCTTTTAGTTTAAAACTGTTACTGCTACAGGCCCTGGTAAAAAGTCTCTCTCCATCTTTCTTACAAATCCCCTTTATTACTTCTCCTTAAGAGAGGAAGTAGATAGGCTATGGAGCATCAGGGAGTCTGAGCAAGAGATAGACTGGTGGAACCATGCTCTGACCTCCCAGAAACCTGAACAGGGACAGCCACCAGAAAAAGCCCATGATCAAAGGGTTCCAGTATCCTCCCCCCACCAGGATGTAGGCAGGGTCTTAAACTAACTAGATGATCTTAAAGGTCTTTTCCAACCTGAATGATTCTATGATTCTATGGTTCTATAATAAAGGGACATAGCAAGCAGAAACAAGTCCACAATTGGGGCAGCAAGCAAGCACTTTCCTTGCCCACCACAACTCCCCTGGTTGCTCTGCACAATAGGTATGAGGCTCTAGATGTGGAGGACCAGTCAGTGGATGATGTGGGTTTCGATCCATCTACGTCAGAGGAGTCGCCAAGACCACAAAGACCTACCTCCCATATTGCTACCACCTCCACAAGGAAGAAAAGACGGCTCATAGTTGTAGGAGACCCCCTTCTGAGGGGAATGGAGGGTCCAATATACTGGGCAGACCCTCCTTACAGGGAAGTCTGCTGCCTCCCAGGAGCCCAGGTCAGAGATATCACCAGGAGACTTCCCAGCCTGGTACAGTCCTTTTGGCCTGCTACCCATTACTGCTCTTCCATGGGGGTGGTGATGAAGTTGCAGTACGTAGCCCAAGGGTGATTAAAAAGACTTCAGGGCTGTTTTGCTTACAAGCTTCTTCCTGAACTGTCCATTGTCCCTTTTAAGTAGATTTCTAAGTTTTATAAAAACAAAACTGAGGATATTAAACTTTGTACTGACTACCTCTGGAAAAATACCAGTTATTTTTGTAGCATTCATGACATAAATACTTGGGGCATCTCATCACACAGGCGCTTCTGCTGTAAGCACTTGTCAGCTTTCACTGAGAGTATCAACATGGGGACTATCAAACCCAAACATTTATTTGGGCCCCTGGAAAGTATTTTCACAAAGGATGTTAAGGTAGTTTTGGGCTCTAATGGTTAAAACAGATTTAACCATGTTATATAAATCTCTAGAGGCAAACTATACTGGCCACAGAGCAGGGACAATGACTGCTAACAAGACAAAACACAAAAGGACATTTAGGACGAGAGGAAATGGCCTCAAGTTGTGTCATGGGAGGTTTAGATTGGATATTAGGAAAAATTTCTTCACAGAAAGGGTAGTCAAGCATTGGAACAGGCTGCCCAGAGAGGTGGTGGAGTCACCATCCCTGGAGGTGTTCAAAAAATGGGTAGACGTGGCACTTTGGGACATGGTTTAGTGGACATGGTGGTGTTGGGTTGACGGTTGGACTGGTGCCCTTAGAGGTCCTTTCCAACCTTATTGATTCTATTCTAGTTTTACTGGCATTAAAAATAATCCGGCCACCAAGCCAGGAAACATTAAATTAATTATTACTCTGCCCTTAATTGGTTTAGTGATGGACTTGGTAGTGATAGGTTAATTGTTGTACTTGATGATCTTAAAAGTCTTTTCCAACCTAAACGATTCTATGATTCTATGATTCACTTTTTTTTTCTTAATAGTATTGTGAAATTTAAGAAAATTCTTACTCAGAAGATTGAAGATAATGTACTGCCTGTGGGTCATAATCAGGGCCTCAAGGTAATCAGGCTGTTTATTAGGATGTGGTAAACAAACCATCCTCAAGCCCATGAATACAAATACCCATGTATTTATAATACAAAATAGGAATGTTACCACCAGTTGTAAGGAAAAAAATTGAAGAAACAAGTGCATGTAGGAGAAAATAAGAAAACAGCCTACTGCTTTAAAACTCACTGGATCAAATGCATTACTGATATAACTTTATTAAGCTCAGTTGAGTCATATCATGAATGGAGTGGTTAACTGAACAGAAATTACGAGGAAAAATTAGGTCTCTCTTTTTTTAACAAAAGGAAAAAGCAGACTTTCCTAAGTAAAGAATGAACGGAATAAAGAGGCTAAAAGTGGGAAAAGCTTTCTTCTTGTTTTTTTTAATTGAATGAATAGGAAAACAGTTCAATTCTGGGAGCTGGTCATGGTACAACCTGCTTGGTTACGCTTCACAAACCCTGCGTCCATGGGACCCTTGATGAGCTCTCAAAAGGCAGCTTCTCCACTTCAGTGTATTCCATCAGCAAAGCAAAAGAGAGGTGGTTGCTTGGAGTCTAGCTGCACTGAAGCTACTCAGCTAGAAGCCATCCTCCTATTGTTAAAGTTTATAAGCCATAATGAATCACTTCAGTAATGCGATCATGAGTTACTGATCATGAGTTACATCATAATAATTCTATGCCCAACATCTGAAGACTTAAGTCATGAGAAAATCAAGCAAAAGTAAAATGGAAGAGGCAGGAGCTGAGCAGCTACTGGGACTCACTTTCTTACAGCAAAACCAAACAGCTTCGTGAATGTTGGAAATATCTAGCATAAAAAAGCTATTGTATGACTCATCATTGTATGATGCTCATCGCAAGTTTGAATAATTTCTTAATAAGCAGAGAGAAATCAGAGCAATACTAGTAAGAATCCAATAGCTGCACCAAGCATACAATTTCTGTACCTTGTGTGCTATACAATTCAACAGAACAGACTGATTCTGATAGATACTGTCCTTAAATCTATTATGTCTCAACCCATCTGCTAGTGCAAGATGGGGCCTGAGGTATTTTTTCTTCTTCCTTCAGTACACTGGTTACTCATATAGATGGGACACATGGTAGGTAGGAGACTCTTCTGAGCTGTTTCATCCCTGTCCTGCACAGACAGAGTACACACAAGTATGAGATTGTCGGGAGCCTTGTGCTGATCCAAATCTTGAGCAATGGGAAGATAAGGGCAAGCTGGGAAAATCAGGTTGCACAGGTGGTAGCATCATTCCAACAGACCTCCACTCTTCAATTCCTAACTATTAATATTAAACATTTATAAGTAACAAATGAAATTGTTATTTGCAAAGTCTTTTTTCCTGTTAAGCAATTTAATAAATCAATGAATTAGCAAACAGAAGGAAACAGAAAATAAATTAGAACATCATGCTTGTGTTTACATTAAATGGTCACTTGTATTAATGTTTATAGCTGGTTTATCTAAGGGCAACATCCTATGATCCATTATTAATCAATGTTAATGAAGCTTTTGTCCTTTAATTGCTATAGTTTTGCCCACAATATAACTTGAGTATAATTTCTGAAGGATGTTTTGAGAATGTCAAGGAGCTGAAACAGAAGACCATTGACAAGAAG
Source organism: Pelecanus crispus (assembly GCF_030463565.1). Taxonomy (NCBI): domain Eukaryota; kingdom Metazoa; phylum Chordata; class Aves; order Pelecaniformes; family Pelecanidae; genus Pelecanus; species Pelecanus crispus. Next base: position 119,657,169 of record NC_134643.1, read on the forward strand.
GGAAGAGTACGTTCAAGAGAAGATGTGTTCCTATGTTTGTAAATAAAAACACACAGTTAAATATCAATAGAAGTTATTTCTTCTGCCACTAAATCAACAATAAAGTCAATCCTTACTTGAACCTCCTCAAACCCATACTCCAGCAGACACTCTCAGAAGGCACCTGACAACCACTGGCAGATCTGGATGTGTTAAGAGACTGTAGTAGTGGCTGCAGGCTTGGCAGAAAAGGTGGTGCTGCTACCACCCTTTGTTATATAAAATATCAAACCTCCAATTCTGTTAGGACCTGTTCAGCCTGTTTACTTCAAGAGAATGGTCTGATCACCAGGATAACGGCTATCATCCATGGGAGAAGAAAGTGAAAGCAACCTCCTTCCATGGGGATTTTCAAGACCTGCCTGAGCAGCCTGGCCTGATCTGAGAGCTGGTCCTGCTTTGGGCAAGAGGTTGAACCAGAGACCTCCTGAAGACCCTTCCCGCCCAAGGGATTCCATGAAAAAGAAAGCATAGGAACAAGGAGCCATAATCCCTATCCCTTTTACTGGAACTGTGAAAGATCTGCGAAACCAAATAATATGAATGACCTGGTGACCCACCTGGTGGATGAAGGAAAGGCTGTGGACGTCATCTACCTGGACTTCAGCAAAGCCTTTGACACAGTCTCCCATGGAATTCTCCTTGGGAAGCTGGCAGCTCATGGCTTGGATGGGCGTACTCTTTGCTGGATAAAAAACTGGTTAGGTGGCCGAGCCCAGAGAGTAGTGGTGAACGGAGTTAAGTCCATTTGGCAGCCAGTCACGAGTGGTGTTCCCCAGCGCTCTGTTTTGGGGCCAGCCTTGTTTAATATCTTTATCAACGATCTGGATGAGGGGATTGAGTGTGCCCTCAGTAAGTTTGCAGATGACACCAAATTGGGTGGCAGTGCCAATCTGCTGGAGGGTAGGATGGCCCTGCAGAGGGACATGGACAGGCTGGACCGATGGGCTGAGGCCAACTGTATGAGGTTTAACAAGGCCAAGTGCCGGGTCCTGCACTTCAGTCACAACAACCCCATGCAACACTATAGGCTTGGGGAAGAGTGGCTGGAAAGCTGCCTGGCTGAAAAGGACCTGGGGGTGCTGGTTGACAGCCAGCTGAACATGAGCCAGCAGTGTGTCCAAGTGGCCAAGAAGGCCAAGAGCATCCTGGCTTGTGTCAGGAATAGTGTGGCCAGCAGGAGCAGGGAGGTGATTGTCCCCCTCTACTTGGCATTGGTGAGGCCGCACCTGGAATACTGTGTCCAGTTTTGGGCCCCTCAATACAAGAAGGACATTGAGGTGCTGGAGCGTGTCCAGAGAAAGGCAGCAAAGCTGGTGAAGGGTCTGGAGCACAGGCCTTCTGAGGAGCATCTGAGGGAACTGGGGTTGTTTAGTCTGGAGAAGAGGAGGCTGAGGGGAGACCTTATCGCTCTCTACAACTACCTGAAAGGAGGTTGTAGTGAGGTGGGTGTTGGTCTCTTCTCCCATGTAGTTAGTGATAGGACAAGAGGAAATGGGCTCAAGCTGTGCCAGGGGAGGTTTAGTTTGGATATGAGGAAAAATTTCTTCACAGAAAGGGTGGTCAAGCATTGGAACAGGCTGCCCAGAGAGGTGGTGGAGTCACCATCCCTGGAAGTGTTCAAAAACCAGGTAGACGTGGCACTTTGGGACTGGTTTAGTCTAGTCTACCCTTAATTGGTTTAGTGTGGACTTGGTAATGTTAGGTTAATGGTTGGACTGGATGATCTTAAAGGTCTTTTCCAACCTAAACAATTCTATGAATAACTATATGTCCAAAATAGTCATCTTGCAGAAAATGAGGACCTGTGTTCATTCAATGTACATTACGAAAGACTTTTCAGACTCACCAGTTAAAACTTGCAACAAGATACGCAAAAACAGTTCTTGAGCAACGAGTGAAAACAACCCTTGACCTATTCTTGCAAGGAAACAAAGAAAACTACTATTAAACACAGGTATTGGACTAAGTCCAGGAAGACATGGAGGCACAAGTAAACTCGAGAGACCTAAAGAGAGTCAGAATTTGCAAATTTCCTTATTATTTTCTTTAAGATTGCATTTAGACAGAATACAGACTGAGAAGCTGTATAGTTTTTGGATCTCTCCTGTGGTACCCAGATCTTCCTATTGCAGCACATGAGAAGCCAGCACTTATCACTACTCCACTGAGGCCAAGTGCCTAGATATTCACTGTGGGGAAATTCCAAGCACTGCAGTCTCAGTGCTTGACAACAAAACAAAGATCAAATTAAAAAAAAGCCGTGTGCCTTCCTCTCACGTGCAAAACTCAGTTTTTGATGCAAAACAGCATTCGTTTCTAGTCTGCATAGGTAAATAGGAACAGGAGCTTTATAATCACAGATTTAGGTTGCATGGAATAGCTTTTAGGAAGCTAAATTACATTCTGAAGTGCTAAACATATCTCTGTTTTTCTTATACAGCGGCTGTTTAATTGGACTCCCTGTACGACAGCAGCCTAGCTCTGGAGTCAGAGGTGTCTGCTGTTAGAACATCAGAAGGTAAAGCAGTTTTTCTATGTATTATATAGTACCTCAGCGATCTTTTTGGTGGAATGAGATATAAAAAGACCTATTTAACTGACTCATATGACGTCTGATAGCTGAAGCTAGAGAAATTCAGGCAAAAACGTGCATCTCACTAGATGAAGGGTATTTATTTTCTATCCAAGCAAATCTGTAAATCAACATTAAATGCTTAGAAGATATGTTCAGGCAGCAGGTAAGGGTTTGATGCAAAAAACATTTGGTAAAGTTATGGGCTGAGCTCTGCAAGATGGCAAATTATTCTAGTAATGCCTTCCAGGGCATTAGTCATTTTGCTAGCAGCAGTGTTACCACCACCAGGCCACTACCATTAAAACCTGCATGAAACAGAATTTCAGCTAGAAACCAATAATCAGGCCTTTTCTTCACAGACAGATCTATTTTTCAGAACCTAATCTGTGAAACAAATAGATCAAATCCCCTCTTGTTTGATCCTTTCTAAAGCCTCTTTTCCTCATAAGGAGTCCATTCCCATTCACCCCATGAACATCTCCAAATAGGTCTCCTAGCCAGGGAGTACAAATATCCCTCCTCTACTCCTTTTGTCTTCTTTTTTATGGGGCTGTGTGCTGGCTTTTTAATTGAGATCCAGGCTCCCTGCAGACTGCCACCTTGTTCCATAAACGTTTGTCTGGGCAGCCTCTCATTATTCACAGCTTCGGGTAAGTCCATCTCCATTAGTGGATATTAAGCCACAAACAGGAACTTTAACAACCAAACAACCATTGTATGGATTCTGTGTCTCTAAAATAGTATTTAAGCACATTTTCACACATTTTTTGCACTCTTTGTGTGCTAAGATTAAATTCTGACTTTGGGACAGAATGCTGTTCTTGCCTGCCCTGTTGCAGAGAATTTTGATTGTGTGTTGATATTTTTGTAAAATAATCACTTGTGTAAGTACCAAGGATATCACACCTATCAGTTCTGTTTTGACTCAGGGTAAGACCACTGCTCTTTGAAAGCTCTTCTATGGTAGGACGAGACATTATGACAGTAAGAAGAATTATTTAAAATTATCACAACGTTGGGCCTCATAGAAGTCATTCATTTGTACTTAACTCTGAAGAATTTATTCTGTTTGCCTCCATTTCCTAACGTAAAAATTGGAGATACTTGGTACAGACATTCATATTCTGCTACAAAAGGCAGTCTGCAATGTTTCATTTCATTCTTTTATGTTCCCACTTTCTTCAAGAGTACTTCTTGCTGTCCCATTTCTTCTGAATATAGAAAAGCTGTAATTCCAACTCAGTGGCAATGCTTCAAGTTGAGTAGTTCATATAGCATAAGGTAAAAGTTAGAGCTCTCATGGATATGCTTTAGTTAAAACTGTTAACGTTATAGGTCCTAGATGTCATGCAATTTTACGATAGAAGATCACAGTAGAGATTTCTCGGGATGTAGATGTATACATATATTTTCTTCAATTGTGTAGTGGACTGAGGTGGCCCCAAGTCATCCCATCTCCACTATCAGTTCCTGTTCATGCTTCATGGTTTGTCACCATCTCAGATATACCTTTGCAATATGAGATCATGTCATAATCCTTATAAACACAGTAATCCACTTTTTATGAGAAAAAAGCCCTCTCTGGTGCTGGCCTGCAACCAGTTGCATGGCATGCCTGAAAGGGCAGTCAGCTTCAAGAGAGCACACAGGGCAAGGGAGGACTTAAGCCTCTTAAAACTGCTTTGCTTCTAGAGAAAATATGGTTTTAAAAGATGTGATTCAATCTGGATACCTTACATATGGTGTCTCCAATACTATGATTCAGCTGAAAACATTTAAAGTAGGAAGGTAGAATTAGAGTTTAGAAATGTCCAGTTCAATACAGTGTTTACAGTAGATGCAAACCACCTCCTTTATCCCCATTTTCTGTATACTAGTATAGCTGCTGATTTAGCAAAGTAATTAAACCATGCCTAATTTTAAGCATGTGAGGAGTCCCATTGGGTTCAGAGAGATTATTCATATGCTTAAGTACATTGCTGAATCAGTGCTGAAATGAAAATAGTTACATAATTACAGGATTATATGAACATAGAGTTGCAAATGTGATGTTTAAAAGAGAAAGGCTAATTTACAGGATGATAGGAACATTTAATTGCAGTTTAAAGATGGAAGGAAATCCACAGCCATAAATGATGATACAAAACACAGCATGTCTTTTACAATCACTGTGGCATGTTTAACTTGGAAAGCTTAAACTGAGAACCCAAGCAGGTGTATGAACAGCACAGTGCTGCAAACAAGTTTTCACATACAGACTTTGTATATCCTATTCTGTACCTGTACACTTATGCATAAAAATATCCTCTTTTCAACATTCTTGTGTTTTTACTCTAACCCAACACCAGTTTCACTGTACTGTAATGCTCAGGTCATAACTCTGAATTATTTCACAAGCCATTCCATTATCCCAGCTATAGGAGCAGAAATCCCTGACAGACTATTGGGCTATATTGCTTTTTTTTTTTTTTTTTTTCTTTAAATTATCTATCACTGATTAAACCCAGCATCTATGTCCATACCCACAGATTTTAGGGACTTATCCAGAGCTAAGCACCAAATCTACCAATGGTAGAAGGCAGCCATGCCTTGCAAGTAGGGACTATCTCATGTTGCAATGGTGGGTGGCATGGGTGACCCCCCGCCCACAACACCCTTCTCTTATAGGTTTCCACTTTTTCTTCCTACAGAGAAGGACAAGTTGCTGATGAAGGCCCTGAGCTTTCTCTACTGCAGACGGCAACATGTTCCAACAAAACCTTCCCAGGTACCACTTCAGGCCAGCGCAGCCTCCGTGCAATGAGGGTAGATGCATCATCTGCTGACCCAATATACGTTGCCCTGCTTGCAATTCAGAGCCTTCAAAGGTGGTGCAAAGATCAGAACAGAAAAACCTGGCGTGCCTGAGTCCTGTCCCCCTCTGGATTTCACATCCCTGAATTGTGACCACAGAGAGGTTTCTATCTCTCCTCTGTTTGTAACCCACAACCAGCTTCTGAAGGGAAAGGTCTACAATGATCCATGGAAAGAATGGGCCTGGCCTGTCTTCCGAGTCATCTAGCAGGCCACATGCTGTTCTCAGTCATATCCAGTTAAGTCAGTGAGGTTGCATCAATAGAAGCCTACAGTTTGACCTCAGCTGTGCTGTTGTGCACGCCTAGCTTCCTCAGCTGAATAGCTGGTGACTACAGAGGAGGTCAGCAATGTCTAATAATATTAATGAAACTGGAAGCTGTAACTATATATAACAAGTTTGTAAGGCTTTGTTCGCATGGCTGTTTCCTTCCTCTTTAAACTTCTCACCACTGCCTAACACTGATGCCATTTTATCAGGTACATCAGTTTTTCAAGGGGCAACAGTTCAAATGTAGACAGGCCACTGCTCTGCTTTGTGAACTTGGAATAAATCTAGGTAAAATCCATGTCTGTGTGAGGGTAGAATAAGATAGGCAAAGTCCACAAGAAAATCTACTGCATTAAGAGGAAGTAATTGAGACACTCCTTAGTTTGTTTCGTTAGCAGGCAGAACAAGTTTGCGGTAGTTTTATGAGAATGCCTGATGTGTGATACTTATTTTTATTTGGTCTTCAATTCCATTGACTGCTTGCTCTAGAAGAACACAGGGCTATCAAAGTAGCCCAAAGCAGTAAACCAGTAACAACTTCACAATAAAGACTTAAAAACCACGTCAACATGAAATATACTTGCAGAAAATCTTGGTAGTGTTAAGCTATATCATGCCTCACAAAATCGTTTCACAAATATATAAACTTGCAGAAATACTACCAACGATCACCAAAATCAACAGAAGTTGAGATAACTGTTTTCTGTGGTAAAACAGAAATACTCGAAGCTTGCCGACAGATGCAATATATTGTGCTTTACCTGTTAGAAGAGCATAGGGTCAGTTTTCCACTATCTAAATCAAAGTTTTTGATGGACAACAGCCTGTTTTTAGAAGACAGAAACAACTTACTAAGTTTCATAGTACAAACCTGGCACTGAAAGCTGCGCTTTTATAGTCCTTATTATACAATCGTGACTTCAGTACTTGGTATCCTCAGTTCCTGAGATGATGGAGGATCACATTCACATCTGGGAGTTTCTGGAGTTGACAGACTCATGACTGTGCCATAAGAGTAAACTCCTGTGCTTGACACGCTGTCTTCATCTCACTGCATCATGTAAGATTAGATGATTGAGGGTGCATTTAATCTAGTCAATGTAATCCCAGTATCAGGAATAGTTGTGGGTGCTTCCCAGCATAAACTCTGCTGAAGAGTATTTTTGCCGAGGCATGTGAGAAAAGGTTTGCCAGCTTTTCCCGGTGGACTTGAACTCCTGAGAAATTAGGTAAGTCTGAGAATCTGCGTATAGGTGACTTCTTGCTGTTTCTCTCCTCCTGACTTACCTCCTCTAAACAGTGCAAAATGGTCAGTTTTGTTATGAATAAATTGCTGATTGCAAAAAAAAAAAAAAAAAAAAAAAATCAGAGGCAGACTTGAGCAGCAGGGGTTTCTCAGCAGGGGAGGACCTTGGCTGCAGGGGGCCACTCAGCCCAGCCCTCCTGCCAGAACCCCACAGCAGCTTCCTGAAACAGCCAGGGTTCTCTCCAGGCACTCATACCAAGATTTTTATCTGAATGTGATAAGACCCCTGCTTACATTTTAAACTTGCACCCAAACCAAGAAGTCTTAAAGCAGCCTAACCTGCCCAGAAACAAGACCTGGGGAAGTTCAAAGGAAAGGATTTTTCAATTTTAAAAGAATTCCTACTCTTCTGATACTCTCCCCAACAGAAACCCAGCGGCAGCACCCTTGTCATGATTACAGGAATTACTACTCAAGCAGCTGGCAAAAGAAACAAAAATGGCATTGTCTGGTCAGTCAGGAAACAAGAGGAAGTTTGGAGATCAATCGCATCTAACCTCCACAGCTCAAGTTTAAAGCACCGAATAACAATCCCCTGCAGCCTGAGGTCTGCAAGCACTGAATAAAGAAATGAAAAACACTTCACTTGAATTCATCCAAGCAAGCAGTTTCTTTTTTTAAAAAAGTATGTAATGCTTATGTTTCATGAAAAAAAGAGGAAAAACACAATTTAATGAGCTTCACTTATGAAGTAAGTGTGATTTTCACATCATGAAGCCAAGGGTACTATGTCTTCATAGGTCTTCTCTGATGTCAAATATTCCCTTAGGCCAGTGTCACTGTTCTGCTGTCCCAGAAACATTCATCCCAATGAGAACCTTAGCAGCTGGTGTTTTAAAGAGGTGTTGCAAAGGTTTTTTGACACCCCCCCCCCCCCAATTATTTACTAAAAGTTAGAAACATAGTCTGGATCTTCATGCAGTAGGAAAAAACACCCTTTTAATCTTTCCATTATTTTCTAGTGCTACCATTTTTTTGTTTAATTTGAAAATGATTAAAGCAGTGGTTTTAATAAAAATTGGCAAATTACAAACAAATCTCTCAAAGCTACATATGTTAAGCCAAGAAGATGTACAAACATCATAACCTTGCGATTCTTTGGTTTATTTCAGTAAACTGATTAAAAGCTTCTTACACAGTTTCAATAATTGGCTAAAATAGTTGTGGAGCAGTCCTAGTTCCTTTGTGCAGTCAGATATACCGGAAGTCATTTCTATGATAAAAATGTTAGCTGAAGGAAGAAAAAGAAATCCATAATTTGAAATTTTCTTGCTCCAACTCAGAAATACCCTTGGTACATAATCCCATCACCAAATATCAATGATCTGAATACTGAACATCAAAGGTTCAACATAAATTACCTTCCTTCTGCATAGGAGTTAGGTTTTCTGCTCTGGGATTAAGATAAATTGTTTTTAGAAAAAAGAACAAATAAGCTTTGCAAAAAGTCTGGTATTTCCATTTTTAGTGAGCTTTCCTCAACCTCATGAGGATGAGTCTGCAGAATGCCAACTGACTGCAAAAGCACTTAACAGATTACCAGTGAAACCCTTCTAACTTTGCAATTACCTTTGATTAGCAAAGGGCACTTAAGGAAACATGATCACCAACTTTGCCTAGAAATTTTGCTCTAGATTTCAGCATGAGAAAGATGAGCAGCATATCAGGAGCTGAAGGGTAGCAAGGGAAGGAGCTGAAAAAAATGTTAGTCCTTATAGTCCTTTTAAAATTGTAGGCTGTGGACAGGCCAGTGTTCTCCATTTTTATATATCTATTTTAAGAGAAGATTAAAATCTTCATGAGATAAGACCTGATGAGAAGTAAATAAAACCCTTTATCATCTCTGGCTACATCCTGTCTCCTTAATCATACTTCCATTTCCAGTATACATCTGTCAAAGATCAGCTACTACCTCAGCAGGTAAAAAAACCCAGGCTCCCAAAGCCAACAGAGGGGCTGACCATGCCGGTTCCCTGTATTTGTGGGGTCCAGTGACTTTTCCTCCCCAGCTCCAAGCGATGGATTAACCGTGGTTGTTACAGGGTGGTGGCAGACCAGGCATCAACAGCCAGCAACATCCCGGAGCGATATCCCAGTGCAATTGCAACCTGAGCATTTCCCAGGAAGAACAGATGAAGCTTGTGACAAAGGTGCCCTCAGCAAGATGCATCTCAGCAGCCAGGAGCTCTCCCTCTGGCAGTTCACAGCGTCCGTCTTCCCTTGTTTTTGACAAGCTATCGGCATTCTTCTGGCCTCACGTTGTATTTGGCTGCATGGCAACATCTTTGGGAGTTACAGTGAAGCTCTGATCACATCTAGTCAGGAAATAAACGGTGCATAAAAATGCCATCAAATCTCTTACCAACACACTGATGGACCATGCAGCAGGTCCCTCTGAGCAGCAGGTGATAGCTGTGAAGGACTTTGGTATTCTAGCTGGAGGCTGACCAAAGTTATTCCCTTGTCTCCAGACATCTGGGTGTCAGAGGAAGCCGAGGCTCTGCAGGAGCAAGGGAAAGGCTGGAGCTTCTTCTAGCTGCACCTGACTGCGCTTCAGGGACACTGTTCACATCCTTGTCTTTCAGGACAAGTGATATAATTTATAGATAAAAGAAGATAGTATACCAGCAGAGTAGAGATTACACGCTGCTACAATGCACTTGTGTTCTAGGTCAGCTCTACGATGTACTTTGCCCTCTCCTCCCCAGCCGCCATCCCAAAGCCCAGACTGAAATTCCTCTGAGGCTTTCAGGATTCTCTCCTCATTTCTTACTTCTATCAGGCCACATGTTGAAGCAGCTTTGCTTGCCAACAGAAAGTAACATTCCTCAATAATACATTTTACCTTGGATTTCATGTAGGTAAATCTTCCAACAGCTCCAAAGAGCTCACCCTTGCAATAGACCGCTCTCTCTCTCAAAATTTGAGTGAGGTCTGCTAGTCCATCAAGTTTTTTTCCAAAATTATAGTATGAGTTGTAGTTAAGTTTTTTAATGACTACTCTTTCTTAGGCATGGGAGAAATTACAGAATTAGAGGGTGATGTGAGCGATGTTTTCTTGGCTATAATGGTGACAGAAAAACTATGTAGGCTGAGCCTTTATATATCACAGACATACCACAGAATATTGCAGATTCCATACTGATTTACAATATAGTAAGTTAAGATCATCTATCAGTATTGCGACTTCAAACTCCTATGGATTTTGGAACCCTTATGACCCTTGCACGATATACTGTTAATGTAGCATTAGAGGAACTAGAGTATTTTTCTGTGAAACATCTGACTCCAGCAGAGTCAGTGAACATTTTGGTATGGAATAGGAGGGTTTTTTTTGGACACCCAGGGTTTCACCCCACTTTGTATTCCCATTAGTACAGACTAGGACAGCATCAAAACCAGCCTAACTCCATACTCATAATAGTACAGGGCTGTCCTATGAAAGCCTCACACAAATAGGAACATCCTGCAGAACTGGCCAGAAAGAGAAAAATATTTTGCTGAAGTGCCACAAAGTCACTGAAGTAACACTCATAAAAGTTCAGTCAGGTTTCTCTTAAGGTACAGGGTTACAAGCCTGGAGATCTTCCTTTTGATGGCTGACTAGTACAGATTCCCAGGAACATTAAGTCACAAATCCTCTTGGTTCTTCAGCTTTCCTCAATAAAAGCTGTCAAGAATCCCCACCTCACAAGCGCACTGAGAAACTAAACTGATTTTTTCAGGCACACACTGGTCATGGAACAGAAGGTATGCATGCATGGCGAGTTAGCTCATGCAAGCTGAAAATGGGTAGCATGACTTTTTCCTCCCTGAAAAGTACTCAGCAACACTACTGGGCTTGTGTCGACCCTAATTCCATGCAGATCAGGTTTTTCTTTGTTGCAGCTTGTCAAGAGTTAATAGCTAAGCCAAGAGAAACAAACACTAAGACAGAATAACACTACTATGGCTACATTACATCCTTTAACATACTCTTTTAAGAGGCTGAGTATACATATTTGAAGGAATAATTTTCAGACCATTAAGTACAATGCCTTCCCAAAGAAAACGTTCTTGCCTGATCACTTCTAGAAATAGCTGATATCTGAGGCTATGAGAGCAAATTGCCATGGATCAAGTTAAAGTAGGATTTGAAACCAGACCAGCTAGATTAGTGAAACAACTATATATACACGCTCATTCTGAATTAAAGTGGATTTTTTTAAAAAAAAAAAAATAGTGGCTTGAAAAGTCTTTGCTCCTTAGCAAGGAGGTATCAACAAATCAGAAACGCTAAATGCAGAACATTTCCTTGAATTTATAAAGTAGGTTTTCTGTGCAATGCATCAGGTATGAAGTGGTATATAAAATCTTATCAGCTTGTGCAAGACTGTTTAGCATTCTAAGCCTTTTTTTTACATTAAGGTATTTGGGGAAAAATGCAATAGATTAATTTAAAAAATGTGCAAGAAGGGTTAACACAGTAATTAAATACTTGTTTTCGGTGTTGTTTTATAGGCTTCCTCCTCTCTTCAGTTTTATGAGGACTGCTGGAAAAGCTGGATTACGATTTTGTTATTTTCCAGCCCCTCAGTGTTTCCTCTTTCCCCAGGATCAGTTTTATTTGCAATGAGAATTCATGAGAGAAAGCCCTCAGTAAAACGGACATTTTCAAAACATGCAGTTTTGGAACATACAAGGCCTTCAGCAGGCATCTCACTTTCCTGCTGAGCTCAGGAGGAAAGCTGCCAATGTGGTCAGTAGGAAGATTAATGTTCCAAGAGACTTTTTAAAAAAAGGAATAAGGCAAGATATTGGCACACATTTTGTATCTGTTTGATTTAACAATTAAGATAAACCAAATAAATGCTTATTGCACCATATGCTTAAAGTAAAGAATTTAGTGTTAAGAAAACTTGATATTATTTCAACTGAGAAAGCATATCCATCTCTGTCACTGCATTCTATGCATGCATATGCAGGACACAGATCTAATCAGTGGCTGAAGTTATGCTGTGTCAAAAAGACTAAAATATTACATTTATTAGATTTCACGGATATAGCAAAGGTTTGTTTTTCTGGGGAGATTTTTATAATGTCTTATAACAAAGGTAAGAGGTTCCCTTCTCTGAGATCATACAAGTATTCCTTCCGAAGGATTAAATACTCTGAATTATAACTCGGAAACACTGAGCTCTGCTGTGAGTTTGATGGCAAGCCTGGCTCTGAATACAGTGGGTTTGTATCTCAATGGAATAGCTGCAGTCACATTTGTAACTCTGGCCGCCTTTAGGGTTCACAGAGTTGTCTTTGTGCTTCCATTAAACAGAAGCTGTGGGTCTCCAGGTGTCCGACAGCCACTTGAAAGTCAATTTGTAGTTGTTTATGCCTATTTCACTAGAGCTGCTCCTCATGGTATTAGCCAAAGGGACAACAGCAAACATGTAGCACAAAATTTCAAGTGGTCCATGAAAGGGAGGCAATGGGGAGCTTTACAGGTTGTTACCAGCAATCCTGCATTTCCACTTGGCAGGACTTGGATGCACACAGAGGAATTCATTTAGATGTGGGGCAAAAATCACTAAGAGCTGGACTAGCTTAGGATTCCCTGGAAGATCATAAAAATAAATTGGTGTCCTGAATTTATTCCTAAGGTTCAGTCTGTTTTCCCCCAATACTTACTGTATTTCAACACTTACGCATGATTTTCCTTACAGTTGTCTAGCTACCCCCATTTTACCTTTATTACATTTTATCTTTTAGGGTTGAATTAAAACCAGCAGCTCTGCCTCTTCCTCTACCTGTAAAATAAAACCCCAAACATAGTTATAACTGCTTTTATCTTCTGAATTTTACCTATCATATCCTTTTAATTCTCCAGGAAGATACTGCTGTCACCAAGTCTAGGGTGATGCTATATTCTGTTCCTGTTATCATGGGACTTCATGTTTGTAAAATTTACCACAAAATCCATTTTGCTTCTTGCCAAAGGAAAACACTCTAGTATACAACCTGGCTTTAGTTTTAAGTTATATTTCTTGTCTATATGGTGTGAAGTAAACTTGAAATGGAGTAATATAAACAGACATAATAATTCCTCTGAGCTTGTAGAGCCCAAAAAACAGGTAGGGTAAGAAGCAAGGATTGACCAATTCACTTCATAAAGTCAAACTGACAATTATGAACAAGCTGTTCTAACTTGAACTTATCACTCAGTCTTTTTCCAGGTCATGTTTGGCTAGTTGGTGTTTCTGACTTTCACAGAACACCAACTGCATTATCTGTATTTTGGCCTTTTAACATCACCCACACAGTCCCTGGGAACACCATGTAACACCAACCTGACAGTGGGGAAGAGATAATTCCACATGTCAAGAGAAGAATGACTCAAAACAGTATTAAATACACTTACATGCATGTGGACCCTGCTGTCTACAGGCCCTACTGGCTGGAACTACGTCCAAGTTGGAGGGACCAGGAGCATCGGCTGAGCTCTAGGTTTGGATGCACACCCCACATGCATGCCATGTTCATCATGTGTGTTAGACTGTTGTGTCAATCACTCAGAGTCTAGTGTGTTCACGAGGACAAGGAGAACAACCCCTCTGCGTTCCCTCACCTCCCCCTAAACCCCTAGCCCTCCATTTTGCTCAGGGAGTAAGGCTTGAGGGTGAACTGTGGAGCACAGCTGTACCACCATATCAACAAAATTTTAATCTGCCTATAGTTAAAAATATATTAACACATCAGAGTCACAGAAACTCCTCCTACTACCACCTCCCACAAAAAAGGTTGATCAAAAGAAAATAAGAAAAGGTCATAGTGGTGGAGAGACAGAAGCAAATTTTTGTATACAATAAGAATATCCCAAGTGGATTAACATGAAATAGAAGTACATTTAATGTAGCACTGTGGTACACATAATGAAAGAGAAGGCAAATCATCCATCTTTTATCTTTCCTGAAGACAGCATCTAGCATCAGTCAAAGCCTGGGGTAATGACTCAATAGTATGTCAAAATAAGCATCACATATGCCATGCTCAATTTCTGCCCCATTTGCTGAATGCTTTAACTCAGCATCCAGATGTAATGATAGCAAACGATAGCAAACCTCACCATCTCCTTTCCAGCAACTGGAAGCTTGGCAGCAAATAAAACAGTAGCATTCATTCCTGAGTGAAGAGTTATACCAAGGTTAAGGGATACAATCACAAAAGCTTCATCTTGGGAGTATTCAAAGGCAAACTTTTATCTCTATAAATATATCTGTCTTCCAGGATAGACTCAGATTGTCTAATCTCCTGCTTTTAATCTGCTTCTAGAAGATCCAGCCTCTAAGATTATTTTGAGTAATTTCTTATCTTGGATGTAATGTGTAATTTTCTTTAATGACTATCCTACTAAAGGGTTGGTCTCTCTTCCAGGCACTTACAGTTCCAAGTTTTCCTCCATATTTAGTGGTGCTTTCAGTTTAATCCAGTATTTCCTCTTTTTCCAAAGCCTCATTTGCTCTGGGTGTGTAGACTTCAAGTTCAGACTCAAAGTTTTGATGGTTGGAGGGACAAAAGTTCAGGAAACCTCCCACAGTGCCAGGTCAACATCCAAGCATATACTTTGAGTAGATGCTTAAGTCTCATTAAGGTCTGTTTCTCTGTATACAGATAATGGCTCAGAATATTTCCTAGTTAAGTCTCTCAAACCAGCATACTGGCTGCTTCTCTTTTGCTTCCCAGACAACATGTCAGGAAGTACATTTGACCAATACATCATACCAGCTTTATATTTAGAAAGTCTTCTTGAAACCACCTTTTGCATGTACTGTGAGAACTAAAGCCACGTGATGAGACTTTTTTAACCAGTGTCTGGGAAAAGAACCACCTACACACTCACAAAATAAAAAAAAAAAAAACAAGCCATCAAACCCAGCTTGTGATGCTATACCCTTATTCAACATAAAGATGTGAAGTTGGAAATTTGTTTTTAAAGAAGAACAGATTTTTCCTCCAGCTATGCAGAAGAATCCTTAGTTTTTATCCTAGGATAGAATTGAGACTCACAATACACATCTTTTTAAACCTAGCCATGGTTACCAGCACTGTGTATAGGTAGTATTTAAAGAGTTTATTCCAATTTAGTTAAGTACTCCATGGTTATTTGCATTGCGCTAGTTTCTCTGCCTCTTTCATTGAGCCACATAATATTTAGACATACCATTGTTAATTGTAACTGTTACAAGTGAAGTCTCTGACATATATTTTACTTTTATCTACAAGAGACAACCCACAGCAAATAAGGGGCTGCACCGGGCCTTGTGATTAAAGCTGGTCAACGGTCTGTGCACCAGATCCCACTTCAAGACAATTTCCGATTAAAAAGAAATACATTGGATACTAAAATATACATGGACTAATCCAGTCTTTCACTGCCACTTTAGTACCCAGGCAAGTCATTATCAAGGGCTGAAACACAGTGAAATGGTAAACGTCGGAGGAACTGAAGTAAAAGGCAACCTTTAACCAGAAAGTGTCCCAAAACGATGACCAGAAAGCAGCCGAGGCACCTCAGAGGGCATCCCCCAGCAGTTCAAGAGAGCCAGGTAAGCGACCATTCACTTTGCCAGGGACAGAGGGGCAGAGGAAGCAGCCAAAGGAGAAACCCTGCAGGACCCGAGTCACAGCTCTTGCTGCTTCTCCAGCAAGCGGCAGGGATGCCTGGTAGCAGCGCTCCGGTGGGTCGGGGTGCCTCTGTGCAGGCTGCGGCTGCCTCCTCCTCCGCGGTCCACAGGACTGTGACCCTGCACCTCTGCACTTCAGGGCACTGGCAGCGCTTCGACAGTAATAAGATGGATACTCTTGGCTGCTTGCACAATTTCCGGAATAGCCACTCATTCCTGACCGCTACAGAAAACTCAATAAGAATGAACTTCATGTCTCTGGAAGATTTACCTTATGTTAGTACAAGCTATATCCCAAACTCATGTATTCCAGTAGCCATGTAGAAGAACTCTCCGGACAAACAGCTTTTTGTCAAGAATGAGAGGAAAGATATGGTCTTACAGTACACTGCAGCAATTAAATACTTAGTATTTCTTCTAACTGATCTTATAATTAGATCTCATTCTTATATGGAATAAAATGCAAAACACTAACCAGTAAGCATTAATGAAATTGGTGCTGCTGAATGCCAGCTGACACAAGGATATGTCCTATTTGCCTTCCAGGCAATGCCCCAAAATACACTGACAGTTATTGTATCACCCTTTTGTTTGCTATTCATGAGTAAGCCTCACTGTGGAACACCTGGTTTTCCTCCACTGAGCAGGTGAATAAAATCATCATCTACACCTTTTCCACTTGAAAAAGTTACGTATGCTGTGAGAAGTCTTTGCCCCTCTCCTTCCTTAATTCTTCAACTGCCTAGTATTGCCCCCAAATACCCTTCATACGCTCACAGCTGATTTTTTGTAAGTAAATGTCTACCATGTGGCAAAACTCTGAGCTTCAGTGCTGTGCCCTGTTTCAGCCAGCCTCATGGGCTGCGGCAGGGAGCTGCGCGCCCAAATTGGGACGGGTCCTCAGCCTCTACTTGAAAATGCTCCTGCCCCCAGAATAAGGTTGAAGGATTAAACCCAAGAAGTGCTTGTTCCTCTTAATCTAATACATACCAGAAACACCAAAAGGGCAGTCATCACGCAATAACCGGCTTCCTGAAACACGGCAGATCTGAAGTCTTTACACCAGCTTCTGGCTGATCAGAAGAATAAATGGAAGATGCAAGGGTTCCCTCATTGCTATTGTTAATAAACATAATATTTAAAAATATATATATTTGGACACCCATTCATGCTTCCTCCTTGAAAGCTAAACAACAATTCTATTTACTAGGGAGAGATTAGGCATTCAAGAAACATGAAGTACCAGGAAATGAATCCAGAGTTTATTTTAATAGATTCATTGTTACCTGCAGACACAGACTAAGCAAACATTTCCTTCAGCAATAAAGTCAATAGCAGCCTTTCCAGCTGCTGTAATGACTGCCTTTTTTGACATCTCAGTTGATAGTTGTCTGCTCCATATTAGTTTGTTGAACCAACACCCACACAATAACAGAGAAAACTGAGACAGTTTTAATTTTAATTTCCACACTTTAAACAGATGAGCGGTTTCCTCACACATTCATGGTATAATTAAGAAGTTATATCAAAGAAAATGTGATTATCAGACAGGGAGCTGAATTACTCAGCACTTGAGAGATCCGTAAGGCAGAAGCTGGCAATGGCTGAGGACCCGTCCCTCTTTGGGCGCGCAGCTCCCTGCCGCAGCCCACGAGGCTGGCTGAAACAGGGCACAGCACGGAAGCTCAGAGTTTTGCCACATGGTAGACATTTACTTACAAAAAATCAGCTGTGAGCGTATGAAGGGTATTTGGGGGCAATACTAGGCAGCTGAAGAATTAAGGAAGGAGGGGGACAAAGACTTCTCACAGCATACGTCTTCCTGCCTCTTGTTTTTGTGAGGTACTTCTGGATTTGTTCCAGTTACCCCTCCCTCTGATTTTGTTTGCTCTCTTTTTATCCCTAGCATTGTTTATATCAGAAATGCAGAAGCAGGAAAAAGAAGTTATAGAAAATGGTACTGACAACAAGAAACTCCTAATTTTCCCATTCCTTCAACTTTTTTTTCCCCCATGCATGCTGGGAAGGGAGCCGGCTTCATATTATCTTCCAGGTCTTACAGGCCAAGGAGTGTGCTGGCAAGTGATTCACCTCCCAGCTCTAGGGATTTTCCTGTCCATTTGAATTAATGTGTTGCTGTGATGTGGAATCATTTATTCCCCTCCTTCCACCCATTCTCCCTGTAGGATTTTTACACGCTCATACACAAAGGTACATGCTTGCCTACATGCACATATGCATGCTCGCACACAAAGCAGGCCTTGTTTCTGTGGCACTACCACAAAAAGATTCTGTTACATATCAGAAAACAAAACCCAGCAAGCAATTACAGGTCTAAAGCTAAATGACTGACTTGCTATACTAGTGTGTAAATAAGAAGTATTAATGGATACTACAGCCAAAGTGTATATGGCTGAGGAACTCCAGAAACAAAAGTGCTGATCAGCAGGATACTACTAGCATCACCACTCCAGCAAAGGATCAGATTTAAAAATTATTTCTTGCTTCCTTGAAACACTAACTGGGAACTCAAGAACGTCACCAGTCTGGAGTTCTTGTAGTTACAGTGGTGCCAGAGAACCACCACAATTTATAGATAAACAGACTCCCACCCCTCCAGCTGATTTCATTGCTGCCACAACAACAGAGCTCCATGGGTGTTACCCAGAGCTACAGGGCATGCTAAGAATGATTCCTGGAGTTGCCATAATTCCTTGTGGTTTAAAGCTTATTTTTTATCACACAGTTAACAAAAGCCCTCTCTCTGCATTGAAACAGGGAAGAGAGATTTACAGTGCTTTTCTTACCTTTCACTTGAATTTTCAAGAGCTGCAGATCTCTTATCAAGGCATATTCCCCAACAGCATACAAGGAGAAACCAGGGGAATACTCCCCTCTGCTACCTGTTACATTCTAAATAGAATTCAATAACAAAACCTCAAACATCCACTCTCATTTGAGTACCCTCAGCCTAATCTACCTGCTACTTCAGAAGATCTACAGATCTACCAGTCCTAGGTCATCTCTACCAGCCTCACACTGCCCTTCCAAGGAACCTGAAGAAGCTGAAATAACACGAGGACTGGTATTTAAGCAACTGAATCCCACCCCATGTGTTTAGACTACACATTTTATCTAGGATCCATCTGCAGGCAATGAAGAGAACAAGGTGTCTTCAGCAGGTGATTCATCTAACTTAACACCTATCTAACAGCTATCATGTAATGGGTAGCTCTTTCTTCAGGACCTCAGAGTCTCAGATAGTCTAAACAAGGTATATCTTAAAAGAGACGTGCTAATACTTGCTACTGCTATGAAGGTCAGTAAATTTCATATTTATCTACCTTAAAGACAGTAGCAAGAGAAAAAAAACCAAAACCAACAAACCAGAAGAAAAAAGCCTAAGTAAAAAAAGCCCAGACCCTCAAAAAGCAGGGCATGCTTCCTTTTCAGGTAATCTTTTTTTATAGGCAGTATTGTCCTCTTTCTAGCAAAGTATTTAAGTCAGAGAACAATGACAGTGTAGGCTGTCAGATATCTGATACACATAATCACTTCTACGGTCTGGTTTGCCTCCTCATCAACATAGTTTAGCCAACATGACAGATGTAGCTTTTATTTGTTTTCTTGTTTACGTTAATGGCATCAGTGTGACTTGCTGCCTGCATGAAGCCATTTCATTGGCCTTTTAAAAAGAAAACAAGGTGGCAAATTGACAGTGGCCTGAAAAAAGGGCAAGAACCAATTATTCTGCTACCAAGTATCAAATTATATTTTTGTTATCATACATCACTGGGTACATAAACCTCAAATTTTGAAAATTTCAAACAAAGAAAAGAAACAAAAATCCCTGTTTGCTCAGTGCATATATGTACCAGAGAAAGCATCTGCCACATTGCCAAAATCTATGGCAATTTTTGAAATCAAAGCCAACATGCATAGCTTGGAGCTGTACTGGTAAATCAAACCCATCCATGACTGTCCCCTGGCTCTGGGGCCAGGAGCCATGGAGCACCCTGAGCCCATGGAGCACCCTGAGCCCCAGCTGCCCCGCATAGCCCGGCTGCGGGCAGGCTGTCGATGGGCTCCCTGGTCCACGCTAAGTCCCATAATCGTACCCAGGAATTGTTTGGCAATGTACTAGTTCTCCTGGGCCAAAACTGTTAAAAAAAAAAAAAAAATCATTATGGGATTATGTCCCAGTGCCCAGGAGCCTTTAAACCAGTTGTGCAGATGCATCCTTCCTGACTGCAGCACTGGTGCCAGCCCTCTCTTTTCAGAGTGGCTTTCACAGCAGCCTCAGGGACAAAACTTCTGACCAGACGTACTGTTCACTGGGGCTGGTGTGAAGCTCGGTGCCCCTCTGGCCACCGCATTGAAGGGAAGGCTGCACAGGTGAAGAGGACCCAAACTGCCGGCACTGAGCCCCGGTGCTGGCAGAGCTGCTCCCCACAAGAGCCAAGCGTCTCCAGCAGGAGCAAGCGAGCTGCTGCAGCAGCATCTGGAAACAGAGCAGTGAGATTTTCCTGAGGGAGATGAGGATCCAGTTGTGCAAATGGTAGAGGTCTGTATGCTGGGGAAACAGGAGGTTCTTCACACCCTGAGACTCATCCGGGTGCTACCCCAAATCTGCATCAGTATTCAGACATTCAGCATTGGCTATAACCAAAGGGGAGCCAGCAAAAAAGACCACAGACACTGCCTGGGGTCAGAGATGACAAATGAGATAAAGTAAATGAAGTTTTGAATGAAATCTGTGACTGGGTTGAAGACAGACCCACATGTTTCTCTTCAATATTTCCTAGAAGTGCTAGTATCTCAAGAATACCTTGGGTTGTTTTAAGCCTTTTCATGAGTTTCATTTCTATAGCTGCTTCTCCTGTTTAACATTAATAATCCCCAGGATGTTCAACTCTTGCTGTATGTGAACATGAGGGTACTAACCAAAGCCCACAAAAGATTTTCATATGTGTGAGCTGTACTGACTGATCTTTTTCTCATTGAGACTGGGATTTGGGGGCAAATGCTGACTATTAGACTAAAGAAGTGCTGTAAGTGTTTAGCACAGATGATGTTTTATTTAACCAAGAAATGGTTAAGAAAGAGCCAGTGTCTTCTTACAATACTTTATCCAAGAATTCGTAGAAACTGTCTTCTTTACTTCCAAAACATCAATACATTCCATGGTGTCCCATGAAGAGGATGCCGCCTTCTGCTACAAATGTGAAACTGGACTCAGAAAAGAGGCCCAGTTATTTATTTTAGAGAGACAATATGAAGCAAAGGCTCACCAGAAGAGCTCTTGGTTGGTTGGGCTGCTTATTTAAAACAAGGCTTACAGTATAAAGCAAGACTATAAAAATACCTATGTTTGGAGTACAACTTCAGGGAGGACAGAGAACAGCAGGATCACTTCTAATAGTGTTCCCTCTTTATATGCGCCTTTGAAAATGTTGTAAAGATATTCTGTATCCTCTCTTTCTCGAGCAGCTGAGGGAACCATTTTGGGTCATAGCTTCTCAGATTTTTGACATCCCTTATTAAGTAAGTTGAGACATGGAGAAATATTTGCAATGATACCACTCTTTTAGGTTCCAAATGATTTGTTTATCACATAATCATTTATGGCTAAAAAATTAGATGTTGAAATTAAATAATTTTGTATATAGCATTGTGAATATAAATGGACACTTTGATCACTAGCTGACACAATGGATCGTCTCCCTGAGCATAATTTGGATATTAGACTTACGTGTGCCTGCCCACCATCATGCCTATAATAAGTTAAGCTACTTAAGATGATTAACTTCCAAAATGGAATTTACTGAATCAGACGAGACAGGAGAAAATGAGGAAATAAAGCTTTCCTTACTGCTGAATACTACAAATGCTGTGTGTCATTTTGGCTATGGGAATCTCAGTTTTGTTGTGGTTTAATTTATGGCACAGAACAGAAGTCACACAAACGCTGCCTTCTCTTCAGATGACAATTTAAGTGATAGGGTATAAGAAGCTCCATTTTAAATTTGATTTATGAGAAAGTAATTCATGCTGTACGTCAGCTCTACCACAGGCATCGTACAGAGATTGAAGACTGTCAGAGTCAAGGTTGCTGCGTTGTTCTAACAAGGTCCGTGTCCTCTGGACCCACAGAGATAAATCTGAGACCTGGCTTTTGTCTTTGGTTTAGTGTGAACTAGGATCTTGTTGTCTGCTTTTCTTTCCGTAGAGAGGTCAAGAGCCATGGCTGTCCCTGTTTCCCCAAAGAAGCAACGATCCCTGCATGAAAAGACTGACAAGTTATAGTGCAGGGGTCAGCCTGATGCAATTTCAGAGAGTCCAGACATGAAATTTCTGTAATGTAAAAAAAAAAATAAAAGACATTCAGATTTGATAATCAGAAAAAAAAAAAACCAGGGGGAACTTTATTTAAACTATTGCCACTTCTGTTGGCAGCAGTGGTATTAATTAATGTTGCCAACACAAGAAATCGATCTTATAGTCAGTAAAAAGTTGCAAAAGTAGCTTCAGTGTAAGCAATGTCCTATTCAGCTGAGTTTTTAGTGGATTAATTTTCATGCAGCATACAGTAAACATACAATTAAGCCATTAGATGATGTTCGGGTTAGTGAGGATCTAAGAGAGGAGTAAGAAGTTGGCTTCTTCCCTAGTGTTACCTGGAAGGCAGCCTTTAGCATGGGAAGGATGGGGCAGATCTGTGCTGGGAAGGCATTTGGCTGTATGGACGTCAGCTGAGCTGTGCGTGGTTGTGCAGGTCTGACTCCAGTTCCTGCAGTCAGGAATGAGGAAGCACAATTTTTTCTTTTGAAGGAAACCAGTTCTGAGAAAAGCCATAAAACTAGCAGGAATGTTGTCTTGGTTTCAGCGAGGATAGAGTTAATTTTCTTCCTAGTAGCTGTCACAGTGCTGTGGTTTGGATTTAGGATGAGAAGAATGTTGATAACACACTGATGGTTTAGTTATTGCTAAGCAGTGCTTATGCTAGTCAAGGACTTTTCAGCTTCCCATGCTCTGCCAGGTGCACAAGAAACTGGGAGGGGGCACAGCCAGAATAGTTGACCCAAACTGACCAAAGGGCTATTCCATACCATATGACGTCATGCTCAGTATAGAAACTGGGGGGGGGGGTTGGCCGGGGAGCAGCGATCGCTGCTCGGGAACTGGCTGGGTATCGGTCGGTGGGTGATGAGCAATTGCATTGTGCATCACTTGCTCTGTATGTTGTTGTTGCTATTATTATTATTATTATTATTATTATTATTATTATTATTATTATTATTATTATTTTGTTATTATTATCATTACTATTTTACTTTATTTCAATTATTAAACTGTTCTTATCTCAACCCAGGAGTGTTTCTCACTCTTACTCCTCCGATTCTCTCCCCCATCCCATGGGGGCAGGGAGAGTGAGCGTGCGGCTGCGTGGTGCTTAGCTGCTGGCTGGGGCTAAACCATGACAAATGTAAACTTGTTAAATCCCAGAGAAGAAAGTTTTATGCAAATATAAGTCATGTTTTACTTAGAATTAAGCTTCTGGAGTTATTCACTCCCTGATTAAGCTGTGTGAAGAATTAGGCCAATTAAATGGAATAGACCGTAAGAGAGAATTTTCCTGTCACACTGTTTTATCTGGGGGCTGCTTGTGGCAGGAGCATTTCAAGTAGTTGCAAACTTTTTAAATATTTGTGTGTGTTTATTCATTGTTTCAGTCACAACAATTTTCAGTTGAAAGCAAAGGCGAGGTCAGGGATACATGGATGTGTAATAATCAAAAGCTTCTCGGAAAGCACCGAGTTTATCCCTTCTTCTGGGAAAGGCAGACAGCAACCCTTTATTTTTACCAAGACAGATATAATTATTGCAGTTCTGTTTGTACAGTTTTATTGGAGATTCTTTTGAAAATCATAATAGGAGGGAGAAGAAAAGCTGGCCTTTCACCAGAAGCTAGGAGAACCTGAAAAAAACCTCTTACTTATCACTGCATAAAAGGAATATGCTGTTCAAGAGACGTCTGCAAGCTGGCCTCCCACTGCTTTGAGCCTAATTTGGTTGGCGAGAAACAGAAAAATAGTGGCCTTTGAAAACTCAACATTGCACTGCAAAAATCTGGTCTAATGTTAACACGGACCTTCAGCTGCCATTGCCACAGTCAGATGTTTTAGAAGTGTTGATTTTCTTCTACTGATGATAAAATGTTACGAGAGTATTTGTCCAGTGAGTGCTTAGCGGTTTTTTTTTTTCAAAGTTAGAGTACATTATCTCATCTGTTTCATTTTTCTTTCAGAGAAACCGTATGACATTAGACTGCTGTGAGTATGACTGCCTGCCAAATCTCCTTTGTCTCTTCAATACTTAATTACAAGTACAAAGACAGACACAAATGGAGGAAACTGTAGTCTGAAAAGCTGTGCTTACTGCAACCCATTTTTCTCAGCAAGGAGAACAACAAAGTTAGAGCAAGGTTTTTGGCCAATTTGAACAATTAAAACATTTTTGCATGAACATTCATTCATATTTTCTAAGACTTCAGCTGGTTACACCGATTCTGCCTGCCTTCCATCAATTTCAGATTTCTTGTTGAGAACATTCATCTTGGAAATGAGGTCCCATAGGAATTTTGCCAACCTGCACAGCCAAGTGACCCATGTGGCATGGCTGCGGGCATATGGAACTCCACCTCCTCAGCGTTACCTCACTCTGATCTCTCCTCTCCACCAAACTGCTGAGATCTGCTCCTGGAGCAACCTCACATTTGTTACCACTTTGGCCATGCTCTTGACGTGAGTGTGGTGCGTATTCACTGTGCTGATGCAGTGGATCCGTGCGAGTTCAGGCATGTCCTGGTCTTCCCTAGAAGAATCCATGTACGGTGTGGTATAACTCAAAGAATTGTTTTGAAAAGTAGAATCGACCCATTTTGATACACAAAAAAGTTTGAGAACAAACCAACCACATGAATCTCTCTCTTACATTTAAAAGCTCATCATCAGGTGATGCACCACTCTGGTACCTTAACTGATCACCTTCCTCGAGGGAAGATGAATTTTTAGCATCTGTTAGAGCCCTCATATTCTCCCTGCTTCTGTTCTCTGAACCATCAAGGAATGAGTTCCTGCAGGTTCAAAGGGAGGCTGAACCTGAATCTAGGGGCTTTTTTTTCCCCCTTCCTGCCTGCTTCCTCAGACTCTTCAGGTGATTTAAGCCGAGAGAGTCATGTGGCAAACCATTTTACAGTGCTAATACACAGTTATAGAGCAATCCCCAGCTCATTAGGGTGCGTGTCCCACAAAATACGGTTTTATTATTATTTGCCCTGCCATCATTTATGCAGAACGCTTTGGTTCTGAAGGAAAATTAGGGACAATAAGAAAATTAAAGCAATGACATAGAACTAGAGAAAGCAGGAAACTATTTGCCCCTGTAGGATTCTTAAGGTCAAGTAAACAAGGATATCTCTGGTTACCCTCCAAGAGATTCTCCCAAAAGGCCCACAGAGCTGTACCATCTTTTGTTAAACCACCTATGTCTGTCCTTTTTATAGTCCTGAACTGCGATTTATTCCTGGATTGCCTGAAATGTTAAGTCCCTCGTGTTTCCACTATGATGCTTAGGCAGAACATACTGCAAATGTAGAAGAACAACTGCTGGTGCATGCAGTTACGTGTGTCAGAAGCATTGAGGAGAGAAGGGCATTTTGAGGAGGCACATGACTGTGTCGATCTCAAGTGAAGCAGGGACAACTCACCACGACAGGGACTTGCCTGGCCCAGGGAACTGAGCCATGAATCAGCCTTGCTGGTGATGGGTTTCCTTCGGCTACGAGCTCAACGCAGGTTTGCACTGGGGGGAGTCTCAGTTATTTCTTCCAACACTGATGCTCAAGTCTTTCATTTTACTCTCTACATGGGCAGCCTAGGCAAGACGGTTTAGACCCAGGCCCTCCCGGCCTTTGAGTGCAAAATGTCCATCCTAGAGGGAGTGCCTTGAGGCAAGATGGGGCTTTGAGGGGGCTTCAAGGGAGCTTGCAGAGTGGTGTTCAGTTTCCGCTGTGGAACATTATTTCCTCTGCAAAACTCCTCCACCATCCATAAGCCAGGGCTGGGGAACTCACAACTTTTTTTTTTGTCAAAAGCAATTTTTTAAAATTGTCAGAATCATTCTGTCTTCATCTGTACCCACAGGCAGATTTCTACAGAGGGCTATCCACCTTTGTGGTTAAAGACACAGGTCTTTTCTACTTTGCAAAGACCTCTGTGTGGTCTGTCTTTCATGAATACACACACACGCACACATACAAACCTCCACAGCCCCGTTTCCCTGCTTGTTACAGGTAGTACAGATGATGTGAGTGGCAGTCTCCTAAAAGCTTTTCGGCTAGCAGACAGGGGCACACCGCTCCTTTAATCTATTTGAGTTCTTTAATGGCCTCACCAGAACCATACCTGAACCGCTTGCTGACTTTAAGTGGTTCTGTTTTACAATGCCCCTCTGGTACAGAGAAATGCCATCCCTACCTTACAGACAGGGAACTGAAGCACAGCAAAGATTAGATCTTGAAAATCACAGCTGCAGCAGAGTTACGAGCAAAAGCAAAGTACATCCTAGGTGAGCGTCCTATTCATTCAACTATCCTATTAACAGTTACATATTTGGACAGGAAGATGAGGATAACATAATGAGGGAAGGAGACATGAATAGAAAGAAAGGAACCGTGGGAAAGAAAGATTTATCATCAACTGATTTTACTGCGTAATCAGGCAATTGCTCTCCATTTTGACTGCTTGAGAGTGTGTCGCCTGTCGCATAACTCAAATGGCTTTTGGGGCAAGTTTTCATATTTCATTTAGTACTGCTGTGAGTGTGGGATGTGTGGGAACGAGAAGGGCCACTGGATGAGGGAGCAGTATCTGCTTTGACCCAGAACCCCAGGGAAAAGCAGAAAAGAGAAAAGCAGGACAGTGAGAAGAAAACCTCTGGTCAGTGGTTTGAGAACACATCCCGTAAATAGGTTAAACGCTGATCACTGGCCAGCTGCTTCTAAACACTGCAAGCGTATGCAGCTCCGGGAACTCCTTACTCAAACTGAGGCACTTGGAGTTGCATTTTTGTTCTGGGGAAATGGCTCAGAGCTTCAGGCATTCACATTTCAGAAACTCAGGCCAAACTCAATTTGAACATAAAAAAAAAAAAGAACAGAAAAATAAGAAAAGGAAACCCAGCCATTCTGCAAAGTGAGCTACAGCCACTGTCCCTTAGGTATCTCATAAACAGGGTTATCAAGAGTTACTCACCTTTGGGAAGGCGTTTGAAACTCAAACAGAGGCTGTATTTAAAAAATTATATAAACTATACTTTTCTAGACTATTCCTGCTCCCATTTTAATCAAGTTTCCTTTTGCAATAAAAACAAAAATCTAGACATTTAACTACCATCTCCCATGACAATACTATTATTATAAAAGAAAAGCAGATTTAGAGAGTTAATAATGAAGTATAGATTATGTTTTCTTGAGCAAAAAGAATCACTTCATAATATATTGCTTGCAATAAAGAGTAAGCCTCAGATTTTGTGCAGCAATATTAATTACTAAGGAGAGAGTATGAAAGAAGTCACGTCAGATTAAGATTCTTCTGAATCACAGCAGAGACGACAGAATGCATCTTCTGAACAAACAGATTATGTTACAGGGAGTAAAATTAGCAGGCAATCTTCAGCGATGCCTGCCTCTAGCAGTTCTGCATATGACTTCTTGTGGGCAGGCCCAGGGGAGAACAACTGATGGCAGAATGATTATTTCAGCTTCCCGTGTTATTACTCTGCAGCCTTTCTCAGAGCGAGGGGATATTAACTATTCCACCTCTTCTCTGTGCTGCGGAGAAATTAGGCTTCACATCAGCATGTAACGTGCGTGTAACAAATAATTGCTTATCACAAAAGCTTTTTGATCTGAAACTATGAGAAATGGCACACAGAAGAGAAAGGACTTCGTGTATTATCGCTGGAGGAATGATACATTTCAAATAATTGATGTAAAATAAGATTGCCATCAAGAAAGCAATGTAATAGCCACAGGTTCTCATACATGAAAGACCAAGGTACGTGCTTTACATGTTGCAGTGAGAATATTTCCACTGATTTTGGTGGACTCGGTCGTTCTTCCCTGCAGACCAGGATCCTGCCCTCAGCAGTGCAGCCCCTCCAGGGCAGCACAAGCCAGCGTTACCGGGGCTGGGCCATTCTCCTGCTCTTCGGCTAATGCTGCTTTTCTGCCTTAAGCTGGTTCTTTAATTAATGTATACACATTTCATCCCTAATGGAAACAAGGTTTGTGAAGGCCCTGGGCTCTGGAGGAATTTGTTGCAGGCTGCCTCTGAGGAAAGTTCTGTTTTCTGCCGAGGTGACAAGAAAACTAACAACGACCATGGTGCCGGAGCCTGCCAGTCTGCATGTGTCTTCCCAAGCCCCTCCTGAAGTCACCAGCAACCCAGTAGTTACCCCAGTTTCGTGCCTTTAAATGCCTCAACCTTGACTTAATACTCTTCTCCAGCCTGCTGAGGAGAGCGAGGAACAGATCAGAAATCCTCAGAGGGGTCCGCGTTGCTGAGACACGTCCTACGTAGGCTGGAGCACCTGCAGGACTGCTGGTGTTGGGGCAACAGCCCAGTGCCGGGCTGGTGGGAGGCAGGAGAGAGGAAGGACCCCCCCGCAGGCTGCTCTGGGAGGATGGGGTGCTGCATGCGGAGCGGGGGCACCGGCAAGAGCATGAGCAGGCAGGCAGCCCCAGTTGTAACGCCAGCTCGGTGGCGGGAGCAGAAATGTTGGCCCTAGAGCTATTGTGTATCAGGGTTGGGGAGATGCGTACCACACCGCCAGCCTACCCTGGATGCCAG
This sequence comes from Pelecanus crispus, assembly GCF_030463565.1. Lineage (NCBI taxonomy): Eukaryota > Metazoa > Chordata > Aves > Pelecaniformes > Pelecanidae > Pelecanus > Pelecanus crispus. Next base: position 119,685,787 of record NC_134643.1, read on the forward strand.
AAGCTCTTGTCCACATGTGCTGAGTCAAGGAAAGCTGTCGTTAGCAGTCTACTTGTAAGAATCTCTCCTTTCCTAGAAACCCTGTGGGGAATCCATATTAAAAAAAGACAAAAAGAAGGTCCTGAAATACTAACTTTCTCCTTAAAATGCAGTGAGGTTACACCACCTCATACCTATGTGGTGTTCATGGAAATGTCTCTGCTTCTTTTTGTCAGCTGAAAAACTCTTTGCTTTGCCGAGCTCTGCAGAGATCATGAAATGCACCGTTGTTATCTGGTGACAAGAATGGGGTCGAGCATGAGAGAAGCTCTTCATCCTCTAAACTTTAGAGGTGCTTTTTTAAAGTCATGGAGTTAACTGTCGCTCCTAGAAAGATGACTAAAATAAATGTACTAGGTTTTCATTCAGAGCTGGTGGGTAGACTACGCTGTATGCTGTTTGTCCTCTGCCCTGCAAAAGGCACTCCTTCCATGCCCTTGTGGTGGGCAAGGCTTGCCCATACCCATTTATGACAGTCTTTCTGTTAAGAACTCCTATTTAGCCTAGGTGTTTCTCCAAAGTTTCATACAACAGAGAAACAGCAGCTGCCTAGAGATAATGGCATAACATCTTGCCCTTTGGGAAATACCACCTAATAAGAATTTATGCACTCTTTGAAAAATGGGTAAGAGAACATTTTTTGTTTTTTTAAAAAAACATTTTTGTTTAAGTCTTTACTAAGGAAGAGACTGGCTTATATTGTGCTTTTAAGCGGTGCCCTACCTTGTATATGGGGGCAAGATCTCATCTGGCATGTATCAACCCAAAGACACTGGAGGCTGAGCTGGCTCTGGAAGAAGAGATAACTGTGTGAATTTGAACTCCAAAAAGGCAAGCACCTCTCTGGAGGAACGGAGGGATTCTGCCTACCCCCCTACTTGCCTTGTCCCCGAGCACCACCGTGACTCAACAAACTCCTCTCACAGCACTCTCTGGGAATGGGGAGCTTACAAGAAAAGAAAACCTGACACTAAATTGCTACTAGTGATAGCAAATACGGTCCTTTATTTATGAAATTCTGTAATAGTTCCTAGTTATTTATTCACTGTTTTCACTGGAAGGGTCAAACAACCTTTAAGGCAATGAGATGGCTTTTGTGCTACCTCGGTTTTTTTTTTAGATTTGTGTCTGCAAGGTCCCCAAAAGGGGAAAGGGCTCTGCCTTGGAGAGTAACATAAGAGGGATATACAGAGTTTCCTTGCCTTTCTGAGAAGCATTTACAACTAAATGGTAGACAGTACATGTGAAGCAGTACATCTTTCCTTTGTTGTAACGACAGTATAAGGTACTTAATTCCCATACAGTTACTCCCACCCAGGAAGAACAGTGTGATGTAGCCAAATGAGGTATCCTCATGCCAATAGGAACCCTAATCATATGTTGGCGAGTGTAGAAAAGGCGAAAAAAAATCTCACTTACTAAAGCAGTTATTAAAATAAAATAGGAATGTTTCAGCTCAAGATGAAGCATGAAGTTGGAAAGAAGATATTTGATGGCATGGAGAACTGAATGCTGGATGACAGGTAGCCCCCAAATCACAGACCAGTGGTCCCTGCTCTGCAGGAGAGGAGGGCTCTTTGCCAGAGCAAATGTGTTGGCTGTCATTTCTTCTAGGGATTGCCACAATTTGGGCTTGGGCACCCATGAGCAGATTACTCAATGACAGCAAATGAGCACAGGTCTCACTGTATAATTTTTCCACCTGTGAGGGGTCTTTTTGGGTGTTTTCTTGTATTTGCTTTGATGTGACACAATGAAGGACTGTATCTGTGGATGATCCAGTCATCTTGTGTTGGGATTTCACCTGTCAGCGCATTCACCGTCCTCTCTCAAAAAAGAGAAACAAAGGGCCCAAAGCTGCTGCTCACCCTACTGAGAGGAGGAATTACACTCAGGTCAGAAGATCTGGGGCCAAGGGACTTTTACTCATGTACTCATACTTTTGCTCAACAGGCAGCTTTCAGAAGAAAGGGAGAGGGAACTGATGTGTGAAAATCAACTACGGACATAAAAAGATAATTTGGCAAACTTACCTGCTGACTTCAGTCTCATTAAAGTCACATTTCAGGCAATGTTTCGTGAAGAAGCTGGCGTATCCCAGCTGGATATGAGGTGCCAGCCGCCAGAGATGGAGGCAGTCCAAGGAGAGGGGCTGGTGGGGGCACCCAGCCCGCCCCATGGCTGTGCGACGGCAATGCAGACCAGCTCCACCATCTCCCCCTGCCCCGGAGTCCCCACCACACACAGATGCCGATGGCACCGTCACAGAGAGCGAGGCACTGTGCTGCTCTGCCTTGTTGCAATGGGGCAGTCATCAGGATCCATCCTGTTTGGTGCATAAAAATTGAACTTACAGCTTCAGTTCAGGTTTAAATGGGAAGGGAGTTCTTCCTTTCTTCAGTTCAGCTGAGATTTTTAAAAGACTGTATCTTTCCTATGTGAAAGATGGGTATTTGCCTATTTTTTTTTTTTAAGCTGTGAGATAGCTAATTATCTTACTGAAAAATTGAGGTGGCGAGTGGGGCAGTGACTCCTGTTGTTTGCAGAGTGTGGTTGAGGAAAGGAAAGTTGCTGTCAATATTAAAACAACCAACCCTGACTTTTCTTTCCACTTGATTTTGCAATAAGATAAGTAGGACTGGTTATTAGCTTAGCCTGTGGTAAAACATCTTTCTTTTCTTCCTTCTTTTCAGCAATCTTTATTTAAGCCTGGAGATTTCCTGGACAGAAATATGAATGCATGCACAATAAATCTGAATTTTCTGGAAAGCTCTGCAAAGATGCAGTAAATCTTTTTCAAAGATAAAATTAATTTACCACAAGGAGCAGGCAATCAGCAGCATCTGAGCTGAAGACCTCTCTGCCCCTTCGCAGACCCATCAGGCCTGCGGCGAGTGCGAGCAGCCGTGCGGCAGGCAGCAGTGTTTCTTTCCAACAGCTGCAGCCTTCCTGCCTGTAACTCCTGTGTGGTGGCCCCGACGGGTCTGCTGCATATTCCCAGCAAAACTCTGGAACATCCTCACAATCTGCCAAGAAAAACCCTCTGGGTGTATAAGGAAGACAGAGAAAAACACCTGAAAACTTGGAGACAAGGTCGTCTTAGCCCAAGCAGGCTACAAACCCAGAGCAGGTGGAAAGCTTTCCTGTATTACAGTGATCTCATTACTTTTACCTTCAGGTTGTGCAAGTTTATTCAGCATTCCACAATCATAGAAAACAAAGGGGGGAAAAAAACCCTTCTTTTCCCAAAACCACAGGCCAGCTGCTCATTTCAGGGTAAACAAACCAAATTAAAGAAACCCATCCTATCCAACTCATATTCACCCTTCATTCATCAAAAGACAGCCTTATTGTAGGCTGTCTGGTGTAAGGCATATTATAACCTACAACATCAGGTACAAAGTTTAAAAAAGGGGCCCCTCCCAACACACTTAGATGGTTTTAAATTCCTTCTGGTCTTGAAGACACCCCTGCAGCATGCACATGGGTAACGATGCTTCCTTCCACTAAGGGGCTCAGGGCAGGCGTGGTGGCCTGCAGTCACCACAAGAACTGATGTCAGTGGCATGGTCTCAGCAAAAGGTTTAGATTGTTAAGTCCCTGTATCACGCTCCAGCCCAGGAAAAATTAAATTTTGAGATCAGTGAAGAAAGTGAATGATGAGCCTTAGTCAAGCTCAGCAATACCACACAGGTAATAGAAAACATATTAATCACCAGTGGAGCCAAATACACCATGGGAGCTTCATCTTCCATGCAGATGGATGCTCAGACCAAAAGGTTTCTTTAAAAGGCATTACGTCTCCTACCGTACTCTGTTCTCACGCTGCCTTTGTGGGATATCAGATCTCACTCAACTCAACACTCCCAACTCAAATTTACTAGTCGTGGCAGCAGCAAAGACGCGGGGGCAAGGGACTTAGAGCAGTGGTCTTGGAGTGCGGCGCAGCCTCTCCAAAGCCCCCGTGTACCTCCCCATTGCGGGTCTGCATGTTGTGTCCTCTCTGCTGCCCTCCCAGGTGTGCTACAACGTGTGACAATCACACTTCCACGTTGCCACGCAGACCTAACCTGAAATCTTGCCGGCACATTTCAATGAACGATGCTAGCAAGACACTTTAACTGTCAACCTTGTATTCAATATTTGCGTGGGCAAAACTTAATATTTTGTCATGGCTGATTACATTTCTAAGTTCAAGTCTTCACTCAGACCCTAACTAGGTGCTGAGTAATTTTCTTCCTGAATTACACAGAGACTAGCAAATCATACATAAAGGAAACCATTAAAAAAAAAAAAAGCTATTTTGTGATTACATTGTCTCTAATAAATAGAGACTGTGAAAAGGTATTGTGTTCAGTATCAATTATTCATATTTCCAACAAGTAACTGACACATCCTCAAGTTATGACTTCCATCCACACTGGCTATAAAATACCGTTTTCACTATGATTGGAATGGCTGTTACTGTCTGTCAATTAAAATATATATCATGTACCAGGCAATAGAAGCTGACAACACCAGGAAGAAATAACACTTGACAGCCACTTGGGAAATATATAGGCAAGAGAAGACTGAAAATTGCTGAAGATCTTTATCTACAGCTTCTTACTTTTAAACACTGACCCCCAAGATATGAAGAACAGAAAGATTTATCTGCACTTGAAAATTTCCCTTACCTCCTGTTGTTCTGTTTCCTTTTCATAACCAGGATAAATGAAATATTTCTAAATTAGATTGCATTATGCATATTTTAAAGAAGCAGCACCGAAGTCACTCCCACTGCCCAGCATGAGAAATTCTCCTTAGCAGAAATCCTTGGCTGTCATTTTCCAGCCCTTCTGCCCAGGGTGGACTGGAGCTAATTACCTGAAGCGAGGAAGTCTTCAGGTGAAGCCCAGGGAAGATTTATCATTTTGTTTGTTTAGCCCTTAGATCCACTGGAATTGGCCTTTCATAGCAATGTATCATTCATACAGGAATGAGGAATTTTTTTTCAGAAGCTGGGAAGCCAAATAAAATATTCTCAACTCTTGGGTAGGCATCCAGATAGGGATAGCTTACGCAAAGTAACTATACTGTCTCAAAAATTAAGAGACTAGAGATTGCAGAGTTGGCCATATAATTGCCCAGCAGTTCCCAAGGCTGGATGCAGATGCTCGGAGCTGTGCCCATTCCCTCTGCCCATGCTGTCACCGGGCTCTGCAGGAGGGCAAGGACAGGCAGAGCTACTGCCTGAGGTCAGCCTGTACTCCGCTCTCTTACTCTTGGGGCATGGAAGAAGCAAATGGCAGAGACTTAATTGCCTTTTCCAATTGCAGAGATCAAAAATACCAGCTTATCAAATTGATATAAAATGAGTGAGTGTATTTCTGGTAGTAGATCCCACTTGGCTTAACGCAACTTCATCATGCAAGTTTTATGTGAGGGTCATGGTGAACAGGACACTTTGCTCTGTCTAGACCAGAATTATTCTTCCATTGCAGACAGAACTGATCACTGTTGTCCTATTTTGTTTATGAAAACTCTTATCAGGTACCTTGACTATCATCATCAAAATGAGCCTGTTATCCATGGATGGAGAAATACTTTAAAACTTCAGTGAATCTTGAGCTCCAGCTAGTGGGATGCTTTGTTTTCCCTCACTTCCCACAAGCCAAGATCAAAGATCTGAATCAATCTGTTTTATTATCCTTACTGGTGTCAGAAGGATCACTGTCCAAGCTTACCACTGAGTAGATCAGGCTTAAAAAGGAAATTCTCTGCACTCATCAGCTAGAGAAAGAACATATGTTTGGCTCCTGATCTTTTTTTTTAAAAGGAGTATGACAGGTGTGCAAGGGATAGGAACATCAGGATGCTACTCTTCTGGCTTTAAAGACAAGCATCAACAAACCTACATGTTTATGTTGTGACTGTTCCCAGGCTTCTTGATTATCAGGTCAATCTTACCTTTCTGCAGGACTTCAATCCTTGAGACATAGAGCAGCCCCTCTCTGCACCACATCACTAATCACAGCTTGGCCTCAATTTCACTCACTGAGGCTGACCAGAAATTGTATTCAGCAATAAACACCAGCAACCAGGATTTTAATGATAGATTTTTTCAATGAAAGTGAACATTGGCTCTTGCCAGGCTGACTTACTGCCGTGTCCCCCATTTGTTTCGTCACCCTACGGGTGCCGCACACCAACCCCTGCAGAACCAGGGAGCGGCCACTTGTATAGTGGAGTGTGAGGACTCACGGCCAGGGAGAGGGAGCCCTCCCCAGTAGGGAAGGGTTACTAAACTGCCCTAGTTTGATTGTAATCACACAGTGAGAACTGGTGGAAGCTTTGTTTTACTCTACCAGTCTCTCAGATGTGCCAGGGACCATTTATACCTCCCTATAGTCTCCTGTAGATTATGAAGATGGATATACAGCGATAGCGTAGCAAGGGCTGTGGCAGACCTCTTCAATGTAGGTTCACAGTTTGTCAGCAAGGAGCCCAAATCTACCACCCAGCTGGGATGGTTTATCTCCAAGTTCATCACTATGTGCACACACACACGTATCAGCTGATCCCCCACCCTCCACCTCAGAGGAAAAGCACCACCAAATGAGGAACAGTAATGCAGCATGTATTTCTTCTCATTCCTAAATCTCAAGACTTTACCTGATGAGGTCTCAGCTGAGGCACAGTAGTGGAGACTGCACTACCACACCACTTCTTTGATGAATGAATGCCCACAAGAACTCTGCCTTGTTTTTTAAACACAGAAATAATGATGATGATAATTGACAAGGGTAGCCTCAGATGATTTCATTGATTCTTGTTACATGAGGTAGCAGGTACAGAAGCAACCTTGTCTCTTAGCTGTCAATAAATGGCAGGTACCCTGGTATCCCTTTATGCCTTGGCAAGTAATCAACCATCGCAAGCCCATTACCATAACAAAGAGGCTCATTGCTATGATACTCAGCTTCAAACAAGGGCCAGTCGCATGTATACAGATTTATTCCACGGGTATGTCCTGCATATCCTGCCGTACGATCCATAGAATCTGTAGCTGTTGAGTTATCGTTCAAGTTTCAGGGTATACTGAAAGAGTTTGAGTCCCACTACACGGGTTCACTGGATTCCCAGCCATAGATTAATATTTTGTTTAATTAAGCACAGCCTAGTTACCAACAAGTTACTGCCTGTACAAGACCAAGGGACATTAGATATCTAAAAATTAAGCTAGGAAGTGTATTATACTTCAACAAAAAGGGTAAAAACTATTTCCCAGCTGAGCGGTTGTTAACAAAGGTCCAGACGCAAAGCAGGGGGCTGTAGGTACCAAAATCACAAGGCAGCCCCGGGGAATGTTTGGGCTTTGCAGTTGCACAGATGCCCATAGCACACCCTCCCCTCCTGTTAAAGATGCTCTAAAGCAAAGGAAAACAGAAACATTCAGAACGGAGGAGACATGCTATCAACTTGATAGCTGGCAATACACAGGGAAAAAGACATCCCCCAGAGCTGAGCTAAACAAGAAAGCAGATGTGGGCATGACTTCTTTTTCCATTTCCCTTTCCTCTTTCTAAACTTACTGACCACATTTGGATTTTTGGAAACAGAGAGAGAGTGGAGTTTCATCACAAGCAAAGCCTGGGCTGAGGGTGATCTCAGGATAGCTGCTGAACAGCTGCTCTTCCTCGCCTGCAGAGGAGGTGATGTTTAAAACCAGGGTACGGATGACTCCTGCAGAGCCCAGCCTCCCCAGGCAGCTCCTAGCAGTGGTGATGCAGGGGGGCAGGGGAAGGGTCTGCTTGGAAAATGTTTTCCTGTGATCAGCACTCTTCAGAAAAGCTCTTTGGCAGCAGCAGTAAAATAAGGATGCAGCCCGGAGGGATCTTGAGGGAGCATGTAAAATAAGGGCAATGAGATGAGTCACTGGTAAATATGCTGTAATATAAAAAAAGACTGGGCAATTCGGATAAACTGGCGAAAGGCTGTACCAGTGTCCAGATTAGTTCCTGTAATGGAGGGCTTCCCATCTATACAATGTGGGATCTATTGAGAGAAAGTTGGGGATGGCTTACTGGTCATGAAAAAAGGGTTTTGCCCGTGTTCCTGAAAATGAACATACCATAGATGTGTTGTGAAGGGCTAAGATGCGTTGTGTTACGGGCTAAGATGGCCAGCTTGGCATTAATGCAAGAAAGGAGAACTGCCTTGAAGCGTCCCCCCCAGCAGGTTTCCTGCAAGTGAGCAGAGGGCTGAGGTGAAGACTCAGGCCTGGGGAAAAGCAGCATTACACAGTTCCCACTTCAGCCTCCCTCCTGCGGGCTTCAGCTGTTTAAAATCAGCTGCCTTCGCTGGCAGCAGGCCAGCTCGCCTCCATGAAGGAACCAGCTCCATATGCTAGGCTGACAAAAAAACCCCCACTTTCTTCAGAAACACCTAAGTCTTTGGCTTTCCTTTTGTTTCTGTTGGCTTTAGTCCCTTCTTCGCCATCACTGTGATAGCAACGGCATCCAAAGGCTGCCCCTTCCTAGTCTCCACCAAGGATGCAAAATACTTATGGTGCACAGCATAACAAAAATAATTCACATTTTCTCTTTCCAGTGCTGTGTAAATGTTGGCCATCTAATCTTCACAGCAAACCGGGCAGACAGACGTTTCTGCTTGAGTTATTGCCTCTAGCGCTTTCTGTTACATGATCCCTGAGCCGGAGCTCCCTGGATCCTTCTCCGGGCTGTTCCCCTGGTTGCGTGGCAGCTCTTCAGCACAGTCCGTGCTCTGTGCTTTCGCTCTTCCTACAGAGACAGTCACTGGCAACAGCATCAGTCAGCTGTCCTCTGTAGGTCATACAAAATCAAAAAGTCTTGACCATTTCCCCCCCGTTTTGTAAAGTGAGGGACCATCACCCCTCCTTTCTTTAGTCCTCTGTTCATCTCTTTCGTCTGCACACCAGGATCACAACAGAGCGGGAGGGGTGCTTTTCGAATGGGTGCACCACAATCCAGGCTTGGACCAGGGCTCTGCTTCTCGGACCTCATGAGCTGCTGCAATATAAAAACCACCACTAGACTGGGCATACCCATTGGAAAATAGTAATAGGTACCACTTGATAAAAGGTCCTGCTTGTTATTTTCTCAAGGCGTTTCGTCCAAGAACTGACGTGTTAGTGAAACTAAAGGAATACATTCAGTTTCCTTAATTCTTTTGTGCAATTTCTGCCTCAGGGTGTTACATCCTATTACTGTGCGCTGTTAAATACCTGTTGCATTTTATTCCAAGGTGACTAAAATAATTGTTTTTCTAGTTACTAAAGCATTTGGAGAGCTTCCAGGATGAAAATGAATACAGAAATGCCAAACATTTACTATTCTAATAAATAGCCACCAGTGCTTTATGAACTATCCCATTACATCCAAAAAATATCATTGTGGTTTCACAAAGGGTCTTGAGAACATTTGCTTTAAATTGAAAGACTCTATTTCCACTATACCAAGAACAGTGTTAATATCGATCCAGGTGCTCTGTGGAGCAATCTTGATCTTTTTATTGTGGCACTATTGAAAATGCGGTCTAATACACTGGTAGAACTGCATCTTTCGAAGGTACCAACATTAAAAAAGCAAATCGTTATGTTTTTCATTAATTAAAACAGGCTTATAACAGTATTAACGATCCTTTCATTGGAGTGTGTCATTTAGGTAACGGCAGCCTAGCACATTAACTTCCCTCGGCTTTGCCTTGGCCTTTTAACTCCTCCAACTGATTATTATCTAATTTGTAAAGTCTCCCAAATGGGTCATTAGCTCTTAAATACATTTCTCCTGCTGTTTGGTATATACCCGAGAAACAGTAGGCTGTCAGAGAGGTAACTGGTTTGGAAGCAGCTCTTTCTGGGGAAAAAAAGTTAAAGAAATGCCAGATTAAATTAAGTTTGTGAAATGAATCACGGCTTGAAATATCCCCAATACACGATTAACTAAGACATCACAGAGAATTTTTTTTTTTTCCCACAAAAGAGGACTGGCATCAGTGCATATGCAAGCATATGTGCCCTTCTAAGCACCTGCAACTCCTGCTGCTTCCAATCCGTAACAGCAATCGTGCAACCAGGCAGTCGTCTGATGTGCTAAACTATGAAACCAAGGAGAAAGGTGCACGGGACCGGTTCCTGTACTCCTGACATGGTGGCCTACCCCCTCTGCCTCCCCAACTCAGCCTCGAAATCGTGAGCCAAAGGCAGAGCAACCTGAGACCACAAGAAAATCAGTAGCATCTGGTCCAAGTGCATGAACTGTCCAGGGCAATGCTACATTCACCAACCAAATTAGTGATATTGTCCACTGCCAAGCAAGAAAAGCAAAAGATCCTTTGGCCTTTCCCAGCCATAGATTACATTTTTGTATTTTTTTCTTACTTTACAATATGATGTAGGGCATGAGACTGAAATAAGTTAGTGTGACTAAGTAAAAACTCTTTGTACTAACCCACTCATCTGCAAGCTATTCATGTGTAACAGAATAAATGACTACTGCCCGGCAATATCTGCACTGCAGGAACTTTGAATATGGAGGCGTTCAAGAAATTACGTTTCCACATAAAGAAAATAACACTTAAGGTATAACACCACTTCAACTTTTGCAACTACATTCAACTAATAAAACTTCATTATTAGCAAATGGTCTCACTTGTTTACACAGCAACTTCTATTCCTTTACTTCTATAAATCTTTCTACTCCCTCCTACTCTTCGGCTGTCTCAGTTTGCTTGCTAATTCTGAATGCAATCATCACCACTTTCTGAAAAGAGGTTACTCTGTGCTAGTTTTACCTGGTTTGCTGGAAGTGCAACACCTTTATGTTTTATGCCCTTAGCAAGGATGAGAGACGTGGTGTCCTTGGAGATTAAAATTGTTGTCTGGTATGCCCCAATACACATGGATCTGCAGAACATTAATTAACATATGAAAATCAACATCCTCATCAGTGTTTCCATATCAAACAAACAGCTCACTATCGCTATGAAATTCTCAAATTGCTATTTCCATAACTTCCTCCTGGAATAAGCCATGTATACATTGTAGGTACTTCAAGTCACCGTGACCTTCATGCAACATCATCAGAGGCAACACGCAATCGCAAAGCTGAAAAACAGTACTCTGTGATCAAAGACTTTCAGTTATTTTCCAGAAATGCCTTTTTATTTAAGAAACCTGCTTTATAACTTGTTCTGACAAATGTCACAGCTGGAGAAATTCTTCCTCTAAGGGAAGATTTATGATATATAGGATAGTTTTCTTTCCCTGTATTTTTCAGGAGACTGGATTCATCAAATACAAACTGCTCTTTGATTTGTGTGTCTGCATGTTCAGCACAAAGAAATGAAATACAAGAATGGGAGAAATGACAATACTCGTTATCTATAGGTAACTTTTTGGCACAGAAATATCAGCTGGTGTGATCAACTGGAAAGCGCTGAGGTACTAGCGTATAATGATGTGGTACAAACAGAATTTCCCACAGAGAAAACTATGCTGATTCTGTTCTTCACACTGGCCACCACGTTGGCAGGCACATCAATATCCCAGCAGATGGTTTTGAGTAGGGACTGCCAAAACACCGTGCGCAGAAGGTTGCACTTCTTGGGAGAGTTTCAACTGAGGAACGTCCGTCTCTTGAGAGGTCATGGTACCAGCTGAAATGTTGCAGGACATATCCCAGAGCAGAAATAATTGTAAGGCTAACCTAGTTCAGGACTTATCACCTCTGAACAGGAAAACAGAAATGAGAATATAACTGTCCTTACTTGGAGAAGACTTCAGGGAATGAGCAGCAACGCAAAGCCTGTGATGCAGGCCAGTTTTCCTCTGACTGGGTTACAAATGCCTAGGTAGCTAATGGGCCTGTGACTCAAGGCTCAGTTTGGCCAAGGGCCACAACACAGATCTTCTGAACTTACAGTGGTGAGGACTGAGGCCATTTACACTTTCATGTGGAGTTTCAAGAGGATAAGCTTAGTCAGCCTGGAAAGGACAAATACAATTACAAAACCTGAGCAAGAACAGTCAATAAGGTCTTGTTTACATGAAAGCCTCTGAATAACTTTTGTGCTCAAAGTTAAAAGGTTGTTTGAGTTCTTCCTGGAATCAAGACTGAATGCCAAAAATATCAGACTTCGGGGGTGATGAGAGGTTGCCCGTTGACCTTACTTGGATATGGTACCACCTTTTGCAAGCTGTTTTTTAATTCATTCATACACTGATACACCTGAAAAAAAGATGAGCGCTACACTCAAAAACATTTAAATGCATTCTGATCTCCATCAATCAGCGGTAAGCTGTAGTCTCTCCCTCTGAAATGGACCTGATGCCGTGTCCTGAACTCTGGGTGCTGTATTTTTGTCACCTTCCGCTATTTCGGCTGTAGCATTATCAAACTGCCCAGCCACCCAACTCAAACTAAGGGCGTTCAGCACTTTTAAAACCCCAAAGAGAACCACTGTCTTTGTGGTTCGCATATAAAACTGGGAAAAATACTAGTCTTGCCATTGAAGGATGATGCTTTAGGTAATGGGATACTCCGTTCTGAAGTCAAACAGCTGCTGCTGAATTGCAGTTAGCCCCATAAGTATATGGAACATTTTAAATCATGAAGGCCTGTACTGTCCATAGTAGAGATTAAGTAATTTTGAACAATATGTGTGACATGCAAAAAATATTATTTGGTGACTTACAGTTTTAAAATGCCCAAGACAACATTCAAAAGTAATCTGATGCTCACAGTCTCTCTGCTCATCTCTTTGGTCAGGCTGAATATCATTATTATTGGTAAACAATTTTTTTTTTTTTTTTTAAGAATAGCCTTTACACAATCTAACTGAAGACAAATCTATGATGTTTTAATATTTGGTTTGCATTTCTTCTCCCACTTGTGACTCTTCCCGATTCAGTATTTTTGTAAAAAATCGAAGTATCATTTGCTGATAAAAAAGGCATTGTAGCATATGTCCAACGTATACAGTATTTAAGTCCAGGTAACAGTAAATCAGCTATAAATTAGTGTATTTCACATATAACAATGCTCTTTATGTTTACATTTCAGGCCACAAACTAGTCTCAAACTGTTTAAAAGTAGGCACTTAAAACAACCTGCACTTGGCCAAAACCAATATCCATCATTTTTTGGTTACTGAATAACTCCAACAGCACTTCTGTTGATAATAGGCTTATCAGACCAGTATGCACAGCTGATTATCAGGTATTATCAGCCTGAAGTAGAAACTGAAAATATCTTCAGTCTTCCATGTTCTTCCTTATTCCCCTCATTTCAAGAAAAGGCTAACACATGCTTGAAGACAACAGTTGGCGTTTTCCCCCAAAATAAGCCCCAGCGGCTTTCAAAACAGCTCATTGAACCATTTGCACCACTTGCATGTTCTTACATGGGAAGACCCCGACTCCCATGTGCTGTAACGGGCTGCAGCTGAAGCTAAGCACCGATGCTAAGCACTACTCATCAGGCACTAACTTACAGGAACTGTTTCTTTGGTCACGCATTGTTTAATTATGAAACATGATGGTCTGGAGTGAACAGTGTTTTTCTTCATCCTGAGCCATGGCAACCCTCCCAGGTTATTTCAACACCTGGCCATATGTGTTGATGTAGACCCCATCCTATTTGTCCCTGAGCTGACAGTATTTGCTCCCACCGTGCTGGCTGTTTCAACAGGCAGTTAATATCCATGTGAAGCCATGTAATTACTTCCCTGAATATCCAGGGTAAGGAGGGGGTGGGGGATACTGTATTGAAGTCTGTGGAGTTGGAGTATAAGGTGGAGGTAGGTCAGCTGGGTACTCCATTTCGTATTCGTAACTGTATGGCGGTGGAGCCACTGAAATGGGAGAAAAAGAAGACATAGTTAAAAATCATTTTTTCAGCTGCAGGCCCCCAAGTATTTTCTAGCTGACATTCAGACTTCCATACAACAGCTGTAAAGTCTCCTGGCAATGCGCTCACTTTTTTTTTCAGACTGTCATTATACAGTCACTTTATGTCAATGCAAGTCCTTGCTTACGGCCCTTTCCTTCACTGCTTAGCTGTGTGCCCACCGCCATGTTGTGCTGGTAACCATGTTTGAGTGGCCATATGGCAGATGATACCAGGGTGATGTGGCAGAGCTAAACTTTTTCAGGGGAGGAAGGTTGGATTTTTATCAGATCCATTCCCTTTCACCCCCTTCAGCAGCAACATGGTCTTATGTGGTCTCAAATTGACGGTGTAGCCAGGGCTTTCGTTGGTCTCCACAGACCTCTCAACAGCCCTCTGGATCCCCAGGAGACGTGTGCCATGCTGTGCCATGCCATGCCAAACACAGCTGAAAGCTCCTCACTGCACAGCAGTGTCACACCTTCCAGGGCAAATGCTGGACATCTTCCCAGGATGTTCCCAGGGCTTGGCCTGAGGAAGAACAAAGCTTTCGCCTTGTTCACCCCAATGGAGACATCTGAGGAGAGCCCTGCATTTGTAAATTGGGTCAGGCATTTAGGAAACAACAAAAATATTCACAAACAGCTGAAAACATTTTCTCAACTACTTCTAATAACCTTACAGAGGAAGGATTAATTCGGTGATCATAAAGACAGTAAATGCTTCAGAATGATAGCACAGTAGGAACTGCAGGCTCTATCTCAAGACCCCATTAGTATAGTCTCTACAAATTTTAAGGTCCAGAGTCTACTTCTTCTGTGTTCATGTCACCATGGATGCTTTCCTATCCCCTCCCTAGATGTCTCAGGCAGACTGGCAGTGAAATAGCACTTGAATAGAGAGGAAACAGAAACCTAGGATGTTTGTGATGGGGGGAAGAGACTCAAATCCCAGTGTGCCATGAAAAGCACTCCCTGCTCTCTGAAAACCCGGCTGCCACTGTGGCTGAGGCCAAAGGAAGGGCATCCCCTCGCTTGCCGTTCTTGTCCAAAACAGGTAATGGCAGGGGGGAAGAGTTGATCACAAACCCTGCAGGCAAAGCCAGGTCAGTCATTACTCCTGAAGTGTTCGTGACAGCGGGGAACACAGAAATAATTTCAGAGCTTCCCCATCCTCCAAAAACCTGCTGCTGCTGAGAGGAAGAACTGCTCGAACTAATGTTTGCACCAGGAATGGGGAGCGTGCAGAGTCAAACTGCCTGGAGGTGGAGAGAGAGGGGTGAGTCATTGCAGGAGCAGACTTGGGAAGGAAAAGGCTACAGCCCTGGAGTCTTCATTTTGCTCTTGTTTTTACAGCTTGCAGAGTCTATTAGATTCTGAAGTAGCTCTTCAGCAATTCATGCTTGAGAATATTGCAGTTTTCTTTCATTACTCATCTCTCTATGCAAAACAATGTTGCAATGATAAGGATGATTATAGATGGTTTTAGTTTAACTGGAAAGTAAGAGCATGAGGGAGAAAACAGACACTCAGAGCAGTGAATGTGATAAAGGAACACATAATAAATATTGCAAAGCTTGCCTGTAAGTATACATAATGCACCTGGGGTTTGTTGCAACCTTTGCAACAGGAGGGAATATAAAGGCAGGGGATCTCTAAGAGTGGGATGAGGGGACTTCATCCATGAAACACCATTGCCTTTTATTACAGTGAACTCTCAAGTTATCCCAAGGCAATCGCTCCTGGATTTGTAATTAATAGTGTCACTGAAGCACAGACATAGCTGCATTGCATAAACACCATTACGCTGCTTCCAGGGTCAGTTCTGCTCTTCAACAATGTGGCCACTTCCTCACGGTGGGGAGCCCAGACAAATGAGCCTTGCAGACCCTAGCTGGCTCAGTGCAGATCCACCTGTGGTGCTCCTGTACCCCAATCCTAGACTGGCACAAGTTGACAAGCATGGTGCAGAGAGTGGCTCCGCACAGAGCTAGCCCAAGTACAGCCTGAGGTACCAGTCGCCACTCACGTGGGCACAACTGCACTGGAGCAGACCCATGAGGGGTCCGGGCTGTTCCCTGGGGTGCCCCAGAGCCTGTGACAGCTTATTAGCTCAGTACCACATCTGACTTAGGCTCTGTGCCTCCCCTGGTGCTGCCCTGCACCTACAAAACCACTACACCAAAACAGTGTGAGCCCAGACAAGCCTGCATTGAGCACGTCCAACACTAAGCTAGAGCTAACAAGCGCCGCCAGATCTCAGCTAACTTTGACCAAGGCACAATGGGCATCTCTGCACCGTGCTCCAGGTTCCTTCGGGGCCAGGTGAATGCAGAGAGCTAGCTCGGATCCAGCACTGCATGCCAGACAGCAGTCCCTCCTGGGACACACAGCAGAGAACGCATTGCAAAGACTCACGTGGGCCTTTGTAGAGGTCACCTGGGATCGCGCAGCACCCAGCAGGGCTTGTGAGCTCTGGCTGAGCACCAGCCAGCTCGGGCTGCATTAGACTCCACAATGGCACCACTCGAAGCCCTAGCGCTATGATCCACAGACTTTATTGCACAGGTTTTCCCCTCTCTGTGGTATGCCAGGCCCCCATTATATCAGACAATGAAAGGGAGCTGACTGCACGTGAACAAGAGCAAATACAAGAACCAGAATACAAAACAAGAACAACTGATCCGCTGCCAGAGAGCCTCTGGCACAGGAAGAAGGTCCACCCTGCACAATGCAGCACCGCCCCGAGGAAGGTCTCAACGTGCTACTGCGGCCACCGCAAGCCATGCAGCTGTATGAGTGTGGCACCCCGCCAGAGCTCATTAGCCCACTGAGTAGCTGAATAAATTAGCCCAGGCACAGTGCTGCACTGACGAACACTGCGCACGCTGAGCTGTCTCGTGTTTCTTAGCAGGGGGTTGTGCTGTTCCCCTCTGGACTGAGAAGAGCCACCTGCTGTATTCACATCCCCCATCTACTGCAGAGCCGTAACTATCCAAAGGCACACTTCTACCATGAACGCAGCCACTCTTGCAGGGGTGTCATTTCACTTCCTTACCTGGGTATGTGCTGATAGTGTTGATGTGGGTAGTTCGGATGACCCCTACTCGAGTCCCACGGTTGTTCTTCATACACATGCAGATACAGATGGCAATCCCAGCAATCACTCCCATTATAAATACTATACCGAAAACAATTCCAGCTATCGCTGTGCCTCTGCAAGAGGAATGGAAACACGCAGTCAGTCTCAGCCAAATAATGTTTACAAAACAAAACTCTTTTCTCAGGAGAGGCCCTCATTTGAGAAAAAAAGTGCATATTGATTACTGAAAATGCTGCAAATTTTGATCCACCACGGCATCTGAATAGAAGAAATGAAAGACCTCCAAGACCAAAATGAGAAACTCTTTCAAAGTCGCCTTTGCAGTCACGCCATATCATTCTGCTGATTTACCCTATGTTAAATCCTCCCATTCCAGGGCCTTCTGAATTTACCAACTTTTAACTATTACCAAGAATAATTTCTTCCCTTTCCCCTCATCACACAAGACTTTTTTTTTTCTTAAAGGCATTGGTATGATTTTCTTTTGAAAAGAAAGAGCAAGTTATCCCCAGTAATATATTCCAGAAACATCCCGAAGCGCCTGCATGCTGTGCTTCCACAGGAATGGTTTTGTCATTGTTTTATCTTAAGTCAAAAAGTCCTTCTGCTGTGCTTCTGAGCCCATGGATTAAGGAGAGCCTCCTCTTCTTGAGGATGAGCAGCAAGAAGCAAAGCGAATGCCCACTCTTTCACACATCTGCTGCTGCAGCCAGCGTAAGTACTTGAGGCTTAAATGATTTCTTTTAAAATGGTCCAGAAGAAAGAATTTAGCTCAGCCCCTGAAGTAATGCATCAGAATTTCCTTGAAATTATCTAGAGAAAGGAAAGAAAGCCTTATTGCACTGACACAGGGGAGAAAAACCTCACCAAGAGGCACTGAAGAGCTCCCAATAATATTGAGGGCAAAATCAGCCTTCTGATGAACCCTAGTTCACTCAGGTTTGTTGTTAGGCACAGGCAGTGAAGCATATGTTATATGAAAGATGGTATTTATAGCCTGCCCTTTTATGAAAAAAAAACCCGGTGACTTGCCAGAAATATTCTTACTCTGTGCATCTCTTCATCTTCCAGCAAAGATTTCAAATAGCAACCTTGCTGGCAACTTTTTTACTGGACATTTTAATCAATCCAAACTGATAGTTTGTCAACAGGAATAAGCTCCGCTAGGAATTATTGCAGTGTAGAGAATAAAACAGGCACTGCAATACTACAAAGACAAATATTAAAAGGAGTCCAAACCACAGTTTGGCTTCCCCTTACAAGCATGGGAACACATAGCAGGCCCGATTTTCAAAATGCTGATAGCCTAGTGGCTTCCAAAAAGTCAGCAAGAGTCAGGATGGACTCAATATTTGAAAAATCAGACCTTCTATTTAGGAACCTAAATATGAATTTAGGAGCTTGTTTTAGGCCCCAACTATTCAGGAACTTGGCCAAGATTTGCAGTAAAATTACTGAATTGTATAGCATCAGTAAACACAGACAATTTGCTGTCTTACTAAAATACACTGCCAGGGAGCTAAATTGCTCTCTGCTGTTATGTAGCAATGAAGGAAGAGTGTGCAGGAAGAGTAAACCTGTTAATATTTTGCAGAATATATAGAGGTCTAATTTACAAAAGCCTAACTCATGGCAGCAAGCACCTGGCTGTAAAACCAGTAGCTCAAAACACTGATGTGATCAAGTGCTTTGGTATTAACCGCCATAAGTAACGGAGAAACACCTTGCCACCCCCTCCACAACCCCGGTAGTTTGCATCTAACAAAAAGGTGGTCTGATGCTCTTGGAAGACGTGACCGAGAGACCTCCCGTTTCCCCATCCTGCTCTCTCTGGGAACATTCTCTACCTTGAGAGAAACTGCCATTTGAGAAAATAGTTTGATTCAGGAGTCACTTTAACAAAATACTCTCTTCATTCCAGAAAGTTTTCTCATATCACAATTTAAACATCAGGCATAATGCATGGTACCCCTATTGTTTATAAACAACAGCGAATTGCTACTGCTTCTGCTACATCCACTTAGTGGGTGAATCACTCTGCCCTTTGCTGGGAGGGCTGCATTGCAGAGTCGCAGGGAACTCTCTTACACTGAAATAATTCCTCTTCTTCTCTGGAAGAAGCAGAACCAGCCACTGCTGACCACTGGCCTCAGGTCCTGCATTGCATTTCTGCTTTGTACACGGTCCGCTGCTGCCCCACTTCTGCATCCCAGGTATGTTCTGCCTGGCTGATGTGCTCAAATCCCAGAAACCACAACAGTTTCTTGCACTTCTAACCAGCTGCACACCGAGGAAAACCCAACCTCCACCCTAAAGGCCGACAGAAGTGGGTAACACACAGCACACGTTACCTTCCCAGTGCTAAATTAAAAGTTCCGTATTAATGAAGCCCATTTTAAACACAGTTTAAACAGAGTTTGTCTCAGCTGTCTCCGAAGGCAAAGGTGTCCCATTTGTTCCAGAAGTGGTCAGCCAGATGACATTTGGTCACCTGCCCTGAGCGATGGGTTGCACTCTTCATGCACCAGTGCCTACTGGACACCCCAGGCTCACACCCAAAGCCCGCTCTCCCCCTCTGCATGAGCAGCAGCTGCTCCAAAGCAGTACCGCCCCACTAATTTAAATGATGATTCTGTGATACCTTACATAAGAAGTATTCATAAGAAAAGGAAAAAAAGATGACAAAAGGTCTGATACCATCTTCAAAAGGAGCTTCCACCTTTCCTGAGATATTAAGCAGATACTTATACACCTGCTAGCTTGCTTTGGGTGACAGAGCTGAGATCTGAGGGCTCACTTGCAGTCCTATAGCTTTTCCTAGTGACTCTTTGGCCCTGTTGGCTGACTGGCACTATCTTGCCTCTGCAAAGAAACAGTGGTAGGACAAGACACAGCGGCAGAAAGCCTATCTGTATCTGCCTGCATGTGAAATCCAAAAAGGCCTGAAGTCCACTGGCAAAACTTCCAAGCTCGAAAA
Source organism: Pelecanus crispus (assembly GCF_030463565.1). Lineage (NCBI taxonomy): Eukaryota > Metazoa > Chordata > Aves > Pelecaniformes > Pelecanidae > Pelecanus > Pelecanus crispus. Next base: position 119,705,815 of record NC_134643.1, read on the forward strand.
GGCCTCTCAGTCTAAACACAACTATACTGGAAAGCAAAACCCACTTCTGTCGGGCTAGCAAACCTGCATCAGTAAGCAAAATAAGGAATACAAGCTAAAGAATTCTTTCGCTGGTCCCCACCGTAGCTCCTGTTTGTATAGCCATGAACCAGAAACAAAAATGGTCACCAAAGAAAATATTCACCAGCTTAGCTCTGCTCACAAAACTGGTAAGTGCAAGTCTTACTCATGGTTCTGAAATCAGGACAAAAAGCAGTTTAAATAGCTAGACCCACCGCTGCTTGTGGATTCAGGTTTTCACACTGCAGTGGTAAATTTAGACCACCTATGGATGGTTACGCAAAGAGAGCCTGAGATACGGAGCAAAAGATGTAGGTCACTTTTTAAATCCGGTTACAGCCTGACTGAGTACCAGCAGAAACGTGCTCACTGGTCTCAGTGGGCTTCAGATCAGACCCAGTGCCACGCACGTGAAACTGTTCCAAGAAACGAGTGTTTGAGTTGAAAAGGATCTACTTGAGAGGACTTCAGGAGACATACTCTCCCACATATCTATAACAGAATATATATAAACGCTATACCACTCTCTGATGGTGAGTCAAAGCGTAAACCCATCCTGATTCAGAGGCCTGCAGCCCCTGCCACTCACAACGGTCCCCAGTAAAACTAGGAGCGCTCTGCCTCTGAAAATCAGGCTGCACCTTCTCAGCACCAAATCCTGGCAGGATGATGGTCGTGCAGTAGCTGTTCTGGGCGCACAGCACAAAAATAAATGTTTGTTCTTTTTGTGGAAAACCTGGCGTATGACTAGAACATATGAAGAAAAATAAGCATGTATTTTTTAGAAAAATCTTCATGCTATTAGGGAATTTTTTAAAATAAATATCCTATCAATAAATATCCCTTATATTAAAAAATGCTTGCTTTGTCTCTCTTTCTCTCACTGATATTTTGGACTTCTGTATAGAGACACAGAGGGATACAGAGATTTTTCACGCTATCACCACCATAGAACTGTTCAAGGGAAAGTGCCTAAGAGAACAAGGACACTGTAAAGCAAAAGACCTAGAAACCACACAGCAGAGTCACATAGCAACTAGGAAGTTTGAAATAAAGGGAAAACTTTGCAATGGAACAATTTGAAGGAAAACATTATGCAAAGTCCTTTACAGAAGCAAAACCAATGAAGAGAAGATGACTGCCACAGAAAAACAGTGCACAGAAAAGTAAAGACGGAGAGGGGGAAAAATAATTTTAAAGCTGTGGAAACGTCAAGAGAAATTGTTGGGGTAAAAATCAGATATTCAAAGAAGCAGTTTTCTACCTGCTTTTAAGAACATCCCACTGGAAAGAATACAAATCTCAATCAGAGGTTAACATTTCTGGCCCAGCAGAACCCTGGCCAGGGGATCAGGCCGCTTGCTGGGTGGCACCAATGCCTTGGCAATGCTGGACCCAGGCAGGGCTCTCACCGCTCTTGCAGCTGGTGCAGCTGAGGTGCCTGGGATCAGAGAACCCATCCCTCGGGGGAACCGGTAACTTGGGTCTTTTAAACAAGCGGCAGAGGCGTCACCAGTGGTTGCTCCAGCCTGCAACAGCTAGGCTTGAGGTGACTGGAGAAAAGGAGAGAGACTGAAGAGCAGCCCTGCTCCTTCAGGTCTTAATGAATAGGAATGGAGTTCCTTTAGCTCTCCTTCCACCTCCAGAAGGCTACTAATTTGGGATTTAGGCAAGCAAAGTGGATGTCAAATTTGCTCAAGACAAATACCGCCTTCGCGGTCATCTCCACTTCAGGGAAACAGTGGATCTTGGAGGCCTAAAAATCTTATGGCTCAATAGGCTATTGTTTCCTGAAGGAAGAATGATTACTGAATAGGCATCAACTTTTAAATGCATTGTCAAAATTTGGGAGCCAGGTATACATGGCCTGCACTGATGTATGACAGGGACTTTGTAGTCTGTTGGCCTCTGTTTTTCCTTCTTGGGTTCTGCTTCACATGTGGTATGGCACGGAGCATAAAACTGTGCCGGGGAGCCTGGTTTGTTAGTACAAAACTACAAAGAAAAGGCCTTTCAGTCAGCTTTTCCAGAAAGCCCACAGGCTGTAATGCAAAATGTTTCAATCCCACTGGCACCAAGACAGTCCCTCCTGAGTCTGCCTCTCTACCCCTGCTTCCCACCCAGGGAACCCCAGCAAAGTGCATGTCCCAAAAACTCCCCACATCACTGCGGCCGAGGGATGCTGCGCAGCATGTCCCCCTGGCCTCCTCCGGCCTCTGAGGTGTCCTCAGCATGGGGGCACGCACAGGTCTGGCTCCAGTTCTGGGTCAGGGCAAACCAGGCGAGACACAGGGGCACAGATGTCCACCAGTCCGGCCTCATTGCACCAGAGACCTCCAGCCACGTCCGTGCATCCCAGTGCTGCTTCAGCCTCCCCACAAACCCCTCCTGCTGAGGCTTGGCTTGCCCTCCTCCCCTCACATTAGCACTTATGGCTCCACACCTGCACCTCCTCAGTGCGCTGGGACAGCCCCAGCTGCTGGTGCCGTTCTCCTCCAAAGACACCATGGGGCACTTCCCATTTGCATGTCCTCCAGCGTCCCAACCGAGCAGCACCCCTTGCCCCCTGGGTGCCTTGGAGGGAGCGGGTGCTGCCCGGTGCTCTGCTGGCTGGCCCCGTGTCCCCTACTATTCAGCTTTGGGTTGTGTGACCCTCACAGCCCTGTCCTTCTTGCATTTGTTGCCCTTCAAAAGCAGGTGGTTTCTCTTGATTCCTGTTTTCCTTTAGCCCTTTCCCTCCCTGGAACACCTTTAAAGGCTTTCTTAAACTGGAGAAGCCACTAGGGGCAAGTAGCCAAAAAGATGCCTCAGGAAGAGCATAAGAAAAGGGAGAAAACTTTCTCTGCTGGCCTCCTTCAATGATTCGCAGCTCAGCAACTTTCTGACCCAGACAGGTTGGTTTGTTTTTTAAGCGTATCACTCAGTGGATTTCTCCTCTGCAAACCTGCTCAGCCTCATCCTGAGCTCATGTAAATTTTAGCATCCACAGCCTCATGTGGCAAAGAGCTCCCCAGCTTAATTACATATCTGAAGAACTGTCTCCTCTGGCCTACCGAACGACCAGTGATTTCACCCCAGCCTCCCAGCTCTCAGCCCATCAGATGCCAGCCACCCCTCCCGCACTGCCCGTGATTTCACAGACCTTTAGCATCTCCCCCAGCAGCCAACTCTTCCCCACCCCGAAGGAGCCCGTCCTACTTGGCTGTTCCGCGTACAGGGACCACTTCATGCCTTTGATCACCCCGACCACTCATCCTTCCACTTTTTCCTCATCCTCTTCTATTTGGTTTTCTGAGAGCTGCAGCAGAAGCACGTACGACACAGAGGCACAATAACATTTGCTGTTTTCTTCTTAAATAATCCACAGTGTTATGTCTGTTTTTTGACTGTCAAACCATTGGGAACTAAGGTTTTATGGTGCTATTTACCAGAATACCAAGTTTCATTTCTGAGAGGTAATGTCAGCCCGGAGCCCATCAATTCGTGTGGGAGTTTGGGTTGTTCTTCCCCGTATGCATTATGTAGTGTTTATGGGCCCTGGATTTCCTGCCATGGTGCCTGGACTCGTGTCCTCTACTGGAGGACACATGCTAAAGCTAGCACAGGTGAGCCTAAGCCACCAGTCTTTCCAAAGCCCAGCTCACTCTGTAATCCTGTATCAATTTAGAAACTATCATTGCAGAAGCAACAGAGCTCCACACCAGAGATGCATTTATATTGTCACAAAGGTCTTTTCATCCTGTAATAGCACACGTTAGCATTTTTACAGAAATTTGACCGAGTATGGCAAGATGTTGTTAGAAGCATGTGAAGATCAGTATTCTCACTCTGCCTTCGCTATATTTCATTACCATATTAGTGCAAGAAAGATGTGCCATTCTCGGTCTTCACTTTGCTCAGCTGATCTCTTCCATCTCATCATCTTCCCTAATTTCCAGTACTTTTTTAGTTCTCCAATTAATTTATTGCCAACTCTCTTTATCTATAATTTGCTGGCACTGCATCTCTAGAATAATATTAATAAAAATGCATGCAATACATTTTGGAATACTACTGCTAATACTAATAAACACCCTTTAATTTTTTCCCCTTTCAGGCATTCAAAAAGAAGATGATAAGGGATTTTTTAAAACTCATTCTCTGAGATAAAATAAAATAAAAAAAAATCAATGATCTTTGATCTTCTGATCCAGACATTGATGTTTTGAAAAATGTACTCTTTGGATTCTTAATCAGACTTGATGTTATTTGGAGGGAGGGGGTGTTGGGCTATTTATTTAATGTGGTTGGCAAACTCTGGTTTACTTGGACTGACACCAGTAAGTGCATCAGGGTCACATGCCATTTTGCCCTGCCTCCGCCGGAGCAGGCAGACCCATTCTGGGGGGTTTGCCTCTCTCCACAGTCGTCCCTTTCTTTTCAGAAGGACAAAATCATGTAGTGAGTGATCTTCTAAGAGATCAGCTTTGCCATCCAGGGCATTTTGGCTTTATGGCTGGGGTACCTTGAGAACCCCATGGCAAAAGCTGATGGAGGAGCCACTGAATCAGCTGGGGTACCCCATGGCTGAGCCAGCAGCCTTCTCACCACAGAGTTTTACAGCCCTGGAATGCAGACACCAGGGTAGCATGGACTGAAAAGCCATCCAACTCGGGAATCAGTTAAATAGTCAGCTAGCTGTTGCCTCCTGGTTTAAATTAAATAATTAGTTTACAGACTAGCAACTCAAATGGACCAGGCTTGTCTTTGAGGCTTTACTTTGCAAGTTGTACGTTTGACAAAATTCCTACTAGTACTTCCTTTAAGTACACGTTTTACCGCAGGGAGGAAGGAGATGATTGTCTGCTTCCGTAAGTAAATCCCGCCTGCCTGTTAAAACTGGGTACAGACTGTACTTGAACAGTATTTCCCTTCTTTTGCTCCTACTCAGTTGTATTTAAGGCATGTTGTTAATGTTTAATTCCTTCCAAATAGTTTCCTCTGCATCCTTCCCTCTCTTGTTATATTTGCAAGATTATTAACTCGAGCACCAAAATAACCTGAGTAGCAGCTGCACAATGAAAAGGTAGTGGGTAATCAGACCAATTCCTGACCTCCCTCCTCCCAGCTCCTTGTGGACAGGTCATCACTTTGAGACTGCTCCATATTGTTAAGCTACATAATCTTGCAAAGGGTTAAAGGATAGTACATTCTGTCTTTCAGTATTGCCAGTGCTTGAGCAATAGGGCACCTTCTACAGCTTGTTAAAAGGCTGCAGAGCTACTGAAGCATAACTGTGGCACACTTGCAAAACCAGAGAGAAAATCATATAAACTGCAAACCAAAAGGATATGTAATTACAACTTGTTCTTGTTTGGGCTATCATCGGACAGACTTTTCAGACAATTTGCCTTTTGAGAAGTATGTAGACATTTTATGCTTACTTCCTTTATGCCAAACCATATGCTTTTCTCCCCAGCGCACTGCCGGAGGTGCTGCTTGGCCAGCAGTGCTGCAAAGTGCTTCAAATAAGTGATCCTGGAAAGGCCAACGTAGCTCCTATAGTAAAGGGAGAGTAGAGAAAGTGGGCTCTTCCTCTAGCTGTTTTCCGAACTGCTTCCCCCTGCCTGTGTCCGACAGGCCTGAGATGTTCCCGCTGCCCTAGACAGAGAGGGCAGAGAGAGGGATGGCATCGCTTCCCCCATGCTTAAGACTCAGTGCAGGGCTAGCTCAGAAATAATTTTACGGACAGAGGGAACAATGCATGAAATATAGCTGGGAGGTGTATGCTACAATATAGCAAGCACAATACTTAATACACAGTGGTGTTACTAACTGATCACGGCTAAGGAAATACATTTTGATCAGTCCCAGCCTATCCAGCACTTACATCAGACGAATACGTGCACACATGCAGATGCTGGTTTTGAAACACTAAGTCTATCTGTCTGGCAGTCCAAAAATTTCAGAACATTGCCAGAATATGAAAAAAAAAAACCCCAACAATACATATTTAAATTAAAACAAGAGATTAAAAAAAGTCAGAAATACAGAAGGGGGGGGGGGAGCTTTATTTTTTTGACCTTTTATGTGGAAGAATTCTGATTAAGCTATTGTAAAGTTTCCAGTTACCACTTTTCACCCCCAAGCTCTCCTGCTGCTTCTCCGTCCTTGTTTTGCAGCAGCTCCTCTCGCCCCACCTTTCCCTCTCAGACATCCTGTGCCGTTCCCTGCAGTCATGACCTTCCCTCGCTCTGTAATGTGCTTCACATGCTTCCCTGGAAAGGAAACAGAAGCTATAATGCAATTTCCACTTTCTAAAACGTTCCTCATTGTGCTCATGGATTCAAGGCCCAACCTGACCTTGACTCAAATAGAAAATTATGGCACAATTGTACCTAATGTAGCCTTTGCTTTAATTTAGGGATTTTTATTCTTTTGATGCCTGCAGTTTGCATTGCTGGCCGAGCCTGCCATTTAAAACACTTTCTGAATCGACAGCAACGGGAGAGGCTGAAATTGCTGCCCAACTTCCAGCCCTTTGAGCATCAAAGCACAATAGGTCAGGATGGTGGGCTTCCAAGAAGTCCACAAAGTTAGTAACCCCCGTAATAGCTCACTTTTGGCAGCTGGGTTACTGGGTATAAACGCTTAGAAGACTCCCAGGAATATTATCTTTCTGGTAATTCTTAATGCACTCTTTCTGACAGTGATTTTATTTATACTAGCGTCTGCAAACACTTGACTTTGCATGCTCCATGAGCTCAGCACAGGAGAATCCCGCAGCTCCCCTCCTGGGAAGCTCTTGCTGTAGGAGCCTGACTTACTATTCCAACTTCTGGACCTCTTGCCTGTCAGATCCTGAAATCTCTGAGCGATCGACAGTCAAACCTGCCCAGTTTTACCCAGGCATGCATCTAGACTGTATTTTTACGTGGCCTGAAGCCAAGCCCGTAGAGTCACGGTTGCCAGAAAGGTTGATAGTTCAGCACCTTTTAGCATGTCTGCTACCTGCTTTGAGCCTGTAACAAATCCTGAAGCCAGTCATGCGTGATGTGATTTCGATGTGCCAGGGAAAACCCTGCACAGGGCTGTTTTTTGGTCAATGAAATGAGTGAGCAGGCAGTAAGGGAAAGGGCCAAAAGACGGGGCTCTTAACTCTTGCTCCATGAGGCAGAGGAGCACCAAAGCAGGATGGAGGTGACCACAGATAGATTAATTTTACAGGAGAACTAACTGTGATGGCTGTAAATGAAAGGAGCAGTTCCTCATGATTTCCAAGGCAATGCAACAAACAGAGAAGTAAACACTAGATATAGAAACCAAAGGAGAGCTCTGCCGCACTCCAGGACGCCTTCTGTGTCCTCCCTTCATTTTCTTGCTGTTGGCCCTGAAGTCTGTCTTCATAGTTTCACACCACTCTGCCTGTTCTGATCAACTTCACTTGCAAAGTTTTGCATGGTGAAGGCTGGTCCTTACTGTATTTAATTTTCTCCATATAAGACTGTCTCCTCCTCAACAGCCTTGTGTGTGCCATCTAGCCACTACCCTGAGCACTGCAGCACGAGCTGTAGGTGCTGGCAGAGCTATGAGCTAACCATCCTCTGCTGCCACATTTCCTTTCGCTGGAACAAAGAAACCAATGGAAGAGAATGAACTGGTTGGCAGAACACCCTCTGCCCCTTAACATGACAACCACACCTTTTGGTTGCAGTTTCTGAAAAATAACAACAAAACCAACAACAAAAATAGTAGTAGCACTCTCCTCTCTGTGTTTCATTTGGGTGGCAGGGTGAAAGAGGATAGGCATCCTGGTGACTTTCCTCAGCTGTTGAGAGCTGGGACCCGATTCCCAGACAAGGCATCCTCCAGGCTCTCCCACAAGTGCTCGCTCTGGCACAGCAGCAACCAGGACCGGGTGGCTCAGGAGGGCAGCGCTGGAAAAGACCTCCCTTGCCCGTTCCCGGTGGCAGTACAAATTCATGCCAAACTCAACTGACTGTGTGTCTCTGGCTGAAACTCAATGACTGAGTGAATCGTGGTAACATGTTATTTCCCTGCCAGTTAAATCCTTTCTGTGACAGGAAAGGAAGCAAAATGCCACTGAATATAACTGTAAGTCAATGTTACTATTTGGTTTGCTAATGAGAAACCTGTTTGTATTACATAAATGTGGCTCTTCTAGGCTGTGACCCTAGACTTCTAGGTTCCCTTCAGGGGCTCCCAAAGAAGGGCATGGTTCAAGCATTCAGTCTCAAAATACTCTAATGGAGGCAAAATCCCAAACTTGGTATCTTGCATTCAGTCCATGCTTCATATAAAATTGCATGTTGCTGACTCAAGATCTCCTTCCCAATTGTGGAAAAGTCGAAGCCAACAGAAACATTTTTTTCCTTCTTGGTGGTCAGTCTGAAGACAAAAGTAACCTAGATGCCAATCTAGTAGCTCATGTAAATTGCCAAGTAAGACATATTTTTAATATTGAAAGATTTCTGCCTAGATACAACATAGCCCCTAAATAAACACTTGGTGAATCACTGCAAAGAAGTGCACTACCAGCTCCCGACAGAGACGGCACAAGCCAAATATGAGCTTTCAGAGGAATGAAGACCACAGAGTGCAGAGGGAGAAGCCACCAAGCAAATGCCACAGACCAGATATTACAAAACTGACTGCAGCTCTTTCTTGTGCAAACTGAACTGGAAGAGCATCACAGAGACCCTCATACCTGAAATGTTCCCTGCTCATTCAGCCCATTTTTCAGGAGTCCATCATTCTCCCTCAAGAGGGATCACAGATCTTCCTCTGACATGCTAAGATATATCCTCATCACCTGTTTAAAAGTTCCATGGGACCTCAGATCATCCAGAGTAACTTCTTTTCAGGAACACACTGTTTCTTCATAAATTGCCTCTTTCTGAAATAAGTAGTGTCTTGGGAGAGATGAGTAGACACCTGAACACAGCAACGCCAGGAGTGCAAACCATATTTATCCAGAACATCACTGGAAAAGCATCCAAAGGGTATGAACAAATTGGAGGCTTTGGCTCCCCCCTGCACCTTCTGGAAAGGCCAGCAATGCTACTGCTCCTTTTAATGGAATGTCACGTGGACACCAGCACCATGAGGGAGGGAGCAGCGGGACCCACTTGCTGAAGCAGTGTCAGGACTGGTGCCAGTTACCTGGTGACTACATCTGTAATGAGAAAACAGCTTTGATGGTGAAAAGCCAAGCCCCTTCCAGTTCCTGCAAAGCTCGATGCACCTGACACACAATTCATGGTCCTTTCCTAACTAACAGTGTTGTTTCATTTGTACTCTTTCACTGACATTAGTGAGCTACGAATGACAGCCAGAGAAGCAGCTTATTAACTCTTCTTTTCTTTTTTTTCCTTCTTGGAGATTGAGGGAGGAAGAAGAAGAGAATTTTGCCTTTTTATGCAACAAAGAAGAGGAAGATTGTAACCAAAAATCCTTTTTCACAACAAAGTGAAAATAACATAGAATAAGACAAAGCAATAAAATATCTGAAAATGAACAGATACCTGCAACCACACTACTCTACGGACCTGAAAAAAGGGGTTTTGACTTTTTCAGAAATCTGATTCGCAGAACATAAACTGTGGCCCCAAAATGCATTTATGATTTATTAAATTTCAACTTAAATTGGAAGATTTTACTGCTTTTAGAATTCTGTTAGACAGACAAATGATAAAGATGTAGGATTTTTTTGGACACCGAATAATCTGAAGTGGTTCCAGGAAGACCTGGGAGAAAAAGTCTGGATTAAGAGATTAAAAACCCAGCGTCATAAATTATTTGATTCCATTTTAAAAAGAAAATCGTAAGTTATGTGCATTGCCTGAGTAACAGTGCAATAGCTTTTTAAAAACAGAATGCTAGCTAGTACTGTACCTTTTGAGTCTAAATAAATCTATCTGGGCTTTGAATTATCCAGCATAGGGATTTTTCCCTCATATCTTCCAATAAAAATAATAAGACATTGAGAGTTTAATTTTAGAAATTCTGGAGCAGAGTGAAAGAAAAAAAATGTTTTTCATCTTCTCTTTCCATCTCCTTTTTCTAATGTACTTTAATATTCAACTCTTACCCTTCTGAAAGCAATAAAAGAGCCTCTTTGCATTCTTTTCTGCATCAGATTTATAGTACCAATTCCATTTTTCTTTCTTATTTTCTCTTCTCAGGTGCTGTGTCAGAGCTTATGAGGACCACAAAGACCCACTGAGTCGAAGCTAGTGGACATTCTGGCTCTAAGTCACCATTTGCAAAAACCTGCAATGAACTTGAAAGTATTTACATAAGTCTTTGCAGGATTCAAACCTTATTATGTAGCATAAGCAAATTACGGTTTTAGTAGCTTGGAATACCCTTGTTAAGCATGCATGAAGTGCCATTTACAAATGTAAAAGGAGTTAAGTGCTTGGGTATATGAATCATTTTATGTTTCTGAAGAAAAGGACTATGAGTCAGAAACCTAAAAAAACCTGAAAATTAAACTCTAGTTACAAAAACATGCTGTGGCTCTTACAGATTCCATAAAATGATGAAAGTCGCTTTATCTGAAGGCAGCTATGCTGAGGATGCAGAAGTCACCACACGATAAAAATGTGTGCACACGCTACATTAAGTAACGGGGTAGATTTGACCTCTTCCACCTCAGTAGCTGTTCAGGGGCTGGAGAAGAGCCAGTTACTGATGAATCAGCAGTAACTTCCCTTGCAAGTGCATGAAATCCTTGCTCGTCGGCCTGCATGGCTGGGACGAAGGACAGGGAAACCCCACTGAGCAGCGAGGAAGAGCAGACCGAGGATCTTTCTCCCCTTTCCCAGGAGACAGGACATTGCTTATTCCTGTAGGGATGTGCAAAAGAGACACCCCTTTGCCCTGGTCCCTTCCTCACAGTTTTGGCATCACTTCATCTTGCTTTTTATGCTAATGTGATGTAACAAATAAAGTGTCCTGATTTCTTCAGGCTCAGAGCACAATGCCTTTTCCCCTCCCATGCAGGGAAGGTAGAAAGCGCTCTCCCCAACGGCCTCGCTTGGAAACCTCAGGAATGAACTTACACACGTGCTTAGGTTCAAATATTACACTCCCAACAAAGTCAACAGGCTTCACGTGCTTTGCTGAATAAAAGCCTAAATCCACTGTCTCTCAGACAATTAAAATGTTATCCTTCCATTTTAGTTTTGCCTAAGGTAACAGCTTTGATGTTCGCTCGACTATTTGAAAAGAAACGCTCTGCTCCCTCCTCTCGGAAACGTGAGGAAGCCTGGCAGAAGGCTCTCCCATGCTGTGATTATCACATTTGACAGTAGTTAAACACAACCGGGAACACCAAAGCGCAGCCAACCTTCAGGTGTCCTTTGCCATACTGCACGCTCTAGTAAGTCCATGCTCTTTAACAGGGCTGAGTGTTCGCCATGGCTCTGTGAAACAACAACAGCATCCGCAAGCCAGAAGAGCTCATACCCATGCAAATATCTCTGGCAGCAAAAATAGAGATGTAGCAGAGATCCGAGCTATTTTGACAGAACGATCTGTAAATGTAACATTTTGCGAAGTTTTCTTTGAGGCTTTAAGTACTACTGTTATGTCACGACCTGTTACTAATCTAAACTTTACACCATTTTGCAACAGTGTGAAGGAAGTGACTGAGTGCCATTATATGGCTTGCAAAACATTTAACATCAAAAGCATTCGCAACCACTAAACCACATATTAATACAGTTTTCATTAAGATACATGCTCACGGGGTCAATTTTTTTCCCCAAGTGTCACAGTCCATTACAGTAACTTCAGACATACATGCAACTGTTGGAAAGAGCAGACAGGTCGGTCAACGGTGCAGTGAAGTAACACAGAAAAATGTTTCCCCAGGAAAATGGATTGAATTCTGTCCTTTGGCATAAGCGAACCATGTACCCCACCGATTAAACAAGACTTGCACTCTTGACTCAAGAAATGCACTTTAGCCTACACAGTTGACAAGGAACGCTGTGATACCTGTAAGGACATACGCTCTGCCACATAGCAGCTCCCCAAAACAACTCCAGTCTGGAAATACCATCACTTAAGAAGGGATCAAAAAAGCTATTTCACAGTTTTATATCAAAATGGCATATGCAGGGTCAATTTAGAATCAATCAGAAGAGTATTGCTCTGAAACAGCTTTCCAGTAGATGCAGCATGGGTTAGCTACTTGAGAGGTGTGAATATTGAGCTTGGCACATTTATGAAAGCAGTCACGTGATGGGTTGCCTATGATAGCGGGAGCGCGGTCGCAGTGACTCGGGAGTGCAGCACAAGCAAAAGTTCTAAATTCAAAGCTAAGCTGCAGTAGGTTTTAAAAAAAAATATGCAAAGACATCAAAAGGACTCGCATCTCTCTGAGTCAGTGCTATGTCACGAAAGCTCTGAGAAAGCTCTGGGCTCAGAGGTTGAGAGAAGGATCTAATTAGCAACCTCCATTCCAAACTTCTCCAAATTTTCAATTCTCTTCTTTCTGAAGCCGCTGCATGCATCGACTGTTCCCATACGAAACACAGGAACACTCTTGTATTAAGCAAACATTTAGTCCAGCACAGATATTTTTATCCTGTCAGGACAAATGGAGGTGAGATAATACCCTTGGACAGGTCTCGTCATGGCATGGGAGTGGCATTCTTGGTCACCTGCCTGATGGTACCAGAAGCATGTCATGGACCAGCCAAGCTGAACTGCCAACTCAATTAAACTAATTGTACTGTACAGCAAATTTTGTGAGGTACAAAGTAGAATTATGCTTCCCAACTCTGGGGAAGACAAGTGGTAAATGAAAGAACAGAGTGATGTAAAGCAAAAAGGCAGATGGTACAATAAGGCAGAGAAAGTAAAAAATGGGAATTTAAGAGCAATTATATTGAAGAACCAAAGAGACTAATAAAAGAAAGAACTAACTGGTCCTCTCCGTGCTGCTGAGGATGTCTCCTTGTGCTGTTCAAATTTCAAAGGCTACTCACACACACTCAAACAGGCTGAGTTGAACGCAAAGGTCCTGACTCAGCAAAACACTTCATCACCTAGAGTTGAACATATGTTTAAATGCTTTGTTGCACTGGGACTCCAGCACTTCAGGGGAACAAGGAAAGCAGGAACAGAAAAATAAGAGGCAGTATGTTGGACTTGGCAGAAGCAGCAGAATGCACTGTGTCCAATACGTGACAGGAGCTGAAATGGAAGGAGGCTGGGAACAGAGTTAAGAATTAACAGGGTTTTAAGTACCAACAGCCTAGATGACATAATGGCCAAGAAAGTGTAATCCTGAAGTTAAGTGAAGCTAATGAGGCACACCGATTTCTCTAAAACGGGTCAGAGTTTTAGGAGCAGTAGTGCTCTACCTTTGGATTGCACCTCACTTTTCAAACAATGGCCTTGCTGCTTCTCACCATTCGAGTCAATAGGGGAAGGTCTGGGACGGGCACACTTTAGGAACGGGACAGCAATGGCACACACAGATTGCGGGAGTGCGCAAGGGTGGGGGCGATGGGAGGGCCCGAATTCCGGTCACCTGACATGAGAGCATCCAGAAGTATGAGACGTGCACCAGAAACCTGCGACTGTATCACCTGGCACACAGCTACTCCCATCGCAGAAGGAGATCCTGTCATGGGAAGCCACTACGTTTTGGCCACATGATGAAGATACATCCAGCACAATGTGCAGAAAGGACCATGCAGAATGAGAACAGCAGCTGAGTAAGGTATCAGCTTGCATGAATTAGCAAACTGGCCACTCCCATATTTGAGGAAATTTAATCACTGCACAAAAGCAAAGAACCACCAGGAACACTAAAGAAAAATTTTAAGACTTCAAAAAACAGGAGGAAAGCAAGACATTAGTGGCTATAATGAAGGAACTGGAAAAAAGAGGGAAAAATATGAAGGTGTTTTATCATACAGTTCTCATTTTCAGGCTTTTGTAATGGACAGCTTACACTCTTAGTGGCTTTTCTGCAGTTTCACTATTTCATACTTCAGCTATTTATGTCTGCCTGAACAAAAAACATGACTTAACAATCAGGTAAATGCATTTTTATCTGCTTGTCTTTAATGCTACCCTCTTGCCTACAGCACTGAATAGAAGGTAAAGTCAATACGAAACCCATAAAGCAAGAGAACACAATGACCAGTGTGTATGACTTAATGGTGTAATTTAATGGACGTATTTCCTGCCATAAAAATGCACTTGTGCCTTTCTTATGACCTGCCAGCTTGTGAGTAATGAAGTATGTGATCTTCTAGCTAGTTATTGTAATGTTTCTGTAGTTTGGTTTTGCTTAGGAATTATTTAATAACCCTTTATTCCACATAGTGTTTCTACCCTGCTTTATCACATAGATAATTACAAATAAAGAGATTTACAGCTTCTTTTTTTCTGATCAGAGAACTCATGTGGATAAAGTAACATACATGCTTGCATGTTTTATAAGACCTTAATGTCAAACATCAGGGTATCACTTGATTTTCAGCCTTCATCTCCTGCACTCACCAAAACCAACAAAGCTTCTAACAGGACTGTGTCAATGACAAACCACCATTATTTTTAAGAAGCAATTTGCATTTTTTAAAGTGAATATAAGAAAGTAAAATAAAAAGTAGTCTCTCTGTATTTCTAACATCTAAGATATTTATTTCAGAACTACTGTTCAGTACATGCCTCATAGTACAGTCATAGAATCATAGAATCGTTTAGGTTGGAAAAGACCTTTAAGATCATCTAGTCCAACCATTAACCTACACTACCAAGTCTACTCTAAGCCAATCAAGGGTAGACTAGACTAAACCATGTCCCGAAAGTGCCACATCTACCTGTTTTTTGAACACTTCCAGGGATGGTGACTCCACCACCTCTCTGGGCAGCCTGTTCCAATGCTTGACTACCCTTTCCGTAAAGAAATTTTTCCTAATTTCCAACCTAAACCTCCCCTGGCGCAGCTTGAGCCCATTTCCTCTCGTCCTATCGCTAACTACGTGGGAGAAGAGCCCAACACCCACCTCACTACAACCTCCTTTCAGGCAGTTGTAGAGAGCGATAAGGTCTCCCCTCAGCCTCCTCTTCTCTAAGCTAAACAACCCCAGTTCCCTCAGCCGCTCCTCATAAGGCCTGTGCTCCAGACCCTTCACCAGCTTTGTTGCCCTTTTCTGAACATGCTCCAGCACCTCAGTGTCTTTCACCACAGTAAGACATAAATATTGCAGCTGCCAAAGAAGTAGCATGAAGTATCCAAGGAATCATTTCAGTCCCACACTGCTTTTGCTTTCCTTTATCACCAACTTACCTTGAAAGGTGTTTCATCTATTTAAAAATATTTTACAACCCCATGATTTCTTTAATGGGTTTGGGGATTATGAACAGACCCTCCCACCACATGGGAATCAGATAATGCTCAGATAAACATTTGTTTAGAGACTGAAGGTTGCACTAGATCCATTACCAGATTACAGGTGGTCTTGAGACCCTGTTGTATCCACTAACTTTTGGGAAGCAAAGAAACAGATAAATTAAATCCTTTCATTTCAAACCAGCAATTTGACAAAGTGTTTTTTCCTGTTTTGCCCCCTTCAAAAACAGGGTTCAGGAGATTTCAGAAAAAAAGGTTTTCACTACTAATGAGAGGCTTAGCTGAAAGCTCATATGATTTAAACCATGGTGTTCCTTTCTTCCTATTTAATTGTCAAAGGGAACAGCTATGTTTTAAATCTGCCTTTTCCTCATTTACTAATCGCACAGAAAGCTGTTTCATTTAGCTTATTTAGTTCCTTACAGAATTAAACTCTACAAAAACAACATGTAAATCATGCTAAGTCATTGACAATTTAGTCTACCAGCAAGCAGTTAGGTCTGATTTGAAGTGAGAAAGAGTTTAAATGCATATCCAATACAGAAGTCATAATCAAATACCCTGCTTTTCCTAGCCTTACAGCTGTGCTGGATTTCCAGAGATGCACAGCAAGATAGGGGTTTTGACTGTCTTTGACTGGCGTTTTGCACCACACTTCTGGTCCCACTACTCAACCTTCAGCCTCAGGTGAACAAGCCATCTCAGGGTGAGGGAAAGCAGGAGGCGGGGAGAGAGAAGACCTCTTTCCCAGCTCCCTAAAGAGCCTCACCTCTTTTTAATTAATCAACACGATGCACGTGTGACAATATTCACAATATGGAAAACAGCTTCTCCTTTTTTCCAGAGGACAAAAAAGTTGTTGCAGATCCCCAGCTGGCTTGAGAGAATGTAGGTCTATGAAAGATGACAAATATTAATGCAGCTACTCACCAGCCAAGGACCTAGCTCAGAGGGCTTCAGAATAATTTCTCCTCAGTAGCATTCAAATGACCCTTACTGTACTTCCTCCGTGTAAAACTATAGTCAATGAGAGAAGAAATAGTTTCTCCGACTCCTATGGCACTGTACCGAGCAGGGACCCACACTGCAGCCCATTAAAGAGCGCACGCTGGAGCAGGGGAAAAGTGTGTGGAGGAAGGAGCAGCAGAGACGAGCTGGTATAGACACACCACACCTCCCATTCCCCATCCTCCCTGTGCTGCTCAGGGTGGGGAGGCAGAGGAGTTGGGGATGAAGGAGTGATGTTGAGCCTGGGATAAAGCCTGGGGGAGAGGGGAGGAAGGTGGTTTAGTTTTTGTCTTTGTTTCTCACCATCCAACTCTGTATTTAATTGGCAATAAATTAAATTAATTTTCCCCTGGTCAAGTCTGGTTTGCCCATGATGGTAATTGATAAGTAATCTCCCTGTCCTCATCTCAACCCACAGCATTTGCCATCTTATTTTCTCTCCCTGTCATGTTCAGGAGGGAGAGAGAGAGAGCAGCTGGGTAGGCATCTGGCAGCCATCAAAGGTCAAACCACCACAAGCAGATATATAATCTAGAGCCCTAAATCTAATATTCTTCGATGATTTAGGCTCTCAGAGAGAGATGTTCCATGATATCCAAGTACCCAGCACCTATGCCAGGAGGAGTCAGATTTTTAGCTGATTAGAAGGGAGGATCTATCTTAGAAAACCCCAGGACTGGCCCTTAGCTGCCTGCTCCACCTCCTCCCCAGAGATTCCCATCCACACTGCAGGGACCGTTCAGGTTTCTGCTAATTACTTACTCAGCTGCCACAAATTACAGCCTGATGTATTAAGAAAACACAAAACGGGAGCGAGTTTACCTTAACTACATGAAGCTTGACTGCCCTTTTAGGGCAGGGGGCATAGTTTTTCATTGAATGTCTGGGCTTTTTTGTTTGTTTGTTTTGGTAATGTTAATGTGACCTCTGAATCAGGGCAGTAGAAAATTCTGCCTCTTCCAAAATTTTCTGCTTGGTTAGAGCAAATACAAAGCAATTCACTATACAGATACCAGAACTGGCACAGACCAGCAAAGAACACATTATATTTAAAAATGTAACACGCAGGTGCTCAGAGGTTAAGCTCACCTATTCTGGTCTCAAGCTGACATGACATAAAATCAGAGGTAGAACAGCTTTTGTGAACTGAGCTGAGGAAACAGGCCATTCATTAAAATGTCATACTGAAACACTGGAGATAAGTGACAATAGTTTAAACAGCAAGCAGAAATAGAATGAGGGGCAAAAAATTTCCCTATTTAGCAGTCCAATAACATTTAAAAAGACTTGATAGTAGCTGGTTAACCATCATTTCCAGAAAAAACCCCAAAATCTCCATGATTTAATGTGGAAAGAGAAAAATAAAGACAACTCCAACACTACAAAAGAAAAGGAAACACATTCTCTGTCTTTAAGGCTAAACTCAGCAAACACCTGTGTATCATCTAAATTTATGAAGATAAAGCTAGATCACACCTCTCACAAATACCTGTGCCCACACTACTAACCTTCCACAGGGAAGCCTTAGGCACTTTTTTTTTAGTATGTGTGCAGCATCCTATTATGTGGAGCTATAAAGAAATTAGTCAGTGCTAGAAGGGCAAAGCTGGGAAATGCAGCCAAGAAAATCATAGCCTAGAAATTACAGTGGTGGCAGAAAGAAGATTTGCTGCTGTCCTGGGGCTAACAGGGAGAAGTGGATGATATTTTGTCCTTTCCCACCCTAAAAGTCTCCACTCCTGGGGACAGGATCTGAGTAAGTTTGACTGAAGCAATCAAGTAAAATGGAGATGTCATGCTAGAAGGGATAGCATGGCTGGACAAACCAGAGGTCACAGGCTGGATTTTGCCTCCAGTGCCTGTCTTCCCTTCACTATCTGAAAAGACAAATGGACTCTTCATACATTCACTCCTATGTAGCAGGTTTGCTTTGCCAAGATAAACACTAGAAATCACATTTTTTAAGTTGTGGAAGTTGATGCTGGTGTCCCTAACTGGGTTTTACAAATCTCGTTTAGGACAGCAAATTAGCTTTATAAAAGCACTCCTGTAAGGTAAGTAAACAACCACCCCATTTTACGAAAGAAGGAGGCACAAGAGGTTGAACTGCAGCAGTTCCTGAAAAAGAACCTGGGATTTCCAATCCTCATCCATATTAGCTGCTTCCCACAGGCATCCATCTCCCTAATGCAAAATAAAGCTTTATAATTTCTAAGTGTTTTACTGCATTGATGTGGAGATACTGAAGAGCAGTGCTAGAGGCTTCCTCAACAGCCAGAGCACAAAGATCTGTACAGAAATGCAGAGTTTGATGCAGGCTGTAGGATCCTTTCCTTCCCCTTAGCATATGCATTCAAAGGGTCTAATGCATAAAGAATGTGCCCCAGAAATTGCTGCCGAGCTGAAGAGCCCTCCAGTGACTCAGTACAACTCCAGGCTTGAATCTCCATCACTGTTCACAAGGAGTTCTCACCCAAAGAGGTTGGCAGTCATAAATAAATGTACAGCAGTTTGTGGCTACCAGCAAATTTCCACGATCCGTTAGTTTGGATCTGGGCTAAACGTGAACCAAAACTGAAGAAGTTACGGGTCAGAGCACTGATATATAAGCAAGGCCGGCAATAAATGGAAAAGTGCAGCCCCAGAAGGTACTACAGGTAGCTTCAATCTCATCCAGGCATCTCTATTGAAAAACAGACTTCGGGTTTATTGGGTGCTTCTCCTGCCTCAGGCACTGCGGCAAACATGACGTTTACTGAAACACTAACCCTTGATGTGCTCAATACATAAGCATTGAGGGCTGCAGGTAAGCTTGTGTCACTGCTGGAAGTAGTAAGCTTCAGGCATTTCCCCTCTTTTGTACAGTAACCCTTAGATTTTTTCCTCCCCCTTTGACTGGACTATGAATGGAATGAGTGAATCCAAGGCAAGGAGTTACACTGTAGGTTTGCCTGTTGTGTAGAAGGGGTAAAAGGCCTCCAGCTTTCCTGAGGTCCGGGTAAATACAGAATACTTCTTTTACTTGGGGCTAAGTCATGGGGCAAGAAACTGTGTGGAATGGAGTCAGTCCTTGGGAGAAAAGACATAGGTCTTCTCACCTATCTATTAATAAACAGGGAAAAAATCTGGTAGCGCATCCCATTCTTAATAGTGTTTTGCACTTTAGTGTGGCCATTTACGTTTATGCGAAATGAAAAGTAATGCAGTTCATGCGAAATGCAGTAACAAGTCTGCAAATTAAAATGGTAGGAGTTCACACTCACTTTGCTCCTGTATAAACATGCAAGATGAAAAGCAGTGGAGGGGGAAAAAAAAGTAAATCAGGCATTCATGGTAGAAACGGTAGGAGAAAGGAGATTGTAATGCTTCCATGAAATCCTTATGGCAGACTGCAGAAGAGCCTTTGAGCACAACACTTGAGACCTTGCTATGCTGGGACCCCATGCAAGGCCCTAAGCCCCTGTCAATCTCTGTGGTGCTCCTTCTTTCACACAACTGGTGCCGTAGCAGAGGGTGAGATACTTGACAAGCAACATGCATGTCTCAGATCATTATTACACGCTCAGACCTTAAAAACCACGACTGAAATGGCGGCACAAATGTAATACAAGACAGTACCTGCTTCCCTGGGAATCTCAATGGCACTGCTGTGCACTTTTGAACCAGCCAGAAAAGTCAGGAAGGTATGTATGAAATATAAGTCAGCTTTTGTAGAACAAGTCTGATCAAGATCCCCCCCAATATGTTTCCCCCCCTTCAATATTTCAGTTCTTTTAATCTTTGTGTCAACTTCCCCATGTTTCAAATAAACCAGGAACTATTAATGCATTTTCTTTTGTTTCAGGAACCAGTCAGGCTCTTGGCTTAGGACTTGGTGATTGGAAAAAGTTATTTTGCCTCAGCACTGAGTCTGCATGAACATAAAATGCTTTGGGAGCCACGACGGCATTGGCAACATAATTCTTTCAATGCTATCTACGTGGTGTAAATCCAACCTTGTTTGAAATTCATTGCCTGCCAGGCGAAACTATTCATGTATAATACATATCTTGGAGCTGGACACAAGATTACTAACATTATATTACTCCCTATTTCCTTTGTCGTGAAAGCTTTGCATTCCTGGCAAACAGAAAAAAAAAAACAAACAAACTTACCTCTCCAATAAAGAACAACCTCTCGACTATGTTTTTATTTACCATTTCTGAGCACTGTCTCAAAGTTTGGCATCAGTGTAAGAAGCACTCCTGTTCTTCCTTTTCATAAAGTTTCGAATTTGTTTGCATTGTTCATAAACTACCTTCAAAATGACATTAAGAGAGAGCATGCTTTACAACAAGCACAACCACAGTACAAGTAACAGCATGTCTTATAAAGAAGGTATGTCTCAGTCATTCTTGGGGTAATTCTAGCTGTAACAAAATAAAAAACGAAGCAACTCTGAGGTAAGCATGTAATTTTCCTCTGAAAGCCGTAAGTCTACATTCTGCTAATATTCTTCACACTTTTATAAGGCGAGACAGTGTCACATTTGAGCTTTGCTTTGTCATCTTTTTGAACCTAAGCTTCTCATTAACCACCTTGAAAACAAATACTTGTTCCCAGGAAGAAGTATGTGCGTATGTACTGTGTTGCATGTATGCGGTAAGGGCAGTGCATCCTGGACACAACAGGGCTGCAAATACTCAGGAAAAACCACTTCAAACCACGCCAGGCTGACTGTCTCTGTGTCAGTGGTATAATGCCTGCTCATGAGGTTTGCAGACCATGGAAATTTTGGCCTTGCTGTGTACAGTTCTTACCTCTGGGCACAGATGATCAGAGTCTGACCCCTGGGGTGTTCACAGTGGAAATCCTCCTGGTTATGGGAAGTCCCAGGACCCAGCATCAGGTCTGCACTAAGATGGCCCATCCCTACCCCTCATTTCCATGAGCGTGACAGAAGAATGGCCAAAGATGGGCTTGACAAATCATAGAATCACAGAATGGTTTGGGTTGGAAGGGACCTTTAGAGGCCGTCTAGCCCAACCTCCCTGCAGTGAGCAGGGACAGCTTCAACTAGATCAGGTTGCTCAAAGCCCCAGCCACCCTGACCTTGAATGTTGCCAGGGATGGGGCATCTACCACCTCTCTGGGCAACCTGTTGCAGTGTTTCACCACCCTCATTGTAAAAAATGTCTTCCTTATGTCTAGTCTGAACCTACCCTCTTCTAGTTTAAAACCATTCAAATAATTTCTAGGGGCTAGCAGGGGGTCAAATGGAAAAGAAACTTAGCCTTTGAGATAATTAAAGACAGCCTGTAACCATGTTCTTCTAAGTTGTCCCACTGGCCACTTGGGAGTGTGGCCATTCACCTGATCAAAGTTATTTTTAAGATGTTTCCAAGAAGGTGTTTTTGAGACAGT
Source organism: Pelecanus crispus (assembly GCF_030463565.1). NCBI lineage: Eukaryota > Metazoa > Chordata > Aves > Pelecaniformes > Pelecanidae > Pelecanus > Pelecanus crispus. Next base: position 119,727,668 of record NC_134643.1, read on the forward strand.
CAGTATGATTTAAAGTCTTGGCTTACTACTAGATATCAGTACATGTGATAAATACGCAGAATTAAATTGTGGAGCAGAAGTCAAGCTGGCAACGGCTGCTGTCATGGACCTACCAAACATTCAAGCCTCTGACCCAGGTGTATCGGGTTCTCCCCCCATTGTTAATCACACCAAGTCAATATTTCTTTTGAGGATTATACAGAATAGGATAGCACAAGGTGTACAATAACAACATTTGTACTAGCAAATTATGCAAAATATCACATGACAATTTCTTGGCAGTTTCAAAATAAGGAAACAGACCTAAGATGTTTTTAGGGTAGCTTCCCATTAGTGACAATACGTCCACTGATGGAGGGAAGTATTTGGTTTTCCCATCCAACCACTGTGATTTTTTAAACAGAGCAATTGTCAAAATCCGGTCTGCTTTCACTTCAGAATCTCAAATGACAGGGCTCAAAGATTTCCTTGTTGCTTTAAGTTCTCATTTCTTTCACTACACCTCCTTCCTCCTGCTTTAGGTGTTTGCTCAGTTAAAGCCTACGACAGAAAGATGATATGGCTATTTTATGGGAGCTACTCAGTAAGGGCAATCTTGGGTCTGCATATCACAGCCGTGGAGGGCCACGTCCGCACCAGAACAGCAGCACGTAAGGTGAGTTCACAGGCTGCAACAGTGCTGCACGCCCTGGAAGCTCCTGTGCTCAGTTTTGTGAGGGGCCTGGGGTAGTGGTGTTAAACAGGACAGGAAGGCAGGCAGCGTCTGAAAGCATCTGTTCCCATACAGGGATGGGCTGCAATAAAAGCCACTGCTGACTGAGGGGCCTGCCACCTCTGCAACACCTCTGAAAGCAGAGTTTCATGCGGAGAGCCTCTGGAGCTGTTCCAGAAAGCTACTCATTTTTTTGAAGTGCGAAGCAACAAAGTGAGCGCTGCTACTGCTGAGCCGGTACCCCCCAGTCGTGTTACTCAAGCTGCGGCTGTGCCCTTGGCTGCGGGGAGCAAACTTTTCAAAGGAGAACAGTCAGGTGCAATGGACCTGTGGAGAAGGCCAGCCATGCGACCCTGAGCAACAGCTTGCATCAGTGCAGAGTGAACATGTAGTTGTAGCTATCTGGCACAGTCATGTGTTCTCTCTTTGTCAGGACCTAAGCAACCTGCCTTGGGGAGCAAGGATGAAGGAAAACAGTGGAGAAGATGCAGATCAGGGCAGTCTGCAGGAAGACACAAACATGACTGCCAGAAGAGGAGAAAAAAAATTCTTCCATGCAAAAGTTATTTTCCATTCTATTCAGAAGTAAATTTAGTCTTCTGTCAGAAATCACTTTAAATACGTTACAGTCTCCACTACCGTTTTGGCAAAAGTGACTTTTCCTTCTGAGCAGCCTTTCCGGATTATTTTCGTCCTGCTAGTTTCCGCATTTGGCCAGGCTGATGTCCTGCTAAGGGCCGCTGCTGAGCTCCCCACCCCTCTGATCCTGACAGGACCTCTGCCAGTCCCGCCTTTCATCTCAGGATCAGGAGCAAGAGGGTGGCCTGGACAGTCAGCCCTGGGAGAAGCCGACCTCTAAATGCACCAACCAAAGGGAGCCATGCCACTGCCAGGAAGGGCCAGCAACAAAATCACACTCCATTGCCTCTCACATGTAACCATTTAAAGTCTCCAGAGAAAGAAAAAACCTGTCCTTCCTACCACGTCCACTAGGACGTTTCTTATGACGACCAGGCTGAAATAAAACACCAGGAACAAGATGATCTTTAAGGTCCCTTCCAATCCAAACCATTCTATGATTCTATGACCTATGCTAGTGCATGCAGAAGTAGAAGCAGATGCAAACCACGCACTGTTCTTCCAGGGATAGTGACACAAACCCCAGAAATGCAAGACCAGAATTTTCCATTTAAAAATTATGCCAGGATTTGTAAGCCTGATAGAACCTCAGGATTTTTACCGTTCTGTTTCATAAATCAGTGATTTCCATCCCAAGGGTAAAGAAAGGATTTATATTTGAAAGCGTATTTAGGATTTATTGGCAGGATTTGTACTGTAAAGGCATGGAAGGATTTGTAAATCTAATTTCTCTCTTACAAAAGCTTTTGAGGATTTTTGTGTGGTAAATCCAATTAATGTAATTTTAATGTCATGATTAAAAATCAGGCAACCCTGCCCCCCCCGCCCCCCCAATTTTGAACCATCTCACATCCTCATCAGCAAGAGCCACTGGAATAGTATGGGTGCCCTGCCATTGAGCGAGGTTGTCTGGAAAAGCCTCAGCTGCCTACCTCGGAGACAGGGGAGACAAGGAGCATGGCTTCCAGACAGATGGAGAAGAAACACTTACAGCACACAGGTCTTCAACTTCTTCCTCAGTACCTTCTTTGCTTGCTCACCACCACCTCTCCTGAACCACAGCAGGGAACAGCCAGGGCTCTTAGCCCCAGAGAGGCGACGAGAGAGCATCCCCTCCTTCAGACCCAGCTGTGCCCCCTCTCCCAGCTCATCCAGGGCAGCGGATAGAAGGGAAAAGGAAAGGATCTGGTGGGCAATCAACCCCCAGTTTGGGACACCTGTCGGCAGAGCGTGGCTGTCTCCCGGCTGACGAACCCAAGGACACCTCCTGACACTTCCACTCTGAAGGACCTGCTCTCCGCACCTACCCCCGCCTGGGTCAGGGCACCCCCAAATATGCAGTGACAGCTCAGTTCGCAGCACTGCTCCCCACCGGCACATCTTCACGCCAGAGATGCTCGTGCTTCAGTAAGGACGCTACCACCAAGCTTATTGCTACCCAAGAGACCAAGATCCAGACGCTGCTGATCCTTGAAACGCCAGCCTTCCCAAGCTGGAGCAGGCATACTGCGTTATCTCTGCAGGGTTTATTTTGAGGACCTAAAATAATTTAGATCCTAAATAGATTTACGTTTTGAAACTCTACCGGGCGCGGGTGCCCGGTGGCTGTCGGGGGCTGCGTGTCGGCCCCTGTGCGGGGCGGCCGGGGCTGCCCGGTGCCGGACACAGCCGGTTCCAGCCGGCTCCAGCGGCCCCAGCGCGGGGCAGGGCTGAGCCCCGCAGCCAACATGGCGGCGCCTCGGGGGGGGCCCGGGCGGCGGGGGCACGAGGCTGCCCGGCAGCCAGGGGAAAGTGCGAGAAACAGCCCTGCGGGCACCGGGGGAGATGGGGAGGGGTTGGAGGAGGAGGAGGAGGAGATGGTGTTCCAGGTGCCTGAGCAGGGATCCCCTGCAGCCCCTGGGGAAGACCATGGTGGAGCAGGTGCACATGCCCTGAAGCAACTGCAGCCCCTGGAGAGCCCACACAGGAGCAGGTTTATCCTGAAGGACTGCAGCCTGTGCGAAAGACCCACTGTGGAGCAGGGGAAGAGTGTGAGGAGGAAGGAGTGGCAGAGGGGAGCTGTTATGGACCAGCTGCAGCCCCCCACCCCCCAAAATCCCCCTGCGCTGCTCGGAGGAGGGGCAAGGCAGAGGAGTTGGGGAAGAAGTAGTGAAGTTGAGCCTGGGAAAAGGCGGGGTGGCAGGGGTAAGGTGTTCAAGGTGTTTTAGTTTTTGTCCTTGTTTGTTACCATCCAACTCTGTTCTAACTGGAAATAAATTAAGTTTTCCCCAGCTCAAGTCTGCTTTGCCCATGATAGTAACTGGTAAGCAATCCCCCTGTCCTCATGTCGACCCATGAGCTTTTTCATCTTATTTTCTTCCACCTGTCCAGCTGTTGAAGAGTGGGAGTGAGAGAGTGGCTGTGTGGGCAGCTGGCAGCTAGCTAAAGTCAACCCACCACAGAAAAACAGGAGGTGGTGGCACGATTCAGGCTGCTCAGGTAGCAGCACCCGTGCTATCCTTTTTCCACGACTAAAGTTTCACATTTTCTAATTCTTCCTTGCCAGTCTGTCAGTATTTTTACTTATTAACCTAATTATGAGTTTACATTTTAGAGAAAAACAACCACCACCCTGTTCCTGATGTTTGAAACAGCTAATGCAAGACAAAAGACTTCCAAGTACTTAATTATGCACAAGAAATTAATTGATTACGGTAATGTTAAAAACAACCGGTATCACATATGCACTTGGATTTTAACCAGAGCCTGTTTTCTGCATTCAAATTTGCCAATCAGTTTCTAAGTCTCCCGTGTCAGCAGCTAGAACGGCCTGTTTCTTTTCAAACAATGAAAATGACTTTTAAAGAAACCAACTTGCAACTTTAGGGCCAGCTGTCTGCAAGGTAAGATCAGGGACAGAGTCCATTAGCTATGCCAGGCCCTGCCAGTCTGCATCTGGTAGAGATTTGCATAGAGATGCGGTTAGTGGAGCAAGGGACTGGATACCAGGAGAAATGGGTTGTGAGTGGTGATATAATTCCATCCCTTGCTCATTTAAAATGTTTAGACAACTCACTGCCTCTCATGGTGCCTCACTGCAAACACAGGGCGGGGAAACAAATGATTTTCTGCTACTTCCAAAAGGAGCTATAAAGCAGTGCCCGGTTCCTAGCAGCTTTGGGATTGCGGGCAGTATAAAATGTGGAGGTAATTCTGATTTAATTTCACTCTTAAATTCTGTCAAAGTGCATCCGGTAAACAGGGAATATTCTTTATTATGACTAACAGTACCACAGGGTTTCAACCAAGACTATGAACCTACTCAGCCAGAAAAAAAAGAAAATAAAAAAGACTCTACACACACACTCGCAGATCTGGGAACACTTGATTCCTTCAATGTATTTACAGGCTGAGCTGATGACAACTTGCCCAAGGCTGCCCAGGATGTCAGTGCCAGAGCCAAGAATTTACCTGTGACTTTCAGTAGTCCTAATCAAGCACTTCAACCTGAATTCTCTCCTTGGTACTCTCACAAAATGAACCAAGAGGGAGGAAATCCCAGTATTAGCTGAGATAATTCTGACGAATCACAAAAAATATAGTCTGGCTGGAACGTGTATTTCTCTCCCGTGCATCAGAAACAGGGACGATGCAGATAATCCCCAACAAACCACTGTCTTGGTAAAACAAGTAATTACTGACCTTATAAAGGTTTAACAGGCTAAAAAAACCTGCTAACGGAACAGCACAATGTACAATTCAGTTTTGTCTTTCGACAAAGAAACCTCATTTGTACTAAAATATTGGGTGATTTATATTTTCTGTTTCAACAGATCGTTTAAGGTTTAACAGATTGCTGAACAAATTGTTTAAATATGCAAATCATCTGGGCATTTTGTAATATTTCTCCAAGGGCTTTTTCCCAGTAGTTCTCACCAGATCATGCAAATTGCTAGTGATTCAGAAAAAGAAGCATATAATATTTTAATTGACAGAGTGTTTACTTCGGCTCCAGTTCTTTTACATCTTCCCCCTCAGACAACTAAAAACATACGACCTCCAGGAATCCCCCTGTTCTGCAGGGCTCATGACAAAATCGAGCGTTAGGAGAGACGAAGCACAGGAAGTAGTTTTATGTAGATAAAATGAGCTGACTTGGGGAATACAAATAGTACTAAATTACACTATATAGTCTGCCCTGTACACCTAATTTCCATGATGAATGACGAGCTGTAATGGGCATTCATGCATTCCTTGCACGGCATCCCCAGAACTTCATTTCGCCTCTCCCCATGTCCTGCCTGGAGGCTGGCAGCCGACGCTTGCCAGGGGTCTGGGGGCAGCCCTGCGAAGGGAGCGGGGGTCTGGGGGCAGCCCTGCGAAGGGAGCGGGGGTCTGGGGGCAGCCCTGCGAAGGGAGCGGGGGTCTGGGGGCAGCCCTGCGAAGGGAGCAGGGGTCTGGGGGCAGCCCTGCGAAGGGAGCGGGGGTCTGGGGGCAGCCCTGCGAAGGGAGCGCCGGCCGTCGGGCTCGCCACCGCCTCGGTGCTCAGAGTGGAGGCAGCGGCTCGGCCGCCCATGGTTTCCGCTGCCGCACGCTGCTGCAGCCAAACCCCATTTCCATCAAGCACTCCCGACCTGATGCTCAGGGAATCTACCTTTCCACCCCAAAGCCACAAAAAGGAAAGGAGGTTTTCTCCTTTCCCATAACTGCCTCCTGAGACTAACTCTTTAATTACCCTGCTTAACCACCAGCAGCCCAAAATCTGAAGCTCTGGGCCAGAAAAGGGGAAAAAAAAAAGGGGGGAAAAAAAAGGCAGCTTTTTTCTTAATGAGTCATGTGCCGATTTCACTTACCCGCTACCTGGTGAAAAGGGCAATGCATTTGTAATTGCATTACAGAATAACATTAGACACAATACTACTTTTTTCCCGTTTTCTTAAAGCTCAACCTCTGTATCAACCTAGAGAGCAAGCAACGCAGACCGCACTTGGTCCCTGCAAGCCCAGTTGTTGCCCTCATACGCTTCTGCTGAGAAGCAAACCCTGCAGGAATAGATTTGGGCACGCTGGCTTCAGCATACGCACAGTTCCCCAGCGATCCACTTCAATCAGAATCTGAAAAGAGCGATTCCAGCCCTGCAGCGTGGTGTGAGCTCTGCTACCTCATGCATTATTTCAGCATGAAATATTTATAAAACAGAGAACAGGGGCAGGCTCCTTCTTTAAAAAGTGTAATGAATTTTTTTATATATATGAGCGCAACTTGTAAGAATCTGCAACTTGCTTGACATCCTGGGTTCAATAGCCCAGTCCCCGCTCCTCATCCATACAAAAGGAGCCGAGATTTCACCTTGTAACCCATTTCTCTTTAAAAACTGCACTTAGACTAAGGAGGTATTTCTATATCTTAGGGCTAATTTTGCTTTTCTTGACATTAGCTCTCAACACCACACCTGTATATTTTTTCGTAGAAAAGAAAAAATAACAGCATTTGTATCGTAATTATCTTTCCCCTGGCAGCAGTTCGTATTCTGAAATTAAAACAGTGGTCACAGTCTACAGTGACACGCTATCACAAAACTGGTCCTTGGAAAGCGATACGGGAGTGATGGTGGCAAATCTGACAACTTAAGCGCCAAACCAGTATTCCCATAATACAAAGCAGTCAGTGGAAAAAGCCACTGACGGGTAGATTCCCTTGCTCTACCAGATGACACCTGTAAAATGCAACTCCTGTTTTAGTTGGAAACCAGAAGGTGGGACTTCAAAACAGCTGCAGGTCAGTTGGTCCCCTGAGGGCACTGGGGTCCTCAGCGAGTGCAGCAGTCCTGTAGCTTGGGGGACTGGAGGCTGAAGAGCACAAATCTCTGCAAACTAACCTTCCGCTTTGACCTGTTACTCTGCTAACGAATTCCACAGAAGCAGTTACACAATTGACCTGTTCTCTGCAGTACTGATGAAGCTTTACTCTTTCTTTACCTACAGATTTAGAAATATTTACCAGCAGAGAACTAATTGACTCTCAGGAGAATAAACCCAATTTTACTTCCTTTGAAACATCAGGAAAGTAATTCCAGATGCGTAGCACCTCGCAAGCAGGAATACAGCAGTTGTTACTACCTAGCATTTCTGAAGTAATTTGATTGCAGAATAACAAATTACTTTTATTTTTCATGAAACATGGAGTGATTTCAGATATATTTTTTGTATTTCCTATCTGGCAAAACAAAGGTTAACTGACCTGCCTTCCACTCAGCCCTGAAAACATGTCCTATCTCTGCCACCTGCTAGTGTACGCCTTAATTTATGTTTCCTTCAAGCCTGCACTATAAATAGACGTCTGTGGAGGTACTGCAGAGATCCTTATAAATGCCAGGACCACTGTGAATCCAGCCCAGGGAGCCAAGAGACGCGCGTGGAGCTGAGCGCCCAAGCACGCCACGCAGCCTCTGCTGGCTAAGGGGAGCGCATCTTTCAGAGGGAATGGGCGATGCCGAAGCGTCCGGGTTTAAGCAGACTGCAAAAAAAGCTTAAGTCCAGTGACAGAACGCTAAAAATTAGTTATAACTTGGATTATCTGTGGAATTTTAGATTCCTGGTTTGGTAACTGCACTGTCTAATCATTGGGACAGATGCACCACAGCTAAGTTAGCAGATGCAAATTGTTGGAAGACAAGACATTTGCATCCCCTTACTAAAGTGATAATAGGAGAGTACTACAGCAAGTTGCTAAAAAGATTACGCTTTTCCTTTATTAAAGGTAGCTGGTCTGGCTACAACAACTTATCTCAGTACAAGGAATCTTCCAGGAAATCAAGCATTTGCCCAAGTTGGTAACTTTTTTCCCACCTGGGGTCATCACTCCCCTTTGGTCATTCATTCCTACAGAGCATCATCTGCTGGACTGGCAGACACTGCAGCGAAAGGTACTGCGTGGGGAACAGAAGTAGGTACTTAATCTATTTCTATCTATCTAGACATATCCTTACCACCACTACCAAAAAAGGCTCCATTTCACTCAGTGCAGCACAGGCTGTGCTAAACCTATGCCATCTGGTGCAGATGCACACAGTAAGTACCTATTTAAATTTAGAGAGCAGTTACAGCATGACCTGCAGACCACGGCGGTAGATACTCATGTCTGAGAAACATTATGTCCTTCCATTATCAACCTGCCTTTTAAATGGAGCCCTAAAGCCGACAGCACATTAGCTATTTTTGCAGGCGTTGTCTCTGTTACACACCACCTTCTTCGTGGCAATGTAACTAATTCACTGGAAACTGCCAGACGTGGACTATGCACTGCAATATTCACTGTCCTGCTTCCTGGCATTAAGCGAATATATTCAAAATATATCAGCTTTACATCAAAGCACCTCTCTTGGAGCCAAACTCTGCAGTCTTGTGTTTAGTATACAACTTCGCTTCAGGTGCTATATAGAGATTACACTGATTTTTAAAGGTGCTGCTTGAGAGCTTGAGACATCCAGGGGAGCTGTAGTAAAATTTATATCCATGTGATCAGTTCAGAAATACTGCTGTAAGATCAGCAGCGAAATGATTTGATAGCTTCAGTCCACTTTTTGAACTGGAAGTGATCCAGCTCCCAATAACCATAACTGGCTATTAAGCCACCATAACTGGTGCCAGTTCATGATGCTGACTGGTCGACTCAGCAGCAGGACTGAAAAGCAAATGCCATTTCTGCTCAGGTGGAGGAGGAGAGGATACTATTACTGCTAAGAAGGTGACAGTCCTCCAATCTCCTCCACCACAGCCCATGAAATACAGCATGAAACTTTCTGCTGATTCCCTGGGAGCTGAACTGGGACCCCAGTTACAAACCAAGATGATTTTAAAAGAAGTTAATTACAAATGCAACAAAAAACAAAAGAAGCCACCTACATGGGTTACAGCAAATCCATACACTCTCAGCACAATCACTTGTACTTACAAAATAAACAGCATTTTAAACAACAGTTTGGCTCTTGTAAAACAATTCAAGAAATGTTACAACATGCCTTAGCATAAAACTACTCTGGTTCCCACTAAACATGAAGGCTTTCAGAAACTTGTACCAGTGTTGGAAAGGTGACTTAGGTTCAGACATCACTACGTATTTTGCAGTAGATGCTTCTTCCTTATGCCCCGTTCCTTGTGAGAACCAGCCCAGCGGGCTATCTGAAAGCACATCCCCTCCTGCCTTGCTGACCCCACTAGAGTAAAATGCCACCTTCTCCTCCTCCTCCTCCTCCTCACTGCCCTGGTGAGGTGGAGACCTTGGGGAGGGGTGGTCACCTCCACATGGGCGAGGAGTGAGCCCGGGCAGGCGGAGGAGCGAGCTGCCTTTCCACGTGCTGCTCGTGCCAGCAACCTGGCAGAAAGAGGAGGTGATTTCATGAAATGGCTTCATCCGGTTTCTCATATCCTGAAAACAGGCCAGGCTTCCAGAAAGAGAGGGATTAGGTGGATAATGTTCCTCCACAACCCCTTGCAGCTCCCACACTCTGCAGGTTGCTCTGCAAGACAGAAGAAATATCCCTGGAAACTAGCGCTTATATTTGGAGGATGACAACCTCTGCTACCCCTTTCCTGCCTCTCCTCGAACACGACGCACCCCTAGAGGGGGCAGATATGCTCCATCATCACCCCTCATTTCTCACACCGGCTTGCTGAGCCCTGCCACCGCTTTTGTGAGCTCCTCCAGACAGACAGCTTACCATGAACTCATACAATTATGTAAAGTAAACCAAACCAATGACTTGAAAGAGTTATTAAATGGCAAGATGCAGGCAACAACTGATTTGCCAGGGAATAATCAAACACTTTGAGAACTTCAATGAAGCAAAACAGTAAATTCACCCTGACTTTGGGTGGTAGAGGCTTTAAATCAAGGCAATGTCTTCTTAAAGTTGCTAGATCCGTGCAGTAAACCACGGGGAAGGTAGTGCCCTTCAGCTGACAGTCTCTGGACAAATTTCTGGAGCCCATTTACTGTACAAAGTTGGATGGTACGACATCCTGGTTCACAAAGAGATGGAAGAATGCCACAAAGTTACTATACTGATAACGCATTGCTATGATGATCGGGCTCCAACCATCATTTCCATCTGTTTTATTTCAGAGATTAAAATAGTGCACATGAACCATGCATCAACCGTCGCTGTGCATGTGGACCAGAGGCATTTATTACCAGTCCAGTTCTACAGCCTCAACAAGATTCCTATTGACTTCAAGATAAATCAAGTTGGCATTTTCATGACCATTGGAAATCTGTTTTCAGACTGCAGAAATTAAGCCTGAGACAGACATATAAAGGCAGACTTTTAATTTTTTTAAAAAGACAGTTTTGAAAATATCTTGCTAAAAATACAACTACAAAAATCTTGTTTCATAGCTTAAATATAACACTGCTATGAAAAATATGCTAAGTAGCTTAAGAGAATGAATATATTGTTGCTGAAATCTATTTCAAACAGGATAGAGCTTAATTTCACTCTCTTCTTGACCTTTATTTGAGAAGATGCCCTGAAACTCTAGGTATTTTGTATTACATCTGATGGCACTAATTCAAAGGAGTTTTCAACCTATATTCAATTATCAGAGACCACAGTGCAATCCAACCCCCCGCCCCTCCTCCATTTAATTCACCATCTTGGGCAGCTTTCAGAAATAGGAATGCAGTCACATCTGATTAAGACTTTATTTATTATAGTTCATGGTTTAGCAGGAAAAATGTAACAGTGTTAGTGGAAAGTATGGAAAGATCAAGAATCAGAGTAATTGAGCAAACAGAGAATGCAAGGGCTTTTTGAGGCGTGCATGTGTGTTTTCTGTTTTTTTAAAAAAAGGAACAGGAAAGAGCCGTGGTGCCAAGACTAAAAAGTCAGGAAGCAAGTGCACTGAAGTCAGCGTACACAAAGCTATGCAGTTTTCCAATACAAGGGGCAAAATTTTGGTCATGGAAAGCAAGTGACCCAAAAGCCAGAGATGACAGGAGACCACCTGCAGAAAGTCTGAGTCTTTTGAGGCCTCCCAGAGCCTCTCCTCTGGAAGCAAGCCTCTTGCTGGATATATGAAAACGAGATCTGGGATCCCTAAACGCTGTTGAACACAGGGGCTGGAAAGGCCTTTGTTATGTTTTTAATTAGGTTGCATAGATCATTTCTCATTGTATTGTCACTGAATTCCTGAAACACCACAATAAAAATGACATGTAATTAGAACGCTGAAATTTTTATTGCCTTTTCTTAATGTGCTAACATCACAGGAGAACACATCCTGTGTTCAGAAAAGTCATGCCACAGAAAACAAGAAAAAAGCATCCCTGCACTGCTTTGCTAGTTGTTGTTCACCCTGCCTGGGAGGTACTGCCTCTGCAAGGGGAGGGCACACTCAGTTCTCTGGCCCTTGTGCTTCTGGTTTGAGCTATCCAACTCATATTTTGCCTGGCATCAGCCATGATGAATTTTCGTTGTAATCAGTAGCAGCTGGCATGAGGCTAGCAACATATTTCTATGAGCTGGTAAAGAATTTTGGCCATCAAGGACCCAAGCCACTTACAAGTCTGAAAATTCTCATATCAAGATCAGAGGGGATCTTTTGCACTACTGCATGCAATGTGCATTAAGGGGCCAAGCTTAAATCTGTATAGAGAGCTATATGCCCTTACGCATTGAAAACATCTCCATGAAAGACATATACGAATATTACAATCACACTGCTCCGTAAAAACCATGCAACTGAAGGCTGCACCACAAAGTATACAAAAGAGGAACAAATTAAGGTCACAGAAACACCCTTAAATCTGTCATCTGAGAACTTCCAGAGTGCATTCATTTAAAATGTATCTTTCACACACACACACACATTTACGACCAGGGATTTTGCATTTACATCCTAGGTCCTGACTGGCATTGGAAAATTGTCAGTGCTAGTACTAATCCCCGAAGAAACTCACTGCAAACAACCCTCATTACACGGTAATTCTTTTCTGCCTCCACTTTTTGACATGTCAGCCAGTTCTTAATCCTTTTAACTTCTTAATGAAGGAGTAGTTACGCAACGGCGGCGTCCCGTGGAAGGTCAGCGTTCTGTCCCTCGAGAGCGCTTCCCTGGCACATGGCATGGAGAAAAGGGCTGGGATCCTGCTCAGGGGCACACACCGTCTGGGAGGATGGGGCTCCCCGCCTGGGAGAAGCAGCAGCAGGCTGCTTTAGAGCTTTAGAGCTGAGGAGTAACACCGCTGCAATGCACAATTTCCTCTGAGGAGATGTCCTGCTTGCAGCTCGGCTCCCTGGGCGGAGGCAGCGACAGCTCCCACCCAGGGGCTGCAGCCCGACCTTCCTCGGGATGGCTGATCCGTGCCCACGTGCACCCCTACAGCGCGAGAGGCACAGCATCGTCCCCCCCCCCCCGGAGAAGAGCAGTGATGATGCTGAGCCTATGCAAAGAAGAGAAAGGAGAGCTTTTTCCTCCAAACCGTTACGGTCCTGTGGTGGATAAGCCGCGCTTTCTAGCCCAAACAGTTTTTACTTAGGCTCCTGGGCCTGTTTGGAGCTGCTACGGCAGAAGAGCCAACGCCTGGCGAGGGGAGCTCTTCCAAGTGACGTGCTCGCGGCCGAGGCTTTTGTGTTGCTGCAGTTGTCATGAGGGCTTTCGAAGTCCACCGGCAGGCCAGGCAGGTGGGACAGAGACAACAATCATAGAATCGTTTAGGTTGGAAAAGACCTTTAAGATCATCCAGTCCAACCATTAACCTACACTACCAAGTCTACTCTAAGCCAATCAAGGGTAGACTAGACTAAACCATGTCCCGAAGTGCCACATCTACCCGTTTTTTGAACACAACAAGTAAAATCAGCTGGCTATTTTCTGAGGAAGAAGCAGCTAAAAACCAAAGAATAAAAGAAGACTCAAAAGACTTGGCTACAAAACAGGGGCCAGTTTGATGTTCAGCCTCAAGCAACATCTTAAGTCGGTCAGAGGACAAAACCCAAAGCTGAAGATTTGAATTCACAGGAGGAGAAACCTGCAATCCCTGTTTTATGGCACAGGCACCTGGACAGAAAGGTTTGTGTTGTTCTTGTGAAGCCAATACGAGGATTTTGTTGACAAACCAAGGAAAAAGGTACTTCTTACACCTGAGCGTGGCCAGTGGAGCACAGGGAATCCTTATGGTGGTGGAGCTGCTGCAACGCTTTTCTGGATGGGCCAGAGACAGCCCAAAAGATTTTGTTTGCCAGGTTTGGAGGAAAATCTCATAGCTCTTCTCATGCTGGACCATATTTTCAGCCAGTGCATGTCAGTATAAATCAAGTGACTGGAGGATTTTGCCTAGTTAATTGACAGTTTGTATCTCCTGACACAAGTTGAAAAAAAAAAACCAAGAGAGTGATAAAAATATAGCAACAGCTATAGCGGTGCTACTGGCGGTTATGAAGGAGCTGTTAGTTCTGGCAGTTATTAAAACCATTCAATGCAAGTGACAGGTAACAGTAATAAATCAGCTGACTTGTTTCACGTATCCACACATCCAGTGTTTTCTGTGAGCACAGCAAGTATTCAGCCTGGAAAAACAATGGCATCTCATTACAAAGCCCTATCAGCAACTGCAACATACATTAAATTATTGACACATAACGAAGCCAAAGTGCAAACCCTGACTTGAGTCGTAGCTCCTTCAGATTTAAACAACGGCTGCTAACTGGTAACTTGCCTTCCAGTTACCAGTCTCAGAGAGCAGCAATTGCTTTTATATTAGCTAAAAGAGGTGCTGCGTTTTCCCTCAACGCGAGGGCTGTATCCCAAAGGGGTGGCCTTGGGAACCTACTGGGAAGGCGCAAGAGTGCACCCATGCAGCAAGAGGATGTCCTCACCACCCACGAGGACTCCACGTCCTCCCTGCAAGGTTCCAGCCTCTCCTGGGGGGCCCCCTCCAGCAGCCCCCAACCCGCCAAATGAAGGCTGAGCACCAGGCTGGACTGATGCACCCAAAACCGTGCCCTCCCAAATCACAGCACCACAGGGAGGACAAAACACAGGTGTCCATTAGAGATGGGCAGCAGGGCCAGGCCCCAGCGAGTGAGCTCATAGTACCAAGGTACAACCTGCCCTTTCCCTTCAACTGTGGAGCACAAATGCTGTGAGCAATTCTCCTTTAAGCCCCAGTATGCGACGAGGCATAGCGAGAGAGTACCGAGCAGCAGTTTTCCATCTTCCACACAGCCCTGCTCTCCCCAACGAAGTCCAGGCAGCTGGAAGCTCCTCAGAAGGAGTCCCAGTGATTTTCTGCATGAGCCAGCAAGCCCACCCCCCGGGGGAGTAACTTCCCCACCTTTTAAGCAACAAGAACTTCCAAGTAACACAACTTCTTCACGGAAGAGATGAGTCAGCCTTTAATGAGAGTATAACCTAGTTGTTGCAAGTTCCTGGGGTAATTTGGGATTGCAAGTACCTCTGCGATGACAACACATCTCTGGAAGGAAAATCAACCAGAAGTATACAGAAACGTAACTCATGCTGTCTAAAAGGTATCTGACTATACCTGTACCTGACAGATTTCAAGTGACATGGAGATAAATTACAGGTGTTATTTTTCTGGACTCCTAAAAATATCTGACGATCTAGCGGACACTCAGCACAGAGCCCAGGGAGAAGCCCTGGGCTGGCAATCACAACAGCCTCCCTGCAGCCTCCCACCGCCCACCTGCCCAAGTGGGATCCCAGCATGGCTTCCCAGCCCTTCGGAGAGGATTGCAAGGCTTTTCACATAGCTACTGGAGCATCCTTCTGGGGAACTGGTCACAGACATGCAGAACAGAACCTCCCTTGCAGGAGGTAAAGACAGACCCTCCCTCCTTTAAACAAGGATGCATGGCTCAAAAACCCAAAGTTGCTTTGTAACTTGCCAAATTGGAGTGAGGTCAAACAGGGCTGTTTCCCTAGCAGTGCACGGGCCAGCTGACACGCAGAGGTGACAGTGCCCGCTGGGTAAACAATACTGATCACGGTCTGCTGCGCAGATGCCAGCCTGGAGGTCAGCTTGTAAGTAGCTGCTGTCAGCCTGTGACTGAAGAGGAATACGAGAGAGAGACCCCGTACCTACCAGCTTGCCAAGAGCTTCAAAATGTTTGATCAGCCCAGGCCCAAAACGGAATAAATTCTTACTTCCATGGCTAATGCAAAAGGACCTTCCTAGGTCATCAAATCCATCCCCTGCTAGCACACGCAGCTGTGCCGCAGAGGCCATTTCACGAGCTGACTGCACTTCCTCACACACCTACTTCAGAAGAAAGGATGATCAAGGAGGGGCACGAGGAGCAAGCAGAAAAATTTCCTCTCCTGAAGGAGAATATGGAATTTTAATGCAAAATAAATTACGTTAGAAGATAGCGACGATGTACGCTTAGCAAATAGACATTAAATACCATAGCTCCCCTCCTAAGCGCAGCACATTATCTTAATGTAGCATATTATTTGGAACATATAGCAGACATGCCACTATGTTTACAGCACCCCTGTCATATAGCAATTTTGAAAGCATTACTGTCAAGCTGACACTATTTCTGGAAATACGCTAATTCAATAATTAAGTTTTGTTCAACAATCATGAAGGCTCAGGAACAAAGATGTATTGTGTTTTACTTCAGACAATTTTAAATGTTGTTGAAAATGGAGAATGAGGGCCATAACTTTTCATCCATCCCCCACCGCCTTGAAGCTCTATTCTTTCGCTCTCCACTGGAATTTAATATCAAATTATCCCTGCAAGGAGCCACTGGAGAAAAGCAATGCAAGGTAAGCAGACTGGTGATCCTGTCATCCATTTTCATAATTTCAGTTTATGTAAATAGGCCATCTACTTCCAAGCCAAACACAGGGTTACCACCGTGGACTGAACAAACATTACCAGCTTTCAGCCATGTAAATATATTAAGCTATCATCGGACACAGCCTCACTGAGGTCCTTGGGGACTAGGACCACGCAGCACAGCAAGTGGTCAGCACACTGCAGTGTGGGAGAAGCTGTGCCCCAGAGCAGGGATGTCGGCCAACAGAAAGGCATCAGAATGCCAACAGAATGGCAGACAAAAATAACTGTTGTCTTAAAGGAATGCAACATTTGCACAAGATACTCTGACAAAAGAGTTTTGCAGGAAGCTTACTAATTGCTTAGATCAGATTAACACCAAGGCTTCTTACTCACAGCTGAGAGTGCTTTTGTGCTGGACACGGCACACAAAGACTTCTCACATACAAGGCCATTCTCTATCCCAAGGGATTTTCATATGAATATATTTATCCATGGCGTATTCAATGTCTAGATTCAGACATCAAACTTTGGCTCCAAGTAATCAAAATTCATAATTCGTCTTTATTTGTGGTAGTTTATACTGCTCTTAGAACTGAGGAGCCATCAGCAGCAGGAGTACACGCTATGTGGATGGCAGACAGGCAATGACGCCCAGATACTGCAGCCTTGCCTGACAGGATATTGTGAGCCTAAAACTGAAACAACTGACAATCTTAAGTGTTTTGAAACCCTTGGAAGATAATATGCTACACAAGTGGAAAACAAAGATGATTATAAAAAAAGCCGTATTCTTTACACAAAATATCACACTAAAAAATTCTTGTTACTCTTCCAGGAAAACCTCAAAGATTCCAAGAGATGTATTTCAACAAGGTCTTGTACAAAATACTATTAGAGTTGCTTTAGTCCCAACAATGAAAAGTTAAGTGTTAAATTTATGCTGGCTGCTTATTTTCTCCCCTCTTGGTTTACATTTTCAAAGCAGCAAACGAGGAGACGCCCAAAAGCTCAGGGACTTGAAGGATTTGATGCAAACAAAAGAAGTAAGAGCTGCCATCATGTATTATTTAAACATCATCACCTTGTAAGTGCTACTTGTAATTAACTTTGGGTCTCTCCAATGCTTGTCTTCCATTTCTGAATTCTCCTTAGTCTGATACAGAATATTTCTGTTTCTCCACACTTAGGGGGGTCTATTGCAAAGGCATCGCAACATGAGAACAAGCGCTCTGCAATGTTCCTCCATCTTCCGCATTTGCCGCCCCAGCCAAAGCTGCGGAGGCCGGCTGGCCTGGAGCGTTCCCGGCAAAGGGGGTCTCACAGGCTCCATGGAACCTTGAACTCCAAACACTGAGTGCTGCCGATGGGCACCACCGACGTGGTGCTTCAACAACACAGATACCAGAACAGGATCATAACGCCAGCTGGTACTCTAGATCGTTTTAGTATTGTAGGAAAATGCGAAAGTAGAATTTCAAGAGAAAATTGATGATAATAATTGTGTGTATATACACACACATACATATATACACATGAATATACATACACACGTCATGTCAAAAAGACACTAGGCTGCAGGTGCAATCTCCTGCCCACTCCTTAACAACCCTCCTGTTCTTCCCGGTTTGCGTTACCTTACCCAGGGGGTTGCAAACTGCTCCTGGGGGGCTCTGTCCTCTGAAGTGCAAGCCATCCGCTGGTAAAGCTGGAGCCTCCTCCTCCATGGTAGGACATGCCACTCTCCAAGGTTAACTACTTCCCTCCTGTCCCAAATGATTATTTCTTTTCTGTTCCTTTTACTGGGGAGGAGGAGGGAGCCCCAGTGGTGAGGGAAGGGGAAGGTGCACTGCTTACATCCAGGCCCTCTCTTACCCTGCTACTGGAATGAAAGTGTCAAACGCATGGACACAAAAGGAATAAGCAGTACAGAGCATCAGAGACCAAAACTGCAGTTAATGTGATAGCATAAGCACACACATTTGGGACTGCATTTTATATGTTATTCCTAGTTTACTAACACTGGTGCCCTGTGGGGTCTCTGCAGCTGGAAATAGCTGCAGGGCAGCAGTAGCCTAATTATACTTCATTAGATTGCCTTGACCAAGGACTGGAGTAGACACAGTTTGCACAGTCCCTTTACACTTCAATGGCAGTGTAGCAAGTCCACAGGGCACCTAAAAACAAGGTTCGTTGAGTCTTGGCTGATGAACAGATGTTTCAACAATAGCTGTAGATCCTTAGTACCTCTTGTGCTTGCAACAAACTGTACCACAGGCCTCAATAAAGAGAGAGAAGCTGGAACATTCAGCATTAAACCAAGCCTCCCTTGTGAGCAAAAGGAATAACTCCATTTAATGATACCAGTAAAAATCTCTTATCTGTGTGGATGAGCCAACTGAGGGAGACACGATGATGAAACATGCCTGCCCAGTCTGTGGTATTAATGCCTCTCCATCCCATACGAAATACTTACGTATGGCGTAAGTCCCAGGAGAAATCTTGTTGTTTACAAAAATAGTTCATTACAGGGGGGAAAAAAAGTTTTTTATAGCGGAAGTGATTCTGAAAGTAAACGTCACAACTTCTTTCTTTTTTAAATAGAGAAAAATAATTGAGAAAACTTCACTGAATTTCTAAAGATTATAATAATTGTGGAATTTCTATCTAGTTGTGGTTACAAATCTCGAAGGAACTTGTGGCTGCCCTGTGAATTAATAGTTCATTTCCTTTAATTTTTAATAACTCACTTATGTACGCCGAACTTCGTTTCTGTCCCTTAAAGAGGAACATTAAGATTAGAATGAGAGTTTATCTTTCTAGGACAATATTGTTCAAATATTGAATTAGCGCTACAGGTTTTATTTGGATTGGCTGCAATTATACTGTGCGCAGCATCAAATGGCCCTCTTGCACAGCTTTTGACCCAGAAGTATCTTCATTAATAACCCTGCTCTGAGTTGGTGTGATATTACTTACTACAGAGCAACCAGTACAAAATGCCACAGATTAATCCCCTGAGAATCCCGCAAGCTCAGTGAAATCTCAGAATTAGCCAATAAAACAGAAATTCTCCAGCTGGGGGTAGGGGAGGCATGTATGCATTGGATGTGCAGGGAGTGGATGAGTCAGCTGAGGTGGGATTTGTCCTGTGCATCTCCTGACCCTCCAGGAGTGACACACTTTATTAAGCAGTGCTTGAACTGGGAGCAAGGGAGCATGAACTGGCAGTGAATGTGGAAGGTACCATGGTGATTAAAAAAAAAAGAAAGAAAAAAAATTCTTTTTCTAACACTTGGATTCAACAAGGTACTTGAGCTTACAACTTGTCCCATTAGAGCCAAATGCATGAAACCCCCACTGAAGTAATGGGCTTATTGATTTCAACAGGATGAGGACTCTATCCATTGCATCTACTCACCGCCTTGAAGTTACAAACGCATTTAACTACTTTGCTGAACTGCTGCCTAGCAGACTATTTGAGTTCTCTCGAAAGTTTTGGATGTACAGATGACTGAACAAAGTTACAGATTCTTATCAAATTCAGAGGTGGACCTTTCCCACACCTGAAAAAGGGAAAGGTGTGGGGGGAGTATAAAATAACAGACAGAGGTAAATTCTTATGATGAAAGGACAGTCCTCTTGTGATCAACATAATCCCCAGGCTCAAGTCTTTACATCAGTCTTATTAAGTGTTAAGAAAACATTTATCTTTTACATGACTGACCCTTATGGGAAAATCCTACAGGCTTCCAAAACAGACCACTGCAAGTGATAAACACAAAATTATCTCTCCTTTTCACTGAAAAAATCTTTTCAAAATAAGCAGTGCAGTATAAGCGAGCTGATTTCACTGAATTCCTTATGAATGTTTATTTTTCCCCCTTAGAGTTTTCTGTAAGCCACAGAGAGCATTTCAGTGATTTATACCTTAACGCTTCCATTTTCAGGCCAAATTCTAACAATCTTCCAAATGATGAAAAACAGATGATCCACAGGGATGTCAGCAACTCAAGTTTTAGCACAAAACTGTGATAGCCTTTTTTCTTATGAACAACTGAACTTGCATGTTTACAAAGACTTCCAGTTCTCACTAAAAAAAGTATTCTAGTTCTTATGGCTACCTACTAAAATAAAAACCCCTAAACTTCCAAAAATGATCAACCAAATGAAAGAACCTGGTCCCATTAGTCCCAAACATTTCAAAACAGTTAGTCAGACACCCAAAAAACAGAGGTGGGAGACTTGAAGTGGGAGCTATCTTTTGAGAGCTGCTGTTTGGCAAGCAAAACAGTTTTTTCCCATTTTGAGCTGCTTGTCACAACACAGGGTCAGAAATGAAAACACAAAGGGCTAAAGAAGAGGCACCCTGTGTTTTAATTCTGGTGCTGACAAGGGTTTCCTCTGTGGCCGTCGTCAGGAGCAGATACTGCTCTGGTCGTAAATCTGATCGCACATTCTCCACTGAAGGATATGACCTGGGACAATAGGCATGGAACAAAAAAACAACTGGAAGTTCAAACACTTTGCAAAGGTCACATTTCAAATACCAGCTCTCTCTCCAGCAGATCTTACAATGAAAACGTGGTCCTAGATCTTTCTCTAAGCTGTGATTAATCAACCCCCTCCACGGAGAGAGTTGGATACCTCTCTTGCAGAGGTTTTCCCAGGCTGAAGCACGGATAGCATGCTTCCACAGGTACTCCAGATGCTAAAGACCAAGGATTAAAAGGTTGAACTGCTCTTCACCTCAGACAGAATGAAAGGGAAATGGTTTTAGTCTAATCATCAGAGTCTTGCCCTTATTGATGACAGGTTTATAGCCAGCCCCTAGCACTCAGCACATCCCCAGGCTCTGCTCCATGTGCTCATTCAGGAAGACTCTCCTGATCAGAACCCACAACTCAAGCCAAATGGAAAAAAGAACTACTGAACCAGGCCTTTGGCGCACCTCTGGCATCATATCAGAGGTCACAGAGCCAGAAGCATGAAATGGTAACTGCCAGGTAAACTGTAGTGTTACATAGTGTCCCAAAGTGCTCCAATCATGGGAAGTTTTGAACGTTACATTGATGAAGAGGAGCACGATTTTATTTTAAGCAGAGTATCATACAACTGTTGTGCAGAACCATCCCCAGCCCATATGCTGCTTCACATATTTACTGTGGGATGCCTGAAAGTGTCTAATTTTAATTATTTGGAATCTACAGTGAATGCCAAGCTTCCTGATTTTTTTTTTTATTCACTATGAACTCCAGAGGCTACATCACTATATTCCTAACTCTTAAAATGCTAATTCTACTCTTTGGTGCACTCCTCCTCCGTACCCACCCTCCACCCCATATTCTCGTATCAAGTGAATCAGCTTAAGGGACATTCTTCCCTTCATGAACAAAAATGGCATTCTCTGAGGTCAGCTGCTTTTCTCAAAAGTGCTAGCGGATATAAAGTACTCCACGTCAAATGCCACACTTAGATGCACTACACATGGCTTTTTCTTCAGTTTTACAGGCTGAGGCACACACACAATTTTCATGCGAAATGTATTCTCTGCCTCTTTTCCTCCCATTCTCTCTGTCTGCCTTCCTTCCTTCCTGTCCACATTGTGCAACCTCTAGACTTAAAACAAAACAAAAAACCCACCCAAAAACCTCACCCCCAGCAACATACATTAAGTTAATGTAAATAACACCTGATATTTCTGTGGTCACTGAACAGGCTGTTGCATCCTCATTATCTCTGGTAAGATTTTTCCACCTACTCTCTTGCAAATCACCATCTACACCTGTAATGAGATCACAGTTCTCTAAAATTTTTATTTACTTTTTCCTTTAGTTACTTTTGAAGTCCTTAGAATCACATGATTTGTTTTATTTTGTTTGTTTTTTCTAAATAAAAGTTGCCTTAGAGTAAATCATTCTGAAGACATTTACCAAGAAACTTCATACACTTTGCAATGTAATGTAGCATCACTGTATCTGAGGTTTCTTCTTCTGCTTAAGCCAATATTCCACTTTACTCCCCTCAAAGACTTACCCAGGAAAATACGGACCAATCACCAGGGCTGAATACTTTATCAATGAGCTTTCTTAAATACTGTGGGCCAAATCTGGGTGCAAGTCCCTTCATTTCCACTGAATATTCAACTGGCCCAGCAGTATTAATTTGAAAGAACAGCTGGACTATTTGTCCTCTTCCCTCCATTATTTACCTGGAATCTGGGATTATTTCACATCGACTCACAGCTGCTGGCCGTGAAGTGCTGCGAAAGACCAAAGGCAGCATCCAGGACCACCCCGACAACATGCAACTACTGACATCTCTGCCCAGAGAGCTCCCCGCAGCTCAAAAGTTACCTGGGGGGCCATGATAAACACAAGGCACAATGTGGTGGAGAAGGCTAAGCTGGAAATTAGCCCACAGAAAATCCACCAGGATAAGCATGAGAGCCAGACAATTTGGGGCCTCTCAGAAACAAATATGAAGAGCGCTGTTGGAAACACAGACTCAAATTTGGGTTCTGCAGAAGAAACCCCTTTCGTACTGACTCCCACCTCTGAGGATCTCTGGGGTTTGAGGCTGGAGCTGAAGGCAATAACCAGATGTCTCCAATTCCTCTGAGTGACAGAAGGCAAAATGCTGCCGCTTGGTTAGGTAGGGAGATACTGTTGTTGCAGGCAAACCTCGTAGAGAAAACACGCTGCAGTCCTTGCAGTCCCTAGCCTGGTAGCAAGCTGCAGAAGCAGACGCAGGACAGGGAAACTGGTAAAAGGTCAGTCACGAATGATTCAATAGCTTAGAAACTAGCTTCTGAGGAGGAGGGCAGCCTGAGTTTCTTGACTCAAAGGGCTGGGATGATGCTGAAGGCTGGGAAGGATGCGTCCAAGCTTTATTCTGGTAGGGAGCAAAAAGGTGAGCAGGAAGAACAGTCTGAGCACTCAAGCATCCCTGCACCTTTTCCTTCATCCCACAGACACAGCTCTTATGTTGCACAAGTGCAAACATAAATCTGTAATTTGTCCAAGAAAAAAACATTTTTAGAAGGGCTAACTATTAAGCACTAGATGCCGAGCACATAAACAGGAGGAAACGCATATGCATCAGAGGAAATAATGACAAGCTGTAGCTATCGCAGACTAGTGGGAAGGGAAATACAGCTAAACATTAATGCTGCAACAACTTGCTCTGAACAGGTATCATGAAGGTGGGAAGGAAGAGAAAGGATGTGTTACTTTACGTTGGAGATGCTCACGGGATTACAGATGACTCAATCATAGACCTCGAACGCTTACAGATTATACCTGTAGCCCAACTAAAGATGGAGTTTGGGAACACGTCTTACAGGCCCTGAAATCCTAACACTAGAGTGAGATGATAACTCTGCATCTGTTCTTCATGTGCGGAAAGAAAAACAGGGTAATCACAGATGCACATAGCCTGGAGGATGTTTGCTGAAAACCTCATCTGACTAAAGAAAAAAAAAAATTCCCCGGTGCCCTAAAAAGATGACAATTTCTTAAAACAGAAAATTCTGAAACCCTACATGGAATATCTCAATGTTGAATCTCATCTTAATGAGTGAAGAGAGTTAATTAATCACCTAAAAGCTACAAGCAACTGAAGTATCAATGATCATGATCTAGTCGCACTGACTTTGTTTTAAAATCAGTATGTACATTATCACCTGGTGTTTATAGTCTGTTTGCACAATTGCTGGCATATGAGTCTAGAAAGAGAAGAGTGAGAGGCGTGAAACAAACCAGAGAATTGTTTAAAAAGAACCTACTGCATGCCAAAAGGCTTCACCAAAACTGCAAGAGAGAGCTACGCTTGTGAAAAAAAACATCCCAGAGAACACAGAGAGCAGAAACTTCACAAGGACATGCAGATTTATAAAGAATGGAGAGAGTAGAAGAATTAGTGTAAACAAATGCAGAAGCATAGGCAACCTCTTAAGAAGCGGAGGAGCCAATACAACACTGAGGACTACTAATGGTGTTTAAGACAGCAAAAAGGCACTTCTGAAAGGACCCACGCAGATCAAGTGCACTGTTTGGTGCAGACAGTACAATCAAAAAAGATGACATGGGAAAATAACAGTATTTAAAGAACAGCATTGTGTGGAATTATCAGGACACATAGTTTGTTGGATTAAAAGTGGTTCTTTAAAAGATTTCAACACACAGTTGTTAACAGAAAGACATAAGCAGATAAGTTGCTAGTGGCCGTTTCCAAATTCCAGGGATCGTGTCTTCTTCTATTGCAATTTCATCAGTTTGTCATTTGGGTGTGAGGCAACATGAAACTTTTGCGGGAAAAGCTTGCACATAAAAAAAAAAAGACTGATATAGTGTCAAATAATGAAAAGGGAAGGTTATTCTTATGGAGCATAGTTAAAGTCACAGTACCATCTTTTGCAATGCAACTAAATGCAAGGCAGTAACCCTAGCAAAGACCAGTTTGCAGGCTTAAAGCATGCTTTGAAGACTGTGATTGAAGGACTTAGAGCTGGAACAAATTGTTAGAGTTCATTTATGTCTTCTGTGATCATCACAGATAGCTGCTTCAAAATAGGTACTCAAAGAGAGATACAGGAACAAATAATCCTAGCAAGGCTTCTGTCAAAACCCTGTGCTCAGCCCTCCTAGCCACACTTCAAGAAGGAAGTGAAAATACTAGAGGGAGCTCAAAGGAAGGCCAAAGAATTGACCCCTGGGCAGGGCAAAGCAAAACAAAGCAAATAGTACATGCGAGGCTGACAGAGTTCACCCAGCTCAGTGATAAGGTTGAGAGCTGTCATGATGACTATTTAGGGCCACATTTCAAACTCACAGATAAGTTAAGAGCTGACAGTAGGAATTTCAACCTTCATTTCCCAGCAAAATTTCCCAGCAGTGTTAGTAAATGAACTATAGAACAGTTTACCAGGACAGATGGTCAACTCATTAATGCCTGAAGTTTTCAAAATGAGATTACATATGTTTAAAGAAGACATGCCCAAAAGAGATTTTAGGGGGAGGGAAAAAAAAAAAAAATCTATGGCTCAATCACACAAAATGTTAGGTCAGAGGAGTATAATGACTCCTGACTGGTCTTCGAGTCGATGAATTGGAGTACTTAACCATAAAAAATGAGAAGAATCAAATGTCTCCTTCGAGACATGTTGTGTCAAACAGCACTTGTAAGAGCCCTTCCCATATTCAAAACCATCTAGATACACACAAACCTTTCCGATGTGTCAGAGCCGCTCACACGCAGCTCTAATTCAACAGCTGTTTACATTTGTTAAATAAACAGAAAAGACTAGGTGTCAACCTGGCGCTGAAGGCATGGTTTGAACATTTCAGCAGTCACTCTAAAGAATCCCCTGGTTGATCCTTTCCAAAGCAGAGCTCTGAGATTAGGCTAGACAAATGCAAGTGATGTTCACGTGGAAGTGGGACATGAAATCCGCTTGCTTTGTTGCTGTATGGGAAGCCTCCTTCTTATAATGTGATACCCTATGCTATTGTGTCCATCATTCCACCATTCCATGTGAGCTGGAATAAGGTACTCAAAACCAGCACCTCGTTCCATGCATGTAAATGGGAAAGCAATTTTGGAATGAGGGGGGAAGAAAAAAAAAAAAAAATCAAAGCAGACATTCCCCAGGTGAGCAGGAAACAAAATCCCTTGTCATTCTCCAACAATAATCAATCTTAAGTGCATGCTTTTTTATTTCCAGAGGAATGAAGGATTCTGGTGCTCTATCATCATTTTATTTACTTTAGCCCAGGAAGCGTCTGATCTGCTTTAAAAACTGTGGATCAATTCTGTATTAAAACACCATCACTCTGCCTACTCCTTCGAAGTGCTATAAAATATGGTGAAGGGAACATTGGCATGTTCCCTAGGTACCATGGCTAAAACAAAACCTGCAACAGAGGAGTCTTTTTAGACAAAGCAACTACCACCTTCCCACTCACTCCTCAAGCACCAAGCAGTCCGCATGAAATACCTCTTTTTCCTTTTCAGGTTTAGTCAAGAATATAAACAAAAATACGTCACAGGCTGCAGGCTTAAGGTTAAGGCAATTACCGGTGGAGTTGACAAAACAGAAGGTAAGATGCCCTATCTTGAAGAACAACATTTTATGTTTTGTTTAGGTTTGTCCTTGCACATGAATGTAATACTTACGGGTTGTCACTTAAATTAAGCCCCGAGCCTAGAGTCAGGACCACTAGCACGCCAGCTTCTCTTCTTCCTCACTGATGCAGAGCTAACAGCTGCGCTGCAGCCTATGTTTTTAATCAACGGTTTACCCCTATATTTTTCTCTAGATAGGAAATATTCATATCCACCCCATTTCACCTGCTGTGGGTTTTTTTATGCACTGTGAAACATGTTGTTCACACCACAGTGTTAAAGGGTCAGACTACCCTCACCTAGAATTGATTCAATAAATTCCACCAAAAGCCGAAACACCATTTAACAAAAACAAGTCAATAAAAAGGAAAAAAAAAAAAGTACTCAAAGCAAAAAGAATCTCAAATCCAAGTCATCTGAACAGTGGTTTGACTCAGGTATTGTAGCAAAGCATTTCAACAAAACCCACAAGATTTCTATTCACAGTCCTTTTCATTTGAAGAGCTTGAAACAAAGTTCTCACCACCTCTAAAGCTTACTTTCACAAATTACATTATTGTATACAAGCTAAGGACACAGCCCTCAATTCTAGCATGCTTTCTGGTATGCTTCAAAAATATATGCAACATGAGACTTTAGAGGAATACCGATGTTTGTCGTCAGCAAGGAAAAAACCAGAGCAAACCCAAAAAAACCCAAACCCTGCCACTGTTTATTGCCAAAACACAGTTTCCCGCAACCCGATTTTACATCAAGTCCAAGAACACAGCACATCAGGTTTTTTCTAAAGTGCAAATATACTTACGAAAGGACGTTCCCAATGTAGGCATAATACGAACAGCAGTAGGGAGTAGTCCCATCGCAGCAGTAAGCTTTGCAGTCATTATCACACTGAGCCAGACAATCTTCTGCTGAATAAAAATAACATTTGTGCAGTCAAACGGCAGCAACAACAAACTGCTGTACAGCACAGCTTTAAAGAAAATGCAATCTAACAGTTTTATACAATCACAGGACTTCACCTGAGGCGCGACCTGACCCTGTAATCCAAATGGCAGCCCATTCCCACTCATTCTGCACTTCAGTAGGAAGTTCAGAGTTAGGTGCTTTCTGTACGGGTATTTTGTAGCTGGCCGTATCAGTTCCTTCTCATATTTAATCATTTAAAATAAAAAAAGAGTGTTTTTTGACACGTCAAGACACCACAGATCACCTTTTTCCATTCCAGCAAGGAGTCCAGAGAGAAACCTGAGGCCGGGCTGCCTGTCTCGCTGAGCTGCAGGAGAGGAGACGGAAGCTGTCTGGGAACTGGCTACCTCCCGCACTCCCTGCCCAGCCCCAGCCCCAGGCGTAAATTAGAGCTGCCTGGGGCTCTCTCATCCCCCGCCAGCTGGCAGTGGCTCCCCTCGCTCCGCTCCAGCTCTGAGGCCGTGGCCAGCGTGGCACAGCAGCCAGCCGTGCCCTCTGCCCCATTGCTGCACCACAGACTGTCCTGCCCCGCCGGGGCCACAAACATTTCCAGCAGCGATGCTCTGCCGGACGGAGGAACAACGCGAATTGTGAAACAACAGTAAGAGAGCTCTTTACAATTAAGAAACATGGAAGAATACGCATCCTTTGATTGCCAGGAGAAGCTATTTTAAAGCTATCGACTTCTTGTCTCTGGCTACTGCACTGTAAAAGCATCCTCGCGAGTCCCACTCCTCCCTAATTTCATCCCCGTCTCTCCTCCTCCACTGCCAAGACCTCAGCTGCAGCCTGGATGAACCCAAATGGACTCCCTGCCCCACACACTGTCACCCTTGGTAACCTCTTCGGTCATGCAAATGTACGCTGCCACAGCGGAGACCTGAACGCGAAGACGACAAACTATGCTTCTGCATTCCTGATGCGCCGTGGCTCCCGTTCCCCGGGCAGCAGATTGTGCTAAGGGGTTCCCGCTCTCCCTGTAGGTTTTACTCCCAATCTCATTACTGCTTTTCATCCACGCCGGCCCAGCTTTCGGTGCGCCAGGATCCAGGCAACCCTACCTCATCTCAGCTGCTGCCACGCTCCTTTCTCTGGCTGCAAATTCCCACCTCGCATCGAGGCTCCTTTGCACGCTGACTGCGTAGTGAATGGCTCGTGTTGCTGATCCATCCCAAAACCCAGCACCTTAATCTTGCTCATCAGACCTGTAGCAGCTCAGCTCTCTGAACCTGCTCGTGCTTGGTCTCTGCTTGAAAACAAGCGCCAGCTGAGGGTGAGGGCCGGAGAGGGCTGTGCGACGCAGCACGCGCATCGGCTCAGGCGGCTGCGCCCTAAACCCGTGCAATTACCCCTGTACTAAAGAAGTGCCCACGCACAAAAAAAGGGAACAACTGACCCACTGGTGTGAAGCCCAGCTCCCCCAACAAGCGAACTGGGGCAGCCGGAGGGACGGCAACCTGCAGGAGAGGGGAGGCCGGCAACTGGCTCGGGCCCTGCTGCGAGGGAGCAGCAACGAGGGGTACCCGCCGGCGGGGCTCCCCATGCCCAGGCTTGCGCGCTGGTACCCGCCCAGGCCTCCCCATGCCCGCAGCTTCGGGCTCTTGCCCCGTCACCCATTTTTTGGCACGCCAGCTCGTCTCTCCGGCTATGCCCCTGAGGCGCCCGGCAAGCACAGCCCCTCGACCAGAAGTGAGCGCAGCAGCCGGCGGCGGCTCGCCCTCCCGCTCGCTCACCGAAGCCGGCGGTACCGAGGGGTGCCCTCGCCCTGCCCGGGGGCGCGGGGCCGGGCGTCCCTCCCGAAGGGCGCGGATTTCGGCTCCCCGCAGCCCGAGCGGGACTCACAGAGCGCGCAGCCCCGCAGAGCCCTGCCCAGACGCCCCGGGGAGCCCCCGCCAGCCCCGGCTGCCCACTCAGCCACCGACAGCGAGCGCAAGCCCCCGCCCCCGCCTCAAGCCGCCGCGGCCCCGCTGCCCGGCCCGGCTGCGCGGGGGCCACCGCCGGGCCCCGGCCCCGCTCGCACCCGCCGCCGGCGGCTCCCGCCCCAAAACCCGCACCCGCCCGGCCCCGCTGACCTGCCAGCAGGAGGAGGAGGAGGAGGAGGAGGAGCGGGCGGGGGAGCGGGACCCCCCAGGCGGGGCGCCCCTCGGCCCGGCCGCGCCGCCCCGCTGCCTCCATGCCGGCGGCGGGCGCGGAGCCGCCGACCGCCCCGTCGCGGCGCGGAGGCGGGCCGGGGGCGGCGGCGGCGGCGGGCCGGGCCGTGCCGGGCCGGGAGGGTGGCGGTGGCGGGCGGCGCCGTCGGGGCCGGGCCGGGCCCGCTGCCCCCCGCCGCGCCGGGGCCGCCCCCCCCCGGCTGTGCCGGCGGCGCCGTGGGTGGCGGCGGCGGGGCCGCCCCGTCGCGGCACGGCCCCTCACGCTGCCCCCGCCTCCCGCCGCCTTTGTCCGCCCCGGCCGCCGCTCGGCCGGGCCCGGGCCCGCGGCGAGGGGGGGGGGGAGCCCCGAAGGGGTGCGAAAGTCTGCGCCCGCCTTCCTCCCGCTGCCGCGGCCAGGCGCCGTGTTCGAGGGCTTTTCCGCTGGGCTTCAAGTCGTGATTGTCGGCCAGCCGGGATTAAAACGGCGATTTGTTTGCAAGCGGAAGAGCAGAGTCGGTGCGCGGGCCCGGGTGCGCTGTGGCAAAGGTGCGATGCCCGCCGTGCCGGCGGCTGCGGTGGCGGCAAAGCCGGGCCCCGGCCGGCGGGGCTGCCGCGGGGAGACGCTGCGTGACCCTGCCGCTGGCCAAAAACCCCCAAGGCGCTTCTCCGTGCTGTTGGCTATTAAAGATTTTCCGTGACCAGGCCAGAACCGTACTCTAAACGTGTTTTCCAAGAGTCATTTTTTTGGTAACTGTTTTAAATGCTGCTGTAAACTAACCCTGTGCGAGAATTCCCACGGAGGGGGTGCCCAGAGGCCCAAATATTTACCCCGTGGTCTCAGAAAACAAAAGGGTTAGCTCTGACTTTGCATGAAGAGCTGCAAGTCGAGGAATGCCCTTTGAAAGGGTGAAGTACGCACACAAAAATGAGAAACATCCACAGGTGTTTCTGCTCATAAAGGGCTTCCTGCTGTTGGCAGCTTAGAGGGGAAGGCCAACACAGAAACATAGAATGAAATTTTTTTAAAGGATTTAGCTATTCTATGCTGGCGACAACAGCAAAACCCCAAATCACCATGCCAAATCACTTGAAAGACAGTTGTTTTGTTTATCAGTGCACAGCCGAGTGGATTTTTAAATGTACGCCAGAACCTGACCATCAACAAAGGAAAACAACTTTTCAAGTTTTTCACTGCCCCGCAGTGCGTATCCCTTAGTTTATGCAACAGTCTGAATTAAATGTATAAAAGGAAATTTCAGTTATATGTTAGCTGCTGAGAGTAAAACTCGGACCAGGTGGGTAACTTAGTTTCAAAGGAATTGCATCTGCTCCCTGTGTCTTCGTCTGGTCACAGGCCACAGTTTGCCATTGAATGAATCCCTGAAAAAATAATACAGTTTTGCCAATAGATAGCACTGGTAGTAAAGGAAGAGAGTTTATCAGATAAAGGAGACTCAGAACTGGTAGGTAACTCCTGGAAACTCTTGACATCTCCAGGTTTTTAATTTTAACTAATCATCTTCGATCACCATACCAGACTGTCCTGGAAAAGCCTTTTTGTTGGTATTTATTTTCTGTTCTTCCATTTTTGTTGTTGATTCCTTCCCTTGCAGTCCCCTCCCCTTCGCAGCTCTCTCAGCAAGTCACATTTCAGTATTTCCCCAAAATGTTGGGTAACATTGCCCAGTAGTTGTAAGCCAGCGTAGCACATTTGACTTCAGTACTGATTTGCACACAACAAGTTTACGGACCTTCTGTAGCTGTTACTTCTCTCTGTCAGCAGGGGACAAATCCTTTGAACCTCTCTGACACTCCCCAGACCCAATTATTACTTCCCAAATACTGTCCTTTGGACGGATGATTGAAAGGTCCATCTGACAAAGAGAAGATTCTCTGTCCTCTTCCCACTGCTCCCAGCATCATGGAGGGCATTTGTAGAAGGCTGAGAAGAGGGAGAACGATGTCAGAGCGGTGTCATCTGGTTGTGCTGAGGTGAGGTGAAGCTTTCTGGGACCAAAAGCTCGCTCTCGTTCTCAGAAAGAGATTTTAAAGGAAGACTACTTCATAGCAAAGAACAAAAGATTAGAGCTAAGGTCCTAGCCACAACAATACTCCTTAGAAAACTCCGTATCAGCACCACATGATGGCAAAAACATATCTTATCAGAAATGGTTTTGGAATACAGTTTTGAAAAGCATGCAGGATTGATAAATTCATGTTAAGTGTACAAGCCCTGAAGTGCTAATCTTCAGGCACAGTTCAAGAAGAAAATCCCGCTCCCAGTGCACTAGTGTTTTGAAACTCACTATAATCAGGCATCTCTGTAGAAGCTTAATTAGCAGTTTAGAAACAGTAATTACCACACGTAGAGCACAAGAGGAAACTTAATAGAGAAAAAGGCACATGCTTAGGACAAGCATTTAAAATTCTTTACCTCTAGACTACCTCTAGAGAAATCACTTCAAAACAATTAACATGATATCTTATTGTACATACTGAAGATGTCTCTTGTTGAACTTGAGCTGCTAACTGGCTGAACATGAGGAATGATAAATCTTCTACATGTTTTCCAGCATGTAACCAGCCAACCAACTTCAGAGCACCTCCAAAAGAGCCCGGACAAACCCCTGCTTTGTGGCAGCAGGGAAGCTGTTGAGTTGGGCAGACCCCTGGTTCTGGAAAGAGGGAGGCTGGGAAGATGTCTTTTCATCTCTGCCTCGTGTTATCCTGTAATGGCATTGAGGGGTAGTCTCATCTTCTGGGCATTAGCCACCTCTGAGCACTGCCTTCTCCTCCTGGCTCTGCAAGATTCGGGTGCGTGGTTCTCGGTCAGGAGTGGTGCTCGTATCTGCTTTGGTACCTGGGAGAAGTGTGAATGTCACCCTTATTTTCCTGTAGGTTCCTTGTGTCATTGTCCAGCGGTAGGGAGTAAAACAGATACACTGTACTTCAGATGGCAAAGATAATTTCATTGTACATTTCATTTAGTATCTTCTCTTTTCCTCCACCATGAAAGAACAACCAGGTTGTTGCTGATGGAGGGCATACTCCAACCTCTGCTGAAGTTAATGAAAGGCTTCCCAATGACTCCACTGTTCGCTGGACCGGGCTTTTAATTTCTGATTCTCTGCTGTCTCCCTTTACTTCTCACTAGTCAAAAAGAGTTAATCTTTTCTCCTCCTTTAAATGGAAACCTTTTCACACTTCTAATCAGTTTCATTGCCACTTTGGGATGCTCTTTCTGCTACATCTTTTTCTGAGGATGGCCTGAATACTAAATGCAATATTTAAAATGGATTTTCAATATCGAACTCTGTCCTCCTTTGACAGAGTGCTATGTCTTTCCTGACCACTCCATTAGTACGCATTAGGTCTATTGCAGTATTGGCATATAGTTACACGTACACTATTAATGACTGTAACACAAAAAGATACACGCTTTCTTTCTTTTTCAAAAATGTTGTCTATGATTACATTGCTACTTATCTCCACAGAAGCCACTTTATTATCTCCTTCGGGGTTTCTGATTGCTGTCAGTATCTTTGACACTGGAGAATTTATCACAGAGCTCCTAGAAGGCTATGAGACAGGCTTGTTCTTCTCTGCCCAGACTGACGGTCTCTGTCACATGAGGAGTGTTACTCAACACTCCTGCCAGTTGCCGTATAAAGCTCGCAAAAAGCATAATGCAGGAATGCCATTATTCCTAGGCAGCAAACAACATACCTTATGGTCCCTTCAGTTACATGTACCATGTTAAGGTAGATGTAATCTCTGCAGGACAGCAGTTATGTTCTACAGAACAGAATAATTCTAGAGGTAGAAATACATTATTTTTGTAAACTTGCGTAAAAGCTACTGAAATCTTTACCTCCATTTTGCCTACAGGAAAACTCAAGGCAGCAGAGAAGGAGATAGCTGGATGTTTTTTAACAGAATTTTTTTTTTTTGAAATTTCCCTGTTCATACTATCTTCACGCATTTGCCTACAGGAAGGGAAATAGTGGAACGCCTTTGGCATTATTTCTATTAAGAGCAAGGAGTGTCTCAAAAATGCTGTATCCTTTCTGGTAGAGCACTGGACAGTGATTTTATAAACCTGTGCTGACAGTAGGCATCTGCTGAAAGGCTGAATTTCATTCAGACTTGATAAACACTATTTAAAAATACAGGCATTTATGTGCTTTATTGGATTCCTTAATGAAACATTTATTTAATAAAATAATCAGTAGTGCTTGGTGAAGCTTCACAAACAGTAACAACGTGGGGAAAATTCACTAACCACAGCAGCCTTAGGTTTAGGCATTAACATAGATGTTTTCTCTCTTCCAAACCCCCTCCCTCCCAAGCAACCAATTTTTTTTCATAATTCAGTATGAGAATTCAGAATCTGAGTAATGAAATAGTCTTTCTTAAATATATATATATTGCTTTTGAGGTTGTATGATTTGACAGGATCAAAATCAGAAATATAAGAACTTAGTCCAAACTAGACTTTTATTTCCTTTTGAAACTAAGCATTATCCATTAAACACTCATCTATGACATAAAGTATGTGGTTGAAGTGAGTTAACTAGCAAAGTAAAAGGTACTAGGAGAGCTAGCTTATCATTTGACTAATAATCTTCTTTTTTTTTTTCTTCTAATTGAAGCAAATTTAAGGGGGTTTACTCTGCAAATTTTATCCTGCACATGGTTTTAGGGGACAATGGTAAGTTTTTGTGAACAGCATCCTTTTTTAGAATAAGAGCCGGTGAGGAAGGTATGTAAGGGGATGAGCAACAAGCTGGAGATTACCAAGCTAAAATGTGGTATCAATGTCCTGGTCACTGTTATTTTTCACATTCCTGCTACAGAGCATTTTAAATGATCAGCCAAACCTTCAATTACTTTGGAAAGCATTGAAATAGTATGAAGAGCTCTGTACCAAATTATCTTAGTGCCAGGAAAAGTGATGTACCTCAGAAAGCAATAAATCCCCATAGTTTGTCAGGGGCTATTACCAGCAGCCAAGATTTAGCATTATACTGATACTTAGTTTTATGCCTTAGGAAAAAGCAGCCCAGGATTCAGGGAACCATGAATATGACTTAAAGCTTGCTCTCATGTTGATTCAGGGATGCTACACCTAAGAATTTCACCTAGAATTTTTAAATTATATGAAATACTTGTAGAAAACATTTAGAAATTACTAAACATTATCTCCTCTTTATTAAAGTTGGTGGTTTGCAAACATATATTACTGTGCTGTAAACTTCATGGGAAGCTTTGGCTTCTGTCACATTCAATGCACACAAAGCAAGACCTCTGAAGATGTGGCAGAGGCTAACATTAAAGAACTGTTTACAAGAAGCAGATGAATATCCCCACTTAAGAAACAATGAACTCCGTGAACTTTAAGTTTCTGCTCCAAACAGAAGGCTTTTTTAGTTTTAAACAGAATCATTCAGAATACAGTCACGATGCCTCCACCATTCAGTGCTGAGAGGGATTTTAAAAGCTTATGCTGGGCATAGGTAGATGAAAGTTTCCTTGGGTCAGCAGTTGCTAGTGAAGGATGCATTAGAGTCCAAAGAACAGCTCTGTCTGGTATGGTACATTTTCTCTTACAAAGTCTGCTCTATCTTGTGTTTTCCCAACACATCATGTATTATCTCAGTTTGTCTTTGTTATTTAGTGCCTATGATAAGAGCAGAATGAAGGGATGGTAGGAAGGTCTCTGGGTTTTGGGATTCCCTCCCCCCCCCCATTTAATGAACCTACAGAAATTATTTTTTCCTAAGAAATATACAGTGCAAACAGCCAAATGTCACCTTTTCCTGCAGCATCCAGCACATAGGGTGAGTAGCCTCAAGTTCCCTTATCAGTGTCTGTTGTAATTACTAATGCTTGGCTGGTATTTGTGACCTTCAGAGAACTTTGTGAAAAATATCGCTACATTTATTTTTCGTCTTTGCTAAACAGAGCTATATAGGAAAATGTTTTATAGAAACAAACACCAGACTACAGATCATTCATTTCAGTCTACTGGTAAACTGGATTACAAATTAATACACTTATTTCTTGAATAAAGATGAAATAGCAAGTACCAGAAACCAGCTAAGACTGGTGGCAAATGAAGAGGAGCACATTGGGTAGGAATTGTAGCTTGTTGTATTTAGGAGGGAGGAAATAGTTATTCTGCTGATCCTTTAGTCCCTGGCCTACAGTTACAAGGGTTGAAGCAGGTAGTCTTCGGTAGTGCTATGTTCTTACATATTTGCTTGGGCAGTTAGCTATTTGCTATTTTTAAAAGGCCATCTTTTGTAAAACATCCTTTTAATCCTCATGGTTGCAACAAAATATACATGGCTCCCTTGCTGTTGTTAACATTGCGTGACTTGACAGGAACCATTACATTGGAGAAAGCTTAACGTTTCTTCCTGAAGCCTAAGGGAATATAGGCATTGCTGGTCTGAGAGGAGAGCAGTCCAACGTGCTGCTCATGGAAATACATTGCTAGCCCAGCAGACACCCTATGCTAATGGGCCCTGGTCATTCCCTTCTGTATCCTATTCCATGGATTGAAACAGGAGAGTGGTATTTGATAACATTATCTTATTTAGCTCTTGCTCAAGAAAGAACCCAGTCCCATGTAGTTGAACTCAGCACCTTGCCTTTCAAAATTCTTTTGGCCTGTGTGTCTACACCTCAAATTCTTATATAAATTGGTAAGGGGAACAGCAGTGGTAGATAAGGAGTTGGTGAGATGGGGAAGAGAAAGAAACCCAACTGCCATAATCACAATTCTGCAACTATGAAAGGGCTCAAAGTCACATGCCTGAAGGCAACCACTTTTATTAGCCTCAGTATTTGAATTGCCCTAGTCAAAATGCAGTTCCTCTTCCTTGAGCAACTTCAGGATGTGGAAGCAAATCTTTGGCTATTTCTCTGTCTTACATAAGGATGCTTTCAGAAGTGGCAGCGTGCTTTCATTGAAAAACAAAACAAAATGTTCTAAACTTTTCAGTTAAAGAAGATGACAAATGTTTTGGAGCAGGGTAGAACTCATTCGAGTTGGAGGCAGAGAGAAGGGTCAAGGCAGCACCATCTATATTCAGCAATGTTCCTAATCATCATGGCCAGTGGCACTGGAATTACTATTCAGACTGTACGCTCATTAGCACCTTGGCAGCTTGCTAGTTCACTAGAACTGGCAATAGAAACAAGTGATTTGTACTAATAAACTGTGGGGAAAAAACACGTCCTCACAATTGCTAGATGTTTTTCAGCTTCCCAAAAAAGCTCCGCTGAACAACTTGTGTCTCCTATTTTCAATGGTCTATGCAAGCATCTTTGTATTGACCCCTGTGAAGTAGAGGACGTTAGACTAAAAATGTTGTCAGTATTCTTACAGTGGTGTTCTGCTCCCTGGTCCCCATATAAAAGCTATATACATGTTGCTCTTTTTCCTAGTAATACACTAAATGCACACATTAGTGCATATATATGTATTTTATATATATGTGTTTATATATAAATATTTTTACATACATACACACACATATGTTTGTATATGTATATATAGAAATAGGCAATGAGCCTGTGTTCTGATAAACAAGCATACAGAAAACCCCAGTAATCTGGAAGTTTAGTGAAGCTGGAGGAAGGAAACTGAAGTGCAGTGCAGAATTCATACATACCACCCATGTTATAAGTGAAGGGTGGCTGGGTGTTGCAGAAAGAGGACAAGGGCCACAGCCTAATGTTATCCTCTTAATGTTACTGTCATTCTGTTAGCTAGATGGTGGGTAACCCCAAGCCTTACCCCTTCCTTCCAAGCCTCACAGGATGTTACAGCAGGATTTCAGAAGAGTGAGTAGTGGTAAGTCTCTTCTGTAGCAGACAGCACAGAAAACCAGAGCTGTTTGGTCTGGTTCTTGGCTGTCTGGCCTTTGGGTATGCCAGCTGCCCAAGGTGCTGGTCGTGGAGAACCAGTCTTTCTGGCTAAGGCTAGGAGGCAATGTCCATAGGAGGCCCTGGATTCAGAGGAGGAAACTGCAGTTGTCAAAGACACTCCCCATGCTCTTCCGTGGTGGCACTGTGTGCTGGCCCTTATGCGAGGCGACCACAGGCTTCATCCTCAAACCCTGAGATCTGAC
This sequence comes from Pelecanus crispus, assembly GCF_030463565.1. Taxonomy (NCBI): domain Eukaryota; kingdom Metazoa; phylum Chordata; class Aves; order Pelecaniformes; family Pelecanidae; genus Pelecanus; species Pelecanus crispus. Next base: position 119,765,173 of record NC_134643.1, read on the forward strand.
AGTCTCCAAGTCCTGGGGCTAGAGACGGAGAAAAAGCACAGGGATTCAGAAGTAAGTGCCAAGGACTAATATACGGAAGATTAAAGCTTCCCCTTCTGAGAAACGCCCCACAGACATCTCACAATGTATTCTTGCCATAAGAAGGACTTACTGGAATCAAGGAGCTGTTAACACAAATTAAAAATACTGTTAATAGCAACATGTCTAACAAGTGACAAATGCACCTTCTTCATTCTTCCCAGACACTTGGGTCTCTGGAGGTCCTGTTCTCTCTTACAGAGATCAAGGCTCAGAGGCTTTTGCTTAAGCAATAATTTTTGAAGAGGAAAACATTTTCTAGAGACTTCATGGCCAGCTACCATAACAGTTCAGGTGATCCATTTTCAAGCAATGGCCCACTTTTCATGGTATGCCTTAACTTTGAGGGTGGAAGGTTTTCAAACTCTTAACATTTAAGGTTTTTCTTTTGAATTGGGAGGCAGCTAGCATGCAATGTCACCCTTGCCAACAGCACAACAGCTGTTAATTGTATTCTGCAGAGCTCGTCATGTGGTGACACAAGATGTGGAACTGAAAAGCAAAGGGCTGGAACAGCACAGGCGTATAATCATAAGGGGGGCCGTTATAATCAAGCCATATACATTCCGTTTTGGAACGGAAAAAAATATCTTTTCAGAGTGATGAAAGACTTGGTAAAATGGATTGTAGGAGTTAAGCCAAGAGATTACTAACTTAATCAGAAGAGAAGGCATCTCTGTGTACATTTAGATTTAATTGCATCTATTCAGAATTATCCTGTTACAATGGATCACACAAGGGATTACCCAGCATACACTTAGTAACTCTTTTTTATAAAGGGTAGGGAAAAAGCGAGCTCTTCCCTCCTGTATTAATCCACACGCACTGGATGCAGTAGGGGCAACATTTTATCAAGTACTTCAGCCCTCACCCGTAGGGCCATTCTTTCTGAAGATCCCATTTAGACACCAGAATGGGTCAGTTTGTGAAAACTGTTGCAGCACGGGACTTTGTCCTCACCAAGTCATGAAAGCAACACTCTGTGCAGACTTATTTAGGGTCCCAGGAAGGTGGGCAATGAAGGAGGAAGGGACATAGGGAAACTATATCCATGTATTGATGCTGAGTGGCTAAAAATCTGTTCTGTGGGAAAATGGTGTCTCTACAGTTCGTCAGCACCTAGCTTGTCTATGTGCCAAATTTGATAGGTATGCAATTTTATTAAGAACACACCGATGCAATCATGTAATTCACTTACAGGAGAGCTGCCTAGACTCTCCTACCAGCTCGGGGCAGTTCCCATGAAAACCAATGGTATTCTGCCAATATGGACAGCTGTAACTGAGCTCAGCCCTGCAAATACCTTACACCACAACTTCTTCCAAAAGAAGCCACCTTGTTATGCACCCATGCTTCCATTCTGCTCCTGGTATCCCCTTCTCTTGTTCTGGCTTGGGAATCAGCAGGATCACCTGGTGAGGAGGAATGGAAAACTGCTCTGAGTTAACCATTGCTTCTTTTTTTTTAAACTTTTCTGACTGGGTGATTTTCTGAGAGCAAAACTGGGCCAGATGTCTATGTAAGGCACAACATATATAATGAGCATATCCTTATCCATTTCCTTTGTTCTGTCTGGGGTCCCTGTCTGTCTAAGATATCAACTTTCCACATTGTATTCATTATTTCTCTTCCTGTCAGACATTCCTGTGATAAAGCACGAGTTTAAAATTCCATTCACCTGTTTATGGTGATCAGAGGTAATTATTGTAACTGGTTGATGACCAATGAGAGTCACTTCAGGGTAGCTGGAAAACTGAAGCTATGAAAGGTCATGCTTAATCAATTCCTCTCCTGAAAATCTTCTTGAAAGGTCTCTTACTTTGGGTTGTATACTCAGCTAGTAATGCAACACTGATTAAAAAAAATAAGTAGCAATGAATACAAGTAATCTCAAAGATGTTTCACAGGCTATGCATAAGTTTACATGTCATTAGTTACAATAAAGTAATTGTCAATGAAAGTTAGGATTTGCAGACAGTTATCACACAATGATTGATATTTTCTTTATTCAGAACAGAAAATATTTCTACCTATTAAAAAAAAAAAAAACAACGGATTTCTTAATTATAACCGCTGTATTACACCAGCTGGCCACATGTAGTTTTACTAAAACATTAAAAAAGAAGTTGGCACATGTAATAAATGTGTTCGTAACCGTAACTCTCAAAAGAAATATTGGCTTAGCTTCCAAAAGGCAATACTATTGGTCAACAAGATCTGTGTCCATATGACAAGCAGTCAAGGAGTGACCTCTTCAGGAAACAGTGGTATTCTAACTCCTGTTTGACAGAGAGATCCTTACAGGGCATGGTGGCACCTGGGACAATTAAAAAAAAAAAAAAAAGGAAAATGCCAATAAAAAAAAGAATTGAAAATGCCCATAAAAAAGCAGTCTTCTTGAGGATTAGGTAAATCCTACTTTAGCATTCAGATTAAAAAAAAAACCAAACCCACTAAATTAATGAAAGATACTTGAAACATGCTGTTTATGTTTGGAATTCATGGCCAGAGCCTCTGCTGTTGTAAACTGTGGGAGAGACACTGTAATGTGAGAAGTTACACCAGTCTACGGCAAATAAGGATCTGGCTCATGGTGTTTATGCACAAAGCTTGCAGAAGGTAAAAACTGCAAGAAAACATAAATGCAAACTCATAAACTGAGGAGGTATTGAACCACAGGATCAAATCCCAATTACTTTTTGGAAGCCACAGTGAGAAATGGAAAGAATAACAGGAACAGAGGGCTGAAAGCAAAAAAATGAGAGTTATTCTCAGAAGTGGCAAGGATTTCCTTTGTGAGCTGCCTAACCTTTGTACTCCATGTTTATCAAACCATAAATTAAACTGGACAGTAACAGCTACACACAGAGTGCTTAGTTCACCATTGTTTTGTAAGATACATTGAAAACCATCAAGAGAATCTGCAATAGAAGGTAAGTTATATCTTATGGCTCAAATTCTACAGGTATAATAAATCAATAACTAATAAATTTAAATGTATAACACTTTTAGCATTGCCAGCATGACAGTAAAAGAAAGAAGGATTTTTTGATAACACAAAGATTGCTGATGAACTTGTGCTATAGTAAGAAACATCATAACCAAAATTCAGAGAAGAAAAATCTTGGTCATCTGCCAACAGAGAATGTAAAAATGCGGCTTTTTAAATTTTTCTTATTGTTTGTTCCATTATTTTACCAGGATAAAAGAAGTCTTTACTAATATGCTGTGCAAGTGAATGCATAGTTCACGGTAGCATACATGTCTGAAGGCTGGAATGTAGCTGAATATATCCAAGGCCATTTGTTATTTGGAGGAAGAAAGAGAATCAGCATCATCCACATTTTCCAGAACAGAGGTCATTTTACAGATTTTAATAGGCTTGGATTTTAAAGGTCTGTTTCCTACAAGAGCTGCTTTTTTATTGCCATTCTCTCTGTTGAGTAAAGAAAAAAGAAGCAATACTTTGAGCCCAGGGATTCCTGCTCAGTCTCTTCTTCAAATTCTACAACAAAGACCACCACCACCATCCTCCTAGTTTCAAAAATTCTTCTTGCCTAAATTCTGTGTTCCACAAAAACCTTTAAAAAATCCCTGTAAAAATGCAGTTGGTTATGCTGGGAGATGGCAATATTAAAACTCTGCAATGGTATTTCACTTGTTTGTCACAAATAACTGCTTTTCTTAGTCCTGACAGTAAATTACTTGTCTAATTGTTGTAAGCCATTTACAGCTATCTAGGATATGACGAACCTGGGCATTCATCAATCCAGGCATACTCCTCTTCTGTACAAAACTTAAAAGATGAAAAAGCCTCATTTTTTATATTTCTAGGAATGGTCTGATTACTTCCACTAACGTCTTTGGTAAAGTTAAGCTTATGCTTAAAAGCATTGCTGGATCAACACCTGAAAGTTGTAACTTTTACCAGATTGTTTACTTTTGCAGATCATGGCTTATTGACTGATCCATTTACAATGAGGGTCCTACATATTTTATAGAAAATTACATATTTAAGGGGCATTTTAAGGCATTTTGAATTGTATATATAGCATAAAAGTATAATAAAAACATTTTAGAAGTCTCTAGAAATTATTTAAAAGACATCACTCTTCAGTGTTGATGTTTTCAAAATTGATATAAACTGAGCACCTGCTTAAGCAGGCCTATTAACCTATCCTTAATGTTGGTTTACTTCAAGGGAAGAAAACATGTGTAAGTATTTGCTAAATAAGGATGAGCTTAATTTATAAAAGCGTCCATGAAATGGTCCTGAAAAAAAATGGAAAAGCTGGGATGTTCCTTTTCCTGTAGTGTAAAGCTTTCATATCCAGTTCCTATTAGCTGCATTGTGTGTTTATCCTGTTATTAGTCAGGACAGCAATACCATAGATATATATATCATTCTCATGTTAAGGCAAATTATTTTTGTGGCAGATTTTAATAACTCTCAAAATCCTAATATATGCTTCATGGTAGGGATTTGGGAAGCTTGGAGAAGCCCCAAAAGAGGCAACAACAAGCAGAAGGTAAGTGATGCATCCTAGATGCAATATTTTTTATGTCTAAGACTTTCATGACACATTGGATAACATATATTTCTTCATGCACACCCCACTAATAACTCAAAATATATGTTCAGTTCAGTTGTGTAAATGACACATTGTTACATACAAAGATGAACAAGAGTACTGTCTGTAGAAAATTTAATGGACTTGAATGACTTTCTTAAATGGTAAATAAAAATTTGAATAATAGGTATAATTGCCTATTTACCAGATAGACTAGAGTAAGTTCTGTACTGTCATTCTGGTCTGCTGAGTACATAATATGCTTTAAAAAAGCTTAATTACATACTTAGCTGATAGACTAATAGCTCCAGTGGGAGCAATTTTGCTCTATTAAGTATGAATAAATACTTATTTACCCAAGACGGAGCCTTCCTAGTCTCCTGAATGAAAGGTAAGAATTGTTGGTTTCTACCCAAACATGAAAGAATAATAATTAAAGGAAAACCAAAACCAGAAAAAGGGCAAAATAAGGTATTTTTACCTACTAGAATAACTACATAAAAATAAACACATGAAAAGATTTCACAGACAATAAAGCGTTAAAGTAACACTTTTCCAGTCTCTCCCCAGATCATGTGCCAGCCATAAATATCCACAGGTGAGAAGGAAACTCCCCTTACATCTTTGAAATGCCAACAGCCATACAGTAATTTCCCTCCTTGCAGGACAAATTGTGCTACAGGGAACACATGGGCCTGCCAGCTGGGAGGCGTTTATGTTCTGTGGGGCTTGGTAGACACTGAGAGAGACCTTGAGGAGACAGTCCTTCCAGATGCTCTGAGCAGCTGCGTAAGCAGCTCCACACCAACCTGTTCAGCCCACACGAATGGGTGCACCCCATTCTCTTTGAATACGCTAGAGAAATGCCCAGCATCCCTTTGCATCCCAGGACAACTAGGTACTGTAAGTTTAATTCAACTCCCTGCTCCAAGCAGGCCTAACTTCAAAGTCAGATCAGGTTGGTCAGGCTTCGTACAGTCACGTTTTGAATATTTTCAAGGATGGAGGTTCTGAAAATTCACTGGGCAACCTGAGCCAGTGTGTAAATGCCATAATTGTGATCTGTTTACCTTACGGTTGGAATCTCCCACGCTGTGACCTGTGAACATTGCTTCCTGTCCCTTTTCTGTCATCTCCAACCATTCTGAGTCTGTCTTTTCTATAAACCTCAAAAGACAGCTGAAGAAGGCAATAGGTCCCCTGGCCACCCTGAAGCCATCTCTTCTCCAGTCTGAACAAACCAATTGCCCTCAGCCTCTCCCTGCACATCATGTGCACCAGCCCCTTAGTGTCCTAGCGGTCTGTCCCCAGACTTGCTCCAGTGTGTTGGTGTTTCTCTGCCAGTCCTCCAGCTGGGGTCTTAAAAAAGAGCTGCATATAGCAGAAGCATCACTTCTCTCGACCAGTTGGTTATACTCTAACTCGGCCCAGGATGTGGTGGGCCTGCATTGCGGCAAGGGTGCACTGCTGCTCATGTTCGACCTGTCAGCCACCAGGACCCCCAGCTCCTTCTCTGCAGAGCTGCCTCCTGACTAGTCAGTTCTCAGCCCTGTGCTGCTTCACAAGATTGTTCAGTCCCAGGTGAAAGACTGAATTTGCCTTTGTTGAACTTCAGGAGGATTTTTTCAGGCTATCTCTCCAGCCTGTTGAGGTCTCTCTGCATGCAGCTCTCCCCTCTGCCTTGTCAACCGCTTACCCTTGGTTTGCTGATATCCACAAAGTTGAATTCTGTCACATCACCAAGGTCACAGGTGGAGATGTCAAACAGTTGGGCTCAGTACTCAACCCTGAGGAACACTGACAGGAATCAGCTGCTAGCTAGATTTTAAGCCACTGAATACTATTATTTGAGCCCAATGCTCTTGTCAGCTTTTCACCCATTTTACAGTCCACTCTTCAAATTGGCTATAAGGATGAGAAATAATAATTATTTATTGCACTTTATCACTCTAAGTCCATACTGTGACTTCATACAGATGCTGAATGGAAAGAGAGAGAAAGAAATGATCCTTGTAGAAATCCATGATTGCAGAATGCAGCTTGCAATCCTCCCTGCTCATTCAGTACATTTCTGTATTTAAGTGCATGCCCTTGGACGTATGTCATTTTTCTGATGAAAAACTAAAGTACTGCATGACCAAGAGTGTGAGTTCCTGCACAGAAGCTCGGAACGATGAAAATGGCCCTCCATCATCATCAAGAAGGCATACATTACGATTTTTTAATCCCTCTTCTGGTCCAAATCTAGATTGTGCCAAGTCTAAGATACATTTAGACAATACAAGGAGTATATTTGCAGTAGGCTTTTGACTATTTTTTCCAAAGAGTTTGCTATGGAATGGCATGTACAACCCTGATGGTAGCTGGTTAGAGGCAATAGATGGAGGATTGGCTTCTCCACTCACAACTGACCTGTTGAGAATTTGAAGTTGAAAGGGAGGACCCCTTCCCTTGTTTTGATCAAGAATTGCATCAGGAGCTCAGGAATATCCTTCAATGGCCAGAAAGGGAATAGGCTAGATTTGCAGCTCAAGGATCAAGACCCTTTAGGGAAGGCTGATACCTCTTAAGAGCAAGCATATACAAAACTGAGATAGAGATGGCCTAACTGTCTCTATAGGAAACACAGATGCATGCTACAGAGGAAACCTTGCTGAATGTGTGTATTCCACTTCTAATGTGGTGGAATAATAGTTTAACATAAGAATGCCTGGTCCAGGCCAGAGTGGATGTCTTCTTTATTCAGTACTATGTCTCTGATGGTGACTAAGAAGGGATGCATAGGATGGAGCATAAGGAAGAGGCAAAACCACACTGCAATGCTTCTTCAGTCTGAGACTCAGACTTGTTTTGTTTGATAATCCTTGAAGGACCTTTTCTGTATGAATGTGTCTGAATTTCTTTTTGAACTCCTGAGAAAGCTTATGGCACTCACAACCTCCAGTGGTAAGGGATTCCACACCTGAACTATGCATTGTATAAGAAGGTGACTCCTTTTGTTTGCTTTGAGCCTGTTGCTTTTATGATTCATTTGACACCCCTTTGTCCTTTTGCTGGGAAGCAGTGAATAATCATCCTTTATTTACCTCTGCATTATCATGACTTTATAGATACCATAAAGGTCATTTATCTTCCAGGCTGAAGGGTTCTAGTCTGCTTAATCTCTTCTTGTATGGAAGCCCCACACTTTAACCATCCGCGTTACCTTTTGCTGCACCTTTTCTAATAGTACCGTATTCTCTTGAGATGGGGGGGATGAAGGTTATGCATCCTACTGAGGATGCAGCTACCATCTAGGTCTATACAGCAGCCTAGTGATGTTTGTTCTTTTGTTCTCTATTTTATTTGCTTTTTTGACCACTGCCAAGCTTTGAGCTGACATTTTCACAAAACTATTTATTATAATTCGAGGATCTCTTTTCTGAATGGTAATTGCTAGTTCAGAGCCCATCATTCTGTATGCAAAGTGAGGGTTGTTTTTTCTCTTGTGAATCACCTCACAAACAATGAAATTCATATGCCGTTTTATTCACCCATCATTCCTCTAAGAACCTTCTGCAGCCTGTCACAGTTGACTTTTTTCTTTTCTTTTGACCATTGCCCTGAAAAACTTAGTATCATCTGCAAATTGACACTGCACTCTCTACCCATTTTTAGATCATTTAGGGATATGTTAGACAGCATAGGTCCTAGCACCAATTTCTGCAACCTCTCCCCATTTGCAAAAATGTTATTTGTTCCTACCTTTTGTTTCCTGCCTTTTAGTAAAGTACTAATCCATGAGAGGACTTTCTCCTTTTATTCAGTAGCAACTGAATCTCTTGAACAGCTTTCTGCTTAGGGAGGAGGAGGAAATCTTGCTGAAAGCTTTCTGGAGATGAAGTAGACCATGAGCCTGTGATGCTTGTCTATGTGCTCAGTCCACTCAATCCACTTCAGAGGACTTGTGTGGATTTGTGATGCATGACTTTGTCTCTACAAAAAAATAACATGATCTTCCCCAATGTCATAGTTGTCTGTGCATTTATGATTTTGGTTCTTTGGTGCAGCTTCTGTCAGTTTGCCCTACACTGATATCAGGCCTACAGGTCTTCATTTGCCAGTATAAAAAGAAGAAACAATAAAAATGATGCTGCTAAAAGCTGTGGGGGAAAGGAAGTGGCCATGTTTTCTGCTCTGACTCACCTCTGATAAGTTCTCTGTCCCGGTAGGTATACTCACTGCTATAGTGTATGATAGGGTCCTACAATAGCTATTCTCCCCTTACAATGATAATCTGAGATGCAGTTAATGAGAAGAATGAGGAAGCTCCTCATGCAAGGACATGGCTGACCTTGGAGTCCTCATGCAGATCCTAAACAGCTCTGTCATGAATAAAAGTTTTGCGCGTGCAAAGGCTGTTTAAAAAAATCCCACCAGTAAAGACCTCAGATTTGTTCTGGTTATTTATGGACACAGCTAGTATTGGTGTTTACTGAAGCACACCTTAATATGTCTTTTCCCCTGTCCTTCAGTATTTGAAAAAGGTAAATAGTAGTTTCGTAGCATACTTGGAGCTTTATGTGTGCCATATGACAATAAGGTTGCCATGGAGACTTCTCATCCTTGAATACTGGTGTAATTAATGTAGAAGAATTCAGCTCCTTTTATCTGCATGATAGTTACAAGACAGTCTCTTCTTTTTTGTTGACTTTTTTTTTCTAGTGAATATGCATGCTTTGTGTAACAGAGCAAGGCATGTAAATCTGCAGTCTCCTGACCTCTGAAACAATGCAGAAAATATAGAAATACAATGTTTGCTGCTGCAAGCAAAGACCGAGATTACAGCCTGTGTGAAAAATGCATCAGTAACAACATAATAGCAGCTACTTGCAGTAGGATGGATACAAAGCAGGAGGAAAGCCAGAAACACGATGAATCACAAAATGGCAGCTCCCCTCCGACACTTCTCTTCCTTGTAGTATCAGTAATAATTCGTCATGTATGATATGGAAATGTCTCTTTAATTAATTCATTGATAGCTTAGTAGTCACACAACATACAAAAATCTGACCTGGAAAATTTCCTTTACCTGACACTGTGGAAGTAAATGTGGTGTTGTCTGGAGCTTATCACCAAAAGCAACATGTTGCATTGACAATGTAATTCTTTGAAAAAAAAAAAAAAGCTGCATATTTAAGAGCTATTGGATGAAGAAAGGGATGTTGGCTTTAAGTCAGAGGAAAGATTCTCTTGCAATTCTGTATAATTCTTCATTTACATTTGGGATGCACTCCAAGACTGGACCAAAGTTAGGCTGCCTTATATATTAAGACTGCTTATTTTTTTCCTTCCATCCTGTCTATCATTAGGGATTCAGATCCTGCCTGGACTGGATGATTCTTTTCACTGCAGAACTAATGAAACCATGACTGCACGAGAGACAAGAAAATGAGCTATTACAATGAAATAGGGTTTCAACCCAATTGTTTAAAAGTCATTTTTGTTTTGCTTTTGTTAACACCTATTTAATTTCAGTACCTCATGTTCTGTATAAATCAGCAAGGTTCTGTTAAAATTTCTACACTCTTAGCGTTTCACTTAAGAATTTGAAATAAATAACCATTAGACTGTCTCCCAACAAAAAAACCCACATTATTTCTAGTTTTATATATTCCAGGGTATGCTGTCAGTAGAAAGTAATACATGTTCTGAATTCATGTTAATTAACTCAGCTCAAATGCTGAAAGATAATCCCTCATGCTGAACTTAATGGCCTTTTTTTCCTCATGGAAACATAGACTAAGGTACAAATCAGGCAGAATTTAAGGACAACAGTAAAAAACATAGAAAACATCACCTTTCAAACTCTTTGATATCCCATCTGATATTCAGTAGAGCTTCCAGCAGTCACAAGATTTCTTTTTTCACGTGTATACTTCCATCCTCTCTGCTATTTTTGAAGTGGAAATACAGGAGAAATAGCTACTGATAAAAGCCATGCAACTTGGTCCTTGTAACTTTAGTTTTGTGGGACTAATTGAGGTAAGCAAACTTCAGCTTTCCCTTCAACACATGGTCCAGTTTTACATCTACAATGAAGTTGTCAAGTAGACTTAAAAGGAAACAGGCTTCAGGAGCAGCAATCACTTCTAGCATACAGGTAGGAGAGGCCAGACCAAGCCGCAGCACAGCAGTGGGCAGAGCACAACCAACAGACTATTGGTAAAAACATGCTTTCAGGGGACGTACCACTTCTGCTCCCTGCAGCAGTTGGCACTTTATCAGAAGCCTTCTGAGCAGGGCCTGGACTGGAAAACAGAGGATGTGATCTGAATTTCTGGCTCCTTCACAAGCTTCTTGAGGCCCATGTACTCAAAGGGTTTTCAAGGACCTGACACACAGTGAACAGAGGTGCCCAAAGACCTTGAGGACACTGGGCTGGAGTTCCCTGTCCATCAGCGAGTCTGTTCTCATCCTCCTCCTTGTTCATCCTGTCTGTTGAGAGTGAAAGAATAATCCTTTATTCCGTACCTTATACAGCACCTTATTTAACTGAAAACCTGCTCTCATGTTATGGGTAAGTTAGTGGATGAGATGTGTCCACAGATGATGTGGCTGGCACACTGCTCCTTGTCTTCATAGCAGTTCTTGTGAGCCAGGTGGCCCCAGAGGGGTGCCTCATGCCATCTGAGTGGGACCCTGCATCGGCTGCATCAGTGGAAAGGGAAGAGCACAGAAAGGCTGGAAACAAACCTTTCTAGGAGATGGGAGCTGTCAGACCTCTCCACACAGGGCTGCATTAGGTGTGTTGGACCCTAGTATTATAGCTACATTCTCTGTGGAAACATCTGGTGGTAAGCAAGAGAAAGACAGAGAGGAAGAGGAGGAGTGTCTCTGCATCCATGACTCTGTGACTGGAGTGTTGTTGATTATAACCATAATTTGACACCAGGCATACAGCTTGTGTCTGCTCTTGATACTCTTCTGGTGTAGCCATTAAGAAACTTGAAACATCAGATTCAAATTTCTGGAACCTGTCCACAGCTTGTCATAAACCAGCTCTCATAGAAAATGTACATACTCTGTATTTTCATTTCACCTTTGGGTTAATTTCTAAGGGTCTTTCTGTCTTAATTTGTAGAATTCTCTTGAAAGTGATTACAAAATGATCCAGTAAACAACCAGAGCCAGCCACAGAGTGCCTGGCACCTCTAGTGAGATGAGTTACAATGACCCATATGGAATAAGAGATAGGACATACTTTCCTATCTGAGGGTACTTTACTGACAGGAGTTTTAAGATTTCATTTTCACTTACAGAAAAATGTTGTCAATAGAAGCAGATCTTCTTGTCATACATTTAGACAGAAAGGTTATTAACAGCATTTGTTGTCCAAACATTGCAGGCAGCGAGCTCAATTTGGGGCACAGGGATTATTATGTGGTATAATTCATTCTGCGTTTTTTTTGGCTCACAGAAGTTGAACGGAAAGGAGAAGCAAGAGTTTGTGCCTACCATCACTGCGTGGAAGGCATACTACTGTGCGAGTGCCCAAGTAGCCTGTTGGCAATTACACCACAAATGCCCAGGTATTGCTACTGTACCTTAAAAGGAAGCCTGTGTCAGCAGACAAATTTTATTTAGTGAGCAAGAAACCAGAACTACCATACAGGATGCTGTGAGAAGTCATTATCAGATGGGACTGCAGGAAGACCATGGCTTGCCTGAAACAGTTTTCTTCCTTAAGTGGTTTATGTTATGCCTGTGACACCTAACTCCACTCTGCTATTGGTCTGATCCTGAGCAAAGTTCTCCTGCACAATTCCCTATGTTGGCACACCATATGTTTTAGAAAGAAAGTCAGGAATGTTGCTAGCCATTGCAAATGCCCCGCAGTGGAAAATATCTGCCTTTGTGTGCTGTCAGAGTTTGTCAGTTTTGCCCTTGGGGACACTGTTATTCCAGCTGGGCTGGGCTTGCCCTGATGGGGCCTGTGGGATGGGACCTGGCTGGAGAAGGAGGGCATCCCACTGCCCTGATGGCCCCACATCCCCCCTTCTTCCCCATGCAGGAATTGACTGAGGGTATTTAAGTTACCCATTGCTTTTTCTTTTTTAAATATAAACTCCAAGGTATTTGGCTCTCTGACTGTAAAGCCTGGCTTTTTTATTTCTAATCAGGAAGAAGCACCTCAGATTTGCAGACACCATTGGTACCAAAACTGGGCATCAAAGCAAAACCCAAAAATCCTCTCTACCCCCAATGATACAGTCAAAGATTGCATTGGCTACACCAGTCATGTGATTGCACGTTCAGCGGACCATCTGCTACCATGGCCTCCTGCTGGCATGTGACCTCCAGCCCCCACTCCAGGATGTGTGGCTGCACTGTGCCCTATCGAGAGGAAGGTGGTTTGCTAGCTTGCCTCCTGCTTACCCAGACGACTCTGAATCAGTGACTTCGTCCTTTCCTCTGTTGGCTGCTGTCCCAGCACTCATGTTCACTGCTAACTTTGTTAGCAATGATTTTATGGAGCCTTACAGGTCACACTTCAAATGTTAAATAGTACAAAACCAAGGCCAGCGATAGAGAAGTCTTCAGAGCGAGCCAGCAACCCCATGGCTTGTCCTTTTTATAATTATACTTTGAGATAACATCACTTAAGCCAGTTTAGATCCCTTTAGTGAATACCAAGTTGATTTTGAATCATCCTAATTTCTTGACCAAAATACAGAATAGTGTCCACTCAGGCAAACTGCACAAACCTAAATACATTACCTCCATATGTTCTGTTTATTAACAATATTTATAATATCCTAAAAAGTTTTTTTAGACGAATAGGTGTGTGTAGGCTGGTGTGCTATGTCACAACTTCAAAGAGATATAACTGATATACCACATTTTTCTGGTATGGGTTAAAGGCAGCGTTCCTACTGAGGAATTTGTATTTGTATTTTGTCCAGTATCACTTTGTGGTATATACCTATAATAAGCTCCCAAACATGGGGTAGTTATCTGAAAGATCTGGGATGTCAAAAAGTGTAATCCCAATTCTGCTACCTTCAGTCACAGGTAGTCACAGACTTTATTCCTCAAGCATTTACTTGAATTCATGGGGAATTCACAAACTAAGAGTGCGCTCAATGCAAGAAAAAGTATCGGGATCCGGTTCTAAACAGTAGAAGCATATGCATGCATATGGTATTTGAACTATTGTTTTGACAGGATATGACAGTAATAACCCATCACCTGCCCAACAACAAGTAGAAGTGACCAGTATTATCACAAGTATAACATTTTTCCTTCTCGATGGGTCAATTCTCAAGAAACCATCAAGCATCCCTCTGAGTTTTTCTGTCCCTGCCCCCACCCCTGAATTTAAATAGCTGAGGAACACTTCTGAAATGATCTGCTGAAACTTATACACCATGTGCTTTAAAATCATTAAGAGTGCAAATTTCCTAATGCTGCTTGATTTCTTTTACAGCATCAAAATATTTTCAAAAGACAGGAGTAAAGCACTCACCATGGCAGAAACAACTATTACGAGAAAAAAATATAATGATAAAATCAGTTTCTAATAGCTAACAATGCTGATAGGCAGAAAAAAATGCAATATGTATCTTATGTTTTCCCAAAGCTATGAGCCACATTTTATGGTTTTAAAATGAGGACCTTCCACAATGAAAAATGAGATGAATTTCCTCCCGATGTTTGCTCTTCTCACCATGAATTTCCCCATTAACTGCTGCTTTCTTTGGCAATCAGAACTTTTTATTTTCTAGGAAGTAAGTTGTCATTTTAGGAGAACAAAATGGACAGAGTAAATGACTTAGAAGTATGTTGAGAAAGCTGTCTGCCCCAACAGGGTCCTGTTCTTCAGCTCCCTGCTCTGGTAAATACTCTCACTGAAATAAACAGGATTGCTTTCATTGCAGGGGTTTTCAGAAATACGTGTAATTGATCCAATTGCTTGGATCCAGTCTCTGATGCTGAGGACAAAGGAGAGTGCTGGATCTGACAAATAGCAGAGTCAAGTCCCTGAGGCATGGGAAGGTCTTATTCCAAGATTCAAGGAAAAATTTTTTTTGAGCAGCCACTGGGTAGTGCAAAACACTGACAATGACAAAGCAATAACAGAATAATGTTGCTAATTGAATTTCAGTATATTTTATTTGAGTGGCTTAAAAGCAGTGAAAACACACACTGCTAAATATGCTTTTGGCTGTTCCGAGTCATCCACAGAGCCCAGAAGGATTAGAGCTGAATTTCTAATGTTCCCAGAGAAGTCTTCTTTAAGCTTTCTTCTCCCCTTATTTCTATTAATCACAAAGATTGTACAATGCTTATTTCAAAATTACTTTTAACAGCCAGCTCAATTCTGACAGCATGCTGTTATCCTTTTCTAATGCATTTTTGTATTTTATGGGTCACAGACTAGGATATATGAAAACTTTCCTTCATGCTGATGGCACAGGACAGCCAGACACAAATCCCTGTATCTATCTAAATTAGGCTATCAGACCACAAAGTTTCCATTTTGTTTTATTACAGCTGCTCAGCACCCTGGCATAATTCAGAAGCCATCCCAATCATTCTCTTCACTTGATTCTTCCATAATTGTGGAAAAGGGGGTTGGGAAGAAGAAAACAGAATTCTCACTGTAACAACATGCTGTTCTCTTGCTGCTGGGTGCTTGAAACACTAGCCTTGGATGCAGATCTGGATTTCCTATCTGGTTTTCCCCAGCTCTGGAGGCTTTGGGGACCTCACTGAATCTTCCTGTGCCTTGGTTTCCCAGCTGTGCAAGTAAGATACAAACATTGCCTCTCTCTTGTTGGCAGAGCACTAAGCAGAGAGTGCTCCAGTTGTAATACCAACAACCAAATTAAGAAAACCCATCAAAGAGATCTTATTTGTAACACCTGGCTCCAAATAGGTCTGAAAGCCTTTCAGCACCTTTCTTTAATAATAAGATGGACAGGCAGCATATTCATACAAGACCGTAAGTCCGTACCAGCAGAGATCAACAGGATATTAGTGTGTTTCTGCAGAGGAAGAGAGCTGATGGATTTTTTCCCCCATTTTTACTAAAACTTGAAATCGAGTTTTCAGTTTGAGTTAATTGCCAGTCAGAGGAGCTACGACAATTTCCTCCAGCTGAGAGGTCTGCCCGCTATGGCTTTAGTGTGGGCCCTGCGCTATGTGATATGCTGCTAAAGAAATGCAATTTTGGGCTAATATTAAGTTCTTTTATCACAAAGCTGTTGTCATATCAAATACAGTATCAGCGTGTGTCAAAAGGAGAATCGTGAGAATAACAACACTGAAAAAGCCCCGTAATTCTATTTTTAGTGGGCGTAGAATCTCTTCGAAATTATTGCAAAGGACATGAAATGTAGAAAACTGAGTCATACTGCAATGATTAGAAAGAGATAGCTCCTTCTGATGAAAGCTGAAAAGCAACTGGGATCACCGTGATCATGTCTGTTCATTTAATATAGGTTGGTTACAACAGTCTTTTGGACTAGTTTACCTAATGATTCAAAATCTTACCTGCTGCAGGCAGAAGCCATTAGCCATCCCACTCACAATTCTGCCTTTTAAAACCACTCCAGCTGAAATCCAGGAGAGGTACTGGATGAGCCACGTTGGTGGTCACCAAGTTTATCTCCAGGCCCTGAGGGCACTAACAGGCCTGAAGGCCCCTGCCCAGCCCCGCCGAGGCTCTGCCACCGGCCCAGGGCCCAGGACCCCCTCTCAGCCCCCCGGGCCATCAGCCCCTGCCCCAGCGACGCCGCAGCAGGGCCGGTCTCCAGCTCCCCACAGCCCTGCCCTGCTCCGCCATGGGCCCCCCAAGCCAAGCCCACCCACAGGCCCATGCCTTGGCCCATCCCTGGCCCTTCCCCAGGGAGGTGTCTGATGCCCGGGGCTGGGGCTACCCCATGCCCCCCAGCTACCCTGCTCCTGACTGGGGCGGTGGGATGGGCCCTGCCATCCCAGGGGACCCCCCGCCATTCCTAGTGCCCTGTTCCCCAGGAAGCCAGTGACCCAGGCAGAGCCCTGACAACCTAGGCCCAGGGTCAGCTTTCTGAATAAAAGCTCTATATTAAAAGCACTTTTTGGTCAGAGTCTCAGATTTCAAAGTTAAGCAAGATTTACAAAAAATTTTTCGTTGCCACCAAACTGTTGAAACCATAAATACGGAAAAAGAAGTAGTCTCTCTAAGTTTTACTCCAAATGGCCTAGGGAAATTCCAGCTAGGCTGTTTTTCAGTGTCTTAGTAAGTCTGCTTATTCTGAGCAGATCATGCAAACGCTGCATATGTTAGGAGAAATCTAATTTCTCGGCTATGAAGCATGTAAACAGAAGTTTGTGCCTCATCATTGAGATGTGTGTACTCACGCGCTTGTGGTGACAGCTGAGCAGGGACTACAATCGCTGCTGCAGAGCAATGCGAGAGGGATCCCATTTCCCCCAACCAAACCCAACAATAAAAAGTGTTCCTCAATAAAATTCTTTGACAGTAAGGCAGAGACACGTAAAGCAAGGAAAATCTGCAGAACAGTTGTGATTATATAGACAGCAGCCTCCTATTAGATCATTAATCTTCATAAGGGCTAAACCCTGTTTGGAATAACTTCTCCCTTCCCCACAGATTTGCGGTTCCTTGGAGAGAAGGAAGAGATTGTCATAGGGCGCATTTCAACAGCTCAGCTATTTCTAACTTTATGTATTAATCTTTCCATGAATCAAATAAGTATATAACGGTTTAAAGTGAAGTCTTTGCGAGGGCAGAATATTGTCTGGAAGCTGATACTGCAATGGGTTTGTTAATGAAGTGACAAACATCCATGTAGTAAAAGACCTAATAGCAAACTTGCAGTCAATGATGTGTAACTTCAGCTGGATGAAAAACACAGTGGAGTGTAGATGTCTGAGTGAGAAAAGCAACCACAAATGTTGTAATCAAGAATATAATTAAGCTAAGCCTAAACATGTAAACAGAATGAGAACATTTGCTACACTGCACTACATTTCTCCATACAGGTCATTCCTATAACATAGGGAAATTCACTTAATGGAACATTGCATGATTTTAGTGCGGAGTCACACTCATGCTTTGTTTATTTGCTGATTGTGTGCTTGGCATGGATCATGCTACTTCGGAGAGGGAAATGCCTAACAGAGCTTCCACATTACAAACACATATGCTGCCCTATTATTTTGAGAGCTCAGCATGGTGCCCTTTTCCCCACGGTGGATTCCTTCTGTTAGACAGGAAACACCCACATATTGCCAGTCTTCATCACCCCCTGCATCTTTTGGGGTGGTTCCAGGAAGGAAATAGATAACAACTTTTCCACTCCACTCTTAATAAGTTTCTTATTCTCTTCCTAACATACTGTGTTTCAGGGAAAAAGGAATCAATTCCTCACTGATTAAAGAAAAAAATATGAAGCCATTAACTAAATTCCCATAGTTATAATAAGGAATCAGACTCTATGATGCCTACAAAAGGCTCTTATGAAGAACATCAACAAGGATGGCCAAGGATGGAAGAAGATCTGTAGGAAAAGAAAGAAAAAACCACAAACATGCAGGGCTATTCAGGTGTGAAAGGGAAGCTGACATGACATTGTCAATGGGAAGAAGTTGTTAGATTTGAACAGGGAGGTGGAGGCACAAGCTGACTTGGAGGCAGTTGGGATAAGGACAGACAGTCTGCCTCATGAGCAACGGAGAAAACCAAAAGAAACCTCACAACAATCTCATCAGAAACTTTGTGGACAAACGTGTAAACCCATTTGTTCATTTCATCTTCTGTATATAACCATGGTCTTTATTCAGACAGAATTTTTGACTAGCAAGCTAGTGCATGGCACCAGGAGCCACTGATGTATTGCAAATGACCAACATGCAGAACATGTTTTATCCTAAGTGCCACCATAATATTGAATTGCAGAATTGAATTATGATTAAGATCTTTTATGATCTATTATGATTATGAACTAAGATATTTTAATTTTTTTTCAGGCTTAAATTATGTTAACTAGCTTTTATTGTGAGTATTGCAAGCAAGCATTGGAAGTCACTGTGGTAGCTTGTCTTTTATATAGCTCTTGTCACTGGGAGGCTTTGCATAGACATCACAGGTGGTGAGGTAGTGGCGCACAGTAATTCTAAAAGAGTTTTTCACAGAAAACATAGTTGAGGAGAAAATATTGAAATGTACATGAGAGAAGCTGCCTGATGGGCTGCGCTGGTGGAAACCAAACACTAGTCTAGTACTTTGGATCGAAATAACTCCTCCCTAGGAGGCCAGAAGGACTTGTTTGCCTTTGAATCTGAGCACATGGACAGTAGAGTATGGACCACAGATAGAAAATAGTGTAGATAATTTTCCTCCTTTTTCTCATTAATTACTCAGAGACTGAAATGGCAACTACACGATGGTAAATACATCCCTACAGATGCAAAAGAATTATTATGTACCTCCACCATAACAACAGATTGTTAGACCACAAAAGAACACATGGGAATTTCATAACATCTTAGTAATGAAGCAGGAATAGGCCAGTGGGCCTTAACAATAGCTACAAGTTTTTCAGCACCTTCTAGGCAGGGATCTCAAAAGCACTCTAACTTTACAGAGGTTATTTTTCTGAGGTTTTTTTATTTATTTTATTTATAAATATTTTTATTCATACCTTTCTGAGTTATGCTTTAATATCTCAAGTAAGTATGCAGAAAAATGGAAGCACCAAGTATTACATGACTGAGATAATAAGCAAAATCAATAACAGATCTAGAAACAGAACCTAGGGTTTGTAACTTCCAACCTTGTTTTCTCAACACACTCTCTGAAATTGAATTGTTTGCTTAGCACTCTTTCAAAATTTGGAGCAAAAAGCACTCTAAGTGAACATCACCCCACATTAGGTCCTGATGGGTGTTTTCTACAAAAATAACCTGTTCTGGCTTTCTGTCCATGACTAGAGTAATGTAAGTCTGCATTAGCAGCTTGCCAAATGAGGTAGGAAGAGTAATTAGTGTCTCAAAAACATCCTCCACAACACTGGGGTTAAAGAAATTTCAAAATGAAAGAAGGGAAGGTTATGTTCTTTCCTGTCCTATCATTTTGGCATGTGTTGGGTTGAAAGTTCAGAATCTGTTTCAAATTTTTTCCATACCTAGAATGGCATATTTCACAGAATTAGAACCATGCAAACCTCAGTCCTGCCAAAACACCCATACATGTGGTATCACGGGAAAATCTGCTCATGTCCACTGACTCATTATGAATATAAAGCTTGTTGCTGCTGCAGGTTAAGAGATTCTGAATAGTTTTGATTAATACTCCATGACTGGTTGAAAACAAGAAAATAATCACTGTACATTTGGACGATCCAATTCCCTCATGGAATGTAAATCAAAACATAATAAATTTATTAATTCTCATAAGAAGGGAGATGAAGAGTCCAAAAGATTACTTGCATACTTATTGTCCCAAATCCCTAGACATCTAGCAAATTGCAAAAGATTCCAGGCTTTCACCAAAATGCAAGTCAGATTAAAATGTGAAACCTTACAGTTTGCTGGATATAAAAGTTCATAATCCATTTTTAATAGTTTGGGATTAATTTCAGTTGTATATCTCCTATTAATCTGCTGAAGTATAGAGCTGTAATCCAGAGAGAAAATAATGATATTTTTAATTCATTATATTAAATTGTCTTGTCTGAACTCGCTGCTCTCAGTTTCAGTTCTGAAACTCCAGGAATTACATGTAAGACATATAGTTCTAGATTAATTATTTTTAACACTCTTTTTCCCTGTAATTCTTCTTTTAAAACCAACCTAGAAAAAAATACAGTTTCTTACCCAACAACTTCCAAAATTAAACTGAGAAGCAAAAAAACCCACCAAACAACCAAAACTCTACTCCAATTTGTATAACAAAGCATCCTATTAACTGCTTTATTAACACATCTTGTATTAAGATGGCAACCTTTTCTTGATTTTATAGATTAGAACTAAATTCTAAAAGCTATATGGAAACAGAGACTTACTGTATCTGATTTTGAGATACAGAAGTCTAACAAGGAGTTCAGATGGCAAAAGAAGTGTCTGTACAACAAGTTGCAGCATAGTGTTGAGACACACTAGCTATTTTTAAACAAGAAACAACCAAACTGAAACATATTGGGAGAATCTTTTTAGCAAGGCCTGTTGTGACAGGACAGGAATAATGGATTTAAACTAAAGAAGAATAGATTTAGACTGGGTATAAGGAAGAAATTTTTTACAATGAAGGTGGTGAAGCACTGGAACAGGTTGTCCAGAGAGGTAGTGGAGGCCCCATCCCTAGAAACATTCAAGGTCAGGTTGGATGAGGCTCTGAGCAACCTGATCTGGTTAAAGCTGTCCCTGCTCACTGCAGGGGGGTTGAGCTAGATGACCTCTAAAGGTCCCTTCCAACCCAAAGCATTCTATGATATGGAACTCTATGCTACCATGGTTGCCTGCTTCCAGAACCTGACCTGCCTTACTGAAAACTACCTGTAATATTACTGTATTAATGCTGTGAATGTAGGATATTGTAAATCTTCTCTTCCATTGAAAACTGCAGGGGGACTCACACCACTTTCCTTCAAAATTGTGTATTTCCTTGCGAAATGGCAAAATAAATGATAAAAGAAAGTGTTAAGTTCATACACTGTGGTGGTTTGACCCCAGCTGGATGCCAATTGCCCACCAAGGCCACTCTATCACTCCCCTTCTCAACTGGACAGGGGAGAGAAAATATAATGAAAAAGCTCATGGGTTGAGATAAGGACAGGGATATCACTCAACAATAGCCATCACGGGTAAAGCAGACTCACCTTGGGGAAAATCAGTTTAACTTATTGCCAATCAAAACTGAGTAGGGTAATGAGAAATAAAACCAAATCTTAAAACACCTTTCCCCTACCCTTCCCTTCTTCCTAGCCTCAACTTCACTCCCGATTTTTCTCTACCTCCTCCCCCGGGAGCAGCACAGGGGATGGGGAATGGGGGTTGCGGTCAGTTCATCACACATTGTCTCTGCCGCTCCTTCCTTCTCAAGGGGAGGACGCCTC
The DNA here is from genome assembly GCF_030463565.1 of Pelecanus crispus. Classification (NCBI taxonomy): domain Eukaryota; kingdom Metazoa; phylum Chordata; class Aves; order Pelecaniformes; family Pelecanidae; genus Pelecanus; species Pelecanus crispus. Next base: position 119,786,927 of record NC_134643.1, read on the forward strand.
ACACTCTTCCCCTGCTCCAGCGTGGGGTCCCTCCCACAGGAGACAGTCCTCCACGAACTTCTCCAATGTGGGTCCTTCTCATGGGCTGCAGTTCTCCATGAACTGCTCCAGCGTGGGTCCCTTCCATGGGGTGCAGTCCTTCAGGAGCAGACTGCTCCATCATGGGTCCCCCAGGGGGTCACAAGTCCTGCCAGCAAACCTGCTCCAGCCTGGGCTCCTCTCTCTCCATGGGTCCACAGGTCCTGCCAGGAGTCTGCTCCAGTGCGGGCTTCCCACGGGGTCACAGCCTCCTTCGGGCACATCCACCTGCGCCGGTGTGGGGTCCTTCCCGGGCTGCAGGTGGATATCTGCTCCCTTGTGGACCTCCATGGGCTGCAGGGGCACAGCCTTCCTCACGATGGTCTTCTCCACAGGCTGCAGGGGAATCTCTGCTTTGGTGCCTGGAGCACCTCCTCCCCCTCCTTCTTCACTGACCTTGGTCTCTACAGAGTTGTTCCTCTCACATATTCTCACTCCTCACTCCAGCTGCAGTTTGTGTCCCATTGGGTTTTTTTTTTCCTTCTTAAATATGTTATCCCAGAGGCACTGCCACTGTCGCTGATTGGCTTGGCCTTGGCCAGTGTTGGGTCTTTCTTGGAGCCGGCTGGCATTGGCTCTATCAGACACAGGGGAAGCTTCTAGCAGCTTCTCACAGAAGCCACCCCTGTAGCCCCCCCTGCTACCAAAACGATGCCACGCAAACCCAGTACATACACTTTGAATATAATGATGTTCAAAATTCAAAACAATTCATTCAGTCATGGTCTGCAATAACACAGCAGGCAAAAGATGAACCAGTCTGGCCTACAAAATGAAGTAAAGCAGAATCTGGGAATTTAGAACAACTTAATATGCATATTAAAAAAAGGCCAAATAAAGCATAACCTATCCATACCCAGTCAGTGACACACACACAGAGGAAAAGAACTAACTGCTACTAACTACTATTTCTTTCCTTTTTAGGCAAGAATTCAAACAATCTGCTTGAATGCAGGGGAGATTCTCAGGAAGGACAACAGCCCTCTACTTTTCAACATATTCCTCAGACCTCCTCAAGAGGACAGGAGAAAAATCATCAGAGCTATGAGGAACTTCCTCGCTTTTGTACTCCCAGAGCATAGCCAATATTATATTCCTTTAGAGATTACCCCCCAGAGGTAGTGGAGGATAGCGTACATCTCCCATAATCCAGCCAGTCCCTCTACCTTACTTAGTATCGCTGCTGCAGCAAGGACATAATTTATGCTGGCTTTATAGCCACATATATATGAGGCACGGCGGAGGATATACCCAAAGCACTGATCTTAGCTTCTCACATTACAAAAAAAATCTCAGGATGGTAATGCTGGATCTTTCTAATCCAAACCCTAGGATCCTTATGAAACAGTTTATAACACTTAAACTTCTAGGAAAGATTATTAGTGATAATTGACCTTGCTGTAGTGAAAACTGTGTGCCCTTGATTCCAGCTTGCGATGCTTAAGTGCTCAGCTCAGTCAGCTGTATCACAGTAATGTTGATGTCATCATGTTTTACTATTTGAAGATACTGTCTGCCACTAAACATCAGCAAGACATTCAGCCTGTCGCACATGAGCAGTCAATGGCTGATGGCCTGTAATTCTCAAATTATAATAAATCTAAAGGAAAGAATTGTTCTGCTAAATGTTAGCTGAGTCACTGCTCATTACAATACAAGGCATAAATGTGGGGCTGGATTTTTTGAAGGGCCCAACACAAACCTTGATAGATCCATTATGCTTACAGTTCAATCTCTTTTAAAATCTGAATAAAGAAAACTAGAAGGCAAGAATACCCCTCTTAGTCTTTGGGAGTGTTCAAATACTCAAAAATATTACATGTTAAAACCATTTTAATTGAACCTGTCCAAAAAGCTTGGAATAAGATGATACTCCCTGCACAACATTTGAGACCACTTGATCTTTGGTCATAGTGAGACTGAGCTTCTCCTAGCTGGAAATAAACATGACTCATACCCTTATGCAGAGATTAAGTATTCTGGACTCAATTAATGTTCTTTCATAATGCCTTGAACTTCAAAAATAGATCAAAACCCAAAATACAAAATGACTCTTTTGAGAAATAAGATATTATAGTTTACCCAGCATATGTGGCATATGTGTCAACCTTTTTCATCTTAGCATCCTGATTGCACCTGAACCCTGGAGTCTTACAGACCGGCACTTTTTCCATGGTGACAATTGTGTGGGAAGGGTGGTGACTATCTTCTTGGAGCTAATCCTAAACTTCTTTTCTTGGTTTCTCACTTGCTTGAGGAAAGGTAATTTGCTTTGGCCCTATACCAGGAGAAAGCTGTAACCATCTCCTGTTGGTTCAGCCACACTAGCTTCTTTAGTGGAAGAGTGAAAAACAGGCCTCTACATCCTCTCCACACTTTCCCCTGCCAAACCGTCAGGACTGATACAGATCTTGGCTTGGGTTTATCATCACACAAGATGGTGTCAGGCTTCTGCTGCTACAGAAAGGCTGCCTCCCCCACTCTCCTCTTAAAATCTGCTTTGGGTTTTACTGTGGTTAGTTATGAGACTGAGATTCAAAGTGTTATAAGCTTAGATGAAAAGCCAGAATGTATTATAGTGCCGGTTCCAACTCCTATTTGTTAATAGAAAGCTTCCTCTGCCAGGATTTATCTTACCTCACTTCAGATACTTACACATTAGATGTCTAACTGTACCTACTGCCTAAATTCCTACTGTGGTCAGTTAATAGAGACAGGCAGCGCTCAAGGATGATTTACTCCATGTGACTGAGACGCTGGCTGTGGAGACATAACATACTGCTAGAGGATGCCTGTCTCCCTGTTTCTCCTTTGACTAACTGAAATTCAGTGCCTAACTCCTAGTCGAACAGATGGATCCCACCCCAGGGAACACCAAGGGACTGGATCAGCTTCCTAAAGATTAATATTTTTTATCTGCAGAAAGACTCTGTAGATGAAGTTTGTAATTAAGTAAAGAACTTGAATTCAGTATTCCAGGTGTTGGAGGTAGGTAGATTTTTAAGTATAAGGTTATATTGCACCACGGTATTGGCACCCCTCCTGGGCTGACATATGCTGTGCTGTCTACCTGTCCCCTACACCTGATCATTTAGAATCCCTCAGTTATTCCTGAAGAGATTATGAACAAACACATTGCCGGTCTTATACTAAAAATTTCCTATAGAATACTGCATGTGACAGTTCTAGTATTTTTGGAGCTACAAGTTCAAATGTGGCAAGAAGGATTCATACACTGTGGGTTGTCCCCTGCAAAGTCTTACCCAAATTTGGCCAAAGTATGTGCATTTGGAAACTTCAGTTCATATTGCTCATCAGAGCATCTGGCAGCTGTTAATCTCTGTTCATTCCATCTGCTGTGGATTATGCCCTAGTGCTGTTCCTTCAAGGGCTGCACAAAACTCCCCACTGCAACTTGGAGACTACACGAGTGTTTGTCCTGTGCTCTCAGCAATCCTCACCCTGGTCTCACCAACACTCACCTAGTGACCCACAGTGAGCTGGGTTAGAACTGAGGGAAGGGTAAGACTGGCACAGAAGGAGCCTGGGACTAAAACTGAGGAAGGGCTGGGGGAGAGAGGAGGGAGAAAGAACTCATTGATGTGGCCAGAAGTGGAGGGTGCAATATTCACTACAGGAGGCTCATTTTCCAGATGGGGCACTAGGATTCACATGGGTCAGCATTTGCCACATCTCAGGTCAGTAACCAGGAAATGAAGGCTAGCACCTCCCTTAGGGTCGGCCATGAGAGTGGAGGAGATGGCTCATGCCTGGAGAATCCATGTGGTTCAGTCTGGCTTTTAATTACTACCCTTTATAGGACTGACAGAGAAAAGGCCTCCCAAAGAATCCTGCTCCCTCCAGAATTCCCTTGCATATATTTGTATTTGAATTAACAGGTCGTAGCACACGTGTCAGGGCACGATTCAGTCTTGCAATCATGTAGATTGTACCTGAAAAGTAAGGAGTACTTGGGAAGTCAGGCTAGAGGCAATAGACTGGAATTCAAAATCATTGGAGTTTTCTAGCTTTTGCCAACACAGTTGTTCAAGCATCATAAACACACCTGCACAAGAATGTAAGAGTTAAAAAATAAAATAAATATAGCATTATTTTAATCACCTTCTGGTTTTCTGTTTCCACTATCCAGGCATCAAATATTGCTCTGAGAAAAGCTCTTGTTTATAAAATAATAATAAAAAACCAGGTGTACATTTTACATAGTCACATGAATTAAGGAATGAAAAGACCTTGGTGAAAAGAGAGGACTAGCTGATGCTGAGCATGGACATGGGAAGGAATGGCAGTACAGCACAGGCCTTCTCATTGCTTGCCACAGCTGCATTTATTCCTGTTACATGAATTATGATAGAAATTGTGTGCACTACGTTCTGCTTGAAAACCAGGGAGCAAATATAGCAAAGCATAGAAAGTGTGTACTTTCAGTGTGCACTCTCTTCTATCTGGTTCCAAAAGCAATAAAAAATATGTTATTAATCTCCTTTCTCTGTTTCCTCCTATCTTCTTCATTATTCTTCACTGAAAGAAGAAGGGGAAAGAAGGTTAAAAGGTGAAATTGTTTTGTGCCTCATCTTAGAAATGAACTAATCCTCCCAGCCCCTTTCTCATAACTCCAGCTGCCAGGTGAGTCTTCTTTTCAACTGCTACTTCCAATACAGGATTTTCTGAAGCAACATGTTGCTCTGTGGCACTTTCAAGATTCTTATTGTTAAAATTTACTATAAGAAAACAAAATACAGCTTTTGATACCCTCTGCTTGCCTTGAACCCAGTAAAATGCAGTAAAAATAAAAAAAGCCATAAAATGAAAGAGATCTAAGGCTTCCCGCCACCCCCTGCCTGCTTTTTAACTCAAACTCATTGCCTGCTATCATGTCCCAGCTTTTTTTCTCCCTTCTCTTTTGTTTGTGACTGCAAATCCAAATTTGCCAAGCTGGACATTTATATTTTATGGAGTGAAAGAAACAAACTGTCCAACAAAAATGCCACTCTCCTGCTGAAACTGTTGACACGTTGTTTGTTGTTCACAGCTGAAGACTCTACATTACTTGTGCTTGCAAGGTCAGCGAGTGACACAAAAACATTGGAAATATAGAGTTAAAAATGTCAGTCTGGGTGTAAAAAGGCCCTGTCACCCTCCTGTATATGATCTGATAAATATTCCACTAAATGTTTACGGCGCAAGTCCATCGAAGTTAAAACTATACTTAATATTACAAACCCATGCTAAGAAGATACACCCAGAGAGGCCCTTGATAACATTATGCACTGTTACCCTTAAGACATGAAGGGAAGGGCATACATTAGTCATTTAATGTGTCTTTTAGGTGCTCAATGAACCTTCAGCTGAAGCAAAATGTTTAAAGCCCCGATCCCTCACTGGGACGACTGGGATGAGCAAAGAGTATAGAACCCAGCGTCATAGAAGAGTGCCAGAGCCCTGCTAGTTTGCCCCTACAAAAAGCGCCTCTGGGTGCATTCAGACAGAAATGATCTGCAACTAATGCCTTGGAAGGAGAACTCATGGGTCTGCCCTTCCTAGGATCAAACTCGGGCTTGTTTGTAACGTAACCATCTAGGACTGACTAGGTAAAAAATAAAAATACTAATCTGTCCCACTCATTCATTTTGATTCTCTGTGTTCAGCCTATTTGCATTATATTTTTAACACCCCTGTCAGCATAACTTTTGAGAATGACTTTTTTCAGTGTGGTCATACCCTATTAACTCTCATGTACATCAGAGAGGTTTAGGAGTTCAAAAGAAGTAGGTGGCATTAAAAAGATAAGGAAACGCCATTCCACTGTAGTCAGAGTGAGGTGCTGCTTACCCAGGAGGGACAGCAGACATCTTGGTCTGGGCCCTATCTCTGAAGCCAGTAGCCAACACTGAACATGCATCACTTGCAGGCATCAGTTCAGCTGAAATTTTTCTGATCTTTAGGTTATATTTGAAGACTCTGTGACTGAGACTGGGAAGGCTTTGTGATGGCCATGGCAGAAAGAGTGCCCTTCATGGTCTTTTCTGCATTATGAGTGCATAAAGCTGTACCAGGCCTACAAGCTTTAACTATAAACCGTTAAATCAACTAGCTTAGCTGAATAAGGACAGACAGGAATAAAGTATTCTGACATTTCTTTATTGCAATGTACCCTATGGGAATCGTTCTACTGCTTCCATTGCAGACACTTCCTCAGTTTAACTTTTTCCTATACCTCAAAGTCACATGCCACCTGGTGAACCTAAAAACCATCATAATCCATCTTTTTCAAAAAATCACTTCACTGTACACACCGCCCCACAGTCCCTTACTGATGGGCTGTCATAACTGGAAAAGCAGCAGGACACTGGGGACAGACAGTACAGTGTTGTTGCTTGTATGTTTATGCTTCACGACTAAAATAATGTAGCATAAACATTTTAAAATATTTTCTTCCTTTACTTTGAAAGGCTGCTTCAGCATAATTTCCAAGCTATTTCTTCTCACAGGCAAATATTGCCCTTTAAAACGCAGCTACTTTTAAGAACAGTTAGCAGCTTGTTTAAGCTATAAAGATATTACAGATGTACCAGCATGATGTGAAAGAGTGGTAATTAAGACACAATGTGGCACCTTAACTGAACCAAACAGCAAATAAGAATGTCTGCTTAGACTTGAACTGGATTGTATTTAGTAACTTCAGACATCATGGCCTCTTGCTCCCCTGGATGCCCACCTCGATGGTTAGCATGGGCAGAGCTGGGTCAAGTTCACTGAGAAATATGACAAAGTGCTACCATAAGGGGTTTGAACAGCAATTACACCAACCTTTTCCTTACTGTACATTGAACCAGATGCTAGCATGTGCATGCAGGATTTGATTTTCAGTAACTTGAAATGAAGAACAGGATGGGGGCAGAGCATAGGCCAGAAGCATTAGTGGCACTCTCGCCATGTTTTGCAGGTTATTTCTGTTTTCATCCTAGGATCACAAAGAGCTTCACAAAGAAGGCCAGAATCATCATTTTGTTGAAGTCAACTATATTCATAACGTTTGCTTTCTCTGTTCAGGTGCAGCATTCCTGCAGAATCAGAATTAGAAGTGAGGACCTTTCTTTTGCTGTATCAGTCACGCCAGGCCAGGCGAGACTCTGGGACTGGAGTACAGCTGGCAGGAGGGACAGGGCCAGCTATATTTAACAGCTGGACTTTTTTCTCTTCTTTCAGGCCGGGAGTGCCTCCCTCATGCATGGGACTCTTGAGTAGGACTGGAAAACATGGCTCGGGTGTGATCACATCAGAATGCCAGAAACACTTGCAATTTGGTAGTTCAGAGTGGGTCATATACTTGTTATACATTTCCATGATACCCTGTTTTCTTAATCACTTTGCATGCATGGCTATGCCTAACCAAAAAAAACCCAACCCTGACATATCTTCATTGCTGAAGGAAGCAATGAAATGGTAAATTATCAAAAAAAATATTAATTTGTTGCATTTTTGCAACCGAACAGCTAGATAATATACTTTTCACAGAGTTACGACACCAGAAGCCTGCAGCATCTTTGGGCATCATATTGGTATGAAATAACACCTATCTTTCTTCTAGTGTAGTCAAGGCTATGAATCATGCATATGTTTTAAAATTTCAGGTTCTAGTATTCAGATTTAACAGCTTGGTAATCATACTGTTAAATGTGTTTACTTATGGTAAGTTCAAAATGACTTGCAACTTTAAATCTGTGAAGCTAATTACATGAAGAGCAAATGAACATATTTATTTCTAAGAGCACAGATTAAACCCTAAGTAATAAAAGCCAAATGTGGAGGATCTCACTGAGACTCACACTGAAATCAATGACAATTTTGCTGGAGGTACAATAGGGGAGACAATGGGGAAGGTTACAAAAACATAATAAAGGAAGGAGCCCTCATATTGTTTTAGAAATGCTGATGTCTGTGAAATAATAAAAGCTATTGATAATGTACTGTAAAAATAACATGGAGTAATTTAACTAATGCCTTCAGTCTTCTTTTTTTCTGCAGAGCCAATGGAAAGCAACATTGGCCACAAGGGTACCTTAGCTTGGAGGCAATGGTTCATTTTTCTAAGAGCAGCATGCTATTTGCTTGAATCTGTTCATTATTCAGCTTTCCCTCAGACAGTTTATAAGCAGCCTCTTGTGACTCTCTTACAATCAAAATTCAATCAGTTGTGCTGGATCTCACTGCTGAAACCACTTGGGGGAACATTTGTGGCCACAGAGACTTGAATGCAGGATATGAAGGCATATACTGCTTGGTCCAGACTGGATGTGTATCCTCAGGGACTCTTTGCTCTTTATGTGTTTGATAAGTGTGATTCTTTGACTTTTTAATGATATTTGTGAATTCAAACATTGTTTTAGTGGATATCTTTTTAAACTGCATATACTTGTAATGCTGCAGTGACTGTTCCCACTTGTAAACCCATTTACTAGAATATTCATGGCTGCAAACATCTGAATGCAGGTAAAGCCATTTCATTTTTAAAAGGCATTTTCCCAGGTCTTCCATTCAGTAATTTGTCGATGAATAAGCACCAAAATGTTTGGTATCCTACAGATGGGAAAACTAAAGTGATCAATCAGTAACTGATGCTGTTAATCTACACAAGTTTTGCATCCCACATTTGCTTTTGAACTTCCCAGCTTATGAGAGTGGTGAGTAAATTCCTCCTGCCCCTTCTTCTCCTTACATCCCTCTGCTGGGCAAGGCTCCAGGCCTGCACCACACTCGGATGGATGCACTGCTGTCATGCAAGGAAGGGCCTCAACTGTTAGGGAAAAGCTGATTCCTTTGGATGTGAGGGAAGGAAGGAAGACAGGGGCCATATCTCCAAAGGTGTGGTGGGTTGACCTTGGCTGGACACCAGGTGCCATCAAGCCGCTCTATCACTCCCCTCCTCAGGAGTGATAGAGAGGGAGGCTGGGAGAAAATAAGATGGGAAAAAAAACCCCTTGTGGGTCAAGATAAAGGCAGTTTAACAAAAAGCAAAAGCAAAGGCTGCACGTGGAAGCAAAAGGAAAACAAAGATTTTGTTCTCTACTTCCCATCAGCAGGCGATGTCCAGCCACTTCCTGGGAAGCAGGGCTTCGGTACACGTAGTGGTTGCTCTGGAAGACAAACGTAAATAATGGATGTCCCCGCTTCCTCCTCCTTTCTCTTAGCTTTTATTGCTGAGCCGATATCATATGGTATGTTATATCCCTTTGGTCAGTTTGGGTCAGCTGTCCTGGCTATGTCACCTCCCAAGATCTTGTCCACCCCCAGCCTACTGGTGAGGGGGGGGAATGTTGGAGAGAGGGCCCTGATGCTGTGGGAGCACTGCTCAGCAGTAGCCAAAACACTGGTGTGCTATCAACACCTTTCTAGCTACCCATACAAAGCACAGCACTCTGAGGGCTCCTATGGGGAAGATTAACTCCATCTCAGCCAGACACAATACATCATTAAAAAAATCTAATGCTGTATTAACCAATTCACGAGCTATTAACTCCATTCTTACTTCCTTTTTCAATATCTTATTTCCTTTCTTTTGCTTCAAAACCAACCAAATTAGACTGTTAAAATAGTAAATCTTCAAAATTATCTCTTTCTCCTGTTTGATTAATGGAAGTTCCTTCCTTGCTAGGAATCCTCGTTGTCTTTTGAAGGAACTAAGCAGAATACTTTATATGAAGATTTTTATTCTTCCATATAAATAGATTGTAGAAAACATAATATAATTTTTATGTCACTGATATTATTGCTCTGTGTTTCACAGTTGAATTGGCAAGAAACAGCAACTTATAGGTTTAATAGTGTAAGATGCTGTATACATTTCCAGACATATAAAAGCATACTAATAATAACAATAAATTGTAATGGTGAATGTAGACACATCACGTAGGCAGGACTGGATAAAGCATACTCCTCTAACTAGGGACAAGTTATTATCTCTAGACATTCAGATTAGTCATATCTGACTTCATCTCTTCTCCTGCAGGGTCACTATGTTCACTGAAATTAATCTGAATATCAGTCAGGCAGTCAGTGCTAGGATGACTTTTGCTTTCAAAGTTTTTTTCACACCCCTTGCCCCCAAATTAAAGAACTGAATGCATCCTATGGTGGTTCTGACTGAGGAAAGTTGTAACGTTGAGTAAATTTCCTCTCTTTTTAGTCCTCTTTCTTTGTCAACTTTGTACTAAGTTCTAGTTTGGCACAAACTTTACCACAGAGCTTGTAACACAACAGTGTTGAGTATTGATAACTTTTTCAAAATAAGACATAATTTATAAATATAATTTTCTTTCTTTTACATCGCTGGCCTCCATGGCATTACTGATGACCCTGATAAAATCATTAAGGGCCATATCAACTTTTTAAGAATTGTGTCATGCATCTCTGACAATGTTTTATTTTAATCCTACCATTCATCCTAGAAGGTTCCAGACCATTGCCATTGGCTAATCTCTCCCTATCACTGGAAAGTAGCCCTCTCTACAAAGTAAACTGTGCCAATCACTGCACTGTACAGCATTAGGAGAGGTGAGAGGAAAGCCAGCATTTTCTCCCCAAAGATTAAGGTTGATGACCCCCTCTTCTCATTAACTGTTACAGGAATTTTAATAACTATCTAGGAAACACAAGAGCTAAAATATTAAAATCTCTTAAAAGATCCTGCTTAATAGCTTGGAACTGAATGTCTCTAACCTTAGAGCAAGGCAGGCATGAGCTGGTCTTGCAGCAGTGTGAAAGCATGGCTTCAAGGAGATCTTCTGCTGGGCAAGGTGGGAGGAGAGCCGCTTTCTGTCCATACCACTTGCTGATTAACGCATTTGTATTTTTGCCATGTCATCTTCAGCTCTATCCCTACCCCTTCATTTTGTTCACTTGCTGTGTCTCAGCTTTACAGTGGTCAAATTTCTTTGGTTCTGTGTGACATTTTGTGCAAGTTACTTTAAAGTTAGTTTGATTATTTGGAAAAAAGCAAATCTGAAACAGTCAACATCTCTGATGCACACACAGCTGAGGAGAGAGGGCAAGAAGCCCTGCAGAAGCTAACAGCCTTGGCCAAGGGAGTCATTTGTGTGGGTGGGCAGATGCCTTAACGTAAGGGTATCTGTCTGATCTCCTGTGGCAAGAAGGTCATTCAGGTAGAAGGGGGTCATTATAAGAAAAGGGAACCAAAAGGTAGTGTTAATTAAGTACACATTCATCTGTTTCTGCTGTGATCCCTGCCTGAGAGGAGTGCTGGCCATTCCCAGCAGGTGAGGCTGCCTCATGGCAAGCTCAGCCAGGAGCTTTGGCATGCATCCCAGCTGGGTGGAGCCCAACCAGCAGAAAGTGGCCCCAAAACAGCCCTGCTGTGTGAGAAACCTGACCAGAGCATCTCCAGGAAATTGTCCATGGCCACCAGGTCAATGGCATTACAAATGGTAGAAAGTGTCATTGTGGGTACATATGTGGGTCCTGGTTCTTTGCCACACAGTGGTCCAGAACCAGCCACAATGGGAATCCTGTTCTCTCAGCTGGGGCATCAGGCATAACTTGAAGCAATTTTCATAATTTTATTTTTATTTGCTTTCTTAACTACTTGTTCAATGAGGCCCTTGTGCTGCTTTATGTGTCTGAGATACCGTAGGCTGAGTGCAGAGAGCTACAGATAAGGACATACAGATAAGGACACTTCCTCTGTGTGAACTTCCCTTTAAGAGGAATGTTTTTCCCCTCTTATTGACTTTTAGATTGCAGAATTGGAGAATGAAGAAATTATTCTTTTGGCCACGCCTGCCTTCCACACATATTTACCAATACCTGAATACATATTTTAAAAAACATGCTGTGGCAAAATTTAACTGTTTTTTCCTTTGGTGGTTGTGAAAATCGTCAAGCTTGCTCTTTTTGACCATGGATGATGCCATGAACTTTATTACTAGCAAGTATCTGTTTCATGCTACAAAAGCAAAGCAGCTCACACAGCCCCCTATGCAATCATGCTAACCATGCCTTGAAAATTTATATCAGACAGAAAAAAAAAAGGCGAAGATAGCCTAGAAAAGGAAAGGTGTATGAGAGAAGATGCAGAAGATGATTTATTGTTATGATTATTTTATGTAAAACAAAGGCTACTTCTACTCTTGTGTTCATAAGAGAGTTCCAGCAGCATATTAGAAATTTCCGAAATCTCTTATAGCTGATGCGGGGCTGAACTCATCTCACATATCCTTAACAGCCTATCACTTCTACTCTTAAAGAAGTGAATGAAGTCAGGAAGAGAAATGGAGAACAGAGAGTTCTACACACTGGAATTTTTTCAGTGCAAGAACTAACTTGTTAGTGCTCTTCACCTGTATTCCTGTTGTGCCCAGCAAGGCAGGTCCTACTACCAATTAGAGCCCATGGGTGGCTGCTGTAAGAGAATGGCAGAACAATAGAAAATGATAATAGCACAGGGCCAAGGAAGGGCACTAGGGGAAAGAAAGAGAAGTGAAAGAAATTACTTCTGAGGAAGATGCTAGAGGAACAGCAGGAGGGTGCTTAGCACTGCTTTTCCCGTGTGCCATTTTTGGTGCAGGGGATAAAATAGTAATGCCTATTTATCGGTTTCTCTTTCTTCCTATGCAGACTAAATCTCTAAACAGCCAAATTATTTCTTTAGCAAACAGTTAGAGGTCTGCACAGATTTGACATTAAGCAACTAATCTTTAATTCCTATTATGACCATATGCAAAATTTTGTCTAGCCTACAGTTTGGCCTTGCATAGGCTAGATAGCTGTGTGAGTATCTGCTGGTGCTATAACTTCTGCCACAGTGATTCAGAAAGAAAAAGGAAAAAAGAAGAAACACTATAATGCTGCAGCATCACATCTGAGTCTTTTCTTCCTTGCTTATACTCATTACCCTCCTGTTGTATTCACGTAAGTCATAAATGAACACAGTGCCTGATACTCACTTATGCCACTGTCGTGCAGACAACTAAGCCTTAAAATACGTTCATTTGTTGAACATGGCATGACACCACAAATAGCAATTATGGTACTAATTTCAGAAAAGATCACACAGCAAGCACTAGCCTACAGCAACAAAGCATTTCATTTCCTAGTATCTTTTTTTCCAGTACAAGCTATACTAAATGACCTAAATTAAAAGCTCCTGATGAAAGAAAAAGTAAAACAAGAACCCTAGACAATTCAAACAGAACACGTGAGCTATTTAAAGGCTGGAAAAACAAAACCCAAAGCAAATGGCACCATATTGAGCAATGTGAAACCAGGTTGTTTTACTTCAAATGGCACTCAACTGATCCTTCTGTTTGCTTGTTCTGGGTTTGCAAATTGCCTTAGTTGCACGTGGTTTCACATTAGGGTCATCAATCTCTCTTCTTAAAGTCTTCTTTTATCATTTATGGCATTTGATGTGATTATTTTATCTCTTCTTTTTCTCTGTTTATTGGACTGGGAGTGGGAGGAACAGAAGAGAAGTTAGGCTCCATAACACCTCTTCATCATTTTTTACATGGGACAAAGATACTTCATCTTGCCCAGACAGACAGAACATGAAAATTTCTGAGTATGAGGTCCAGATACAAAGAACAAAAACCCACAACCCATGTATTTCTAATCAGTGATTTGTAGATTTTATCAGCAACTCCTGCAAGCCAATTGGCATTCACTTAAAGTTTGTCTTCTTAGGAAACTGAATTGGAAGCTTAAAATCAGCTTTCAGTTCTGCTTTTAAGTACCTGTTACCTGTAAATTTAAAATCAATCCTTCTTTTTCTCAAGCACTGATGAACCTGCATAGCGAAGCTGTAAAGTAAAACATGATGGTTTTTTCCTTGGAACTGCGCCACTTGAGAAGTGCTAATGGCAGAACATGAAAAGAAAATTTAGATTGTCAACATGGTCTCGCTTTTAGGATGTGAAACAACACCTAAGAAGTGGAAGAGCTGATTTTCATTGAAGTGTTATTGGACCAGCATGAAATAATCTACTTAAAGGGAAGAAGAGTTTTGTCTGAGATCAAGGCTCATCTATGATCTAACAATGATTTATTAAGCTCTTATTAGAGATTTCTTGACCTGTCTGTATCCAGTGCCTACTGTCTTTCTGAAGTTGTTTTAAGCAGCATTTCAGGTTCAAGTAAAATTTATCAGCAGATACCATAAATTCACACAATTCTTTTTCACAAGTTTGATGATCCTATCATATGTGATCAGCAAAGCCCTTTTTTGAGACGGAGAAAGGGAGAAACAGAATTATAGTGACAACCTGATCCAGCTGAGGAAAAAAAGTGTAATCAGATAAAAAAGTAATTTTCTCTGACTGCCTTAGTATTTTTATCTGTGTTGTGGTGGCCTTGTATAGTTTTGCTTTGTGTAACAGTCCCAGTTTTGGGGCTATCTTAAAAATAATGTGATCAAAAATAGGAAATAAAGTAAGTCCCTATTGCATAAGGAAACTTCCTTTCCCTTCCCGACTCCTATTAAATAAGTGTCTAGAAATGCTGTCTTTCTCTTTCCATAGCTTTTTTAAAAGCTTTGGGAATGTTACATTTTCAGTCATGTAAATTAGTAATAGTTAGGCACTCACAGGCACTCATTTACTGACCTGGCTTGCTGTCTTGGCAGGTTTGCTGCTGCTGAGAGCTCTGATCTGGGATGTTGTTGAGGCTTGCCCATTGCTATTACATGGCGCTCACCCACATGGACACCAGCGATACTGCTGATGGAGATCTGGAGCATATCAGGAGTTACTACATGGCTCTGGGGGGTGATAAATGGGTCCCTAGGTCCATTCAGGCCTTTTTATGGTTTCCAGTGTGTCTCCACACTAGACCTTTGAAGGGAATGGGTAAAAAGATGTGGACATCAGTGGCTCGAAACTCCACACCACCTCACCCATTTGAATTTTACTTTCTTCACTTAATGGAAGTGAATAACTCAGAGAGGAGGGCACTGGGACTGTAAGAACATAACAATGTCATGCAAGTTGCATTCTTCCTTCTCTTCTGAACAGATCTGAGTTTTTGATTGCAGTGGATTGTTAAAGAATGTATGTCAAAACCCCTCAAAAGGGGTTGAGAAAAATATGGGAATGAAAAGTTAGCGTCTGGAACAAGTTCATAATATCAATACTCCATAGCACAGTAGACAGAACTAAGAGTGCCAGCTTTTTATAGTTTTGTAAATAAATCCTTTTTAATGTAATCTTTGTGAACATTTTGGGAAGGCAAATACTCCCGCAGAATGAATTACAAGTTTTTTGTGTGAGCTACGCATAGGCCCGTTTTTATTGTTTGCCTTCTACCTCACTTTCTCTTCACTTCTGTAGCAAAATAAGAAAAAGAAAAGAGGCATTGGCAGAAAAAGCAAGGAGAAATGGTAGAGAAACAACCTCCTTCTTCCCTCCAAATTTCATAAAGTGACTGGTTGCTATCTGAAATGCAAGATGTATATACAACCCTATTTAGAGAAATTGCTGAAGCCATGGCATATAAGAACCTTGATCACAAATTAAAACATGATTATCCCTTTGTTGTGCATCATTTCACAGGTGGAGTTCAGTGAAAATCTAATACTTCACGTTCCTGCTTTGCATTCACACACATACTCTATTCCTTTCCTTTTCACCCTCCTTATGCAACTATGCATAAAAAAGCAAGAGCAAAATTTCCCCAAACTGAAAAGAAGGGGGCAGTTGGATAATACCAGTTCTCCATATTTGAAACCACATTGACTGCTACTTGCAGAAACACTGTGGAAGATGGTTAATCCATCATTGCTTTATAACACCAGAGAGAGTTCCCTGCAGGAAAAGTATCTCCTGGAAAAAGTGTGCAATGCCATAAATGGCGATGTTAGATTTAGACATCAAGGGATGATATACAGCGGCACTTCTGAAAAATCAAATAATACTTCTGATACTGTTCTACTGCAAGACTAGAGGCCGGCTTTTGCCACTAGCACAGTGCATATACTACTAAAAATGTATGCTGCAAGGATTTTCTTATTGTCTATAAAATTGATTTTTTAGATAAAAATTAAGAGACAGACCAGTGGATTCTGATGTGTCTGTGACACCATTGACTTTCTCCAAAAGCTCTATTTATGCCCAGTTATGAAAAGTCTTTGATAATCTGCACATATTTCTGCACTTTATTATATAGCAGTGCTAGCACAATCATTTAAAAAAAAATCCATATTACAATGCTTGCAAAAAAGGATAAGGCTTGAATACAGTTTGATGGACTATTTATTATAGAGAAATCCACATACAGCTAAAAAGTTCTGTTCATTCAAGTATTTAGATTCAGTTTTGCATTCTGGAGCTGTATTCATAAGTGTTTTTCTTTCTGTTCTTCTGCCTGTATTTTTCTTTAATGACTGGTAAAAAAGTCATAGGAAGGCGCCTTCAAATAATACCGTCAATTTTCCTTTAGCAGAAGTAATGACTTGCACATCTGAAACATTTTCAAAACCTTAACCTAAGCCAATACAGGTAAGACCTCTCAAGAAAATACTGAAGAAGCCACAGTGAAATAGTAGTCTGGACAACCAGATATTAATCATTACTGTCTCTTCCCTCTATTCAAGCAATATTCTGAGGAGGTTTATGAGCATTCAATGCAATTACTTTCTGGACTGGTTATCAATCAATAGACATTGCAATGCCCTCTTTCTATAGACTCCTGAGGTACCTCTCCAGTATCCTCAGATACTTCTCTCACTGAAGGAAAAAAAATACTCCTATGTTTAATTCATCTTGGGCTGTCTGCATAAGACCAACATGCACTGTAAAAAAAAAAAAAAAAAAACCAAACCCAAATCCACTCCCATACTAGAGCTTTGCATTGCCAAATATCTCACTTGCTTTTTGTCTTCTGAACAGGCAAAGGAAGGCCAGCAGCCAGCTCTAAGAAATGCCTTATTTCAGTCTTGCTAATTCCAGGTGTTCCAAGTTATAAATTTGTACATTCCTATGGCCACATGCCCTTATTGCCTTCAAAAGGAAAATGTGATTATTTTAGGTATATTAGTAACTTTCTGGTCTTTCTGTTTCCCTTTGCACACTGAAATGTGTTCTCACTTTCCAGTTTCCTTCCAGACTCATGATGTTTGGAAATTTTTATTTTTATAAATGAGATTCTCATATCCACATGATCCAGGAGGTACAATATCAAAGCAAAAAGTGAAGCCATAAAATTCAGTAAAATCGGTGGTCAATCACAATACTGTCAATCAAACAGTGGATATGCTTACAAAACTAAGTAGTGTGATTTCCCAAATGAACTGAGGTGAACCAAAAAAGTGTGCTATAAATCTCTGGTGCTTTTAGGAATAATATGTCTGATCTGATTGCACTGTTAAGTGTTGCAGAGCCCTTTGCCAAAATGAACGGAGTTAAATGAAAGGCGGCTGTGCAGGATTACCTAAGTGCACCCCTAGGGAAGGTAAAACAATAGACTCCACAAGGAGCATTCCTATATGTCTAATAACCAATGTTTATAACCACGGAGAAGGTCTCAGTCTTGCCCTGTGGCAGTCCTGATTTACCTGAGAGAAAGAAGGTCAAAGTGATCTGTCAAAAATGGGCTCTGCAGAGAAGAGGAGGCTGCAGGTGTAATCCAGAAGGCTGCAGAGGTTTTGCCAGGGGAAGCAGTGGCAAGCTTGGGGAGACAGAGGTGGGACAAGGCAAACCTGTCTCAGCTGTTGCTATGGAGTTCAGCTTCGGAAAAAGAAATTATTAACCTTGGTCTTCCACTTCATGCTGATTTTATTGTGCTGTGTTTCAAAGAAGCTGCCTATGCCACCTGGCCGATTGTCATAGCTCCAAAAGGAGGACCTGCAGCTGAGGCTGGACCAGCTGGACTCATCGTGGCTGGCAGCTGCAGGTGGGGAGGAAGGAAGGTGCAGCCCAGCCCTGGATCGGACAGTAAGGGGAGAGGAGGTTCAAGGCCCACAGCCAGTGAAGGTAGAGGGATGCACTCTTGTCACGGGACAGGTGTGTTTGATGACACTCAAGGAGCAACATGCAACAACCACTGCACTTCCCCTGTTGCCAGATATTCAAAAGTTTCGCAGATTACAATGTTTAACTTCCCTTCAAATATGAAGTTGCCAAACTCTTTTTGCTGATGCTCAGGTGAAACAGAGGAAAGGGCCAGGAAAGCTGTTCTTCAATGGGGATTCAATAAAACATTTCTTTACCCTTCAAGTAGCCTAAACGGAGTCTCCTCCACAAGGTGCCCTGTAGCCATCAGAGCCTAGCAAGTACAGATGCAGAGACACTGTGAAGTTCAACATAGACAGAAGTGACCTGAAAAGAAATTGAATTTTCAAGTGACAATATTCACTAAGGATACAAAAATCAACTTCAAGGTAGTTAAAGAGCAGCAGAGGAATCGCATAGAATGGTGATTTAAAAAAAAAGGCAGATGGCATTCAATATAAATAAAGTGAAGTACATGTAAAACAAAGTAACTCCAACAGTGCATATACAATGATAGGTCCTCAAGAAAGAAATAGTCATTTCATGGAGACATAGATGGTACAGATGGTTCTCTAAATATATCTCATTGCTGCACATTGACCAAAACATGAGCACAGCCTCAGAAAATTTTAGGAAAGCATGGAGAACAAAACCAGAGGGCACTGCTATGCTAGTCTTCGCATTGTTGGAGAGAGGAAGTGCAGCTTAGAGGGGTGGTGACTGGAGGGTGATGTGATAAAAGTCTATAAGCTTGTAGGTGATACAGGCAAAGTGACTATGGAATTTAAAAAAAGTCACAAGAGCCAGGGAGCACCAGTGAAATTACAATGTAATTACCAAATAATTTCTGAAAATAATCAGAAGCTTGATATGCAACCCAACACAGATACCTTTCTGCTCTGCAGCCTTCCCATACTTGAAGCTTACCAACCATCTATAGAAAAATAGCTCTGCAAGACAGGAAGCCGCACCTCTCCCTGCAGGCATAGATGTGTGCCTGGCCTTGAAGTCAGTGTTTTCACCAGAGGTTTGCCAGGTAACCCAGGGTAATGGGTGTGGGTTCAGAATGACTATCTCCCAGGGCAATTGGTTCTGGTCCTCAGCCTCATGCACCTACCCTCCAGCACTCCTGGGAAGGGAGAAGGTGTAGGGAAAGAAAAGGATGCTGAAACAACCTGCTGGAGATCCAGGAAATTAATAATAGTTGGGATATCTTTCTTCTAGCTGTTCTCTTCTAGACAGAAAGGCTAGCTCCGTGCTGTCTGCCTTCTCAGGCGATGTAGAAGCAGACTGTACAAAAGTTCCTTGGGGTTTTTTTTTGGAGGTACTTTCACCTTCCCAAGCAGGAGGGTGGGAGAAACTTGGCACAACATTCCCAGTGTTTACCAGGGCAAATTTTCACATACTTTTAGTCTCAATGAATATCAGCATCAGATTCCTTTGCTAAGAAACAAAGGACTGTCATTGTGTTTGTATAATCCATCTGATTTGCAAAAATCATTCTCTATATGCTGAAAAACATTTGGTTTTCCAACATACAACTGAACACAAAGAAGTGTCTGATTTAAGATCTAAGATGGGATTTTTCAAATGTAGTTTTGCTACAGTTTAACTACTTTAAGAATTATATTAAGTTTCCTATTAATAACATCTACCTTTAAAATGTCAATTTTACCTATATGTAGAAGTCATTTCTCTTCTCCTTAAGCTGTAGAAAATCAGCAATACTAAGCAAGAAATAAAAAGGGTTTAATAATCATGATGCCTAAATACAAACAAAAATCCTAAATCAGAGGTCAGAATAAAACTTGTCTATGGGGCAAATAAACATAGAATCACAAAAACATAGAATAATTTGGGTTGGAAGGGATCTCTAAAGAACATGTGGAGCAATACTCTGCTCAGGGCTACCTTCTCACCTAGCACTGGTTTTCAGGGCTGTGCTCTAGTGCCCTGATCATCTCGCTTAACATCACCAATCACTCAGGAGAACTGTACCGATACTAATAGATTTTATTTTATTTTTTTTATTTTGGGTAGGGTAGATGACAGTCAGTATAAATAAAGTGAAGCAGATGGAAAATGAAATAACTCCAATACTTACACAACGATAGGTATGTAAATACCTCAGTACAGTGGTAGGTACCTAAGCCAAGTGGATGTAACTTGATTCTCTCATCCCCTCTCTGAACAGAAACTTTAGGACAGAATCTTAAATGGGATAAGTAGCACATGGTTTTTTTTCCAACGAAGCTTTCCAAAAGCACTAAAGCCTGGACAAATTCCAGTCTCTCTGAAATGTCCAATAGCTTCCCACTGGAGTACAATACCGGATAGCACTGAGCATTCAGCAATATTTCGGTAGGGGGAAGAATATCTTCACATTTTATAAAGGATCCATTTTGTAACTGTAATAAAAGTCTTTGCTATATACCAATAATTATTGCACAAATTGCCACACGTGTTTACTTTTAGGCTATCATTTACTATTAAATATGCATATGAGGTGACTACAGAGAAACACACTCTTTTAAAGCAATGCTGTACAGAATAACTGCATCTTCAGAAATGATCAACAGAATGTTAAATGCTATCATTTAATGCAGTGAATATCCAAATCCAAACATATGTTAGCACTTATTGATATCAATTTAATTATTTCCAAATGAAATGACAATAATTTCAGAAAAGACCATTTTAAAAGAGAGAAACTATAGCAGTAGAAACGCTGAAAACAGAGCTCTGCCAGCTCGAATGCAAATCTCTCTGTCTCACAAGGCAGGAGAGAGCGATGGGATAAAGCTGTGTCATGCAGCCTGCCTGTACAGAAATGCTAACATGGCCGAGGCAGACAGACATACTTTGCCACTGCTCACATAAGGCCGTTAGGCTATAGTATCTGTAGTTAACCCATCCCAGAAGGAAGGGCAAACATTCACAAACATCAGAGCCTTCAAGTTATTTCTTACTTCGCTCGATGAACAGAAACGTGGGGCACTCCCCGCCTCCCACCACATAACCACTGATTAGGAGTGGAAGGCAAGGCTGAAATCTGGCCGCAGCACCCCTGCCTCCATGCCGAGCCATGCCCACGCAGGTGACACAGCCCCAGCCCATGCTGCACATGTACGCACTGCCATACCCACGCTCGGAGCTCAGCAAAGCTCTGCTCCTTACAGCAAAGCTCTGCTCCCTACAGCAAAGCTCTGCTCCCTACAGCAAAGCTCTGCTCCCTACAGCAAAACTCTGCTCCCTACAGCAAAACTCTGCTCCCTACTCTGCTCACCTCCGATTTACCCATCGTGCTGTTCCCCCTGACCACTGACAGAGATCCCATAATTAAAAGAGCCTCTCAGATCAGTCATTTCATCTGAAGGCATTCAGCGGTCAATATTTACAGCTGAGGTTGCAGTGGTATTTGTTTGGCATTCACTGTAATAAGAGGTGATATTTAACGCTCTATTGATCACTGCAGCAACAGGTCTCATTCTGAGGAGAGGAACAGTATCCTGTTTCACTGCATTCGGCCGAGTTTGAACATTGTGGCCTTAATGCTCAAATACACAGATCCACTGGTGTGTGTAATACACTGAATATAGCAGATCAGCCTTGCTGCAGTGAAACTGGAAAAAGTATACTCTTCAGGAAGGAAAGAGGATGAAATTAAAGACCTGATTTTGTTTATCTCCACTGATACGGCATGAAATTTACCATGTCTACCTACTAATATGGGTTCATTCTTATTACACTGAACTAATTTAGGGCCTCATCCTTAGTCCCGATATCAGTGGGAGGGTTTTCATTAGTCTCAGCGAGCACTAAATCCGCAGTTCCCACTGTGCTTTTCTCTGCCAGAAAAAACCAGTTGCAGATATTAGACATTCTGCAGGGGAGGCCGGCGGGGCTCGGCACAGCGTCTCTTGTGATCAGCTGAATATGAGAGAGCAGTTCAGCTTATAAAAATAACCTCGCTGTAACACAAGGATCATTTTGTGCGCGTGTAAGCTTCAAGACAGCAAAGTCAACCTTCATCTGAAACCATGAGAAAGGAAGATTTTCAGAAATGAATAAGGGAGTTCTGCAGGATTTTCCATGAGAAACAGCTAACTGTCTTTGCAAATGTACCCCCAGAAGTATATGCTACTTTTTCCATTCTCTTTCCCCTCCCTAAGCTTCCCCTTTTGATCAAATTAATCAGCCGTTTTACTAACAAGCAGCTGTGGAAAGTATCCTTATGTTCATTTTCAGTATTAGTCGAATCAAATGAATTAGTTTTAACTTTCTCTCCTCCACAACCCTATCAAGTTCTTTTTCAAAAATATTTTTATCTTTAGCATCTGTCTCATTATGTTTAAAATGATCTGTTCTTATCCATTAGAATTTTATAATGGGGGTCTTACATGTATGCTTGTTTAGAAGTCAGTCATATAAACAAGGCTCTGAAATATTAAATGGGACTAGATGTGACCCGACAGTGTCAAACTGCCAATTTCTGTCTTGAGCAAAGAGGTTTTGGTAAAGCAATGCATTTATGTGTCCTCCCAATTTGGAACAAAGCTGCTTCTTTGCACTTGTCAAGTTACAAAAACGTTCGGAAGGACTTCTCTCAAGCTCTGCTGATGTACACAACTGGAGTACCCAGAAGACGAAAGCAATTATTGTAAGAAAACTTAAAAGGTCTTATCGAACTGTAGAGCCGTTTTCCAAAAAGAAGAGGCAGACACATTACCAGAGTCATCTCAGTACAGACTGGACCAAGCATTTGAGAGTACCCACAAGCACCAAACTTACTTGATTGGGTGGCAAGTAAGGAAATAGCTTCATACTCCCAAGCCTTCACTATCTGCCTGTCAGTATAGTCCCATGTAAGTAAGCTTGGAGATGGATGCTATGATTATCAAATATTTAGAAAATTGTGAATGTACTTAAATTCATTGCACAATTTTCTTGTAACTGCCAATCAATACTAGCATTGCTCTTGGCAGTGAAGAGGGGTGGACAGGGGAAAGTTGCCTCCCAATAGACAACTAACACTTTCAGGTGTTTCATTGCCATCCGCCCTATTGCTAACTTTTTTCTGAAGATTTCTGTAGCACTGCAGAAAGAATACATTAGTCCTTTGAATATTACCACTGGTGGGTATATACCAGGGACACCCAGCTCTATTGACAAAGTTTCTATTTCAGCAAGGAGTTCTCAGTTTCCCTTGTGTCAACGCTGATAGCTCCTTCATGGCGATGGTCGTGACAGCCCTTACGTAGATTGATGAATAGGAGTTTGATGGATTAGTTGTCTAGTAAAATGTTAAATTATTCCTGAATGTCTTTGTGTGGAAGAAATCACCACTCCAGCAAGAGAGTAGGTTTCATCTATCACTCAGTCACTTTTCCTACAACTCCAAAGAAGATCGTCTGCAGACAAGAATAGATGCTGGGGAAGGAAGTTGGGGATTGACTGGTGGGCAGCCTTACCAGCTGGTTAGCGAGGGTGGGAAGGTGAAAATAAAACATTCTGAGGTTATTTTACCAAATATTGTTTCAAACTGAAAAGTCAAAATATTTCGTTTTCAGTTTGTCAAAGCAAATTATAAGTCCTTACTTTCCAACTTTGAATTCAGAAATATTTGAAGGCTCCATGAAATACTTGTTGGGAGAGGAGGGACAAGAGAAATTTGCTACACAATACTAGATATATTTTTTTACTCAGTTCTGTTTACTCCTGACAATAACGCATAGTTCAAAAGCAAGCTCATACATTAGCTAGGGACAGACTGAGGGTGAGATGACTCAAGAACAGAAAGCATTACTGCTGTTCTGCAGGCTTTTTAGAATAAAGGACTGGTCTCAATACATATAATTACTTGTTTACTTCAGTTAAAAAAAAAAAAAATGCAGTGGCACCTAAGATGGCCATGATCTGGAAGCTAACTACCATGTCACAGGATGTCTGTTCCAACTACCTGTTGGAAAGTACTGGAAGGGTAATGTTGAAGTGCTAACAAGTGTAGAGAATGTTATCAAACATCTGGTTACTTCTTTAGCCTATACGCAATGAAGAATGCTCACACAAAATAAGGACATAACACAAATGGTAACTGAGTCTAAAAGGGCAGGAAAAGTATATTATCAAAAAAGACTGTCAAGAAAAAAAAAAAAAAAGAAAGAAAAAATAGATTGTAGAATCACAGAACAGTTTGGGTTGGAAGGGACCTTTGAAGGCAGTCCAAAACCCCTGCCATGGCCAGGGACATCCTTCACTAGATCAGAAAATATAGATAAAATATTGGAATAGGGACAGAACACAAAGTTTTAGGATTTAATTTCTTCATGGGAAAATCTTGAAGGAACTGTCTCTTTCTGTACACTATTGCTGAAAAGTGAGCTTGGGAAAGTGTATATAAACTGGCAGAAAGGCGTAACCTTTCACATAACCATAACTACATAGAACATGCCTCCATGCATTATTTTGCAGTACAGATGCACCAAAAAAATAAATAAACTCATAATCTACTCTAAAACTGAAAGGGGGAAAAGTTGCCTCTTGGCTTTGAAGGTCTTTTACCCTAAACACTTTCCTAAGCATCCACTTTACAGAAAGCAGTCCCAGTACTGAAGATAGGAGCCCCTTCTAAGTTCAGATACACCTTTTGGATCTCCCAGAAGGCTACTGCTAAATGTTTTACCCTGTTATTCTTTTAAAACCCTCTCTTTTCCCCAGCAGTAGTACCTTTAGTATTTAAAAAATAAAAATATTGAAAAGAGTATGGAACAGGTAAGTCTTTACTATGCATGGCCCTACAGAGTAAGTAAACTAAACCCCCAAAAGTCCATGCCTGCTGATCAGCTATTATACTTAATTAGACAATTCACTCAGCTGGGCTGAGGAGGCTGATATGACCAGCTTCTCTACGATGAAATGGGCCATCTAATTATGCACTTTTATAGCTCATTATACCTCATTTTGAACCTGAAGCACAAATTAATTCAAGGGAATTCAGTGGCTGTGTTGAACTGGAGGCGATGTTTTTTAATCACGGAAGTCCTCATTGATATTTAAAATGCACATCTCTGAATCTATCTTAAATCAATATACCTTGACATTTAGCATTATTATTCTATTTTTAACATTTTTCTTCAGCCAGTTCTTTGAAGCTGCAGCCTGGTGGGTCCCTGTCGATGCAAGTGTGGTGTGAATATGCCTGGCTGCTGCAGAGACAAGCAGCCCCTGTCCCAAAGGGCAGCTATTTGTCACTTGGTGGCACTGGAGGAGCAAGGCCAAAGGGAAGGAGGGCACCGGGGAGTGAACCAGGCACCTCTCCGTGACTGTGCTGCTCCCAGACACTTCCATGTTAGTTCAGTGCTTGCACGATGGGAGGGGCAGGCATGCCCAAGAAGCCAACGGGGTGGCCAGCCGCCGCCTGGCCCTGCCACGTGCCAGGTTGGTGACCCCCATGGACTGTATCCCCAACAGGGGAGCGGCAGCCATCTACCCCAGGGCCAAGAGTAGGCTGAGAGCTTGAAGGGACTAATGGACATGGAGGAGGATTGCCCTGTATGGTTCCCCCGCCGTGCTCCTCCACACCACTGCAAGCTGAAATCAGGACCCCGCAGAGATCCAGGGCGAATCCCTCCAGACCCAGGGATTTTGGGTCCAGAGCTGCCTGGGGGTGGCCATCGGCTTCCTCCTCTGCCCGCACAGTGGGGCAGGGGCCGGGCTGCCTTTGCCGAGCAGCCCAAGATCTGCTTCTCTGCCAGCAAAGGGCCCACATCTCCCACGGGGGATAGAGTCCAGCAAAAGGAGGAGACCCACTACAGCTGCCCGGCTTGGGAGCGGGGCCGTACTGGGATGCCCGCTGCTGCACAGGTGGGTCCGGCCAGCTGCAACCCCCGCCTCCCGCTGGGCAGCCTGGGCCTCTCTCCTGGGCCCCACATTCGTTTGCTCCAGCAAAGTCGGGTGGTGCGTTCACATCAGGCAACCACCAACAGAACTGATTGTTGTGGTTTAACCCCAGGCGGCAACCAAGCACCACAGAGCTGCTCGCTCGCCCTCCCACCCCCCGTGGGATGGGGGAGAGAATCGGGGAAAAAAAAAAGTAAGACCCTTGGGTTGAGATAAAGGCAGTTTAATAGGACAGCAGAGGAAAAGAAAAAAGAAAATAAAAGAATAATAATAATAATAATAATATACAAAACAAGTGATGCACAATGCAATTGCTCACCACCTGCCGACCGATACCCAGACAGTCCCCGAGCAGCAATTGCTGCCCCCTGGCCAACCCCCCCCCAGTTTCTATACTGAGCATGGCGTCATATGGTATGGAATAGCCCTTTGGTCAGTTTGGGTCAGCTGTCCTGGCTGTGCCCCATCCCAGTTTCTTGTGCACCTGGCAGAGCATGGGAAGCTGAAAAGTCCTTGACTGGTGTCGGCAGTACCTAGCAACAACTAAACCATCAGCGTGTTATCAACATTCTTCTCCTACTAAATCCAAAGCACAGCGCTATGCCTGCTACTAGGAAGAAAATTAACTGTCCCAGCCGAAACCAGGACACTGACTGAACTCATTTCTATTTAGGTCCGTAGTAACAGAAAAATGGATTTTGCTCTCACACCCAAAGACGTAGCGATACCGCATCTAAATCACAGGTTTTTTTAGGACTGCGGGAAAAGATTTACTGAAAAATACATGAATGGATTGCCTTCCCATCAAGTCAATTAAATGTTTCAATGCGACCGAAAGCCCGCATTGATTTATTTACCCGTTCCAAACGCGCGCTTCACTTTGCCCAAGGCACGTAACAGTTCCATCACCCTTTCCTACATCGGCTGAACTAAAACGAAATCCGGTTTCCCGGCTCCGCCGGCAGCCCGCGGCGGCGGGAGGCGGGAGGCGCGCGCTGCCTGCCACCCAGCGGCCGCCGGCGGGAGAAGGCGCGTGCCTGCCCGCCGCCGCGTGGGCCGCCGGCGGAGCGGGGCCGCCCCCGCGCCCCGCGGGGTTTGGGGGCATTTTTAGTGGAATCTTTCATTCCCACGGACGCGTCAGGGCGGAGCGCGGGCAAGCGCCTGCGGGGCCGGGGGCGCCGAGGAGGCTGGAGCTGTGAGCGGGTATCCCGCTCCCGCGGCAGCTGCCTTTGGGGACCTACAGACGCTGTGTGGGCGCTCTTCTGTCACTGGTAAAAAAAAAAAAAAACACCCCCCCCAAACCCCCCAAACCCCCCAAAACAAACAAACAACCCCCCAAAAAACCCCCAAACAAACCAACCTCCGCACCAAAAAAAAGGCCAGTCAAATTCTTAAGAGGAAACTGTTACTTAAAAGTGTCTTCCATGCCTATAGATGTTGTATTTATCTATTTATGCCTTACGATTAATTAAATTTGTACTGCCTGTAATTAGAGAAATGAGTGGATTCAGTTTGCTGTGATATCTGGCTGGTTCTACAGATGAAGGAAAACAGTCGAATTCTTAAGCAGAAACTATCACTTAAAAGTGTCTTCCATGCCTATAGATGTTGTATTTACGTAGTCATGTCTTATGATTAATTAAATTTGTACTGCCCGTAATCAGAGCAATGAGTGGATTCAGTTTGCTGTAATATCTGGCTGGTTCTACAGATTAAAGAAGGCTAAAATGGCAAATGCGTCACCGTTAGAGCTCTGCGTGAGAGCATCTTCCCACAATCTTTTTTTTTGCCCTATAGCTAAACGCATTGCAGCCATTTGCAACCACCCTTGACTAGA
Source organism: Pelecanus crispus (assembly GCF_030463565.1). Taxonomy (NCBI): domain Eukaryota; kingdom Metazoa; phylum Chordata; class Aves; order Pelecaniformes; family Pelecanidae; genus Pelecanus; species Pelecanus crispus. Next base: position 119,814,758 of record NC_134643.1, read on the forward strand.
CACCAGCGGGGCCAGCCCATGGCAGCAAGCTCTGTGCGTTGCATGCAGATGCCTTGGACTAGAACTCATTACCTGCGTGCTGCCTATCTGTCCCGAGCGCTCCCCTGGACTTCCCTTTTCTACTCGTTGCTACGCAGAGAGTCTGCTAATGTATTTTTTTGGTTACAGGTCAAAATTACAAAATGCAATTGTGAGCAGATATTTCATTATAAGAACCCCAGGCAACGCTACAGGCTTGGGGAGGAGTGGCTGGAAAGCTGCCTGGCAGAAAAGGACCTGGGGGTGTTGGTCGACAGCCGGCTGAACATGAGCCAGCAGTGTGCCCAGGTGGCCAAGAAGGCCAACAGCATCCTGGCTTGTATCAGGAATAGTGTGGCCAGCAGGAGCAGGGAGGTGATTGTCCCCCTGTACTCGGCGCTGGTGAGGCCGCACCTGGAATACTGTGTCCAGTTTTGGGCCCCTCAATACAAGAAAGACATTGAGGTGCTGGAGCGTGTCCAGAGAAGGGCAACGAAGCTGGTGAAGGGTCTGGAGCACAGGCCTTATGAGGAGCGGCTGAGGGAACTGGGGTTGTTTAGTCTGGAGAAGAGGAGGCTGAGGGGAGACCTTATCGCTCTCTACAACTACCTGAAAGGAGGTTGTAGTGAGGTGGGTGTTGGGCTCTTCTCCCAAGTAGCTAGCGATAGGACGAGAGGAAATGGGCTCAAGCTGTGCCAGGGGAGGTTTAGGTTGGATATTAGGAAAAATTTCTTCACGGAAAGGGTAGTCAAGCATTGGAACAGGCTGCCCAGAGAGGTGGTGGAGTCACCATCCCTGGAGGTATTTAACAGACATGTAGATGTGGCACTTTGTGACATGGTTTAGTAGGCATGGTAGTGTTGGGTTGACGGTTGGATGGATGATCTTGAGGTCCTTTCCAACCTTAATGATTCCTAGTTTTTACTTTCATTAAAAAATAATCCAGCCACCAAGCCAGGAAGCATGAAATTTATTATTACTCTACCGTTAATTGGTTTAGTGGTAGACTTGGTAATGTTAGGTTAATGGTTGGACTTGATGATCTTGAAGACCTGGATCTAGGTCTTTTCCAACCTAAATGATTCTATGATTTGATGATTACTTTACATTAAAATAGTCAAAATGTACAGCTAGCTAGCAATTTGAGGGGCCAAGACGAAAATTAACCAGGAAAACCTAGGTGTCCACCTTGCAAGTAAAGCATTTTTTTCACATTTGATTTAAAAGCCGTGCTGCTACCATTAACTTCCCATGCAGCTACCTCAAATAGAGGCTGAAGAGCAACCAGCTCAGCAATTAGATGCCAATGAGCAGAAGTGAATAGAACATCTGCCTTCCTTGTCATATGCTTCATATTCATGGCCAGGGGTTTTGTGCTGTTTGTGCAGTCATTCAAGCAAATAATGAATCAAATTTCAATGCAGAGGAACCTTTTGCTTTATTTACAGTTTTACAAATCATGCAGGAGCTTTTCTTTTGATAAAATAAACATTGGATGCTGATGTTTACCAAATATCCTGTATTCAGATTATTTTGCTAAAAATAGCTGGAGAGAAAGAGCATCCATCGCTGGCAGTGATTAGTCTGACAAACCCCCTACTTGGCTACGGCAGGTGAAGCTGCCTCAGAAAGCCCAGATGAGCCTTTCACGACCTGCAAACCTCTCCACAGCAGCACCGTTGTTATTAACTGCACCCGAGACCAAGGTGCTACTGAATTAGGTGCTATACATAAACAGCCAACGATGGCCACGCTGCACTTTGATTGATTAGTTAAGTTCCCTCATCACTGCTGAGGGGAAACCAACCAACGTTTTCAAATTTGTTCAACCTGCTTTTGAGTAATGAGCTCGAGCCACTTAAGTTCTACTGAAGTTCATTGTAAGCGATAAATCTGCACTGGGTCTGAAAATTAATACAAAAAATCACCTGAATCCCTGTGCCTTAATCTAATCTTTGAGCAGTTTGTTTACTGTACAAAGTACAAAGAAGTACTCTGAAGCCAGAAAGAAAAGTGAAGGCATTCATTCCCTGTCTCACACCTGAACAAAGAGCCACCTGTAACTTTAGGGACTTGCAAGGTGCTTATCTACAATTCACAGATGTTTCATCAGTCTGACCTGGGTGAACAACTCACACCCTAGCTTCCATTAGTTAGTGAATAAATTACTTTATGCCACCTGGGCTTTTCTGTATTAGAGGTGTTGCTGCCTCCCTCACTGCTCATTTCCCAGCAATGTGGCCAACAAACATCACTGAGCAAAAGCACCCAGATGACAGGGACTGCCACAATGCCGTGGTACAGCCCTTGTTCTTTCCCCACTCCTTCTCTCTCGAAAAGAGAACAGGGTTGACTTTGGTTTTCTTTGATGTGTAAGTATCTATACCTACAAAACTAAGAACTCAGAGTGTCTGCTCAGTTGATTTCTATCCATTCTCAGTAAAAAAACCCCAACAATCAAACCCCCACAAAATATTCAGTGCTGTCTCAATGTCCTATTCTTCTCTTTCAGAGCTCTTGATATTCCCATCCAAAATAATATACACAATGTTGTTACTGGCTGCAGGTAAATAGCTGTAAAGAGAAGTCTAATAAAACACTGGTCAGATTTCTACAGATGTGTTTTTGCCTTTCAGATGAAACATATTTCTCAAGGCTCTGACTGTAAAAGTTAGAATCCTTTCAAGATGCACTTAAAACAACCAACCCCCCCCCCAAAAACTCACAACCCAAACCTCAGACAACCTAATTAAGGACCTGTACCTGACTTTCTTTTATCAGTTTCTGCTACTGTTGAGCTCAGGTTTCTCAGGCAACAGCAGAAGAAACCTCTGGATACAATCTCAGCAAACTGGCTGTTCTGGGAGAAGCCTGTCACTGCACCAGAAAGGAAAAGAAACAGGGAATGAAAATGAGTGCATGTGTGGGTATTTCTCAACAGATCCAAGAAGTCAGCACTTTTTTACTTTCTCATTTTTTCTCATCTTCCAGTTCTGTTTTCTTTCACAAACAGGCTCATAATGTCCTCCTTTTGAAAACTCTGCAGGTAGCTTCATCCAGCTTACAGCTAGCGAGACTATTAGTCTGTCACAATTAAAACAAAAAAATGATGATGCAGGACATTCCTTTGAAATCCATGAAACATATATGTCTCTGGGTGCTGTACTGCTTCCATCACATTCTTATCCTAGTGCCTACTACATGACATGGTTTGGCAGAAGCAAGTCAACCTCTGGCTTTTCTCAGCTAACACAGAATACATCATCGTTCTCCACAGATTCCTCAGCTTTGCGTTACTAACAAGCTTCCCCTCTGAAAGCTTACTCCTATCACATGCGTAATGTCTTCCACCTCACAGAGAATGGAGGTGGAAAATGTTGCATCTGTCAAGGGATAAAGACTCTTACTAGAATTCCCAAAAGAAAGAAGAAAAAAAAAACTTATGAGAAATTGGTAACACAGATCTATTCCCCCTGTTGTGTTCCCACCTGAAGAATTTGCTGCCCAAAGTAGAATGTTTTAACAGTGGCAAGTGGATGGTCCTGCCCTGACTTGTTAGTGATGCAACGAGCAACTCTCACATTAAATTTCTGAAGTGTGCAGAAAACCATAAAATGCATATACATCCTAGAGCAATGATTTTTTCAAGAGCCATTTACTTACCAAGGCTAACAGGTTATGGTAATAAACTATCATCTATTTATTCCTTAAATCTTTAAAAAAAAAAAAAATCCCCTTTTCTAAAATGCTGAAGCAAAGTATGTGATAAACATTTTCAAGTCATATTACAGAAATAAAGGCATGCACAATATTACTTATATGCAGATACAGAACCATGATGATCTATGATGGTAGGAAAGGCTTATTGGGAGAGGCCATATCTTTTACTAGAACAATAGAGAGCTGGAAAAAACCTGCACAGGCCTTCTTCAGGTTTGAAATGCATAAAAACCTTTGCAGTCCTGACTAGACTTGGCAAACTTCTACCAGCAAATTATTTATTTGTCGAGAAATGTAGTTTTAGGGCAGACAAAACTCTTTGCCAAATCTGAAGTATTCACCATGAGTTACAGCCAAGAAGAGAAAGAGCTGGAATGTCAGAAGGATTTATCTTACTTTTTCTGAAATGGAAACAGTGACCAAGCTCATAAACAAAAGCCCTGACACAGACACACGCACGCACATGCACACGGTCCACGTTCCATTCACAAAATGGCAGGCAATTGTCCGCAACGTAAAGCAGAGGGCAGCTGGGAAGTTTGGGCTCAAATGTCCTTCTCACATGTGGTACATCCAAGTTTTCCATATTCTAGAGAGCATCCTCACTGTCTTTTGACTGTTGTGAGGTACAGCTTTCTTGCTCGCACCAGTAACCCGTGTTATATTTTAACTTCACTAGATCAGTAAAGAGGACTGAGCCAAGGTCAGATTTTGTGTAGTCATATCCAAGAGTGGGGGGAAGTAAAAGGAAGAGGAAAAAAACCAAATTCCTTGCATTTCCATGTCACAGCTTTTAAAAAGAGAAATTGGCTTTAAAAATAGTAATAAAAAAGTAAAAGATTTTTTACAATTCAACTCTTAACGCCCTTACGTTCAAAATATTTTTCGACATGATATTCTAATATATGTGCAACCAAACACCCATATGCAACAGTATTTCTTGTTAAACTCAGCAATAAAGATTTATTTTTGAAAAGCATCCCATTTTCAAGCCAGTGTAGGATTTTGAGCATTTTCATATGATTGGAATCAAAAGGGAGCCAAGGTGAACTAAGAAACAGCATAAACAAAATAGATGCTTAGATGACATGATTTATTAAATGAGACTAAGTGATTTACTCTTTGCAATTTATAAAAAGGAAAACAATCACAACAACCTTACAAATCTTGATTTCTGGTGTATTTTTAATCTCAAGAGATAAATGCTGTACAAAATGAAATGAAATAAAAACATGCAGCTCGTTCAGTAGTGAAATACAGCTGCCTCTAGGATGGGAAGCAGCAAATGCTGATTGGGACAATAAGAACAAATCTCAGAGGACAACAGGGATGGGAAAACTGTAAATGCTGTACGTGGTAACAGCTGCTTCCGTGGTACAGAATTGAGGATGACTCTGTTAAGCCCAACACTAACCTGAAATGCTGGCAGTGTAGAGGCAGAGGCAAACTTCACTCCTCTTGAACTGCTAAACCTTCTTCCTCATCTAACACCTGTCCCAGCTCCAAAACTGGTGAGGTCTAGGAGGGATTAAATGCTCAGGAACAGAGATGCAAAACTGCCTCGTGGTTTTTCCCTGAGAACATAGCAGGACAAACTGCCAGGGGTTATTCCCTACAGTTCAGAGGGTGAAACTGTGAGCACCTTCCCTGGCAATGAGAGTGCCAGACCCTTTAAGGACAGAGCTTATGACCTGAAGGGTGTTTCTAAGACGTGCACGAGCTGCAACTGAGCCCATATCTCCTTCCCACCATCCCGATCCCCAGCTGGGCTTATTTAACACACCATTTTTCAGGGTTTGCAAGGGGTCAGACTGACTCCATCTCTCTGTGGTGTAAGAACTAGCGTTAGTGGGGACAGGATCTTACCATGCTGCTGTGTGGTAGTATGAGAGGAAGAAAGGGGACCAGTGATAGGGGACATCGGGGAACCCTACCCACAGCTGATGGATCGGTCGCATGCCCAGTGCCTTGCATGTCCTTCTCCCCTCCTGGGTGCTGGCGGGTGCCCCTTCAGCTACAAGAGTTTGTGATGTGTGCCGTTCTCCTTCGGTTAAACACTTATATGACAACAGGAGCCCAGGAAAGTATCAGTTAATAGAGCCGGCTGCTTGCCTGACCAGCAGTTTTGCCCCCGAGTTTTCTTCTTGGCCTCCAAACAGCTCATTATCAGAAGGGAGAGCAACGACTCAGCAGCTGTGCAGCAACATGTTGCTCTCAACACCTCCAGCGTACATCAGATGGGGAAATCAGCTTACAATAAGCAGAAATATTTCCTGACCCAGATTCAGGCATTCTACAAACTTCGAGCCTCTTTCCAGCTGTAGAGATAAAACACTGTGCAGAGGCAAGAAACAGCGATAGCTGTCAGAAACAGACGTCTTCGCCCTCCCTCACTGCGTGTGGCACAACCGTTAAGGAAATTTATACGGGATTTCACAACAGAAGTGAATGCGTGTTTCAGTTCTGAAAGCCTCTCTACTTGATTTCGTTTCATTGTTTCTGCCGAGCAAGGCAGCAGTGACTGCAAGGCCGTGCTGCAATGCAAAATGTTACACAACAAGCCATTTGCCAAGTGCGCTGACAAAAAGACACCTAAGTAGAGAAATGGCATCCTCCCAACTTACACGTCCTTCTGCAGGAACCGACTTGCGCCTCTAGACTTACCAAAAGTCTCCCGCAGTATCTCAGCCCATGCGGCGCCCGCTGTCGACAACCCTGCGTAGCTGGGAGCTCTCAGCGAGCGAGGCAGGGACTTTACACCCGGTGGCATGAAGCGCTGCAGTAACATCCACTGTGGCTGCCCAGAGCACTAAATTAGGAAAGACTGTAAGTCTTTGAAAGACAAATTTAAGAGTTTCATTAAAAAAAAAAAAAAAAAAAGGTGTTAAATAATCCCCATTTAAGCCTGGATAACAGCACTCTGCAGACAGCAAAAATACAAATTGCACAAGACTATGTTATACTTTATTTTGAAGCTAGGGAATACATTTAATTCTACTGTACTTGAAGATTTCCTAATGTCCTCTAAGAACAGATGTCCACTTTTCTGAAGAAGGCAACACGGTTCATTATTGTCCTTGTTAACTTCTCATAACAAGAGGGTCTTTATACATGGCTGCAACACAAATGCTAATTGACACTTGAGAGTAGCATTGCTAGAGGGGGAAATTGTATGGAAGCGCTTCAGAGTTCTTTTATTAAAATTAATAAAGTCTTGAGTATTTATTGCTTTTAAACCGAAATTATTTCTTATGAAATTCCAACGACAGTTCTGAAGGTACTGTCTCGCAGATCACGTACCTCACGTGGGCAGGTGTGCCATTTTACAGTCACAGTGTAGAGTCACATTTCACGGCTTCTGTGACACCGGGGTTTCTGCACTGACACTGTGCCCTCCACTCAAAAATGATGCAAAGGTGATCAAAGGGCAATACTAGTTGTCAACCTTAACTCCAAATTGCTTTTGCTAATTTAAAGATTTAGATGGTGGGGTCATAGCAGTGTTACCAGGGCATCTGGCGTGCTGAATTTTTTCTCTTGTTGCTAAACTAAAATGTACCCCATTATCTAAACTAACACAAATGATAAAGTTCCGTTTCCCACTTCCACATCCTCCATCCTTTTCCTTCGTCCTGTTGCAATTCCCCCCACATCCGCTCCGCCAAGCCCTTCCAGCCGTTATCCCTACGCAGAGCATAGCCTGGGCTCAGGCTCTGCCGCAGCCACGGAGGGCAAATCCGGCAGTTCGGAATCGTCCCTGCCTCTCTGCACCCTTGGAAGCAGCCCGGTGGGCTGTGCGGCCTGGCTCCGCTCGACGGAGGTGCAGGATTTCTGGGGCTCTACCTCTCCCTTCCATCCCTGGGTGGCCGAGGCCTGCCCAGCTCGCTCTCCATCCTGCGTGGGCTGAGCCGGACAGCCCTTGGCCGGCCGAGGGGAGCCGGCGCCTTCTCCTGGTCCCTGTGGGGCTGCCTCTGTCTCACCCACCCGTGGCTTCCTAAGGGAACCCGCCAGACTCCGGAGCCACGAGGGTCGCTGGAGCGGAGCCGTGAGTCAGTGTGGTGAAAACTCCCCTCGCTTTCCCCACGGCAGGGCCACGGTTTTTAATAAATTCAGTAAAAAACCCAAAAATGCGGCAGGGGTTGAAAATGGCCCAGCTGAAATAGTATAATTGGATTTGGAGAGGGGAAGCCTGTTTCAAAAGAAAATTCCTGGGATGCTTGTTTTTAAAGTGGTAGCAGCAACCTCAAGAAAACAACAAAGCATCTGCTAGAAAATGAAGGATAACACAAGGTCTCACCTCAGGACTTACCCTAGCGTGGCTCTGTTGCCCTGCAAGCATCTCACGTCCTTGAGAGCAAAATCTTCTTCAGCACAACAAAATCAAGGTAAATCTCTCCAGACCTTTCTGAGCGCAATTTGTCACAGAGTGCAATTTCCACTGAGGTAAAAAAGGCATATGTAAAACTGGACAGGAAGACAGCTTTCAGCTGACTAAGATGGGCAACATTTTGGGGGCAACCCTTTAATGAGATTTTGGGGATGCTAGTAACTTAACCAAGTTTCAAGGCTGCTTAAAGCAGGTTGTTTGTAATTGCACTATGCAGATGAAGGAGCAGGTCTCTATTTATATGACAAAGCTACATGCTGGCTTCAACTGAGCCTGGAGTACTACTTTGCTAAACACACTAAAAAACCAAACCTAGAATGAATTTCAAATCTGAACAAACAAGACAGGCAAAAAGAAGTATTACTAATAATACTTCATCTTCAGAGAAAGAGACTGTGACAGAGCCTGTCTTGCATCTAAATCAAAAAGCTTCCAGGAGGCTGCATAGTTTTGTTCATAGAGAAATAGGGTGAGCCAAAATTAGAGACAAATTAAGAGATGGCAAAGTGCTGAATGTCTCTATTACCCAAGCGGTTTCTTCAGAGGGCCAAATTATTTCTAGCCTCTGGGGGGATTTGGTCTACTCTACAGTATCCATATTCTGTATGAGAAAGCCACAGTTAAAAGCTGCCTTGCTGAGGGATTCAATGAATGCTTCTGCACATCAGTAACTTTTTTTGAAGTTGAAACAGTTGCTTTTGTATCAGTTGATTTGCTTTCAAATCCTCAGATCACACATGTTAACTGTAGAGCTTTTTTACTCTCAGAATGTACATGAAACACACATAGAGGAAAAATCTTGTTGTTATTTGGCTGGATAAATGTAGAGAAAGACCAAGTTTTCCTCATGACATTCGTTCTCCTGAAGCCATCACTTGCAAGTCAACTGTGTCTGACACAAACTGTGCAAATTCATAAAGGACAGGCAAACGAAAGAATTGCTGGACAATATTTTTCAGTCTGGACATGAAGATACCCTGTGTTATATCATATTTACTAGCGCCGGGAGACAACAATGAAAGAAAAAACAATAGATAGGTATATTGCAAATACAGACATAATAAAAAAGAAAAAGCTGATAAAATCTCTGGATGCCAGCAGTTCCAGTGTATGGTTTATGTTCACTTTTTACTACACCCTCTTCCTGTTTGCCTGGAAGCTTATCTTCAATGAAAAACACAAACATTGTTTAAGGTCTGACAAATACCCACAAACACAAGGACAGGCGGAGAAGGGCACGAGAACTCCCATTTCTGTACATTCTCTGATGTCTTACGAATTGGGTAATGTTGCTGAATGAAGCCTTATGCTTACATCTGAGCAAGTGATGATCTGCAATTGCTCAAGTTAGACTTTTTTTGCCTAGAATAGGATCACTTTTTACAAATATAGGCAAAATTTATCACCACTTATACACAAGCAAACAGTTCTTACTAGGTTACTTGCAATGACTAATGATAAGTGTTTGGTATCCCTAACCCTCTTTGGTCTATATTTAGGCTGACACATAAAGCAGGCTTTTTCTTTTCTTTTAAGAGCTGAGTGACATTTAAAATCAGGCATTTCAGCACGCTCTTGTACTAAGGGTTTCAATATTTACTTTCCATAAATAACCGCTTTAAAATTTTCTGTTTCTTTGCACTTCTCTGCAGGAAAAACAATTTGCTAATATCAAGCATTAAGGAAAATTTGCACAAGGGCAGGCAAAGAAAATCTCTTGTTTTGTTCAAACAAGACACTCCCTCAATTTTTGACCTCCTTTCTTTGAAGACCCATAAGCTATTAAACTTGATTTACATCTTTCAAGTTGAATGAAAGAGAATTTCTCACCACTTCCAAGTACCCAACTTTGGGAGTAACCACATAGAGTTTTAAACCAAATCATGTCAAAATTTACAGAAAAGTTTAGCTTCAGCTATTGCTTATTTGTCTTCAATGGATTTACTTGTGTAGAAAGGTAAATGGGTCCCAAACCACATAAAGAATCGGAGGTCTGAGTTGCCACTAAGTTCACAACAGTACTTCTTTCCTTCTTTGAAACTCTTTCTATCCTCCCTGGTACACTGAATGAGTCTCAGCACACATTGTTCTCCACCATCAAACACTGAACTGCAAAATCATACTGCAATGTGGCTTTTCTATTTGCAGTCCCTTTGATAGGTTTGTTATAGGACACATTGTGAAAGCACTGAGATACTTCAGCAAGAGTGAAAAAAGGTGTTTAAGAGAGTTCTGCAGTCTGGTTAATTGGATCATTCATCACTGAAATCTGTCTTTAGAGCATAGTTTGTATTTGCTTCACAGCTGATCATTGGTTATTTTATGGGAATGAATGCATTTATTAAAAAAGATTATTGGGCTACCATTTTACAGATTTCTACATGCAATCAATTATGCAACTGGTAAGTTACTATTAATAAAACTCCCTTCCATAAATCAACCAGCTTGAAAAAATACTTCAGTCTAGCTCCTGCATTTTAACATTTCTAGTGTTTTTTTTTTCTTTTTTTCCTCTGCATTTTTGCAACCTCTGTTTTTTGATGGGGAAGGAAAAGCAGGACTCTGGCCATCTAAGACACATTTCTGAAGCTGTGATAGATAATGTCTTTAAAGAATAACCTAACTGGTCAGGCACTCCTATAGGAAATCAAAGACTTAGTGTGCCAACTTCATGGTGCATCTAGCCCCATCAGTTCAAGGGGCAAGGGACCAGAGGTCATTGCTGAACCTTAACCTCTCTCACAATTGCATGCAGAACTGCCTGGCCAATTTCCTCTGGGTTTTATTTAGCAGGCATGTGGCCAGCATGGGAAGCAGCCTTTCCCACAGATGTTTAGTATAAAAGAAGCCATTTATCAGTGTGAATTATACAGTCAGGCTGTGATCAGAATAGATCAGGTCTCTGTGTAACACAGCAGTTCCCATGTTCTCTGAAACAATGGGTTACAACAGCTAAATTAAAACAAATTTGTGCCTGAAGCCTGTTTTCTTGCATTATTCTCTTTTAGAGGACACTGATTTACACCCATTTCTCACCAGGACTGATGTTGCCTGGGAGAATGGGAAGGGTCACGGGGCAAATGGTGGCACTGTCCAAGGTGACCAGCTGAACAGACCTTGGGCAAACACCAGGGTTTTCTGATGGGCCAAGTCCTATCTCTGCTAAGAATTCCAGCAGTTCCCTTTAATACAAACATTTGTCTTCCTCAAAAGCTTTCTAACATGGTGGTCTTTTTGCTTTCCTTTTTAAAAACCCTAACAAAACAGATAGTAAGTCAGTCTAAGTTCCTTTCCAAAAACAATTGGACATGTACCACTGCACTTGTTTCATACACAAAATATACCTCAGACATAAATCATTAGGTTCTTCTGGGACCACAAGGACCATGGGTATTAATCCACGGTAAATTGTCGGATTGGACAAATTCTCCATCAGGCTTATGAATGTCTCTGAATGTATGAGTTTACTTCTCTCTAATGTAATGAAACAGATCGATTAGATATGGTTTTTTATGTGTATCTTTGCAGCATATTGGGAAACATTTGGATTCAGCCTGCTCTCTCTTCAGTGATTTATATTTACCTCTGACAGAAAATTTTCTTGCCTTGCCACACCTGTGTGAGAGCGGTGGTCTTCAACAACCCTACAAGAACTTACTAGCATCTTTGTAGACTTGAACCGTTGCCTTGAGTATTCTTACTTCTATCCTTCACTCAAAGCCACATGGGCCCTTTATAACCTCGAAGAGCAAGAAAGTTTCTCTTCTAAAGTTTACCTTGCAACCATGATAAATATAATCAAATTTACTGATCTACTAAACTGATTAGACTGAAAACATTGTAAAAATATCCTTCCAGAACTTGCAATTAGAAAAAAATATATAACCTTTCTGGGGCAGGCAGGGGGGGACTGACATGATTTTAAGCAGCACACTTCATTTCTGGGACTGTAACTGAGCCATCCTAAACCTGGGAACTTTCAGAGCCCAAGTTTTAAATTTAGTCCTTGCAGATGGGGTTGAGAAATTGATGTTTTTATCCTAATTTTCTTAAATTCTAGAGCTTCTCTTAAATTCTAGAACTTTTCAAAAGCCTCCAGGCTTTGGTTTGGGTCAGAAAAAGTAGAACTCCCTGGATGAGAGCTACAGAAATCTCAGTCTCCTCCCCCAGTCAAACCAGCTCCATCCTTTTTCTTCCCCAGGACTCACTGCCCCCAGTCGTGCCTGTGTTCCCCACGCTGAGGTCGGATGGTCCCAGGGCTGACAGAGGGATTGTGAGACCCAGGAGGGCCACCGGTTGCTCCAGCCCTGGCTCTGCTGCTGCATCAGCCCTGAAAACTGCTGGATGCAATGTTGCACTCAACTCTGATCCTCTGAGCCCATGGAGATGGAGTGTCAGAGGTTTCGCCAAGAAACCCTAGTGAGTTTCAAATTAGCATAGTAGAAGAGAGATGCTTCAAAGGCTTATGCAGTTAACCACATTTGGGCAAAATTTCATGAGCAAAGCAGTTTTTCCACAGAGACACACATGGCTCTCCCTGTCCAGAAGTCAAGTTGCTGCTACAAAGCATGATGATCTTGTCCTGTCCCACTAGAACACTTGTAAGAATTCAGGGACAGGGGAAAAAGCATCATGCCACAATTATCTTAAGAACAGATGACTCTTTTTTTGGCAGAAGTGTTAAGAAAACACATCAGTAACTGTAAAATAAAACTGCAAGTATTCACCCTGAGGCAGAGGCCTGGCATAAGAAATTTCGGAGCACTGAAAAATAATTTACCCCAGCAGAAGCAGGGTTTTACAAGGGAAATTGTTGGCCAAATGTAACTATTGGCAGCACTGCCAGCTCCGCTTGTAAGAAATAGTGCACCTATGCAAATCAGCCAGTTCTTGAAAATTTACAAACCCTAAATGCTGTACCTCAGTCATATAGCCAAAAGGAAAGTTTATTACTTCAAGAGATGTTAACCATGTTTTGAGTAATGTCTTTTCAGGAAAGGCGTATAAAAGATTAAGAAAAAAGAGAACTCAGCTGGCACAGTGTTACTAGAAGACGCTTGGTAATGCCTCCAGCTACTCCGCTGCCACTCTTTGTTACTCCCCCAGTTTCAACTGGAATTACTTCTTTCCCAGGCAGGGTGAGGCCCCTTTGGGTCAGGACTGTTACCACATGTTGTCTGTCTCCTCAGTGAAACTGCTCTTTCAGCTCTTTCAGCACACCTCTAAAGCAGCCATATAGGCTTCCTTTGTGCTTGCGCCTCTCCTCAGCATGTGCGTACTGATGTCACTGCAACGTCACTTCACAAGGGACCGTGGAGAATGAGGTGTCTAGACCGTGCTTTGAACCTCTTTGCCTGCAGACCCCTGCCATGCCCATGTCCTTCATGGGTGGGGGCTGATGTTTTGCTCAGAGAGATCATGGCAAACATCTTAATGCAATCCCTTTGGCGCTTTGAGGAGTGAGATAATATTATCTTTCTCTTTGCTCTCCACTCTCTTGCAATATGAGTAATATACAGAAAAACATTGTGAATTTCTAGTTGCCTTTATCAGACTTCAGAGAATGCATAGGACCTCACCTTCAAGACACAAATCTATATGAAAATGGACTTCAGGGGTTTTGCTGTGCACTGCTGTAACTTGCTTGTTACTTGGGAAATGTGATCAGTGGTGCTGCAGGCTAGGCATGCACAGCACTGCAACATCTATTTCAACCAAGCCTGGATACCAAAAATTTTGCATTCATTTATCACAGACCAAAAAAACGGTGCCCCAAGCAATAATATGCACTGCAAATATTAACGTTCCCACTTCTTTGGCAGCTTCCATACTGGCCTCTATTTCTCCCCTCTTGTAGTAATGAGGAGTCTCTAAAAAACAAATTTCTTGGATTGACCTGTTTTAAAATACACTTTTGCTGACTTGCTTCTAGCAGACTCAGTGTAGCAGGCAGCCTGTCTGCAATCTCCACAGTCTGGACTCTTCTCCATTTGTGTATGCTGGAATAGTAGATCTCTGTCTTTTGACATTCACACAAGTATTTATTGTACATGTCCACACCTCTGCCTTGCTTAAAGGAGTCATCATAGGAAAAAAAGTGAAATGATAGGGGGAAAAAAGCCAGTAAAGGGAGAGAGTAAAAAGAAAAAGAGGAATCAGCTCATTTTTGACAGATAGAAAAATGTAGCAAACCTAAAAATCTCCTCAGATCCTGAAAGCAAAGAGAATAATTTGAGAAAGATATAGCTATACATTGCAAAGGTAAACTAGGATACATTTTAATATTTTTAAGCCAGCTCATGCTTCACATTTAGTATTCTTACAATAGGCAGACGAGTATTCTAGCATTAAATACATTTTCCCCAATATGCTCTTTTGTATTTTACACACAATTTGAAACATCTGGTAAATGACTTGTTTTCCTGAAGCACAGCAGACAGCACGCTTGGATGATCCACTGCTGTTTGTGAAATGTTTCTCTCTGTGGAACACTTCCCTTCTTCCATTTTCTCTCCATTTTTGCTATTTGCTTATTTTGAAAATAATAACACTAATCTGAAAGTACCATAACAGATTAGAGTATTGATTGTGCTGTAAGAGTGAAACAATAATATACAACAGATGCCATGTTTTACTACTGAAAGTTCACAACATTAATAAGATGGGGTCTTTAGAAGTAAGTATGGTTCTCTTGAGAGTGATGAATTGAGATGCCACACTGCTGTAGTACAGACCATTGTGCCATAGCTTATTTGGAATTTTTCATTTATTTTAAAAGTGGTTATTTTTTGACAGGCAGCTTGGTATAGAGGTGTTCTCTGACTCTTATTATTCAGGAATAATGTTATGGCTGAATGCCATTTATGTCTCAATATATGCCCTAGTCATCTTTCCCACTCACCTCCTAGGCAAGGCATGAGATTTTTCAGTTTTCAGCTACAGTTATAAGTAGCCCCTTGTTGTGGTTTAGCCCCAGCCAGCAACTCTATCCCAGCTGAAACCAGGACACCCCTAAAATTGGATTGACTTTTTGTTGCAGTAAAACATGTAGCCTGTTATAGTACTGATTAGCCTTCTAGTGGCTACTGTTTTGAGGATGCCACAATCAGCCTGGCAATAATTGAGAAACAACATAATCATAGACCAGATAGGACTTTTGTTCTAGCTAGCTCAGATGAAATACATTAGGCAGACATTATGGGAACTGTTACCTTCTGCTCTTTGACTAGAAACACCGTAAGAGATACCAGAATAAACAAATCTCTGCAACATATTTATATATCTAGCAAAGTATTACGTTGAGTGCTCATTCCACTTCCTAAGCCTTACAAGCCCCATACATGGTTTTTTAAACAATTTTAGTCCTGAAATTGGTTACATTCTTAGCAATAGAATTATAGCAGTTAGCATGCTCAAAGAAGTTGCATTTAATTACAGCAAAATAATACTGACCTTATACAAGCCTGTATTTCACTGAGCCAAATTCACCCCTTTAGTCATTTTAGTGCCATCTGCATGCTAGCATGCACATTTTTTGTCTAGAAGAAATTAAGAATGAGGTGAGCAGGAAGTATCAGCCACTGCAAGCCCAGTCTTACAATCCATCCAAGAATGGTGCTTTCTTGAGATGAATATTTTATAGCAGTGGGTCTTGCATATATGAGTTCAGTGAGTGCATAATTTGAGCATGTAGATTTCTGGACTGAAGATTATTTCTTTTCCTTGTATCTGTGTGAGATTATTTCCAGGGTTAACTAACAGTGGAGGCTTTTACTCCCCCAGTCCTTTAAACAGATATTTTAATTATTTATTTTGCACATGACACCCTTAGCTGGCTCAGGAACTAGATGCGAAATGCAGAAATACAAACCTTTCCCCCTAATGCAGATGGCTACTACGTCAAAAGCAAAGCACTTTTTCACATGATAATAATTTTAGGAAGTCTGGGGTGGGGGACAGCTTATAAATAGATATGGCCCCTTAGGCAACTTATCTTTTAAAAACAAAAACCCAAAACATTAATTACCATGAAATTCACCCAGGCTGAGTAATGACCACAACTATTCTCACATTATATCACAAAATATAAACATATGTTCAGAAGTAGAGTTGGACTTGAGAAGAGATGAGGTTATGGAAAGGTAATGGGGAAAGGTTCAAGGAATCTCTCCCTCTACAGACCACAAAAATTAAAGAAGAATGCAATCTCAGAACTGGAGTGTGTGTCCTCTGATAAAAAAGAAATGCAATCTGTGGAAAATTGTCAGATTTTCTGACTAGCAACTATTATCTTCAAAAACATAATGAAAATAGCACTTCAGACAATAGGCAATTGCTATGAATTTTATCTTGTAAATGATAAGTTATTCTCTCACTGAAGTCTATAATAGGCCTACCTTCTAAGTGGAAATTTGAAAGTCTAGAGGAGTTTCAATTACTCCAAATCTTTTCAGATGTTTTGCAAAAGCAAAGAAGTAATCTAACAACTCTAGGTCATTGATGGAGAAATGGGCAAAAGAAAAAAAAGGAGTGAGGACATCCAGAAGGACATCTGACCTCTGGAGTCCAGCTTCTCCCATCCTGTCTTTACACCAGTCGGCACACTAAGGTCAGTGAGAAATGAAGGTCAGCGATGAACAAAAACAAACAGAAGGAAGTATAAAATAACAATTTCAAGCTGTATAAGAGATGTGAAGGGAGAATGCCATATTCTGCATATTTCTCTCCAGCAACTGGAAATGACACTGTCTCTTGACTCTTGTGCCTCAGAGACTGCCCATACACTTTAAGGAAAAGCAGATTACAAATTAATCAACACCCTTATTTTATGTTAACTTGAACCATTACTGAGTTTCTTTGCTGTTATGACAGTTTTCCTCTTCTAAGAGGTCATTAGTATTCTTATTCCAACAAGTCAAGATGACAGTTTATTATTCCATTTCTGTTAGAAATAATATCTAGCAATGTGTAGTCATCTAAACCTTACAGAAACTGTAGAGATACAAATGAATATTGTGTGAACTACACTATAGATAGAAAACTAAACTGTTGGAATCTCCCCCCCCCCCCCCCCCAAACATACAAACCCAGAAAGACTTTGGTGAAGGGAGTAGATAAATTTAAAAATAAATCTATAGATACTTCAAATGTCACAGTAGTCCCCAAAAACTGTGAACCTTGATTACGCTAAAGTAAGATCAGAATTCATCCCCTTACTGAACAGTACCAAGCCAACATCAATAAAATCTCCACTTAGTTCCAATGTGAACGAAAACTGGTTTTGCTGATTCTGAGGGCACCTGACATGAAGCTGACCAGTCACAGTTCCTTGAAACTGCTGGCATAAATAATACATCTACCAGCCCATTATCTCATTTGTTTTATTTTGCTGTGGTGGATAGGATTGAAAGGACTTGCTTTCCAAACTGTAACTGGGTGAGAACAACTCTATCTCTGTCTTCATGTCCGAAAGCATGCAAGCACAAGAAAGTGAATTTTCTGTAGTGGCAGTAATATGAAAGCCCAGATGTGTATTTGGGAAGGAGTAAAGTCTCTAGGTGGCAGCTGTGTTCACTGACTAAAGCAAGATTTGGTCATTGGAGACCTACCGTGATGACTTGTAAGCAGAAAAACTCAGCTCATATGTTCTTCCCATCTCAATACACAGATGTGGAAACCTTGAACGAAATTTCCTTTAAAATATCCAATAATACACTGAATGGATTCATAACATTTAATGAGCCCTGTCAGAGGAGTCACTAGTCACTTATCTCCAAAGAATCCAGAAAGGAAAATGGAAATTGCTGTCTGAAACACAGGGTAAACCCAAAACTTCTGACATAATCTATCAGTCACTGCACAAGCTGGAGGAGCACATGAAAGAAGATGCTCAGAAACTGTCAATAAAACAGCAGGAGGGAAAACTTATGGGGCTTCACGATACGCGGGACTTGCAGAGGGGAGCCACCATGGGCAGGGATGGCAGAACCTTGTTTGCCTCCTCAGAGACATCTGAGTGGGAGAAGGGATTTAGGCAGGGAATAAGAAGTTACAAGGACTCTCTGCCACGTGTCTGTACAAGCCAGACGCTCTGCCCCAGGAGGAAGAGCACTGTGAAATAAGTACTCAATTACCTAAAATTAGAACCAGTGACATGGTTAACTTATTATTCTGCAAGCTGCTGCCTTAGGACATGCTTGATATTGAGAAGAATCATTTCTATTCATGTATTTTAGCCTACCAAGCAAAACTTTAATAAATAAATGTTGTGGCCCTGAACTTTCCTATGCTTTTATGCAGATTCAAAAAATCAGTTAGCCATACTGCACAGATAGAAGCTTATTTGAAACTGAATGCACTGGAAAATCGTGCAAGACCAAGTGATGAAGGTAATAACTATAATTTCATATAAGCACTGGTAAGGGAAGAATAATTATGTAATTAAGCTTCCTGCATGCCCTTCACAGACCTTTGTAACTGGAAATACTGATACCTTTTAAGGAAAATACCACCATGGAGACTGCAAGTCAAAAGATTTTATGAGAATCTTTAAAGGGCCTTTCTTCTCTTCACATCTGGCTTGGCCTATGTTGTAGATTTCATGCTGTTCAGCTAAATCTAAAAATACAGAGACAGAATTGCTTAAAATCAAGCAGATATACTACTAACGAAGTCTAGGACAATAACTGATATATTTTTAAGATTACCTCAGAGGTTGGTTATTCACGTCTATATGTCTTCTGGTTTTTACTTATTTTACCTAGCTAAAAAAAAAAGTTGAATTTAAGAGTTTTTGCAATAAAAACCATTAGGTATTCATTTAAGACTACTTAGTGAGCTGATGTGACACAATGTTACAAGTCACATCAAATTATACAAGGTGTGAAGAATTGTTTTGATTTCCCTTTCCCAGGTCTCATTTATTTTGTAGACTCCCGTATCATTCAAAGGTTTCTTTTCACAAATATTAATATATTATTATTTTATAGTATTTACTGGACAAAGAAACCAATGCTGGAAAAAATTGAAGCCTGTCTAACCATACATGTGATGCAATCTCCACTGGTTGCCCACAGTCCTTCCATGGGCTTGTCTATTTTTAGGCAACTCTGAACCAGAAAGAGAACTGGGGTTAATCACTGAAGGAGCCATAGTATTTTGTATGAGGTTTTGGGACAAGAATTTTAAAACTTGGATTTCATGTGTTGATGCAAAATTGTTCTTTCTGCATTTTTTTTCCAAAAAGATCCATTTTGACAAACTTTTACCTCTTTGAAGGAAGTAGAATTAGGGAAGAGAGACTGAAGACACTATGGCCCTATTCTGCTGTCAGACTTTCTACAATGCCATATTTCTCTCTCCCTTGCTTCTGAGACCACACCTTTAATGTCAGCAGGATAGGGGAATGGGGTCCAATGTCATGAAGACACCACAGTTTGATCCTTCTCTGTGAAAGGAGGCAGGGATTTGTGTGTCTGAACTTGACTGGAGGTAGCCACCTGTCACATGAAGCCTGAGCAGTGGGACCCCAGGAAGAGGAGGCATAAGTGAGGGGAGGCAGAAGTCTTGATGGTTTGAATTACTAGACCTCCTCAGCCACCTCTATCTTCTTCCAACATGCCCATCTTTCTTCATGGAGCATACTGGGAACTGCAGTTCTCCATGATGCACCTAAATACATTGCTGAGAAGGTGTTTATAGCGTCGCCTTAACAGGCAGGACTATCCAGAGGATGTTTGGCAAGCCCATGTTTTATAAGCAGCGCTAGATTTTCCTTCTTTTGTATAGACTTTAAAGTGCCCTGGAGTCCTCGTCACCAGTTTGGGCACACAGACTTGGCTATCCAGACTAATTAAGCCCCTATATGTGAGCTATCAAGTCTGATTTGCTCCTACTGCAATGGGCTTTAAGCTCAATTCATCTTAGCTGTACATGGCCTGGGGCAGCCATAATGGGTGCTCAACACCAACAAACATTTTACCTTCATTTTTACTGAAATTTAAAATGTTCCTGGGTGATCGCACTATGCTAAGGCGTGAGCATCCCACCTGTGGGCCAAGGCATCTCCATGCTATGTGCCGTACTGTCACAGGAAGGGAATTCCCCTGTCCCAAAGACCTATCCTTCCCATCTGACCTAAGGGCAATGAGTATGCCAGCATTGCTCAGTCTGGGGTCGATAAGCCAGAGCATTTATTTTATGACGGTCATGTGAGTTGTCAGTGTGCTCAGCACGCTGCTCAGAGCCATGGCGGGTATGTCACTAATGCAATATACAAGTTGGCAGAGGGAACCTGAGACATGGCAATAGCGTGTAACAAGTTCAAATGAACTTACTGTACATGCCGTATAGCAGATGCCTGGAGTTGTAAAGATGTATCTGCAAGAGGTCTGAGGTGTGATGACCACTAGCCATCTGCATAGTGCAAAATGCAGACTGAAAAAGCAAAATATATTCACTGTCAACAAGGCTTTTCTCCTCACAGAAAGTTCTGTTTGTAGGAAACTAAAATAACGTCAACAAAAATAGATGGAAAAGCAGCACATTAAGGCCTAGTCTGTCCTATAATCCTGAATGTATAGATAGGATTCCCCAAAAGCAACTTCTATTCCACACTTCCCAAGGAGCCATTTAATTGGATCCTCCCTTCAGTGCTTGTGTAAGGAAAAGGAGTGTCCCCCCCTGCAGTTGGTTTAACTCTTTGTCCACAGGCCTCATATCCTGCTCTGGAGCTTTTGTGGAAATTTCTGTCCAACATATATTTAAAAATTTTTTAAACAGCCTTAACATTTTTCTCCAGAAAAAAAAGAAAAAAAGTCCTCCATGTCCATTCATCTGCCCTGCCCTGCCCCCCCCCCCCAAAAAAAAAAAAAAACCAAAGAGTTATCCCTGCTCTCAGTGCTTCTAAGTGGAGCTGTTTGCCTAGGTAGGAAATTTAGATGCAGGTAAGTGATAGTTACCTCCATCTCTGAATTAAAACTTTCACCTGAAAAGCAAACTGACTGCTGGGCTTCATTAATTTGTGTTATTACGTAAATGTCTCTTCTGTTTAGGAACAGAATTGTTAGATACCATCTGTGCATTGCCCCCTTTCTGAAATACAATTTACCCCTTGCCTTGCTCTCCACCCAGAAGTAGCAGGAAGATACTTGTTTCAGTGCTTCCTCTATCCTAATGGCTTTGTGAACAAGGACTTGGATGTCGTGTTTACTGCTTCACATGAACACTTTGCAGAAGATAAATACAAGAGTGCAACGAAAACGTCTCACAGGCCTGCAGCTGGGTCCCTTCGCTCCGCTTCTGCAGCCAAGAGCCCCCTCCCCGAGGTGACCTGGCCTCCTGCCTCCTCAGCCAGCCTTGCCCTGCTGCCGCCAGCTACCGAACACATCCCCTGCGGCCAGCCGCCCTCAAACATCTCTGCACAGGCTCTGTTTTACGCGCACTGCTTTCCCTGGGGCTGCTTAAGTATGAGATAAAGCGCACGTACCGGTGGTTGCAAAGGGGGATCTACCCTGGTTTGGCTGATGTGGAGAGTATCCAGGGGTGGGTATTGCCCGTTTGGGTTCTCTTTGTGTTGCCCATGTCTCTGTTTACCTGGCTGATGTTGTTCTTCCTGACTTGACAGAGTTACAGCAAAGCAGGTGGTCCGCCCTCTTGGGTTGGGGGAAACCAAAGAGACATGATGAGGGAAGAGATAAACTACCCCACAGCAGACACAAAGGGACAGCAGAAGGTGTTCGTAGGCAGGGAAGAGTCAACCTGACCAGCTCCAGCCCGCCCGATGGGTTACTGTGTCCCGGCCCCCACCTCGGATCAAAGGGACTGCAAAGCAGCCAAGGCCTCCGCTGGCAGGGATGGGGAGAAGGGGCAGGGGTGGCTGCAGGGGCACTTCTGAGACACCAGCCCCACGCCAGCATGGTGTGCATCCTCCCCAGGCTGGGGGCGAGGGGGGCTGTGCCCAGCGTCATGCACAAAACCCAGCTGTGCCCTCTCTGAGTGCCCCACCAACCCCACATCTGAGTCCCTGTGTCACCATTTATTGCAGGTGGTGGTGCAGGAGGAGGAGAAGGGTTACAGAGCGCAGAGCTATGTAATGAATATATATCTCCTCCTTTCAGGAATGGGAGAAATTGGAGAGTATGGGTTGGGATCAGTTGAGATGCAAAGAAAAAAATGGAAGCCTAATTCTTCTAGAGGGCTGCAGGGACTAACATTATCTCATTAATTTTGGAGTGAAACTCATCCTTAGTTTCAACAGGGAGTTTGAATTTTGCTTCAAAATAGTTATCACATTATCTCATCCTATAAATTAACTTTCTCTCTCTCCCTTTATTTTAACACTCTTTCTGCCCAAGAAAAGTGCACATTTCATGGATGGGGGGGAAAAGATAAAAAGAAAGTAAGCTTTTCAATGCAGAAAGAGAATGGAGAAGAAAGAGAAGACCATATGGCCCAGATACTGTAGCTGCTTACTGTACAACATGCAGAGACAGGATTTTATGCTCTGCTGTTGTGCTTGGATAACACAAGAACATTTGTTAATGTAGTGTCCATCACATTTGAAAGACCTACTCAGCCCTTGGCAAATAAAAAAGTCATCTTCTCCAATTTTAAACTAAAAAACACAATAAAAATAAAATGTTTATTTGTGCAACTACTGAAATTAAAAAAAGTTATAGATTAATATAAACAATAAGGGATAAATTATCTTTATTCTACTCCAGCCATTACAAATAGGCTACTCAGTATTTCTTTTAGCACCTGCTAACAGCTTTTCAGAATTCCTTTCTAACATTTGCAACACATACACCATTGCACAATATTTACATTTCAAACAAAAAAGGAAACCTTCCTGCTCTCAAAAATAGTTGTTTCTGATAAAGCCACTTAAAATAACACTCTACCTCTCCATCTTAAACTTGCCAACAGCACAATTTCACCACTTATTACACACATAAAAGAACATGCAGGCTGTAAAGATAAGTACCCAAAATGCAGGAAATGTAGTAATTAAAGACTGCATCACAATATGCCTTAACCTCCATCACTTACAGCAAACATCGGCCTGTAATTAGCTGTATTATTGTTGCACTATAGTACCAAGCATTTTACAGGCAGAGGAAGAGAAAGGCACTGCCCCAAATTCAACCAGCTGCAGCCAATTCAAGGGCTGCAGCCAACATGTCCCACTCAGTCTGTTCTTCCAAGACGTATTTCTTGCATCTGCCACCTGGGTCACATTAAACTGATCAGCACAGACCGAGCAGGGAAGGTGCAGGCAACCTCCTGGCCTGGGAGGCCTGACCCTTGCTCGCGTGCACGGCTTTCCCAGAACGCCTCTGGCTGGGGAGGAGGACATGGTCAGATCTCCAAAGCAGTGGAATTACCTTGGGAACAGTCCTTTGGTTTGTGACACAGGAGAAAAAAAGGCTCTCACTCATACTTACTGCAAAGAAAATGTCAGTGCTCAGAAGTGCTTCTTTGGAGACCACCCCTCTCACTGGTGTGTCTCTCTTGTCAAAGCCGCCCACAAGAAGATTTTCCAAGTCAAAAAGCCTTATCCGAGTCTGCGGTCTTGCTCAGCTGAGATAGCCTGTAATTAAATACTAGCAAACCCTTAAGCTAATAAATGGGCCAAATGCTGACCCCTGCTGCCATTGCTTCCCCTCCTTTGGCAGGACAAGAAGCCTGTGAAGCTGCTGGATCTTCTTCTTCCCCATCCCAAGGACTTCCTGCTCTCAGGTGACATGGAGCAGCTTCTCGGCAAAGCTGCTCCATGTCCCTGGAGTGGAGGAAGCCTCCCGAACAGCTGCTGGGTCCCTCGCAGCTCTCTCTGAGTGGAGGCCGCCTGTTCACTTGCCTCCATTTGCCTGGGATGAAGGGAAGTGGTATAGCTCTGCGTTTTCTTGCTCTTTCCCTGCGGCTGTGCCATCGTTGCTCTGCATACAATTTGGACAGATTGGGGAATGTAGAATATCTCAAACTCTACTTGATAAGTGTTTCCAGTCATAATTGTGACCTTCAAAGTTCTGGGCCCAAACGTCCCGGCTGTGACTTTGCTAAGAGGAATGGGCTGGTCTTACTCTGCTTATAAAGGGAATCGCATTGACCTCACGTGGCTTTACTGTTATAAGTATATCCATAGGGTTGGACTCTTAATCAAGACACTGAGGTTTGCATTTATTGTTACTATGTACTACTAGCAAATGTATTTCGTTCCCCAGTCTCTTCATCTGCCAATATGCTATAAGAGCAAAGTGTTGTGGAAAATCACTTCATCACAAAGGAATCAAACACTGTTGCGAAATTTTCCTTAGAGTAATCCCATAATCTGGCAGTTCTTTGAAGAAGTCGTGCATCTGTAATGTGCAGACATCTTATTGCTAGGGAACAAAGCTCTCCTGTAACGACTATTTGATGTTAAATTTAAGCTTAAACAAGACTGCTGTAACCATTGCTTCTGCATGACACTGCCTTCACATTTGGATTTCAAAGGATTGTAATATTAAATTGTTTAAAAATAGCATTTATTGTTTCCAAAAATAACGCTGCCATCCTCAGATTTTAAAGTGCTGCCGACTGTGCTTTGTCTTCTGAGAGTTTGTCAGCTTTTCCATCACAGACCATGCTGAGAAGAATATGGGGTGGGATTTACTATTTTCAGCCAGCTGAAATGGCACGTGAGGTGAAATTTTTACTCTCCTGCGTATTGGATACTTATTTGTGTAAAGCTATGTCCATTAAGATGGTTTTGGTGGAGGCATCGGCAAACCTCGTACGTTACCCTGTTCCTGAAATATTTTGAAATCTCCCCCAGGTTTCTGATGGCCCAAATATTTAAAGGTAGTGGATAACTAGCAGAAGCTTGGGGATATGTAGGAGAAGATGTGTCCTTCACAGTCCTTCACAGTCCCATCACATTGTAGTTTGAAATGCGGGAGAAAAGCAGGGGTGCTGGCCTTGTCATCTCCTGCACCTCTGAGCAGCAAGGACGGGAAAGAGACAGAACCGAGTTACTGCCTCCATTTTCCTCCTACCCAACATGAAACCCAAGGGGGAGAGGAAGACTGATTTCCTAAAGCGTGCAAGAGAAAGCAAGCTATTTAATGCTTGTCTGTATGTAACTGGGTTTGCGAACATGGCTTTAACCGGTAGAGCTATTTCTGTACATGTGAAAGTGCAAACCTAATTTAGATCAGCAAATGAAATGTCCTTGTTGGTATAGCTTAGATCGGTTCTCAGAATAGAATAAAGGACTTAGGCCAGTAAGAATGCATCTTCATTCGCATTTTTTGCTGTTGCAGCTATAACCAATTGAGTTGTGTTTTTCTTTTCCATGTTCTTCAATGACATTACTATGCCAGCAATGCTTTTAAGCGCAAGCCTTACTCAGGCAGGTCTTGTGTGAGTCTGTCAAACAGCCCCTAGCAAAAGCAAACACCCTGTCACTAGTCAGATGTGTAAGCAGACCCAAAGCAAGAAGAGAACTGGCTGGCTACAATATACATCAGGCTCCACTGAAGGATAACATGAAGCACATTTTGGCCACTTGACATTCCGGAT
Source organism: Pelecanus crispus (assembly GCF_030463565.1). Lineage (NCBI taxonomy): Eukaryota > Metazoa > Chordata > Aves > Pelecaniformes > Pelecanidae > Pelecanus > Pelecanus crispus. The sequence goes on from NC_134643.1 coordinate 119,840,445, forward strand.
GTCAGATACTCAGGTAGATGGAAAAACCCATGGCCATGTGAATTGTGGTGAAAAGCAGCTAAGCAGCATGCCTGTAAGTTAAAAATTCTCCTCTAGAGTCACAAAAATGTATGTGCCAAACACTTATCTTTTAGTAGTTCGGTTCTTGAGTAGCAAATCATTTCCGTTCTTTGAAGCACTTTCCTGGCTTCCGACTGAAATTGAATATAAGTTGTAGGATCTATTTTCCTGGCACTGAAAAAATCCACCACCTTTTTGTTTTCCCCTGCATAGCTCCCCACAGCACTCCACAACAGGCCAGGTCTTTATGGGTGCGGAGCTGGGGCTGTCTGGATAACACCAGGTCAAATGTCAGTCTTCAACCCAGTTCTGTCAACGGACCCTCCATAGTCACTGACATTAAGAAGAAAAGTGATTCTTCCCTAGAACTGACAGCTGAAAACACCTGGGCAGTAGCTGTAGTAACCTTATGAAATTGTATTTTCCATTCTCTGACTCAGTGTTCCTCTTCAGGCCAAGTCACTAAACCAGGTCTCTGCTGAAGACAGTAAACTAGATTTTGTCCCCTCCTGATTTAACAATGTCCTTTGCAGTTTTGCCATTGCAAAGCTGTTTGAGCTGAACGACTGGGACCTGCTGTCTCTATTCTTGGAAGTTATGTCCTATTCATCCTTACAGGCAGCTTTGTTGCTGCACATTAGGTAGTCTGCAAATACTCATCAACCATTTCCAATGGGAAGCCCTCTCCTGGTATCTTTAGGGAATGTAGTGTGCAAACTTTGGCTTTATTTTTCATTCTTTGAACAAATAATTTGCATGCTAGCAGGGAGAACACATGTCTCGAGAGAAACCAGCAATGTGTAGAATCAATGATGCCAAGCACGCAAGTTATTTCAGTAGCTCTGAGCTCAGATCAGGTTCACCCTGGCTGCGGGCCACGTATGATTGTGCTTGGCCCCATGCTGGAGCAGGTTGCGCTGGGTCTGTGGCTCAGCAGCAGCAGCCCTGGAGCCCGAGGGAAACGCCAGTACCTGCAGCTGGGGAAGGGGAGCCTGGCTAGAGAGGGTGCTTTGCAAAACCCCAAAGCACTGCTGGCACCAAGGCAATGTCACTAGCTTACTTTAAATTAGCTGCTGTTGCCAACACCTTCATCTTCTCCTTCAAGTCTTTACATGACCCTCTCAATACTAGAAAGTGAAATTTCCATACTGCTGTAAGCAACCCAGAGACTGTTTCAAGTGCACACATACCTGTCAAATTCCCAACAAATATTCTGTCAGTCTTGTCCATGAACTCTCATCCAGAAACTTTTGAGAGCCTATCTCCCCACAGAAGAGTCTAGCTGCAAAGCACCCCTCCTGCCCTCCCAGCGCCAGGGGTGTCTTCAGCAGGATAGTGTCAGTCTCTGCCTCCTCTTCCTCTGCGCTACACCCCAAAGGCAGCAGCACTCTCATTCATTCCTTGCAGTTAAAGCTGTCATGCAGTGCTGAGAACATCTGTGGCACAGACTTAAATAATATCAATCTACTGGTTTTTAAAGTCAGACCAACAGGAATCTAATTTAAAACTGGAATAAAGTTGTAAGTATATGTCTTAGCCTTACCAAAGCCAGTGTCCTTATGTGGGTAATATCCATTACTTCAGACTGAGCTCTGGAAACAGGCTTATACAAATTTTTGTCCCTATGCAAATGGAAGCATTAGCTCCAAATTGCCTGGCTTCTGCTAGCTTATATCAGATTTAAAATTATTTTATGCAGGGTTTTAACATTTATATTCTTTAATGCCTCCGACCTTCTTGTCTGCCAGGCAGCTGTTTACTGTCCCCTTGGATCTGCTCCAGTTGGAGCTGAATTCAGATGTCACTCTGGGGGCTCTCCTTCCTGACATCAACTATTATTGCTTTAAAAGTGAAAATAAATAAAACTATAAATTAAAAGAATCAAGAGGAAACATGTGCAGAGTTTTTCTTTTTTAATCTTTTTTTTTTGTTCATCAAAGGCAGCTGAGTCCCTCTAGTGCTTCCGTGTTGTGCTCTGCACTTGTTCCAGCAGGAGGATAATGAGAAATGGAAAACATCAGTCTTCATTATTTTAGCATATCCCCAAGTCTGTGTATTGGTTCACTGGGAGAGAAAAAGGAGATGGACATTACATTGCATTTAATTCACTTCTAAATCTGCCCAGACCTGATTGTGAAATCTAATTTCCGACATATGTTTCAAAAGTTTCCAGGATTAACAATTCCACAAAAGTCTTTTCCCTTCCCTTCCCTTCCCTTCCCTTCCCTTCCCTTCCCTTCCCTTCCCTTCCCTTCCCTTCCCTTCCCTTCCCTTCCCTTCCCTTCCCTTCCCTTCCCTTCCCTTCCCTTCCCTTCCCTTCCCTTCCCTTCCCTTCCCTTCCCTTCCCTTCCCTTCCCTTCCCTTCCCTTCTCCTCACACCATTCCATCTCTGTGAAAAACTTCTAATCAAAGTTTGGCCTCTGGAGTTAATTCAACATGTAATTAAGATTCAGATTAAACAAAAGAACGTAAGTTTTTCTTTTGTCTCTCTCAGGTTTAACCTGTGCTGTCCTAAATCATGACGGGTGTAAGCATGTGCTTAAGTGCCCTGTTGAATCAGAGCTGTACCCACAAGACATCTTTCTTTTATTAAAGTAGCTACAGACAAGGCCAGTTTTGTGACTCAGTTTAAAGAGTACTTCATGGGTTTGCCGCTTAAGTTAATTATTCAAAGCTCTTGGTAGGCAAAAGTGGATCATATGTGTGAGAAATGTTAGTAGTACAGACTTTAGTAGGTTGTGGTCAATACCTATGCAACTTTGAAGCCATTTCTAACATAAATGATGCCCTGGTGATGTCAGATTTAGCCACTGCCCATCTGCCACTCATTGCAGAATGACCCACTTTTTTGTGTTTAGCTGTGCCTTCAGTGTATGTCTTTGAGCATCCCTCTTTCCTGATACCTCAGCATCCATTTTTTTGCCAGTCTGGCTGTCAGAAAATTGAAGAAAACAGAGTAAGAAAACCAGAAGTGAATTGTTTCAAAGCTTCATATTTTTGATGGCATTTGTTTTCAATTAGAATAAAAAATTAGAAGAGATTCCCCATTAACATATGTTGCTTGACAGAGAAATTTTTAATCCAAATAATCAAATTTCAGTTGCTTTCTTAGTTGTTTTCTAGTACCTAATTTCATTTCCAGTTTTGTACTTGAAAAATCTTACAAAGTTGGAATATATATTTAAATTGTTTGGGAGAAGACAGGCATATTGTCTTAGTTATACTGAAAAATACATTGGTGCACAATTAAAATGGCCATTGCTTTCAGCTTGCCTGATTATAATCTCTACCATATGACTTCCCTCTTCCCCTAGCTCCAATTGTTCCCACTGTATTGGAACAACCAGCTCCTTTCTGTGCTTGTAGGAAAATATATTATAGTTGAGTGCAACTAATATTGGAGAATATATTAATTTTCAAATGGAATATCTGGGAAGAATCATGAGCTGGTAGAAACTCAAATTACTTTTGTAGCATTCTTACACAAAAGTACAGTATATTAAGGATGACAGATTTTGCACTGGTTCATCTTAGATTTGGGATGTTTAAATTCAAATATTGTCCAGGCATCTGGGATCTCATTATGGTCATAGGCTGCAATATGACAAAGGACCATCCTTTATCACATGGAAGCTATCAAGCACATGTAGCCAGCTTGCAGGCAAGGGTACCGTACGAAACTGTACTTCTATTGCCCAACAGTAAATCTCTTTTGCACAAGACCCTCTTACACTCTCGGGTACCGTGAAATAGATCTGCAAGTCCAAACAATGCTACTTTCATCTCCAGCAATAATCAGCCTGCCCCAGGCTCCGGTAGCACAAGCGTTTATTAAAACACAATGTTCATAGCACCACTTGTTGTGAACCTGATAACTGTGTTTTGACTTCCCTTCTGTCGATATAGGTTGTTTTGCATTTTGAGGGGGGATGTCAAGCACGAATGCATGTTTGTAGCTGCTGTTTTACTAGGAAAGCATCAAGGTTTGGTGCTGCCATGGAATACCTATCGAGCGGGTGCTGCTAGCAGAGGTGGCAATCTCCTGGTCTCTTCTTTTTCTGCCTCCACATGTTAGAACAGTGCACTCTGTTTATGCAAAATGGGGCAAAATGCAAAATGTTTATGCAAAATGAGGGCTATTGCTGAATGCGTACTTAAACTCCTGTTGTAGCCCAGACATGTCCTAGGGATTCGCCTCTGTTTTCGGGGGGGTGTGGGGGCGGGCGATTGGTTTGCTATATTTGGGTGACCTTTGCTAGGGAAAACTTTTCACCTAATTATACCCTCTTTGCCTTGAGGACTAAGCAGCCGTGACCGTATCACAGAGGATTTGATCTTTGCTCCAAATGGTGGTTGGTAGGCATGTTTGCAATTGCTTGGGATGAAAAGTGTTCCCAGGTGTATGAGGCCCAGAATAATGTCAGGCTGTTGAAGCAAAGCTGTGTGAGCAATTTCATAGCCAGCTGATAGGCAGAAGCCAGACATTACACTAGGAGTTTTTGCTGAGGAGTCTGGGCTATTCTTCTGAAGCTGCCTTTACAAATTTCTTTAGGAGTATTTTCTTCTCCATTCCCGAACCTAGCTAGTGGGTTGAGATACTCCGTGTAAAATTTCCCCCCCACCTAGACCATATCACCTATTTGTCCTACAACATTCAACAAATCACATTACTTTGCATCTGCTTACCCCCTTGCGATGTGGCAATGATAAAAGCAAAGGTCTCGCTTGTTTTTCTGTACAAGGTGTGCCAGACTTCACTGAAACATACACAGTGCTTGGAGATGTTGATTAATAAAAGCTACTGTGAAACGACAAATGAAGGAATTCTGTTGCCACATCACTCCAGTTGCCACATGAGAAGCTGTGTGGAGCTGCATTTCAGAAAGTGAAATGCTAGCTTTGCTAGTTGCTGGCAAATCAGAGTGCTGTTCATACACGTAACTCTGGGGCCTTTATGCTCAAAGTCAATGTCCTGACTTTAATTACAGCTCCGAATATACGCAAGCAACTGATGGCTCTGAAATGCAGGTATCAGCTGCTAAAGTATATAGCAGCTCTAGACAATTTCAGGATTTTTCTATACGAGATATATAGAGTTCTTTCTTTACTCTGAAAGCTCAAACAGAACCAACTTCTATAATAGCAACCAACGTTTCTCTGCTCTGAAACCACATGTATTACAATGAGTGGCAAAATAGTTATTTGGGCAACACAAACATCTCTCATTTTTACAATAACAATTGGACTAAGGAGAGGGGAACACAGCAGCTTAAGAACCCTATCACATACTGTTTTTTTTTTTTTCTTGTTTACTGTTATACAGTTTCAAGCAGTAAATCATATTATTCATGATTTTAACAGCGCCACAGGAAAACAGCTACTCCAAATTTTCTAGTAGCACCATTTGCAGTGCTTACCCAGCATAGATATCACAATTTTACACCTAATCAGCCTGGAAGGTAGTTCGCCAGCATAACTATTTTCCTCTTCGAACTCCCAGTTATTTTCTAACTTAGGTGGTGAAGTTTGAAGATTGGGTTCTGGAGATCTAGCTCTCAGACTGGACTTCTGTCCCAGCGCCAAGCTCTTCAAGGCCACTGAAAGGCTGGAAAGAGTTTTTTCCTCAGTCTCACGATGCCCAAAATGGCAGAGAACTGCTCACTATGTTGCTTTCATTTGCCCCACTCTGCCAACAGAGAGACTTTAGCCTTACTAAGGACCGGAGATCACTCAGCCTTGAAGGCAATGAAACCACAGGTGTTTAAGGAAGATGCATTTCATTCATTTAGACACCTGCCTCTCCCCACACCTCTGAAAATACTCGAAGATACAGCTTTCATCTACCAAGCCCACGCTACTCAGCTAAACCTACTTATCTTAGGACACCAAAATGTTAAAAAACACAGGCTATAGCATCTGGTGTGTCTGAAGCTGGGAGGAAGCCCGACAAACTTGGCTCCAAACTGGAGTAAGGTTGTCCTCAGCTGAAATGCTGGGCACTGGAAACCTCCCACCCAACCTGTCAAGCTGGACAGCTGAGACAACCTGGTTGAAAGCAACAACCTTCGTCTAGGGTCTGAAGCCCATTTGGGCGTCAGTGGAACCAGTGGCCCTGGCCCAAGGAGAGAGTGGCTGGGCTGGCAGAAAGCACCAGCTCTTACACTCACCCCAACACAAGCTTTAGTGCCACTTCTGCTCCCAAGAGCGTGCCTCATGAGTCAGTAGTAAAGTGTTGCGATTCCTGCTCACAGTAACGAACGTGCACACAAAAAGCACTTAACTATCCAGTCCTTTGTAATAAAAGCTATAAACTGCCAGACTCTTGGTGCAGGGGGTGCGTTTAATTGTGATCTTGATTGCTACACAGCTAAACTATGCTCCACTCTTTTTGCCTGTTTCCTTTCGCTGTGTCACCCGGAGCAGTAGACTTTCTTGTAACTAAAGGGTGCTTTGGAAGCGAGCAGTTCTTTGATTGCACTGCCTAATTAATACATTATTTGGAGCACGTTCTCTATAACCCAGCTCTATTAAAAATAGGATGCAATTTCATGAACTGTATTACTGTTTAACAGATGCAACTGCTGAGAATTCATGATCTAGTCAAAGAAAAATATGTAGTCAGTAAACTATGACTTGGAAATGCAGTCTTGGTCAGCTGCGCTACAAATGTGGGTAATGAGTTGACCTCCTGCCGCTATGTTTATGCTCTAAAGAAATGAATGCCACCATAGAAAATAGGCTGCCATTTTATCATAACTTTTTATTAGTTCATCACTCATTTTATTTTGCAGTCGTTTGCAAGAGTGTAAAAAAAAAGTTTGTGTTATTGCCATTTGTTATTGTATAACACCAAATGTGTTTGATTTCCTCCCTCCGCCGACTCCTCACTTAGCTCTAGTTAACCACGGGGCTGACTGACTTAATCTAGGTAATGCTGGCCGAAGCATTTTGGAAATGCAGACCACTTCAGCACCTTTTGTTAAAAAAGGGGGAATTTGCTGCATTTGATTGGATCCAAATTCCCTTCATCGGGAAAGGCAGTGCCTGTGAAACACCATTTTTTTCTCTCAAGAGCCTCCTTAAGCCCTAGTGCAAGAAGTGGGAGTATGTCAGCACCTTCGGCTTGCTTTAATTGATATGGGTAGGTCTGGGAGAAGCTGATTCCTCCTCAGGGCTTTCTTAGCCTTGCCTTGAATGTTTCTTTTAGGTTGATGAGCACAAATGTGGGCAATCACCATCACCCAGAAGTTGGGGGATCTCACCAATTCTGTAGATAAGGCAGGGTCTTGCAGTTACAGGACTGTAGCTCCTTGGGCCCTTAAACGGAGAGCGCTTCAGGCAACGCCAACTGACAGCTACGTGTTAGGATATAAAGTCTACAAGGAAAAACAGCAACAGCAGAAAATGAAAATAAAAGTGCATTTTTTTCTCTTGAAAATGTATATATTCCTCATTTCAATCTGCTGTAGTAAAATATACGTGTATATGTACATACATACAATTAAGTAATTGTTATATTTGTAAATACTTTTAAGTATTTATAAAACCAGAAAGTGATTGGCTCCCTCCCAAATAATGCTAGAAGTAAAATGTTCCCCAGTATTTTTGCATGTCAAAGACAAAGTAATACTCAATGAAGTGTGACGTGATGAGAATTTTTCTATGTGCTTTAGAGGGGCCAGGATTTTATCCATGGAATAAAGTGGGAACTATTTTTGCAAGACAGAGTCCAAACATTGGCAAAGGAAGTTTTAATAGATTTTTACATGACACAAAGCCAAAAGTATTCATAAATGACTGATGTCTCAAATTCCATGGCAAAAATCCTACTGAGTTCAACAGAAGATTTTCCCTCGACTGCAGTGGTCATGAGATCAGAAATGAGGGAGCAAAAATCAGTTTCTTGATGCTTAGTATGTATTTTAACATTATAAAACGTGTTACCAACACCATTAGAACAGTTAATTCATACAGTACTTCTAATTAGAAAAGCATGATCAGGAGGCCCTCCAGAAATTTGTGAGGGAAACCTCTGACTGCTAGTTAACAATTTTGAATTTTGACTGCTTCTTTCCCAGTAGGGTAAGGCTAAGTGGAGCAGGTAAAACTGCTACTTTTGTACATATTTTGTTGGTTATAAACACCACTGACAGCAATACTCCCTCTGTAAGCAGTTATTAAAACCAGTGGCATCAGTCTAGTTGCACTCCATTTTTTTAAAAAGATGAAACAGTGCTGAGCACCCTGTTAGTGGTTAAGTAATAAAATGTAAAATTACCCTTTTTAACGTGGTATATGACATTATAGGTAGAGTTTTCCAAACCCCTTCACTAACACAGTCAATTAGTAGCCTAAGCTACCAGTCATTTTGAAAAATGTGGTTTAGCTTTTTTCGTAACATTGCCTTGGATTCCAAGATCTTTCCGCTCGATGGACTAGTTTTACTCCAGTGAAATAAAGACGCTCCATTTCCAAAATTTATAGGGTTCATTTATTACCTCTAGTAACATATTATACTGTATAAATACTCTATCCTTGTTATATGTCCTTTTAAAAAAGCGATAACTTAGAAGATCACATTAGACAAGAAGTATAAAAATAAATATGTTCATTATATGCATTTATTACAAATTATATCCCTTCCCGGAAGGGAAAGAAATATAAAATACTTATAAAGTATATAAAATCTATAGTAATATATTTTACTATATACATATGGAAAGCCATATTCTCTTATTGTCTATGGACTTGCACAAACTTTAATTATGCGAATGTTGGTGTATTGCTGTGGATGGACCTGCTATCCTTCAGCTTTGTCTTCCCGCCTTATCAGTGATTTGAGCACCGCAAACCCATCAGAGGCCACATAGGAGAGGTTCCCATTAATAGCGGGATTTGGGATCTCTTTGATCTTTTTTTTAACCCAAATGCAAATAATTTCCATTGCCTGGGGTAAGGTAGAAGATTTGAATCTGAAAGCATGACTCAAATGCTCACAAATGCCATCAGTCTGGTTGACACGATGGTAGGACCAAGCTCGAATCAGAAAAACCAGTGGAAGGTATGCAGAAGGCACAAAGAGCAACTACTCAAGAGAGGCTACCTGCTCCATGAAGATTTCCACTTTTTCTAGCCTCTGGATTACATACGTTGCCGCAACGGCATCAGAGTGGACAAGAGCAATGGACAGGCACATTGGGATGACATAAAGATACTTTAAAGAAATGACATTCTACTTATTTGTGGAGTTGACTGACTGTTCTTGATATTTGTTACTCTTTACAGGTAGAGAATATGGCTTTATTTTTATATAAAACTATTCTCTGAAACAATAGCAGCCATGAATGACATAGTTAAAGCTCCTTTTCCAATCCTGTTTTTTGCTCTTTGTGAGGTAGGTAAGCCCTGACCAATTATTTTAAGCTATCTTTTCCACTCCCCTTTCCATCCCCTTCCTACACATGGGGACTTGATCAGTACCACAATATAAATCCGAAAGAAGGGAGAAATAACCGAACCCCAAAATGTTTGCTTAGACGTGTTCTGGCCACTGCTCACGTTTTGTTTCATTTGTAACAGACTTTAAAAAAGGCAATTACAATGCCCTCAGGCCTAATCTGCTGAAGATGAGTGAGTGACATGGGTCTACTATCCTATCAAATTTTCAGTTGGCAGGGTATTTTTAGGATGCAACGCCAGCTAAAGCTATTTGCACTGTCCCACCTCAACGGATCCTCACCATGAATTTTGTATGCAAAACCACATGCGCTGCCTCTAGCCCTCTTTTTTTTCAGTGCATTGGTCTGAAGGAAAAAAATAAAATAATAAAAAAAAAATTTAGCTTTCCCAACTTATACTATTTAACTGCAGTCCGTAACGTTGCAGAAGTCTATTAGGTGTTTCGGTTTCTTGGAAGGCTCACAGCTTTCTTGCGGCAGCACGCTGCCGTCGTAAGAAATACATTTCAACAATCTCTTCTTGAAACCTTTCCCGCATGTCTTAGAGCAGGGCGACCAGTCCCCCAGCTGCCACTGCGGGCAGGGCACGTCGGCGCAGGGACGGATGTCGCTGGGCTTCAGCTCTCGGGCGCAGTCGGTGGCCGGCCACCCCCGGGGGTCCCGGCACTCCACGGCCCGCCGCTGCCAGCCCGAGCCGCATGACTTGGAGCACTCGCCCCACTCCTCGATGACCCACTCGGAGGAGATGATCTCCCTGATGGCGTTGAAGGACTCTCTCTTTCTACTGGGTGCCTTCTCCGACCCAGGCTGCACGGGCTTCTTCACGAAATAGGTGTACTTGATCTTGGGCTGTGGCAGGTCCCCCACCGTGAGGACCTGGATGGTCAGAGGCTCCTTCAGAGGGCTGAAGCTGCGGATCCTCTCCAGGGCGGCTGAGGAGCCACTGTACCTCAGCACGCTGCCCTTGTAGGTGATGTCCTGCTCCAGCGTCGACAGGGTGTAATCGCCATTCAGGACGTAGGTGCCATCTGCCGCTTTGATGGCGAGGAAGCTGCCATCGTGTCTCGCACCCCTGTGGTTTCGCTGCTTCACCTCAATGTTCGTCGCCCCAGCTGGAATGGTGACAACGTCGTGGTAGCCGGGTCTGCCCAAGAGAAAAGAGAAAGACTGAGTCCTCCGCTCTTCCCTGCGAAAGGGAAGAAGCAACTGCTCGGCAATGAATTCCATTTGAAGCCAAAGCGTTAAGCTCATGAGCTGCTGACCTAATTGAATTAAGGGATTAAGGGATTTGCAAAGCCACATCCCATATTCTTGCTATGGCAGAGGCATGCCCACGTGGAAGGGGCTTCCTTTCGCTGGCATCTCACTGTAAGTTATCTTCAGTTAGATGGCTCTGACAGATCAAATCTCAGTTCCGACAATAAACTGGGGCAACACCTCACTGACTTGGAAACCCAAAGCTTACACCCACAAAACATTCACCAGAACAAAATAATAGCAGCAGTTATACACTCACTTTGCTCTAACAAGTGTGCCAGACACTTTCTTGCAAGTGGATCCATTGCCACCGCAGACACCGCATTTGTCAAACTTCTTATTGGATCCTATCATACGGTCGCAGCCAGCCTTTACGCACTGTCCCTGGACGCAGACGGAGGTGGAATCGGGGCTACATGGGGTACCATCCACAACCTTTGCAGGAAAGAAGCAGTAGGGCGTCTGATTAGAAGATGCACATTGCTTTGAAATTGCATAATACAGACACATACAAAATATGGACAGGTGGAGGACCTGCGGCACCTGTAGTTTCAAGGCTTTTGAAACCAAAACCCGAAGCAGCCCATAGGTAGTTGGAGGTGTGCAGTGCTACTTCATCTCACTTGCAAAAACAATGCCATGGTGACAGGAGAAAATAACCAGTTTCATTTTCTATTAACACGGCCTTCAAACCCCTCCACCCACAAAGCTGCTTTACTCATTTCATAGAAAAAAAAAATAATGTGGTTTTCTAATGTAACTAGAAGGTAGCCATGTCCTCGAAGTACAGGACCAAAATTGCTTTTAATGGTGTTCAATGTATCTTTTATTTCTAGGAGTACTGCTCTACAAAAAACATCTGTGTCATCACCCTGGTAGTTATTGGCTCTCAACATCTTATGACAGTGCGTTCAAGTAGCTATGCAAGACGAACATTTTTCCTTCTGTTTATTTTAAGCTGTCAGCATATTAGTAACCGGTATGAGAGAGCACCAATGTTTTGGCAAAGAACCCCCACAGTTTTCCAAACATACCTCAGTGTAATCAAATTGGTGGAAGGAGAGGAAAGGAAACTAGGGTGGAGTGGGTAGAAGAGGCGGTACGTGTAAAATAACTGGAAGGACTGTGCCAGAATATTTAAAGCGTGCTTGCGCTGATCAAGCTGTACATGTAGGAAGAGGAGAAGGAAGAATCTAGCTTGAATGCGAGAAAGACACAAATTCAATTTCTACAGTCCTTGACTCTTAACTTCACATAAAGAGTTAGAGGAAATAAAAATCTTATTCATGATCAGAGGGAAGAGGTATAGTTTTGAAATACCTTTGGCTGTAAAACAAAGAAGTATCCTGTTCCTTTTGCTCGGCAGACCAGCTTGCATCTGTCTTTTGGAGAGACACCGGCAAACTTGGGTGTCCACTCCACTGCAGGTCCACTTCCAAAGGGAGACTTAGAAAACTCATTGTGCTTTTCACATTGTTCCTCCCTAAAGGTTTTGCCTGCAGGCAGAGGAAAGACAGGTGGACATTAGATCATCTTCTGTACATGCTCTTCCTCCACCAGATACCCTTCTTCCACCTCAAAAATGGGGAAAAGATTACCATCATTGTCCGGACAGTCCTCGATGTTACATGATCTGTATTGCACCCGCTTCCCTTCGCAGTATTTCCCCCCATTTTTTGGGACGGGGTTGTCGCACTCCCTGAAAGAGTACTGCACTCCACCACCACAGGTCCGGGAGCACTCTCCCCACGCCCCCCAGGACCCCCAGCTCCCATGCACTGGTGTCTGGAATGACAAGAAAAAGCAGAGCAAAAAAGTTAATTCAGTAAAAGCAAAACAAAACCAAACCACAAAATCCACAACCATGCTCATTTTTACCTAAGCCATTTGTAAAAAAAAAAAAAAACAAGCTCCGAGTTTGCTTTAGTAGCTATCTACCTCCATTTATTCAAGCCCTTTTAACTGATTACTCCCACTGAAGCACACTATCCCTGCTACTCTGTAACCCAAGATATATTCTGATTTCTTTTTTACTACTTACATCATAATGCTTCTTCTCAGTTTTATTCACACACTTGCCATTCATGCACCACTTCCCTTCCCCACAACTGGTGCCGTCTGCCCAAGGGAAGTGTTTGGTTTGGCACACGAGCAGTCCTCCAGAAGTGCCAGTACACCACAGCGTCGTACATGTACTGGCTGCATCAGGGCAGTGCTTGGACTCATCTCCAAATGTAAACTGGCACTGTCTGTTGGCGTCGTACAACGTGCCAGGCAAGTCAGAAGGAAGCTGGATTGGTTTGTGGGGCTTGTCCAACAAACACTCACCTGAAAAGGAAGAAAAAAGAAATAAAAAAAAGCAGTCGATGCTGTCAGTGAGTGCGGCTTCAAAAGGGAGAAATGCATTTCCATCTCTGGAACTGCACTTGCTTTGCAATCTAAGTCTCTGAGCCAATTTGTGCTACCATTTTTGTAAAACTAAATTCATTTGCAGGATGAAAAAGGTTAACTATATGCCGTAGCAGAAAGCACTCCGTTAAGAAAAAAGAAAGAAAAAAAAAAAAAGCAAAGCAGTAAAACACAAGAGCTGAAATGCCACATGAATGGAAAGCTTAATAATCTTACCATGACCGTTGTCCAAAAATGTTGTAATCATGTAGGCACTACATGGAGACCAAGGCTGGCTGCGATCCAGGTTGGAAAGCATAGATGCCATCATGTGGAAATCCCGGCTTATTCCATTAATACCAGCACACTGCTTTGCGTCGTCATGAGGCATGTTAAACACGTGGCCTTACAAAAAAAAAAAAAAGAAGGGAAGTTTGTGATTTTAGGAAGTCTGTCCTATGCATTACTATTTTAAACACTACTCTAGAGCCACTCATAGCCTGGTCTTTAAATAATAACCCAAATCTGAATACTGCCAAACTTTAAGCAGATGGCACTGTATTCTTTGCTCCCCTCACAGGCTTCTCGCATGCTTTTTTTCTGCAATCAGTCAAATACACAGCTCTTGCAGACAGTGCCGTGCAGACCGGATTTGCTTTCCACAGTTCAACCCTGCTCCACGGCAAAGCTTTGCCTCCTCCCGACTGCGCTGGGGAGCGCAGGGTGCTCCGAGCCCCACAGGGCGAGCCCGTGGTGCGGGCTGGGCAGCAGCTCTTTGCTTTACGGCATCGAGCTGGCTTCAATTAATCACGTGAAATCTCCTTTCAAAGTTTCAAGTACCTAGTTCGTGGGCTGTTGTAAAGGCAGCCTGTAAACCATCGTCTTCTATGATAGAGCAACTGCGGTTTAGATCACAAACTGTTCCCACATCAGCCATCCCAAGAGTATCACATGTCTTGGCACCGCAGAGGTCCTGTAAAAAAAAGGCATTTCATTATTAATCAGATCAGAGACTTAACCTTGGCAAGAAACATCCAGCCCTGGCAGTTTGCCTTTACTTATGGAAAGAGCATAAATATTCAGCACTTCAATGGGTATGATGGCAAAAATCTGTCTTTGGAACATACATGAGGGTTACACGTAGAAAAAAAAATGCATAATTTCCATACTAAATCTGCTAAAAATATACAAGGCAGAAATACGTTGCACACACTGTGAGTTTCACCTGAGACGGTGCAAGCAGCAAAACAAACGACTAAATAAAAAGCGGTTCATTTCATTTTTAGCCTGCTTTGCTGAAGCCGTGATGACACAAGACTGCCTCTGAACGCTTTTTTGGAGGTCTCCTGTCAGAGGGGGCCTCCGGGGGTAGGGAGCAATGGGCGTGGGGATGGATTTGACCTCCGCGTCCCTCACCTGCCTGGTGAAGAGGATTGCCGTGTCGTAGTGTTCGGCGTGCCGGTCACTGGGCGGGTTGTGCTGCTTCTGCCAGCTGCAGAAGTTTCTCAAAGTCAGGGCTGCGTTGGAAGAGATATCGGGTCCCTTCCGCTCCTCGTAAATGACCATGATTTTCACCACCACCAGGCTGATAGAGTTGCGGATGCTGGGGTGCTTGTACAGCTTGGCCGCCACGGAGAGCAGCGTCAGGAGATAGTGCTTCAGCCCGCTGCCGTGGAACTCGGCCATGGACTGGTCGGCTACCAGCATGGTCTCCACGTAGCGGGGGCTGGACACGAACCTCTTTTTCCTTCTGCTTCTTGTTTCTGCATTAAAGAGAGGGAGAGGGAGGGAAAGCGCAGGTCAGCGCGACAAGAGACCACCGTAAGGAACCCCAAACCCACCGATACGCGAGATTTACGCCTAAGGGATGCACCCCACGCCGCCCGCCCCCAAACTTCGGCAGCCTCGGCTGAGCAACCCCCCCGCCCCGAGTCGCCGGCGGGCGGAGGGGCGACACCGGGACCCGCACCCGGCGTGGGGGAGCTCCCCCCCGCCGCCCCTCGGGGTGGGGACGAGGGGGAAGCACCGGCCGGGGCCCCGCCGTCGGGGCGGGGGCGCAGGTGGGCGCAGGGTGCGCCAGACCCCCCCCCACCACCCCCGCTCCTCTCTGCTCCCCTCCCCGCCCCCGCGGAGGGCGGCGCGGCGCCCCGGCGGTACCTGCGTGCCCGGCGGGCTCCGGCCCCGCCGCCTCCGCCCCGGTCTCGGCCACGGCGCAGCGGGCGGCCCGGCGGGTCCCGCGGAGGCGGAGGAGGTGGGCGCCGCGGCGGTGCGCGGTGCCGGGGGCCGGCTGGATGAGGTACTGGCGGCCCCGCAGGGAGAAGGCGCCCCGCATCCCCGCGCAGAGGCTGAGGGCGGCGGCGGAGCTGGGGTCCCGGTTGACGGTGCCGGAGTAGAAGCAGCGGGAGAGGTCGTCCTCCGGCGGCGGCGGCGGCGGCCCGCCCAGGTACTGCAGGGTGAAGTCCGGGGCCAGGAAGCTGCTGTCGGGCTCCAGCTCCAGCGTCAGCCGCTCCCCGAAGGCCTCCAGGCGGAAGCGCTCCCGGCCGCCGGCAGCGCCCAGGCGCCGCGGCACCACCAGCGCCTGCCGCTCGGCGGGGCGGTCGGCGCCGCACAGCCCCAGCAGCGCCGCCAGCACCGGCACCAGCACCGGCACCGGCACCGGCAGGCGCCCCCCGGTCCTCATCGCGGCCGCCGAGCTCGGCGCGGGCGAGGCTTGCTGCTGCGGCCGCTGGCTTGACGGAGCCCTTTCTATGCCTTTATTTGGGGTTTTTTATATATATACGTATATATAGCTAGGATTTTTTGCTGGCAGGATTTGGGGGTCGCTTAGTTTCTTTCTGCCGGGGAAGGGCCGGGCGGGCGCCGGGTCCCGCGGTCACTGCAGAGGCGGCGCCGGCTTCCCCATGGCCGGGGCGCGGCGGCAGGGCGTGAGGGTCTGCGAGGGGAGCAGCCGTGCCCGCCGTCCGTCTCTCCGTCCGTCCGTCGGTCCTCCTCCTCTCGCCGCCGCTGGCTCCTTCCCGCCGCCTCCTCAGCTCTGCCCGGCGGCAGCGGTCGGGGAGAAAGCTCCGGCGCGTCTCCGCTCGCCCCTCCGGCAGCCCCGGCACGGCCTCGCCTGCGCTTCCACGGCCCCGCGGGGCGGGGGGAGGCGAGCGCCGGGAAGCCTCCCGTCCTTGCAGAGCGGAGCAGAAAACGGAGCGCAGGCCGCCCCCGACCCTCCGCGCCGGGCCCCCCTCCGCCGCGCTCCGGGCGCCTCCGCCGTGCGGGGTGACTGCGGCAGCCGGGCCGGCCGCTGCCGCCCTTTATGGGGTTTGCCCGGGCCGCCCCCACCCCCGCCGCGGCCCGCCGCCCCCCGCCGCGCCGCCCCTCGGCCCGGGGCCGCTGAGCTCACTGCGTGCGTAAGGCGGCCGCGGGCGGCCCCCGCCCCCGCCGCCCCCGACGGGGCGGGACGGGGCGCGGCGCGGCGCGGCGCGGCGGGCAGAGCCCGGGGTCGGCCCTTGGCCGCCGGGCGGGGGGCGGGATGCGCCCTGCCGCGGCGCGGCCGCTTCCCCCGCCCCCGCCGCCCCCCCTCCCCGGGCCCGCCCGGCGGCGGGGGTGCGCTTCCCCCGGGCCCCAGGGCGGGCGGGCTCGGCCCGGGGGTCTGTGCGGGGCGGGGGGGGGAGGGGGGGGGGGTGCGCCGCCGCCGCCGCCGCCGCCACCCCGCGCTCCGCCCCGCCCCGCTCCGCTCCCCTCCGCACGTCCCCGTTGGGGCGCCTGGACGGGCAGCGGGCCCCGGCCCCCCCCTGGCTGGGGAGCGGCAGGTGGACGGCCTGCGGGGGAGGGAGGGAGATCCGCGGTCGCCTTCGTGGCTTTTCCTTTTCTTTTCTTTCTTTTCTTTTCCTTTCCTTTTTTTTTTTTTTTAAAAAAGCAATTCTTGCCCTTTCACGGCCCTAGTAGTCAGCTCTGCACCTGTACTTCTGGGAAATGGTTCCTCTGAAATCACTTAAACAGAGGCTTTTGCGTAGGTGCAGCCAATATTTTCCTTTGAAGCCGTAACCGGCCGTGGTGGTACGGCTAATCCGCTTAATTCTTTATAAGCAGCAGGCGCGCGACGTGCGCAGCCCGAGTAATGCTGCTTTCTCCTCCTTGAGGCCTTTTTGGAGGAGGAGGGCAAAGGAGGGGTGAGCAAATGTGCGAATGAAAACGGAAGCAGTGTACCTGTTGGTGACAACTCCCGGGCGTCCAAATTAAACCGAGATGCTTCAGTGTCAGTCGACACTGCATTTTACACAAGTGTAAAACTCAGGGGCTGAAAACAGAAGCGGCAAGATAACATCATCCTTGTGACAGAGCAAAGACTTCCAAGATCTTACGTATCCACTGTTGGATGTGCTGTTGGATGGAGTGCCCCATTTATGCCACTAAATCTAAACCAAAGGGGTTTCTTCCTAAGTTAACCCATGTCAGATAAATGCTTGGGGCTGGGGCCACGCTTCAGTGTCCACTGCACAGCCTGATTGCCTGCTCCATTCCAGTAATACATTTATTTCCTATGGCATTCTGTCAATCATACAAGTTTAGAAACACACATTTTTTTTAAGTTGCACAAAAGAAACATATGAAAAGATGAACCCAATTTTCCGGTTGCTTATTCCACAAAAGCGCTGTTGTCCCACACAGTGATGAGCAAAATCAGAACTGGGCCTCAAATGAGGGATTTTCCTTGGTAGACAGCAGGAAATGCTGGGCTTTTTGAGCAGTCTTGGCTTTGAGAGGCTGCAACTGCTGCCCGTTAGTAAGTCAGGAGCGGAAATACCCATTCAGTTACAAGAGGCCTAATTTTTCTCTCGAGTGGGAGATGTGTGCCAATCTCTACCCTTATCTTTGAGACCTGGTCACGCATGCCCAACCTCGGTCATGCTTTTTCTAGGAAAGAAAACTGACAACAAAGGTACGGTTCATTCATGCTATTCATTGTGTAGGATACATACTTAGCAGTTGTATGTGTTTTGAATATTTAGGGAATATTAAAAGTCTAGCAATATGGTATATAAAACACAGAAATGAAAGGAAAGCATTTTTGTAATTTGGTTTTGAACTTATGTTAGCTTCAAAATCATCACGCTTGCAAATATATTCATTAAAAATACGAAAACCTCCTAGTCTGTCAGCATAATGCACAGGTCAGCAGGGACTAGAGCTAGGACTCGTTGCTGTCCACCCGGGACATGGCCACCCAGCTGCCGGCTGCACCTTTGTGGCAATATTTTGCTGTTACTTTTTGGTTTAAAAATCTCTGGTTTGAAAAGGTCCTGACCACCTTAAAACAGCCTTTTTTTGGTGTGAAACCTCTTCCTGATTTTCCACCAGGTGGCACTCGCCTATAAAAAATTTTTCTCGAAGAGCGTTTCAGGGTTCATCTCCCAGGTTTCAATCTGTGCTCTAGCGGAAGGGCTTACATTTTAGTACTGTTCTCAATAGTTCCGTGATTAAGACAAGTTTTCCAGGCCTTTATATAATATCCAAGAAAGTGTTTTAGTAAAGAACTCAGCAATTGCCTTGTCTTCCCCTTGTTGCTGGCTGTGAGGCTGTGAACACCGCAGGCAGGCACAGACCTCCTTTGCGCTACGTGAATGCGAATCAAGTTGTGAAGGAACATTTACAAAAAGTTTGCTTCCTGACAAATGGGCAATGTTGCCACACACCACGCGTATAGTCTTGTAAGTGCTTAAATCTGTTTCTGTGAACAACCCCAGTGAGTTTAGCTGGATTATTCACGAATAGAAGGCACGTGCATGGGTGTTTGCAATCTGTATCGTATCTACGCCGTATCAGCTCCAATCATATTTTGTGTAAATCAAGATTTAGAAAGCTAAACGTACTGAACTTTTGCAGAACTTCAGTTAGTGCGATAAAAACCTAGAGAAGGCATAAAACTTGTCTTTTTAAGAAATTTCTAGTGCTTCTTGAGAAAAAACGTAGCAAGGAGAGACAAAAATTTGTAAGGCAAAGTAAGCCACCAGATGGAGCTAATAGATCGTTGTATTTTAGTCTACAGTGCAAGAACAAGTTTTTATGGCTTAGACCTAAGCGTTATCAGTATTTGAACAGTACTAACAATATGAGCAGTATTAACAATCATGACGTTTTAATTTCTTTGCCAGTGTTTGTATAAACTGCTGTTTCCAAAATTTTTTTTAAAAACCAAACCATGCGCTTTTTCAGCCCATTTATTTAAATGCTGCTGAATGAGATCTTCGCTCATAAACTGTTATAATTTAGAATTAAACCAGCAGGTGGCACATTAGGCCCACTAAATAGGGGATTAAAGACCTGATGCTGTTAAAAAACATCCTGGGAACACCACTTCCAGTAACCTCGAGCCATTTTTTTTGGTCGGAAATTCATCTGATTTCACAGAACTCTTTTCCCATCGCTGCTTGTGACTACTGAAAGGTTCACCCACCACCAACACTTCTGTTCTAAGCATGCTCTTACTAGTTGTTGAGCAGCGTGAGTGGTTTGACTTCGTGCAGAGGAAGGGAATCCGTTGTCATTCAGGGCGAAGGACTGTACCAAACAAGATTATTTATGGAAATTGTTCCTCTAGGACATCTTTTGTGATATGCGTGATTATCTTATTATTTTTTCCATGTATTTATTGGTTTTTATGTCATTAACAGTTGGTTTTTGTTAAGCAGGATAACAGGGATAAGAGAGGAAACCTCTAATTTTGCCAAAGTGTTTTGATAATCAGCAGTAACGGGAAAAAGCAAAACAATGTCCATCATCACTTTAATGAGGAGGATGTTTGGTTTTTTTTTTGGAGAAGGAGGATCCTGTGATTTAACGTGGTTATCTGTTTCCCCATAATTTCTGCTTTTACATAAGCTAATTATCAAAGTTGCTGAAAAAAAGAGATGCAGAAATTTTGGGAGCCCCCAGATTTTATTCCTAAATATCCTGCATAGGCCTGTATGCACTCAAAATGAAGCACTACCAATTCTTTCTGCTTTCCATTAGTAAACATTTATCAAAATTGGATTCAGTGGCAACTTGGTCTACCTCTGGCTGCGTGAGTCAAACATTTTATTATTCAGCAAATATAATGAACTGGACTTCGGGGTTCGGGATTTAGATTAGTTCAATTTATAAAGGTAAGGGCAGCCAGGAAGCTTGATTTAGTTTGAACTCAACAATGTTTGTAGAAAGAATAATCCATTTAGTTGGTCCTGGTCCTTATTTTGATCACAAAGAACTTTTCTGTAGATATTTTGCACTGAGTAACATAATACCACTCCTATGATTTTAATACAATTACAGGCTTTATAACTGATGGCAAAATTTCTCTCTTCTTTAAGAATTTTTTATTGGGCACAGGTAGGAGCATATGCAATCCAGGTGACCTTACACATCTCCTAAAGACTACCGAACTATCTTTCAGCTGAATTTTTCTTGTGGCTTCTTCATACAAGTTTTTACATCTGGTTTATCTGTTTGCTCCTGAAATAAGCATGGTGAAATATGTATTGAGTTTTGTCCATGATAAAATGCTTTCAACCATTTTATCATTGGGCAGGAGCGGAGGGAAATGAAAAACAGGGAGAACAAAAGTCAGTTACAAAGCGTAGGGACTACAGCCATGGGTCTTATTATTCCCTTACTGTTTATTGGGCAGCAGTAAAACTCCCCTTGTCACCTGTGGCTCTCAGCGTCCTCCTCGTGTTATAACCATGAGTCATAGTCTTCTCCTGACACTAACAGTAGGACAGATCCAGTGCTGAAGATGGTGATGTGGGTCGTGCCCGGACTGATGTGGAGCGCCTTTCCTTCTGTAGTTGCCTGTGTCCAAAAGAGGACAGCGGCGCATCGCTAATGGTCTACGCTGACTGGTGCGCCTGAGCTGAACCGGTGCTGTGGGGAAGGCCAGGCTTCAGTCTTGACCAGGAGCTGGCCACGTTCATAACCACGTCTAGAACTAACTGTCTACCGTAGTATCCCTATCTCATCCGAGACATCAAAGGCTGTTAGCACCTCCTGGCTGTTTGTTGATTGATTTGCTTGTTAGAACCTGTGAGCTAATGCATTTTAAGTGATATGTTCTGAGAGTAGTGGAGGCAAAGCTGTGCGTGTATTTAATACTAGTTTTCTGGCTAGATCGGCACATAGGGGATGGCCTAGCATTTAGTTTTATGTTAACCTCTCCCCCCAGCTATTATCAGTCACATACCACAGCAAAAGTCTGTTATCACAGCATGCTAAGTCTGCAGAGGGAGGTTTGCATAAGAATGTGAATTCAGACATGACTGTATCACATGTAAATCCACAGGCAAGTGGTTTAAGAGGCTGGTGAGGTCTGACATGCGTATCTCACTTTCTGGTGGTAGAAGTATTCCTACTGAAGAATTTGTGTCACCATCTAAATTGGTTGTGAACAGCTGACCTAAATCCAAATTTTCATGGTCAAAACAACTGCTAGTGTTGAATATACAAAGAATCTCCCTGGAAAGAGGGGATCAAATAAAAGGAATCAGGCAAAACAAAACGTTGCATTATAGTATATCTACAAAAGTGTTTCAGAAATTAAATATAACTAACATTGGCTGCAGAGTCCCTCGGCAACTGGCAAGGAGCACATTCATGCATACCCTGAGCTCCATGACGTTTTGATATTTTTATCGCACTGTGATTTCAACAGATACCACACATCCTCTGTGTACTTTGGACAGAGGATTTCGCAAGTACTGCAAGAAGTGTTACAGTTTCTGTGAAAGTCCTCGTAACAAAAACTCATCACCGTACCCATTAATAATTTTTTACCTTCAAGATGTCTGTGTGATGTAGGAGACAATTACCATCACTTAGCAGACGTGGGCACTGGCCACGCTGATTCCAGGGAAATTTCCACCTTGCTAGACAGTGCTCTGCTTATTGCTCTCCTGGTCTACCCAGACATGTGCTGGTCGTTCTTTGTGACCAGAGCCTATATAATACTGCTACTCCCTATAAAAAGTGTCAAGAAATTTGAACATAAACAACAAATATTTTCTGCAGTGTTAAATTTCAAGCTGGGCAGTTCCCTCACCCTAGTTCTAGCACAGCCATGCAAACAATGGTGGTGGCTTAGCTGGGGGTGTGATGCATGGCAGCAAGTGGTGGAAACGGGCAGCTCAGCCTGGCAGGCAGGGGAGGGCAGGAAACCCTCTGAGCTGGTGTTGCTGTCCTACCATTGCTGGGTCTATTAGCTCGTTGCCGTACTGCTTCCAGACCTAAACTGCCATGTACACATCGTATTGTACTGAACTTAGCGTGCATGAGGATGTACTAATATGAGGATCCATTTTACTAACCTTCCTTTTCTTCTTCACGTTCTCCCTGTATCATTTTAATAGCCTCATTTACATACTTTACCTTATCCGTATTTTTGTTTTTCATCCCCTCTTACCCCACCCTTCCTGTTACGCTGGATAATCAAGAGTTGGCAGTAAGCATATTTAACAAAGGGCAAAAAACATTAAGGAAAGTGATTAACCACTCTCCACTCCCCAACCAATTTATATACATGTTTAGACTCATCTAATCCATGCTTTGCTAAAAGCATGGATTAGATGGGGTTTCCTCTTGGTTTGCCGGGATGGGGCTGGCTCTCTTGAACTGCAGTTCTTGGGGCTCCTCTGGGTCTCGGTTTGTTTACTTGTTCTGAGAGGGTTCCTCTTTTCCTCCCTCTCCCCTTCCAAAAAGCCTCACCTTTCCTGTGGGTGTCTGAAGATGGCCACTGCTGGATAAATGGCCCTTGTTGTTTGTGTGAAAACTTCCTTTTTGCCTGGCACAGCTTTTTTCCCTCTTGAATAACCATGACATCTAGGGAAGAAAGTTAGACCTTTTCTAATTGCGGTTATAAATTCATGTATGGGGGGGTCAGTGTATTGTCTGCTCTCTGTTATAGTCCAACACACTGCTTGAGGTTACCTAAAAACACAGTTTAAAGTACAGGTTTGTATTTATTATCAGGTTCTCCGTCACATATGACAGAGATCTTAGACTAATCGCAATAATCAAAGTAGTGTTCAAAACATTAGATTGCAATTTTTCCCCTTTTCTTTTTCTTTAGATATGGGTCTTGCCTTTCTAGACCTTGTGAAATGTTTTTCTGCACTTACTATAATGAAAGGGAATTCTCCAGACAGCAGTCCCAGGGATATTTGGTATCCTTTATAAAAGTTAGGTATCTTACATCTTTTAACATCCAAATATCTTAGATCACTGTCACCTTTGCTGATAATAAATTATGCCCAACTTGTGCCACATTGGTGTCTCACACATCGTTAAAGCCCTGCTCAGTACAATCAAGGGTAGATTTTGCTATACAAGCAGGCCAGAAGCCCTCTGCCACCTTCCAGAAAGATTGAAAAAGAAGAATTTCAGTTGTTTCAAATATGCGAGCCACCTCTGTGGTCCTCAGTATGCTGAGGACACGGTCCGTAAATTTATTGAAGCACTGACATTGCTTTCTTTGCCTTTTGATAAAATGACAATGTCTTCCTCTCTCTATGGTCTGACATCTGGATTGCCAAGACCAGAATATCTGTAGACTGTGAGGGACCAGAAGATGCTACTCTTTCTGTCAGCATTGGCACAGAGGTGGACGTTATGAGCAGTCTTAACCTTTTTTACATGTATTTTAGTACCTACTCTTACATACTAGGTCATGGGTGGTGTTTTCCATCTTAAATCCTGCTTTGATTTTAAATAAGAGCCTATATTGGCTGAGTAGCCACTGACTTCCATGAGACTTGCATCACAAATGGGAAACAGCATTTATAGTCTCCTCACCTTACTGTTGGGGTTCTTTCTCTGAAGTCTGGGGCTTCAAACCAACATGCAACAGTAGCCATTTGAGAAGTAATGAGGAAAAACCTTTATTACTCAAAAAGCAGAGTGAAACTTTGGGGAAAAAAGGGTACAGAATCAAGCAACAGTTACGCATTTCTGCATCCAGCAGTTGAATAATAAGCCTCAAGAGCTCTGAGCTTTCCTCTCCTGAAAAAAGGGGTTTTGATATGACAGTGCAAGTCTTTCAAGGCCAGAAGACTTGCTAGTCCCAGTGTTTTCCCTAATCTCGGCACTACCTGCAAGAAATTGTAATGGAGATAGTCTTGCTGCCAAGCTGGACCTGTATGACAAGCAGAGAAAGTGCTTGCCAGCCAAGCATGAAATACTCTTGCTTGCATCTCTTTTATTCAGAACTGATGGAAATAACATGTAAACGAGTAAAAATCTCAGCAATACATACCTCAAGAGAGAGAATCTTAAAAGGCAGCTTCACTTAACAGCAAATTCGGGGATTTGCATCAGGATCTTTATTTAGATGCTTTAATCCAGGCATTCATCAATTTATCCCATGACCTAAGCAAATATTTCAGAAATGCTGCAAGAGAATATAATGCAAAGTCATGGTTTTAAGTACAGTTCTATGTGTCTGTCTTTAATATTCGCTGTATACCAAAATAGGGTGAGATGTCTCTGTAGCTTTTGGGAGACCTAGCTGTGCTGCAGGCTCCTTTTGAGATGAGGAGCAAATCACCTAACTTAAGTCCAACAAAAGCCATAAATACATAAAAATCAGTTACTCAATCAAGTAGCTGGGTCAACTTTTTTTTTAAAAAGCTTGTTGGCTTTCAGGAGCTCTTGCTAATTACCTCCTTCTAAGCATTATATTTTTGACTCCCTCATTGCGCTTATATAGCTCTCAAATGAGCAACTCACAGTCATTAAGGAGTATCTCCTCAAAAGCCCCTAGCAAATGTTGTCTTTATTTAACAGGTAGAAAACTGAGGTACAAAGATATTCAGCAATTTATTAGCAGTAAGACAAAATACCTTTGCTACATCAATGCAATTCATAGACATTTGCAGAGCCTCTAGTGCTGACATAACTTGTTTCAGCTGTGTCAGGATGGGGCTCATGATGTTGCTAATCTGTTCTTGTTTTTTGACAGTTTTATCCATACTTTGAACAGGACATGGGATGGCTACCTCTTATTTTTTTCTGCTTTCAATCCCCCTTGTTTTCTAATGTTAGTCTGGAACTTCAGATTGCTTCTTTACACTTCTTTAATGTTAGGGAAAAAGTAAATGAGAAATCCTTGTTTGCTCTCGGGTTCAAGGGCACATAAGTCACTAAGACTTGTTTAGGTGTCTTAGGGTAGAACAGACACCTCAAAGGTCTCCCTCAGTTCTGAATATATCTGTACGTCAACGCTGACACGTTGTTTTAATCACAAGGTCAGTTGAGCTGGATGCAAGACTTCACCATAGATTTTGCCTGACACATTGGGATGCTTAGTACCTCCATTTTATTGATGAAATGAGTAAAACAAAAGGTTGTAACACTAATCTTAGGCAAAGCACTACAGGGTATTGTGGTGGGTTGATCTTGGCTGGCTGCCAGCTGCCCACCCAGCTGCTCCCTCATTCTTCCTCCTCCTCCTCAGGACAGGGGAAAGAAAGAAAGATAGAAAAACTTAGGGTCAAGATAAAGGCAGGGAGATCACTTACCAGTTACTGTCATGAGCAAACCAGACTCGGCTTGGGAAAAAATTAATATAATTTATTGCCAGTTAAAATACAGTAGAATGGTGAGAAACAAAGATGAAACCTAATGCCCTCTTCCCCCTACTTTTTTTTCCTAGGCTTAGCATCACTCCTTAATTCCTGACTCCTCTGCCTCCCTCGCAAGCAGTGCAGGAGGATGGGGCGTGGAGGGTGGTGGTAGGTCCATGACAGTTCCTCTTTGCTGCTCCTTCCTCCTCAGATATTGTCCCTGCTTTAGCATGGGACCTCTCCATGGGCTGCGGCCCTTCAGGATAAACCTGCTCCAGCGTGGGCTCCCCAGGGGCTGCAGGGGGTCCCGAATCAGGTACCTGAAGCACCCCCTCCTCCCGCTCTCCCCGGGGTGCCCGCAGGGCCGTTTCTCGCACTTTCCCCTGGCTGCCGGGCCGCCTTGTACCGCCCCCCACCCGGGCCCCCCCTGAGGTGCCGCCATGTTGGCTGCGGGGCTCAGCCCTGCCCCGCGCTGGGGCCGCTGGAGCCGGCTGGAACCGGCTGTGTCCGGCACCGGGCAGCCCCGGCCGCCCCGCACAGGGGCCGCCCGCTGCCCCCGACAGCCACCGGGCACCTGCAGCCGGTACAGGTACTCTGAATAAAAGCGCTGCAGAAAGGCGATGCAGAAGGACATCCTCTAGTTTTCACTGCCTAACTCACTGTCTTTTTGCCTGACTTCACCGTTGTTGTCACCTGCTGCCCTTCCCCTTTGCCTTTTCCCTCTGCCCTTCCCCTTCTAGCCCGGGGCGCCTGCGAAGGGGCAACAGAAGCAGGGAGAAAGACCACTGCAGCGGTGCCATGTTTGCTGCTGTCACAGAAACCAATATCCTCAGCTTTTCACAGTATAAGATTTTCCCAAGCCATGCAAAAACCTAATACCTGGCTCTCTGTTCAGGAACTAAATGCTTGATGAAATCAATCAAACCATTCTTGCCAGGCTTGGACTGATGACATCCCATTTTTGGCTGCCCCTTGCTGACCCTTCCTCCGCCCCTTTCGGAGGAGGGCGGGTGGGGTGAGGAGGCCTCTTGCTGCCCTCTGCTCCCCTCCCTGCATCCGCACCTGCTGCTCTCCGCCATCGCCATCGAGGGGCTGGACGGGGCGGGCAGCTGTCAGCAGGAAGAGCGTGAGCGTGGGGGCAGTGTGGGCCTCCCTTTGCTGCTCCCTCCGGCTTTTGGAAGATTTTAAATTGCCGTCATAGTTCACTGCAGAGTCGTGCTCGCTATCTCCCCGGCCGATCTGGAGCGGCTCATGTGAGCCACTTCTCTGGCACACAACCTCGCTTGCGCAACTCCATATGAAGACTGTTAATACGCTTCACCCACGTGAGCAGCCCTCGTTGCAGCAATGTAACACGTAGCTCAATCACACAATGTTAACAAAGAGAACTGGAGCAGACACGTAGCCCCCAGTCCTGGAAATATTTATGGTTAGGCTTGACTTCTAGCATCTTGCTAACCCCTCGAGTGTTTGCAGGATCAAAAACTTAATAATATGCTGGCTGAAATATTGTTTACGAATGATATCAAGAGGAAGCATGTGCAATGGCTTATACAAGAAATGAAGTTTTTAAAACAAAACACCCTTCCATCCGTCCTCTGTGTCAGATTATACCGTAGATACTATAAGAAGGCGCGGCAAGAAATAAACAGACACTAGTAAACCAGTATCCGGATTTGTATTTTCACTCCTGTTACCGGTAGGTCTTCCGGAAAAACATCATTCCTGCTTAAGGCCAAACACCAAAAAGCCAGTCAACAAAACTTGCTTTTTTAACTTCCATTTAGCATTGCTAAATTTCTTCTCTTGGCTTTAATATGCAAACCCTTATGCAAAGGCTTTGCTGCTGTGGTGGAGACAGGCTCTTTGATTTCCAGTGGGTATAAAACTAAGCGTGTGAACACGTTTACAAGAGATTCTTGGGACCCCTGCTGACGTGCTGCCTTCGCCGTGCCACCAACCTTTTTTTGCATAGCCTGGCACAAGATACAAGATTATTGTTTTGGGTGATGAAGAAGTAAAATCAGGGAGCATGGGATGCTCATGAAACCTTTTCATTCAGTCTTATTTCCATGAGTGTCATGGGGAAGTCATTGTATTTGACTGAATGGTTCAGACTGCCAAACACATGCTTTAAACTTAAAAGCTATACTTAAAGCAAAAGTAGAGGTTTGGGTATATGATTAAGGCTGATCAAAGAAAAAAAAAATCAGAGGTTTTTAAATGTCTGGAGTCTTCTAGGAATATGTGGGCCTAAGAAGAGAGGGAAGGGGCAAAGCAGGCATGGGGAAAGCTTTTCCTGATATTATTATATCTACCAATTATTCTCAGTATTTTGACTCATTCGTTTGTTGAGTTCCACCTTCTGTTTATTTAGAGGATATTAAATTTTAATTCAAAATACATTTAAATATGTGATTTAAATATTGCAGAGAGAAAAATGCATAATAGTTTCACATATAATAAATTTTTTTAGCAGAATAATTAATTTTATTGCCTGCACAAACTCAGCCGTCATTTCTGATCATAAGCCAGGCATAACTGGAAGGCAAGAGCACCCTTACCCGCTGGCAATGCCCTCTCCTGTTGTGAAAGAGGCCTGGGTCTGATGCCCAGTTTGGCCTCTGACTCCCTGTGATACACAGGAGTACAACTGAGGCAACCCCAAATTGGGTTGCAGTTGCCTCTGCCTGCCTTAGGTGTGTGCCAAAGCCTGGGCAGAGGGACGTCCGCGTGCCCCTTGTGAAATGCAAGTGGGTGAGGAGGCACGTGAGTATCCTCCAGCTGCTTGTGGCCGATCCAGGCTGTTTCGGGCTCGGAAGAGCTGCTGGCCGAAGTCATGCGGCCGCCGATGGGCTGCTCTTCAGTGGTGCCTTGGCAAGAGCAGGGCGGTGCTGGGCTGGTCCAGGGGCAGCCCGGGATAAACCCATAGGAGTTCATGAGGGACATGGACTGGAGGAGACTTTCAGGGCTTCTGAGGCTGACATCCCAAGGGGAAGCATGGTCTGGTTACATGTTATGTGGCTTCAAAGGCATAAACAAAAGCAACTAAAGAAAGCCCTTCCCTGAGACCTCCAAGGTCCCATAGGATGGCTCCCTCTGAGCCTGGACTTGTTCTTACACTTACAAAGTAGAGCAGCACAATTCCTAATCAGCTGGAAAGAAGAAAACCAGTGTTATTCTGTGCTGCTTCTTTTGCCAACATTTTCTTCCTTGATTATTTAAAAATCTCACAGGTTGTTGCTCAATAACATGTACGAACCGAGTGTAGTATAAAAATCCTAGCTACAGCGCAAATATGCACAGCTGTCACATGTAACACGCCTTTTAAAACCAAAGCATCATCAGGTATTTTAGCAAACAGAGAGGTAAAAAAGTTCTACTTTATAAACCCATACATTTATATAATTCTGGTGATGCCAGCTGAGCTGTCTTTGCTTTATATGGTAAATATATGAGCTAAAATAGGTTGTGTAAAGAAATTGCTAATAAGACAAAAAAATGAAAGCAAATTTAACTGAGCGCCCTGCCAGCTTTATTAATGTGGATTTCAAAGCTCTCCAAGAAAAATGTTCTCTTTTTACCTTTTCAAAAGATTTCAAACTCAAACATAGTATCGGAAACAAGCTGAAAAACTATAAATACTCAAGCTATGACATAAGACACTAAAAGCTCAGAAACTGTAAGAAGTGACAACATTAACTCATGCTGTTTGCTTCAGGGAGGGCAGAAAAGCAAAAGTCAATTAAGGTGAGGACATCCGCTGCTAAAACTGCCAGCATTTGTTGCTTTATGTTAATCTCTGTGGCCCCAGTCCCACAGTATTTTTCACATATTGGTGGAGAGCTGCACTTGAACAGAGGCCCATTGACTTCATGTCATTTGAGCATCTCTTTTGCATTGGAGGGCTTTGATCTGTGTGGCTGGAAGTCTTTTCTTAGATTCCATCTACAGCAGCATCCCGGCACACACCTGCCGCTTTCTTAGTACAGAGCAATTCTTGACCACTGCAACTCTGCAACTATGGAAATACATTGTGCGTTTAACTCCCATTAGATCATTTGATTGTACAGTTATAATGTGAGAAGTACCAAAAGCTCTAGCTGTGAGCAATATAAATGGTGGTTGTCCACAAGCCAGATATTTAATTATTAGTGCCAATGAAAAGAGACCAGATTATTGATGTTGGAGACTGCCACATCCATAGCCTACGTGGTGTCTCACGGGTGCAGTTTCATGATAAGGCCTGCTGTAGGTGCACATGGGTAGACCTGCTTTCCAACAGGAGGGATGGAGACAAAGGGCACAATGGCTGCAGAAATGAACTTGGTGAATTTCTGAACTGAATTGCACGTATCTATCTCCTACCACAGCAGAGGAAGGGATACACCGATGAAGGAAGTATCTCCCAGACTCATGTCCCTAAAATGCTACAAACCGTACATGCATAGACTCCCTCCTTGGGCTTATTTCAACATTCCAACAAGCTTGCAAGCAGTGTTTGATTATCCAAGAGTAGGGGAATGCAAACCTTCTGACACCTCCAAAAAGCCTCCAACAAGTGCTTGGACTAGGAAGCAGTGCATGGGGAATATTTCCACACAAAGATAAGTTTAATTGCAGACATCAGCATTTTGTTGGGGAGGTTGCTTTGTCCAAAATTTTGCAGTGTGTGCATATGTCATTTCAAGCCTAACAGCTAGCAAAAATGGATCAGCTGGTGCTCTAGACTTCAAGGCCAAATGCTGTAAATATCTACAATAAATGCTGTTCCATACATGAATAATTCCTTTGGCTCTGTCTGTGCTGTCTCTGGGACCATGAGTCAGGGAGCACAGTACAAACCTTGACCTGCTGTTTGTGGGCTGACATTGCTGGCAAGGGGATATCCAAAGCCCAGCTACCTCCAAGCCTGCACTCTCCCTATCGCATGTGAAATTAGCCTTTGTTGTGGGAAGTAGCTCATTTGTCCCAGGGTTGAATGGGATAAGGGGCAGAAATGCTTCTCATTTCATTAAGGGAAAAGGAAGCCCTGCTGGAAGCATTACCTACTTCACTACACTGGATTTGTTCTTGCCTAAGACAAAACCAGTTGACCACCAACCTTTTCAAAGGGATGTTGTCATCTAATCAGGGTTTTATGGCTAGATTGGGTTGTTAGTTACCACATACCAGGTACCATGGGTGTAATACTCCATGTACGCTTTTAATTCTATGGCATCACTGTAGGTACTATGTTGGATTTTTGGATGCTTGGTTTGTTTTTTTTTTATTTTTTATTTAGTTTTTACACATGATCTGTTTTTAGAGCTAGCAGGAAATACGGAACAAAGACAGAATATAAACAATTAATTTAATGAGTTTACTGTTGGTCTTATATTAGGAGCCAGAAGAAAGAAATTTGGTGATATAGGGCTTGACTGGGATACGTAGATAATTGTCTTATAAAATAGCATGAACATTGGCCAAAGTTGGAAAAAAACAGTGTTTCTAAATAGGAAAATATTTTGCTGCTGGGGATTTGGGGATTTGTGTGCTAAGAAAGGGCTGGGGGATTTTTTTATGCAGCATGGAAACACTCCCAGCA
Organism: Pelecanus crispus; assembly: GCF_030463565.1. Classification (NCBI taxonomy): domain Eukaryota; kingdom Metazoa; phylum Chordata; class Aves; order Pelecaniformes; family Pelecanidae; genus Pelecanus; species Pelecanus crispus. Next base: position 119,871,770 of record NC_134643.1, read on the forward strand.
ATTCATCCTCACATCGAGTTTCTTTGTCATCTGACTACTGCCACTCAGCCGTGTATGGTCTTCATGTCACTGTGGCTGTGGGGAGGGCTGGAAGCATTTTGGTTCTGGAAGAAGACTGAAATCTCATAATTAAAGGCACAGACCTTTTTAAACATTTTCCCCTGAAAAATTAAAAAACAATAATGGAGAAGACTTGAGCTGTTACATAGGTGTCTACTGCCTACCAAGGTAATTTGCAGTTACCATGAACCAAACAGTGTAAGCAGAGGGTGAAATCTGATTGATTTTACAAGGGTGCACATATACCCCGCACCGCAGGAGTACCCTGTAGGAGCTTGTAGAAACTGCAGTATCTGCCCTGTTTCAAAGAGCTGCTGCGGCTGAGGCTGCTCCCACCCATTTTCCCTTCAGTTCTGAAAGTTGGTACAAGACTGATAAAGGCACTTCCCATCCCCAGCCTCACGCCAAGCAAGAGAGGCCTAAGCGTGTGTTTTCTCACCCAGCTGTTGAGCATCAGTCTGCCTCCATGGTGTAATTACACCTGCTGTCACCGGCTGTACCACCTTGCCTTCGTTTCACTGATGCTGCCAGGTTGGTCCCACGGTGGCAAATAGTGCCCCTGCTCCTGCGCCCTGACTAGCGCAGCCTGAAACCAGCGCTGCCCCCTTCATCTCTGCCCATTTGTTCTTTAGGGAGCTCATACACATTAGAAAGCAAAATCTTGCGGAGAGCTGTAATCTAGGATAAAACTCCCAAACTCTCTAGAAACAAGTTTAGGGAACTAGTAACACATGGCTTCCTAGCCACGTGAATGATGGCAAATGTGTAATTGACTTGATTAAGCTGTTCTGTAGTATTAGGACCACCCAAAAGATGGCACTAAACAACCTTCAGTCACACACACATACACACACACGAAATTTGCTAATAATACTCAAAGAAATAGTTCACTAGCTTAATTCCATAACTTTCTGTGCAAAAGTAGAAGTCATCTTAGATAATTCTATGTTAGACCAACAGGAAAACTGAGGACAAACAGTTTTATATAAACAGATAAACTTTGCACTGTAAATATTACTTTTCTAGACCCACATGAAAGCATTCATATTTTTGTAAACATGACAATGTGACATTTGGTGAGCAGCACAAGTATGCTAAAATTACTCAGGAGTTAGGCACTGCACTTAAAATATTTGTTTCTTTAGGAGCTACTGATGCCATTACTGTACATTGACCTTTGTAAATCCATGGTTATTTGGCCAGAAGTACTTTTATTTGTGGGTGCAATGTGGAGTCATTCCACCAATGCCCACAGAGCTGCATGGAATGACGAGTGTTAGCCAGGGGAAGCTCTGGCCTATTGTCACTACGTTTTTTAATAGGTAGGGCTGATTATTTTGATTTTTAAATTATCTTAGTGGGAATTAATATTAATTAATATTAATTAATTAATAATAATTAATAATAAAAATAATAAATTAGCTGTGATGGGAAGAACAAGACATGTTTGTATTAGTCACCTTCCATTTTAGGATGGAATAGTTGAAGGGGGAAAAAATTCCCTTTCATATTTATAACCTCTGAAAACTCAGTCATGGAATCTGATTTATAATAAACCCTGAAGATGAGAGTGTTTACAGAAAGTGCTGGAGGAATCCTCACATCCTGTAGGAGTCAGTTTTTCACATGGCTTTGGTTTCATGATTTTAGTCAAATACCACACGTTAATAGCAAATGATACAAATGAAAGAACACCACCTTTGCTTAGAGCAGAAATCATTTGGGTACCAAAAGGAGTTGAGAGATCTGATGCTTTCCGCAAATGTTTGATTCCCCTGTATTATGAGGCTTCTCTTTTGAATGTGGTTGCCTGTTAACCTACAGCTAAAGTAGAAGGATAAAAATAAACTTCCCAGGACCTGGGAGAGATGTAGTGGGAAAAGAGCAGTGTAAAGTCTGCCTGGATACAAAAATGTCTTTCACCCCTTTCTCCAAAGCTTGTCCTCTTGACAAGTCTAGTATTTTACTTCTGCCTTACTTACTGCCACAGCCAGCATGCATGCATACAGAATGCTGAGCTCTCCATAGCTCTGTGCACTCATGAAATTATAGGCATTTCAATCAACTGTATCAGCTCAGACAAAGGAGCCAAGATTTTACATTTGGGTTTTCTTTTTTTTTTTTTTCTTTTTTCTTTTTTCTTTTTTGACAGCTCAGGTAAGGCATTTGGCTCAAATAATAATTTGGTTATATTATAACCAAATATATTATAATATAACCAAATATATTATATTATATTATTCGCCCAGAGAGGTAGTGGAGGCCCCATAGAGTCATAGAATCATAGAATGCTTTGGGTTGGAAGGGACCTTCAGAGGTCATCTAGCCCAACCCCCCTGCAGTAAGCAGGGACAGCTTTAACCAGATCAGGTTGCTCAGAGCCCGGTCCAACCTGACCTTGAATGTTGCCAGGGATGGGGCCTCCACTACCGCTATGGGCAACCTGTGCCAGTGCTTCACCACCCTCATTGTAAAAAATTTCTTCCTTATATCCAGTCTAAATCTATTCTTCTTTAGTTTAAATCCATTATTCCTTGTCCTGTCACAACAGGCCTTGTTAAAAAGATTCTCCCCATCTTTTCTGTAGGCCCCCTTTAGGTAATGGAAGGTTGCAATAAGGTCTCATCGCAGCCTTCTCTTCTCTAGGCTGAACAACCCCAACTCCCTCAGCCTGTCCTCATAGGAGAGGTGTTCCAGCCCTTGGATCATTTTTGTGGCCCTCTTCTGGACCCGCTCCAGCAGGTCCATGCCCTTCTTGTGCTGAGGGCCCCAGAGCTGGATGCAGTGCTCCAGGTGAGGTCTCACCAGAGCAGAGCAGAGGGGCAGAATCACCTCCCTCGACCTGCTGGCCACGCTGCTTTTGATACAGCCCAGGATACGGTTGGCTTTCTGGGCTGCAAGCACACATTGCCGGCTCATGTCCAGCTTTTCATCCACCAGTACCCCCAAGTCCTTCTCCGCAGGGCTGTTCTCAATCTCTTCATCCCCCAGCCTGTATTGATATCAGGGGTTGCCCCGTCCCAGGTGCAGGACCTTGCACTTGGCCTTGTTGAACCTCATGAGGTTCACACAGGCCCACCTCTCCAGCTTGTCCAGGTCCCTCTGGATGACATCTTGTCCTCCTGGTGTGTCAACCGCATTACTCAGCTTGGTGTCATCTGCAAACTTGCTGAGGGTGCACTCGATCCCACTGTCTATGTCATTGATGAAGATGTTAAATAGCACCGGTCCCAGTACGGACCCCTGAGGGACCCCACTTGTCACTGGTCTCCATGTGGACATCGAGCTGTTGACCATGACCCTCTGGATGCGACCATCCAGCCAATTCCTTATCCACAAAACAGTCCACCCATTAAACCCATATCTCTCCAATTTAGAGAGAAGGATGTTGTGGGGGACTGTGTCGAACGCTTTACAGAAATCCAAGTAGATGACATCCATTGCTTTTCCCTTGTCCACTGATGCAGTTACTCCTTCATAGAAAGCCACTAGGTTGGTCAGGCAGGACTTGCCCTTGGTGAATCCGTGCTGGCTGTCTCGAATCACCTCCCTGTCCTCCATGTGCTTGAGCATAGCTTCTAGGAGGATCTCTTCCATGATCGTCCCAGGCACAGAGGTGAGGCTGACAGGTCGATAGTTCCCAGGGTCCTCCTTTCTTCCCTTTTTAAAAATGGGCACAACATTCCCCTTCTTCCAGTCAGCAGGGACTTCACCGGACTGCCATGACTTTTCAAATATCATGGAGAGTGGCTTGGCAACTACATCAGGCAATTCCCTCAGGACTCTGGGATGCATCTCATCAGGTCCCATAGACTTGTGTACATTGAGGTTCCTCAAGTGGTCTCGAACCTGATCTTCCCTTACAGTGGGAGGGGCTTTACCCCCCTGGTCCCCATCTTTTGGTCCATCAATTCGGGAGGGGTGAGGAGAGAGGTTGCCGGTGAAGACCGAGGCAAAGAAGTTGTTGAGTACCTCAGCCTTCTCCTCGTCCGTTGATACAAGTTCGCCTTTCTTGATCATCAAGGGGGGTACGCTTTCTTTAACCTTCCTTTTCTGGTTGATATACCTGTAGAAGCCCTTCTTGTTATTCTTTACATCCCTTGCCAAATTCAGCTCCATCCTCGCCTTGGCCTTCCTGACCTCCTCCCTACACAACCGGGCCGTTTCCCTGTATTCCCCCCAGGACACCTGTCCCTGCTTCCACTGCCTGTGCAGTTTCCTCTTACTCTTTAGTTTGACCAGCATGTCTTGACTCAGCCATGCTGGTCTCTTCCCTTCCTTGCCTGATTTCTTACACCTGGGGACTGAGAGCTCTTGTGCTCTATGGAAGGTGTCCTTAAAGATCTGCCAACTCTGTTCCATTCCCCTGTCCCTGAGGACCGTCTCCCAGGGGGTTCTTCTGACTAACTCCTTGAAGAGCTGGAAGTTTGCTTTCCTAAAATTTAGGGTCCTGACTGTAATCCTCGCTTTTCCTATGTCCCTCAGGAGCGTGAACTCCACCAATGCGTGATCACTGCAGCCCAAGCTGCCTCCAGTCTTGACATCACCGATGAGCTCACTTGCATTGGTGACCATCAGGTCCAGTATCGCGTCCCCTCGGGTAGGTGTGTCTATTACCTGGCTTAGGAAGTTGTCGTCTATGCATTCCAGGAATCTTCTGGATTGCCTACAGCTCGTCGCGTTGCTTTTCCAGCAAATGTCGGGGTGGTTGAAGTCCCCCAGCAGGACAAGAGTCTGCAAGCGCAAAGCCTCCCGGAGCTGGAGGAAGAAGGCTTCGTCAGCAGGCTCCCCTTGATCAGGTGGCCTGTAGTAGACACCAACCACAAGGTTCCCTTTGTTGCCTCTGTCTCTGATTCTTACCTGTAAGCTTTCGACCTGCTCGTGGCTATTCTTCAGGGACAGCTCTTCACACTGTATTGATTTCTTTACGTAGAGGGCAACGTCTCTGCCCCTCCTTCCTCACCTGTCCCTTCTGAAGAGCCTGTAGCCATCAATAGCCACATTCCCGTCGTGGGATTCGTCCCACCAGGTTTCGGTTATGGCAATCAGGTCGTAGCTGTCTAGTAGCACAGCAGCTTCCAGCTCCTCCTGTTTGTTCCCCATGCTGTGTGTGTTCGTGTAGAGGCATTTCATCTGGGCTGCTGGCCATGTCACCTTCTTAGTGGAACATCCCTTGTTTCCCTCGGGTTGTTTCATCCCTGGAAACATTCAAGGTCAGGTTGGATGGGTCTCTGAGCAACCTGATCTAGTTAAAGCTGTCCCTGCTCACTGCAGGGGGGTTGGGCTAGATGACTTCTAAAGGTCCCTTCCAACCCAAAGCATTCTATGATTCTATGATAACCACTATTTGGTTATAATTGAAAAAAGAAACTTGGATGTTGGGATTTTATTCAGGGAATGAACTGGAGCATATTCAAGAGAATTTAGTGGCACCCGCGGAAAAACTGTGCACAGACATGGAAGCACCAGCTGGCTTGAGTACATTTACTCACCATGGGGTAAAGAAGCCAAAAAAGAAGAGATAGTGGAAGTATACACACAATGAATGGGCGAGGAGCTGGGTTCTCTCTGCTTGTAGCATGGCAATGAGATCTACTCACTGAGAGATTCTGCACAATGTGTAGCATTCAAAGCCACCATATATTTCACAGTTACATTTTGGATCTCACTGTCACTGCTTGTTGAAGCTAAAGGCTTACCAATATTAGATATGTAATATGGATACTGAGTTGTAATAACCAATACTAATATATAATTCAATAATTGACTTTAAAAGCTCTGTAGTAACGTACAATTTTAATATTGTATATCAAGGCTAAGTGAAACAAATACTTTCACATCTCTCCAAGGTCTTCATGATTTGATTTTAAACAACTTCATATTAGTAAAAAAATCTGCAAATAAGTCTTAGCATAAAAATTAGATCACTCCACAGGAATATATTTTGGGCAGTGGGAGGGGAGCAAAGCATTTTTCTGACAATCATTGCAATATGTACAACCTTCACATTCGGAGGGGTTTTGAATTCACTGCAGATATTTTCTATACCAAAGAGAATGTACAGTTTCTTAAGCAAGCGTAAAGATAACTTTGCAAGTGAAGTACCAGCTAAGTAAGGGGGAGGGATGGTAGGGAGGGAGAGAGTCTAAACTGGAACACTACTAATTCTCACAATGGTAGCTCAGTGAAAAAAAATGCTTCAGAACAAACCTGCCTTCATCCAGTCAATTTTTGGAAAGAATTATAGCCATTTGGAACTGAGTTTTTACTTGAAAACTCTTTGGAAACAGGACATTGCTCCCAAGCACTTTCAGCCCTTTTGAGACCTGGAATGAGATTCATCTCACTCAACTTCAGACATCTGCACTGTAGCTGTCTACATCTGAACCCTGTGTCCCTTTGTCACTGGAAAGAAACACACATTTGTAATGTGCAATTCATCTAACCTATTATGGACGTCTACTGTAGGGTGAAATGAATAGCATGTGTGAAGTGCCCATTTTCTCTCTGTTGAATCTAAAAGGCACCTGCGAAGACTGTTTCAGATGCAGATTCAAAAGTCCATGAGAGAAAACCCCTCCCCAGTGTCAAAATATTTTTTTTAATTTTTGAAAGACTATGAAACAGTTGCTACAGTTTTATGTATTTAGACTTAAAAAAACCTAAGAGAAACAGTGTAATACACCCTTGGCAGACAACATGCCATTGGAATAATTTATGACAGCAGTGTTTGTCTTCATGGACCAACTTGCATAGAAGTCAACCATTGTACCATAAAGCAGTCTGTAGTGCAGTCTGAGGCCAGGGATGGATTCGTCTGGTCAGAGGTGGAAGCCTTCTCCACATCTAATAACCTACACACTCTCCACCCCATTTATAGTCAATGGAGAGAAACAAGAGCCTGTGGAGCACAGCTCATCTTATCCTAAGGTCAACTGCAAAATCACAAGTCTTGTACCTTTCACAAGCTGAATTTTCTCTGTCAATTAGGAAAGGTGCCTGGGTTGACTAATTACAGGCACTTCAAGAGTTGCTGTAGGCAGGACCAGTGCTTCTGCCTGCAGTGGGGAACTGCTTCTGTGGATGCAGCTGCAAGAGGGGACTTGAATGAAAAAAATAACTGAGAATGTCAACCTGATGCCGAAAGCAGCTGTAAGAAATCCTGGTAAAAGAGGAACAGTTGTTTTATATTGCTATTTTGGAGCCTAGAAGCCCACAGTACGTTCCTGGCTGTGCTTCTGCTCACTGTGTGACTTAAAACAGGATAATTATGACTTTTATGCCTTCCAGTTGCTTTAGCTGGGAAACAGAGGTAAGGTTATCTGCTGGTGCCTCTAAGTTTGTCACCACTTCATTTGACCTGTGTAAGCGCAGGCAAATTCTGAAATCTTGCAGCTTAACTTCACAGTTGAGAGAAACTTGAGGATTTTTGATTAGGATTATGCTTCGAATGGTGACACTTTCTTTTAGCTAGCTTAGTCCTGGATCAAACCAGCATAACTTGTTTGAGAGAAAATCCAAACAATGAATTAATCAGTGAATCCTTGGAGATACAAACTTAGTTTTATTTTGCGTCATCATTTGTATATGGTTTGCCTTTTCTTCTCATTTATTTTCATTCTCCTGTTGCTGCAATGCATGCTGGCTCATGTTTAGGAACTGGAGACAAGAGCAGGGGGCAGACATCCCTGTCGGTGTACAGCCTTCCTCTTTTTTGGGACTACTGTTCAGAGAGGGCTCGTATAACTCCACCATTAGCCACACAACTCACTTAGACACTAAGAACATGCGTGAGGGGGCCACTTGATGACTCCTGCCATTAAGCTAGCCAGTGGGAAGGGATTTTTAAATACTCTGAAGTGCTACTGCAATAGCTCTTTACTGTATAAAATAAGCTAAAATGCCTAACATAGCTATATATTGCATCACTTGCACGGAGGCAGTGAAAATCATTCTGAAGGCAAAAATCTCAGTAACAAAAAATCTTCATGGGGAAAAAAAAGGTTTTAATCAGTGAGAACTGCATTAACAAAGAATACTAGGCGATGCGGTTCCATTGCTGAGCTTGGGAGCAAAACCATAGTGATATCAGCCTCACAATTTTGGATAGGACCTGTGTCTCAGCTTCTACTTTTCCTTCCCCTCTGTTTTCATAATTTCAGGCTTGTGTACTGTATGTGCTTTCAGGTGCTTACACTGTCTACACCATGTTTCTGCAATGTGTTTGCAAAATATCTTGTAGGCTGAAGCTACTGTGGTGGAAATTATTAATGATCACAATGTGTGTAATGCCTGACTAGTACTGGAACTTGAGCCTTATCTTCTTCTCAAACCCAGGCAAAAATATCAAAGTGACTTGTGTCATGATGGTTGTGTTGCATTTTAATAAAACTTCCCAATTCAGTCTCTAAGAGAATTCCTGCTTTATAAGTGGCTGTTCATCTTATTGTTATGACGATTCTTGATTCATTCCATTTTTTGACATTCTTGTACATTTGTATTCATTCGCTATACAGGGGCTTGAAAGAGCAGCACATTAGACTGCTGAAGTGGTCTGTTACAATGTTTTCTCACAGTAAGAAAGCATGAAATCATCCAACTATCTGCAGGAAAATGCGCTAATTATCTTCTGAGTGGGTAAAAGCTCACAGCCAACGGGGCAAGGGAAAGACAAGCAAGCTCCATCTAACTGTGCATTGGAATTAAGCCTAGGGAGGGAAAAAATATTTATAAATATAGTCCATAAAAGTAATTGTAAAGATTTTCTAAAAGCTTTACCATGTTGTCAAACAGGAAACTTAAGAATTATTTTGTGTCAAGACCAGAAAGGCTTACTCACAGAAGCAGAGTTTTGGTACCAGCAAAGAATAGGGACATGTTTTCAAATTCATAAAACAAACTTTGATCATCATGCAGGAAATACACCAGACTTAAGAAATCCTACCACTGACCTCTATGGTAGAATAAAACTAAGAGAGAAGGGGAAATAACTCACCAACTTTTTAATTACTATTATGCTGAGAATTTTAAGAGAGTTTGAATCCCAAACGTGCATTCCAAGAGAAGAAAACATTTTATTTCGTTGAAGAGCCTGGGGGGGTGGCTGGCTTTTTCTCCTTCCTGCCCCTCCCCGAGATTTTTTTTTTTTCTTTTTTCTTGCATGTACGTGTAAAAATACAAAGTCATTTGAAAGAAGTTCACTTAATTCCTCACTCTCAGATCACATTTGTTACAGATTTTGTTTGGCTTCCAGTTTGCCAGAAGGGAAGGGAAGAGTGTACTCTAGCCAGGGAATGCTGCTGTCCACTGAAAAATGAGTTTGGATGGAGGAGCTCTTTTTCATGGATGGATTGTGGCTTTTGGCAGCAGAGGTGGCAGGAAGCAGTTGCCATAACTACTATAACATTAAAAAAAAAGAAAAAGGCTTTAAGTAAAAAGGCATTTTTGAAATGATGCTTTTATTAACAATCCTGGTAGAATCAATCAGTTCAATATGATGGGTGACAGGATACTGAATGTGGTCTTTTGGGTGTACGCTAAGGATATGATTTTAGGGCTATATTCAGGCATTGGCTTGTAAGGTACATAGGGGAGGAAAATATGTAGACAGCCAGAGAACCGAACATAATCTGCCTTGCGTGGGATTTCAGAGCTTGGCTAGAATCACACTATGGTGTTAAATAGCAGACTAAAAAAAAAAAAAAAAAATGTATGTTTTTCTAAAACTTTAAGGGTAGGATTTACAAATTCACTGAAATGATTTAGAAACATGAGTTATATTTTAAGTGAACACTAAGGACACTGCCTGAAGTGTAGACATAATTTAATATTTATCTATATTCAAGTGACAGATACTACTCAGAAAAAAAGCCCAGATATAGTTGGTTAACACTGACTATTACTGGAGTAGACCCAGGGATGGTTTATACTGGGTCAAACCCAGCCAAAAGTTTTTCATCCTCAACATTACACCACACGTTGTTGTCACTGGCAAATTGCTTTGGCCCTTTTTTTGAGTGCTGTTGGAATCAGAAAACATTTCACACTGTTAAAATAACCTCTGTCTATTGCCATATGGATACCAACGTAGTTTTTGTGGTCCTCTAGCTAGTTTCCTGCAGTGCTTTGAGACGTGTCCCAAATGAGCAGGCTATTTATTTACTCACGAGACCTTTACTGAACTAGTCAGGTGAATTGGACTCATACCCTGCTTAAACACTGGCTCCCAGGCAGGCTTTATCCCTTCATTCTCACAAATTTCTGGGGTCAGCACCTATGAGACCGTCCCTCAATGAGCCTTTGCAACCCATGGTCATGGTGCACCTTCAGCCAGGACCCTTACTCTGGTCCCATGGAGAGGAGAGGTGCTGCCACGTTCCCATTTCATTCAGCTAGTGTCTTTCTCTTGTGTAATGGACACCAAGAGCCCTTGGGGTATTTGTTAATCAAGATTCAGTCTAAATCCCTTGTCTGCGGGGTGCGTTTCCTATGGTACCTCTTACTGTCCTGAGCATGTGTATCGAAGAAACTTTCTAGTCTACCTACTAACACTTTGATTTAAACACAAGTATTAGACTAGGAAGTACATTAGGAATGACCGATTCACTTCCACCACTTTGGGAGCTGTAATGTATATTATGGCTACAATTGCTTCCATGCAAGAGTAGGAACCTCCTGGCATATCTAATTAAGTAAATCAACTAAGACTTTATTTCGAGCTCTAAAAAGGCTTAAAATGATAAAGCCATCTGGGCTGCAATCCTCAGTTTTTTTAGTAACAATATCCACATTCTCATAAGTAACTGGACTATGAAGTCTTCAGCTACAAGTTCTAATGGAAATCCATATTTATCCTTAGAGAATCAAAAATTTTTGTTCCTTACATTTATTTGATAAGTTTAATCTTGTATGAAATTATCCTAAACTGTCTGAGCTCCCTTCTTAGTTACTTCTTGTCCCTCAGTGTGTCTGAGAAGTAAAGCATTTTTCCTCTATCACTACTTAATTCTCTTATTTTAGCTGTTCTGTTTTATATTTTAAAGTTGACTGCAATATATGGATGTCTACAAGATCCAAATTAACTCCCTGAGTTTTCCAAAGGTTTTGGATGCTGCCTGGTTATGGCTTACATCCAGATTCAAGATAGAAGAGATACTGTTCGTAGATACTCTTCCTTCTTGGAGCTTTCCCCCCCCCTCTTTTTTCTTTTGTAGTTGTAAATGAGAAGTAACTACATGTCGTAATTTGTTTGCCAATGTCTTTTTCTCCCCTAATCTAATAGGTCGTTATCATCCTCTTTTACATATTTCTAGAAATCTGACTAGCTCTGAAAACAAACCAGGTGGTTATTTAAATAGACATTATGAATGCAGCCAAAGGAAATGGCTCCTGGGGTAGAAGGTGCAGGCTCTGGGGAACAGGAGCCCCAGACTGGAGTTATACTGGAAAGGCCTTCAGCAGGCTGAGGCAGGCAGAGTACTTTTAGAGGCAAAGTTGTTCCACAGTAACCTCACAACTTGTCTTAGGTTCTGGCTCTTTCTCTGCCTTGCCTTAAGAAACTATTTTTGGGGAAAAAAATAGCCAAAATTATGCAATGAACTCATCCCAAAATAATAATCATTTTGATGGAGCGGGAAATAAAACATCCTTTGCTACTTTCTCCTCTCCTCTGAAGAAGTTCTTCATACACAATACTTCAGCTCACCCTTTCATTTTAACCTGATGAAGGGCTAGCGTTTTGATGGTGATTTCCTGCATACATGAAGAGGCTGAGGTTTACACAGAGAAGTCCTGCAACTTCCCTTCTCCGTTTGAAGTAAAGCTGAAGAGCATTACAGCGTGCCTGTACGGCCAAGAGTCTGACTGTGTATTTTGGCATTTGAATGCCAGACTGGTTGGTAATTTGCCCTTAAATCCTTTCATAGCTCAAATTCCTGTCGAAAGAACCTACATCTCCGTAGCTGCTGGTTTACCATACGGAGTCTGTCTCTGCTATCTGTGGCCCCGCTGCCATTCGGTTTACCCCTCAGAAGCAATGCCATTTTACATGCTTTTATTCGGTTCTATGCAGCATATATTTAAAATGAAATATTGGCCAAAACCCCTCTGGATGGCCGTCAGATCTTAGCATGCCACATAAATATCAGTGTGAAAACATTCCTCCCAGCCCACACAGAATGCATCTAACACTGTTTTTTCTGGACGGAACCATCCCTAAGTACAGCAAGGCCTTCAGCAAAGGACCACTTCCAGTGGGCAGGGCCCTGTCTTAAATTGACCACTTTAAAGTGCTCTGAAAGTTTCCAGTATAATTTTCGTTACCCTTTAGTTACAGACCACCTTTACTAGGTAACTAAGCCTGTTTGCCAACTCGTTGGGTAGCTGCCATCTAAGCAATTTGCCTAAGGTGGCCTGCTGCCAGCTTTCAACTATTTCAAGATGTGAGTTACCTGATGCTCTCAGGCACTATGGGACCGTAGCGACGTTTGCTGCGCCGGTGCTTTCCTGCTTACCAAGCAGATGTTTCCCTGTGGTACCTTCACGGCTTTATGGGTGCGCGGGGTCGGTTTCCAGTGGGCCTATGCTGGATTGCCAGTCAAGGGCAATTTGCACATTATTTTGCAAGGATGTGCACTTTATGTGCACTAACACATGCGTATGGCCCTTCTGTGGTTACAGGCACGGCTAAGGCAGAACTTACATCTGCAGACCTCACCGGAGCGTATGGCCTTTGACCACTACAGCAGATAAGCAAAATTATCAATGGGCGTGAGGACACCCAGCTCCCATCAGCAGAGGGCTCAAGCACAACACCTGCCACTGCAGCGACTCAAAGCTTAGAAGGGGTAAGTGCCTTAGTGCCTCCGGAGCAAAAAAATGTAGAATCCATTTTGACTGCATTCTCTCCAAATAACACCACAAATGTGTAAGGGGGGAAAAGGGTGACTAGCAGAGCCAGCGCTATAAAAAGAATTAATTTCTGATGCGCACCTGTGCGAAGCACTCAGGTGAGCTAGAGACAGGCATGTCCTTGCACATAGGCAGGATCTGAAAGTTCAGCTGGCTTCACCCCTTGAGACAGTCTGAGAGTCGATGCCAGCAGGGCTCTCGTGCGGCGCTGCGGGGCTCAGCAGGAGCTTTAGGTAAAGTCTTACTGAGACAGAGGAATAGATGGAAGAAATAAAATAAAGACACACCAGTAAACCAAATTACAGGTAGACAAAAATACATGCTTACGAGCTTCCTGTGGCAAAATGCATTAAAGCTAATTAAGGTTACAGAAGGCAACCCTTCTTACCCCTTATGTCTTCTGAAGCACCCCTCTCTCCCATACCTAAATGCACACTTGTTCTCCAGAATTTCATCCGACTATCTTGTCTTATGGCATTTGTTTAGCAACACTTGGAGCAGTGAGACTATGGTGGCAATGGCCACAATGGCTCTTTTAATAAGCTCATCCTTAGGTTGAACATGGCTGCTACAACAAAGCTTTCTTGAGCAGCTGGTTAAGAAAATGTCCACGCGCTTTCACTTAGACATACTTTTCCCAGACTAATCAAGGGAAAGCAAAGAGATTGCCGCCCTGGTCCTCCAAGCATGGAAAATAGTAATTTTTCCTTGCCTTTTGTTAAATTATTTTTCCCACGCTTTTTCTCTTCAACCCTATCCTTGGCTCAGCTTAGAATGCTGAGTGGTCTAAGTATGATGAATTTATTACTTTAAACTCTGCAAAGCACAGCATAAGGAGAGTGAGGGAACGATGTAAGCAATGTGGAAAGCCTTGAACATTTTCTAGTTTAATTATTGGATCTATTTTGAGGTTTCCAAAACTCACCATTTTTTAAAAGGGTCAGTTTGGCTAGAGGACTGAAATTGGATACAATCCATCTTGCATCCCCACCTAAAAATGAGATTTAGGTCTACAAGTTCAGAGTCTCAGGAATAGAAGTCTCCCTCCTCACATGTAATTACATATAGTTTCTGAAGAGGTGAAATGTCACATTATGAAGAGATGGAAAATACATTAAGAGAGCATGAGTTCATCTTCCTGATACAGAACAGTCCCTGCACAGTAATGGGATTATGACAGTGTTGGACATTTGAGAAAGTCTATACTGCTGTCTCTGCTCTGTTCGATTTGTATACGAATGGATTTCCGTTCCCAGTAATGGCCTTCTCTGAGCTACTGCAAACTCTAAAATGGGAAATAAAAATGGAAGATAGGACCTGCCATAATCCCTCGGAGCTTGCTATGCAGACAAAAATACAGAGGAGGTACTGAAGTGTCTCTGAGGTGGTAACACCTGTGGAGTTCTCTAAGAGACAAAATATCTAAAAGTATAGGACAAGTTGTGGCGTAGTTTGCATGTCTGCTATTTCTACCTGCAGGTGGGCAGGGGGAAACAAGGAGTTGGTGGAGGTTTTGCTCTGCCCCAGGACCCTGGCTGAGCAAAGATACAGGGAGGGGTCAAAACCTTTTAGTCAGCTGTTTACTGAGCAGAGTGTGCAGCACATGACTCGTCCCCCTAAACCCTTTAGGCAGGATAACTGGTAAAAGTGCCTTCTAGCACAGGTTTTTCACTGCACCCTTCACTGATGCTGACCACTGTATTCTTTCTGATGGGCAGCAACCAGTTTGTAAACATCTAGTGGGAATGTAGAAGCAAGGTTTTTCTGACACATCTTTATCTACATATAGGCTGTATACAAATATGTAATATTGTGCATATATATAGACATATACTGTACCGAGCAGTAGCAGGACAGCTCTCTTGTAATGTGGTTCAAGCAGATTTACATGTAGTGTAACAGATTATGAGACAAATCTTTCTGAAGACCTTGGGCCTCTCTATAGGTACTGGCAGCTCTGTAAAGCTTCACTGCTGTTGCATGAACAACCTAGGAAGAAAAGCTATTCCTAGGCATATATAAGGGGTTTCTGTAAATAAGAATTGATTTCATTTACAATCTGTAAACAAAATAAAGCAAAATTGCCACATTAAAAAAAAGGCGGAATGCAAAATTCATAAAAATGCCAGCAATTAAGAGTAGACACACAGACGGGGTAAGATTTAGACAGGATGAGTTTGCTTTCACATTTGGAAAGAAAGCCTTGTTTTCAGGAACAAGAAAAACTCCAACTTAGTGCTGTGGAATGAGAAAGGATAAGCAAGAAATCAGCATGAAAATTGAATTATAATGCATAATAATACGGTTCTATTAGAAAAGTAAATGTTGGTAGTAATGCACCTCCAGAGCCACACTTCAGTTGCCTCACCAGCCCCATCCCCTAGTTACTGCTTTTGTCTCTCCTTTGACGCACACGCTGTACCACCACTTCTGCATGCGTCGTATACTTCCATTACCTGCTCTGGCAGGTTTTTACTATTCTTAGATTGGTTTATATGGCTAATTATGAATCTCATTCTGAATATCTTAATCCTCTAATTCTACAGGACGTTACTTTTGGACAGATCCCATCATGGGGGCTTTGGGAAGGCTCGGGAGATCCCACCTTTCTGAACTACAGCAAATAGGAACTTTGTCTAAGGCTCTGGAGAGGCACCGAATGCCGCTTCCCGCACTTTCCCATTGTATTTCATGACTCACAAAACCACCTTGACAGAACTCCACCCCACCACAACTAAAGTGCAGTATTTACATATAGAAAGAATATTTATGCCTTAATGTAGGGATCAGCTCAATCTCTTTTAGCTCATCTGTCTCCAGCGAGGCACAAACAGCAAACAGTAGCCCCCAAATCATAGAATCATAGAAAGCTTTGGGTTGGAAGGGACCTTTAGAGATCATCTAGCCCATATATACCATACAGAACAAATATTTTGGACCTATGATACAGTTTATATTTATTACTTTTACTGAAATCACAGAATCAAATGTTTTAAGGTTACAACTGGTAAATCATACATATGTAATAGTTTACGAAACAAAATATTGGCCTTCAATGTGTCATAGTACAGTGTAGACCTTGTACAATTCAGTTCAAATGAATTTATATTTTGCATAACATATGATTTATGATGTAAACTGGCTGACATAGTAGTGCTCTAAAAATGTTAACTCTCTTCGATTAGACACATACTAGGATGAAAAGAAGTTTTGTGACACATCTTGGTTTTTCAAATGGTACTGGTATTTCAGCCAAGTTATCTGTAATGCACAAAGTGACACTTCCCAGAATATGCTGACACCGATAGAGTGTCTAAAGAGGCACATGAAATAAACTACACAAAACCAAACGTTGTGCTTTCCTGTTAGTCTTCCCTACAATACCTCTCTCATTTTATCTTATCTGATGTTAGGCAGATGACCCGGCAACAGAGCTGAAATGGATTTATTGCTATACAGGAGTATACACTGTCTCCAACTTACTTGAATTCAGTATATTATTTCCCGTATCTGATGGGATTTTAACAATGCATATATGCTTGACTGTCAGTATGTTTCATATGATAAATTATCTGAAAATTTCACAGTTCATATGATAAATTGTGTAAACCAGTTCCTATAAATTAAAAGACAAATTATGCTGTCACTTGAAGTGGTATAAGTCTGAAGCAGCTCCTGCAAAGCCAAATAACGTAATGAAGTTACTCTGAATTTACATAGGTATAACTAAAACCGGTGTAACTATTTTGCCCTGTGAGCGGGAATAATGGAGACCCAAATACTCATTTGTGTATATATGAACAGGTATGTGTTTATATATACACAAGTATACACATGCACACACAAAAAATACGCATTTGCGTTTAGCGACAGTTAAGTTCTACATGTGCCCACATATGTGTTTCAACATGGACTATGCAAGGCTGATGCACGTGGAAATGATATTAGTGTCCTTACAGTGACCGTGAGCCTCTACAGACAACTTTCAGGGCAAATGACATTGCGAGTTTTGGTTTCGACCTGCAACTCTGCAGTGTGCAGAGCGGCAGGACAGTACCAACATGTTTGGTATGGCGTGTCTGGAGATAAAGTTCTCACACCACTCACCTACAAGACTAAGAATATGTTCGGGGCATTTCAAATTTTGTACGCTATCACTGAAAACTTGCACTTGTAATAAAATCTTCTAAACCCCAAAGCTACATTTTGTGGTGCCAGCTGAGGACCTAACACGTTAGAAGTCACTACCAGGACACGTGAAATATCTGCATTTGCAATGTTATTCGAAACAAGACTGTTGAACTAGCTTTACTATATGAGCTAGCATCAGTGTACCCATAGTAAAAAAACCCTCTTGAAAATGTTACCAATGACAAGTATGAATGCAATGATGTACTCTGGCAAATCTAGAACAACTAATCACTTAATTAAAAAAAGGAACAAACCCCTCCAAAACAGCAACTTTTTTTCTGGAAATTGCAACCCATGCTCAGAGAATCCGATTTGGGCTCTTGCCATAGGTTCCGTCTTCCTCAGTGACAAAGAGCAGCATGGCATTCATTAGCAGAAGGAGGAACACTCACCTAAACATATTGCTGAAAACCCACAATTATTAAATGTTCCATCCTTACAAAATCCTGTTTAAAGCCTGCCCTAAAGGTCGTCAAAGTCAAGGCTCCTAGTCATTCCCTGGCATTTTGGAGTGGGTCTTAAGTGAGGAAGCATCACTCACTGGCCATCACAAATTCATCTAAAGCTTTGTGGCTGGCGCTGGGTCTTTGGCAGTGCCTGGATGGCAGCAGACACTGGGCAGAGAGGCTGAGCTGGAATTTAACTTGTGTGAATGTGGGCACTGATAAGCACGGTAACTTTCAACAGTTTGAAATAGATTATTTGCAGTCTGTAGTGCTGCCCTATGGTGAAGTGGCTACAGAAGTCATTTCTGTTGTTAAGGAAACTGTAAAAAAGCTGTAGGTTTGTCTATATTGCATTTTTTCCTTACACTGGACCCAATACAAGTTCCCTTGAGTTCAGCCATAGTTGGACTGGATGAAAAACGGAAGCAAACAGATATTGTTGTTTTCAAGGAAAGACGGCGAATGCGTGCTTTGCTGGCTTTTTTGCATCTAACTTTGCTTGATGTTGTGCAAAGAGTTAGAATACAGTGAAGTAAAACATTGCAAAGCCTTCCAAATTGGGCTTTTGACTTTTTATAGCCATATATACATATGTATATAAATAGTGGAGAGACTGAAAAAGTAGCTTTTTTAATGGTTCAGTCTTTATAAACCAAATCATGCATTGTTTCAGCTGTATTTTTAAAGAGGCACACAAGAGTTTCTCTGTAGTGTTTTCACTTAAACATAAGAAGCTGCATGAGAGAAGACTCACTTGCCACTCTGGCAACTCAGAGAAACTTCATTCACATATAGAGGACTCCCACTTACTACAAGCCTGAACTTGCTCCCATTGAAGCAAAGGGTAAGACTTCTACCAGCTTCGGAGGTAAATCACCGAGGCATGCAGCATGAACCACACGCATCTGTGAGAAGCAAGTCTGACTTCTTTAGGAGCTAGGATGAGGTTTTTTTGGTCCATGGACCTTTATGACTTGCTAGTTGAGAGATTTGCCAAGTGAAGTGTAACAAGGAGCATGAGGTGTCACAAAATTAAAAAACCTACAACTTCTCTAAGAAAAAGATGGTAGCAGAAAAAGAATATACATCTATACAGTGTGCACACATGTATACACATATACTCGTTTCATGCAGAAAGCTTTCTAAATAAAAACATACAAAAAAATAACCAGTGCCATACATTATGTAAACTCACAAGGCGTACTTTCAACATAAATCTGAAGCATAAATTAAGAGAGCAAGAAAGAGAGAGACAGAGACGATAGCAAAACATTTTAAATATAGAATTTGCACAATTGGTATTTTTGTTAAATAAGAATAAATAAATTCATTACATCCGTTCACATACCAGTTGTAAAAACAATAAATTATTTTATTTTTTTCAGTGCTGTGTTGCTTTTTTTTTTTTAAACAATTGTGATTAATCCGCAAGATTATTCCCTCTCCCCCTTGTGATAAAACTGTTTCCACAGGAGGGCAGCTTGTACAATTTCTTTTATACAGTCAAACCAAAGAAGATAGGCTTTCTCCTAATGAGAATGTCTTATTTGAAAAGCAGATGCTCTAAAAACCACCGATGCTTAGGGGTCCAACTCCGCCTAAGGGCACTGGAGATGTGTCCCAGAAAGTCAGCAGTGAATTTAACACTGAGGATTGTTTCTTTCTATGCAAAGAGCAATACTCCAGGTTTCTAACCCCTAGATGCATTTTATGAATCCTGTACGGCAACACTCAGCAGTAATGTAAACAACAACATAACAGTGTGTGACAAGGAATTTAGTTGAGAACAGAAGTTGAAATGACAAAGTCACATACCTTGCACCAATTTTTCATTCATAAGTTACATGAGATAGCTACGACTGACAGAAGGAAGGCTTTGGAATTGGGAGTCTGATTACAAAGAACAGCCAAAAAACAAGTGTTAACTAGAGCGGGCTGACCTAGTTTATCTTATGCTGTCAGGGTTGCTTCCTTGGTCTGTCCCCTTTGCCTTCTCACCACATAAAGGCAACTGCTTTTTGGTCATGCTAATTTGCTTCATTACTACACTGGTGAAAACGGAAAAATCACTATAGTGGTTTGTTCACATATTTATTTATTTTTTATAAATAAACTCTTTCTATGAAAAAAGATATTCTTCATCTAAGGAAGCTTTAAATTTATACCCGCGTATGGTATTACTCTTCTGGAGCCAGAACAGCATCCAAAAGCTTTACTCAGCCTGTTGAACATATAATAAATTATTACTATGATGCAAACACAAGTACTTGCACATTCTGTCTATATTATGATAAAACACAGGGAAAACAAATGCCACTTAATACAGCAGCTGTACGCAGAGACAAATGTTAAGTCTACGCTGAGACACATTGTCTCCTTATTTTTCCTCTCATGATGGTTTCTATTTGTTATGAACTTTTTTGAGAGGTTCTAGAACATGTGTAATACATATATAAGTATAAAAATTAGATTACTTGAAAAGAAAATAAGACACTTCAAAGCGATCTTATGTTAATAGGTAGAGAAGGCATAAATCTTAACTTTTCGGAAATCTGCAAATATTCAGAGCCACGACCTCAGTTCTTAGGGTGGGATCACAGATTAAGTGGGGAATTTTCCTCAAGATACACAATCTTGCATAGGAGTACTCATAATAAGAAGGCCACATCATTCTTGAAAGCTGAAGATGATTAGTAACATTCCTTGGTAATTCATTTTGACAGAGGAGGAGGCCCTGCCCCTATTGCTGTTTATTTAGAGCAGGGTACAAAAATAGATAGTTCTCCAGGTTTCACACTTGTAGATGTAGCAATTCTATGCTGTTTTGAAATCATCACATGCTTTCTTAGAGTTCATACAAACATGCCGCAGTTGCAAAAACATGTTTGTGTCAGCCTGGAGTGAGACCCGCCCTTGCTACCCATGCCAACAAGTTTCCTCTACTGATTTCATGATTAGGATTTTCAGAAGAGCCTGGGGTATTTCAGTGCTCGAGTACCACTGACTTAGAGCTGCGAGGCTTGTCTGAAAATCCTCCTGCAGTCTCATACTCTCCTGTGTGGATGAATGATGGAATAAAAGACAGATGGGATTCTATTTTCATCAGCATATTATAACCATTTCTTTTGGTACCTGTTATCCTAGGGCTTAATTCAAAGCCTGCTGATATAAAAGGAAGCAATTTTAACAGGGTTGCTGTCAGGCCTCCACCTGTTACCTGCATAAGGTGAAAGGCCCATCCTCGGTCACAGAACTTCTACCAGACAATAACGGGATTCAGAAGTTGCTGCCAATGAAAACTATTACCAGCTACTGCCTGTACTGTGGAAACAGTCTTATTGATATTGGGCAAGTCCTCCACATCCTGATGTGGTTTGACTTCCTAGTGTCCCCTCCTCCTCCCAAATGTGGTAGATATACAAACATGAATGCCTTCTATAGCTTTAAAAAAACCCCAAAACACACACAAAACAATCAAAAAAGACAAATAGTTACAAACTTTTGCTGGTAAGATGAATACCAGAGTTAGACATCATGGACAAAACAGTGATAAAAATTAACTGCTTGCTGTGTTTTTTTGACCTTTGTAGCCTCTTCAAAAGATGTAGGCACGTTACACATTGTTAGATTCAAGGTGGAAGCCATAGAGAAAATAACAGAGAAAGCAGCTGAACACAGCCTCAGAATATCTGAGTTAGAAGACACTTGATTATCTTACCTGTAATTTTTGGTTCTCTAACTAGTTTCTACAAGATACAGTATGCCTTTGTTTTACGGAAAGAAGAAGCTAGCAGCTATTGTTCATTGACAACAAGGACCCCAATCTGTGACACAGCTGGAACTAGTGGAAGGTTTACAAGCAAAGTGTGCACAAATTCCTCCTAACCAATTCCTCCTAGCCAAATCCTCTTTCTGTGTGTGTCTGACATACACATGGTGAGGAGTCTCTGATGGTGCTGGTATTTGAGCAATGTGCATGTCGGGATCCCTGGTCTGCAAGATGCTGCAATGCTCCCTCTTGGTGGAAACACAGTATTTGTCACAGAATAATGATCTGCTGTCAGGAAATTCCTAGCATGAAAATGTGTTTCCTTTTGTCAAAACCAAAAGGTATTACTTCTTAAAACCAGCAGCAAGCTCTTCATTTTCCAGTAAAACATCTGCGGCCCTTTCTGAAGAATGGACCAAGTCCACACGGGCTGCAGATATACTTTGGTCAATCACTTTGCTTATGTAGTTTGTCTTTTGATTTTTTTTAATAGAACCAAGTGATATAAAGTGACATACCAAATGAAAGATATTTACAAAACAGTATAAAATAAGCTACTGTGGTATCATGGGTATGTGTGACGTTTTCTAAGGACATACTGTATTAGAGGTAGGTGAAAAAGGGGAGATGATTCTGTAACCTTCAAATATCCCAGGATCCTCCATTCACTAGTTTTTCTTCTTTTGCATTATTTTATTTATATTTTTGCAGACACAGAGGGCTTATAACAACTTTAATGCTTAGTTTTTTGACATATTAAGATCACCCTACTATTATTTAAAGCAGTGCACATCTTCTTTTGGTCCAAATAGGCAGATTCTGCCCATAATTTGAGACTGTAAGTACATTGAAGCCTTTGCTTCTCTCTGTCTGGACAGACCTAATACCAGTATGTCAACAATGGCTTAATCAAACCTCTTTTAAAGAAGATCACAACCACAGGTTAACACTTTTTCAACAAGCACTGTTTAAATGCTGACGGTCTCTGGGAGAGAAGACATCCCTTAGCTAATTTTCCATGCCCGTCTTTGCACTGGACAGTCCTGGTGTGCCATCCTGTGTCGCATGTTCGAGAACAAGAAAGCCACGGCCCCGTAACCCAGCGGGGTTGCGTGAGCTGTGGAGTTACTTTGCCGCTGCTGCTGCCACTGCTGGTGACAGAGTTAGTCATTTGCCCTTGCTTCTTTGGCACGAAGAAACTATAGCGGACATCCACTGGTTGAGTTGGATCAGTCGCAAGTATCTGCACAATAAGAACCTCTTTTGTGGCAGAGTGTCCCATTGCGTGCAAGAAATCATCTTTGTGACTCCAGCCGCTGTAGTTCATGACAGTCCCGTTGATGTCAATGATTGTTTCTGAAGTGGAGATCATGTATTTTCCATTGACAAGGTACTCACCGTTTTTCTTTTTCAAGGCCAGGTAGGCAGTGAACCTGCTCTGGTCCTTAGTCTTGAACTGCCGAACTTTGATGTGGGTTGCCCCGTCTGGGATTTTCACTACATCTGTGTAGCCCTTGCTGAATGAAGTTAAGAAAAAAGAGTATTCAGTAGCTAGCGTGAAATAAGCCTCAAGTCTTACTGCAACACCTAATGAAGTCACTGGCATGACGCATCTTGCTTCGTTTTAGTTAAGGCCCTGAATCCATCTGGCTTGAGGCTCATCTACAATTAATTTAACCAGGTTCCACTGTTTGTCTATTGTATTGTTCTTCACGTTCTTGAAGAAATTTCTACTGCACTTATTTCAAATTGCTTAATCTTTAGCTTTAGTAATGATTTTATGTGAGTCAGATACAAGTGGAATGAAAAATAACAGATAGCTTATATATTTCAGCAAAGGGTGGGAGATATGAAATATGATGCACGCTTTGCCTGCCAAGGAAAAGATAATGAGATATGCATTGGTTACAGCTGTTTCTTGCTGTCTTTGCTATAATGATGATTAAGGAAAGCATGAGCAGAGTAACAGCTGGGTAGAGGTACCTTGGGAACATTTAAAAATAATTTTGATCACTGAGAAAAAATTTGTTTACTTTGAAATTCATAAAGCCAAAGATTAATTGTCAAGTGCCTAATACGAGGTGCACCCAAATGTTTAATTTGTACCATCACAGAGTTCTCTCTGTTGCTACTTATGAAGTATCTTAATTCAGATTTAGAAAAAGATATTTAACTCTTCTACCGAAAGTGACAAGCATTCAGAACCTGCAAGTGTGCTGGAACTTATCACTATCTCAAGTAGGTTATTTATTTTAACTTTACTGATATATAGAAAAAATCTAAAGACTATACGTAGCTATAAGCTACCAACTGCACTTTGGAGACATGTATTTGCATTTCTAAATCTGTGACAAAACCATTCTGCAAGTATCTCACGTCTGAAAAGTTTAGTGCTGAAACTTCTGGGGAAAAAGGAATGAGAAAATATACTAAAAATATATAAAAGTGAAGGGGTTTCCTCTGGGACTGTTTAAAGAACAGACTGCTAATTTCGAGAATTTTTGGCTGCACAAGTAGAGACTGCACAGACTACAGATTAAACGCTTGTGCTATTCCCCTGCTATTTCCAACAGTTATGGGACAATGACTAAAACTCTATTGATTTAGCACCTCCATAAAGCTGAAGGAATATAGTGCAAAAAACAGGCTGGGGGGCACTTTGCTCTACAGCACTGCACAAATATTTTTACGTAACGGTTGCCAAAATAACTCTGTTAAAACATGTTATTAATGTTACAAAATCATTTGGTTAAAAACTAAAAGCAATGCTGAAGAATTCAAGTTGTCTGCACAAAGAACTGTAACACTCCACGTGCACAAAGAAGCACATGCAGCTTTAGTTCTCCCCTTTCCCAACTTCTGACAATTTGGCTTTACAGCCTTTTTAAAAAAGTTCTTAGGAAGCAAGTTTTCCAGAAGATTATGTTCTGACTGCTTTAAAAGAAAAAAGTACAAACAAATAGTGTTATGGCAATTGTCCACAATGGGAAATACTAGTTTCCCCTTGTACATTTAATAGTTTCCCTGTACATTAAACATACAGATTGCTACAGTTTGGTTTATAACGGACAGCAACACTGGAGCTGCTATTTTTCAGTGGAGAAAAGATAATTTTACTACAGCCACTGCCCTTTCATATGTAAAAACAGTTTACAGCCAATTAAGGTTTCACTATTTTAATGAAGGGTTTATTTTAAAGTCAATCACTGGCATAAGGGAATTGCCTCAAACAATATTTCCAAGAAAAAATAAAACCTTGTCACTCCAAAATTAAATCAAAATCAAGTTAGAACACACTTGCTACTTACAGGTTGACTATCACTTTCTAAATAGGGCAATTTTTTGAATGCATTGAGATTGAATTAATACTTTACCCTCTGACCAGTCTCATTTCAGTTAAAGGCATGATTTGAGGAGTAAGATGGTAGCTTCACAGGAATAATTATAATAGAATCTCTCCATTTCCAAGTATATCTATGCTACAAATCTGACCTCACTGAAATTCATGGAGTCCCTTTAACATTTTTGCTGGAGCCTGGGTTCCAGCACAAGGATCATTACTCAATCACATGAAGCATATCTCATACTGTCTTCTTCATTTATACATCCCTGACATTTCAATATTTATAAATTGGAAAAGATTTGGTTTATATAATCACTAATTTGGATGGAAAGTCATTCTTTGTGGCAGAGGTGTTTTGGCATCATCAGGTGTGTAATCATTGGTTTACCAGGAAGAAGATTAGTTATGTTTATTTTTAGAATAAATTCACTCTCAAAGCCATTTTTGACTGCTATTAATCAGTATGTTGAAATGTATAGAAATAAAAGGTCATTTCAGGAGTCAGATTTCAACTTCTGGTAGCTTTCAATATGCTACGTAAGAATTTGGAAGATATAAAACAAAATCAAGTTTATGTACGTTTTAAAAGATTGTACACTAATGCAGTCACAGACACTAAGTAGAAATTGTCAACTGAAAGTTTCTAAGAGTAGATCGCTACAGCAGTCCTTTGAGACCTTGGAATCTATGTAAATGATAATTACAAATCCTTATTTTTCTATGAGTCTTAAGACTTGAAGAGGGAGGGAAACAACAGTTCAGAGAGAAAGCAGACTTACTTGACATTGGTATTTCAGTACAAAGCTTACTGCTGCCCTCAGTGTGGTCAGGGAAAACCGTGGGGGTGGTTCCTTTTATTTTACTTAAGTTTTATTACAGTTAAAAGCTGAACTCTAACAGAAAAATGTCTTAGGGATAACTGCTATAAATATTTTGACTTAAAAAAAAATCCATCTCGAAATTGACATTATGCCAGTGGACATGAAGGGATATAGCAAATGCCATGCTTAAACCTATGCTTCTGACATCGCATCTCCTCATCTAAGCTCCACATACACTCAGCAGTGTGAAAAGGTATTTTTAGGGTGTAATCCCTCTCAGCTACTAAGGAAGACTTTTACAGCTGTAGTCTAGTGCCGTCTGCTTCTCTCCACTAACTACACAAGGAATCCGTGTCACTAAATCAGGTGGGATGTCCTCATTGTCATTCAAAGTTAGATGAGATGACACACATTCTCAGCGTGTAACTTGCTAACACAGCATCGTCTGGGAAATGCAGACTTTCAGAAATACCCAGATTATTCTGACCCCAACTTTCTGATTCACTCCTCTCTTCCCTTTCCTCCCTCCTCTAGAAACCACAAGCCATCTGACACAGCAAGATTAGCAAGTAGCACAAGATGCTATGCCTTAATCTAGGCAGACTTCTATTGATGGGGTGCTCCCCTGTATCACTGGCACTTTGTGTCAGAAATGAAGTGGGTACAGTGTTTTGCCAGTTGATTATTTGCTAGTTTTGCAGTAATGTTAAGAGGCCAGCTGTAAACATCTGGAAAGTGCAATAAAGCACAGGCTATGTACTTTTTTACTCAATCTTTGTATGAAAGTAGATTGCATTTAGAGACAGCAAGCAAGCAAGCACATAGCAGTGTTACTATTGGCGCAACAAGATACATTTACTAATACTCAAGATCGATACCTCTTTTTGGTAAAGGTTCCCATGACTTTTGTGCAGCTGGAATTGTCTCCTCCACACACCCCGCATTTGTCATACTGGAGCTTTGAACCGATGATGCCGTCGCAACCAGTTCGGATGCATTTTCCCCGGACGCAGACTGAATTACTGTACGGTCGACATTCAGTACCATCAGTTACCTAGGCAATCAAATGACCGTTAAGTTAAAACTGCCATGGAAAAGATTTGCTTTTGTGAATCCAACTGGCAAAACCCAGTTACTTATTTATGTCACCTACTCAGAACAGACTCCCTACCCTGACAGACCAGACTCAGTTTCTCTAACATTTCCAGCACAAAAGCAGATGAAATTTAGCAAAGGGCTGAAAGCAATGACAGATAACTCCACCCTAAGACGCTAAAATGACCCTGGCTTTAATGATGATCTCACAGCTTATTAATAATAACAATAACAGTACTTGTAGATAGCCTTGCATTTGAACTATCTACATCTAAATGTTACCTTCAGAACATTTAGAGGCAGCAAACTGCAAGTATAAGCGTGGGAGACATTTCAGTTCGAATTGTATCTGATATAACTGACCACAAGTCACATCTATACTAATTGGCTAATTATTCAATATTAATTGGCTTCATAAGAGTTACGCTGGAGTCCCTTAACAAAATTCAGGGTAAAACTTATTCTTTTACTCATAGTACTCTTTCTCCTCCAGAAAAGCCCAGAATGACAGATGACTCTCCAGGTAGAAACCCCTTTATCCACTACTAAAAACAAACTAGTGCAGAGTGCACTAAGAGGCCCACATTTTTCATGAATCCACATACTGAGATGTGGAAAAACTTATCTCATTTTAGAGGCCACTTCTGGTCCTAATGTATAACCAGTGGATCAAACCATTAAATCTAATCACACAGTTAAATCTTTGAATCATAAGATTAACTTCTTTCCCCTTGTTGTAGGGAAAGATTTCCAAGATACATGACACTTCTAAACTGGAGCATGAAATCATGATTGGAGATGTCATTACCTTCTGAGAAAATACCACATAATATCCAGTTCCTTTGGCTCGGCAGGTGAGCTTGCAAACGTCTCCGGGAAGTACTCCAGCATACTTGGGGACCCATTCAACAAATGTCTTGACACCCTTTGCGTCAGACTGATAGCCATTCCTTGCTTCACACTGCTCTTGTCGAAAAGATTTAGCTGTAGAAGTATTCACATCATTAGTGACTATTTCAGACCATGCTGCAAATATCATTATGCCCATTTATTATTCCAATTTCTTTTTTACATAATTTTTAAGTTATGTCACTTCACCTCTTTACTTAGAACTGGCCTTCAAATCCTTCAACTGTTTTAGCTTGGAAATCTTCCCATGACATAATAAGCACTAAAGGACTAAAGTTTGCATTATGGTTCATTTTCCAGGACTTAAATTTCTTTTCATTCAAATGTCCTTTCTGTATGGCGTCAGGCTGGGGATGGGGGAAGAATTACAGTATTGTATTAATGATGAATGTCTTGTCTTGGTAAGTACATTTTGGAGAAACTACAATGGACCTTTGTTGTTTCCTTTCACAGTAGATGTTCAATATTTACTATCTTTTAACATAAGAGGCTGAAGCACGAAGGCACTTTGGCACGCAGGCACTTACCATTTGCTGGGCAGGGTGTGACGTTGCAGGAGCGGTAGATGGCCCTCTTGCCGGTGCAGTACCGGCCATTGTTTCTAGGAGCTGGGTTATTGCAGTGACGATAAGCAAACTGAACTCCTCCGCCACAGGTACGGGAGCACTGTCCCCAAGGTCCCCAGGACCCCCAGTTACCATGGCTTGAAGCCTGAAATATATGGAACAGTGGGAAGTAAGGACATCATCCAAGTGTGAATAAAGGTGCTACATCTCAAAGACACTGCTTATGTTTTCCTCAACTGAAGGTGATTCCTTGGTCATTTTAATCAGGGGTAACAGGTCTTAGGAGCCTTCTTTCTCCCAGCAGAGTTAATTTCTGCCTTTTATCTGCACATTGATGACATCTCTTTTGGCACTGTGCATGCAAAGGCAATACTAGGCCTTGCTCTGCACAGCTGCCTTCAGCTTGTTTCATGGAAGACACCCATGCACCACAAGTAGCACCCACAGTCTCATGTGCTACTCTCTTAGTTTTTGCTGTTCCTTAAACTAGCTCCAGGGGATTCAGCTCCCAGAATATGTTCATAAGGCTAATCTATGATTAATTAAATGCAATTATTGTGATGTGTAGTTATTGCTCTGAATTACTGGCAAGAGATGGAGTTGTCAGATATAGTTTGCAACTCTGCTAAACTGGCTACCTAGAAAGAGTATTGCAACAGCACGTATAAGTATATAATTCCACAAAAAAGGGTGTTATAAGGGCTGTAGCTTGATTTGAATGACACTCATAGTTTGCAAATATCTTCACAAAGCTCTACAAGTCCATACCTCTTCTGTGGGTATAACAGAAGAGGCAGTGGTACTGTCTACCCAGTAAATTTAGAAGTATCTGAACTGTGCAGCTGACAGTTCTCACGAGCCTGGGGACACTTCAGGTGTATAAAGTTGACAGAGGGGACTCTGTCACTGGAGGTACAAACTTTTCTGCTCCAGAAATTATATTCTGGATGAACTTCATCCACCTTTCTCTTCACTACAGTTAGGGCCCTGAGGTCTTTCAGATGAGGGTGGTAAATTAAATTTACAGTTTTAATTTACCTCCCAGTCCATTGCCAAGAAGTCAGGAAGCTAAGAACAGGTCCTTGACAATCTTTCTGTATGTCCTGAGACCTGACTTACTGAATGGGCAAATCCTCTGCTCTGAAGGGATGCTCCCAGTTTTCCAGGAATGAAGGCTTTCATGCTTCAAGAAGAAAACATGCTTCCTGAAACTCAGCAGCATTTTTCCTATATCCCTCACCAATAACACTCCAATTACATGCTAAAAAATAAGGCAGCTTTCAATCTGCCTTCCATAAAGCCCCTTTCACTCCCACAAAAATCAGCACCGTTGAGGATCAGGCCTTCTACAATTCCCTAGGGTCACAGCTGGTAACTTACTGAGTAGTATTTCTTCTTGGTTTTGTCAACGCATTTTCCCTGGAGGCAGATCCTCCCTTTTCCACATGGTGTTCCCTCCACAGCAGGCAGCTTCTTAGTCAGACAAACCATCTGACCTTGGCGTACAACTGCACACCAGAGGCGAGAGCACACATCCATACCAGGACACACTGTGTATTCGGGTCCAAACGCCAGTTTGCACTGACGAATGGCATCATAGGTTTGTCCTGGAAGCTCCTCAGGGCCCAGGATCTGCTTTCTTGGTTGGTCCAGCAAACAGTTACCTAAAAGAGCAAACCAACCTATTATTACTCATTTTCTAGTTTTCTCTGCAGTGCTGCAAATCTGTCATTCAAGTTAGGCAGATCGATAATGACAGCGAACCTCGTTCAAAGGATACGGACGTGAAATGAAAGGGTCTCTGAGGTGTCATCAGGTGTTGGACAAGGTCATACTATTGCAACTGTGTTCTCACCCAGCAGTGTGCCAGGCATTGAGCTGCCTGTTTCCAAGCTGAGGGTGCAAATGAGTTTTACTCAGGTCCCTTTGGCCTTTCATCCTGGTTTCCTTTATTTGAATTGACTCTGAACACATTCCACTCTATTTATCAGTTTGTGATTTAAGGAATGATCCAGACTCATGGCAAAGTAAGCTAAGTTGTCATTGAATTTTGAGACAGAATGTCAGAAATGGTAGAGCTTCTAAAGGGATGCCAGAAAAATCACAAAAACCAGACTTGTAGCCAATGAGGCACTTCAAAGAAAAAAAAAGAAAAAAAACCCCAACGGATCAAAGGAAAAATATAAGCTGCATATCAAAACTAACGTTGGCGGTAAATCTGGACTGGGCTTTCCTTGTAAGGAATGATACCTGGCTGCTTCTGGAATTAGTTTGAAGAGGGTTATCCATTTTATACAAAAATACATAAATAACAGAAAGAAAAGAAAAAAAATGGCATAAACATAAAGAATTTAATATGTGTTTTGAGATATATTGCAGAGATCAAGATTTGTCTGGCACACTAAAAATGAGAATTCACATTTCGGTTCTAGAGGACCTACTGATAGTTTTTTTTACTGTTGAAAAACTTACTTGTTGACATGCAGAACTATTTATTCAGTGTAACCTCTTTTACACTTCATGAAAGGGATATGTGGTCTGGGCAAGCTTCACTTATCCTTGGCCAAAATAACTTACCACAATTTACCTCACTTTGGAACCTACACCAGGGTTCTTCAGTTGGATCACGGGTGAAAAAAGGCTATCTATAAAATTCTCACTATTTACACAAAAATGGAATAGAATTTCAAGCTATGGCAGTGAATTTAAACAAGCCAAATATCCCATCTCTCAATGGCTTGTATTTTCCCTCCAGAACACACACTTAGTGCAGCTGGGTTTTTTTTTCCTCTAAAGACTAAGGCCAATTAGCCAAATCAGCTACAAATTCTTTCTGCATCATCACTTACTACCAAAAAACTCTCTGTCTTGTTAAACTTGTTCCGTATTTCCTTTGCTGTCCCTGATTTACCCTAGCCTTATCTTTAATCTGGATTATGCTGACTTTTTTAATGAAGACAAGGTGTGCCAATGCTAACTGGTGAGCTGAGTGCCATGAGATAAAGATAATTAAAAGTACCCTAGTGTTCAAAGCCTGTTGTAAAATATAAAAGTCATGGTGAAGAGTGAGGAAGCACAGATTTTTTTTCTGGGGTTTCTGTCTAAAAAGCCAGATTAGCAGTGTTCCAGCTGATCTCACACGATAAATTCAAAACTGAAGATACAGAAGGCCCCTAAGGCTTCCCCACAGGAAAAAAAAAAATCTTTACATTTATAGATAGTAGCAGTGGTAATCTATGTTTAGCCAGGTTGCAATAAAGTGCAGGTGTTTTCACCACCAGCTTGCTCCAACCTCCTATTGTAATGGTCAGAAAAGACAGAGTTAAGAAGTTGGAGAATGGTTTGCCCTGGGCCCCCTGCTTGAGAAAGGCAGAGAGCGCTTCAATTGACTACACTGCATTGCAACATACAGAGCATGTATACACTGCTATTCCCATTTTTTATCCTGAGTACCAAAGAACATCTGTGTGCCCTGGAATAGAGCAACATTGTTGTCTGATGACAGTGTTAATTAAGCCATCTCATTATCTCTCCTCAATGTTATGTGCAATATATCTTGGGGAAAAAAGGCAGAGTAAGATCTGTGCAGGAAGCAGATAACCAGGATATAAATTAATTAAAATAGAAAGAGTCCTTGTTTCAGGTTGCACAGAGCACCGTGCACTCTGACAAACACAATAAATCGCAAGCAATCATACCACAGCCTAGTGGTTGGCATGACAATAAAGGCAATTAGTACCTTAGGAGAGGGCTGGCTAAAAGCAGATGGAAATAAATGTCACTGTCTTCTGGACACTAAGTCAGCCTTTTCCACCTAAATGTCAAACTACTGTCTGGGGTCATCTCATGGGTGTAAAACAAATGGTGATATCATGACAATGATATTTATAGTTCTCAGAGTGGGCCTCAGGAGACAGGGAATCAGCACCTTGATCCTCCCCAGACCCCCTGGTTGACCTTGGACAAGACATTTATATTGGGATTTATTTAGCTGACTTTAGCTGTATGTAATACTGGTGTCTGCGATTCAGTCAACTGTCAGATGTTTCACTACTCAGGCAAACAAGTTTATGGTGTAATTCAGCACCACTAATGCAACTCATGAGATCAGTCAAACCATTGATGCCATTGATTAGACCCCTCTGCACTACGATGGGAACTTAAATACCCAGTTTAGGAGTAGCTACCTACATAGTAAATACCAACATTTTATAAGATGAGTCCGCTCCCCAACATAGCTTTCCAAATTTAGAAAATAGGAACATCAGTACTCGATAAAGTGATGTTAAGGAATTACAGAGTCAAGACTGTGATGTTGTGGTGAATGGACTTAAGTCCAGTTGGCGGCCGGTCACGAGCGGCGTTCCCCAGGGCTCTGTTTTGGGGCCAGTCTTTTTCAAGATCTTTATCGATGATCTGGATGAGGGGATTGAGTGTGCCCTCAGTAAGCTTGCAGATGACACCAAGGTGGGTGGGAGTGTCGATCTGCTGGAGGGTAGGATGGCCCTGCAGAGGGACCTGGACAGGCTGGACCGATGGGCCAAGGCCAACTGTATGAGGTTCAACAAGGCCAAGTGCCGGGTCCTGCACTTGGGTCACAACAACCCCATGCAACGCTACAGGCTTGGGGAGGAGTGGCTGGAAAGCTGCCTGGCAGAAAAGGACCTGGGGGTGTTGGCTGACAGCCAGCTGAACATGAGCCAGCAGTGTGCCCAGGCGGCCAAGAAGGCCAACAGCATCCTGGCTTGTATCAGGAATAGTGTGGCCAGCAGGAGCAGGGAAGTGATCGTCCCCCTGTACTTGGCACTGGTGAGGCTGCACCACGAATACTGTGTCCAGTTTTGGGCCCCTCAATACAAGAAAGACACTGAGGTGCTGGAGCGTGTTCAGAGAAGGGCAACGAAGCTGGTGAAGGGTCTGGAGCACAAGTCTTATGAGGAACGGCTGAGGGAACTGGGGTTGTTTAGCCTGGAGAAGAGGAGGCTGAGGGAAGACCTTATGGCTCTCTACAACAACCTGAAAGGAGGGTGTAGTGAGGTGGGTGTTGGGCTCTTCTCCCACGTAGTTAGCAATAGGACGAGAGGAAATGGGCTCAAGCTGTGGCAGGGGAGGTTTAGGTTGGATATTAGGAAAAATTTCTTCACGGAAAGGGTAGTCAAGCATTGGAACAGGCTGCCCAGAGAGGTGGTGGAGTCACCATCCCTGGAAGTGTTCAAAAAATGGGTAGACGTGGCACTCTGGGACATGGTTTAGTGGACATGGTGGTGTTGGGTTGATGATTGGACTGATGATCTTAAAGATCCTTTCCAATCTTAATGATTCCTAGTTTTTACTTCCATTATAAATAATCCAGCCACCAAGCCAGGAAACATGAAATTGCTGCTCTACCCTTAATTGGTTTAGTGGTGGACTTGGTAATGTTAGGTTAGTGGTTGGACTGGATGATCTTAAAGGTCTTTTCCAACCTAAATGATTCTATGATTCTATGTTTGCTGTTACAGCAGTGTGGGGTGAACATCTAAATCTATATGGGAAACTTACTTAAGTAAGCTTTGATAAGACATTGACTGTTCTTTTGTAGTAGAAAACTGCTCACAGATCCAAACTTCTGGACTTCATTCACATTTTATTATGCTTAGCCATAAGGAGCAGCAGATGAAGCACTTTATTTCCCCACACCAATGCTGTCATGCCCTGTTTGTCACACAGCACAATTCATAAGCTCATGCCCACTCAGACCAAAAGCCCGGCACAAACTGCTTATGCTGCCTATTAAAGAATGGAAGAGTCTCCTCTTGTTCACTGTTTCCCACATAAACTTCCTGTGACTATGCAAAATCCGGTCACAAATATCCTAAAAGAAAGCCTGGCATATGAGTATCTGTATTCTTTTGTTGCAACTGCTGGTTTGTGCCCACATTATGCCTGCAGCACTGCGCAAAATTACACCTGAATAGTTAAGGGTTTTTTTTTCTCTGTCTAACAGCACTTGAAAGAGATAGGATTTTCTTCTTTCTATGGGAAGATTGCAGGGGAACACCTTCTTGAAAACAAAAAGGGAAGGAAAACACTGCAACTACACAACGGTGCATCCGCCCCAGCTAAGGAAAAAAATAAGCAACCCAAAAAGCAGACACATGATTATTCTGAAGGAAACATGGAAATATGGCACGTTTGCACTGTTTTATTATCAGCCTAAAGCAGTCTGAAAGCCCGCGTCATGCTCTACTAGGATCCTGTGGTTTCTGGTACACTCAGCGTACATTACAAATGGGAATTATGGAGCTATGTGTTCATTCACTGGCTGGAAGAAGAAAATAAAACCAGAAGTTCCCTTCCTAAAATAATGCATGTCCTTTCAGCACAATAATTTGAAGAAACTGCAATTTAAATAATTGACTTCCATTTTTACTTCATAGATAGTGTTTGTGCTGTTAAGACAAATCTTTGATTTAAGATAAATAACTGAAAAATTGTAAACTTCAACACAAAAGGAAGACTGTTACTTAGAAAAGGTCTCTGAAGGCCTGATCTTTCAAGAGAAGAGATTCCCTAAACATTGTGTATTTGAAATCACACCAAGAGCATCAGTAATAAAATTAACTCACAGAAGACTATGGACCTCTATGACAAGAGGTTCAAATTTTCTGTGAATTCTTTCATCACATCAATAATTCTTTGAGACTACATGCCTGAGTGATAACTACTCATGAGTATTAGAAAGGGCAATGTACCCTAACCTATCCGTTAACAGACTGACAGATCCTAAGCCCTTTTCATGCAGCAAAGAATACATGGCTTTGTGAAAAGTGTCAGCGGTTGAGGACTGCTCAACTTCATGCACAGGAAAACAGCACTGATGCTGAACAAGGAGACCATAATGAAGCTCCGAAGGATGTGAAGCTCCTACCTACTTTTACTGGAAAAAACTGGCAGAGTTATATTCTTAGACCTGTAGGACTGATTGTTACAGCCCCTGCTTACTTCTACATAGAGACTGGGTCCAGCTCATGGATAAGGGTCCAAATTTCAAGCATCCCCCCCAGGTACAAACAAGCCAAAGGTGAGGTGGGTGGGAGAAATGCTCTCTTTGTTTTCTTTATTGTTGGAGAAAATAGCTAGCTGGATGCATAGTAAAGAGAAGTCAGGTCACAAAAAAAGGGAAAAAATGAGAACCACCTTTCTACTCGCCTGCAGCAGGAGAGGAACAGAAGAGGAAATGTAGTTCAGAGTTCCTTGCGCTCTCTAAGAGGTCATTCATGGATGGTGAGGGAGGTTTCTTACCCCAGTGAACTGTACTGTACCTCAGTAACTAAACTCAACAAGGAAAGTTCTCTTCATATGTGGAAACTAACTTGGTAATATTAAGTCAATGCCAGAGCAGTATGGACCATGAAACAGGACAGTACAGATTAATGGATCTAATAAAATTGAGAGAAAAAATGAAGTCATTCTCCAATAGAGGAAAACAGGAGAAAATATTTCAGAGAGCACTGAAATTAGCCGACAAAATATTTAAAAGCAAAAAAACCTTTACATTCAGCAGACATACCATACTTTTTATCCATAAGCTTTTCGGTTACCATAACAACTTGATCCATGCACTCAATTATGTCATTTTTATCTCAGCATTTTGGAATTTGAATGGTTTGTTTAAGAACTGCAGTTGCTTTGGGAGCACAGGGAAGACTTTAAGATTCATTAAAGAGTGAAGACTATGCTTTTTTATTGCTACTTTTGGAAAATGGAAGTTTTGCACTTATTCTCCAAAGGGTAAAAGACATATTTAACAAATATTAGTTACATGACTTGGAAGGTAAGCTCCTGGGGCAGAAGTAGTCTTTTATCATATACAGCACAGAGGAGTCTTAATTCTTGCTTACAGCCCCTCTACATAAACATAATAAATACATTGTCATTATAAATGTAATTAATATAATGGCATTATAAACATAATAAATGCCATTAATGGTAACAAGAATACATACACTCTGTTCGTATCTGTAGTCTAATGCTAAGTAGATCATATCACCCATTTTAATTTCTGTGAGCAAAAAGCCATTTCCTTATGTCCTCTGTTTAAAATACTCTCTGAGCTCGTATCTGTGGCATTTGGGAAGACAAGACTAATTTCATGCTTTTAAAAAAAACTCTCCATGTTCCAAAACAAATTCTTGCCAACACACACTCCATCAACTCTTTCTTCTCTCTTGCATTTGAACCATGCAAAGGGAGGGTGAGACTCTGCCAGCCTTTTAGACCTTTGCCTTGTTTTGAAAGCACTTCAAGATAGTCCTGAAGATGAGCAAGGAATGAACAAGCTGGTATAAAATGTTCTTATTAAAAAACCAGATCACAGTAAAAACTAACATGTAGCTGACACAAGGTGTGATAATACATACCATGACCATCATCGAAAAATTCTGTTATAGTTGCTGAAGTGCATTTGGACCAGGGTTTTGAAGCATCAATGCTAGTCAGAATGGAGGACATCAGGCGCTTATCTTCCATGGAGCCAAAGTTCTCCTCACAAAATTTGGAGTCATCATGGGAAAGCCCAAGCAAGTGCCCTATAGAAATGGAACAAATAAATAAAATTATATGACTATCCTTAACAGAGCTTACTAGCTGGAGCTCACGGTCAAGGTCAAATGAACTGTATAATTTTGAATTTTGAACAGCAGCCCAAAGCAGGCCACTTGAAATGTGGCGTCTCTGCTTGAAGACAAAAAAGCTGTGACAGTTTACTCCATTACATATAGCAAGGAAGTAATGCCATCAGCTGACATGTCTTGAAACTGTGCTAATTGAAACATGATGAAGACTAAAGTGAACTGTACTCATTCATATTAGTTTAACAATTTAGTTCTTACTGTTTTTCCAAATAATCTTCAGCAAGAAAGACTAATACTTCACTCTGTAAAGACGTTCTGCAACTGTCTAGAAAGGTGTTACAATATCTTTCTAAATGGACAAAACTGCTAGTATATATGGAGCAACTAAACAAACTGTATGCAAATTCTTAAAGTGCACTCCTCGCTGAAGTGTGAGTACTATCTACAACACATCAAACAATCTGAATAATGTTTTCAAATAGTCTTTTCCACGTAGAGAGTCTTGTTTTGTGGGAGGGTGCTTTTTAGTATTGTTTTGGCTAGGATTTTAGTTTTGCTGGTTTTTATTTTTAAATGTATATGGCATTGGATATTTATACTCCAAAACACAAAATAATGTGCATACAAAGCAGCACATGATGGAACTTGCAAAAATCCTTTGTGTCCAGAGGAGTTCAGTCCAGTGCTAGATGAGTTCTTATAAGTGTGACAGCAACCTTTTCTGTATATCAGTGATCCCCATTTTCTCTAGTCTGTGCAACAATAATAGATTGCAGGCAACAGACTTTGTTCCCTCTGTAAAAATCAGGTTTAACTTTAATTTCCATGCCCACACTGGATTACTTCACAGCCAACTTACTATCCAAGAGGTAGAAGACTGAATGGGAACCAAAGCTGTAGGGAGCTCAAGCCTGAACTTAGCACTCATAGTCTTCAACCTAGGCCAGGAGATGATTAATCAGACATGCAGGGCTAGACCTACGAGGACAGGCTGAAAGAGTTGGGGTTGTTCAGCCTGGAGAAGAGAAGGCTGCGAGGAGACCTTATTGCAACCTTTCAGTACTTAAAGGGGGCCTATAGGAAGGATGGGGGCAATATTTTTAGCAAGGCCTGTTGTGACAGTACAAGGAGTAATGGTTTTAAACTAAAGGAGGGTAGATTTAGACTAAACATAAGGAAGAAATTTTTTACAGTGAGGGTGGTGAAGCACTGGAACAGGTTGCCCAGAGAGGAAGTGGAGGCCCCATCCCTGGCAACATTCCAGGTCAGGTTGGACGGGGCTCTGAGCACCCTGATCTGGTTAAAGCTGTCCCTGCTCACTGCAGGGGGGGTGGGCTAGATGACCTCTAAAGGTCCCTTCCAACCCAAAGCATTCTATGATTCTATGATGATTCTATGATATCATATTCTGACATCCATAGCAATAGGCATGTCAATAGTAATAACAATAATACCTACAGTACAGGCTGGCAAAGAAGAAAATCAGCAAATTCTACCTGTTTGCCTTATATAAACTTGCTGTTATGTTGTTTTCATCTACTTTGGGGCAGAAGTCAAAAGGAAAGAGATGGAGGCAGCACTCACTGCCAAGCTGTATGCTTCGTCCCTGACCTAAGGATGGAGCTACAGAAAAAGCGACAAGAGGACCTTGATCTGTCACTTCTAGTTGTACCAGTGATGACTGAGAACAGCCAGTCTGTCTTCTGCAGCTACTGAATTTGCACTGGGGGGAGGTGGGAAGGAGAATGAAGAGGGCATTTCTCTTTTTTCCTCTCTTCCCCTGATGTGCACACATTTACCAACATCATTTAAATACAGCTACTATTTGAATAGAAAGACCTGTAGTATTATAAATGCTAGTAAGAATTTATTCAAGGAACCTGGGTTAACACTGATGAGAGTTAATACTCCTTTCCCTGGTATTACTGTTGCTAATTGCTATTGCAATGCTGCATCACAAGTACATTGCTGCGAAAAAAAAAAAGAATCAAACTTTCATACTGAAAGCATGTCTAATTCCTGGTGTATTTCATATGCAAGATTTGGGCTTATTTTTTTCTGATAGGTAAACCCACTTTCCTTTGGCAATGCTTATTATATATGGGCCAGATAATGCTATTTTTATTCTGCGCTGCGACCTGAGTATCAGTAGGTACATGTCAAATTTCAATCTGATATTGTACAATATAAATACCTGCACTGAAGAGATGACAATATCTTTGTTTTATTTAAGCCAAATGCTGATGTTGAGCAAAATAACTCACTAGTAAGATTATGATTTCAAGCAGATACATTTCTCTGACAGAGTAACCAAATAATCAGTGCATCCCTTCTAACCTATAGAGCAAATTCTGTGGAAGTGTCACAGGCTAAGCGTTTAATGAATGAGCAGCTACTGTGCCAATGAGGACTACCTCTGACTTTGCCAAAGTCCTAGACACTGGCAACAAGCATCTTCAGGAAACACAAAGATAATGTTATTTTTGGCTGCCATTCTATACAATGTTATCACTATGTTTGTATTCGTGCTAATGCACTGAATGGCACCAGGTCACACCTCATGTCTGAAAACTATGAGCAGAGCTGACAGGTTAATGAACATGAACACATGCCTAGTAGTAATATAACTAGAACCATTTGCTGTGTAGCGTATTTCACCAGTGTTCTGCTAACTTAAGCAAACATTTACTAGAGAGGGCTTTAGCCCCATCCTCTAGCTTTTGTTGTACCCTCAACATGCAGCGCAGCTCCCCATTTAAACCACGACCACACACACGCTGCTTTGCAGAACTGTTCAGGAGTTTCAGCCAGTTTCTTGTACTTTACTTGAATCTGTGCACTTGAATATGCATATATTACCAATCAATTATACAGAAATATTTGCAAAAAATTAGCCCAGTAAGCATGAAAACACCATGCTGGTTGACCTAAGTCTCACTGTAGCAACCTTCTCTGAGACAATTTGTATGCTCAAAGGTTGCGGAAACAATGCTTTTGTATTTAATGTCCCAAGACTGCTCACAGTTTTAACACTGCAAGAAACTACTTCACTGCAGCATGCGTGTGAAATAAGGTAATGAGGTTCTGTTAGTGGAAAAGGAGTTTCATTTCTAAGGTACTAAATAGCTCCGGGTAAATAACAAAAGCTGGAGGATTGCTCAAAAAGTTCAGTCAAATAATATCACACAGCACACAATGCATGTTCAGTGTAGGATATGAATAATAGTTGGGTGCAAACTAGCAATTTGAGAACTGAATTTGTCAGAGTGCTCAAGATTTTACAGCACCATCCCAAATGACCTAGAACTCTGTGATGTGAAGGATTCAGTCTTGTAGGGCAGAATTCTGGTTTCTTAACCTTAACACCCTCTGATACCACTCTGCAACACTCCACCCATTTAAGAGACAACTTTGCTCTCTATACGAATCCCTTTCTTGCATAACTGTACTTCACCTTTCATAACTTTGTTCATCTCAAGTGACAGACATCCCACATGAGCACATAATAAATGACTTAATACAGTGCAGATATGCAGAGGCGCTGTTAACTCTAATGCTTCTGAATGTGCAACTTGGGCATCTCTGAGTTTCTCTGCTACCTATGACATTCTTTTAACACAGTTTTTGTGTAAGTTGATCCTTGCACCAACTTCATCAGTCCTGGCTTCGGAAAAACCTCTTTGTCTTTCCTACGTGTGTTTTTCAGCCCCGGCTCCTCCTGCAGTGCAATTTGTAAGCAACCTCAGCTTAGACAACTTACTGTCAGAGCAATGCGGTCACACCACATTAAACTATGGAAATCCTACAGCTGAGCAATGTGAATGCTCCTGGAACAGGCCAGGGAGTATACTGTGCTTTAGCTTGCTCCTGGCTTTCCTGCCTAACGATGGTATACTTTCCTTCCCTCTCTACTCCGAGACACACTGACTCTGCGGAGAATGTAACCACTGAGCTGTGGGTTGAAGCTGTCCTTCTCCCCTTCTTTTTTCCTCCTCCATATATACAAAAAAAGAATATCCCTCAGATATGAGAAAGCTTGCCGCCAAATCTCAAGCTCTTCACTTGTAGCAGGACTGCAAATTTTTCCATAAAATGATTGCAAATTAGTCTCCCTCTTAGAAATGGCTGGACAGTCTCTGTGGAGAAGTTCAGAGTAAATAAATAAAATGAAATGCCTCTCAGGCGACTATTCAGCACAGAACATTTCATCCCAAATACTTTGGCAAAAGCACAGGAAACTGAAACAGGGTCATCTTCTGGGTAGTGTCAAGCTACTGGCTTCACCTCTAAATAGAATGCAGCATAACTTCTAAACTTTACAGTGATAAATGGGGTAAACAAAGGACATACCTCATTAACAGTATCTACTTTGTTATATTAAATCAGGCCATTGTTGTAATGCATGACGAGAACTAAGTCACTTGGCAGACTTCAGCTTTTCAAGGAGAAGAACTTGTGGGAAGTATTCCCAAAGTATTTGTGAATCTCTCGTTATTTTTAGATTTTTCAAAAATAATTTTAAAAAATCATGACAAGAAGTAGTAAGTAGCAAATAATTTCCAAAATATATAATTCTGATTGTCAGTATTTGAGCTTCTAAATTAACCACCAGTGACATTAGTGAGGGTAATATCTGTTCATGGCATTAAATATATGGATTCTATCTGTCCATACTGACTTGCCAGTTAACTTCATATATATGCTTACAGACACTGTGAATATGACTTTCAACAAATTTTACGGAACTAAAATTCCTAATACTTATCACAACCTAAATCTCTCTCCATCCTAGCTTTGGCTTTGAAGGCATTCTGACCACGCTGAAAACAGATTAAAATATGTGACAAACTTCTAATGACTCTTAAAACTGTTTTTGCCCTTCATTAAAATGAATCAAAATTCAAAATATCACA
Source organism: Pelecanus crispus (assembly GCF_030463565.1). Classification (NCBI taxonomy): domain Eukaryota; kingdom Metazoa; phylum Chordata; class Aves; order Pelecaniformes; family Pelecanidae; genus Pelecanus; species Pelecanus crispus. The sequence goes on from NC_134643.1 coordinate 119,913,407, forward strand.
GTGATCTGTAATCTCTAAATACTGTCTAGCTAATGTATGCTCTTTTTAGCACAGAAGTGGGAACAACAAAATGCTTCTACACCTGCGCCCTTCATCCTTTTGCATCCAAGAACTAAAGAAGGGACACTTCCCGTCCTATTTGAAGAGTAGCCTCCCCCTGCATGCATGAACATGCTGGTATTACCACATATTGCTCAGGACATTAGGGTGGTTTCTGGCATTTACTGGTAAGGCGCTTCCTTTCCTAAGAACCGATGTGAAAAAGTGACAGGTGATCCTTCAAGTGATCCTGTAAGATTATGTAAGCATAATTCCAGCAAAAGCTTTGGGCAAAAGTGAAGACTTAACGAACAAAAATCTTATAATGAAGGCTTTTAAAAACTATGCCCATTTTAGCACCACAATATTTTGTACTACTATGAACGTCAAACCAGGCTATTGAAAAAAGAAAAAAAAAAGGCTCCCAGCAGCTGTGTAAAATGATGACTGATTGAGAATTGGTTAGTAGATCATCTGATGTTTTCTACTTAATGAAGCATCTTACTGGTGCTGACAGTTCCCACCGAGTGAAAATGACATAATATAATTTTACCAGCAGGATGGTGTTTAGTTAAGCTATGCTGTAGGAATGCACAAAATGGTAAAAGAAACAGATGGCGAGGAGGCAGGGTTTACCCTCGTGCAAGTGCAGAGGAGCTAGCTTCTTGTAAATTGGTTCCTTCCCAAATGGCAAAAAGACCAACCAGCTAAATGGACTGACAGCCTTTCTACACAGCCTGCCTTCTCCCCTCGAGGTGAGAGAAGGTGTGACTACATCAGTAAAGTGTTGAAAGCAGCATGAAAGCAACCTGCAGACTTTGAACCCTACTGTATTTTGGAGCGTCATCTGCAAGGGGCTCTTGACACAGCTCAGTCTGTTTAGATCCTGAAGCAAGAAATGAAGGAGTCAACAGCAGTCATCCAACCCTGGATCACAGTTCACCTGCACTGTCTGCACTCCTGCCAGCGGACCTTGCACTGCACAAGCCTCCCTACCCCAGCAACTACTGAAGGCCAACACCTGTTACAGCCCAACAGGAAATAATTCCTCCAGTGCATTCAAAAAGAATTCCTACACCCTGTAGGAATGGGGTGTATATTCCTAATATAAGGTGGGAATACTCCAAAGCAATTATGACAAGTCAGCTAAAACTTATCTCTTCCTTAAGTATCAGGACACAAAGATCTCTGCAGGTGAATCAGGAGCACATCAGAGCTATGTCAGATGTGTGGCAAAGCACACTGCACTGCAGCTATTTTCTTCCCAGGAGCGCTGGGAAGCAAAACAGAAGTTTGGGTATTTCTGAATTTTCTTAAAATATGTTGCCAGACTATCTGTAGAGGTTCTCTGAGAGAACAGCATGGAAAAATTACTCTAATCTCATTTATTTTCCACTGGTATCTCAAGCATAGGAATAAAGAAAACAAAAAGCGTCCCCAATGTACAGCAACTAAACCCCAGCTTTTGCTGAAACATAAATCGTGGTGGCTCTTCTGGGAAAAAACCCAAAAACCTTGTTTATGGACATACACAGATCTCTAGTGCTCGAACCAAACAGCATGTCAAAGTAAGCTCTTGCACTGAATTTGACCACGGGACACATGCAAAGTGACACAGCACGCTAAAAAAATGCTGCAGGCGTTGTAATTTGTGTTCTTAGAAAAGCTCAGCTCCAATCAAGCATGTGGTTTTCAGTGAGGTCATGCCTTTCACCTAATTTTCAGTGAGGATGACTGGGGTACAAAAGAAGGTCAAGTGATTTGCCCAAGGTTACCCAGTGAGTCACTGGCTCTCATGGGATCAGGATTCAGGAAGCTCCCGGCTCAACATTCCTTGGTCTAATCACCAGCCCGTAACTTCTGCACTAGTCTCTCGCTCTCTCCTTTGCTAAACAAAGATTGCATGCGGTATAAATCTTTTAAAATAAAACCATTTCTTGTACTGTTTTTCTAACTTGTGTAAGTATTTGACTCCTCGTTAAGAACTGCATACTGATATCACTCAGAAATCCTCTTGACGTCATGGGAATTTTGCATAAAAAATGATGGAACTAAGCAATTAATAAAGTTTTTTTATGAAACAGAAGTGTTTTGAATTACACAGGCTTACAAAAACATGCATAGAATATAAAACTGGCTATTCCTCTTTCTTCATACTTGAACTTTCCTTCCAATTTTTCTTGTCTTTGACTGCTATCCATCACTTACGAAATAAAAAAGAAAAAAAAAAATCACTCTCTCTTTTAAATCTCCAGCCCAGAGGCAGTTTTTAGTATTTCTGGCTTAAAAGAGTTCTTCAGACTGACTGAAACAATAGTCTGAAGTGCAGCTTCTTTTCAGGAGCAGACATAAAAAAAGCCACAATCAGACATTCATACACCAGTCCTGCAGACTTTACACAAAACAAACTTCTGCTGAAATGGCTTGTTATAACAGACTTCTGTGGGAGATCACAGATACATCACCCCCGTCAGACAGACAATTTGCAGGCAAGATTCCATCCAGGCCATGCGGACTAGGCAATCAGAAACCACTATGTCCACATAGACTCAAATAATCATTAAAAAGATGTGGTCTTGGAGGTCCATGCTACATCTGCTCTGCTAATTAACGGGGCATGTAGAAGATAAATATTAACTTGAATGAAAAAGTGGGAGATGGTGACACCCATTTCACATCTGTTCAACTCAGAGTAACTCGCAAATAATATAATTCATGGTAGCTCACGGTAAATGAATGAACTCTGGGAGAGTAGATAGTGCAAGAATGTAAAAATTGTGTTGCCTGCTGCCTGTTTATTGGGTAAATCTGCCTTCCTCTCTGTACTGGAAGTACTTTCTGCACAAAACCTACATGATCATACAGGTTGTATTTACCTGCCAATGAGGAAAGTAATCCCTACCTTCCCCTGCAATCCGGAAAACTGGGGGTTCAGGCACACAGAGCTGAAGTGGACTTCTTCTACAATCATAGGACCATAGAATCATTTAGGTTGGAAAAGACCCTTAAGATCATGGAGTCCAACCTAACATTGCCAAAGCCACCGCTAAACCATGTCCCTAAAATAATTTTTGATAATGATTGTTCTGAAACATTAGGCAAAACACAGTTTCATTCTCAATTCCCTTATAGTTGCAAAGATACTGATATTTCACTCTATATGTTTGGCTTTAAGTTATGATGTTTCAGGATCCGTAGCAGCTTTTCAAAGCAGAGCGCTCTGTTTAATCTAATTCTTCATGAGGTTACATGTACGCAAAAATCTGCACAACTCCAGAAAACCTCTGAAAACTCGGGCAATGTTAGTGCTGTGTCTGAGTCACTTCCTGAAGTCTCTGGTTGAGAACCTGGCCCTCCATCTCCTCACTGCTCTGTCAGAACCACTTCACAGACTTTAAGAAGGCAAAGATCCCCAGTCTACTCAGACGTAAAAGTATGTGGTAGATAAAGAAAAGCTTGAGCATATTCAGAACCTGAGGATTCAATTTTTCTACATCATATGAATTTCCTCCTTCCATCTCTCCACTTTTCCATACCAGCTGTTTCAGCTTCATTAAAAAAGTTTTTTTTTAAGCACCATGTGTGCTGCAGGTGGAACAATTATATATTACATATAACATTGTAAGTTAATTGAAATATTGTTAGGCAAGCCAAGAATTTTTACCCAAAATTTTAACCAGCAACCTTTTGTACAGCTGATGCTTATTTTTTGAAGCATCAGCTAAATTTTCTGCCCCAGTCTTCACCTCTTGTGAAGGCTTAGCTTTGACTGCCCATATTTTCTCTTAACCAAAGGGGATATGTTCATGAGGGCTTAATTCAAGAGCTTTTGCAAGCAGAAATTTAGATAGAACTTTGGAAAAGGTTCAAAGAGAAGGAATCAAGCAATTTTCCTGATGCATGTCATCAGAGAAGACTTGGATGAGTGTAGTCTCTCTCTCTTTTTTGTTGTTTTAAGAAAGCAAATCTGCCTAATTATGATTACCTGGATATTTGCCTAAACTTTGTCTGTCATGAAGGAAACTTAATACCAAAGTCAACCTTCACCATTTTTTCATGTGCCTCTGAGATTCTGTGCTCTTGGCAATGTACCCCCCTTGAAATGAAAGGCTACAAAAGATTTGTACTTGTCAAGTCTGAAGCTTGTCTTTATCTGTTTTATTGTGGCAGCCTTGAAATCAAAGGGCTACATGTTCAGCAGTGGAAAAGAAAAGATGACTGTATTTAGTTACTTTTGAGTGTATACAAAATGAGCACATGTGGTAAAATACGGAATGAGAGTATTTTTTGACTCTTCTATGGACATCAAAAGCAAGACCACCATTTAAATATCATACATATTGTTCTTGGTTTCTTTTTTTTCTGAAGCAGGGTCAGAATCAGTTTGCTATAAAGGTCCCGTAGGTTAGACATGGTAGACATGGCCCTCTTTCTACAGAAGCCTACAACTAAAATACAGGCTCAGGCTCTGCATAAATGCTTTCAGTCCACTCAGAATTCAGCAAAGTGGTATTTTGATGTATTGCAGTGAACCACCTGAGTAGGGACCCCAGGAATGACACCTCACTTCTAAAATGGCTTCTTTACGTAAAATTATGCTCTCTAATAAAACACTACTCTTTGCTGACAGCACTTGTGATAGTTTTGTCCTCAGTGGTGGCAGATGCCACAGAATGATGGCACACTGAAAAACATTTGGTATTAAACATGTTATTTTCCAGTTTTAGTTTCTGTACAGTTCCTTGATTTTAGGTGTTACACAGCATAGCTGTGGAGGAAGTTGTGATAACTTCACATAACCATAGAAAATGAGGCTGAGAGGAGACCTTGAAAAGCCATCTTGTGCACCCCTCTGCCCTAGGGTAGGATCAGCATTCTCTAAGCCACAGCTGTTCTAGCCAGCCGGCTCTTGTGAACCTCCAGTAACGGAGATTTCACAGCCTCCCCAAGCAATTCATTCCTGACCTTAACTGTCCTTCTGGTTCGATGATTTTGGCTAATCCTTAAAGTAAATCTCCCTTGCTGCAATTTAAGGCCATTACCCCTTGTGCTGTCCCAGGTGGACATGGAGAATGATTTATTACGTAAATTTTCGCAACGATTTTTTTAATATATTTGAAGACTGCTTTTATGCCCCCCTTTGGCCTTCCCTTCTCTAAAGTCACATGTAAAAGATAAAAGAAAACTAATGAACTGAGGTTTAATTAGTTCCATGTAGCAATATTAAAGCTATATTCTAAAAATAAAATACTTGGAAAGAACATCAGTAAACCATATTACTCAGGAGGATAGAAGGAGTAATAGCATGCCAGCATGGTTGCATAACAGAGAAATAGGAACTTTGCAAAAGGTCAAATGAACGTTACCACTGAACAACAAGGCCGTGCTTTCTCTGTACCTTATCTTAAAAAAAAAAAAGGAAAAAGAAAACAGAAAGGTTCTTCAAGATTGATGGAAAGAATTAAGATACATATAATTTAAGTTATTAGAGCCATGTAACTCTCACTGGACTAAACTGGAGCTTTGCCTGCTTAAAGACTGCAGGAAGGATGCTTTTGTATTTAAGGACTAGGTCAAAACTCAAGAGACAAGTTTAATCCTTGGCTTTCCTTGAGACGTCCTTTGTGATTTTAGGAAATTACCTATTGATAAAATGAGCAGTAGCTCCACTTACTTTCTCTTGAACTCTTCGCATTTTTGTAGATGACAAACCCTTTCAGATGGTGGGCTGTCTGTACAGAAGCATGCGGGACTTCAGCATAGGAGGAGCCAAAGTCAGCAGAAACTTCTGACTGTGATTGCATCACAAAATGCAACACCAGGCTACTAAACAAGGAATTGTCATGTATTGGATATATCCCACTGCAAGAGATGTTAAATGTAACTTCAAATTGATAGACTGTGTCTGTTGGTGATGTTGGATCATGCTTATCTTCACAGGACGCGCTGGTTGACTTATAATTCAACACTGTAAAAGCAAGAAATCTCCAACCTAAAAGTCCAGGGTATTAGAGTGAGGATCTAGTTACTTTTGTTTTCCTGCTGGGTATTTTAATAAGGGATATATGGAGAAGCAATATGGTAGCGCTGACCTATGAAACACATTACATAAATGTTGAGATTATGAGCAATCATAGGTTCTTTAATGCTTTTCTCCAGATGTCTCTCCGAAGCAGGGAAGTGCATGAAATAAGGAAACATCTTTTTTTTTACAGACGATAGGCTGATGATAACAAAGACGTGGAGGATGTCTACATACTGTGCCTAAGCTAGTTCAGATATCCCTGCAAAGCTATGGAGGCACAGCCGAAGGAGTTGCTTAAAGTCAAAAAAGACATCCATATACCACAACATGGAGGCTGAACTGATGATTTCAGGCAAGAATCCAGAAGACTATTTTTGTGACAGCAAAGCTACTGCTGTCCAAACTGATAGCAGCATGGCCCCTGCTAGAAAATAACCATATCTGGATTTACCATTAGTGGCTGGATGTCTTGACAGGCTACGATTTAAAAATTACATTTATACTATTAGCACTGCTTCCCTTTATTCTGAGGAGAAACTGGATTATCACATTCAAAGTTACAAGATTTCCTCCTGGTTTTTGTTGCATTATCCTCGTTTTCTGCATTTGACATTGGAGACAAATTATTCATGATTCTCCTACATACAAGTAGGACAATTCAGGTCCTACCTCATCAATCTTTATATATAGATCTCCACCTCTTATTGTCAGCTAATCAGTTGTACCAAGAATTTGCTTGCATCTATTTCTTTCTGTGCTTTTGTTTACAGCTCTTTGGAGAGTTTGCCTGTTACTGCTGCTCATTCATATTCTCCCCCTCAAAAACCACTTGTCAAAATCCATCCATTTTATCTGAAAGAAATAAAATAAACATCTAACACATAACGTAGTAGAAACCTTGGCAACAGAAGTGGCAGGCTTTATTCTGTAGCAGGCTGCTTTTTGTTTTCCTATGCACGTATCTAACCTGAGCCCCTGGGCTGTGCATCATCCTGTTTGGTTGAGCTGCAGTTCCATTGACTTTGGTTGCCTTCCAGAGAAAGAATCTGATCCTCAAAAATGCTGTTGGATCCTTCAGAGAGGAAACAAGAGCATTCAGATCCCCTTGGAACAAAAAGTGAGGACACACAGCCATTCTCCAGATCAAGTCCACGTTAATGATGCTGCATCTGCTACACATGCACGTGCAGCAGGGTTATTTAAAAAACTACAGACGGTGACACTGGTTCACTTAGCAGCTCACCTTGCTCTTCCTACTGACAGAAGGGAGCATCTTAGGCTTAGAGCCCTTAGCATCCCCTCTGTCTTGCAGGGCATCTCCTATGTTGCCAGGGGAATTCCACCAAATAACTAAGACGCTGTAAAATTAAAGCTACACCCTACCCACAGGACAGGGGGAACTTTAAGACTTCTGAATTGGAGGAAGAAATCTGGTCTCCAAATAAAATAAAGCAAGGTTTTCCTCAAAGTGCTTAACTAAAGGGTATCCACGCCACACTTTTATTTTTCATCCTTTTTTGACCTTTAATTTAATGTAAGTACCCAAGCAATTTTAGCTGTGTTTTCTTCTCAACTTCTGCCGCTTCAGGCCACACACACAAAGATCATTCTGTGACTTGACACCCCTCCTTTCTTAAAATCTTATGGTGAGGAGAAAAAAAAAAAAGGATGTTATTTTAAACAACCTCAAGCTAGGGTTTTTTTGTCCATTAGGGTACTTATTTATTCGTTTCAATTCATGCCGTTTTTACGTTGAAAATTATAGCTTTTACGGATTCCTGTAAAAGTCTAGGTATGAAAATGGCTCTTTTTCAAAAATGTGTTTCTAGATCACTAAAAATAATTAAATTTTGTTTATATTTTCTTTGTGTGGAATTCAAGGTAAGAACATGTATATGTACTGCTCATCCCTATCTTTATTGGTCTATGTCCTTTCATTTTTAATCTATCTAATCATGTATTTATTGTTGATAAAATGGTAGTCAAGACACATTACTCACCTCTTCACACACCAGATATATCAACACTGGCATCACAAGAAGGTCCCTCATCCAACCGCGCCAATGCCCACTAACCTTCAGCAGTAAGCATCACTTCTGGATGCAAGAAGATACAAGCAGTTCCTCTAGCAGACACCTTTGAGTGATAGGCTAAGTTTGCCAATCTATCTACTTGTCCCAGTTCCAGACCAGGTTTGTGATGGGTCATTAGCTTCACAGCATCCAGGTTTGATGTCAGTAAACTCATCTGATGTTAAGCTGTATTTGATGTATTGCTGCACTTCTCTCCAAATGCTCTGAGTGATTTCAGAGAGCTTTTTCTTTTATAATTATATTCTTGTTTATTAAAATAAAATTTCTGTTTTGGGGACTCACTCTGCCACAACATTTTACGTTTTCGTGCAACATATTATCCCTCCAGCCACTACCGATTTCATTTCTTTGTAGCACCGTAAGTGCAGTAGGGTTAGGTTCACTAATCATTGAAGGGTCAGGTCACTGACATGCCAGCTGCTTTTTCTTGCTTGGTGACCTCTGGTTGCTGAGCCAGATGTATATATAAGGCACACAACTCTTGGGCTCTACCTGCTAGCTACTTGAAAATTGAACTACTGCAATGATACTCCCAAAGCAAACTTTACTTCGGTTTGGCATGAGGTACAAGGCAATTCAGAAATTGGCGCTCTCTGAAAGTTCTCCTTTCCTTGTTATTCCCTTCCAAGAATGTTAAAAAAAAAAATGTTCTCCACATTTAAATTGCTGTTCAAAAGCGAATAGCCCTCATACTGAATGTATTTCCAGTGAACACAGCTCACAAAACGTTAGTAAATTAAAAATAATCAAGATGGGAGCAGTCTCTCTGAAAGAATATATCGTGACAGATGTAATATCCTAGAATATGAACTTTCTTCTGTCACTAATTCTATTTTAAATCCTCCTGAAGGGTACGTGTAAGGCTCCTACATTAAATTGCTGCCCACTGAGGTTGAAACTGAAACAAAGTTAAACAGGTTTTTTTGACTAAACCTTTATCACCTAAATACTGTTTCACTTATTTCAGGATTTACACTAGTACCGTATTTTACCACAAAGGTGGAATTTCCGTACACTTAGAAAAATATTAGAATTCTGTCTTTTTCCACAAAAGCCTTCCTCTGCAGGTAATACGTTGTCCCAAGAAAAAGTTTCATAACAGTAGAGCATGCAAGTAGTTCAAGAAGGTGAGTTATTTTCCACTGTGTATGCACTAAATGCACGTGAATTACAATAGATGGGCCAAACACTTTCTTAGGAGGGACACGTATTGACATCTTTGGACAGTAGCAGCAGCCTTTGAATTTTCACTTTGACTACTGCTTAGAAACGACACTGTCAGAAAGGAAACACCTACTGTGTGCCTTCACTTGCCTTCTGATCCCTTATTAGTTAACCCTGAAGTGCATATGTATACAGCCTTAATCCCCAAGTGAGTATCTGGACCGGGGGAAATCTGGAATTAATTGCAAAGTATTTTGGTTACTAATGCAGCTGTTACAAGTGTTTGATTTGGCAAGCGAACAGAAAAGGCACTGCATACCAATTTCGTGAGCCACTGTAAAAGCTGCATGGAGGCCGTCATCTTCAATCACTGCACAGCTGCGCTCGGGAGAGCATATGGTCCCAACGTCTGCCATTCCCAGAGTATCACATGAATGATGCCCACATAAATCCTGCCCAGGAAGGAAAAAAAAAACAAACCCACATTAAAATAAATTTTTACACCCATAGGTAGCAACAGGTTAAAGTCACCAGCCCTCCGCAAACAGCAGAACCTGGATAAAAACATCAATATAAGCTTCCATCTAAAGACATCGATGCAGTTTAAAAGCACAATGACCCAATCCCATCCCTGGTAAAGTCAGTGTAAGTATTTTCATTGACTTTAACAGGATTTGGATACGTTCTGTAATTAATTATTGTTAGTTAAATTTGTATTTCTGCAATGCATACAGAGGCTCAACCTTGCATTGAGTTAGGTACTCAAAATAAATGCCGTAGAAGCATTTTTTCATTGACAATAAAAATAGAATATTCTTTTTATTTACAGAAGAGGAACCAAGGCACAGAGAGAAAGCTTCAGATTCTTGATCAGCCCTTGAACCAGAGATCACCTTTCTTTTCCAAAGGCAAGTCTTATACTTGCACCTAAAGAAATAAGATTGTTGTATATTAAACCTCATGTCACATGTCAAGTAGTACAATGATTAATAATGTATTACCCAATGTACCAAGTATTTAAGCAATTCTCAGAGGTTGCTTAAAGAGTCAGTGACATGACAGAGTGTAAAATCCCTTGATTCCTAGTCTTACTAGCACAACTTGATCACGTTTTCTACTTGTAGATATGGAGTGTCTCCAAAACCCATGCAGGTAGCATTAGGTTTTTTCTTTCTGTTCCAGAAGAATAACGATAACAATGATGATAACGATAATGATAATGATAATGACAATGATAATGACAATGATGAAGGCACTTTTGGCCAGACATAGTGTTTTAATCATCAGCAGTAACTTTTCAGTGCTTCTGTGGAAGCAGAGGGAAGAATCGTAGTCTGAATGTACATATATATGCTTTTTTGGTTGAGAAGGAAAAGTAGCTACCATGCTATTTGGAACAGTTCAACATTTCATCGTGGTTGAATGAAATTGTCATTTTGAAGGCATGACAGTAGTATCAAATGTTATTATCAAAATGATCAAAGAGTAGCTTTTTTCCCTTAATTTTTAAGACTCTCTTCTTCCCTTCAGATCTCCTTTTAGAATTACTTTCTTTTATGAAGACTTTCATAATTAATCCATCTGAATAACAGATATCCTGTACGAGGCTTCAGGTCAACAATGTTCACTGATTATGACAGTTTAAAGTTTAGGTAAACTTGAAAATGCACAGGATTCAAATCCCACTGAAGTAAAAAAAAACCCATACTGAGTTCACAGATACTGTGACAGAGCATCTCTTTAAAAAAAAAAAAAAAGTGTATTTTTTTTCCCCAAGATGAAATAAAGAAATTTTCAAGCTAAAATTACATAGCAATATTACATATGTGGAGCAAGAATTTTGGGATCAGTTCTGGCTTCCAGGTGTCTGGGAACTCGTTTCAGTAAGTGTACTCTTGGTGCTACTTAATGTCAAGATTTAAATGCCACAGTACCAATGAACAAAACAGACTCAAAAGAAGAGAAGGAATAAAGTTCAAAAGTATTTCAATTCCCAGATTTTCACGGATATAATTCATGGTTTAAGAAACACTTTCATTCTGCAGCAATGCAGATAATACGCAGGCAATTTTCTCTCTAATCTGACTGGCTCCCACCCCTGACTTCCAATTAGCTCCCCAGACTTAGCTTCTGGCTCTGTATGGGTTATGGGAAGGTACAGAATAAGGATACCCATTTTCAAGTACTTTAAAAGAAATGCAATTTTTTTCCAGTTTTATTTGGGCAAATAAACTTCATAGCATGTTCAGCATCACTGGACCAGTGTTGGAAGAGGCCGTAAGTGAGGTCATGTTATTCTAGTGTCAAACATCTGAGGCATATTCCACAAGGAAGACACAATCATTAAACTCCTATTACTTTTGCTTGGGTTTGTATCCATTTAGCCCTTTATGTATCACTTCTGAATCTGGCCCTTTCAGTCTAAGGGTACATTTTACATAGAATAAACTCTGTGTAAATGCAACTGTAAGTGGTTTACCTACAGCAGCATCAGTAACAAAACTCAGAAAAAATGCATGTGCATAGTACCAATAAAAATACCTTTTCATGGTGATATAATCGGTCTAAATAAATGAGTGTAAGCTGTATAGGAAGTAAGATACCTTTATACTAGTGCAATCTGAACTGAATCCACACAAGCAGTTGAACTGAAATTCTTACACAAGTACCAAAAAGCACACAAATCAGGCAGAAAGCAGCTTACTGGAGGAGGTCTCAATTACTCTCAGGTTGACAGTGCCAGTAATAGTATAAAATGCATTAATTCAGGCCTTGTCTCCGCATACAGGTTCTCTGTCATTTGGTCTCTTCTTGTATTTGGGTGTCATTATTACATAGATACTTACACCAGTACTGCTCCCAGTGTGGGCACAATTATATCAACACACAGATGTCTTATGCCAATGCATGATTTAATTCTGTTTGCATACAAGAAGCAGCTATGCCAGTGATATGGCCATGAAGCTATACCAGCAGAGGCAACCAGACCTCACAATGATTCTCCAGATTTGATGACACAAGTATAATTAAAAGAATACAATCTTTCTAAGCAGGCAATCTCATAAACTCCCTTACAGTTACTTCTGATGGGATGTGTGAAGTATGGAAAATTATGACAGGGATGTTAACTGTAAGCAGCCCTTCTGACTCTTGGCTGGTTAGTAATCCCGCCCTCAAAATTTCGAAAGCTATGCACAGGATTGTGTTACACCACCTTCATTAGACATCAAAAAAATAGCTATGGACATATGTAAGCACTAATGGACATAGCAATGTGTTATTTTTCATATGTTATCTGTTACTGACATTGCACCACGCTGCATGCCTGGGTTTTCCTCAGGAATCCAGTCACTTCATCAAACTGCTGTTCCTCCATTTCCATCATTTCCCAGAGTATGACACATATCCACACATCTCAGCATCCCAATAGTAACTTTCAAGGCGGTGCTCATTTGCATAATAATTGTCTAGACAAAACAAAGCAGGCTTTACCCATTCTTTATGAAATACCTTAACTTCTGGTCAGATAAAATTAATTTCTTGAAGGGCTGTATTACTTAAAGGTTGCTCCTAGGAAATCCCACAGCAGAAAATAAGTGACTCTGGAAATTGCTTATCTGTAAAATTACCTAGCTTCTCCAACGCCCCACGGACAGCTGTTTCCCAGCTGTCCTCAGATGGTGTGGGACCAACGATCCCCATAAAGAAGAGAGGAGAATGACCGCATTGCGGTCAGAAAGCGGTGGACAGTGACACAGCAAGGCCCCACTCCCTTCAGCCAGCTCCGTGACCACATCCGCGCTGCCTCCCCAGCGGTCTGAGCAAGGCGGCGTGGGGAGCCCTCCAGCCGCCTACTGAATCCCAGCTGGGCAGCGGTGGAAGAGGCTTGTAAAGGATCTTGGAAACAAGGACAGGAAATATTTTCTGGCCGTAGCTTCTTTGTATGAAGCTGTTATTGGGGAGGGATGTCTACGTGTTGCCCATCTGCTGCCAGAGCAGGGCATGCGTTGGCTATGCTTTGAACAGAGGGCATGTGCTGAGCCTTCTGGTTTTCGTTGCAGACTTCAGTCCTCAGTGACTGCACGAGGATGCTTTTTTTAAGCTAATGCTGACATTGTCAATAATCACTTAGGCAGACTACTTAAGTCTCAGCTCCATTTTATTCTCTACTCATAGCCTCATTTATTCTTTATTTCTCTTGCCTCTGCATGATTTGAACTTTAATATATTTCTATTCATAGCATCACGTAGTATATACTGTATACACAAGTGGCATCTCTGAGACAAATATTCTGAAAAGTTTGCTATCAGGTCAACTCACCGTTCCCTAGCTACATGGTCCTTCCCAGCAGCATGCCTTTGAGTGACGTTATTGAAAATCATGCCTGTTTACACTTCCACTGATTTAAATCTTTGTGGCAAAATTTCTTTTGACTTAAACCTCCTGGAGCTGTACTGGCAATGGATTATTTGTTACCAGCATCAACAGCCGTATTTTTAGTTTTCCTGGGCAGTCCTGGAAAGCAGTCTCAGACTTTTATGAAGTAAAGTTTCTGGGAGTACATTTTAAGTTTTTATTTCCCTTGAAAATATTTTTTTTTGTTAAAACCAGGCCATGATGTAATGATGCAATCTAAAAAAACCTGTGTGGGTCTCCTCAACTTTTCATACTCCAGCTAAAGGACTAAGAAAGCAGGGACTTACATGATACTTAAAATCAGTTTCCAATGATTATTTTGCTCTGGTGTATGGCTTCTATTTAAAAAGTTAATCACTTACTCAGATCTGTATACTCATGTAATTGCCTCCAAATAGCAGCAGAAGCTTCGAAGAATAAGTGTTTCTTGATACTTCTAAAGAAGGAATGCAGAGTCTGGCCCTTGATCTGCATTACAGTAGTTTCAAAACAGAAGAATGACTAGAAAATGCATTTGCTACACAGTAGGCAATAGATGTTAAGACTTAAACTTTGGCAAAGGATCGACTTAGGAAAACTGAGCTGTACATCATAAGACTAGTAGTTAATTAGACAGCTTATTAAAGGCCAAGTTTTCTTGGCATTCGTAAGTACATCAAGAACAGCTGGCTGTTTGCCATGTATACGTGGCATTGTTGTGAATGAAGATAACTGCCGTGGCACCCTGCTGGAGCAGTTAATTTATTTTACCTGAAATTCTTTGATTTGTGCAGTAGGCTTAAAAACAAGAACAAACTGTTTAGTGAAACCTGGTATTAGGCCAGAGCCCGTGGACCGGATCCAAAACAGGATTTAAGCACCAACATGGACAGTTTGGTGGAACGTAAAGGCAGAAGAACAAAACTGGCTCACATGTCCTCTAGTCTTTGAGTCATCTACCCTTCACAGGGCTTGCAGTTTGTGACCTTATGGGCCCCAAAGTGCCACAGTTCTATAGTCCTGAGCAGCTTAGCACTTAGCTTATACTGCAGCTTGATTGGGGTTGAGATGCTTAATGTTTCTTCATCTTTGCCCCTGAGGGAAGCTAAGCCTACAGACGTTCTCAGATCAGATGTACGAGAAACCAACAGGATTAGGCTTTCTATCAGGCACAGCTGCACATCACCTTCTTTTAAAGCACAGCTAACAGCTTTTATTTACATCTCTGTGTGTTTGTTAGCTTGCTTTCCTGGTTTCTTTACAATGGCTCATCAGTTAAAGCCTCTGCCCAGTAAGAAGGTGATCCAGCTTCAGATTCCTTGCAGGGATGAGGATACTTAGCAGCATGTTTCTTAGGAGAGCGCCCTATGGTCTACACCAGACTATGGTCTACAGTGAAGGTCTCCAGGTGTCCGTGCGTGCAGGAAGCTGTGGCTCCTCCTGTTGCAGCCCATGTGCCAAAGGCTTCCCTAGCCCACGCTGCAGTTAGTGCTTACGGCGCTTGCTGAAGGGACCTAATTTTTGGCCCCTATTCCTCAGCCTGCTTCTGTATTTTACACTGAACAATCCTGCGGTAAATTACAGAAACAGTCTTCTCTCCGTGCTTTGGGAACCCAGACCGCCTTGCTCTAGGCAGTGCGCTCCAGTCAGTGGCTTCAGGTCACGATTTCTCTCCTTCTCACCATATGAATCTTGAATTACTTGCTAAACAGTGACATAGCTTTGGTCAGAGGGGCGGAAAGTTTCCGTAACACCTGGAACAGCTTACAACCTACCGGTTAAGGACCTCTCCTGGGAGGTGGGCGATACAGACCTAAAATCCCTCAAGCAGGGGAAGGAATTAAATACGACTTCCCGACTTCCTGCAGCAGTGTTCTCACCGCAGCACTGTAAAGGGAGGGTGGGGTCAGGCGGTATTCAGGACCCACGCATCCACACTCCTGCGCACCCCTCTGCAAACCGAGTGGAAGTTTATTAATGTCATAGCAAGGCAGAATGGCACATGTGGAGGAAAGTAAGGTTCACCCAAACAGAAAGGATTACGGGTATCACCCAGAGAGCGCATGATGTCTGGAAGTCAAAAGGAGCACAAGACTGAAGTCAACAGACTGCAAAAGGTATACTGGAAATAAGGGCTAACTGGTGAAAAAAATAATTAGGGCATGGTCTATTTTACCCCTCAACCAACACTATGACACTTAAAAGAGAGGCTTTGCAAGCCAAAATGGTGGAAGGCTGCCTTGGAGGAAGCCAGCTGTGAAAAGTCCTCTTCCTGAGACACTGGTGGGTCTCGGTCCTGGGGATGTCCAGGTTAGGGCACCAGGGAGAGGGCCTGGCCATCGCTGTGAAGCGAGGAAGGACTCTTGTTAGACTCACTGGGATACTGCTTTGTCCTCCCAGGGCCATATTTTGAGAGGAAAGACCTTTCAAGGAAAACAGGAGTGGTGATACCTGCCATACCTACCAAAACAAAAATCACATATTTTCTTCCAGTAGTTTAATTTAAAAATTGAGGTCGTCTTCCTTTCAGGTTAAGATGATAAATACAGACCTCAGTTTTGGGCATTTCAATCTCAAATGTACAGAGCTGTCTTTCTGAATTCTAGGTAAGGTGAAATTCAAGAAAACCCAATATATGGGTGATATCCTGTTGGGATAAGTTTAGCATATGCATGCTGCACTTGCTGGCTTCAGAAACTACCTCCTCATCAGACTGGATATTTAGACATGTTCTTACTCTCCCCTTCTATGGTATGAGGACCCTTGGCACTTGTTATCCAAGGACACTCTGCAACAAAGTATTAGAAATAGAGACTAAACTGGATTAAGCTTTTATGCTCTGGATGTACATATTAACAAAACTACTTTTTTTCCTAAAGCACATAAAGAAAATGCAGCAGCATTACGCAAAACACAGATTATTTAAAAATATCAACAAAATGCATATAAAGCATTTGGAGTCTGCACAGGGAGGGGAAGGGCAAACAAAGTTTCAGTTATGAAACTGGTGACTGGTGAACAAGGAAAAATGTGTGATTTAACTTACCTAACCCATAGCTCCTCTGTGAGGAGACTCCACACCATCTCTGTATTAGTGTGAATCACGCTACTTCTCCCACACAAATTATGTCCCACTTTATTTTCCCCAAGGACATTATCTAAATTTATTAGATTTGCAATAAAATTGGTGAAAACACTACAAAACTGGTAGACAGATCACATTATAAATTCTTCAGAGTAATAATAATAATAAACATTAGTGAAATATATTCTATTGACCATCGGTAGAGTGACCTGTTTTACTAACATGGGATAATAATTGTGGGAAGATGATAATATAGAAAAGAAAAAAAGAAGAAAGAACTAGAGCCAAAGAAAGCATGTGCTCCACGCAAGGAAATTATCATCTACAGAGCTGAGATAATCCAAAGCTTGCTGTTAAATTTCAACAGCACTGTCAGATTGACAGTTAAACTAAATCACACACGCAATATCCATATAATTACTGTGTAGAAAAAGGCAGGACAGTGGCCTTTGGCTCTAGCACGAACTTTTTGTTAGAGCCAGGCATGATGGTACTATCACAGATGATGCTAACAAGCACTTAGGAAAGTATTTTTTCTTCCTCTTGTTGCCTGTATTTACTGTGAGAAATATCTATTTTAATTTTCACATGATTCGGAACTGGGGGGGGGGGGGGGGGGGGGGGGGGAGGAGGAAAGGAAGGGAACTGGATTTTGTCCAGATGCATTCAATAGTTTCACTTGAAATTTAAGTAAGGGTCACTAATGAAATAGATTGGATGAATTCTAGAGCATAATTGCAGAGCAGGCTGGACCTTGGAAAAGAACAGTCTGAGTTCAAGTGCAGTTTGCAAGTTACGTCTAGTATGTTTGTCTACTGTGACAAATAATCTGGCAAGTATTTTGTTGCACCCATAAAACTCTGAAGACTGAAGATAACCTGCTTCCAGTTTCCGAGAACTGTTCACAATAAAAAACTAAATTCTAAATTTGCTGTTGACTTCACTGCCATTGAGAACAAAGCGAGCTAATCTCCAGGGGAAGAGGGCTCTACAAGCTCTTCCTCCTTCCCACCACACAGCTGCCTCTCCACTGCCGCATGGGACAGAGGACTCACCTGGCCACCAGATGATCAAATCCTTGCATCACCATATTCCAGGAAGGATGCTCTGAGGATGCATGCAACCCAAAAATTTACAGCTGCTTGTCAAGGACGCAACCACAAACAGGTTGAACAGCAGGGGACCCATGTATTCTCTAAGGCTGTTAAGGCCAAACCACCTTAATGGGAGCTCTCACAGGACTTATTAGAAAATGATCATCTTTTGGTACTGACAAGTCAGACCTCTATCAGGCTTGATACTGGCCATCATGGGTCAAAATGAGAGATTGAGACCACTGGGAAAATATACTTCTCCTTATTAGATTTTGGGAATTTAAATAATCACGGTGGAACCCAACTACATTTCTGCAATATTTAGTGATAACGTCTGTGCCCATTGAGGGTTTTTACAATCTCCTACATGGGTGATAATAATGACCAGACACGCTGCTGTAGTCTTCCCTGCAGTTAGAGAGCAAACAGATTCACTGCAGCTAATGGGTAGTTACATGGTTCTTGCCACCACTGATAAGCAATATAGAGCCTTAAAATAGTTTTAAACCCAGTTGTCTGTGAACTGAACCTATGTTTGTATTTATTTACTACTTACTATGCCCTGCAGCATGATTGCTTTAGAGCCCTTATCAAATTAAATACAGATTATGACCAAAAGTGAGTGAACGTTGGAATCCGGAATCAGTAAATCTCCTTCTAAAAATCTTTTTTCAGAAGTACTTCCTAGTATGAATGATGATGATACTAATTTGAAACATCAGTACTAATTTTATAATAAGGGAGAGCTGCCAGCACACTCTTAGTCTATGAATGGGTATTAATTTATCTTTAAACAAGTAACAACAACAGAAGGAAGCGATGGTGCTGAATTCTGATGGGATTCTTCCTTCATAAGGAACTCGAGTAAAGCTACTGTCTTTTCAGAGAGCCTCTTCTGGTGTCAAAAATAACATCCAAGTAAATGTCACTCCAGAACGAAGATCGTTATTATATTAGAGACTTGTATGGCAACAGGCACGCATAATTTAGATTCTAACTACGCATAAACAGTTACATACAGCTGAGGACATGCGTTCGGCTGACAAACGATTTGTAAATATTATTCTGTTGACGCAGAGACGCAAAGTTCAAGGTGGCCTCGGTTAGTAAACAAAGACGGAAAATGTACCTCACGCATTTACCCCATGCCTAAAAACCAAGCCATTTAGAAGAAGACATCTGGATGTTCAAAAATTAGCATGACGGTATTCAGAGCCCATCAAAACATGCAGCCATGGCTTGGCGTCTAGTAGCTAAGCAACGTACTTCATACATTCAAAACATAGTTGTAAAAGTTGGATCCTCCTGCCAATTGCTGCCACTCTCATTGAAAAGCTAAACTGGAAAAAATCTCTCTCTAGTTCAAAGTGGGGCTGTTTTCTCCGGGAAACTTCTCTACTGCTTTTTCATCCTTTAACTCTTTTCGTGTTTACATTCCAAGTGGAGCAAATAGATTCATGTTGACATTTCAAGTGTAAGCATATAAAAACCGTGTGGACTTGCACATACTCCCTGCAAAGAACACCATGAACACATGTAGCAAGAAACTACAGTCTTGTTCTTATTGAGTTAAATCCTGAAATGTAATGCTGAACGATGTGCGTGTGCACACAGCAAATCATTAAAGCAGATTAAGTTATACTGAGCTGCACTGAGGAGCTAATCCCATAGTTAAAACGTGCTGAAACGTAAGCCAAGAAAACAGAAGCCTGTGCTTTTTTCTTGCAAAGCATTTACATCCCTCAGTAACAGTGCAAGCAATATTTACATCTTAAGAGTGAGAAGGAGACCACAGGAACTGTGACGTTTTGTTTAGTTTAGGTCCTACTTACATCCAAAAGAAGTATCTCTACGCATGGAAGATGCATTGCTCAGGAGTCTTTGAAAGTGGATTACTGATTAGCAGCACACTCTTACTCTGGCAGGAGGGCATCCGTGCAAAGAATTACAGATAAGCATCTGTAAAGCAAGTGCACTTTATATTCACATCCTATCTCAATCCAAATTAACTTAATAATTGATGTTAAGATTCACAGTCTGCCACCCTAAGACTTTCTGAATTGCAATAAATCCCAGGGAAATAAATGGGAATACTGGCAAAGAAAAACAATCTTTAGTGAAAAGTGATGGATTCTGGCCCAGGCTTAATTAATAAGCCATAAGAAAGGATGTTTATAGAAAAAAGCAAGAGCGTTCTGACCCAGCCTAGGCAGCCTGCTTTCATTCAGATTATAATGATAAAAAAATGAAAGCTTGCAAATCAGACCGATGGGCTTTCAAAGGCTAAAAAAAGGCTCCTGCTGTACAAGTGATGCCTGACTGACACAGAACCTAATGTTTCAACTATTTACAGCTCTAAAAGCAAGCCAGGCGCTTTTTTCCCCCCTTCTGGAGCAACTCCTTCCACAAACCATCCAAAGCATCCTTTTTGGCAGACTCCTATGATGTAGAAAAGCAGGAGAACTCAAACAAACGGAAAGTCATGCAGTTATTTTTTTCGTACTTGGGGAAGGGAAAAAAAGGAAACACCAAACCCAAACCGCTGAAGGGATATTCTTACAGAAGAACTTCATTGCATAAACTTGGCCACATGTCTACTAGAGCAATGTCCCTTAACGACCTCTGGCAATGCAATTAATTAACAAGCGGGCAGGGAGCAAGGCACAGCTCTGCAGGGGTAAGACCGTCCGGATCCGACCCGCAGTTGATCAGGACACCCATTTTTCACTTGGGGAATGAGACAGAGACTGCATCCCCGTAACCACCAGCCCAACTCACTCAACTTCTGCAGCTCTTGTTTACCTGCGGTTTGCATTTACGTCCTACCCTTGAACCACAAGCGCTGCCGGCTTCCAGCGCGGCAGAGCTATTCTTGCTGGAAATAGCATCTCAACGCACTCAACGAGGAAGTCGCGTGTACTTTTAAGGTGTTCTTCACCATTTTCAATAGCAGGTTTGTTTGGGGACTAATGTAGGCTAGGGAGCGCTAACAGCCCTTTCCCTGGACCACCTCCCGGGAGAGCGAGGGGCTGCGTGTGAAACATCTCGCTGGGAAAGATGGAACAACGTCATCTCTCAAGCAGAGATAAGTTAGGCGGTCTCAGCCGAGTCCCCCGATCGGCCAGATGACCACCTCTCCACCCTGGCAGGAGTCCCAGCACCGCGCTGGCACGAACAGCGGTGTACCCGCAGCGGGGACGACCTGGCAGGGGAAGAGGCACACACAAGTGCATACGCAGTTTGTTGGGCTTTCAACCCCTCTTCCACCCCCGGCAGCTGTGTGCGCGGGTGCCGGCCCCTGAGACGCGGTGCAACCCAGCGGAAAGGCGGAAGGCGCCAGCGGGGAGGCAGCCACCGGGCAAAGGAGGGGAGCGTGGCTGGAGGGCTGCGCGGCGGCCTCGTCGCAGCCCAACCACCCCGCGGCGGACCGTTCGAGGGGCGCCACGTCGCCGCCGGTCGGGGTGATGCCTACCTCGCGGGTGAAGAGGATGGCAGCGTCGTAGTGCTCGTCGTGGTCGTCGTCGAGGCGGTTGTGCTGGTGCTGCCACTTGCAGAAGTTCTTGAGGGTGGTGGCGGCGTTCCTGTTGACCTCCAGCCCCCTCTCCTTCTCGCCCAGGGCCACCACCTTCACCACGGCCAGCCGGACGTGGTTCTCCAGGCTGGCGTGGGCGTAGAGCCGGGAGGCGATGGAGGCCAAGGTGAGCAGGTAGTGCTGCAGCCCCTTCCCGTACTTGCGGACCATGGAGGCGTCGGCCACCAGCAGCAGCTCCACCTGCCGGGCCCGGGAGACGGAGCGACGCCGCCGCCGCCGCCGCCGCCGCCGCCCGTCCCCCTCCGCCGCCGCCGCCGCCGGCGGGTCGCGGGTCTCGCAGCTGGTGCGGGCCGGCACCGTCTGGAAGCTGAAGCGGTCCCTGCGGAAGAGGTGCGGGGCGCGGGCCGGGCCCTCCCCGTAGATCCGCGGGCCGGCCGCCTCCCCGCCGCGCCGCGCCGGCCTGACGGTGTAGCGGGAGCGGCCGACGGCGAAGAAGCCGTCGAGGCCGCCGCAGAGGTTGAAGACGGCCAGGGAGCGGGGGCTGCCGTCCACCGTGCCGCGGTAGTAGCAGCGCGGCGGCCCGCCGGCCCGCGGCGCCCGCGGCCCCACCGCCTCGTCCCGCTCCAGGTCGAGGAGGAAGCGCTGGCCGCCGGCGTAGAGGACGTAGCCCGCCTTGCCGCCCCCCGCGTAGGTCGGGTCGAGGCGCCGCACGACGCCGCTGGCCCCCCGGGGCGGCGGGGGGCGGCGGGGCGGCCCGGGGGGAGGGCCGGGCCGGGGCCGGGGCGGCGGCGGCGGCGGGGAGGCGGCGGGGGGCGGCGGCGGCGGCGGCGCTGGGGCGGCGGCAGGTGCCGGCGGCTGGGCCAGGGCGAGGTGCAGCGCGGCGGCCAGCAGCAGGGAGGCCAGCTTCAGCAGCATGCTTGCCTCGCCGTCAGGAGCGGCCGCGGGGGCGGTGATAATTAATAGTCGCGATAATAATAGCAAGAGTTGGGGAGGGGGGGTGGAGAGAGCCGCTCGGCCGGGTGCAGCAACGTAGTTACGGGAAGGAGAGAAGGGGGAAGGAGCGGGGGAAAAAAAATTAAAAAGAAAGTTTTCCCTCCCAAACCCGAGTCAAGTGTGGGTGGGAGAGAAAAAAACGTCAACAAAAGCCGCTCGCGTGTGAACTTTGTGTTTCTCTGCAGGGAAGAGCCGGGAGCACATGGAAGGAGAAAGAGAGGCAAAAAATCCCAAATCACTGCTGCTGGGGAGGCGAGGGGGGGAGAGAGAAAAAGGAGGAGAGGAGGCTCGGACCCGGCAAGTAGAGAAGTTTGAGCACTTCCCACTCCTCTTCCACTTCTCTGCGGTAGTCACCGGATCATCACCAGCAGCAGCAGCAGCAGCAGCAGGAGCAGCAGCAGCAGCGGCAGGGGCAGGGGGCAGGTCTGCTGCGACTCGGCACTTTCTCGGGCTCCGGTGGGCTCCCTTTCCTTCTTTTGCCCCCTTTTGTTTTGAAGAGAAGGAGGAGAAGGGGAGAGAAGAAATTCAGGCACCACAAACCGCTTCGATCGTCTCCGGTGAGATGGTTAAAAAGTAAAAAAAAAGAAAAAAAAAGAAAAAAACCCCAAGAAGCGGAAAACGTCCCGGATTTTTGTAAAAGCCCCCTCCCCGTGTCTTTTCTGTTGTTGTTGTTGTTATCCCCAGTCTGTCGATGTGAACAAGAGGAGAAGGGAGAGAAATGTGAAGATGAGAGGAGGTGGAACAATGAATTTATAGCGGAATGCCATCCTGCAATGGCAATTTCAACAATTCGTCACTGCAGGCTGCCTCTTAAAGGGAGAGCTTCAAAACCACCACTCCCACACTTCCTTCTCATTTAATCAGACAGAGGGAGAAACTTGAGGGGAGGGGGAGAGGGACGGGGGGGCCGCGGGGGGAGGAGAAAAGGAGGGAGAGGGAGCGGGAGAGAGGGAGGCAGGAGCGGGGAGGAGAGGGAGGAAGCCGGGGAGGGGAGAGAGACCGGCAGGAGGAATGTTTGTGTGTGAAGGACGCGAGGTTTCCCTCGAGTCGCTTAAAGCCGCAAGAGCCCCCCGGGGCTTGCGATGTCACCGCCGGCCGGGGGCGGTGGGGCTGCGCTTACCTCCCGTCCTGCCCGCTTCCCCCTCTCCCCTGCCCGGCGCTGCCGCTCATTTTGCAGGGCTCAGCGGAGGAGGCAGGTTTACGCCTGGCCGCCGGAGGGGAGGGAAGCGGCCGGGGCTTTGCCGAGAGCGCCGGTGATGCGGAGAGCGCCGGCGGGGCGGCCGGGGGGCGCGGAGCGGCTGCGGCGGGCAGGGGGTCGCGCCCCCGCCGCGTCCCGGCTCGTCCCCTGCCCCTGCACCTTTCTGGGGTCGGCGGCGGCACCGAATTTCCTCCCTTTGTCTGGGCGGCCGCGGCTCGCCTGCTCCCAGCCTGTCATTAAGTGCCGGCAAAGCTGTCATCCAGCTTGGGCGGACTGTGCTTTCCCCCGAGGAGGAGGGAGGGCGGGGAGGAGTGCACGCTCGCTTTGACCTTTTGAATGGCTTCAGATACTTGGATCATCCCCGCCGCTGGCTGACACACGCAGCCACTCACCCTGTCCCCTCGTCTGCCTTCCCCCGCTTCGGGCTCCGGCGGGGACGCCGCGAAGGGCGGGCGGCTGCGCCCGGTGCTGCCCCCGCCGCCTTCCCGCTGCCCGCGGCGCGGGCCGGGACTGGCACAGCGCTCGCCCTCCGCCGGGATGCAAGGCTGGGAGGCAGCCGGGGCCGGGGGCAGGCGAGAGGAGCGGGGGCCCCCCTCCCGCGGGGGCCGGCCACCGCCGCCAGCACCGTGCCCGCTCCCGCACCGAGGCAAGCGCGGACGCGTGGGAGGCGAGAGCGCCTGGCGCGCCCTCCCCACGTCCCAGGACGGGTGGCGGGAACAGGTGCGCTCTGGCTGCAGGGCTCCGAAAGGGATGCGGCTCTCCCGCCTCCTCCCGGCCTGCGGACAAGCGCCGCAGCCCGGCCGCGCTGTCTTGCGGGGGGACGGTGCGGGCGCCCCGGTCGCTTGGCGGTGGCAGGCCGCGCCGAGGGGCAGCGCCTGCCCCGGGGGCTGCCGAGGCTGCTTCCAGAGGCCGACGCTTCTGTAAAGAAGGGGTTAACTAGCGCTGCGAACGTTTCAAAACTTAATATTCCCATGCAAATGATTACATTAACATAACCCTGAGGTTACGCTTACGAAATATTTAACGCGCCAAAGTTTCGCAGGTGTTCTTTTTTCTTTGGCCATTTTTCCGGAAATGGTGATACCTGCGAATGGAAGTTCATTTCTCAACCTCCTGGTATTTTTTTTTCTTTTTTTTTTTTCTTTCTCCATTTCAGTATTTCTTCATCACCAGAAATTCTTGACTGGAATCAGTAAGTTCCAAAATTAAGAGTTATACATCAGGAGGGTCACATGACATTTTGGGGGCATTGGTCCAGGACTATGCAACATTTTAAAATTCAAACATTTTCTCAGTTACTTTAGTTATAAAGTTAAGACAGCAGGAAAAAAATATTAAAGGGAGGGAGAGAGAAGGCAGTGGCGTATTTTGATTTAAAAAAGAACCTGTTGTTTGTCTCCCACTTTTTCTTGGATGGCTTTTACTTTTCATTTGAGCCTAGTGTATATGTGTTCCGCACCAACAATATTTTTAGTGACTTCACTGGGACCTGATCGAGCCCTGAATTTGCATATATGTCTGGGTCCAAACTCCCAGATACCTTGGGGAGAGGTGCTATAGATGAGATCTGGGATAAGGAATGTAGTTTGGATAACAACCTCAGAAACTCTCATTAAAAAAGTGTTAGTTTGTCAGTGAAAAAGCATATAGTACACAAGAGGCCGGTGTAATGTTCTCTAATGCTACAGCATAATTCCAGCCGTCCAGCCATATAGCCTGGGAAAAAGAGGAATGCTTAGAAGGGTTAGCGGTAATTAAATGGTGCGTCTCACTGCTTGTCTCTTGTGTTGTCCTTCATTTCCCAAATGACAGGAAAAGTTGTCTAAGCTTCCACAATGCCCTGTTTCACCAAGCAAGGATCTAGGCTTTCCAGGAAGGTACAAATTAGCCCATGCAGATTACTGCACAGATTGTGAAGTCTTTCCTATTTACATATCAAAACTGTAATAACTCAGCAGTGCAAGAATGGAAAGATAGGTCAGTCATGCCTCATACAACAAGAGCAACCCTCTTCTAGTCTGAGAGTCTTGAAGTGTAAGGATAAATCACTTAAATCATCTTCTTTTTCCTCCCAGTTTTGCCCTCTTAGCCTCTTTTTACGGTTACAGCATCGCCTTTAAACAAGAAAGCCTGTTAGCATGTCCCGAGTTGTGGATGACACTAAATCCTTGTCAAACAGTTCTGACCTGGAAATCTCAAAGCTGACCTTTCCCAACTGAGAGACAGAGAGCCACAAATCCTCAATTAGCTTTAAGGCACAACGCAAGTTTTGTACACTTTGGACCCAATTCAGTCTTGATGTAAAAAGATGCAGACCTCTTGAGTCTTTGGGAGATGCAAGCTGCTTTCGTTAAGGTTGTATTCCACACCCTGGGTTTGACCACGAAACCCTTTAGGATCCTTCAAGTAACAGCCTCGGTAGCTGGGGATTCATGATTATATAGTGTTTCAGCCACATAAGAAATACTGCTCTAAGCATTATGAACACTCATGTGAAGGAATAACTTGAGAGACATGGAGAATCCGACAAAGTTGCTAATCATTTTATCCACATGTCCTTCGAACTGTCTTATAGAAGGGTCCCGTTTTACATGTCGTCTTTGTTCAATTCTCAGTCACATTACTAGGAGTAGAAAACCATGAATCCAAGGTGTCAACAAGTTAGTCCTGTATCTGCCTACAGCCCCCTAATAGTAATCAAGGTCTAGCTGAGATTGGGAGTTAAAAAAAATTCTGTTTAGCTTTTACTGTTCTGGTGCTAAGAGTGTCTGACATTTCTATGTAATTGCACAGGGGAGATAGGAATTACTATGGGAGATATTATTTTTCTCTGTAAAATTATAGGAAGATCCAATCAAACCCAAGGAAATTGCCTGCTCAGCATGTTCTAAAGTAATATCAACCACACGACATTTAATAAGCTTGTGATCAACACAGGCATATGGCTGGGAGCTGGACCCAGTTTTGGGTAAGTTCCTATCCAAGAAGCTACCTGTAGCAGCACACTTCTTAACACGGGACAGCTTTGTCTCTCTTGAGAATCGAAAGCCTCTGTTAACTTTATGAGACATTTTCAATATGCATGTCAGCAAGATCAAGCTTGCCTGGAACAGGAGGCTGTTCAGATCTTTATCCCCCAGAAATCTATCAGTGATACTTTGCTGCCTTTCAAATCCACCATGGTTTATTGGTCTTGTCAGCAGTTTTAACAATCCAAACATTATGATTATAATGTTCAAGTCTATTCGTTTTAAAGCTTTCCTATGGTGATGCATTAAAACCACTGAAGACATTTATTTCTAAAGTGCTCATTATTAAATAAAATACTCATTATAAGTAATTTTGCAAAGAGCTCTTAAAGATGAATATTTTTGGTTAGCATTCTGGAAAGGACTAGATATAGTGGCATTTAGAATAAGTTATACAGCCTTTGACCCCCACCCTAGGACAGCAGCATAGTCAACATTGTTCCTTATTTGGACTATGTGTCTTTATGTGGCTTGAACGCTATGAAAACCCATTCAGACGGAGACGTTCTGGCTGTCATTTTGACTGACTCTAACTTGCCTGTTGATATTGAAATAGGTTTGTGGTTGATCAATAAGCCAACATCACCATTATTGGTGTATCCTTCCTGCCAGTCTTACCAGATGCATTGGGAACTGAGTGCTTCTGGAGACTGAGCTAACTTCTTCATCCTTCTCATATTGCATGCAGCAAAGGCAGTAGCAGGAAGCTTGCTGTGGGCTGCATGTTCTCTCATTTCCATGGCTGGCATTTCCTCCACACACGGCTGGCATTTCTAAGGAGTCCAGTCCAAAGATTTTGTAGGCCCTAAATTATTTATTTAAAGGTCAAGTAACATCTACCTCAGAAAAACCGAACAATTAAAAAGTGTTTTCACAATGAAAGCACAGGCTGGTGTTCCTCGGTGTGTGAGTTCCTGGTTGGCATTAGTCAGGTTGTACCTTTGTATCCCTCACAAGCCACCACTGCATGTGCCCACCACCCGTAGTTGCTGTAATTGGCCAGTTTTAGAATAAAAATGTCTTCAGTTATTATAAAATCATGAACTTAAAGCAGTCATATTTGGTAAGAAATGTAAGTCTTTTTGGTGTGAAGCACCATAGCTTTAAGGCAAAATGTTTTACTTGCTTCTTTATGGTCAATGACATCTTCTTCAACTACAGCCATATGGGAGCAAAGGAGATGCCTTTGGCTTGGGGCTTATGTTTTTGTAAGTGGCAACTGTAAGTAATGTCTCAAGCATGTAACAGTTCCAGCAGGCTGAAAATTTTACATTTGACATCAGCTTCTTTTTTCTATAGCAGCTAAGGAGGCGGCCATAAAGGGGTATAGTGTTAAAGCTGGGCTGGGCACCGTTTAAATAGCTGTATTGTTTTAGTGTAACAACACAAGAATATTGTGAATTTGTGGGTACTGTATCAAATTAAAATAGGAAACTCTCTGAGGCCTGGCTAGATGTCAAATTGTTAGGGTATCCACTTATGGAGGAGGAAAAGAGATTTCTGCAAGATTAATCACGTATAAAAATATATCGCATAATAAAAGTATACCTCTTGCCTGCATAGCAGGATCCAGAGGAGGGGTGAGTTTACTGATCAAAAGAAGCTATGACATTGTCCAGTCAGGAGGAAAAGGAGGCGCAAATGAGAAATTATATTTCCTAGGTATTGACCTAGAGAGTAGACCGGAATTGGGTCCTCACCTTCCTACAACTGTTGCAAGAAATGAACTCACATAAACCTTAACATAAGTGAATAATTGTGACCATTGAACCTACTATGAATTTTGTTTAAAAACACATGTTGGGTGGAGGCAGTGCTCCACAGGAAGTATCAGATGTTAGTATAGTCAGTATCAGACCCTTATCCTTTTTTTTCTGAACAGCAGCAAGATAATCAGAGGAAGGGTAAGATGTTTAACTTTCCTTATAAAAAAAAAGTACACTTGTTATAAAAATACATTTTAAGAGTGCAAGATATGCACATGATGTATTCTACAGCTGCTCTTTCAGAAGACTTAGAAGGCCTGAAAAACTCTGGAGTCTAGTTTGTATGAGGAGCAGCAGACATTTAATTAATCTCAGTCCTAGAATTTTACAGCCAATATGTGGTCTCTGAACATCTCTGCTCTAGTTAGCAGAACATCTGTAGTAGAAAAACAGAACTTGAATAAATCCAAGTATTCTCGTACCCCTCCAAACCTCACTGCTTTTTATCATTTTTTTTAAAATATTTTTCCAAAGATTTGAATGTTCAACTTCTCCCTGTCCTCCCAACTCCATTTGTGAATCTACCCTTTCAGCCAGCTATGTGCCCTAAAATTTTTAATGAGCCACAACTAATTCAATACTGATTTAGCAGGCAAATAGCCTCTCCTCACTTCTACCCAAATCTTGTTTGTTCTTTTTTTGCACACAGGCTGGATATATGTTCTTGCATATATTCTGAAATAGCTGGATCTGAAATACTGGGGCAATTATAGTAAAAGAAACGCCTCAAATGTTCTTCTTTTTTCTTTTCAGTCAAGTTCTCTGTTGATGCAAATTGGGACAGTTCCATGTGGGCAAACTGTTAGAGGCATAGCTTTATGAATTTACACATCTATAAATGATATTCCAGTACTGTAGGTGGAATATCTTTTTCCATGTCATCTGAGGCATAAACCAGAAAATGTACTTCCCTAGACTTCAAAGTTAAAACTGTAAGAGTGATTAAAGAGAAATTTAAAACAAACATTCACTTGCCAGATCTCACCTGGCATTAATACACACACTGCACCACTTAAGATATCAAGTTCTGGTTGCCGTGTGCACGGATTTTTCCATTTGAATCCTGGTTGCCCTGAAACTTGGGGAGAGAGAACTTTGCAGGTCCTCTGAGGCAGGAGCCGGGGGGAGTGCTGTCAGGTGGCACCACTGCCTGGCACAAAGCTTCATCTGGCTCGTCCTCACTCAAAATAGAAATCTTTGCCATGAAAGTGAAACGTGGAGACCCTGCAACTTGCTCTCCCCACAGATACTTCTGTAACATTAATACACAAGTAGAAGCATTTTGTGAGCACTTCTTTGTCTTGTATGTTGTCTAAGGCGGCATGTAGGCAGCATCTGGGGTAGGATCGTGACTGTGCTTTTGGAGTGACTCTCCCTACCATCTCCACTTACTCTGCTTTGATTTGCACTAGGTAGGGTCATGGAGCACACAAACAGGATTCCTTTGGGATGAAACTCAACCAGAAGATATCCCATGGGCATACAAGGCACAGGACTAGAGTAGAGCTAGACCACATAAATCCACCTAAAGGCATACTGAATGGATGTCACGGCCTTAGCACCAACTATTCTGCTGTCCAGATCTCCTCCAATCCAGCTGCACTATTTCCTAGAGCGGATAGTCCTGCTACTACTGTTGAGGAACATCAGAAGGACACAAACAGGCTGCAGTGTCATATGAAGGCTACACAATATTCCTTTTCAGATGCAAATGTTTTAGACACTTTTGCAGGCTAGGATGCTGTATGAAGAAATGATACGAGAACGCAGATGTGAGACAGGGAGGTAGTTTTCTGAATGTATTTTACTGTCTGTAACAGAGGAAAGCATACATTTTAATGATTAGCACATATCTTGTAATGTATGCCATTCCATCAAAAGGGCCAGGAGGTCCATGTAACATTTAAATGCTGTGTTAGTCTTATTTTAAGGGCTTAAATGGGTCTCAAATGGTGCATAAGGCTTGTGCTGGCCTTGGGCATAGGGGCACAATTCACCCTGAAAGAAGAGACCAAACATAAGTCTCATCACAGCTGCAATATTCATTTCTGGAATGCACCCAGCAGGTCTTATCCAAGCCACTACAGACAGGCAGTTTGAGTTTTTCCAGTTCCTAATGATTACACAGTATCCTGGAGTCAGTTGGACAATTTCCACTGAGAGTGAAACTCTTTGTATTTAATATCCCCCTAAAATAAAAGCGGTATAAGAGAAGGGCCTCAGTCTTTTTCTTCTTTTATTGCTGTTGCTGAAAAGGTTTAGCCCACAGGGATTGGAGCACTGGGCAGAACTACAAAATATGCAGTACATCCTGTTACACCAAAGTAGGCAGATCCTCTCCCGTAACAACCAGAGTGGTACAATGGAAGACTTTGTCTAGTTTTCCTGACTATACAGTGCTATAGCGTGCATGGTATTTCATTATGGTTTCCATTTCAGGAAGTTAAATGGTGGAAATTGCTAAGTACCATGACTCCATTTTCACCATTGTTCTAGGAGGGGGTGTGTTTAAAAGGAATGGGTAAATCTCCCTGGAGCTCTATTACATGATACTGCAATGTACCACAGGAAATTATTTCCCTCTTTACTGGACACCCAGAATATCATCAAATATGAGTCTTGAAAATCTTCATCAGCCATGTTGCAAAGAAATTTGGAAAGAAATAAACAAATGAAATACCTAGCAGATGTAACATATGGATGGAGCAGAGAACAGCTTGGTCTTAAGTTGATCTGAACAACTGGTACTTTCAAAATCCATCTATCATGATCTTCAGCAGGAGAAAAACCAGAGCAGGTCCACTAGACAACAACCCTACCTCCACTCTACATCGTGCTACCAAATGTCATTCCTATCTCATGTGACCCAGAATAGATTTACAAAGCAGCGTACAAAACACACGCACCCATAGAGGCAGCCTACATTTCAAGGTGTTAGGAAAACAGGGCAAGAAACCTCTAAACAAACCCAAACTTTTGCTCTCCTGTGTAGTCTGAGTTACAGAGATTTCATCATAGCCTTAAGGCTGTTTCCCAAATTACCTACCCTCTTTCAGAGCCCTTCTGCTTCTCTGCTCCCTTGTCTGTAATATTTTCAGATTTTTTTTCTCCCAAGAGGACATTTGGAAACCTGCATGTCATGGTCCAGATCATAACCACACCAGGCAACCTTCTTTCCTCCCTGATGTTTACTTGGGTTGTATATTCTCCAATATGAACTGAAAAATGTGTGTACTCAAGCCCTTGCCAACGAACAGCATGACGTTCCATGGTTCATAAAAACTCACCCATCCTCTGTGTAGGAAAACCATTCTCCTTTGCACAGAGCAGGAGTTCACTATTTCAAAACACGGAAACCATATGGTGACATGTTTTAAAAGAAAACATAACAGAACAATGTCCCCCTCCGACCCTTCCCAACAAAACCCCACCCTGTTCATCCTGGAAAACTGACCAGTGCAATCACCTGGTCTACCACAAGGTTCCAGCTGCCGTTGCATGAGGAAGGATGAGTGTTAGCACCATGTTTATGTTTGGCAGCTGTAGGTCAGCCTGTTGTCAGCATTGCTGCCTTCTTCTTTGGTCACTGACTTATGCCCAAGGCAGGGGAAAGGCAGAAGGACTTTAAGGGGTAGTTTGTGCTTGAGCCTTTTCCCCTGCTGCAGCTGGGAAGCTCTCAAACCTGAGCAGCCAGGTGTATGTGCAGGAGCGTGCACATCAAGTTTGGAGTCAGTGTATGTGTGGGCTCGAGAAGGGCCATCTGTTCACACCAAAATACTCAGCTTGACCCACCTGACTCATTAAAACCAAGATTTTGATATTTCCAGGGAAGAAATGACAGCCTTTGGTAAGGTGTTCAATGCTTATTAACCTTAACTGTTAAAATCTGACTTCTAATCTGAATTAACTTAGCCACAGTGCCCAGCCATCACACCTTGTTAAACTTTTGCCTGCTAGTCTGAAGAATCCGCAACTTCTTTTTCCTAGTTAGTAAAATTACAGATAATAGCCATGTCACTCTAACATTTTCTTTGGGAGGTTAAAACACAATAAGGACCTTGTGCCTATGCAAAGATCTATTTTTCAGTATTTCAGTCATTCTCGGGGTCCTTGTCTTAGCCTCCTTCAGTTTATCAAAATTCTCTCTAAGCTGGGGATATTGCAGCTGGACAAAGCAATGCTGCTCATGCCAGTGTAAAGTACACACACAACTTGACTTGCCAGAACTCTGTTGGGCAGAGCACTACACCAGGAACTCACGTTAACTGATTAACAGCAGCAGCTTCTCCCTTTGCTTTTGGGGAGTCCTGCTTCTCTGGAGAAAATGTTCCTCTTCTAAGGTCATGGCTTACAGTCTTTTTTTCCAGATGTACTGCTCTGCTCAATACTTATTCTTCAGGATCCTAAATTCTTCATGTCAGTGTCCAGCCCATTTTAAAGCTTAGACTACCTCCCAAACTTATTTTATGATTTTATGTCTATTTCCAGGTCACAGATAAAAATAATAAATTGTGTTGTGCCAAGAATCGTGTTCTTTGTTATGGAGCAGAAAAGTCTTGCTTGATAATGAGCGCTCCTTTACAATCACATGTTGAGGTCTATCAGTTTCCAATACAGTCAACATTTGCTGCATATTTTCTATGCTGAGGCAAATCCACTTGAACCACACTGAGCAACTACACTGTAATAAGGGTGAATAATAGTTCTCAGTCGTATAGTCACGTCCTTCCTCTTATCCTCTGTCTGCCGGAGCGTTTGTCATTCAGGCGCAGGGCTGCGGTCTAGAACATCGCTGCTGGGGTCCCACAGACTGAAGTCAGCCTTCCTGAGTGGCACTGACAAAGACGTGACCTCACTCCAGCTCTGTTTTGTCTGCTCAAACGCATTTCTACTTACAGGGCTCAGATAGCGCCTCCGTCCTGTACTTCACAGAGACACAGAAACCCCTGTCTTTTCCTGTTTGCATCTTCTGAAGAACTCTTCTTGGTAAGTTCTCATTGCAGTTTTTTTTTTTTTCCTCTTACTCAGAACATCTGTCTACACTTTTGTGTGATCTTTAATTCATCACTCCACTCGTTAGTCCAGTTCAGACCACCTTCTAGTGAAAAGCAATAGACCAGTCTCACTTACTGTTGGGTTTTAAGTATTAAGGAGAAAACATTTCGTGGGTGAGGAAAATCTGCATATCCTTGACAAAAAGCCTTAATGCATATCATTGTGAATAAGCTGTACATTTCCTTGAGAAGTAAAGGCTGAGTGAAGCCCTATATTCTGGGTTTTGTTTTGTTTTGTTTTTTTTTAAACCTGTATCTTCATTTACAGTGCTATGGAGTAGTCCCCATTATAACTAGCCAAAGAATTGTGATGCAGCAGAGACTTGCTCCCAGTTTGCACATGAGGAAATTAATGACTGCATGAAACGCAAGGCAGTGGCATATCAGACTGTCTGTTCTCAGCAGTATAACCCTCGTGGACCTTTCTCCTCTCTCATTTGGCTAAACCTGTTTTAACAAGCACCTGGAACGGTTCAGCTCAGATGTTCCTGCTGTTCCTGCTCTGTAAACCCAGAGTGACTCCTTTACATATTTCTCTCGAAGCAGTGACTTGCATGGGGCAGAGGCAAAATTCCAAAACAAAGCAAGCAGATGCTGTGGGTCCGTGAAAGCCACATGAAGTTGGAGCTCTGATGGCTTTCATTATGTTGTGGTGTGAGTACCCTCTGTTCATATGGCCTGATGAATTTTAGTAAGCTCTGCCATTATTTTGAATTTTAGACTCTCTCTGCAGATTTGAAGGCGCTGTGTGTGTGCATGTATATTTGCCTGCACATGGTGGGGATTTTATTTTATTTTATTTTTTAATGTCAGAAAGCAAAACACTTTCATCCTCTAGCCTCTTTACTTACACTTTGCTGGGCTACTAGGGAAACAGTAGGAGAGTTATTGGTCAATAGCTCTTATAGTAAAAGTTACTAATGTTTCCCAGTAGTAAATGTTGTGGGAAAGACATGAATTCCTTTCAAGTTCTGAATCAGATTCTTTTTTTCCTTCAACCCATTCCTCAGATCTGGGGAATTCCAAAAAGAAGGGTTTTCATACTGAAACCAAACCCATCTATATTGTTAATGGAACTGTCAAACTGCTGTTTTTACAATGTGTGATTCAGAGAACTCAGCCACCCACACGCTAACTGTAACCACAAGAGGCAACACTTCAGAGCATCCTATCTGAGAATCCATCTATATGGACATTTCAGACAGACCTGAGGCTCCTTTGCTTATGCTTCGAACTGCCTGGACGTGAGCCAGCTCTAATTTAGAAGTCCTGCAGACATGTTAGCTCAGTTCTGTGTTTGAGCTAATATCAAAGCCCTTGCAATCATCTGGATGGAGATGATGCCTTGTAGGTAAACCTCAGTCCTCAGGTGATTCAGAGTTGTGTTGCCTCCGTGGATGTCAGAGGAATTTTGCCTCAGAAGAAAAACATGTAAGGGGGTACGTGTTTTTCTGCTTTCTGTTATGCATGTGGCATAACCATTGCTCTTGCCCAACAGATTTTTCTGCAGAACCAATGCTTAATCTACAGCCAGTTTCAGGGAGCCTCCTTGCACCCTGCAGCCTCCTTGTTGGACATGAAGCAGCTCACTAACAACCCCCACCCCTGGACCGTCTTTCTCTCCCTTCCTTTGTACCCACTCAGGCCTGGCCAAAATCCAGTCCTCAGCTGAAGCCTGTAGGACTCCTTTCCTACTGCACATACTTTACAGATAAAAAAAGTAAGACTTCCATCAGAAGAAAAACAACCAGAAAGCCCCCTGCCTGCAGTCACGTGTCACACCCAGAAGCAATATCAAGGGCTCTTGGCTCACAGTCTCGGCAGACAAGTTTGCACCTGAATCATTGGGAAGCAAAATCTTTTCAGGAAAAAGGCATCGGGTCCGAAACATAGTATCAATTCCTTTGTTTGGTTTAGCTGAATCCCATGGTTTTGCATTTTCATCCCTCAATCCTCCCTACCAGAGAAACAAATCTCCGGTAATGAGAACACATGTATGCTCTTCACTAACTCCCAACACTGGTAACTTGTTCCATATTCTCAGTACCATTTGCATTAAATAGTTCTGCCACGTTTCCTCCTTGCTCCAAATGCAGAGAAACAGATGGGTAAACAAAGCAAAGAATGGCTATGCACTTGATTTTTTGTTTGAAATCTATGCAAA
The DNA here is from genome assembly GCF_030463565.1 of Pelecanus crispus. Taxonomy (NCBI): domain Eukaryota; kingdom Metazoa; phylum Chordata; class Aves; order Pelecaniformes; family Pelecanidae; genus Pelecanus; species Pelecanus crispus. The sequence continues at coordinate 119,949,039 of NC_134643.1, forward strand.
CTTTGGGACTAATTAGGTCTTTTTAAAATAAGGGAAATTCCTGTAAAGCCTTTTTTTTTACTTCTTCAAACAGAACGAAATATGGAAGCATTCTGGATTACAGCATGTAAACTGATGTGGGGATAAGATAGCCTTTGTTTTGTTTGAGGCTCAGAAAGATACTTTAGGTAAAGTTTCTTCTTGTTGGGAGCCTACTTACCTTACTGAAATGCAATTTAAAGTTATCATTCACCAGCTTTTTTCACAATACTTTTGCAGAAGTAGGAAGAAAGTGGTAGTGCGAAGTCTTTCAATGGGAGGCTTGCTGAATGATTATGAAAATTTTGTTACACTTAAAAACCAGTGCAGAATAACCATTCTGCTGTTGTTTTCAGAAAAGTCAGACCCATGGATGACTATGTCTTTCACATTATATTGATACTGTCTGTACCTTTGAAAAACACACCCAAAAATGAAAACAGAAATAATGAAACCTCTCTTCTGTAAAAGGTTGTACTCCGAAAGGTTGTTAGACGGTGTTTTAATCTAGGGCTGAGACAACTGGTATTTTGCTGACTCAGGCAACAGTGCTTAATGATTGTTAACAGTATCTAGTGACTGTGAATGTTCAACCTGTATTTGCTTTGCTCTCTGTTTTGCCTCTGACTGCCTCCACTAAAGAAGGCAAGAAAACCCTTCCGAAAGGCTGGGAGATCTTTTTGCAAAACCTTTGCAAAAAGGCTGGGAGATCTTTGTGACCTTTCAGGGCGTTCGTTACACCCTGCCCTTTCCCGCTGTCCTACCTCCAGCTGGCAGCTGTTTTCTTAAAATGTCACCAACTGGTGCTGCCTCTGGATTCCCGTTTCTCTCCATTGCAGGCATATAGTGTCCTCTGCTTGGGCAGCACAGGTTGCATGGCCTCCTGCTGCCCTGGCTGTTTGGGTCGGCTGGTTCTTTCCGCCTCTTTCCAATGCCCAAGAAGCTGTTTGCCTCCGGCAGCATCGCTCAGGGAAGGATGTGTTTGACTTGCTGTTCTGCCTGGAAGTCCTTCACTGCCACAGAGCTGTGGAGGGAGCAGGGATGAGATGGGACCTACTTGTTATTGGAAAGCAGGAGACCAACTGCTGAAAAATAACTTCACAAAATAAAGAAGTTGCCTTCAGCTTAATGGCTATAGGTTATTAATTTTTTTTGAAGGGCTGGGACCTTTTTTGTTGTTTAGCATGACAACAGTAAAAGTTCCTCAGTTAAAAGTAAATACCGATTTGGCACCTGGAAAGGCTAATGTCTGCTTTCACAGATCTAAGAGACCGCAACTCTTGATCAGATGTTTTCTGGAAAGCAAACTCTCCAAGCTGAAGGCCCACAGCAAAGTGGTCTTGAAATATCCAGTGCCTCTTGTATATACATGAAAATCTGTAGACATTCTGTTTTTAGCACTGTGCTTGGTAAATAAGCATTTTCCAAAGCTAGTTTTTTGTACTCTGCCACTGCTATGCTTTTTTATTGCAAATTTCTCTACTCTTTCTCTGGCCACCAAGTAGTCACAGCAGGAAGCTATGCAGATTCAGTAGATAAACATGAAGTCAGGCTAATAACAGATGAAATGCTTCATAAAGAGACTTACACCAGCCAAGGAAAGGTCTTTTCCAGCCTCAATGATTCTATGATTCTATGACTCTGTTTCTTCAAGGTCCTCTTTATCAGAGGACTTGAGACTCTCACAGTCATTTGCTGCATGGCACCGCAGCACAGGGAAGTTCATCTTACTCTTCTTTCCAAGCCAAGCAGCTGAGAAAAGCTGATATTGTAACATCAGGTATCGTGGCCAGAGTCACGCGGAGAGCCTCGGCTGGAGGAACAAACCCCTAGAGCCCAGGCGAGCCCAGTAACGGAGCTGTTTTCATTTCAACAGGGACAGCAAGTCACCTCCGTGAGTAGCCAAGGACGGATATATCAGACTGACCTGGGAACACAGTGACCCCCATTATAATAAATTGTTTCCTCTGTGACCTGCTGACAGCCTGTAAAACAAGAGAAGACTGGGCTGCAGTCCCGGTCACAGCAGGTGTGAGAGCCAGGAGGGCTATTCTCGAGGCTGGGGCTGTCGAGGAGCTGCCTTGGCGGCTCCACCTCCTCCAGCCACCCTGCTCCCTGCACACAGCCTGCTGCAGCCCAGGTGCGGGTGCAGATGCAGATGCAGGACGGCTGCCCGTCAGCAGGGATGGGGGCAACGCTGATGCCTCCAAGGATCTTCTGGCCCCCTCATTAGCCACTGACTGAATCCCCCTCTTACTTCTTACTGCTCAGGGCCTTGTCCTTCTCTCTTTTTTTACCGTGTTTGGAGTCAGGTTTTCAGCCCTTTGGCTTGCGGATTCACAGGTGATCAAAGCACACACAAAAAGTGAGCAGGCAGGCTGGTGTCATGTCAGCTGGACATCCTGGCTCAACTACGGTACGCCGAGGGGCCTCGAAACTGAGAGAAATGAGGAACCTTTCAGAACTCAGCTTTTCTTTTGTTTTAGTTCTTGGGCTTATTCAGGAACTGAATATGGCTGACCCTTATCCAAACTCCATAAGCATCCAAGCTTGCAATGAGCTGGAGTTGGAGTACCTACAAATTACCTATATGAGGGCTTTTGGGAAATGGCAGCAAAACTTTCTCTGCACGTTCTCACGCTCACATTCCAGATAAGTGCCTGCGGCCTTTCTGGAAATCCTAAATGCCACTGAAAGTCACTGAGAGATGCCTATGGAGTTTTCTAAAACCCCAAATAATTTAGGAATACACTTAGTAATCCCTTGGAATGGTATGCTTTGGAAAATCCTAGCAATGTGGATTTATCATTCCAAATCAGAGAAGATTGTGGAAAACCTGTGAAAAGGCAAGTCTTTTTAGTTGTCCTGGAAGACCTCAGCTAGCATATTTTATTTCCTCCTGCATATCTACCTCAGTTTGTTCTCAAGTATGGAACAAAAGAACTCTTTGGTACCCAACCAATTCAAGAACAGTTTTCTTGCATATGAAATTACGTGTCTGAAAGCATGTGCCTCTTGAATCTATTAATATTATTGTTATGATACTGGAAAGGTTATATTTCATGCATTTGATATTAGGACTTTGCTGACAAATCTACAGCTTTGCCTAATAACAGTACTTGAAAAAATAAGATTTCTCTAAGCTTTAATTTTACATGACACAATTTTATTTTTATCATTCTGTTTGCCTAAACAAAAGCAAACTTGCCTTGCATAATTTTTCCTTTACTGATGTTAGTTGTACAAATATTTACTGACTCACCTAAGCCAGGATTTCAACTAAACCAGTTTTTATCCAGCTAAATAAGGGAATTTAAACAGTCATATACCATTAAAAAGAAGAATTTTCACATACTTCAAAACATAAGTTTTACTTTTGGTGACAAGGAAGGTAATTTGCTACATTCAGTCTTGAACTATGCTTTATTTTATAAAGCAGTAAATAAATTCATTTTGCTACCTATCAACTCAAACACAATTAAAATGGCATTGGTATATGATCAGCCTGTTAAGAACCTCATTGTGCTGTTTTTGTTCAGAGAAAAATGTCTCTAAAGGGTGTTTTATCTAGGCTGACGTTGCAAAATGAGGGTTGTGGGGTTTTTTTCATTTGTCTGTTTGTTTTGCTGGACGTGTGGACTTGTATCCAGGTTCCCAAATAATGCAAAAATACAATCTCATCAGTGAAAAGATGCACCGCGTACAGCAGTCTTTGTTTTAACAACAAGCAACCAGGGAAACTGGAGGAGATCCATCCTACAGGAGGAAAGGGTAAGGGAGGCACCCATTGTGCAGGCTGCCTGAGAGGCCATGAGCATAACGTAAGCTCTATTTGTAAGGATTCTTTTTCTCCTGTTCCCTCATTTTAGCTTTGGTTAAAAAATAAAATAAAAAGGTATAATGCCATTAGTCACAGCTTTGTTAGAAGGAAGCCAGCACTAAATCTTTCTTCCTCCTAGGCCCTGCTTTATATTTTGGTGATGTGAAAAATGGCATCTGAATGCAAATGGGCCCATTGTTTATTCTGACCTTCTTTTCTATTTTTCTCTAAATTTTTAGTTTAAACATAGCACTAATTGTCTGTTTCTAAGGCCATGATTCATGAGAGCAGCCCATGTCCTTAGCAAAACCAGGAATGCCTCCTTGACATTTTCCAAGTCTGCACCAGATACCCTGTTCCCTGAAGTGGAGAGGAGTCATCCTGCTGACCTCAGTGCTTTTGAGCTCAGACCCAAGGTGTGTGGTGCAATGTGCAGAAGAGAGGATCTGGATTAAATTCCTCTTTAGTGTCCATTTTATAGAGGAAGGAACTGGTTAGTGGGCCTTCCCACCTCATGTCTCTGTGCTCAAGCATTTCATCATCCAAGAAAGGGAGGAGAGTTATGAAGAGTCTCTAACTGCTGTTTTCAAAAGAAATGCCTTTCTAATGCTTCTGCGCTAGAAACATCTGTTCTTATTTATGAAGTTTTCCATATACAAGAGGATATCACACATTTTAATTCTGGAGAGCTTATTCCCGATTAAAAAAAAAACCAACAAAAAACCAACGCATGAAAGGAAAAAAAAAAAATCTCACACCATGGAAATGTCTCCAAAGAAAGTGAGACCGCGTGCCTGGCTCCCTGGGGAGGTATTGTCACCCAGGCTAGCCTCAGTTCAGCAAAGTGCATCCGTAAGCCCCGTTCACTCCAGTGGGCCATTAAGCCTGGACTTACATTGGACTTTCTGTAGCAGCTGCCGAACAAACTCGTAGTACTGCCTCTCCCACAATGATGCAGGGAGAAATCTGATTAAAGCTGATGTAAGAGACTGCTAGCAAAAGCCAAGTACTCTGTACAACAACAAGTTTTATTGATCTCGTAAAACTCAGGAACTCTTCTGTCAGCCAGCCACCTATTTTTGACTGCCACATACAAACAACTGATGTACTATTCACATATCTAAAGACACAGAGCACTCTTGCAATAAGTCCCAGCATTTAAAGTACTCTATAAAAGAAACATCAGGACTCTTCCCACTTGTGCAGCTACTTAAACATTGTCTCTCATTTGGATACGTCTAAGCGCATTTAGGCTGCCAACGGTTACTCTGGCTGCTTATTGCCTGGTGCTGTTGCACCATGCAGCAGAGGTTACATGGTTGGAGCGCCTGTGCAAGTGGTTACAGTGCTCACTGCAACCCTGAATCACCAGGATAAACTCTCCTCTCTCCATCACCACTGACCACTCCTACATAGCTCCCTAATAGTTGAGCAGGGAATGAAACAATGCAAGTTTTAAAGTTGTGCTGCTTTTTTTGGAAGTATTCAGGCATGTGAGATTTCCAAGCTGGCAGTATGGAGAAAGACAAGGCTGTAGTAGAAAGTGACCTAGGATGGTGGAGAGAAAAAGGATGAAGTAGGGAAGTCCCGTTCTGGTATGTCAGCCATTTAATCCACTATTATTACCGGTATAGTTATATTTATTCATTTACAGAGTAACTCAAATTTGTTTCATTTCTCTTGTCCTGGTTGTGCAGGGGGCTAGGTAGTTCCTTGCACTGACAGGTTTCAACTTCAGCTGAAATCAGAGACTAGAGGAAATGAATTAGATTTATGCATGTGTAGAAGGGTTGCTCAGGCAGGATCTATGTTTATTAAAGCTCTGTCTGGCAATTCTCATAGCGTGTCTTTATAACTTGTAAACCTTTAATACAAAAGGAGATTCAAAATACAATCAAGAATACAACAGGGTTTACAGGTTCATGCAGTTATCCATCTCCAATCCTATAATCCATCCTCACGTGGTGACGCATGATCCTGGCCTGATTCTACAACCCTATTCATACAGAAATACATATGTTCATATGAATAACTATTTAAAATCAACGCTATTTTATTACATGGTTTATACATTTCAGAATCAGACCTTCTGAGAAAAAGGCAGTATTGTTTGCAGACAAAATAGTCAAGACAGCAAAGTATTACTTATGCTCAAATGACCAAATGGGAGACTATGTAAGAATTTCTTTCATATGGGGAAAACAGTGCAAATATAATATTTCTAAGGTGAGGGGCGAATACTTTAAAAAAATTGTTCACTTGACTTTAGAGGCATAAAAATAAGCCTTGGAGAGGTGTGAAGTGGTCATCTAGTCCATGTCTCTGTTGGGGACTGGCTTGTAATGAGAAAGAATGAAAGGAAAACTTTGTCTGGTGTTAATTAATTTTATTGACATAAAATACACTTTTACTAGTTGGTGATTAGTTCTCACATTCTTAAAGAAAAAGGCAGTTCTGTTGCTATATGGCTGGTAACGGATGTCATCAGCATGTGATTTCTTTGAATACTTTGGGTTTTTTCAGTGTATACAATCGTTTTCCATTTCTGAACGGAAGACAATTTTTGTTGACTGGGTATCCTAGTATGGAAAACTTATAGTGGGCAGGTAATTATATTTTCATTTGTGTTTAATTGCTACTACTTATTCTATTAAAAAAGATATTCTTTGAACATGCTAGACTCCCTTGCTCAGCAATGTTATCAGTTATTCAGAGCAGATAACTTATGAGCAAACATGGACTACCTTTGAGATGAAAAAACTATAAATCTGTAGTATCTAATAACATGGCTTTGTTGAAGAAAAAGTAATTTGGAATTAGTAACCTTAAATACAAATTTGTCTCAGATACCAATAAAACCTTTTCCCTAGGAAGAGCTTATTCTATGGCAATCAGCTTCTCTTCTGAGCCTGGAAAGAAAAACAGTTTCTCACTCCTACTAAACTGAATACCAAAACACAGAATTTTCACCTTCCCACCATTGCTGATTCAGTCTCTGGAACAAATTAAACCATAGAAGTTTTAACTAGGGAGGGCTCACAGTGTCTGAGCCTGCTTAGTGAATTGCTTGAAACAACAGAATCTTGGCACCAAAAAATATTTGAGATGCTCCTCCATTGTAAAAAGGATTAATAATAACCAAAGATCACTAGTTAATTTCTCCAGAGTCCTTAAAGGGTGGAAACAGTGTGTAGATGAGGTAGAACCCTTCACTACTCTTAGTATTCAAAACCCTGTTGGGTACTTATAGTCTTTGAAATGTCTGCTTTTAATTATGCACACTGCCTTTCTGCCAGATAGCAGGTGGAATAGCTTTCAATTCAAGTGGGAGCTAATATAAACTCCTCTCAGCAAAGTCTCTTCAAGAGGATTCTCTTTCAAGGCTGCCTGTGTCAAGCTGAGACTCTAGGTGTGCACAAGAGAATATTCTCCTTTCAGTTAATTGCACAAGAAGTAAGGTCTCCTCCTAGGTACTGATAAAATTCAAGAAAACTTGAACTTCCTCTGCTCCTCTGTTATCTGTTTACTAGCCAGCTATGTGGCTGAGCTGTACTTTGGTGAAATAACATTCTGTCTTTGTATCCAGCCTGGCATAACTACTGTAGACCTGCCATTTGTTCGCATTCATTCTCACCTTAAATTGAATCTATCAGGGAAACTTTTTCCCCTTTTATGGCATTTTTTTCCAGATTTTCTCTGCATTGTCTATGGTCAGGATGAACACAGCTGCATACGTAGGCGCGACTGAAAGTCAGGCATTCAAACTCCCTATTTTGTTACAAGTTTGCATGTGCCAAAGGGCTTTTGTGCACAGGCTGCTTGTTGACAGACATAAGGAGGTAGAGGTTTGAAAATTCCTGGAGATATTATTACACTATACCAAGAATATCTGTCAACAACCAGGAGAAATCCTACGGACTCGGGGTGTAATCCTCCAAAATGACTCCCAGAACTTTGGTAAGGTTTAGTTAAAGACGACACAGCTGATTACAGACTAAAAGAACATTACATTACATTTTTAAAGCCCTGATTCAGGAAAAGGCAGGCCCTGAGTATGTGTATAATTGCTTTTCTGAATAAGTGTGAATTGAAATGAAAACCCAGCCAAGTGAAAACAACTCAATAGCCCCAAACTGCCATAAGCCTCTTGTCCCCTTGGTTTTATCTACAACTAGTTCCTCTGGTGTGGATGGAAAAGGAGAGCTTGTGAGAAGACAGCATGTGCTTAGCATAGCTACAGCTTTAAAAAGTGTTAATATTTGTCTTGAAAATGAAAAATATAGGATTCTGCCACTCAGTAACTCGATTTTACTATGAAAACTATAATCACCAATCCTACTTGTGTCATGTTGACTCGTTGTCGAGAACAGCACAGGAGTTTTTCCAGCTCAAGGTCTTGGTTTCACAAGCAAAGCAGGAACAACTCTCAAGGAAAGGTCTATAAAACCAGCAGATACTCCACACCACAGACTCTTTTTTACTTTGAGAAGAAGCTTTCCCCAGAAAAGATGAGGCTTCTGGTGTTATGAGGTGGTAATTAAGAAGGCAGCAGTCAGGAACTTTCTGTCTCTGGAAGGAGTCTATAATACAAGCAAGAGAACAGCAAATGTAAGTGGAGGGGGGACTAGCAAAAGTAAGAGGGAAGGAGACAATCTACATTTTGTTTAACAAGGCTGCTCTGAAAAAAACTGTAATAACAACAGTTCTTAACATCAATGTCCCAGAGGTTATTACATTTCTTTCCCAAACTCTTAAAAAGTCCATTTCTTATACAGGTATTAGCATTCCTCAGATCAAGTGACTAGCTCCTCAGCTATTGTACGGAGACATCACCATCAGTTTTCACTTGTTGGAGAGGTAGGCAAAAAAAAATCAAAGTAGGGCTTAAGTGGGGTTTAAGATGGGTATAAGCTCTCCGCAAAGCCTGAGGAACAGCTGGCACGCAATCTAAGCATTGTTCAACCAGCATATAACAATCCTGTGTCTGCTCCTGTTACACGAACACCCTCCTGAAGAGCCTATTAATCCCTGCTGTGACACTGAGCACCATAAACAGCATGAACACCATAAACAGGGTAACTGAAGTATGCACAGGACTATGAAAATACTTACATGTGATAGTGAAACTGTAAAAAAAAAACCCACCCCAAAGCATGTGAAGGAGAATAGTAGGAGAGATTCCACTGCTGTTAAAGGCCCTCTCTATCTTCATCACTGTGATGAAATATTGTATGACTGTAAGACGCCTCCAAAGGCAGGCTTGACTCTTTGATGCATTTTGTGCACAAGATGCTTCATAGAGACTGTGTTCATTTAGGTAGTTATTAAAAATTCTGTATAAATGTTGAAGAAAAATATCAGTTAGAAGTATAAAAAGAAAATCAGACCAGGTGTATGCAGCAGTTATGATGGCAGGCAGTATTCCTTGAGCACAGTTGTTTACTGCCATTTCAGAAATCATCTATTCCTAAATCACCTATTACTACAGTACCTGAGCACTTAATATAGGATACTGAAGTAAACAATTAAGCAAGAGTACCATATCCCCAGATTGTTCCAAAGCATGTTTCAATGCAGAGGTTTTTCACATGTGTCCATCTCATACTTTTAATAATAAGAGGAAATGTTTTTTTTGACATGCAAAACACAATTGAAAGTAACTCACAAATTTAAAGGAATTATTTACACTTGAAACAACCTTCAGCCAACCCCACGAATTGCTCCCATCTTTCACCCTCTTGTACCGAAATTGTGGTTTGTTAAGAGTCATCCTATAGTCTAAGAAAAAATCAGGCCCCATATAGTGATAAAATACCTGCTGCTTTCCTTAAATATTATTCTAGTCCTACCAAAGTGAAGCAGAGATAAAATTTTAATGTAATAAACGTAAAATAGTTTGGGGGTTTTTCTGTCTTGGTTTAAATCAAAACTGTAATGGTATTTGAGCTTTTTTTCAAAGACGTGTAATTGCCCAGATGATAAAGCTGGACACTGTGGTAAAAAGCATAATGGAAGGAATGTGCTTCACTTCTCACCTGTCTTTCCCAAAATGTGCTGGCAGCCAAGTGTGATATTTGAGACAGTTTCAAAAGAATGCTTCTCTTCTCAAATAAAAGGAAGCTTTATTCATATACTCTTTTTAATTCCAAAGTCCAAAAGAGGCCATGCACTTAACATCGTCAGAAGCTGGGCTGGATTGAAATGGAAATATTGGAGCCAGCACACGTGTTGCTACTTCTTTGGGTTCTATAGTTAAAAACAAAACAAAACAAAACAAAACAACCCAAACAAACAAAAAACCCCATTATTAAATCTGCTAAAGGATTCAGTTTTCCATGGTCCTCAGTGACCTGAAACTCCAGGAAGGCAATAAAGTTGAGAGTGCTCAGCCTCTTCTGGGAGTCTCCATATGGTACCTGACAAGCACATGGCTTCCTGACATCTGCTGAAGCGGCAGTACCTGCGAAGCCGCGACACTGCTTGAAGTACTGGCAGAGCACTGGAATCCAACTCTTTAAAGATGAACATCACAAGTATCCCAATATATCAAGTAATTCCTGACATCTGTAGACAGGAGAACTGCTTAGCATTGCAGTACTGGGTAAGAACAAGCACAGAAATACATCTTTAAATTTAAATGGAAACAGACATAAGCATACAGCTCGCTCAAATTTACCCTCCAAATTTCCAGTCATTGCAGTGGGTTGCAAACAAATTTGTTGCCCTTGCAAGAGGCTGTTCAAGACCAAAGAATGAGTCCTGATATTTAATCTGACTCAGAAATGACTTCCTTAAGCTTTTTTTGGGAAAAGATATAGCAAAAGCATCTAATGTAGTCACAAAGCTGTGTAAGATAATATTTACATAGGTCACTGAGAAATTTCTCAAGATTTACCAGTGCATCGTTTTGTTTTTGGTTTCCCACACCTCCATCCCTTCAGAAAGTTGGGAGTTTCCACAGAACATACCCAGACCCTGTGAACATGTGCTTTCCTTTTAAAAGGATAACAAAAATCTATTTGAAAATACCAAAGATGTTCAGCTGAGAACTAATATTTTATGCTTTTGACAGATTTCAACTGTTGATGTTTTCTTTATGGCTGCTAGCATCTTGTTTTTACTTCTTTTCAAAGCTTAGGTTTGATTTTATAATGAAAAGTTAACATTTTCAATCAAAAATTTTCCTGTGAACAGCAGTGGTCATCAGCAGAGTGCAAAAATTTTCTCTCCTGCCCTGCTCATATATGTTCATATTGATTGTTCTCTCTCCCAGTGGAAAGAGGAAGGGAGAAGTAAGGATAAATACATGAGTACCAGAATCAGTCCAGCAAGAATGGCTTTGCCACATCCCAGCTTCTCACCCAGCCCCTCTAACGAAGCGTCTGTCACCTCATCGCTTTCCCCACTGTCGGGTTACCATCACACCTTTATTTCCACAGCAGGCAGCATGGCTTGTTTGTACCTGTAACCAGTGGAAGACCAGAACTCCATGCGGTCCTGCCCACTTCACAGGACAACAAGATACCAGCATTATCCTGAGTACCTTATGCTATTAAACTATTCTAAATTGCCATCAATTTGCATGGCTCTTTCCCCAGACATTTGTAATCTAAGCTGGATCACACTTAGACTTCAAGATAATTAGCAAAGAAAAGGAGCAAAGGGTTTTCTACAGCTCTGTCTTGGTTTGGAGCAGCAGTATGGCTTCGAAGCAAACCCCACTACTTGTCCCCACTTGTTGCACTTTGTTTCTGTTCTTGGGGTGGTTTCAGTACCTGTGAACAGGTTTCATTTCAGAGGCACCTAAGGCAGATGGTCTGTTCCAGTTGCACACCAAATGCATTCCAGCTCCCAATGGAGACAACAATGCAGAGCAACATCGTGCCCTTTTGGCAGATTCAGACGTGATGGGGGTGGTCTGTCCAGCAACCCAGACTAAATTCCGTCCAAGGCAAAACCATTGTGTTCCATACAATGTACATGTAGGGGACTGAGCACCATCTGCCCTTACAGTGTCAAATTACTTGCTAATGCAAAGTAGCCAGAAAGTGTTAAACACGTATTTGCACAATTGGCCAAATAATTTGTTCTCTGCTGGGGAGTTTAAGCTTTCAATTTGAAACATGCTAAAACCTTTAATAACAATGATATGATTACTATTATTAAACCTCCATTATTTTTATTTTAAGTTTGCTACTGAACAGTTATTACCCTATAAAGCACTTTCATGGTCATAACTAAAGTACTTGTCAACAGGTGCATTTTACTATGCATTAACCTTGCCTCCCTTCACTGTGTTCAATTCATTAGCACATTTTCTCGATGCAGTTGTGAGGCACCAGGCATCTAATGACTGAGAGGGAGGTTTTGCTCTGCTTTATGCCTTCCAGAGCAGCCTAACGATTGAGTAATTTCTTTGACTTTACCTCTCTACCTTTTGGAAGCCATTCCTCTCACTACCCCTTGCAGCTCCAAATGTTCTTGTCTTGTTATTCCTTGCCTTTTCATTCTTTTTATCCTGTGGATTGCTACACAGTTACACCCTCCACTAGTGAAGTAAGAAGTCTATAATGTCATTGTAGACCTCCTTGAGATGGAGTGTGGTCAACATTACCCACTGTCCCAGTGAGGTTTACTGGCTCAGTGAAAGAAGGTGATGCAGAACTCCCCCTTCCAAGCTTTCTTTTCTCACTGAAGTAGCTGGTTCCCAGAAGAACCATGTAACCTGGAGAATAAAACATCTGGAAGCTATATGCACATCGCTGTTTTAATTCACACACCAATAATGACATTCAAAATTAAAAAAAAACTTTTAGGCGTACCTGCCTCAATTCCTGAGTGTGTGCAGTCACTGTGCAAGGCTTGTGTTTCTGGGCTTTCCTAGAGAGGTTCAAGAAAAGCTTTCAGAAATGTCAATAAAATAGAGCTGTTTTTCTCTTCTAAGAGAGATCAGCTATGTTTTTCTGACTTTTATTTAAGGGTGGGGAGTCAAGTCTCTTAAACAGCTTCCTTCCTCACCAATAAAACATTTGCATGCTTTTTCCTCAGGTGGACCTTTGTAAATAAGGATGTATACAGCATATATCACACTGTAAAAATCTTTTGTTGGCTCACACGTTTCTTCATTTAAAGATCTTCTATTAATTCTTTTCATCATTCAAGGTCACTGAGACCTTTTTACTTGTAGCTGAACAGGCAAGTGATGTGCATGAAGAAAACCTCAAGGCTCAAAAAGTAGAAAAGCTAAAAGCAACCCCGCTCTTACTTGCTGATTACTCAGAAGGCTTGATGCTGTGCAGGGGCAGTCCAAACCACAGGATTCACTTGCCTAAGCACAAGCACTCTGTGTCACCAGAAATGCCTTGGAGTAGCTGTGACGTCCGTACAGGGTTGGCAGCACTAGCAGAGGTCCTGTGGGAAACTTGTGTCCTTCTGGATCAGCAGTTAGAGGCCAGGTGGCATCCCTAGGGCATCTCAAATGTCCCTAAACACCTGTGTTCTGGCAACTGAATCAGTACAGAAATGCAGCGCTCCCATTCCAGGAGGCATGATTCTAACTAAACTTACACTGATGCCACTCCTGATAGAGTTAGTGAGATAGGAACCAGTTTTTCAACTCCACAGGCTGCAAAGAATTACTCTGAAAAGCAAATAGGTAAACCATGTTGTCTCACCATGTTTTTAAAACAACTTCCTTTCTACTTTGAAATCATTATACTTTATAAAAAGTGTTTCACAACCGTGTTCTAATTTCTTGTTTTTGTTTCTAATGTATTAAGACTCTCCTCATGTGTTTTTCAGTTCCTTCTATAATTATAAAGGCTTGGAAACTTATTTTTTCACTGTTGATGTTCCAGGACATACTTGGTTTTGGGATATGCAAGTTTAAAAAAGAAAAATGACAAAATTTACAATATGAAACATTAAAAAAACCCCACATGTCTTTGCAACACTGGAGCTACTAGTGCAATACTGATTAAACATGGCTTTGTATAGCTCAAGACTTAGAAGAACTGGATATGTTAGAATATGGTTTTCTGGAAAGCTTGCATGTTTTATATAAGTTTTAGCAAAATCTTTATGCTCTGTATACATTCCAGGTTTTATTGCCTATTAGTAAAATGACTCTAGTGAAGTGTAAGTAGGTCTAATTGAGCATTACTTCTGATTGTGATTTGATTATTTCAAGAAAGTGCAGAATAATTTGCAGAAGTCTTGGGTTGGTAGCATCCGCTTTTGGCTTTGAACTTACCAGCTCTGTGACAGAAGTATGAAGGATATTTATGAAGCTGGTAAGTCAGAAAAACATAAACTTTCATTCTAAAAAGCTGAAAGAGTATTTTTTTTTCAATGAGGAAAAATTTAAAAAGTTAATAATGATTGTTGGTTACTAAACCCTTCATTGTTCACTCTCCTTTCTTGTCTGATTTCATTGAAAGAAGCGGAGTAAATGAACAAGCGTTAACTTGTGTACCTTTGTGGCAATAAAAGGTATTTTCTAGATGCAGCTAATCTAGCTCTCAAAAGGAGTCGCTTTGTGTTTTAAGCTTGAGAACCCCTGCTGTTTGTTTAGATCTTGGATTAGTGCCTTCTGGAGGACAGCAAGAGCAATCAGAATTAGTAACACTGAAAACCTGGATGATTTACAGGCTTTATGGAAACTGCAGAGGGTTAGGAAATGAAGCCCAGTAACTCCCTTGCTTTATAACTTCTGCCTTGCTACCAGTGCTTGTAGCAAGAAACCATTTTATCAGGCAGGTGGCCCTGACAAAGAAGGGTCACTTGATGGTAATCTAATCTCTGAAAGAATGTTTTCAGTTGCAGGGATTCAAAAAAATCTCTCAGTGAGAAAATTAAATAGGGACCAAAAAAATCTATTTAAAACTAATCATAAAACAAACTAAATAATGAGCAGAATCTATCTTCTGTTAAAATGCTATGTGAAACTGCATTGGAAACAGTGATAACATAGTTTAAAATATAACTTGCATTAAAATTAATTTCTCAAGTTCCCAGCCTGCCTTATTAGATACTGCCTGACTCCAAGAGGAGATAAAGTTATCAGAGTTGTCTTACTTTTCAGTGAACCACTGTCAGCTTTTCTATTGCAGAAAATATTTTTTCCTTTTGATTGTGCTGCTTTCCATGGATGGCTTGGGAACACCAACAGAGAGGAATCTTGCTTGGTGTAGGGTTTGGGATTTCACAAACACAATGGGTTAGGAAAGCTAGTAGCATCACCATCTTATTGCTCTTGCCACCACTGAATCACATTTCTGACCACTATAAAAAATTAAAACATCATATCTGCATGGTCTTACTCACTCTTCACACGTGGTTCACTTGCCTTCAGCATAGACAGAGCCTTAGGAGTATGACTCTAAAGGTAACATCTAAGAAATTTGTTAAAGGTAGGGGAGACCCTACTTAGAGTGCTATTTCAAAGCTCCATTACTCACATTTTTGCAGGTTATTATGTCACCTTGCTGTTGCATCTCTGAGTTATTTTATACACACTTCATGTAACATGGTGCAGCACAGTTATAAGAGAAGAAAAATATTACTGTCTATGAATTGTCTGTAGCAGACAAGCCTAACTCTAGTGCCATATAATTGTTAAAACAGTGATATTCTGTTGGCTAAGAGTAGGTTCAGCATTGATGTATGCCTTTTCCCTGATTTTCATTCAGTGCTGCTTAGAATAGATATTTTGTTTCAGTCAGGTACAAACTTCATCTCTTTCTTAAAGTTGAAGCTTTAGGCTTTCCACATGTGATTAACAATAACATCTTTAACACTGACTAAGGCACATATTCAAAGCAGAAATCTGGAAGAATGGTAGTTGGTAAGGCAGTCAGCTCAGTTGAAGTGTAAATCTGGGAAATGTCTGGAAACATGCTTTAGTTGTCTTGATTTTCTTCTTTTCCCTGCAAGTGTCATTTTTTACAGCTGCTTTCATTCAAAATTCAGGTAAAAGTGTCCAACAGACACCATGGTGCAGAGGTAAGCCAGTCCGGTGGCTCTAGTCACCCGTCACACCTCCCTTCTCCACAGAACAACAATCTGGGTCCCAGCTGCAAGGTAACTGCATAAAAATTTTCTGAGAAAGGTCCCATTTCCTTCCTAGCTTTTCTTGAGACAATACTCAACTTCTTGTTCAGGAACAGCACTGTCATCTTCTGAGGAAAAAAATCCTGTGGGACAGTGTAATTAATTCCCCGGCAACAGCAAATGACTACTGTTCTTTATGAGAATATATGTATTTTTTATATTTGGTGGTTTTCTGGCACTTTGCAGGTGCTTTCCAAGAAAACCCAGGTACTTCACGTTATTAGGCATTTAAGGGCGTAGATCCCTCTCACAGTGGTGCCCTGGACCTTTTATGAAACACAAACGGTGGTGTTGGGTTGATGGTTGGACTGGTGATCTTAGAGGCCCTTTCCAGCCTTAATGATTCCTAGTTTTTACTTTCATTAAAAAATAATCTGGCCACCAAGCCAGGAAACATTAAATTGTTACTCTGCCCTTAATTGGTTTAGTGGTGGACTTGGTAGTGTAAGGTTAATGGTTGGACTGGATGATCTTAAAGGTCTTTTCCAACCTAAACGATTCTATGATTCTATATATAGCATCGTTAAATGTTCCAGTAGGATGTTCCTTGAAGGATTGCCTGGATAAATCCTTCAGGATTTATCCTCCCATCTCTTGAGGTTTACGTGATTTAATTTGGATGGGTCTCTCAACCTGCTCCGCCATGTGCAGGCATTAAAGGTCTTTGGCAAGGGCGTACACGCAGCCCCACGCTTGCCCGGCAGTGCTGGCAGCCCCGCACTGCCTGCCGTGCCACGGCTCCTGCCGTGCTGACGGTGGGTCACTGCCTGGGTGCCCCAGCTCCTGAAGGTGGAAATTCAACATGCGGCAAGAGGATATTTAGGTTCCTTATGAAGGGGAAATGTCTGCCAGGGAGCAGTAAGAGCAGGGCTGCTCCCCAGGGGACGGCAGCCAGGAGTGACCCCAGGGCCGGCAGCACCTGCCCCTCCTGAGCGAGGGAGCGGGATGGACCTGGAGGTGATGGCCAGGTCCAACCAGGAGTCCAGACCATAAGGCAACATCATGGCGATGAGGAAGGACTGGGGTCAAGCTGGGAAGTCAGTCCAGAGGTCAGGGCCAGGATCAGGTCCAGAGACTGATGGGCAGGTCCCTGGGGATGGGGATGGGCTGGAACGTTGGCCTGTGGGTAGGCTTGGCTTGGTTCGGCCCACGGCCGAGCGGGGCAGGGCTGTGGGGAGCTGGAGACCGGCCCTGCGGGGGCATCGCTGGGGCAGGGGCTGATGGCCGCGGGGGGCTGAGAGGGGGTCCTGGGCTGTGGGCAGGGTGGGGGGGGCCCCAGGGGACCGGACAAGGACAGTCAGGGCTAACAGAGCCCAGACTGTTACATGCACATGGACAGAGTGTCCTAGGAAACTCATCCAGGGATCAGACATATAATAGCCAGAATGCATGTGCTGGAGAAACCTGGGACAGAGGAAGAGGTGTCTCAGGACTCCTTGTTGTCTCAGTTATTCCTATGATTCTTCTGCTGAGACGTCTGAGTTTAAGGGTCATTCACTGTTGTATATTCCTTCTTCTGTGTATTGATAACTCTTTCCCAATAGTTCGAAGGTGGGAAACTTCTCTTTGGGAGATCATCCGGACCATACAGCATTTGTGCCACAGGGAATGGAAAATAACGCAGAAGGGAACAACATTAACAAAAGGATCTGGTACAACAAAACTCATCAGCGTGGAACCTGGAGAAAAGTACATTTCTTTTTACCTATCCTTTCTGTTTTCAGAACATTCAGAATAAATTATGATAACCTCTCTTGCCACTGAGATAGACCTATAGTGGCAATTAAAAAAAAAAAAAGGCACAGCAATTTTATGGGATTTAGTGTGTTTATTTTGATTTAAAATATATCTTATTGTTAAAAAAATAAAATAATTAAAAAATGAAATGTGAAATTAATCTAAACCAAGTTATAACAATGATTCTGCTGGAATCAGCAGCAGTCTCCCAGCTGAGTTCACTGGACTTTTAATCATTGAAACCCATCTGCTCTGAAGCCCTTGTGCTATTTTTACAGTGTATGGAATGCATTTTTAGAGTATTTTCCTTTTTCATGACTGTCTCATGGACAAAAAAATGGGAAAACTTTGTAATTGTAGACCTGTCCTACAAGCTCTCTCCTTTATAATTCTACTCTTACTCCAGAACCTACAAACTCCTTTCTATTCAATTTTACTCTTAGAAGAAATGGTTGCAGACCATTCTCCAAATACTAAAGCAGCAGCAGAAGAAACTGACGTTTTATTAAAAAAGAGTCTAACAAAGAATGAAACTAAGGATAACATAAAAATATTTTTCCTGTCTTTCAATTAGACCAATCTTGCATGTAACCCTTAAGAAGCTATCCTTTGTTTTTAAAATAGTGCTTTCTCTTTAAATAAAATTACCTTCTAGTATGTTCAGAAAATTCAAGATCATTTACATCCTGTTTTACATCATCTTTTAATGCTGTAAGATGAGAAGAAAATAGTGTCTGGAATCACTGCTACACAGAAGTCTATCTAAAAGCCTTTGCATTTGTTCTCATACAATAGTCCTTGTAAAATGATATCTCTGCCCATGGCTGGGAAGTTCTGAAAGATTAAGCAGTCTTCATCTAGCAGAATGCAAAGCCCAATTTTCCTCCTTCTCAAGGCCTCCTGCACTGTACACTTACTACAAAATCCAACTTGCAATGATGTTGCTTTGTAAAAGTATAATGAAAGGATTTGGAATAGCCCTTTTAAGTCAATTGCTTTGCATGATTTACTGTAGTTTGTTGGAAGGCACTTCTCATTATACTGTTTTATCATAGCTGTTAACATTATCAGTTGGTACTTGATATAAAGATTATTCTTGTATAATGAGCATGATGAAAGACCTATTTGTGTCTCTCGTATCAAGCACACTGGAGATCTCTTGCAAACTAATTACCATTATGAGAGCAGCTTGCAAATACGAAGCATTCTAAAACCCAAGCTCGTATTTCTCAATACACTCAAACCTTAGCCTTAAGTGAACTATGCTTTAATTTACACCTAAATATACACCAAGAATAACTTCTCCAGCTCCAGTGCAACTTTGTACAATCCTAGGGATCTTCCCAAACAGATGTAATTGAAAGGTTGAGGGCTTTATTTGTTAACTCAGCAACGTCAAAATGCTAGTGAGTCATCTGGTGACTGTTACAGATCTAAAATTACACATAACTAGGGCTGCTTTTGTTCTTCATCCTGCTCCCATACTGCTATGATCTGATGGATTCTGATTTAAAGGAAGAGCAGTTTTAGACCAGCAATGTAATGACAGCGTTTAGCCAAGAGCCTTCTTATGTAAGGCAAAATGTACAATGAACAGCTGACATTATTTTTTCTCTGAAGTAAGTCCAAAGCAATTTAACACAAAGCTGTAAGCATAAAGTATGATAAAGTAACCTCTTTACCCGTGTTTAAAAATCCTTGTATCAAATCAAAGCTTATCGTCTTTCAGGGATTTTGGATTTACAAAGTAAACTGCGAAGAAAATAAATCCATACCTGGCCTAAAGTCAATTAACTGATGGTAAGTTTCCTCTCTCAGCTATGCTCACTCTAAAGTCATGGTTTTCTCTCTCGGGGATTGCATCTCTCTTCTTTATCTCAATCTATCTATAGCAGATACTGCACAACAATAACTACAACAGCAAAGTAAAAGAAAAATATTTTCTAGATCAAGATGCTGAATGTATAGCAACAGCAGAAAGGAGGACTGGAAAAGGCCCATGAGTGAAGTAATGGTGTTAACGTGCATTAGTAGGTTCACTGTCTGAATTATGTGATGGCGCTGGCTTAAAAAGTAGTGTACTCTTCAAACTGTAGCAAATTATTTAATTAATAGACCAGATACTGGCAGCATTCATCAAGCTACTATTTAGTCCCTTTAGAGGAGGACAAGAACATGGCTTTTGTACAGTACTATACAAACGTTATTCCTTGTGTAGGAGCACGGCATTAATGGCAACAGCTGAGCCGGTGCGAGGGATAGCTAAAAGGGCAGTTCACATGGCTGGCTGGGGGGAAATCTGTGGGAGCAGGGCAGGAAGGCAGAGCTGAGAGGCCTTGCTGGCTTTCAGTAAGAGCTTGAGCAGATTAGGTAGTGAAGGGGAAGGCAACGAAGGGCCTGAGGAGGCAGGTTTGACAGGCAGAATGAGCAGCTGTGAAGATGATTTTGGCAGAAAGTGAGTGCGCACTCATGCATTCAAGAAGAAAAGGTTGTGATGGGGAGAGAGGAGGGAAGAGAGGAAAGCTGTTTGGGCAGTGGAACAAGGTCTTGGAAATAGCTTGAGAGGAGAGCAGAGAAGAGCTAGATGTGTGAGGTGATGGAGAAAGCAGTCACAGATGACAGCTTTTTTCTTACTCAGTAGCATAGAAGGGCAGTAATATTTCTAGCAGTGATAGAAAGGTGGGAATGCAAAGCAGGCTAGGATCTTGGCCACGATATGTTTAGGATAAACTCTTCAGGAGAAAGTGTCAGAAATACAATGATGTAGGAAACAATGAAGGGAGGCAGCCTGAGTTAAAAAAAAAAATAGGGTTAAGGTTGACCTTTTATTCTGTTCTTGCACCTGTGTTTCCTTCAATTCCAGGAAGGATAGCAAGTAATATATTTTTCCATATTAGATCATAAAATCACTATCTTCTCCTTCATTAGCTTCAGGAAGGAGAATGAAGACACAGAATGAGTAGTTTTTTGACAAAGACATTTACACTGTTGCCCTTCAACCAATAGGATTCATATACCTGTCCAGGGTATCCTGTGCTGCACATTTTCACATTTTGTGTTCAGCTAGGCAGGATTTTATTCTCATTTTCACATTTTGGACCAGACTTCAGGTCTGCATAGATACACAACATGCTCCAGCATAAGAATTTCCTTCTTACCATCAACTAACAGCACACATGGCAGTTCACATACCTTGTGTCAAAGCAAGTCAGAACTCATTACAAATTAAAGGGTGGCCATATACTGTTTTCTTTAGGCACTCAATTAAAGGCAGGTGTCTGGCCCCTCATCAGTTGTAGGTGGTCTTTTCCTCTTGGGTTGTTTTTCTTTTCTTGGGGGTGACTCAAGTGCTTTCTTCACTTTCAAAATCTGTAAAACAACCCATGATCGTTTTGTAATATTCTCTCTAGTTACATGTGCAAAAGTTTCCAAGTAACAGTCAGGACTTGGTAAGTAATTTTTCTTACTTCTCCTAGGTACACATTTATTCCAGATTCCTAATGGTGGTTAGTGATCTCGAAAGAAACAGAATAACAGATGCACAAGTGTAGATGGCAGACATGCCAATTTTCCACTGATGAGTTCAGAGGACACTGTAAATTATGCCTGCTGCCAGAAGACCCCAGAAAAGGAACAGTCAATCAGAGGATTCCTGCTTTGTTTATCCTACAATTTTGGGACTTGAAATTTAACCCTTCTCTCTGTCTCTTCCTCTCAACAGAAAAGCTGAGAAGGCACCACATGTTTGGATTTAGCTGCTTTTGGATGTAATTGCACGAAATTCACATTGACTCTGGGATCTTTGCCAGGGTACATGCTGACAGAAGACAGCATAGACCTTGGTTTGATAATGAACCTTTCTTCAGTCATCAATATTTTACATCAAATAGTACAATCATAGAGTAACGCTGTTAGCCTGAGGGTCAAGAACTGCAGAGATCCAAGCCTGGCCTTTGCTTAGAGCAAAAAGATCAGAAAATACTCACAAGACTACGTGACTAGGATCATTTGCTGTAAGGAAAAATTACTTTAAAATGCATCATTTAGCCATAACAGCTTACTAGAGATAAGCTCCCTCCTTTGGAAAAACACTGCTCTTCAAGAAACAGCCATTCACTTACAGTCGAGCCACGTCACACTTACCTTAAATAAAAAACCCAAACACCTGCTCTAGCAGCCTACTGCTTGTTTTAAGCAGTGGTGCAGAAGCAAGTTTCGCCCAGTCTTTATACAGCTGTGCCTTGCAGGAAATGGTGCATGGAGCTGTTTCCCTAACCTTGCCTGCCTCCCGTGCGTGCCAAGACCACGGGCCCTTCATGCTCTGGAATTGAAGAGCTCACCCCTCCAAAGCTTCCTCGGTGCACAGCTAACCGAAAGAGGGAAGGAGTAGGGGGGGCAGGGAGAAGAGGGAAAAGAGTCTGACTGTGTGTCAGGGGGTTTCCAGATGGCAGGCAGGCCAGCTGGGGCAATAGCTGAAACCAGGCTGCCTGACACCCAGAAGTCCAGGACAAATGGCTGCTGCCTGTGCGCAGTACGCCCAGAATACATTAGATTCGTCATGCATGTGCAGGCCATCTGTGAAGCAAATGCTCAGTAGTCCCAGTGAGCTGAGATGGAAACATGAGGGCCCCTGCAGAGCACAACTGTCCCTGGAAGGTGGCTCCCTCTTGAACTGGGTGAGGAAGGGGTCTGTCCCTCTGTGGTAGCCATACTGTATTTCAGCACCAGACTGCCAGCATTAAAGGCTTTTCAGTGACAGCATGACCATGAGAATATTACACACAGCCATGGAGTAAGATGGATGTTAAATTGTGCCCACAAAATACATCTGTTTTTAAAAGCGGGCAATTGCATATGCCAACAACTCATTTAGGCAAACTAATGTAACCATTCACTTTTGCCCTTCTTTATACAATGGCAGCTGCTGGCAGTGAAATATTAACCTTTCTTGCCCTCCCTTCATTACGTGGCACTGTTGGAGCATAAGGAAAGCACACCCAGTAGTCTGCTTGTGCTTTAACCTGTACCTATTGCTATTTTGAATTCTTTGGGAACTGATTTTAGTAAGATGTACCTGAACAAACTGCTGGACTACCATCTCTTTTTTTTTCTCTCTTTGCATGGCATTGTACAGATGTATTATTACTCTCACTTTTTTGCCTTGGATTCATAGACAGGAAAACAGGACATTTTTTTAGGTAGGATTTTTCCTACCTCACAAGGACATAATGAGTATAAATGCAAAAATTGCTCTATGCGTACCTCAGAGAAGAATATGCCTTAACAAAAGAATTTGTGCATTCTTTTAGAATTATAGTACCTTTCCAGAATCCAGTGAGGAAAATTTTTTGAAAGGACAAAACAATCACTGAAATATGCTGGAAATTGTACAACTGTTAGCTGTTTGTCTCTGAAAATCTTCTTTCCCTAGTTAAGATCCTCTTTGAATTGGTCCGAATCCATCACTGGTGGCGCAGTGGCATCTGAAACTTTCTCTATTCTTATAAAAATTGAATTCAAATTAGCCTCCTCAGTTGTGTTTTAGGTTTCATGACATGGCAATGCTGCATCATGATGCAAAGATGCATGTTATGAAGGTCTTGTCCTTTCTAGTCAGCTTGTTGCACCAGTAAAATATGATCTTAGCTTGACAACAGAGATGCAAAGATCGAAATGATGCCATATTAAACAGAGTTTTATCCTGTTAAACAATTGCAAAAAATGCCTTGCAGCTTGCCTTAAGCAAACACTTGTTTATCTTCCCATGTATAGAACCTAAATACGTATACCATGTACATGGAAAATGCAGATCCCATGGAGATCCTCACAATTGCCCTCTGGTACTACATTCCTGTGGTTCCTCTCTGCTTGAAATACCCTACTACTTTTTACTTTGTCTTTTCATGAATTACTACAATTTTAATTATTTTCTAATTTAATATTTTTTTTTTCTAAAAGAATCTTCAAGCATATGCCTGCCTTGTTAAATGTAAAGATATGTGCTATAGGCAATCTTTAATAAGCAGTCTCTCAAAGAAATATGTATCAGAGTTCTTTCTGTCTCTGTCATGTATTTATAACAAATATTCTGCCTCATCTTAGGAAGGTAGCAATGAGGGAATTGCTCACAGAACACTACCACAAGATGAGACAAAAGTGACTCTTTTTACGTGGTCTTTCATTAGTAATCTTTGTAACACAGGTATGATACTCACAATGAAATGCAGACATCCCTCATGTTACTGGAAATGTTTTAAGTAGGAACAAAAGTAGGAACCAGGTAAACAAAGACTATTTATAATCTGCTGGAGACAAGTAACAAGGCTGTAATGGACAGCTATAGACAGGCAATGACACAGTGACTAATGGAAAGAAATAGGAAAAAGCAACTGGAAAATTTTCTTCCTTATTCTTTCTATGAAAAATAAGTAGGAAAGACACCATGCTAACTGGAAAAAAATGCAGATCTTGAAGGTGTCTGATATCTTTCCTGTTATGTTAAAAGAAATAGGGATCTGGAGGCAAGCATGAGGGAAAAAAATCCCCACACCAAACAAACAATCAGCTTGTTTACAAGGAAGATCACAGCAGCTGGATAGGACGGGACGGGATGGTCTGGCCCAAGCCCATACTCCACAGATGCACAGCCTCCGCGCAGGAGTGACAGTATCCCCAGCCAATAACCTCTTAGACAAAAATATAACTTCAGTGCTCCTCGTACAGACTGATGAGTAATGCTAAGCACGGGGCCACGCAGCTTCTGAGGCTGGATTAACTGTCTTGTGGGTTTCCTTTTCTGCTTTCCCTTTTGTTTTCAGTTTTCCTACTTCTCATTATATAGTTAGATCCTTCCCATGCCATCCTGTACTTGCTGGTTCCTAAATCAGCTGCTATTGAGCCAGATGTCCCAGCACAAGGGCACATCTAACCTGTGCTCATGGCTGGGTCTGCACCTCCTGGAGGGGTATTGGAGCCCGTGAGGGTGCTGCTAGCAGCGTTGTTGGAACAGCCTTGTAAGCAGCCTGAAAATCTTTAAGACATTTTGTCTACTCCAAAGAAAACATGCCGAGTGATTTCTTTCACTCACTTTTTATCCGTTTCCCCTTGATTTTTTCTCTCGCATTTTCCTACATCATATCTTTTTTTCCTTTTCCCTTTCTCTTCCCATATCTTTTTGCTTGTTCTGTGCTCCCTGTAGTGCTGTTATCCTGCTTTGTACTTTCCTCTCTTCCCCTCGCTGTACTGTTTCCCACTTTCTCTTTCTACCTCCCTTTTGCTTTATTCACTCACCTCTGCTGCAGTTCCTCCCGTTCCCTCTCTTCAGTTATCCTCACCTTGTTCCTGTCAGGTGCTTTTTCCCTTCTGCAAAGTTACCCTGTAATAGCTCCATTTGTTTTCAGATTCACTTTTCATGGCTACACACAGCAAAATACTAGCAAAAACACTTGCATGCTACATAAAGAGCCAGAGGACTTCAAACAGCTGAAAAGCTGTTCTTCCTGAGAAGGCCCTGGCTCACATCAGCCCTGCGATAACTACTGATAAGATGAAAATGATGGACAGTTGGGCACTGTGGCCTTCATCACTGCAGCCCCATCCTCCCATGTACGTTGTCCTTCTCTCCTGCTGGCTGTGATGGGGTGCTGAGGTGGTCAAAGACCAAAACTGGTGAATTCAGCTCGCAGAGAGTGAGTGTGGCAAAGCCACACGTGGCACCAGGGTAGTTTAGTGCTCAGATACTCAGCAGCTGAGTCAGGGAGGCAAAAGTTCAAAGAAGGGCAGCATCTACAATCAGAAACATGTTTTGGGCCTGAGGACTAGAAGAGTTAAAAATAGGAACATGTGGGCCTAATTATGGAACAAAGGAAAAAGGGGCTAGAAAAAGGAACAATTTGGGGAAATTAGGAACAGTTGATCAACCAGAGTGTTGCAAACAACATCAGATACTGTTCCTGCTTTCTTTACAGAAGAGATTTGAATCATGGATCAGATGACCCACACTCTGCATGGGAATAAAATGCTCAGGGGGCTAAAAACATGAGATGCGCACTTGACAAGATGATCCTTGTAGAAGCTGCACAGGCACAAAGGCTGTAACAGCCTTCAAAGCCCACAAAATAGAAAACGTGCTGGCAGAGACCTGCCTGAACTTTGAGCAAGCTAGTTCCTGTCCTCTTTCTCAGGTCCTCACAACCTTGCTCCAAGTAGGTTGTAGAGTGTAGAAATGGATGGATTCTCCTTAATGGTTTAATGAAATATATCTTTGAGCAGTACTAAGACTTTAAAGAGTGTCAGGTTCAACTGTATTGGTTCTTTTGGAATACGATGCTTCGTCTGGTATACCTGTGTGTATACAACTGTTTCTAGACATTAAAACTCTAATCAATACAACAACAAATTGGTGGCAGTTGTACTAAAATTTGAAAATCCAGTGGCCTCACGGTGGCAGATTGCAGCCAAACTTCCTTTTGACTTGGGCCTAAATCCTGTATTAAGGCTTAGATTTCTTGACCCAATTATATTTGTCCATTCTGATTGGCTTCCATGCTTGTACAGATGGTAGAAGAATGTCTCAGCTATAAGGCAAAGCAGCAGCCTAGCAGAGTAAAGTAGTGGCCAAACCAAACGCGGAAATTACTGGATCAGTGTATTAAACTGCTACTTTTCTTTCTTCTTGCTCCTATTCCAGCAGGGCACATTTAAACGTCCATCGGGTTCTATGCACTGCTCCAGTGCTCCAGCTGGACTTTTGATTTCACATTTGCCAGTACCACTTAAGAGTAAGTGCAATGACTTCCTGGTAATGTCTTAGTTTACAGTGATGAAACACCATTATAAAACATTGTCTTTTTGTTCCAGCATTTATAGTACAAGCTTTTGTGTACTGGATCTAGATTAAGATGAGGATCTTATGCAAATACATAACTGTTTCTTTCCATTAAAATCTTCCCAGCACAAATCAGAGAAATGCCATGATATTAACCTGGTAAAATCAAGATGTTATGAGTCTTCAGAGATCACAGGAAGCCATTATGACAGAAACCTAACTGTACTGTTTAATTGACACAGAAGCAGTAGAAATTTGGGTCATCAGTTTTGGTGATTGGCATTGGCGATTAAATAGGAAATAATAACTTATTTCCTCTCCCAGCCCATTTTATTAGTACAAGTACTCTCCCCTCAGAACAAGAAGAAATCTCAGCCAACCTTGAGAACTTGCACTCCTAACCAAACTCTGTCCCATACAGTATAGAAATTAATGCAGCGCTACACTTACTACCCAACCATGCAATATCTTGTAATTTTTTTCCTCGTAATTGTTTTGGAACACAGAGATACTCTAATTAAATGCTGATAATTGAAGTGTCATTTTGTCATTGAAGCCTTCTGCTGTGCTTTTCTATGCTCCTAGAGCTGCTCAGATGCAGCAGAAATCCGTACTTTGAAGTAATCTGAAGAGATTTAGTTTAGATCACTTTTTCTTGGAAGACAGCAAAAGAAAAAAATGCAAATTTTTAAAAAGCACTCTGACTCAGGAATTGCAGAAATTCTAAGAGCCACTGAAACCTATTGCAGAAACCTGCAATGATGATTTTTTTTTTTTTTAAATTGACTAGCATTGCTCATTTTTGTTTATGTTTGGCCAGTTTGGTTGGGACAGGATATGTTCGGACAGACACATCTGACTGTATATGTTTAGAAGTCTGTGAATTACTAATGGACAAGAATGCCCTGGGCTCCACTCATTTTTCTACACAGGAGCACCCAGTACCAAAGGGTATCCTTCATGGCTTCCTGTTGTGCTCAAGGGCAGAGGTCTCCTGCAAACCCTGTATGGCATCTGCCTGCCCCGTGTTGATGGATGCTGTATGGCATCTCAAATGGTACTGGGTGACTGAATCAAGCCTCTGAAGTAAATATTCTAGATAGCTAAAAAGAAATTTGTTTCAACAAATAAATTGATTTTGGGATGGTTCAGGTACTGGATATATGCTTGTATCAATTCTCTAAATAGCGCTGCACTTACAGTCTGAGTTTTAGATAAACCTTATTATGCGGAATTATAAAATGTAAATCTGAAACCAATTTTTGGGGAAAAAAAATCCTCCAAGAAGGGAAATATATTACAGTTTCTGTATTTTAACTTTTTACCATCCTGAGTGCTTCCAGCAAAGTAAGAGTATTCCATGATAAATACCAGGATAATTCTAAATATACAGTGTCTAAGCCCATACAGCATTTTTCTGAGAGTTTAGACCTTAGCTGAATTATTACAGTGTCATCTGTATGTTATTCTTGACATCTAGAAAGGGTGGAAGATAATTAAAAATATATATTTGAACTAATTGCACTATGATCAGCTTTCCTCTAAACACAGATGTTCCTTATTTGCTCCAAATAATAAACAAGGATATGAGAAAATATTCTTTTGGGTCCAAATGATCTCCATGGCCAATCTGGCTTCCATCTTACACACATCTGTATCTCACATGAACAATGCCACCCGTGCTTTTAAGAAAGTGGCCATCTCCACCAAGATGCATCCATGGAGAACGCTAGCATCTTTATGCTACAGAAATTATTTCTAGTCATCAAAAAAAGGGAAAACAGTTTTAGAGTACAGCATATAAATTGTGTCCTGTGGACATTAGAGAATGGTAAGGAACAGATTGAAAATAGCATTTTCTAATTCCAAAGGAATATTTGAAAGAAACTTTCCTCTTTCCTCCCTGAGGTATTACTGAAATGACAATTTCTTTCCATTTCCAAGCAAAGAAAGTTTCCAAAAATATTTTCTTGCTTAACCCCAATATGCTGCTAAGACATAAAGTTTAAATACTTCTTTTCTGCAACTCCCAGGGTTTTATTTCTCCTTCTTTTATGTAGGGCTGTTTTGCAAAGCTTGATCTCCAGTGCCTAAATGTGGAAAGGCTGATAATTTACACTGGAAGTAGCATTTGGGGAACTTGTATATTTGGAGAGCTGGTTTGAAAAGAAATTGTAAAAACGCACTAAAGAGGAAAATGAACTGCAAAAATTAGACTGGCACACTTAAGGATTTTAAACGCCAAGCTTACTGCATAACGGACTGATTAGCTATATCTAAATTAATTACTGAAATGCAGTTAATGCTAGTGTTCTTCAAAACTATGCAAAGATAAAAAGTGCAGCAAACATTTGAATGCATAGACAAGCTTTAGGGTATTCTTTTAAAATATATAGTATGTTCAGTATTTTAAAGTACTGGATATGTTCAGACAACACTCTACTAGGAGGGTGGCTGAATATTCTCTTCAGTTTGACCTCAGGGCACTGTTCTTGGTTTAAGCTTACCTCTATCCCCAGTGGCTGTGGAGATCAACTTTGCTTCACTGGGAACATATTCACTAGCAAGCTGGAAGTTTTATTTCCCTGTTCCTGTAAGATGTTTTTGAATTTCAGTTCAGTCCTTAATAACAAGGTTTCTGAGTACCACAGGGAAGTTAGTTGTCCAAACACTTTAACCAAAACACTGCTTCAGTTACTGCCTTGGTAGGCTGGATGGGATCTTACAGTGAGGAAACAAAAAGCTCAAGACCCCAGCCTCAATTCAGCAATGCAAACAGCTATAGTAGATTAAGGCCTTCTGCTTGTCCAGGTATCTGCCCATCACATCTATCTGAAAACCCATCTTTACCACTTCTAAAAATGAATATCCTAGACTCTGAACTGGGCATGTGTAGATAGGGGCAGATAGGAGTATGGTCACATATTTCTTCTCTGCTGACTCTGTAACAGTAAAGGGTCCATGGAAGGAGTCATAGAAACATAGAATTGTTTAGGTTGGAAAAGACCTTTCAGATCATCCAGTCCAACCACTAACCTAACATTACCAAGTCCACCACTAAACCAATTAAGGGGAGAGTAGCAATTTCATGTTTCCTGGCTTGGTGGCTGGATCATTTATAATGAAAGTAAAAACTAGGAATCATTAAGATTGGAAAGGGCCTCTAAGATCATCAGTCCAATCATCAACCCAACACCACCATGTCCACTAAACCATGTCACAAAGTGCCACGTCTACCCATTTTTTGAACACTTTCAGGGATGGTGACTCCACCACCTCTCTGGGCAGCCTGTTCCAATGCTTGACTACCCTTTCCGTGAAGAAATTTTTCCTCATATCCAATCTAAACCTCCCCTGGCGCAGCTTGAGCCCATTTCCTCTCATCCTATCACTAACTACATGGGAGAAGAGCCCAACACCCACCTCACTACAACCTCCTTTCAGGTAGTTGTAGAGAGCAATAAGGTCACCCCTCAATGGACAGCTGAGATCAGAGTGATTTGTACCTAACAGCAGGGCAGCATGGTGTGTCCCAGTCTTGCAGTGAGGATTCCCAGCTTCTTCCTGGACAGTTCCCACGCTGTCTGTTCTCACAGGCAGTACTTCAAGCAAGGAGAGAATTGCATGTGCTAAAGGCCAGCTTATCCAGTTTTCACCCAGATTCTCCATCTGGCCGTTAATCACAAAAATTCATGCACAAAACTGCTCATGGGAGCAAATGCAGAACATAGAGCTTCAACTTTCACCTGTACTGTGTGTGAGTGCACAGGTCTGCTGCAAACCCCCCTCTTTGAGTTAAAGGGGGCAGTAATAGAAATTCCATGCTCACACATGCTGGAGTTTCATTTCAGTGACATCATTTATCGGTTTGACTTTGCCAAAGGGAAGAAGTTCACGTTACAGGATTCAAAACCAGCATCTAGAATGAAATCGGTTAGAAAGATCTCAGATTTCCAAAGGACATGCCATACGTGGACCCTTACTCTACTCACTTGGGTTCATTTCTTGAGATTTGTATTTGTAACCAAAACTTTCTCAGTTAATGAATTGCAACCTTGAAAAGCACTTAGAAAATGAAAACACGTTCCAGACATTAAAAAAGACCACATTAAAAAAGCTCACATTATTTTTTGGAAAGGCATAAAGAGAATTTAGGGAGACTTCATGCAGATTCAATGGTGAAAAGGCATGCCAGATAAAATGGATTACCTAATCATGTTAACTCTCTAGAAGACAAAAGGACAAACACACTTTATGTATGTCAACTTATAGAAATCCCATAGCTCCATAGAAGGGTTCTTGTAACTTAATACTTGTCGTAGCCTATTTTTAGTTCCTGGAATATGCTTTCTAATACTAATCCTTGTTATTCACCTTGCTATGTGAAAACCTAAGTAAAAGCTGTAAAAAAGACAAGGAATCAAACACACGAACACAGGTGACTAATCTAGCTAAGTCTTGGAAATGCCTGCAATTAACTGTGTGAATAATATACAAAACAGTTGAGCTAATTTAGGAATGAAGTGAAGGGGATATCCAACAGAGCTGAATTCTATTCCTGTTTCAAGCTTTGGCTATAGATACTATGAATGAAAGAGAGAAAAGAAAATTGGAGTGTAAGAATCTCTTTTTAGCAGCCCCTTCTCTTCTGAGCTGACATTAAATTTCTCTCTGATGTGCCACTTATGGTTTTATACCCTACTGAGCTCACTTGCACCCACTTAGACAGCTTGCTTATGGGTATTTGACAGCAATAAGAGCAAGTGAGCAGACTAGAGACTGAAAAGGAAAGCTGGTCAGAGAGTAGCAGATGGCACAGTTCTACTTGGTGTTGTTATCCCTGACAGGCTCATTTAAATACCAACCTAGAAAGGAGGAATCCTATATGATTTTCAGTTCATTGTCTCTAAATGTTACCAAAAAATTTGTTTATTACTTTAAAGGAACTGTATCAGAAAATTAAACATTGTGAAATCAGCCAATTATAAAATGTAGTAGAGAATGGGAAAGGGGTCAGTTTACTTGATTTAGACATTTTCCCCTCATGCAAATTTTCATCATTTGGAGAAGTTCTCTTACATAGCAATCGCATTTCTAGATGACAGGAAAGCTTTGTCCAAAATTCTTTCCTTTATTCTGACATATGCATAGGAAAGAACATAAGAATGGGTATGTTGGGATGGATACTTCCCCCCAGAACTCTTTTTCAGTCTCCAGCAATTTGTAGCTGAGAGATCAGCTAAGGCTTTGCTAATGTTCTTATGCTTAATGGCCTTCAGTGGGCTTTTTATTCTAGGACTTGACTCAGTTGCTTTCTGAATCCATATAAACTCTTAAGATCCACAAAGAATCCTGCAGTTCAGCTAGGTAATATGTGAAGAAATACAGTATTTTTGTTTTGTTTTGCTTTGTTTTGCTACAGTTTGTTTTGTTTGTGTTTGAATCTGCCACCTATTATGCCTCCTACAAGAGGTACCTGAACTTAAGCAGGCAGAGTTTTCCACTGAAGGGCCTCAAAAGGCAACTCTGTTGATGGTATAATGAACTTAATTCAGAACCGCTGCTTTGCTTCATGCCCAGAACTGAGATACAAACTAGATGCTTATGTCAGGGAGCCACTATAGCAGCCAGAATAATTTACCACTTGTGTATAATATTCTGGACCCTGTTAGGGCTGAGAGAGTGGTTTTCATGTGCTACACATTTTCTGTGAGTGACAAAGTAAAAAGAAATGCTTGTGCTGATGACTTACAGTGGCTAAGCAGCCATGGTAGCATAAAGAGTGTCAGTTTACTGAAGAACATGTATGCTGATTGCCATGTGTTGTGCTCAAGGAAAGCCAGAATTAATGTAGTTGAAGCATCAAGACTGGTTTTGTGAGGCAACACACATACTGTAATTCCTGGGAGACTGTCACTGTTAAATTTAATCTCCCATTCTGTCTCTAGTTTCCTTAAAACCGTCTGGAGAAGGGACTCTCTCAAAGCAAGCGCCTTTTTGCACTTACTGTAGAATTCATATGAACTAGGGCTTCTGAGATGATACTTTAATAGGATTAATGAGCAGTAACAGAATACATGATAGTCATAGCTAGAGATATTTAGGGAAACACTTCAGAAAGACATATGTTTCTGATGTCAGTTTGACTGGAGGGGGGGAAGAGCAGAGACAAGTCATGTCTATTCCTTACCTTTACTTTTTGTACTTCTTTGAGTTTTTGGCAAGTATTCTGGGTTTGGACTCCACACAGAGGAAAGGAGTCTTTTCCATACTGATGAAAACATAGAAGGGAAAATTGGTATAGTTCTTCAGGACTGATGGGAAAATGAAGATCAAGAATGTTGTTAAATTATAATATAGACCTAGTAGAAAATAGAGGGTGATGGAAAATACTGACAGTCTAGCTGGGCTTTAATGAAGAATAACATTTTCCATTACAGGAAATGTAACACACTGGAAAACATTTTGAAGAACTATCATTTAAAGTTTTGGGCTTAGTCAGAAATATCCCTGCTCAAATTGTGTTCATGATACAATCTCATAAATATGGGGACATAAGTTCCCTTTAAAATTTTGGCCTTTCTTCAGCATATTTTTTTTTTCCTTTTTATTGTATTAACTTTTTGTTTGCTTTGAAGAGAAAAACACACTCCTTTCTGTGTTTCCATTCCTCTCCCAATTCTTTTCTTTTAATGAGAAGTTTGACTCAAATACCATCCTCCATTTTACCATCCTAAATTTTTCTGCTCTATCTGTTCTTGTTTCTGGCAACATCACAGTCTGCTTTCTCACTTCATATAGCCAAATGGCTTTCTTAAACCCAACAATTCTCAAATCAGCACCTAAACTGTCATTGCTGTTACCTTTAAATCTCTTGAGCATATATTCTTTTTCATTTCTATCACCTTAGTTTTCATCAGTTCTTTCCTGATTGTCCAATTTCATTTAGTCTATTCTTCTGCTGTTTCCCTCCATAGATGCAAAGATTATGGTAACCAAATACCATTAAGCAGTTTACGTTGTCAGCCTATTAGTGCTGATAGAATAAGTATGTTTCTTTCTCACAGCCATACTCTCCCAAAGACCCTTTTTCACAGATACTTCAGGATATATTTAGTCTCATTTTAGGCAATGACCTAGGCAGCCAATTTCAATGTTCCTTGCATTGGACACATACAGAATTCAGGCATGGGTACATCTCATTTCAAGGTCTAAATGAAGGCAGTGTTACTATCACACCTCCTTTTCCTATTTCCATTTTGATTCTCTCCCTATCTCTGTAGATATTCCTTCAGAATATCCACCCATATGTCCTTATTTTCCACCGCTAATTGATTTTTCTAATTTATCTTTGGTAACAATGCTGTTTTCTCAAGTTGTGAGTTTGTTTCTTCTGTAATGCTGTCATTGCTCCTACTGGGTTACTTTTCTGTTCCTGAAGTTAATTTTCTTCTACAGCGTGAAGGCTACATTCAGCTATGGCAGATTCTATTTCTTTGGACTTCCCAGAGTGGTCAGATACTGCCTTCTGTACATCATCTGCTAAGAAATGAGCATTATTTTAGGCTGTGTCGTGGTTTAGCCCCAGCCAGCAACTAAGCACCACGCAGCCGCTCGCTCCCTACCCTGATGGGATGGGGGAGAGAATTGGAGGAGTAAGAGTGAGAAACACTCCTGCGTTGAGATAAGAACAGTTTAATAATTGAAATAAAGTAAAATAGTAATGATAAGAATAACAATATAATAATTATAATAACAATATACAAAGCAATTGATGCACAATGCAATTGTTCACCACCCGCCGACCGATACCCAGACAGTTCCCGAGCAGCGATCACTGCTCCCTGGCCACCACCCCCCCCCCCCCCCTCCCCCCCCAGTTTCTATACTGAGCATGACGTCATGTGGTATGGAATAGCCCTTTGGTCAGTTTGGATCAACTATTCTGGCTGTGCCCCATCCCAGTTTCTTGTGTACCTGGCAGAGCATGGGAAGCTGAAAGGTCCTTGACTAGCATAAGCAGTACTTAGCAACAACTAAAAACATCAGCGTGTTATCAACATTCTTCTCCTACTAAATCCAAAACACAGCACTATGCCAGCTACTAGGAAGAAAATTAACTCCATCCCAGCCAAAACCAGGACAGGCTGTTATACAAATACAGCTTTCCTGTTAGAGCTGCAACCTTTTGATAGGAAAGCTCAGTTTATGAAGAGATATGCTTTCCAAAGAAATGTTCTTTAAAGAAAATGAAAAAGTTTATCATTTGTCCAAAGTGGAGATATATGGTTCAGATAGTCTGATTTAATTCCAATTCAGCTATCAAATGTAGACAATTTTGTGAGTATACACTTTGATAAATAAGATTCTTTGTGATGAAATTAAACTCTTCTGATGCACTACTTCCCAAATTAAAAGTGAGTTTTTGTGTACCATTGAAGAGGCGCTTTGAGCTGAATGTTAACTAGAAAGAGAACAGGAACCACACAAATTAAAACACTGAGAAATTTGGCAGCAGCAGTTTCCAGTTCAAATTCCTTTGTTTCCTGTCAAACTCATGGTAAGAGGAAGGTGAGGCAAAGATGAATAAAACAGATTACCAAAGTGACTCCAATTTCTGTGATTGTTGGTGAGATTAAATGTGCAAATCTCTAGCAAAAGATGACTCTTAGGGCCTCCTGAGAAGGTGTAATTTATAATTACGTTGTTTAGATCAAATTGTTACCATCAAAACAGGGGAAGGTGCTGTTAATATGGATGTAAGGGTCACAAAACATAGTCCATATTCTAGTCATGAACAATAAGGAGCATTTTTTTTTTTTTTTTATGTGTAGCTGAAAGCTTTGTGGCTCTACCAGCAAACTGGTTTTCTATTCCAACCTCTAACAAGTGATATCTATGAGATTCTGGAAAACTTCTTACATCTGTTTTTCTAGAATTTCATTACTTGCAAAGAAGGGGGGAAATATCCACCCGAGTGTATTGAGGGAATTGGCAGAGGAGCTTGCCAAGCCACTTTCCATCATTTATCATCAGTCCTGGTTAAGAGGTCCCTGATGACTGGATGCTTGCCAATGTGACGCCCATCTACAAGAAGGGCCAGAAAGAGGATCCGGGGAACTACAGGCCTGTCAGCCTGACCTCGGTGCCAGGGAAGATTATGGAGTGGTTCATATTGAGTGCGCTCAACAGGCAAGTGCAGGTCAACCAGGGGATCAGGCCCAGCCAGCATGGGTTCATGAAAGGCAGGTCCTGCTTGACCAACCTGATCTCCTTCTATGACCTGGTGACCTGCTTAGTGGATGAAGGAAAGGCTATGGATGTCATCTATCTGGACTTTAGCAAAGCCTTTGACACCATCTCCCATGGAATTCTCCTTGGGAAGCTGGCAGCTCATGGCTTGGATGGGCGTAGTCTTCACTGGGTAAAAAACTGGTTGGGTAGCTGAGCACAGAGAGTAGTGGTGAATGGAGTTAGATCCATTTGGTGACTGGTCACAAGTGGTGTTCCCCAGGGCTCCGTTTTGGGGCCAGTCTTGTTTAATATCTTTATCAATGATCTGGATGAGGGGATTGAGTGCACCCTCAGTAAGTTTGCAGATGACACTAAATTGGGTGGGAGTATTGATCTGCTGGAGGGTAGGATGGCCCTGCAGAGGGACCTGGACAGGCTGGACCGATGGGCCGAGGCCAACTGAATGAGGTTCAACAAGGCCATGTGCTGGGTCCTGCACTTCAGTCGCAACAACCTCATGCAACGCTACAGGCTTGGGGAGGAGTGGCTGGAAAGCTGCCTGGCAGAAAAGGACGTGGGGGTGTTGGTTGACAGCCGGCTGAACATGAGCCAGCAGTGTGCCCAGGTGGCCAAGAAGGCCAACAGCATCCTGGCTTGTATCAGGAATAGTGTGGCCAGCAGGAGCAGGGAGGTGATTGTGCCCCTGTACTCGGCGCTGGTGAGGCCGCACCCTGAATAATGTGTCCAGTTTTGGGCCCCTCAATACAAGAAAGACATTGAGGTGCTGGAGCGTGTTCAGAGAAGGGCAACGAAGCTGGTGAAGGGTCTGGAGCACAGGCCTTATGAGGAGCGGCTGAGGGAACTGGGGTTGTTTAGCCTGGAGAAGAGGAGGCTGAGGGGAGACCTTATCGCTCTCTAGAACTACCTGAAAGGAGGGTGTAGTGAGGTGGGTGTTGGGCTCTTCTCCCAAGTAGCTAGTGATAGGATGAGAGGAAATGGGCTCAAGCTGTGGCAGGGGAGGTTTAGTTTGGATATGAGGAAAAATTTCTTCACGGAAAGAGTAGTCAAGCATTGGAACAGGCTGCCCAGAGAGGTGGTGGAGTCACCATCCCTGAAAGTGTTCAAAAAATGGGTAGACGTGGCACTTTGTGACATGGTTTAGTGGACATGGTGGTGTTGGGTCGATGATTGGAGTGATGATCTTAGAGGCCCTTTCCAATCTTAATGATTCCTAGTTTTTACTTTCATTATAAATGATCCAGCCACCAAGCCAGGAAACATGAAATTGCTACTCTCCCCTTAATTGGCTTAGTGGTGGACTTGGTAATGTTAGGTTAGTGGTTGGACTGGATGATCTGAAAGGTCTTTTCCAACCTAAACGATTCTGTGATTCTATTTACTGTCTTACTGCAAAACTTAAGAGTTAGCTACACAGAACAGCAGACAACTGTGCAAAGATCCTTGAGCAAGTGGAAATCTGAGCCAGTAATTCCATGTGATATACTGAATAGCCCTGTGTGACTGGAAGCAGTCTAACCACTATTAAAAGGCAATTTGCCAGAGGCTGGGTCTGGACCCCTGACAATAGCAATGATTAAGCCTTTTGGTCATGTAGACATTGCATTACCCCAGCATACATGGGCTGTACAAGCACACCTTGAAGCTGTGCTGTAAATTTGGTCTTAGTCTATTACAGGCAAACTCCAAAGCCTACAGAAAGTCAGTGGATATAGCCTATATATCTGACCATCCTCTCCCACCTGCCCCAGGTGAAACATGCTATACATTATCCCTGTTACTCCTAATCTCATAATAATTATTATTATTATGTCTTTCAGAAGACAAAACTTAGATAATCTCAATGGTACAAAACCTACACAGGCTCAGTGCGACTAAAGGTTTGTACTCTCAGATCAGAATTACCTGTATGTGTTTCACAAGATGAAAAACAAACTTTCAATTTCCTGTCAGATTCAAAGGTATTTCAGGGAAGACTCCAAATTGCCTGAAATTTGCTCACTAAAAATTGAGGAACGTCGTCACCTTACAGTGAGCACAGTTAAATCCTGACAAAAAGTCATTTCTAAAAGCTTAGCAATTAGTGCATTTTGTTTGTAAGGAAGGCAGTTTTTGCACATGCATGAGCTTAGTGAGATTTACAAATTCTTTTTAAATGAGAAATGAAATTTCAAATCAGCAAAATAAATGCTGTAGAGAGTACTTGCTTCTTTTTCTTAGCAATCACAAAAGTGCACAAGTATTTCAAGCAGCTTGACATCTGTATTACATAAGCAGAGAGCAATTCAGCTGCTTGGAGAATACAAAAAACAACTTTGACCTTACACTGGAGTCATGCTTCAAAAGACTGATTATTCATATGAGGAAAATTGCTCAAAACAACTGCTTGAAAATATTCTCAGAAAGAAAATACATATATTGTTCCAAGGCAATAATATAATTATCATTTAACAAACTGGATCTTTTTTTATTATTAATCCTAAGGCTTTTTCTTTTTTCACAATACGTGTTTCATCTGCTAGTATTTGAAATATTTTATCTTTCAAAATGTTTCCCTTGTTTATTCAGCATATTTGTTAGCTTGCGTGAATGAAGTTCTTCAGGCAGACTGAGAGCTGCAAGCCATTGCTCTCTAGCTGCTAATGAAAGAGTTTCAAGCAATGTTGCCTCTTGTTATGTTAGGTCAGAAACCATGCAACTGTAGGGTTAAAGAGTGTTCTGTTGGTAGAAAATAGTATAAAAGTGTCCATAAGAAAAAAATCGTGATTCAACAAATTTTCAAAATATGCTTGATATAACGCTAAACAACATAAAATTCTGGATTTATTTTAAAGTAACATTTTCCCTCTGAAGGAGGAGGCCTAGTCATCTGGTTGAGGCACTGAGTTCAGGAAATCTGGGTTCAATTCACAACACTGCTACCGATTTCCTCCATGATGCTGGGTAGATAGCTCAGGCCCCATTCCTGAAAACACTTGTGCAAATCCTTAACTTCACTGCTGTGAGCAGTCTCAGGATTTCAACTGGTCAGATTGTAACCTAGTTAAATATTAAAGTCCGAGGCCAAGTCTCCTCAGCTCTCCTCTATTAATTGTGGATACCAGTTGTTCATTTTCTCCCACCCATTGCCATCTTGTCCCTTTAGCTAGCTAAGTCTGTGGATCCAGGACTGGGCTTGGGCTTCTCTAGATGAGCAAATTTAAGCTGTCTTAACCTTACCAATGTACTTGAAGCAGCACACCTCCTGAAGTGGGTTTGGTTGTTACAACACAATACAAATGAAGTGGGGTGCGGCCTTCCCCCCATTCTCTGAAACTAACTGTGGTGAAAAGCCACATAACCCCAACCACGTGTTTCCAGATAGATCTTTCAGGGACTTTCAGTAAGTGTTTGTGCAGCTCCTAGCACAGCAGAACATGGACTGTCAGCATGGGTCTCTGTGCGCTAACACAAATAAATGCTGGTTTTGGCTGTAATCGGTATATTAATAAAAACAAGCTTCTTTTTCTTGTACGTCTGCTGATACAAATACCTTGGCACAAAGGTAAATGTGGAAGCAAAAGGTCAGTTTTTCCATTTTACGTCCAAGCCATCAGACCTACTGTAACCATTGACATATACGTGCTGAGTTTCTTGCATCTGTTTTCATCTAGATTATTTTATGTAATATTATGTATATACATAAAAATGCTGCATTCCCTGTTTTTTTCAGAGTGCTACTTCAGTAGCAGAATCCAGCTCCACAATTTGAGAGTTGCAAGACCCAAGGACTGAACATCTCCATGTGGAGGACCTGTCAACAGGCAGAATACTTGAGGCCAGGGAATGAACGAACGATAATACTCCTCAAGTCCATATTTGTCTTAACTGTTCTGGCCTGCGTCAGAGAACCCCATAAATCAGTTGAAAACAATTTCTGTGATATTTTCTGATAAAAAGAAACAATAAAACCTGTCTATTACTTTGCTCTTCATCTTACAGTCTTTTTAGTAGTTTTTCTACTTTCACAACTTCAGCATAATTCCTGGTTTTGCTGTTTTGCATGTGCCTGCTGAGCTCCTGGGATACAGAGAGGACCATCTTGGTTTTTTTAGAGGGCAGTTCCCATGAACCTGCTGCATCATCAATCTAAGCTTCAGTCCAGAAGCAAATCCTGTAACCTGGGTTACAGGATCTGGTTCATGCCCAAGCATCAGGGTTTATTTTTTCTTCGAATCCTCCTTAATGGTACTATACAGTGGTCATAATTCCTTCCTAGCAGTATTGTTTTTACATAGTTTATTAACCAAGTCAAACTAAAAAGTTGCCCTGTATTCCACATGAGAGGTTTCTGGAGTTTTTACCATTCCTTGTGAAGGAAGCCAGAGATTTCAGTTGAAACAGAGTAAAAAAAGAAAAGAAAAAAAGATCAGATATTTTTCTCCAAGCTAGCTGTAATTCACCTCAGTGCAAGTATTTCAAACAAGCATTTTTCCTCAGGCTCCAGTGATCTGGTCACGTAGCTCTGGACAGTGACATGCCATTCTCTCACAGATTAAACTGATTTTAAAAGGTAATTCACTTGGTGTTTTTGATGAGTATCCTAATTTTATTGCTAACAGAATCACAGTTCAGTGGGCTTCTTCTTGTCAAAGCTTGAGCTAGTCTTTCTCTACCTTACATTTTTCAAATACTTTTTAAACCCAGGGAAGGAATTTCACACCACCAATCAAAATAAGCCAGTCAGCAGAATTGTTTCAATTTCCAGCTCTTAATAAATCACACAGAGTTAAATCAGATTCATGAATTCCGGAGTAGTTATGCATTTATGTTCTCAATTTCCATAACAGAAGTTGCAACCCAATGGGAAAATCTGAACTCTCTAATAGCCACCTGCTGAATTTCATTTCAGGCAGAACTCATTTGTTTATGTCTGCTAGTCTCTCAGTGGAAAAAGTTAGCCTTAATACAATATTAACATAAGCTTATTCCCTCATTCACTCCCTGTTGTTTTGAGCTAAACAAACAAACAAAAAGTTAATTTTCCCCCTCTATATTTAACACTGGTCTCTATTTATTACACAGTATATCTCCCTATTAACAGAGGTCAAGCAAGGGCCATAAAAAATATCACACCTATTGACTTATGAAAGCAAAGTGTAGGACAGTAAATCTTGAAAACTTCTCTCCATCAAGTGACACACAGTGTCACCTTGTACGTAAGATGCGTAGCATGATCACTTGCTTGTGATTTCCCCATTTTGTATTAGCCCTGCTTCTCATTAACTTGGTTATTTAACTCGTGTATTTTGACGAGCACTGCTCCTCTTCTCTGAAGGCTGACACTGCTAGGCATTTTTCCCCAGAGCCAAAAGGAAGGCTGCTCCAGGAACTCTTTGCCAGGGATGCTGAAAGTGAAGCAATGGAGTCCCACCCTTCCCCTGTGCTGAGTAGGGGGCTGAGGAATCCAGATTGATTCATTCCACAGCTGAGGTCTCCAAGTTCACAACGTAATGTGCTGCAGTCATGTCCCTAAACTGGCTTCCTATCAGACTTTAAAATGAAACATTATGCTTTTTCTCTTCAATACTAACTCTGCCAGAAAGGAGTTTTTCATTTTAAAAACAAAAGTGTGTGTGTGGGTAGAAATACTGGAAAAAAATAACATCTGTGACCTGATACCTGTGTGTCAGGAATGATTAGTGTCACTGAGGGTGCATAAACATATGTAGCAATTAATTCAGCTCCTTCCTGGTAACAAGCATCACATTTTCTTTTTCTTCTGTTGATTACAAATGTTGCGTGATTACTTTCAATCCAAAAGCAATAAATTTGTACTGACTGCTTAATCTGATCTGTAAACTGAGCTTTTTGGTTTCATCAGTCACTGATTTATTGCATTTCTGAGAGAAAACAGCCAATGTTTGATACTGCTGGGTTTTAATGTACTACATCTTTTTCAATTCTTACTTTTACTATGTTTCTGTTTACTTAAATTCCTTCTGCAGACAAATTAAAACCAGTAATGATCGTCTTTGAAGTTCCAAATCCATTTCTTCAAAATTTCTCTCTTCTCCCCCCCCCCCACCCCAGGTTTTCCACTTGCGATATATATATAGTACCAAAGACATTTCAGATCGTACAGTATTAGTTGATCTCAGAATGTGTTTAAACTCTCTCTGTGCAGTTCTTATATCAGCCAAATTCAACATTTTACTCTGCCAGAAAATGCCAGGTGGTAACAGAGAATAATTTTAGGTACTTTCTTAACTGTACACCAAATGATGATAACACAAATGATAATATCAAACAAGTATCAACTTGTCTCTAACCCCTGCTTCCACATGCTATAGATGCAAAAGGCCATTCATACAAAGTGCTTGCCATATATTGTGCAGTATAGAATAGACATTC
Source organism: Pelecanus crispus (assembly GCF_030463565.1). Taxonomy (NCBI): domain Eukaryota; kingdom Metazoa; phylum Chordata; class Aves; order Pelecaniformes; family Pelecanidae; genus Pelecanus; species Pelecanus crispus. The sequence continues at coordinate 119,991,197 of NC_134643.1, forward strand.
CTGCAAAAACTGGTCCCTGGAGTATCCAGGAAGCACCCTGCTTGAAATTCCCCAATGACAATGTAAAAGGCAATGGAAAAAATCTATTATTAATGTTTTGTGGTTATGATTTAAAGTGAACCATGTCAGGAACTTCACAGTTTTCTCTCACTCGGTGGCCTTAACAGAGCCTCTTTGTTCTCATGTAGGCTATATTCTCAACTGTGCTCTCCTGCATTTCAGATACTAAAACACAATGACTACATTAGATCACAGTACTGGGAAATGCCCTCCTTGGCTGATTTGCCAGAGCTGGCCATGAAAGTGGTGTAAAGATCACTATGGAGAATTGAAAACTGTGCTGACAATGTTTTAATCATATCTGATGGCTGATTTCTCATCTAGTGCACACTACATTAGCATCGTTAGTCAATGAAGTTATGTTAGTTTTGGTCAGCTCAGCATATGGTCCAGTATTTCACTCCACATATGTCTCTGGCTTAAGGCACAGTTTCTGTGAAGGAAATAAAAGCAGTGAGTGAGCTTTAAAGGGAGTGTGCCGTGCCATATATAAATATTGCAGTTAAGGGCTGTATCTTTATTTAAGGTTTACCTGGCTAAGGGGGTGTTTGTAAATTACTTAGCTGTGAAACATCACAGAAAGCCATTAAAAACAAACTGTCCTGGTTTTGGCTGGGATAGAGTTAATTTTCTTCCTAGTAGCTGGTATAGTGCTGTGTTTTGGATTTAGCATGAGAATAATGTTGATAACACACTGATGTTTTAGTTGTTGCTAAGTACTGCTTACACTAAATCGAAGACTTTTCAGCTTCTCATGCTCTGCCAACTGAGAAGGCTGGAGATGCACAAGAAGCTGGGAGGGGTCACAGCCAGGACAGCTGACCCAAACTGGCCAAAGGGATATTCCATACCACATGACATCATGCTCAGTATAGAAACTGGGGGAAAGCTGGCTGGGGACCCACTGCCCAGGGACTGGCTGGGCATCGGTCAGAGGGTGGTGAACAATTGCATTGTGCATCACTTCCTTTGTATATTCTATTATTATTATTATTATTATTATTATTATTATTATTACTACATTGTATTTTATTTCAATTGTTAAATTGTTCTTATCTCAACCCATGAGTTTTCTCACTTTTACTCTTCCGATTTTCTCACCCATCCCAGCGGCGGAGGGGAGAGTGAGCGAGCAGCTGCGTGGTGCTCAGCGGCTGGGGTTAAACCATGACACAAACCCATGAAAGCAATTATCTAAAAATAAAGAAAAAACAAATTCTTCCTCCCTTCACCCTCCAATAAAAGGAGGGGTTGGAGCTTTCTACTTCTTGTGGAAATGGATAAAACATAGGTACCTTCTTTCTTAATTTCCCCTGCACATTTCTGGTTCCTGACATTTTCTTTCCCTCAGCAAAATGAGTCCTTAAATTATGACCTCTCCATAATGCATTACATGTCTTAAGAAAGAATACCAGTGTACTTCAGAAACTATATTGGAATAAAGTTGTCCAAATTGCAATGTCAGAGTGGTTTGCTTATAGTTTGAATATGAGAGTGATCCATTCCAAATGCTCCAGAGAAATATTTCATTGTTCAGCCCCCTCTTCCTTCCCCCTCAGCTCCTCCTCCAGGCTTCCTCAGGTTATTTCCAGTTTGCTTTTAATGGAAATTCCTTCTGACCCTGGTCTGGTGCTTGATGAATTCAACCTTTTGCATGTATCAATCATACTAGCCTTTAATCCAGCATATGGAGGGCTGGGGAGAACAGAAAGAAACAAATGTATGGAGATCAGTAGAATCACAACAGTGTGATCAAAATCCACCCCCAAATGGGAGTAATTAAACACTTCTGACTCTGGTAACTGAGAGGCTTTTTAATATCTTCCTGCTTCTTACCTGAGTTTGAGCCAATGTTCAGGATCTTCTAGACTCATCAAATTATGGGTTATAGTTCTGCTTCCAAAGTCTGCCTGGCAATTTCTCCTCAGTGCTCGTGTAGTCAAGGTCTCATAGGTATTAAAGGCCTCTGGCTGATCTCTTCTTCAGTATGCATAGTTTGCATTCCTGGCTGCATAAGAAGTCCTCATATCCAATCTCCGTCATAGCCAAATAACGTGCCCAGACAGCCAGCCATCAGCACCATCTTGTGGTGCTGGCATCACCAAACCTTTTAGTGCTGTCACGGCACAAAAGCTGGAAGATGAGTCCTTGAAAAATCAAACAGGCAACATCTAAAAATCACAGTCTGAATTTGAAACTGACCTTGACCTACAGCCCTATTAATGCTATGTTCCAAGGTTTCTTTACATAAAAACTGATATATTTCAAAACAATACAAGGTTAATTATAACAATAAAAAAATACAGTTGGCATTTTTCCCTCATAGTCAACTGAGCCCTCATTCCATTTATTTCTGCTATCACACATTTATCTTTTATTTTTGCATAATCCTGCTACACAGTTCAGAGGATGCATGTGCTACTTGCCATTGGTTTGCATTTAGAAGTCAAAAGCATTGGCCTCATGTCAGCCTAAGGATGGGATCTGTGAAGTCTTCAATAGGATCAAGCGTTCTGTGGGATATGTGTCCTCTAAGCTTAACGGTTTAGTCAGTAAAAAATATTATGGCATTTATGATGTTTATTCCAATCTTACAGATCATCCTCAGGGCATGGAATGGTGAAAATGAAGTAGCAAAAAGAAATAATTTGCACCCATGTTCATAAGAGGTTTTGTGATACCTTTTCCACAATTCCATAGTGATAGCTCCTTTTAGAGGGAGTGGACTTAGTGGAAAACATATACCAGTACACCACCAGAATCAGACAGCAATTTCAGGAGTGGGATTTAACACATTGTGTCAAAATCCCTATTCAATTTATATTATAAATTGTACATAGCAGTTCCACCACAGTTGTTTCTCCCAGCTCAGTGTATTCCTGCAAAATATGATCCAGTAATATGTGGTTTTCATCCACGTATTGCAGGTGCTAAGGAGGAAGCCTCTCTCCTCTGATATCCCAGCAAGACAGCATGTACCACCTACAGATGATTATTCCTTCTTTCTCCCAAAATACATTTAGGAAACTTCCAAGATCCCAACAACTTGGAATTGAACACTGAATCAGTAGAAACTGTGTAGCACCTCTGCTGATTTCAGCTAAAGTGCAACGTCTTACAAAACTCCAGATTGCTGCAGGGAGCACAGACCAGCATCATCTGGTTCAGAAGAGCTTAAGATGCCATGGCCAAAGAAAAGATACTTTTTCACAAGATAATAGCAATCCTTTTCCTCAAACTATTCAGTATGCCATATGGCAGCTTTGCATGACTCATCTTCATTACTTCAGTAACTATTCTTATCAATTGAGAAGGGGGCAAGATTTTATGGAGGATTTCTCTACTTAGAGCCATTTGCAAAGAAGCAAAATTTTCTTCTTCTCTGGACCAACAGTTCACCTGATCAACTAATTTCCTCACTCTTGCACTTGCTTTACTCTATCATAAGGAGAAAATAAATATTGAGAAAAGAAAAATACCCTTCAAGTTGATGACTGAGGCAAACTCCTAACTCCCACTTTCAGGAGATGTAACTCATGAAACTGCTAGACTTATTGTTAAAATGGAGGACCTCTATTTTCCTCCTCTTCACCTGCTCATAATTATTTTCTTCTCTAAAAGGAAGGGGGAAAGGATTTTTTTCCAAAGCAAGTGAAGTTGAATAGGAAAAATAACTGGAGTAACTGTAGCAGTATTCTTCAGTAATAACTTTACCATGTCCCCCACCCTCCTGGGAACACAATATTATAGAATATATATTACTTTATTCCAGAATAATTAGTATGCTTTCAAAGCAAAATAATTCTTCTTGGGACAAATAAGGGAGAGGGCAAGCCACTTTTATTCTGGGTTAGAATTCCCCAGCAGCTGTTTCATGCCACTCAACAGAGAAAAGAAGCCTGGACAAAAATATGCTTTTCTGGGATTCAGAATGAACAAAGTCTTATCGTTAAAGAAGCTGGATAAGAAACAGTTAAAAATGAAAAGAAAAAAACCACCCAACCTCCAAATAAATCATACATTGCCCTTATACAAAGACTTCTTATCAACATAGCCCAGCACCAGCTGTTGCCCAAAATAAGTGCTATTCCTTTATCAATAATCCCAAACAGTAAGACCAACTCAAAACCCCTTTGGAAAAGAAACACATGTATTATGTAAGGCTCAGATAACATACCAGTGCTTAATTTAAGCCAATGCAAGTTTTTGAACTGTGCACAAAACTGGAGAAGCTACCAAAATACGCACTTTCTGTTAGTTTTGAACTGAATCCATTACAACTGATGTTACTGCAAGATATTGTTTAATTTTAGTTAAAATTATGAACAAAAAATTTAGTAAACAGAATGATATTAACAAAAACTTTGTGAAAAGTTTTGAGGAAAATTTATTCTCCCCCTTTTTTTTCCCCACTAAAAGTTGCAGTCAAAAAAAACCCCAACTTAGAAATGCATGAGAAAGACTTCTGTGAAAAGCTTTGATTAACTTTATCAAGGGAGTAAAGTTTGCAGATATATTGTAAGAAATCTAGTTTCTGTGCAAGAGTATGACTTGAAGGAAATGGTTCCTCAGATGTATTTTCTCACTATTCTTGATTCATAGGTAACTTTGAAACTCAAAACTGGTTTCAGTTTTATCCCACTGTAGAGACTAATTTTCATGGTCTCTCACAGGAATACATTATTAACTACAGGTTAAATTTTAAGGAGCAGTAAAACAATCTCTCTCATGACAGTCTGTCCTCTTCAGGAGTAAGGAATCTGCACAGACACTGAGATGTTAAGAGAAACACCATAATTAATCACTGGGGACAGGGTACTAATCAGATTACATTGTCTCATCCCATTTTCTGATCACAAGAAATTGTGATGGAAAGAAAAACAGGTCACATGTTCTAATTCTTACACACAGAAGTTGCTGTGGAAGGCACTGAAAAAGGACAAAACATTATGAGATACAAAATAATCTAGAATTAAAAGGTTGATGTGAAGTGTAAGAAATGTATAGAGAATATATAGTGGAAACACCTTAAGCATTTTATTCCCAGCACTCTCCTCCTCTTTGGATGGAAAAAGGTGGTGGTTGTGGCAGGGGTGATGGTGGTGGTGAGAGGGAAGGAAATGAAAAATGGAAGAACCTTCTAGGGCAGAATTTATTAATTAAATGTTCAAATAGCCTATCTATTTTAACCATTAGTAAGTTATGTTTGAGAGATGATATTTTTCCTATTGACTATCTTGAGTTTTCTTAGGAAATACATGGATTTACTACGAGTTGCATATTGTTTTGTGAAAACTGCAATTTTAATCAAATATGTCTTCCTTCAAATATATTATTTAATAAAATATCTCAGCTATCTGTAACTCCAAGACTGTTGAGTTCCACACTGCAAATGTGATGAGTACCTTTATTTCCTCCCCAACTTTTAAAGCCTGCTTTCTTAGCATAGCATTCAATGGACATTGCACTAGGCTAACACAGCCAGCCACTTGATAATAACCTTACCACTTGATGTGCCAACAATTCATACAGTCTGAAGCTTTTTTTTTTTTTTTTTTTTCTGTGTACTTAAAACAAAGCCATGCCAAAAAGGAAGTAAGGAAACTGAAGCTGTGCGTGTGGATCAGTATTTCAGACTGCCTCACATGTAGGATTTGAAACACGTTATAAAGCAAGTCATCCCAGCTGTTCTTACTGAGTTGGCTCCATGTGGCCTGAAGTTAACTCTCTTGTCCCCCCTACCAAAGGTTCAGTATATTTGGGAAGGTATTAGAAGAATACTCATGAGGAACAGTTTATTCTCTACACGACAAAATAAATACAAACCATGTTGTAGGAAAAATGTAGTTCCCACAGCAAGAATTTTGGCTTTAGCGTGCTACCTGGAACAGATCCTCCTTACCTGAAGAATCAGCTCTGTGCAAAGTTGTCCCTGTGGCTAGGCTGTGCCATAAAAAGACAAGTTTCTCACAGCTCAAGCTTGAAGAGATAGCTATATGAAGAAGGTATGTAGATATTTACAGCCAGTATCTTACAGCTTTTCAAGTGCTTGTCTGACAGTGTGATCATGGTAAGAATCATATCCTTCATCCAGAAAAAAGGCGTCTAAAGGAAGGAAAACTTATATTAAAACAATAGCATCCTGTTGCATGAATGGGTGTGGGGGAGAGAAAGGACTTGAAAGAGTTCTGCTGAACCAAGTCGTGGTGTGTACACAAAATGGTAATGTAAAGCTCACATGCAGGGTATCAAAGGAAGCGTCTACTTTCTTCCTTCTGTTACAGGGTTTTGCAGATGAACAGTTCTGGCCTAAAATCAAACCAGTGCTTTATAAATTGTACATCACAGGTTTGCAGAGTTACACAAGCTCATCAACTAGCTGTAGCTAGGAGCCTTAAGAAAGCCATGAAAAAAGCAGCTTTGTATCACTTCTTGTGTCTGATGTAACTGAGTTACCACTCACGGCACCTAAGATGCCTTCATGATGGGATGAACTGCCCTTCAGCTTTGATTAGCTGCCTGCCTTTCAAAAGCTTTAAGTTAGGCAGTGAACCCAATTGCGAGTGAATTTACAGAAGCCCCTGCTGAGAGTAGCATCTGCACTTCTGATACTGTTTCAGATCTAATGAAAAGGTTACAGGAGTGAATGTTCCTTCTAATGTTATGTTCCCAGTGGAGATTATTCACTAGCTGTTTTCTCAGGTCTCAGCTATTTGTTACTGCACAGAAGAGGGCCGTCATTTCTGGAGGTGTCATTCATTACCCACTGTTCATTTGAACAAGCCAGAAATATTTCTGTTCTCTGCCATTGTGCCTGGAAGTGTCATTAACCAACACATCACCAAATGAGTCAGCTCATGTGGCCATACCACAGTGGTGTTCCTGGAAGCACTGTTCTCATTCTCACTTCTCTGGGCGATCACAGATGGCAGCAAAGCCAACCATTACTTAAAAAGATCACCAGCAGTAAAACCACAAATTTGCTCCTGGCTACAGTTTTCCAAAACCTGCGCAGACTGCCTGAAAACAAAATTCACATAACCTCTCTTCCCCTTCCATGACTTTTTCCCAATGTGGTCCCATGGTTTTGTGATCTTTGGTGCAGTACACAGCATGGCAATGGCTCACATCCCATAGTTTCAGGAAGAGTTAGATTTGCTCAGTTTTGACAGTTTCAGTGTATCCCATGATGGTAATACTATACTGAAATATCCTCAGATAGTTAGCTTTAAATATTATGGTACAGGATTACATAGTAAGTGATATTCTTCTAATTTTATTATTCCATAGTTAAGCATATAATGCCAGAGGTAGTAGTTTAGTAAGCACAAAATAATTCATTGCTGCAGCAATGAAATCAGATGCAACTACTTTGGAAAACTCACAAACAAAACTGGCCCACCTGTCTTCACTGCATCAGATGTAATTCTTTAATGATGTTATAATGCTTTTGCACCATTCAATATCTTCATTTATTTTCACAACTACTATCCTCTCAGCAGTCCTTTGTAGTAAATACATATGCACATATAAATACACACTGGATGAACATGAGGACATTTTGACTAAAATATCCAAGACAACAAGCACAATTTTGACTTTGTTGCTTGGTCTAGTACAGGAGGGCAAAGACATGCTGAAACAGAGGAAATACTCATTTTGAAAAGGGTGTCAAAGATACTTATAACAGGAAGGCCACTACTTGCTGAAGATGATTTAGTCCAAGCTACACTGATTTTCTTGGTAGAGTTGTATAATGTTTTCTAGACATAAGACAAGCAGATGAGGGATTAAAAAAAAAATTTTGCTGGAGAAATTGTCAAAGGCCTCTCCACCACCAGCATACCTCTCAGATCTAGTAGCATGCACAGTCACTTTAAATGGAGCCTACAAAACCGTCTTGAGAAGACACTTGTATTTAAGCCTGGTTAATTATAATACCTGATGACATCATAGCCAAATTTCAAACATTTGCTCCATAGGGTGGTTTTATTACAGCTGGTATAGGTTGACTATAAGTGATTTTCTTTTCCTTGTAGGTGACGAAAATTAAACTTTAAATGTGGTCAGTGTCTTAAACTCTTCCTGTCAAATTAACACTGATTGGTTTGAAGAAGCCCTCTCCATGCTGTAGCCAGCATCCTTTGTCAGTCAGAAACCCTGATTTCTCTGGTGGTTGCTGCAGCGAGTTCCTGTGCTGAAATGCTTGGGATGAAGGGAGGAGCTGCACAGCTGCTACTTTGCTGTATAAGTCCAGAAACCCCAGAGCCCATGTGGTGGCATGAAGGAGGGTGAGAAGGGTTTTTTTTTTTTTTTGGGGGGGGGGGGGGGGGGGTGTGCAGACAGTGTGAGCAGGAGCTTCCTTTAGGGACAGCTATAAATATACATCTCAGCGTACTGGCTCCATAGCTGGTCCTCTCCAGATGGACTCTTGGTATGTGCAATTTGCTTTTGACATTTCCGGGCTGACAGTAACTATTATGATTCTGCACACATACACAGCCTCTCTCCCTCCCTTCTGAAGGAGAGGTAAGGCTTTAGCGTTCTCTGTGGTTACGTCTAGACAGGCCAACTTGTTTAGCCTTATGTTTTTTCCTGTGACATAAAGACTCATAACTTCTTTTTCTTTAAAGGAAGCCCTGGAAAAGAAGAAGAATAAGAGGAAGAAGAAGAAGAAGAAGAAGAAGAAGAAGAAGAAGAAGAAGAAGAAGAGTAGCCCATGCCCTAAGACCCCTGATTTTCTAGTTTCTCAGTAATGCAACAACTGTATTCCAAAAGCTATTCTGTACTATGTCACATGTCACTACCTACCTGCTAATAAATGTATCTTTATGTAGAAACTTTATGTCACCATGTTGTTTAAAGTTAGATTTGGCTAAAAAGGGCTAGATTATAGATCCTTGATAGCTTTGAGAAGTTGTTATTAGTTTCTCTATTTTTCTTCTTTATCCTAAAACAGGGATAAAAACCTCTTGTGTTCTCTCATCTTTGGCTTGCAGGGCACCTCTAAGAAGGTTTCTGCTTATGCTTTCTGAGCAAGTGTAAAGCATTTGCTTTCACAGTTCCTAGTAACAGCCTACACACTTCTGTTTCCATGCAGTCAGAGGACTTCTTGATGAATTATTATGCTGCTGCTTTTGATAATAATTTCTACCTCACATGATATTCCATATTAATGAATGAAGAAAGGTGTCGAAAGGCATCTAACTTACATAAGCATTTTCAAGAGTGAATTCTACCACTTCAAGCAGTCAGACTCTAGAGATCTGGCCTTAGGGGCAAGTTTCTATGAAGTTAATACATCTCTTTTGCCATACATAAATTAATTTCTGCCACCCAGCGTCACGATCCAAACTGGGCTGCCCAGGGAGGATCGTGGCGATTCTGTGATTCCCTTGGGCCAAATTAAGGTGAAATGATGCCTGATGATTGAGTAAGAACTTTACTGATGATAGAAACAACCTGAATTTGGCAAGCGTAACAGCAGGCAACCTGAATTAGGAAAGCATAACAGTAGGCAACGTGGGTTCTAATTGAAATACTTATAAGAAGAAAGGGAAAAGAGGAAAAGGAGGGGGGAGCAGGGGAGGGAGGGGGAGAGAGAGTTACCACATAGAATCATAGAATCATAGAATTGTTTAGGTTGGAAAAGACCTTTAAGATCATCCAGTCCAACCATTAACCTACACTACCAAGTCCACACTAAACCTATTAAGGATAGACTAGTCTAAACCATGTCCTGAAGTGCCACATCTACCCTTTTTTTGAACACTTCCAGGGATGGTGACTCCACCACCTCTCTGGGCAAACTCTACCTTTCCTTAGCACAAACACCTTTCCTTCTTAATATCTTACCCTGCTTTCAAACTTAATATTAATATTAACTTAATATTAACTGTGTAGAACCATAAAAAGGAATATGAGTCAAATAGCAAGCAGGTTATTTGGAGGCTGCTGCTAATATAAAACCTACAGTATCTGCTGCCTATTGGCTTGTTGCTGAATTTTATCTTGGACTGGTGAATTGTTTTCTTTTTCCCTTCTCATAACTATATTACAACAGAGAGTCACCACCCTTGGATTCCACGATGACAATGATAGATGAGGTGATCTTCTGGTGGTGGGCGCGCACCTGGCTTTCTCAGTCATGTCTTTTATAAGCTAATCTCCGCCTCTCAATTGCGTCAAGTCCATCCCCTCGATGACTTATATGGTTTTCAGAGAGTTCTCAATCTTCTGCATAGGCATCATTGTCGAGGTTGGTTGTGAGGGGTCTTTTGGGTGGTCATGAGCCCCTTCCTCAAATGAACTCTGTATGACCTCTGGACATATATGGTGAGTTGTAAGACACATTAGAAATATGGAACTGCACATCCTCTGACACACCTCCCCGCACTCTGTGCCAACTGACTTCTCTCTTGTGGTTTGATGTCACTATGCAGATCTTAACTTGTTTCACCATGATGTTTGAGACACCAACCAATTGCCACAATGACATCAACCAACCACCACAATGTTTGAGACATCAACATACCTTAACTTTTTCAGTCTCTCACACCCAGCTCAGTGCTCAGGACTGCCTATTTTAGTCTAAGTAGGCATGCCCTTAGCCATAAATGATTTCAGGCTACCCTACAGCTTTTTAAATTGGGCATCCAAAAATGGAGATAAGTGAAAAGTAAAATATCCACCGAACAAACACAAATTTCAGAAGCATCACTGTGGTGCACTGACACAGTGTTCATCATCCTTATATCAACCATCAGCTGTGAGTTGGTGTATTGACTCATTCTCTCTTGGGTGGTGTTTCTTTTCTGTAGGAAAAGCAGAGCTAACCCTTGATTTCAAGTTGCTTTTCAAATGGAATAGATGGTCCTACAGAACAGACTGCAGAATCAGTGAACAAGATTGATTCTTGTGAATCTGTAAAACCTACTGCTTGAAAAATATACAAACCAAATACTTTTCCTCTCTCATTTTAAAGGGAATTTTTTCTCCTGGCAATAACACACACCTTTCCTTCTTATATCTTACCCTGCTTTCAAACTTAATATTAACTGTGTAGAACCATAAAAAGGAATATGAGTCAAATAGCAAGCAGGTTATTTGGAGGCTGCTGCTAATATAAAACCTACAGTATCTGCTGCCTATTGGCTTGTTGCTGAATTTTATCTTGGACTGGTGAATTGTTTTCTTTTTCCCTTCTCATAACTATATTACAACAGCATTAAATGTGCTCTCTGTCTCAGCTGAAATTGTATGGGATACACAACTTGCACAGAGGCCTTACTTCACCCTCACCAGCTTGCTCCTTGGTTACGAAAATGTAGCTGGAACATACTGCATTTTAGGTAATACCAAGCTTTTCTTGTTCCAGGTTGGACCTTGAAGCCTACTAATGTTTAACTTCCTACTGCTGAGCAGTATGACTTTGTGCTAAATAAATTTGTTATTGCCATGCATAGAGTAAGAAAAAGTGAGAACAGGAAAGTGTAAGAACACAGGCTGAATTATGATAAGATGTATTATTTTGTAAAAGATTTGTATTTGATGATGCACAGAGATCATTGCTCCATTCTGGTCTTCAGCCTCAGAAAGAAGGCTGAGTTATGAGGAAAACAACTTCTGGCAGGAAATGGATGTGACAACTGAAAGAGATCCAAATGACAGATAATAATTTAGGCAGGTCACCCATGAAACCTGGGAGGTGTTGGGCAGGCCTTTGGCATACAAAAATGTGCAAAGAGGTGAAAGAGTGCCTTTTTCTCAGCTCCAGTTTTAACTACAAATTGCAACAAAGGCAGGTACAGATTTTCCACACACCTTAGCAGGTATCTGTGGAGGCATCAACATAGGCAGAAAATGGCTATATTCTTGTCATAACCCCTGATGTAGTGGCCTAGGGACCTATAGTGAATGATTTCTTCTCCTTTGGAGTCAAAGTTACCTCTCTGCTCTGCTCTTCTAGAGCTTGGCTTTCCTGTGTCTTATGAAAGACAGATTATGATATCTCAAAGAAAGAACATGATTTAGCTTGGGAAAATAATTTGTAAGTCATTAGTAATAGCTAAGTCTGTACTGAATTGCAATATTGCCAGTCTGTTTTCATAAAAGGTACTAACATGTGAAAGTAAAAATACTAAATCTTACTCAGGAATCTACAGTTCAAGCAAAGAGCCAAGGAGTTGGATTTTCACCTAGACTTTTAACTGTCAGAGGTAGAAGAAGCAGCTGTAGAAGCACCATGATCATCCATGATTGCATCTTTATAAAGAGGGAAATCCAGGTAGCTGCTCTAGAAAGCCGAGGGTTGGGTGGGTTTTTCCCCCCATTTAAGTGTGGCACAACATTGATGGAATAGGAATTTATAGTCCTGAAACAGTTTACAGCTTCTAAATTGAGCCTCATGACTTTGCCTCAGCAAATGTCTGTCAGTGTCAGTATTTGTCTTACAAACTCTATTCCATTAATTTTTTCAGTGCAGAATATGAAAGCCCTATTATTGACATTTCAAGGCATGTTGCAGCAGCTTAGCAAAGATTGAAGAAACAGAGACTGAATAATGATAGAAGGAAAAGCTGGAGGGAATCCAAATGTACCTTTTACCTCCTCAGTTTGGTATAAAAATGATTAAGAGAGTGGAGGATTGCACAGTCAGACCTGTAGAAAATAATATGTAAGGTACCGATATCTTATGAAAGACCTGTTTTTGAATTACTTTCAAGTTTTCCCTTAATGAAGTCTGTGCATTGTTATTGCAAAGGGAAAGGTGGGGACAGCTTCATTTATGCTCTGCTGCTTTGTATATTCCTGGTTAACTCTTTCCTGAAATACAGGCTAGGTGCCAGAACTTTTCAGGGAGCATTATGTGAAACTTAATGTCTCATGAGTTTTAACATGGTGTGAATGGTTCCTAATTGACTTTCAAAGAGCAACTATCAAAGAATTTGTAAATAAACAAGCTTTGTGCATCACAGTGCACCCACTGTAGATAGTAGCATCTGCTATAACTGTGCTGAATGGGAGAAGCATGAATAGGCGAGCCCAGGGTGAAAGGAAAAACTGCTGTTTCATTCACACTAATACAAGATGGAAGGTGGAAATACAGTGCACGCACCATAGGCTGCTGTTTTGTCCCTTCTTCTTGCTCCTTCTGCCTCATCGTTCAGTGCCCTCATGGGATACTCTGGAGGAAAAGGGATTTTTGCTGGCTGCTAAACAGTTTGGATTGGCTCCCCGCCACTTCCTTCCCTGTCCCCCAAATTATCAATAGGGATGGCAAATAGCCAGAAGGGGACATATTCTCCCAGAAGATCTATTTGGAAGTTGTCAGGAGTGTCATGTCCTTTTTGGCCCAAGACCTCTGGTGGGAATGAATGTCCCCCTGATGCACTGCACCATGCCTCACCATGCCATGCTGCGGTGGAGCCTCTCTGGTGGGTGAGCGGGATGGGGAACCAGGCACAGCCAGAGCTCTGTGGGCAGCGCCAGGTTGGTCCAGAGCTGGGTGAGGAGGATAACAGTAGGAGTTACAGGTAGCTACAGGAGAACAAGCAAAACACTCCCAAACTACAATGCCTGATTGATTTCTATATATTCCTAGATCCTACAGTTGCTCAGTCTTTTACTCTTTTCCTTGTACAAGCACAGAACAAATAGCCCTGCTCTCTTCACTATTTTTCTTCCTTCCTTTGGGACAAATACAACAGAAGCACAGAAACAAACATTATGTTTAAAATGTGATGTTCATCAGATAGCTTTAGATTTATACAAGAGCTCATGTCCTGGGATAACCTAGTAAAGAAATCAGCAATTTTGCACATTTGCAGTTCACCAGGGATCAATTAAAGCACTATTACACACTTTACTGATGGTGCAAGATGAAAACGGCTAATATCTCCAAGGGAACTTCTTCTAAGACCCAAACTGAACTTAATGAGAAAAGTAATTTGACAAATACTGTTAGCTGTAAGATGCATTTAGCACTGGTAAAGAGCTGTATTTCTGACTGAACAAATTTATAAGTTAGAGCATCCCCCAGCCTGTATTGATGTAAATAAGACGGAGTGCAGTGGCTTTGACAAGGCTTGAGAGCACCGGATACATTGAGCAGGCCAACCTAATAGGATTCACATTAGCCTACGTTAAATGTTTGAAGAAAGCACTAGATGAACAGCCATAGTCTGGGTTGAGACACATTTTAAAGGGGGCTATGCTGTCTTTAAGATATATAAATACAGGATACCTTCTGCAAAATAAACAGTATATTCTGTGAATATATGTTGAATAGACATGAGAATTTGAAGTTTAAAGAAATGAATGCACAGGGGTGCAGACAGACTTGGCCTTACTTTGAAAGTATTCAAACATACAAGGGTATGATGACACCCAATATGAGAACTAGTCATATGCTGAATTTAAGGGACAGAAGTGTTTTGAAAAATCAAAGTAGATGTAAAAAGGAAAGGTCCTGTAGACAAGCCTTACATGAATACCCTTAGGAAGAATAACCAGCAGTAATAGTTCTGTACAGATTTAGTCACTCAGGGGTATGTTTGTCACCAGACTTTTATGCCTACTCTCCAACATGGATTTTAAATAATAACAATAGTGGGTACCAGAACCTTGGATGATTCTTCTTTGTTACCCCTTTCCTGGAAGGAGGTGAAGTTTTCTATCTACTGAGCTGCACTGTGACCTTCCTAATTTGCTCTAAAACCAACCATATTTAAATAATGGACCTGTAAATCTTTCCAAATGGGGCTACTGTTCAGACCTTTCTTTTCAAACCATTTTAGCCATACTCTAGATAATTTAGTTTTCAAAACTGTTGCATCTCCCATATACCTAGGTATGGATAAACCACCAACTTCAGTGCACCTGCAGAACCCTTCTCATTCCATCACAACAATCTTAGCTCAGGATGAGGTTTTTCCAAACAAAAATTAGCAGCAGAGAAAATTTGGCCATGTTCTTTCCTGTCCCATTTGGGACTACTCTTTCAGCTGTGTTACTAGCCAGGGCTACAGGTCTTTCAACAGCTATATTACAAGGTTTTGATTGTATAGCTAGTACTGTTTACACAAAAGTAAGAATAAGTGAAGGCAGTAAGATTAGGAAACAAGTGGATTAGAAAGACTGGACACTACAGATTATGGGAAAGAGAAGACTGAAGAAAAAGGAAGCTGATTTGGAGAAGGATAGTTAAAATTATAAGTAAAAGACCAATGTCAACGTAAATGGCTTTAATGGAAAATTGCAATAGCACTTGAGTAGGGAAGGGAGAAGTGCCTGAAGATGAAGACGCGGACAGCAAGGCTGTATGAATGTGAATGTATGGGCAGACCCAGTGACTTAATGACTCTTTGCTTTTTTTGTTGCTGATCTTCCTTAGCTTCTTCCCTGGAATTATATCCTGCATTTTTTCCCCCAGCATAAAAATTACAGCAAGTACACATTACAAACAAACTTTAAACTTCAGCTAGATTCAGAAAGTTTTCTGTCACTTTGTTTTGATTGGAAACCCACAATACAAACATCTTATTTGTATAAAGATGCCTCCCACCAAGGCCAGAACCGCAACATCCTTGTCAAGCATGAAAAGAGTGTATACAAATTTGTCTTTGGGTCCATGTCACACCACTGAGTGTGACACAGGCTCACTGTGGTGGCAGAGCAGTCTGAGAGCACACAACTGTTTACATCACTCTAATTAAGGCCAGGTTTGTTTTCAAAGAGCAGCAGAGGGTACGGAAGGAGTGCATCAATGTTGTCTTATTTTAAAATGTTGTTAAACATAAACTGGAAACCAAAGCTGTAGTAAATTCAAAGTGTGATTTACAAGAAAAATCAAGAAAAGTTATAAGCTAAACCACAAACAGAAAAAAGCAAACATTAAATGCTGAGTTTCTAATCATATAGCCTTGGACCCCCTGGCTATATACATACTGTCATTTATAGTGAGGCATAGAGCCATGAGCTCCAGTTGTCTGTTTACCACTCTGTCTAATATGGCTGTATCCATCCCATCTAGGAAAAGAGGACAACCTGAGATTCATGTGACCACCATTGTAAGGGAGACACTGCTTAAAACCATGGTTGCTTCCTGGCTTGCTCTGAGCTAGAGCGAGCTGACAGTGTGAAGGGAGGCATGAAATGTCAGGGTTTGAAGCTTGAGCATGAGCCTGAGCTGTGAACTAACAAGGGAAAAGTCTTTTGATCCCAATATTTTTACCCAAGTGTAAATCTGTTGTTTTCCACTGAGCTGTTTCTGAGACAGAGTTCACCATGCAGAGCAACTCCACCAGCCTGTCAGCCCAGCAGCAATCTGCTGCTCTTCCCTTGTAAAGGCTTGCAGAGGAGCAGTCACTAAACTGAGATCCTGTCAGGTCTGTCTGAATTCTCTCCTGTTTTGAAATCTATTCAGCACAAAAAGGTGGGTAGAAAGAGGGAGTAAGTGACAACTCTCTGATCCTACAGCAGCAGCTGCTGTGGCCTTGGCTCTGAGGTAGGCAGGAATCAAACTCTATGACTGTCTTAGAGATCTGTCAAGATCTTTCTTAAAGTGCTGTCAAGCTGTTTCATCTTTCAAAACAGGGAAGGTGAATTTTGCCCTTCTCCTTATGTCACCACCTCTTCAGTGCATTTGTAAATGCAGCCAAAGTAAGGAGCAGTTGATTGCACTGTAAGAGATTTTATGGGTACTTGTTTAGCACAACTGGTACAACCCTTACGTCTCTCCAATGCAAGCACAAGTAACTGAGATCCACACAGAAAAATAAAATAAAAATACCATATCATTTCTTACATTGTATGGGAAAATTTTTCATTTCTAAAGCAAAATAGGTATTTGGGCCATTCTGCCTCTAGAGCAAGGTCTGATTGCCACAAGCTCTAGTGCAAAGAGGGCTTCTGCCCAACCAACTACAAACCAGAGGCATTTATAGATTCAGAGGCCCTAAAAGAGCTGTTCCATCTGCACATTTAAAAGTTATAACCAAATTTCCCATTTTTTCTGGTTTTCTTTGTGCTTAAATACCTCCAGTTTCTCTCCCATCACAAGGATCTCATGCATTTACATGCCCAGCTTCAATGGCAGGCAGGACAAAGGGGTCTGTTATAAATGCAGGCCTAGCTAGAGGTTGTTTGCAGGCCTCACACCTATATTTCTTCCATAAATCCCAGTCAAATCTCTGTTCTAAGAGGCAATTGCTGAGTTGGCTGCTGGCCCTGGAAACCACAGTTTCAAATAAAATGCAAGAGAGGAGAAAAGAAAACTACTTTTCTTCTTAAGAACAACAAAACAAAACTAACAACTGCTGCAAAAAAAGGAAGGATTTTAGGTAATGGTAATAAAAATTAGTTCAAATTTAAACCAGAGCGAGAAAACCCTTCTGAAAAAAGGTTCCTACTTAAAGGTCAGTGGGGTAAGAGCCTCAAGTGGCATAAAGTGAGAGAACTCCCTGAAGCTAATGGATTCCTGATTGTTTATTCCAGAGGTGGATAAATGTATGTTTTCAGGAGATTCACCTCCATACATGTGAGCTGTAGTGAGGGGGGCAAGTCCTTAAACTGCAGCTTCCCCCTCACAGCCTCATGTTTTGATTGATTTAGCAGCCACCTGGGCTAACTGGCAGAAACAGAACGAGAAATGTTTAATTAACATCACAGGAAATGCTCCAAGTGTGCTTGGAAATAGTGGGGATAACATTAACACATCAGTAAATATTTCATAGATTTACAGTCCTTTCAATTTAGATTTTTATTGACTCGACACACAAGTGTATCCCTGTGCTGCCTTTAATCCATTTATAGCTGGTTATTTTTTTTCATCAAAGATATGGATAAAGGGTAACAGGAGACCACTAATGTCACGCCTGTAAGTATGAGATGCTCAGGGGTCCAGCAACCCACAGTTGCATCACCTCAGAGTATTTTGCAAGATGTTTGCTACCTAGGGCTGTAAAGAATCCCTGATATTCAGCCTCTATGCTGTGCAATGTAAATATGTCTGATGAATAGAAAAAAAGCAGCAAAGGAAGTGGAAGAATGTTTGAGTCCTCTTTTTTGTAGAAGAAGACAAAACCCACCACCCTGTTGGTAGAAGAAATTAGACTGTTGTACTGAATCATGAATCTGAATCACCAAGTCCATATCAAAGCAACATTCAAGACGGAAGAGACTGAGAAGTTTCTTTGTACCTGACGGCTTCTTTTAAAAGAGCATGACATTTTTCCAAATTCTGTTCAAGACATTTTCAACTATTCTGAATTAAAACAAAAACAAGACCCCCAAACCCAGGATTTTGACAAGAAAGAGGCAAGTCTTACAGTGCGAACAGCTCTTGCCTGGAAAGCCAGGTTTTTGTTAGCCTGTGTTTGCATCTAATTGTAAAAGCTCCAATGCTAGTCAGAAACATCAAATTTTCCATTCAATATTTGTTATGTGCCTAGCATAACATTTAGAAAAGCCTAATTACTCAATAACAGCAGTCAAAGAAAGAAAGGATGTGGCACTGTTACAGAAGACTGAAACATCGCTCATGGGGTATTAGATGAATATGGACTCCACAGCTATACTACATCATTTTAGGCCTGCAACGTGCTGAAATAGCTATCCAGTGCTCAATACTGATCAGAACAAATTCTGTAGAAGAAAATACATTTCTCTAGGTTAAGTCTGAAATGAATCTTAACTCTGTTCTTATCAGACTCTAATGCCTGCAGGAACAGCTATAGCTTGCTCTGAGGAAAACCACTTGGACACAACATACCAACACCTACTTTTATGATACCTTTTCCTGAGGAAAAGTTAAATCAGTTCACTTCATAAAGTCAGCTGAAAGGTACACAAATTACCATTGTGCATATGGAGTGCATGTGAAATGAAATATGAAATCAATCTTCCAGTGGAATGGAAAAACAGATATGGTAGAAGCTCTAGGAATAAAACACTGGAATTACTTTCTAACTGATGCAACAAACGGATGTGTCAGCCTTTCAAATATCCCATGTTTGGCCTCTGGAAAGGTTCCCTCAAAGATGATTTTTGTTTATGTTAAAGCTGGCCACAATAATAATAATACATTTCTTCAGAATATACAAGGTCAGGCTTTGCTACTGATTTGGAAACTCTGTGTTTAGAAATCAATTTGAATGTTTCATTAAGTGCTTCATGGAAGGAGCTGCTTCATAGAATTATAGAATTGTTTAGGTTGGAAAAAACCTTTAAGATCATCCAGTCCAACCATTAACCATGAAATGAGCGCTGGCATTTTAGCCACCAAGATGTAGAGATATGAGGAGTCACTGCCTAGATGTAGCAACCGTTGAGCGTTGAAGTGGCTCAGCAGCTGGATGCAGGCAGATTACATTCAGACTCTGACATGGAGCTGGCATTTCAGATTCACAGTTATGGTTATATCAGAAATCACGGCTGGCTGACTTCAGGCTGCATCAGCTGCAGAAGCAACGAAGTTGCTGTCGTACATACATTTGTATCTCTATTGGATAGGGCTTTTTATACCTCTTGATGCTTTTACTGGCTTTTGCTACTGTATGCTTCATCGTGGTGAATCAGTCTTACGTTTTTCTTAATTATTAAACAAGAAATTTTTTTGAGAGAGAGAGAGGGAGAACTGTGAGCTCTGACCCACCAGCCTAAGTGAGGAAGCTTTAAATACCTTTGTCAATGGACTCTAGTTCTGCTGCCAAGGTGGTGATCTTCTTTGCAAGGCACAAATAAAAACTCAAAGTGGGTAAATTCTCAGAGACCTAAAAGACTGAAGAAGCTGTTCCTTTTCCAGAAAGAGTAACAAAGATATCTTTATATGCACTGTTCAAACAACCAGAGCTGTGGGAAGAGGAGGGGGTGTACAAGCAGATCAAGAGATTCCAGCGGTTTGACTGAGCATTAGTTAGAGGAAGAAAGAAACTGCAGCCCTTGTGGGTGAGTTCAAAGCAGCAGCTGACAATGTCCAGGCTGTTCAAACAGGCTTGCAGTGCTTTAAGGGACTTTCTGAAATTCTGATGTTTGTTCTTTTTTGCACCTTAAAACTAAGATATCAAAGACAAAAAATAATAGGTAGGTTGGAAGCATTTTAAAGCTTAAAAAACAGTCCCTGAACTGTGGCGTTTTAGGTACCTACTTGTCCCCAAAGCACTTGGTGAAAGTCTTTAGAGAGCTTACTTGTGACATATGACGCTGGCTTTTCCTTGTTTCCAACTGCAAAAATGCACCATTGGGCCTAAAAAATATGTTAAGCACCTCCCTGATGTTATGTTTCTGTGGAAGGTTGCCCTGAAGGTTGTTACCTGATCATTAGTGGGAAGGAAATGGGCACCTGAATGTGACTTGAAGCAACCTCTGCACTAAGGTGCTGTTTGGCCTCTAACAACCTGTCCTGAATTATCATTCCAAGGAAAAGGAAAAAAGTCAGTATAAACATTTGTTAGGTGGGTGGCTCATTCGTTGTTTTGTTTCTTCTGTCCTTTTTAATCACATGAAACAGCCATAGCTGCAATCTTTTTGATAAGCATTAAATCAGATCTTTATCATGCTCCTTTAGATATCTCCATGCTAGAGATCTGGAAAGAAGCTTTAAAACTTTATCTCTGAGCTGTATGAAGGCCTTATTCATAGAAAGAAGACCTAATATATGGCATTAATTAGCCAGTAATCCACAGTTTGAAGCCAGCTAAATGCGTGTGCATATACAACATGACAGGCTGTTGTACAGAAGCTGATCCAACTATCAAGGAATTAAAGAGTTATTAGGAAGGCAAGTGTTGTTCAACACATTATTCTGTCTTGGTTTGAAAATGTTGGATATGCTGATTTAAAGCTCACATACAATGAGGTATACTTATAAATTTGTTTTCTGCAGTCAGTGAGTTAGCAAATAAGAAAACATGCATCTGGTAAAAATTTTTATCTCACAAGCAACAGTATTCTGAAGTGGACTGGAAGAGAAACTTTCATAACTGATTATACCATTTCTGTAAATACTGTGTGTCGTGGTTTAGCCCCAGCCAGCAACTAAGCACCACGCAGCCACTCGCTCACTCCCCCTGCCCTGGTGGGATGGGGGAGAGAATCGGAGGAGTAAGAGTGAGAAACACACCTGGGTTGAGATAAGAACAGTTTAATAGTTGAAATAAAGTAAAATAGTAATGATAAGAATAACACTATAACAATAATAATATACAAAGCAAGTGATGCACAATGCAATTGCTCACCACCCGCCGACCGATACCCAGACAGTTCCCAAGCAGCAATTGCTGCTCCCCAGCCAACCCCCCCCCCCCCCAGTTTCTATACTGAGCATGACATCATATGGTATGGAATAGCCCTTTGGTCAGTTTGGATCAACTATTCTGGCTGTGCCCCCTCCCAGTTTCTTGTGTACCTGGGCAGATCATGGGAAGCTGAAAAGTCCTTGACTAGCATAAGCAGTACTTAGCAACAACTAAACCATCAGTGTGTTATCAACATTCTTCTCATTCTAAATCCAAAACACAGCACTATGCCTGCTACTAGGAAGAAAATTAACTCTATCCCAGCTGAAACCAGGACACCATGGAAAATTTCAATGGATTTTTTTCAGAAAAAATTGTGGAATTTCGCCCCTTATTTAGTAAAAAGTTATTTCAGTAAGAAATATCAAGAAACTTTTGAATGAAATGTTCGTGAAATAGTAAATCCATCCAATGGATTAATGAGAGCGCATGTGTCTCTGTGTGTGTGTGTCTGTATGTGCATAAAGGCTTGTTCTGAACAGGGGTATGGGGCTCAGTTTCAGGGTAATATGTTTTCATTTTTCAGAGTGTGAAAACAATGAAATAAACACCTTTTGCAATGTAAGCAAACACTATGGATTTTGTTCCAACTTTGCATGTGTTACATATTTTAGCACTTTGTCCTGAAATATGCCACATGTTTAGGAATACATAGAAAAACTACAAATAAAAATCTGAATATTTCTAATATTAAGTAGGCCTGAAGTTTACAATTTCTATCTGCTAACCAGTAACAATTTTCACAGTTATAACTTTTCAATAATAACATATTTTTTCTAAGGTATTCAGCAATAAAGAAGAGGCACTGTTGTTCAACATTTCTGGCCATCATGTCTTTCAACATTTTTTTCTCTTAAGTACATAACATTTTGATTAGCTATCCAATATTTCCTGATTATATCTATTTATTCCTTCATGTTTATTTCTTTGTTTGTTATGCACAAATAGGCTTTGTCTTTTTCATTTTGCTTTTTCCCCTGCATCAAGCAGAATCTTTGCAGATTGTGTCATAAGTGGAACTGGTGAAACATTCTTGCGCTGAAAACAGTCAATTCCTAACCCACTAATTTAAGGGTGGAACTATTTCTGGAAATGTTATGACCCTGTGTGCTGAAGAACCTCTTATTCTGTGAGTGCAAAGGCACTAATGCTTTGATACAAATGGTCTGTTTTCCATACACTTATTGAGCTGGCTTTATGAAAATTCTTCTAAAAAATACGTATGTCTTATTAAGTTTGCCTGCTGATTTTGGAATCCAGTTTTCAAATGCAGTCAAGAAGAAGTATAAAAAAATGCTTTGTCTTTTTATGTCTTATGCAAGGATGGATGCTACCTAATTCTTCAAGTAGTGTAAAGGTCAGAGGACTTGGTCCATTTTTCTATCACTTCAAGTCATTTAAAGGGAAAGAACAGAGCAGTGGGAAAAAGTTCAGAGTCTACAAAGCAGCCTGTACCATTTTTTGTCTCCTCCAGGACTGAAAGAGAACAGCACAATTTTAGAAAAAAATGATGCTACCAACTACTGGAGAGCAAATACCCCAGGACACAGAGGCAGGTCACTGAGCAGACACTCTCTCCAAAACAGTGAGAAGAGAGAGGAGGAAAGGAGGTAGAAACTGCAGGTAGAGTGTTCCTACAGAAAGAGAGATTTTGTTTGCTGCTGCCAAATTGGTTTTTCTGTAGAAGGCTTTTCATCACTCTCATCCTACTTTAACATGATTCAGAAAGAAAGAGATGGTGGCTGAGCAGAGCAGAGTTCAGTCAGCAAAAAAGAAGTGTAAGCAGTCTTTGGACAATATTTTGCCTTGTTTGCAATACATTAGAACTTACCTGAAAAATGAGATTCTCAGAAAAAAAAAATCCCAAATTTTTTTCTTTGAAGTTTTATATAAGGTAAAGGACAGGGGCACAGTAATAGTAAAACAGCTGAACAACACAGCATCCTCTCAATTCTTGTCTGACAGTACTTGATATCTGGACATTATCCTCTATGTCTTGGCTTTCCACATTTAAATGAGGATGTGATGCCTGTGAAAGGTGTTAGACTGACAGCCCAAGAAACAGAGAAATAACCTCAAATAGTGCACTCATCACACCCTTCATAAAAATATCACAGCACACTGTAAAATTAAATTAGAGTCTTGTTTTGCCCACAGATCAAATACACCACAAGGCAGAGGAATGCAGGGGATTTTTTTTCTCCACTACTCTGCAAAAGTGCTTCAACATCAACTCACAAGACTTCCTCAAAGGCTGTGGCTAATCCCATTCCATTTCCAGACCTCTTTAATTAAGCCTGAAAAAAATTATGTGTGGTCATAGCTAGCACAAGTTATGCTGGTGTTTTCTGTGATGTAAACATCTAATGGGAATTGGTCCGTACCAGTTTTTCCTCTCAAAGCTGAGGAGTCATCCAAATGGTAGCAAAAAACATGCATGATTCAAAGGTTGTTGCATTTGAACCAGAGATCTAAAAGGGAGAAAAGGCACCACAATGGACAACCAGTGGCTTAATCTGAAGAATTACAGTCAGGTTGACTCTAAGGAAAATATTTAGGCAATTTTTATGTTCTCCAGAGGTTCAGACATAATTAAAACTGAAGAAAGGTAACAAGAGGAAACAATGCTTTTTTGTTGGTTATTTTTTTAGAAGAAAAATTAAAGATAATGCACAACACTTCAGTTTACACTGGAAACCAGAAAAGCCATGGGTGGATAGGATAAAAAGTTAGGATTAAAAAAAAGGAAATTATCAAATTCCAGAGGCTATCACTATGGGGAAGAAACTGGCTATGGCTTAGTAAATGCCCAGAGCAAAACATTTATGTTCCTATTAAAACATTTGCACTCCTATTTTTGTTTATAGACTTTAAATATATTTTTGTGCCTGGTATACTTTAGCAATACCCTCATAGGGAGGTAAAGCAGGTAGAAACCTTAAAGCATACTGTGGTCTAACTTTAACCAGGAACATAACTTTGTGCACTAATATCCTTGCCAATTCTTACCCAGCATCTCACCCACCTTTTCTTGGAACGAGGTTTTATATCCTCAAATTCCTTGGACCCCAATCAGTCAGACCACAGACTGGGGCAGAGCATGGAAACAGCATTTCTCACCTTCATCTACAAGCTCCCCAGGGCAAAAAGAGAGAGGCCAAAGTGTTTTGATGGTACTGCTTGGCCTTGTGCTGACCTTTCGTTCCAGCCCATTGCTATTGACTCAACCATGGATTCTCCTTTGGCTGAACAAGAACCACCACTAGGTGAATCTCCTTCTTGCTCTCAGGAGGAGCGAAGGGGCCAGAGCTCAGCCCTGGGGTGCCCAGTCCCCCAGGCTCTCAGCTGATACGACCAAGGTGGGCTCAGTCCCCAGCTCTCCTCACCTCCAACATCAGCTGTGTTGTGTCCTTGGGGACGGCCTTTGAGATGGTGCTGTGCATTCATTCCTACCATCTCCATTTGGTTAGACCCAGATATATCAGATCCAGATGTATCAAACTTTGTATTTTCCCCAATGGCTGTCTGAGATTAGTTGCTGAGTTTAATCTATGAAGACTCTCATTGATCTAAATAAAATTAAAGCGATGTTCTTTGGCAGGAAGAAGTCTTCTCGATGCCTATTTGGTTGACTGTTTGACATTTGACGGCAGATATCACTTGAGCTGTTGCCCAAAAGGTGTCTCGATGTTCTCATCAGTGAGTATAGAAATGAAATACTGGTCCACAAGTGAAAATTTTTGCTTATGAACTTAGCACAGCCAAAATAATATTAAATATACATCACTGAGTAAAAGCATGATTCTTTTTTGTTTGACATAGAATTTGTAACACTACTGACTTATACAAGTTTGGGTATTCATTGCCTTTGTACTTTTTAATTAGACTACCTCAGTGCAATCATGGCCTCAGAGTCCCTGCTAATGAGCACGACTATTACATGCTGAATTGCTTAAATTAATGAAAGAGGGCACATACTGTAAAAAAAAAAAAAAAAAAAAAAAAGGAAAACAAAAGACAACAGTTTTCTGTGAAAAAATATTAAAGGTTTGATTGAAAAGAAAAGCTTCAGCTTTCATTTTATTAGGAACCTTTGTAATTTTCTCCTGACTTTTTTTTCACTGGAAAATAGGAGGAAGAAGA
Organism: Pelecanus crispus; assembly: GCF_030463565.1. Taxonomy (NCBI): domain Eukaryota; kingdom Metazoa; phylum Chordata; class Aves; order Pelecaniformes; family Pelecanidae; genus Pelecanus; species Pelecanus crispus. Next base: position 120,016,696 of record NC_134643.1, read on the forward strand.
AAAGGAAAAAAAACAAGGAATGAAATAAAAAGAAGTTTTGTGTTTGAATCTAACTGAATACATATTTAGTTGTAGAAATATGAAAAGGAAGACAAGCACATTAAAAATGTACAGAAGGACTTTTCTTTTTGAAAAAAACTTTGGATTAGCTCTACTTAAAATTATTTGTGTGATTCAAGGGCATATAACAATTATCAAGAACAATATATCTAGACAGTATAAAAAGATACATGTGTCTCCACTGAAAAGAGCAAAGTGAGTGTGTTGAATGTGTACTTACAAAGTCACTGATCTAGAGAGACAACTGTGTTGTCAATGCAGATAACCAAAGTACAGGATTTTGTCAATAAAATGACAGCTACTTGCATGTATTTATTAAATCAACATATCCATGCATTTCAGTCTTACTGCATCTTGTCTAATTGACACAGCAATTAGACAAGATGCAGATGATGATTAAAAAATATGGAATCCATTATGTCATGCCTTATGAGATGCAGAATGGCTTGTTTAATCTGGTTATTACCCAATGAACTAAATTTTTGTGAAATCCATCCAAGATGCAAATGGCTTTTTCACATGAGCTCAAAATTATTTTACTGTTGCAAGCAGGCAACTTAATTCCCAGTGAAGGGAGTGGTCTGGAAAGCAATATGGAAACAAGCCTTTCCCTTTTGGGGAGCCAGTGGTCACATTCTCCTAATAAAAAGAAACCTGTAGTTGTGTTGGAAAAGACATTTAATAGGAGAAATCTGCTTAAGTAAAAAAGTACAAGAAGTGTTGTTCTGTATGTATTTTGATCTGGGAATTTCATACTGGCTCAGCATAAACCAAAGGACAAGAGCTCTGTTTTTACTTCATGAAAAAAATTCTTCATTAACAAGTCAGTTATATCAGCTATGTTATTGTATATCAGCACAAAGTTTCCATTCTTGCAAACAGTTCTCTGAGCACAGGTAAGCACATGTAAAGGTGGTTAGCAAGACCAGAGATACAGCTGGAGATCTATATTTCCAGGTGTCAGTGTTTTAAGGATATACATACCCTAATTTTTAATTTGTTTAAGAAACACCACTGATGTGAGAGGGATGACTAGTGTGCCTAAAATTAAAACACACATATGAAATGTTGCTTCTATTTTTTTTTTTAAATAATGTATTTTCCAGTTTAAGGCTAGAAGTATGTCAAAATCAAGGGAATAGAGTAGGAAGAAATCTCATTTTAATTGTAGTGAATATTATACAAGAAGTACAAGCTACTGAATGGAAAGCATTGTTACTCTTGGTGCCTTCCCACTGAGATTCAATGCTAAGGAAGCACATGACATTTCTCCCACCAAAGGGTTAAAATTAATCAATATTAAGAGAAAATATAGGTAGGAAGGTAATAAAATTAATCCCTCCTACAAGCCAAACAAAAATTTGGTAAATACCACTAATTACTGTGGCTACAAAACGTGCACTTATCTAGGGCAAATCACAGGAAAATCAACAAACATTTACATAGGAACCATGCAGTTTAAATATGTCAAGGGGAAAAAAAGGTAATAGACAATTCTACTTTATATTGAAGCACATGAAATGCAGTCCAAATCCTCCTGAAGATGAGAAAGCAGTATAGCATTTGCATCTGCAGCACCAGGTTTCCATTATGACCAAAGTTGCCAAATGTGTGAGATAGCAGATGATACCAGGACTTCTTACAATGTAAAGTCATGTTTATTTAAAAAAGGCACTTAGTTGCAAAAATAAGTTAACTTGCTAAAATATTTTATGGATGATAAACTTGTAAATGAAACAGTATGAGGTACAGAACTCCAGCTTCATTTGTAACCCATTGGTTACTATCCCATTGTTACGTTAGATAGCTTTGTTGAAAGGGAAGTAAAAAAATGGTCATTTTAAAGAATTTAAATTTTACGGGTTTTGGTGGAGGACAGAAAACAGGTAAAATACTCCAAGTCAGGAAATGCTGTGTTTCTGGAAGGTTAAAGGAGGAAGAAATGAATGGGATTTCAGTCACTAAGATCACCTTATTTGCTAAAAGCTGTTTCTTCTGGCAAAAGAGGAAGGTAGACATACCTAGCACTAGGTCTTGACTTTTTTTCAAGTCAGAAGTCTTCCTGTGCATTTCAGTGGAAGTTCAATGTAGTTGTATGTTTTTTATGAGCAAGCTGACAACTCGACACATATGCTATCCCTGCAGATCTTTTGTGAAAAGAAGGGACCATTCTGCTCCACTGGCTAAGGAGTGTTTTGGAAAACAATATTTTTATTATGAAAATACTGGATTAGCAGAAGAAAAAAAACCTCACATGGATACTGTCTTCTGTCTTGTTCCTTTACAATCATTTAAACCAGAAACACAGGGATGTGAACTATCAGATCAGAACAGTTCTTTGCCCTGACTTTGAAAAGGTCAAATAGATGTGCTAAAAATCTCAACTGAGATCCTTGCTTTCTCATTTCAAATAAATCACATTCATGAAATTTTTCAGCTATGGATATGGTACTTTCTCTTTCCCACCTTACATTTGGAAAAGGTGATTTAGCAAATTCTCATTTTTTCTCTTTGGTTGGTAGAATTAATTTTAAGCATATGCTAAAATATTTTGGTAAATTAGGGTTAAACACAGTAGTACTTTTAACAAATTATCAAAGGAAAAACAAAAAAGACGTTACCAAGACGTGGCTTGAGCAATCCAAATAAATGCAGAGTACATTGCTGGAAAGCTAAAGGCTTAAATTTTTGGAGGGTAGGGACTCATAAAGGAAGAGCGTCACTGATAAGGAATTCAGTTCCTTTGTGAATCAATGTTAATAATTACAAGTCATGCCAATATACAACCAGCATGGTGGAATTTGTCAGGTTCTGTAAGTAAACTGTCCTATCAGAAAATACCATCTGCTTATAAAGATTAACACCACCTATTTATCATAAGTAGCTGAATTATAAGTCAGATAGCATAGAAGGGAACTATAATACATTTTTCAAAACTGAGTTATATTTTGGAGAAAATCCATTGCCTAGTCCCAACAGTTGAAACATGCTTTAGCAGGTCAGTAGTTTATACACATGTATTTGGTCCCTTTCAGAATACCATATTTTTCCTTCCTGCCTTTACCATTGCAATTAAAGAAATGCCATTAAAATAGCCATTATTTATTAAAGTGATACATTGTTTGACCTTGTCTATAAAGAAGGAGAAGGTGTCGTGTGTTTTTTGGTTGGTGTTTTCAGATTTGCTTTCCCAAGCTCTGACTTCAGTGAACATGTCCCAGGCTACAGGCATATGCAGTGAGGCAGGTGAGTTCAGTCTCCATACCATGTAGCCTTGTAAAAACACAAATGGCTTTTAAAAAAAAAAACCAAACCCAACCCATTCCCCAGCTTAGAAAGACATGTTTTTCAAGGGAAGCATAGAAAGTTAATATGCAAAGCTTTCACTGCCCATGAGTTGGACCATGGTCTGTCAAGCACTGGCTGTGGAAAAGGAAATGTTCCTTTTGCCCCAGAGCCAGGTCAAGTTGCTGGACGGGACTTGCTGTTCCTCTTTCCTTCAGCAGCTGTGTCAGGAGAGCCTAGGGTGGGGATGAGCTTCCAGGGGGGATGGATCACTTCCCATCCCTGCTGTCCTCTCTGAGGGGAGGGAGGCGTGCTCTGCTCCACGCTTCCAGGCTTTGCACAGAAGGAAAGGGCTGAACAGGTTGGCAGAAGAACAATTTACTACTTAATGTTCCTTTCAAAACATGTTGCCTTTGCCTGCCTATAAAAGCTGTCCATAAAATATGTTCATACATCAATTCACAATTAATTAAATAAATCTGGGTTTGCTGATCTTAATCTTGGTTTGGAGAACCTTGAAAACACAGAATTTACGATGGTTTTGCAGCATGGAGATAGGTAACAGAGGAAGTATTAAACACTCATTTCTGTCCATTTTCAGGAAGTGTTTCTGAAGGTGGGTAGCAGGCACTGGGGCCAGTGGTTAAGTGACCACACAAATCTATTTTCTTGTAGAGGATGTTCAGCAGGGTAATTTCACCATTGGCTTGTAGTGGAGGAAAAAATAATCCACCCCACTCTACTTCTCTGACCCCTCAAAAATTACTTACAGGATCCTGAAACAAGTGTCAGAATTGAAGCTATAAAATATAAAATATCACAAAGTTGTGTGAGTATGGGCCTAGAAAGTTAAGTTATACTAAATGGCTCTTTATGAACAAACTTATTACAGGGAAAAAGAAAAGCAGATTTCCTTTGATCTGCTGATTTTTTCAGATTAATAGATTTTCCTACTCACAATCACAAATGAGAAGACTTTGGTTTTATAAATGATCGGGCTATCCATTATAATGTCTAATATCTGTTATTGGCAAATAGTTTTTTCCCTCATAAAACAGTATGATTCTTTCACTTGTTTCCTCTGTTTTGAGAAAAAAAAAAAGGATATATTCTTGGCTCAATAACACTGAGCATTTACTTGGCTCATGTGAGTTAATGTGAGGTACTGTTAATGCCTGCTGTGAAATGATGAAACAGGTGGCACTCTTGCAGGTTGCGTATTGTGCTTGCATGTGACTATGCTGTTGTTAGGCAGCCACACAATTCTGCTGACAGAGAAGCTGTGGACAAGAACAAATCTGATTCCAGGCAAGAACCTGAAAATGTTGTTCCCCAACATACTCTTACATATTACACATAGAAAAGGCAGTTATCCAAAACTCCTCTAGTTCATCCAAAACACTCCGGGACAAGATAATTGGAGAATTGTTACTTGGCCATTATACCAAATGTTGGTTAGGTAAGAAATTTGCCTTCTTACTCATACAGACTGCAATTTCATTGCAAAAGATTCTTTCTGTAACATGGAGGCCTGCGCATACACAGCAAATCAGGCTTTAAAAAACGTAATAGGTATGGTTTACTTAACCTGTTATCTTTATGGCATTAAACATGTAAAGTTTGTGTTTTGAACAGGTGACTCGGGCACCATCAGTTATGTGTTTCTTAGCTTTCCCAGCAGCAGTTGGAGGCACTCATCATATTAATGAGCTCAACTTCTAAGGCTTCAGGGCAGTGAATGTAAAGGAGATCATAAAACATGAAAATTTGTAGTACAGATTTGATGTTACAACAGCAAAAGCTGCTGAAATGTTCTATTTCCTTCTTTACACCAAATTCTAACAGAGGCTCTTCCAACACATGCTGTGCATCTGTCAGCCATTGGAGAGTGTGTGAAGACAAGACTTAGGCACAGGAGGCATCCACAGCTGAGCATTGGTTTTCCCAAGTAGCAGAGCCCTTTTATTTGAAAATCTGCACCCTTCATAATATAAATTACAGATTATAGATGCTGGTGAGCAGTTTGGGAGGTCTGGCTCCAGGTGTAGCAGAGGACACTAAATTTGGCCAATCTGCTACCATTTGCCCAATGGCAATAAAACATTCTCTCTGGTTGCTTCCAGGAGAGGCCACAGCTTAGGCACATGGGTTTCAGATCTGTTTGCAGAGGCACTCCAGGGGACAGGCAGACCGGTGCTATTGCAATGGGTATAGTCCCATGGGAGAGAGTCCTGAAGGGCAAAGGGGTCCAGGAAGGCTGGGTGTTCTTCAAGAAGGAAGTCTTAAAGGCATAGGAGTGGGCTGTCCCCATGTGCCATAAGATGAACCATCAAGGAAGACGACCAGCCTGGCTGAACAGGGAGCTTTTGCTGGGACTCAGGAAAAAAGGACAGTTTACCACCTTTGAAAGAAGGGGCGGGCAACTCAGTAAGAGTACAGGGATCTCGTTAGGTCATGGACAGAGGAAATTAGAAAGGTAAAAGCCCAACTAGAACTCAGTCTGGCCACTGTTGTAAGAGATAATAAAAACTATTTCTACAAATACTTTAACAACAAAAGGAGAGCCAAGGAGAATCTCCATCCTTTGTTGGATGCGGGGGGGAACATTGTCACCAAGGACAAGGAAAAGGCTGAGGAACTCAATGCCTTCTTTGTCTCTGTCTTTAACAGCGAGACCAGTTATCCCCAGCATATTCAGCCCCCTGAGCTGGAAGACAGGGACGGGGAGCAGAATGAAGCCCTCATAATCCAGGAGGAAGCAGTTAATGACCTGCTATGCCACCTGGACGCTCACAAGTCTATGGGGCCCTATGGGATCCACCCGAGAGCACTGAGCAAGCTGGCGGAGGAACTTACCAAGCCACTCTCCATCATCTATCAGCAGTCCTGGTTAACAGGGGAGGTCCCTGATGACTGGAGGCTTGCCCATGTGATGCCCATCTACAAGAAGGGCCAGAAAGAGGATCTGGGGAACTATAGGCCTGTCAGCCTGACCTTGGTGCCAGGGATGTGCTGGTCAACCAGGAGATCAGGCCCAGCCAGTATGGATTCATGAAAGGCAGGTCCTGTTTGACCAACCTGATCTCCCTCTATGACCTGGTGACCTGCTTAGTGGATGAAGGAAAGGCTGTGGATATCATCTATCTGGACTTTAGCAAAGCCTTTGACACCATCTCCCATAGCATTCTTCTTGGGAAGCTGGCAGCTCATGGCTTGGATGGGCGTAGTCTTCACTGGGTAAAAAACTGGTTGGGTAGCTGAGCACAGAGAGTAGTGGTGAATGGAGTTAGATCCATTTGGTGACTGGTCACAAGTGGTGTTCCCCAGGGCTCCGTTTTGGGGCCAGTCTTGTTTAATATCTTTATCAATGATCTGGATGAGGGGATTGAGTGCACCCTCAGTAAGTTTGCAGATGACACTAAATTGGGTGGGAGTATTGATCTGCTGGAGGGTAGGATGGCCCTGCAGAGGGACCTGGACAGGCTGGACCGATGGGCCAAGGCCAACTGTGTGAGGTTCAACAAGGCCATGTGCCGGGTCCTGCACTTCAGTCACAACAACCTCATGCAACGCTACAGGCTTGGGGAGGAGTGGCTGGAAAGCTGCCTGGCAGAAAAGGACCTGGGGGTGTTGGTTGACAGCCGGCTGAACATGAGCCAGCAGTGTGCCCAGGTGGCCAATAAAGCCAACAGCATCCTGGCTTGTATCTGGAATAGTGTGGCCAGCAGGAGCAGGGAGGTGATTGTGCCCCTGTACTCGGCGCTGGTGAGGCCGCACCCTGAATAATGTGTCCAGTTTTGGGCCCCTCAATACAAGAAAGACATTGAGGTGCTGGAGCGTGTTCAGAGAAGGGCAATGAAGCTGGTGAAGGGTCTGGAGCACAGGCCTTATGAGGAGCGGCTGAGGGAACTGGGGTTGTTTAGTCTGGAGAAGAGGAGGCTGAGGGGGGAGACCTTATCGCTCTCTACAACTACCTGAAAGGAGGGTGTAGTGAGGTGGGTGTTGGTCTCTTCTCCCAAGTAGCTAGCGATAGGATGAGAGGAAATGGGCTCAAGCTGTGGCAGGGGAGGTTTAGGTTGGATATTAGGAAAAATTTCTTCACGGAAAGAGTAGTCAAGCATTGGAACAGGCTGCCCAGAGAGGTGGTGGAGTCACCATCCCTGGAAGTGTTCAAAAAATGGGTAGACGTGGCACTCTGGGACATGGTTTAGTGGACATGGTGGTGTTGGGTTGATGATTGGACTGATGATCTTAAAGATCCTTTCCAATCTTAATGATTCCTAGTTTTTACTTCCATTATAAATAATCCAGCCACCAAGCCAGGAAACATGAAATTGCTACTCTCCCCTTAATTGGTTTAGTGGTGGACTTGGTAATGTTAGGTTAATGTTGGACTGGATGATCTTAAAGGTCTTTTCCAACCTAAACAATTCTATAATTCTGTGATTCTATATGTCAGTAAGAGAGGCTGTGAAGCATGCAGGTCTGGCTTTAGCAGGGGGATTGGAAATGACTGCATCAGGCATCCCAAACTCCAGCTTAGGTTTCACACAGTCACTACAGCTCACATGGGACTACCAGTAAATATCTACCGCAACTCAGACACCCTTCAGTGGTGTCCAAAGATGTGCACGAGCTTTTGCTAAGTATTTAAAGACTATCAGATGGGCGTAGAGAAAGGATTTGGACCACTGGAACGCATCTCCTTGATCTGTTAAGCCCTGTGGTATGCTGGCTGTGAAGGACTTGTATAACTATATCCTTATTATTTTATTGACTGCAGGGAGGAGAAAACTTTTCCTCAATACCACTGGGAGTTAATTAGCAGGGCTGAAATGATTGTCTCAGTCTTTCCACTGGAAACTTCTGCATGGTTCCCGTCTCCCACTGCACACTACCCTGTGCCTCACCCAGCCTCACCAGTAATTCATACTTTATTTCTGGAAATATTCCATACTTTGTATGGGGTGCAATGATTTAAAAGTAAACAACAGTTCAGTGAGAAGATATGTTAGAGCATCCAGAAACCAAATGTCTCAGGGTACTGCACTTAAGTGGTAGACAGTGAGGGGTTTAAAATGTTTTAGTATTGTTTTCTGATTATGTCTTCCTTCTGCATGGAGGACTTCAATGGCTGCAGCATCACCCACTCTGTGACTGCTGTGCAATGCAAGGGAATGCTTACCATTTCCATCGTTGATTAGTTTTTTGCCATAACCACTGCATTGGATAGACATGTAGAGATGGGATTTCTGTTAGCCACACTGTGCGTGTCTCAGTATCTCAGAGAGAACTGTTTGAGAGAAAGCTGAAACTTTTTGCAACCAGCTTTAATCTCAGAAGTAGAGTGAGTACCTCACAAGATGGTTAAGTCTTCCTTAGTTCCTTGCATTTTCCTATTCTCCTTGTAATCCAGTTGGAATAGTTGGAGCAACCTCAGGGCTGCTCCGGGTCCATCTGACTGAATTTCTTTGCTAAAAGTGTTGCTCAGGATTTTCACACAGAGCTACATCCCAGGAGGACTAAACATTTTGGTCATGCTTATTATCTCATCCACTCCCTCTGAGACGGCTGAGTGCCTGCAAGGCAGGGGCTTTGCAGTGGGTGGTGAAAGGCCCTCATAAAGCTGTACGATGCTGCAGCAGCATCCAGACTATCTGGAAATACTAAAGAGCACCTTCTATGTTTTAGATTTGCAGGTTTATAATTAAATATTAATAAAATGACTGGACTGAAAAGTAAAAGAAGGGGAATATCATTTGCTGGTGTGCCCCAGTGAAGCTGAGAATACTGAAATCACAGCATATGTTTTCTCTCTTCTTAAAGACTGCAGATTATTATAGACAGACTTTATTGTGGTCTATAATTTTGGTTTTCTACTTCTGACTATGCCAAACAGCATTTTTTGTTTTGTTCGAACAGCAATCAAGAATGGTATGTTATCAAGCCACAGTGCTGTGACCTTTGGATTTAAAGTCAATATTCTAGCTACTTGGAGCCAACACATATATTAAATTCTAAGGCTGGAGGAAGGGTGAAAAACAGAGGACATGTTTTTTAAGATGTCTTGCAACCCTGAAGCTCAGTTCTTCATTTCTCCTCAAGATTTATCGATTTTGGTACATGACTACAGATTTTACAGGGATGTTATATCAAGGGCATTCCATTTATTTTGGTCAACAGCCAGCCAGTTAAATTTCTAAACAGCTGTCTGGAACTGGATGAACACATGGACTCAACATGTCTTAAAGAAATAATAATGTTTTTAATCCTGTTTCTTCCAGTACAGGTATGGTATAAATAAACAATTAAAATATTTTTTATTTTTACATACATGAGGAAGAAAGAGAGAGACTGTGAATGAAGCATATTTCTGAAAGAGAATAGTAAATCCTACCTTCAGGATAATGGAATGCTTCAGTTTACAAATTAATTTCCGTCCCAGGAGAATGCTTAACAATGTTGGAGAACTTTCATACAAAATGTCTAATCAGTTTTTTTAAGTAAACAAAAAAACCCCACAGTGAAACAAATCTTTGATTCCTAAATATGCTGTAACCTGCCATCCTCTCAACATCCACTTTTATCAGCCTCTTCCCTTTTTACACTGAAAGAAAAAAGCAACATCCCTGTTTCTTTGTCTCCCAAAATACACTCTATTGACTTAACTGCATTAGATGGAGGCTAGATATCTCATTAGGTAAGGTACATGGCATTCTTTTTTCTGTTGTCCTCCTTGGAAGCAATATATTTGGGAAGTACTACTTGCATAAGTATGTAGCCTCCAATTCTTAATATGCTGATAGCATTAAAGGTGAGTGAAGCACTGAAAATATTCAAGCTATCAGAAAACAATGAAAAATCGAAAGGGAACAGAGATTAGTGCACTTTTCCACACTGAGTAAGTAGCTGAATAACAGGTCCACAAGTACCGTATTAAAGGTAGACTGGAATGGGCTTTGACCCAAGCAGGCTGAGGAAGTTATTGAACATGTATTTTTGGTGACAGGATGTGCATATACAGTCAGTATCTCTCTATCTCTTGCTATCTATGTTGTGCAAGCACAATAATTTGTTTTCTTTTTTGGAGGAGGAGGAAAGGAGGGGATAGATTGAACTGTATTTCAGTCAGATTAGTTTCCCATTACATCCCTTTGTGTACTAGTACAAGCATTTGCTGCAGAATAATCTAAAGGATAATGCAGGAAAATGGCTGGAAAAAGGAGAGATTACTTAAATAGGAGTCCAAGAACCACAAAAAATCAGGTCAGTAAAGGCTTTACAGATTCCTGTACCAACACTCCTAATTTGGACTAGAAAAGAAGCAGTGTTACAATTAAAAAAAAAAAAAAAAAACAAACACCAAAACTACAACTCCAAACTAAGTCTGCTCTTATGAGTATGGCTGACTGCATGTCTCTGTGAAGCTCAACAGCCATCAATTCTATTACACACAGATGCGTCTGAAGAATAAAGCCAAAGTTTTCCCCTAATAACAACATAACCAAAATCCTTCTAGTTCTCATTGTAGTGAATATATATAGAGAGGCACCTCCCAAAGGCTGATTTTGAAGACCTAAGGTTTAAATTACCACCTGTAGTTGCTTATTAAAAGGCACATATTTAAAAGGTTACATTTTGTAGCCATTCACAGAATTCTCTAGACTTTGACCGTGTTCCTAAATTCTGTACAATGTATGAACCAAACCAGGTAATTCCAGACTACAAGTTTGTTCCCACTCATGATGATAGCAAAATGCCCTGAGAAACACGGATCATCCTTTTTTCCCCAAGGGCAGTTCACTGGTTTGAACACTATACGGTACTGAAGGACATAGGCCTACAATGAGAGATAAGCAGGAAGATACCTTAGTCAAGGTCATACAAATTCTTGGAAGTATAGTAGTGAAATATAGGCAGCTAACTCATCCTTCTGGCTTAAACAAGTTTTTGAAGTATTCCTGTGTGGATCGTAAGATCTTTTGTTGCCTTTCCCTGTGCTGGCTGTTGAGACTAGTCAGCAAGGAAAGGTTTCAGTTAGTGCCAATTGTGATAGGGGTTTTGGGAAATGTGATTATTAATGAGTATTTACATGGCTCTGTGTGTAGATTCACTCCTTCTAATGAGAAGATCAGATTTTCAGATCTGAAGTGAGCTTTAGCCTGCATTCTTATCTGATTCTAGTTTAAGACTGAAATCGACGGATGTGAAACTTAAATGCCTGGAAATTAAAATACAGCTGTCTGTACTATAATCACAGAACTGTAAAGAGAAATGTTTTTATTAATTCCTGATCTGCCTGTTTTGACAGCAGCTTAGTTGTCTGATAATGCAACGAGACAAATTAAATCCTGCTTCAGGCAGTACACAGACCACATTACTCAAAAAGAGAAATTAAAAACTGTTGAACATCTGTTATTACTGTGAATTTAATCTGTAGAACAACTTAATTATTTTACTTCACATATTTAACTTTATTATTGAGGAAAAAGAGAATGCCTTGTGGTTAGAACATTGTTTTTGGGGAAAAAAAATCTGTTATTTATTCTCCTATTTGCCATTGATTCTTGAATGACTTTATGCAATTAAAATAGTCTTTTGGTATCTTAGCTATCCCATCAGCACAATGGGAATATTATTACTGCTCACTTCATGAGGCGTTGGGAATATTAATTACTTTCAAATTTGCCTCATCTGGAAATGGCACAAACTACTTCCGTCTCTGAAAATGACTTTGAGACTAATGAATTAAGAGTAGTGTATATGGAGCCAAGCATTATTAAGTTTTTGATGGTAGAGAGAATACTTATATCAGAATCTTAAATGTGACAGAAATCATAACATATATTTGACTGGCGTGGATAGTGTCTCTTTTAACTATAAGATATTTAGGCACAAACTTACTTTAAGTAATGCAGATAATACAAAATGGCTTAGCTTTACTGAATATTTTATCATGATTTTTTATCATCATGTCCATTGATGAGACATTGGAACATAATTTCTGCAGTGTTGCATGTGGTTTGCTTTTCTGGGTAGATGATACTCGTAACAAAAACTGATAGTGGCACAACACAAAGAAATTTAACATACCTCTGAAGACTTCTGTTTTGTAGTTTACCCCACATACACAGAGTTGATGGCCTGTGGTCTTGGTCACAAAAAGCTCTGAAGGTGAGTGAGACTCACAGAAGAACAAGGTTTTTTAACATGGGTATAGCGCTGCAGTGATGCTCTATATTGCTGTCAGAGCTTGCTCTACTGTGTTTGCACAGTGCCAAGCTGAGCTTGTATATCCTTTAAAGTTGGTACTAGTTGCAGTGTTTCTGCACCATGTGCCATTGCATGTTGTGGAGAAGTACCCCAAGAACTCCATGGCAAGGAGGAGCGAGGCAGTGTAGTTGCACTGGGATAAAAAGGAAGAATCATTTTTGAACTGAAACTACACAGAAACTTTTAATGGCTGATTTAAGCCATTAAACACCACCTCCACCATGCACGTAATGCATACCAATATGCAGCTTTATTGACACATTTCCTCTGAGTGCAAACCTGGGATAGAGCTGAGCAGCACACTTCAGAGGATTCTCACAGAGGTAAAGTACACTGTTTCGGTGCAGTTAAATGGAATTAAACAATGAATCCTTGCAATATAGAAGATAACTGGCCCCATTTTGCAGCAGAGAATTATTGAAGATTAAAGGTACCCATAGGTACCAATCAGAAAATGAAACTATTTGCAAAAAAAAGGACATTCCAGAGATGTAAGGTGAAGCAAAGAAGACATAAATATAAAAAGCAGAAAAAAGAAAACTAAAATTTAGGAAGTGGTATGAAAATAATAATGTGCAATTGTAACATGAATAGAAGGTCTTCAGTCTTGATGAAGAGTACAGATCTGATGCACATCTTCTAATTGGATTCTGGAATGCATTCATTTGAATTGGCTTGATATGATTAAATCCAGCTACGTTTTGACTCTGTGTTACACATGGTATAGACATGCTAGGAAAACAATATATATGCAAATAAATGGAAATCTGGTTTGGAAGATGGAGACACTGATGACTTTGTGGAAACAAAGTCCATGACTTAATCAGAATCACAGCAAGCAGATTTAAATAATCTCTCCACTAAAAAACACAATGATGATATATATCATTTTATATATCATAAAGAACAGGAAAGCTATAAATGATATTGCAAAATAGCAGATATGGATATTCATAGACAAGGCTACTTTCTACTCCATGTATTTGCTATTCAATCACTAACACATAGTAGTCCAAATGCAACCAGTAGAAAGACTGCTGTAGATACCTGTACAGTGAAATTTGGCCTTGCAAAAGAGAATAGATGACTTCCAAGAGAAATGGTGTTTCATAAATCTTGAGGATAGGCTTTGAGATATTTGTCTAAGCAAAATAAAATTTACATCAATCTGATTTCCTGTGTAGTTTACCTTAATAGATATATACTGTCTTTCTCAAAATACTGCTACAACTCTTACTACTCTGCAGAATATTATATAGGATTTCATAATGAACGGTGTCATCAGCTGAAGAACACAGGACCACATGGGATAATATTTTTGGAACAAATCATCATCCGTAAAGGATGGATGAAGCATTATGATGAGTCTCCAGTGTTTTTTGTAATCCTGCCTTCAAAAGGAACAGGATATCTACAATGAACTCCTTGTTTCGAATGAATTAGCCACCATCCTACAGCCTTTTCTTTTTTTTCAGAATGTAGACATGAATCAAACTCAGGAGATGTAATAAAGAATTAGTAACTCTTTCTTCCTCCCCCCCAATTCCCTCCCCCCCCTTTTTTTTTCAATTCTCAGAACTTCAGTCTCCTTAAAGAAATTTCCATATTAACAGGTCATTTGGCAATAAATGATGATATGTCACATCTTGCTTCTTTATTTGCCATTTCAGCCCCTTGCAAGCAGAGCCAAATTACATCCTCTGCCTGAAAAACACCCGATACCTTCCACTCCTACCTCCTCACTGAATGAAATGAAATGCTTCCTGGACGGTGAAAAAAGATAGTAGATTTAAGCATTTATACTGTATCTATAAACACGTTTACTACCTGAACAATATAATAATTTTCACCATATCTCCCTAAATCTCTGTGCTCTCCGTGAAATTGGTTTTCCACATAAAATCAAGTGCTCATCCCTTTTCAATGGCTACATTCATTGTTTTTCTTTTTATGAGCTTTTAAGGAGTCTGGCAATTATTTGGCCATTCATAAGAGTGACAGCTGATCTGAAATAAAATAGGAGGAAAATGAGCAACTATTTCAGGAAAATGTAAAAGCTTTTCAGTTTAGTTCCTGATATTTTAGCTGATAAATTACCAAAACCTGCTACAACAAGAAGGCAGAGGTGCAGAAAAGCGTTCTTTATGCAACATGCTGAGACTGTTGTCAGAGCCTAGACTTTTTCCACAGATTCTTGACCATTCAGAGCCCCTGGTGTCTCACCTATGCACATCTGTTGTGAAGTCAGCTTTCTTTTTCCTCTTGTAGTCTTTATATCATACAAGCCTGTTTGAACCTAATTCTTTATTTTAATTCCTAAAGTCCTCACCACCACATTATAACACAGACTTCTCCATTGGCAGCTAATGGAGCACGCCTTAACCAGACATGCTAACTCTGAAGCTAAATTGGCCTTGGGCATCTCTTGCTAAAGTGGTGACCAGTAATAGTTTAATATCACAACATCTTTACAGGTTTGGCAGGAAAGTATTCTCTTTATTTTTTAAAAAATATCCTAAAGAGACACTAGTGCTGGTGCTTTACCTGTATACATAGTTACACTTAGTGACAGGTTTTAAGAGGAGTTGCTTGTTAGCCATGCTAATTTCTTTTCTGTGAAGACTTTTGCTCAATAGTGTACAGGCAATAGACACATAAGCCACAACCTTTGCTTTTGTAGCCATTCCAAAATCAACCAGGAAGACTGCAGTCATAGCTTCTTTATCTTCCTCCTCTTGTGTGATTCAAAATGATGCCTGTATTTTGCACACAGTGTACAGCAACTGGCTAGCCATGATAGCCTGTTCCTTCATCACCTGCTCCTTCGGGAGCACTGCACAGTGACGATGGCTAGGGCAGATCACCTATTAACTTATTGACATTAGGAACAGTTTTCCCTCTCTTGATACAACAGCAGGAACCCTTCAGAGCCAGTGAGTGTGTTGGGAGGATGGAGAGGACTTTTGAAGAGCACAAGAGGGGCTGTAGCTATGACTGACTGAACCTACCCAGGCACACACATGCCCTGCAAGTTTTTGTGAAAGCAGGTCCTAGCTAAGAGATGTACCTGTGTGCTGTTTGCCTAAGTATGAATTAGCAGAGACCTACCTTGTACTGATATTTTATGTATTCAGTGAAATAAAAGAAAAAGCGTTTGTTAAAAGGATAACATTTTCTAGGATCTGGGACAGTTTCTGACCCAGTTTTATTCTGACCCAATATAAAGCTGCCCTGCTAGCAAATGACTAGCTGTGGTAACTGGCAGGGGGCCAAGGATGGCCAGTTATTTCTATACACAGGAAAAAGTGACTGTACACCTTAGAATGTTTATGCAGTTAAATAATTTTTTTCTCTACCAGAGGTATTCCTCTTTCTTACGTTGGTTCTTCAGGAGTTATGAAGTACAACTCTCTAGTGACTGGCTTCTACTCTTGAGCTTATGTTGTACTATTATGATACTGAAGCTTTGAGGCTTCTTTGCTGGTGTTTATGTCCAAGAATATTTTAGGCTGACCTTCATCTATGACTGAAGCTCTAGAAATATTTCACTGGACAATAAACCTTTTCCTTTACTTCTTAACTGTAGTATTTCGCTAAAATGCATTAGCAAAACATGTTCAAATTCTCCATGCATGCTAGTGTTTATTCCTGAACAGTTAAGATCGCAGCTTTTAGAGCACATAATATGGAAACTTTTCTGGCCATCCATTAAAGAGGTGCAGATAAGTAAAGAAATATCAGCTAGCTGATACTGTGGGCTAAATTTCAAACACCGGTCAGTTATTCTCTTTTAGAGAAACTTATGGCACAAACATATAAGAGGAAATTAAAGAAATTGGTGATGACAATAAATTTCACCATATGAAACTCCCCCCCCCCCCCCTAAAATTTCAATATAAATTCTTTCTGATGTAGACTCCAGGCAGATATTACTGTTCAGTGGTTGCCACATCAAAGCTACAGAATCAGCTTTGCTTCAGTGAGAATCTTTTGTAGAACTATGAAACCACTGTTTTCCTCCCTAAAATGGAAGCATTTTACTATCATCCAGAACCCATTTTGGAGGCACAGACATTTTATGTATGTTTGTCCAATTTCTTTGTAATTCTGATTAAGTATTGCCACCCATTTTATGTCACAGTATATAATAAGATATTCCTCCCTCAGATTTCACTTTCTGCACACCCTTCTCTGAATCTAATCTGTTTGAACATAATTAACTCCAAAAGAGATTTTGTACAGCAGCAAGTTATATAAAGGAGCGGTTGATTGTTAAGAAAGATGACAGACAAGTCCTGATGCATGTGCTTCCAAGCAGCAACTCTACATAAAATCTTGTATAATTACAATAAAACAGGTGTGTATCATCCATAGCTATCCATCACTCAAAACATTTTTTAACTGTGACATCAACTTAAAATTACAATAAGTCCTATTTTCAACCCTGTGCAATATATTCAGTATTCCACATGAAACAGAAAAGGAGCATTTGGGCTTTTCCAAAAGATAAATAAGTTACCCCAACTGAATGTTCAAGGAATAGCCCTGCCTCACAGAAAAAAAGAAAAAAAAAAAAAAAAGAAGAAGAAGAAAAAATTGTTTCCCTTTGCCAGATTACTGCAGAGTATATCTTTAACCAGCCATGAAACTAAAAGCACATCATCCAGCCTTATTTCAAGTTCCTCAGATTGTTTCCAACTTGAACCCAGTTAACTGCAGTTCACCTCTTGGAAGAGAGTTACTCTTTTGCCTCAAATATCTTTGCCATGAATCACAGGTGGCTACTCACAATTGCTATTTGTTTTGAAAGCAGAGAGTGTTTCTCTACTGAGCTCTATGTGAAGTAGTTCAAATAGTCTCTAATGTGAGCTACATGTAAGTTAATTTGCTACTGCAGGCCAGACCCCTAAATTACCAGGGCTTCACAGCTGTAGGAAACCTTTTCTTCAAGGTTGGCCAAGGAAACCAGTTTAAACACATCAGCATTACTTACTTGACTTTCTCCCTTCTCTTCCTTGTTACATGTTTTAAACACAAGGTTGAAGGCTCATTAACAGAAATTTGTAGGATGAGGGCCTGAATGCTTGTACATACCTTCTGTAATGCCAACCTAAATGGAATCCCTACTGAATACCTTCAAATGAAAAAATGAGGAGACAAAAAGCTCTGTAGGGAAGACAGGCATGAGAAACAACATTGCTGAAGTAGCAGACAGAAAAAAAACCCCAAAACAACCCCAAGAAAGTGATTTCTTGATTTTTAATCCTGAGGGCAATTAATCCATTAGAACAATTTTACTAAGGACATAGTTCATTTTGTCTTGCTTGAAATGTTAAGATCAAGATATATTTCTGCAAGACATGCTGTAGCTCATCCAAGGGTTATGGGCTGAGCATACTGTGGAGTTCACATGGAGTGAGTTTATCACATATTTTGTGTCAAAGACCACATTCTTTGGCCTTCCGGGTCTTACTATTTCTATGTTTTTAAATAAAGTTGTCTTTAAAAGGATACAAATGTCTAAACTAAAACTTTAGTTGGTAGTTTTCATAGCTTTCTGCAGAATACACTTCCTGACAAAACCCTTACAGTCAAAAGGAAATTTGGATATACTCTGCAGTCCACTTTACAATTTAGAAAGCTGATTTTATGATTAAGAAAGCTAGATCCTTCACAACTGAAGTATACTGGGGAGGCATTGGGATTGTTTATGTTCATTGCTTATTAATCAGTAAAGAGGTTGGAGGTTTTGTGGTGGTGGTGTTTTTTTTTTTTTTTTTTTTTTTTAAGGACCTATGGAGGGAAAAAAGTCTAAACCCATGCAACTGTCCTAATCTTTCATAAAATTTGCTTGCATTTAAATCTCTTGCTTTTGCACTCCTATGTATATACAGGCAAACTCCTTTACCTTTTTCTCTCCATGGTTTTCATGAAACTAACCTGAAGAAATCAGAGAGAGGTAGAACTTCTGGGCCATAGCAGGACTTGATTCTATTCCCAAACAGGGTAGTAATGGGTGTTGCCCATTTCCAAATAACTTTTTCCTTGCAAAAGGTTTGTCTCTCTTTCTCAGCACACTTTATTTTTTTCTCTCTCTTACCAGAAATAAAAACAAATACACCTGGTATGGAAAAACTTGTGTATAAATACAGGAAAAAAGGATACCCCTTGGCAGTTCATGAGGAAGGTCAGACTAAGGCTAAATAAATAGGATACTTTTCTCTTCCACTCAAAACATGAATTCCTAAGTGTGCTATGCCTTAATAAAATTAAGGAATGAATTCTGTATTAGTCCCTGAACACTCTAATTCCAGAAAGTCTCATTTCTCCTGGGGTTCTCATCAGTTCATCCAGCTGATGCACTACAAATAAAACCACCCTTCTAGAGGTTGTTTTCAGTGTTTTTACTCATGCTATTTAGCTTTCAAAATTTGACTGTTTCCTTAATTACCAAACCACTGTGAATCACAGCTTTTTAAAATAAAAGTACTGGTCCCTTCCTCTTGGTTGGAGGGAGGGGGAAGCAACTTTTTAAAATGTGAGCTGTAAGCATCTGAGCATTATGAGAAAAAGGAGAATAGTTTACAAATTCTTATTTTAGAAATCTCTACTTTAAGCTACTATTAAAAGCTGAGATCTGGATCATGATGTCTGCATGGTCAGTGTTGGTGGTAACACACAGAGTAGGCTAAATCTTGTACTGGGTCTGGCTGGGATGGCATTAACTTTCTTCATAGCAGCCTGTATGGTGCTTTAGTTTGGATTTGTGACTAAAACAGTGTTGATAACACAGCAGTGTTTTGGCTATGACTGAGCAATGCTTGCACAACATCAAGTTTTTCTCTCTTTCCCACTCTGCTTCTGCCATGAGTGGGCTGTAGGCTGGGGATGGGAAATGACGTTGGTAGAGGACACAGGCAGGGTAGCCAACCTGAATTGACCAAAGAGATGTTCCATGCCGTATAATATCATGCTCAGAAATACAAGCTCAAGGAAAGGAGGAGGAAGCAGGGATGTTTGTGGTGTTGGTGTTTGTCTTCCCAAGTAACCATTACGTATGCTGAGGCCTTGCTTTCTGGGAAGTGGCCAAACATCTGCCTGCCTATGGGAAGCAATGAATAAATTTCTCTTTGGTTTGCTTATGTGCTCAGCTTTTGCTTCACTTACTAGCTGCCTCTATCTTGACCCATGGGTTTCTTGCTTTTGGTATTCCTATTCTCTCTACCGTTCCACTGGGGCATGGGAGAGGAGTAAGCATGTGGTTGTGTGGGTGCTTGGCTGCTGGCCAGGGTCAACTAACCACAGCCCCCACTTTGATTCAACTGAAGAAGGATGCTCTCTTGTCATAGCTGTCTCCTCAAATAGACTGACTCTAACCAAAGTCTTACACTTTTATAGGTTATTTTCACTTCCCTTAAATCATGCTGATTCATGAGCAATTGTTGCACGGAGTCAAACCTACCTCATTTAGGCTCTGCAAAGTCACAGCTGTGCTAACATTCCAGGCGTGTCCTTCAATGCAGTTGACCTCTTATGAGCCAGACTGCATTGCATGCTCCTTATTCACTTAGGTGGAGTGCACAGGGAAGCAGTGGAGTTCCAGCTCTGACAAGGTATTACCTTCATTGCAAATTTAATCATATTCTCAAAACTGCTCTGCACATATTTTGTCCCCTGTCTTCAGCCAAATGTCACTTTTTGAAAACCACTTTTACAATAATGTTAAATTGCAATTGTTTGGTTTTGAGAAATAGAATAATATGAATGACTCAATCAAATTTATTTTCTGTTAAGAAGAGTTTATGTAATTATAAGCAGTAAAGTTCTACATAAAGAGCTATTCCTGAAATGATTCACTGTCTTTGGACTCTTGTTTGTTCTTTGATTGGGTTTTTTTCTTTCTGTATTTGCAATGTCATTCTGATACTTAAATACAGAGAATACTGCATAAAATGTTTATAGAGATTTTCTATTGGATATTCAAAATCTGCGTGCATTTGCAAAAGAGAAGGTTAGACACATAGAGCAATACAAGGAAACTCATAAAGGGAAAAAAGTTTTGAAGAAAATGGATTAATGTCTTTTATTCAAAAATTTTTCTTCAGTTTCCTCCTTTGATCATATTACATATAGAAACATACTGCACTCCTGTCTTTGGTTTGATGCATTCTAAACTTTGAGGACCTGAGAGCCTGGAAAATGGAAAACCAAGTGATTTACTGACATGATTTTAATATTCTTAGGTCAGTTTATCATGTTCCTGGCTTTTCTCTTGCTTTTCTGTGTGGATATGCAGAGTTCAAATTGGTGACAAGTAACATTTAATAACTTGCATCTGTCTGCTTTTGCTAATCTAGAAAGTTGTTGCTCCAGTTTGGCTAACAACCTCAGTCGTCTAAACCACTAAAAACACTCTTAGTATTTTGCTTAGCACAATAAAAAGAAGTATTATGCAAAGTATGGCGTGCATTTTTGATTTCTGAAGACAACACATTTGTCATGCTCCATGAGACAGCACGCAACTTCCAAAAAGTTGCTTAGAAAGCTGCAAGTCTTACACTGGAGTCCAGCTAAATTAACCTTCTTGGTCAGACATGTATCAACCTTTCATTAATCATTAGCTCTATAAGTAGATCCAACTCTTGAAATGAGAAACATGGTGAAAAGGATGTAATTTTGGACTAGGACGAGAAGATAGGAAGCATTGGAATCACATGCTTAATCATCATGGAGGATTTAGTAGAAAATATGGAAAGAAGATCACAGGCTGCTTGATTGCAGGAAACTGAAAAATGCAAGGGGATCTTTCACAGTGATTAGAACAAATGGGACTCATTCATCATTGAATTTCCCCTCTACTTTAAGGGCTTACACGTGCATAATTGAAATTACTTGGTGGTGTCTCAGGCCCATTATCCTACTTAAGTTATAAAAATATGTTTTCCTGAGGCTTGGTAATACTTGTGATTTTGCTGTCTATCTTGCTGATCTGATAGACAAAGTCATGTGAACAAGGCAAAGGTTTCAGAGGAACCACATACCAAAATGTGTAGTTGTTCCTTCTTCAGTTATCCTGATTGCACTCTTAGGTTTTCAGAGCATGTTTGTTTTATTTCTCTGCTTTGCCTCCTAAATCAACAGAATGGAAACAGACACTGTTTTCATTTTGTGACATCTTGTGTTTTTCATGTTTCAGAAACCAGCAAACAACTTACGGCTGAAGAGTGCTGACACGCAGTAATTGCTCAATAGAAACACTTTTGATGTGGAGAGAATTTGCTTTTCAAGGCAGTGGGAGAAAGACAGTGCAAATACCACTTGTGCTCAGTGGGATTTCTAGTGGTTGACTACCTACTGGACATTGCTGACACCATCAAAGCCACTGAGACCCACTAGTCACTTCCCCAAAGAAATACAGGCAATTCATACCTACTTTTCACAATAATCTTCTGAGGTGGGGTTTGACTGAAGAAAAGTTGCTTAAGGAAATGATGGTCAACCTGGGGGAAATGCCAGCCTTATGCACATCAAACAACCTTAGTGCATCTAGAGGGACCTTTTTTTTTTTTTTTTTTTTGTGGGAACATGCTTTCCTCTATGCTGAGCTTATTAGAGAATTAAAGCCAAAAGACATAAACCTTTATGTACCACAAGGTACAGCTCCAGGGGCAGCCCCACCTAAGTCAGTGTGGTGGGGTTTCATATGAGAGCTCTTAAGAGTAAATATTTATCCAAACACTCCTATTTTTGATGAGCTCTGTCAATCAGAACTCCTTTGGCTTCAACCACTACAGGCAGGCACTGCTCTATTACCACTGGTAAAACTTGTAGCTACACAGAAGACACAAAAATAATGTTTGGAAAGTACAATTTTAAAATTCTAAAGATCTTCAGACTGTTTAGGAAAAAAACCCCCAAACCCTCACATGCAGTAATCAAACACAAATCAGCATTTAATAATACAGGACACTTTTACAGATGGTGCCAGATACAGTCTTTCAAAAGAACATTAATTTGATTTTTCCCCTCTGACAGAGCACTTTTGCCCTCTTCCCTCTATCAGTTGAATAAACATAAAAATGAGGGAAAATTAAAATCTGCTGTAACCTGAAAGACATCAGGAACTGATGTGACAGTGAAACAGTTGGAAATATGGTCTCACATCTTTTGTAGATGTAGTTTTGAAAGAAATCTTGTTCTGCTCTTCTTGTTCTCTATTTATGAAAGGAATAGGATAAACCAGGTGAGGAACTGTGGTTTAATACATTATCCTTTCAACATACTTTGAAATAAATGAAAAAACTGGAATACTTCTCGATAATACTGTTATACTAAACAAAAAACAGAATGAAAATGAGTGACATATTTCTTCACATGAGAAAAATACTTTGGTGGTAAACAAGCATGGATAAAGTCTGATTTTTGACAGCAGCATCCTTTTCTGATA
This sequence comes from Pelecanus crispus, assembly GCF_030463565.1. NCBI lineage: Eukaryota > Metazoa > Chordata > Aves > Pelecaniformes > Pelecanidae > Pelecanus > Pelecanus crispus. Next base: position 120,039,761 of record NC_134643.1, read on the forward strand.
TAACAGAAACAGACTTCATTGAGATTTTTGCTTTTTTAAAAAAGGAGGCCATAAGGACTTCAGCACTGGATCCTATATTTTACTTCATATGTACTTGGGCATGATTCTGCCATCCTTATGTTCCCTAATTGTTTCATTCTAAATATGCTTGCTAATTATTAGCCAACAACATGATTGCATGCAGAATACTTGAGTGTGATTGATTTTAGATGATGCTTATATCAATATGTTTCTTAATGGGATTTAAGGCTATACTTACTTGCTTTGATTTGTAGATCTGGACTTTAAACTAGGTATTAGCTCCATGGAGAAGGTTTACTGAAAAGTAACCTTGTGATAACAGAGACTGTACTAAGTTTGTGGGGACTTACCTGTGTGTTGTTTATATACTGTGGCTTTCTACTGACATAAGCCTTTTGGTTTACTAGTCGTACCCTGGAGACCAAAGATGTATAAGTCAGAAGAAAATCAGATATACATGTAGGTCAATTAGATTTCCATTGTGGAAACCATATTAGTGATGTATACTTACCTTGGAAAGTCTCCTGTTCTTTTGTAGTTTTAGCAAATGTCCCTTCTTTTTAGCTTACTGTCAAACCTGTAGGATTCCTTGATGTTTAACTTGGCCTCCTGAGTGTTCACATCAGGCCATTGAAGCTAAGTCTAAAATATTTGGAGTGGATTGTAAAAATAGGAATTAAAATTGTTCTTGGTAGGCTCAGCTTCCTACTGCATAGAATTCCTTAACTCATCTGGATTTGGCAGATCTGGGAGTTGTTAGCAGCAGTGAGGACAGCAAGTAGTACTCTTGAGCTGTGTTTAGAAGGGGATCCATTATTTGCATGCAGGCTGAAGCCAGTCTGCAAAATGAAGTGCTCACTAAATGGAAAAGGAAACTTTAACCTGCCAGACAGAACCAAAAAGATAGCATTGAAGAACCATGCACTAATAGCTTTCCTTTTAGGTTAGTTTTTAGTTACATACTCCACAAATCCACATTTTCCTTCTATATTATGTATCATATAGCTACCAAATATACTTATTGTGTGTTTTGACAATTGCAAGAATGGCTGGGTACTGGATGATCTTCCCACAGAAGGACCTAGAGCTGTGACACAGTGTTTCACTTCTGCAGGATGCTGCCTCCTTGGAAACTGGCATGGCCAGTTGAATCTGCAGACATTGCCACTTAAAAACCAAGAGGTGATATTTCAACTAAAGAAAGGCAACACAACACTGGGGCTGGTGGTCTTATCTTTCGCTCTTCCACATGGGAAGGGTAGCATCTCGCCTTCTGCCTTCAAAGACATCAAAATATCCCTAATATGTCTTAAAAAAAGTTCAGGATCAAAGACAAGTCAAATCCAATGTGGTTTAATGCTTGTGAAACCCTGGAACTTCTTTAGAGTTCACAAAGCTTGTTTTAACTTGTGAAATATTTTTCCTTTCATTAAAACCCATACTTCCCAGCCAGGGTGATTCCATTTTATACTCAGCTAAAGTGAGAGAGTGCTATGTATTAGCATAATCTAAAACACACACAACTGAATGGGAACAGAAAACAGGATGCTAAAAATGTCTTCAGACATAAAAAAGCAAATTACTCGTTAGTGAGCAAAGTGAAATAGCAACTAAAAAGGCAGAACAAGACTAGACTACTTTTGCAACAAAATCATAAAGCAGAAGTGTGAAGTCATTAACTTCCTTTAATAAACAGTGTTGCCATATTTGGGTGCTGATGTTCAACCAGAGGAAATCATCATAGACTTTTATAGACCCATATAAGTTCACCTCTGCTGAAAGCCTCTCCCGAAAACACTGGGCTCATTTCTGGAATTTTTATTTTTGGAAGGAGGCAAGTAAACAGATTTCACAGGGGAGGAAAAAAAAAAAAAGAGAGAGAACTAAGGGATTAACTCACAAAGTTAAACAGGTAATGTCATGCTTAAGTTACACAGAACTGAACTGAAGCAATGTGATAAATTAAGAAAAAGGGAAAATCCAGTCAGAATATTCTTACCCAGAGATGTAACTGGTTGTGGCATCCTGTCCTCTGGTTCACTCCAAGAGCTGAAACAGCAGCTACTTGCTCATATCCCAATTGCACTTGAAAGTTCCCACTTAGATCCATCATTCCATGGAGCTCACACTTGGCTCAGCTGACTTCATTGGCTTCCTTTTATGGGAAGAACAAAAGTGGGATATGATTCCTGGTTAACTTTGCCAACACTATTCTCATATGTATGTCAAATTTATTATTTAGTTTACCTGGGTAACTGATAGCTAAGTGTGATAGGAAAAAAAATCTTTAGAAATGAGAAGAATTGTGTCAGGCAGCACATATTAAGAAGAGGAGATTTGTAATTGATCTGATTTATAACTTGAAAAAAAAAAAAAAAAAGAGTCAACCAGGAGCTTTTGGCCTTAATTTTCTTGCCATAGGGAACAAAGACTATCAACAAACATGAAGGAAAATGACAGACTGTAATACCATTCAAGGCTACCTCTGGAGATAGAAAAACAATTCTGAAGATGACAACTAAACTGCTTTTGACAGCTCAGAAAAATCAACCTAGAGTAATAGATTTCTCACTGTAAAAAATCAGCTTAAGAGAGAGTGGGAGGTGAAAATTCAGAGATTTCCAGTCACGCAAGCGTGGGAACAACTGGAAAAGGTTTTGGGGGCATTCCATGGCTTTATAGCTCTACTGACAAAATGCTACAAATCTGGCTAGGTAGATTTCTAATTGGGAGAGGGAAAAAAATGTTCTTCAATAATCTTCAGATAGGAGGAAGACAAAAACCTTGACGATTCTAGATATGCTGCTACACCTTTAAGCTTAAGCTGACCTTAAACCAGAGAAGTAAATAGAAACAGACAGAAATCTGCCTCTCTTAGTGAAGATTTGCCTTGGACACTGCCCTGGGAAGTGTCATCAAGAGTATCCTGTAGGGTACTTCATTTTGGTGTTTTTAAAACTTTTTATTGGCCCAACAGACCACTGCTAGCCCTTAACATTTCTTGCCGACTACTCTCTACTCTTACCATCAGTCTTTTAACTATTTATTCTACTTATTTAACTACTTATTCTTTACTTCTTCGTGAGTTTCAGAGTAGGCATTATCTATGAAGGTATGCAAACTACAGCTGTGCCAATGTTTGGAAACCTTTGCTTTGTTTCACCAGTGTCTGTGGGAATTCTCACAGTTGCTCCTTTCTAAATAAAAGGAGTTACCATAGAGTAAAATGATAATGTCTCTACTACTGGACTAAAGCAGTCTTTCTTCACCATCTTTCTGTCTATTGCCAAACCGCCAAGCTGTCCCTGTTTATTTTAAAAACTTATTTAGAAATCTGAATCTGGATGGGGATAGGAAAGTAAAGTCAACATTAGGTAAGGAAACAGCATTTGAGTTACTTAACTTGCACTAGGCTTATTTGTTATTACTAAATTAACTCTGGGCTGGAAAGAAGAGGAAAGCTATAATCAGTTGCTTTTAACTTGGACTTAAAAATTGTAGCCAAAGTTTTTTAATATTCTGGATTCCTTTACCTAATTGCATCCCCACACTGAAAACTACACTTAAAGAAATCTAAAGAAGTTGTTTTTGTGGCAAAACTTTCTTTCCACAGCAGTGAGCATGCAAAAAATTTAAGTATTTGCTGTTAGATTTTGAGATAGGTGGTTTTTTTTTTTTTGTTTTGTTTGTGTTTTTCTTACAGTAAAATATTCATTTTAGGGAGTGAAAATGTCTCAGCTCAGCTTTCGTGCGGTATAGCATCTTAGAATGAATCAGAACACCTTTGAGTATTGAGGTGTGATTATTCCTGCAGCACAAATGGTTGATTTGTAAGGTTTTCTAGGCACTATCAGACAACATTCCCAAGGTTGGTTGCAAAACTTGCTATAAAAGTTTGATTACCAACTGGCTGCTTGGTACCTGGTTTCTAGGGGCGTAGGAGCTGTAGGAGGTAAGATTACTCTCCTCCAAGGTCACCAGGAACAAGATTTCCAATGTTATGTGTCATCAGTTTCATGGACGAAATTGAATCTATTTCCTTGTTACCAGGATTATGGATTGTTGTACTGAAGTCCTTGTGCAGAGGTGAGGGCAATTAGGCTTTATCCAATAGAGAGTCCTGTTCATGGCTCTCCTATTTGCTATTTCTCAGCTCTGAAGACTGAACTTCACTGTGAGGCATTGTTATTTATGGTCAGCACATAACATTTTATTTCTTCTGAAAAGTTGACTTAGACTTGTCAAAATGCTCAGCTGTTCCATAAATGTTTATGTTTCTTCTAACAGTAATGGCCACAGACACAGAATATGCAACACGCATCTACAATATTTTGCTTTGACATGCCATTCCAGTGGAGCTATTAAGTGATAGAACTTGCTTGACACAGCATAATTAGTAATCTTGCTCATATATTTTGCTTCACTTTACTGCTAAGAAAGCTAACAGTGCAAAACCGATTATTTTTTCTGGAAGAAATAACAAGTCTGAATCCCAGGTTTCTCATCATCTGCACCGTACAAGGATAACGTGGCAGCTCCACAGTTGTTTTCCTACTGGGATCTTATGTTGGCTGGATGCCCGATTACTTCTCTCTAGTTGTTTGAGTATGTGTAGATTTAAGTTTTTTAAAAAGGGGAAAAAAAGAAAAAAGAAAAGTAACTATTGACTTTCAAAGCTTAAGGACAGATGTTGTCAGGTCCCATTTGGGTACTTCTGCAGGGCAGGGATGAAGGCAATGCACAGTGTTTTCCTGACTCAGGTTGCCTTGCAAAAGTGCTAACTAGGATCATATTCTTTGCTCTCCCTAGAAATAATCATCTGCTCCAATTTAGCACCAGCCCTAATCTTCCAATGTGGGGAGCAGCTGGGTGGAGGTTCAGTTATGCCCGTGCCTCTGTGCTGGCTGGTACTGTTAGGAGACACTGACCATGTGTGTTAGCATTTTAAAAGTTAATAGCAGCAGAATCTCATTGTGAAGTTGCTTGTAATTTTGGAAATCATTCTTTCAGACACTTTACTGCAACAAGAATCCTCTCTGTCACCTCCCCTTCTCTAACACAACCTAAGAATGAAGTCCCAGGTGTTACTGAAAGTCCAAACTTTACTGAACAGTTTGATTGAAAACACAGCAGCATTAGGAAAAGAGATTGCATGAAACTATTTTTAATGACTTTATTGATACTGGAGCAAAAAAGACCCCTATGCCAAAGGATGAAGATGACATATTCTCCTGAAAAAATGCATGTAGTGAACATTTTAGGGGCTGTGTTTGCATACGCAGTTAAGGATGGATGGAGTCCTGATTTGAAATGGACAGCTCTTCCTGGGTGCTTTTGGCTCCCTATCTTTTCCTCTGGTAAACACACACCCCGAAGTGGAAGATTCCTTGCATGTGAGAACAACTGCTTCCAAATTTAATTGAAAATGTAGCCTTAAATCCATAGATGCAAAAAGCAAAGACTTTGTTCATGTCAAGAATCTGCTGAATACTGCATTATCCATCTGCCCATGTGTAATTTAATCTGGCACCATTTCCAGTGATGTCATGCCTGGAACGTCCAGCCTTGTGGAGAGATACTCACTGGGACGGAGCTGCTGTGTGAGGCAGAGATTAGCAGATGTGGTAATTCACTCTTGGAACGGTGTTCATATCAAGTTGCATATTTGAGTAAGGACAGTTTCTGTTCTTTAAACCATGTAGTTTTGGAGCAGGCATATGTTCAAAAGACAGGTAGGTGATGAGTTCTATAGCCAGTTCTTCTGGCTGAATATTGTAATTTTAAGGAAAAAGTGCTCCATTATGTCATTTCATTTCTTGTCATTTCTAGGCATCTGGCTCTGCAACTGTGGGATAAGGGGTGTCTGGCAAAACCTGTTTCACCTAGATAAAGTTCTGCTGCATTATGAGTCTTCCCCCACTCCAGTAAAGAAAAATTATGGTCAGTTTTAACAACCTGTGTAGCTAGATGGCACAGTCATCACTCAAGTGATGATGAGTGATGGTGATGACTGACTGCCTGTTAGTCAGAATCTCCCTACTAAGCGATGGCCCTGCTGCGATGGATTTTTGACAATCTTCAATGCAATAATATTTGTAAAGAAGTTTGCATGAGTTAAATTGCTGGGGCTACAGTTTCACAACAGACCCAGTTCTGGTATCTTTACCAGCACTGCCTAATCCTTTGTTTTGTGAGCTGACCTCTTAAGGACAAAAACATCAAAACAGAGTCAGGCAGTAGTCAGTATAGATGACAATGTTACAGTCTTGTGGTTTGTGATACAAACATAGCCAGATGGTGTATTCACTCGGTCTTTACAGGGGAATTCAGTTTTTACAGAGACTGTATGGGAAGAAAGCATAGTTTTTGATCTGGGACCTGTGAAATAACTCAGATTTGAGGCTAGGAAAGTGCACAACGCAAATCACAGTTCATCTGCTACTACCTGGTAGCTTGTTTGGTGATCTCTTCTTAGTCTGTGCTCTTCCTAGCATGACTCTGAAGTTACCAATCACGGGTATGTGTTTCCATGACCCCAAACATGCATTCCCACCAAGATGATAAATACAGCTGCAGATACTGGCCAGCTATCTGCTTTTTTCTCCTGGGGCTTAGTTACAATTTATAGCTGCCACTTTTTAACAAAAGGTGTGTGAAAAGAGTGATAGACTCTCTGCAACTAGGCAGCAGAGAACCATTAGGACACCACCACTCAGCAGCTAGATTTGGTTGCCTTTGTCAGCTCAGTCACGTAGCAACAGCTAGATAAAACACATACTGCACAAGAAAAAAAATGCAGCTTTTTCTTTCTCCTCCTCTCTCCAACTTTAATGGGGCATTCATACTCTTCATGCTTTAGATTTTATAAATAATAGCCAGCATTTCTTTCTTATACATGGGCAATGTCCTTTAAGCTAGGAAACTACTAAACGGTTCACTCAATCCATCCAAAACACTAGCTTCTACTGTTATTTTAATTCAATATTATTGGCCTCAGTGAAGAAATCCAGCTGCTTCTAAGTCACTCTTATCCATTTGCCAAGGAAGCTCCTGTTATGCCCAAAACCTAATGGGACGGGGGGACAGGACATGACCCACTATAATGTTTCCTATTTGACCTCCTTTACAGTGTTAGGTTTTTGGGCATAACAGGAGCTTCCTTGGCAAGAGATTCTGACTCCCTGTCAGAAGTCACAATTTCTACAAGAGTAAGCCAACAAAAATGGAAATATGAACAGAACACAATGTCCACAGCCTCCCAGGTTCTTGCATCTGCTTGAAAAGTGAAACATTCCATATCACTAAGCACCACCAGCACAAAGTGGTACCTCATTCCTGACTCACAAACACTGGACTCCAGTTTCTAGCTAACAGGGTTTTACCACAACCAACCAGCTACTTGAAGTCATTATGGGTAATCAAAAATCTGATGCAGCGTGCACTTCAAATGTTTGTAGTTACATGGTTGTCAATGACTAGAGAACACAAAATGCAGATGTTTTAAATCTGTCGTATCTTTATACTTATATATAAGTGTATACTTATGCTTTCCATAATTTTTTAAGAGAAAAATCTTACTGATAAACATTTGTTTCAAGTGTAGTTACAGACAAAATAATGAGCTAAGAAAAAATAAAAAATGAGTTCAACATTTGCTTTCTGCAAAGACTCCCATATTAAGTATAATTGGATTAGAAAAAGATGGCAAACAAGATACTGAATGCAATATGGGGATTTAATTATATACATCTGAGTTCTTAGTTTTTGCTGCTGATAGAATGTTTTATTACAGAATACTATGAAGGCAAAAAAACATTCCATCAAATTCATGATTTGAGATTTTAATTCTTGAATCCAAAGAAAGACTTTTGTTTGATGAAATATCAACAAAAGAATCACCTCTGAGGAAACATGCTGAATTCTAATCACTATATAAATGTCATCCAAATAATTTGTTTTTGAAGGGCTGTAATTTGTTTTTGGTGAAAATGTAAACAAATCTACAGCTCACAGCAAATTCTGAAGTTACAACAAAAGTGACTGTATAATGGAATTCTTTTCCCCTCTTCTTATTTTGCTAAGAAGGGTGCTCAGTCAGTGTTGGCATGATGTATAGTTTAGAAAATGAAAAGACACTCAGGAAGAATATATATTTTTCTATTCTTATGCTGTAAGTCTTTGCTGCTCACTTGCTGATATGTGCTTTATTGTAAGCAAAGTGTTGACCAGTTCAGAAACTTAATGTGTCCCTAAGAATGCACTGTGTTCTTCTTGGGGGTTTATTTTCAATCAAAATGCCTGTGTTTGTTGATCCCACCTGTTGCTGCATGAAGTGGTAGAATGGAGTGAGATCAGTGAAAACTTTTCAAAATGTGTGGAGAAAGTCCCACTTGCACTTCTGTTGTGATAATTCTTTAGTTTCTATAGCATTTGTCTAGCAAAATTTTTAACATGCCAGCATTATGTTGAGAAATCGTCATGTAAGAACACAAGATGTTCCAGCATTACTACCCAGAAAAACCTGGTGATCACAAAGTTGTACCCAGAACCGAAACAACCACTTATCACTTTCAAAAACCATACCAAAATATCACAGTCAGTATTTCTTAGAAAATTTAATGTGCATCTTTATAATGTCATACTCAGCATACCATGTGCCATTATGCAAAGCCTGCTGTCATAATGGGAACCATATAGAGCTATGGAAGAATTAAACACTTGAATAGTAAAACCAAATTCAATGGGAAGTGTTAGTTATAAGATTTGAGTTATACAACATTAAAGGAATTCCCAACAAGAGTTTTTTAATTCAAGGCATTAATATTAAACATCATACAAAACATAATATGCTGTTACATAGTGGTTTAGAAATGTGTCAGTTCTGAAGACTTTTTGTAAAAGTTCTCCCCCCAGGTAGATGTCTGAAGAGGCAGTCCTTTCAGGACAACAGTGAGAGGCTATGGAAATTCAGGTTGTTTTCAAAATAAAAAATAATTCTGCTGCAAGACATAAACTGACGACTTTTTTAAGGACTAGTTTCTTTTCTGTTGAGGATAGGTAACACTTTCTTTTTAGCCAAATTATATTCTTCAGGCATCTGGCAGAGTCACCAAGGTTGAAGATACTTTGCATTGCTGCTGTTAAACAAGTGATAACACAGTACATGATGAGATAGAGAAGGAAAAGGCAGGGGAATTGGTTTGGTCTGAACACAAGTTTTGATATCCCCAAAAATGGTCACTTTGTTGACTCCTCTTTATGATTTAGCTGAAGGTGACTTTTGAGGTCATAATACCATTATGTTGCATGTCCCCTGAAGGCAGATACTGCTTATGATGCAAATTGAATTTGGATAAGCATTTTAATAAAGAATCCTAAAAACAGGGTCTCAGCAATGAGATAATTTGCTCTAAGTTTTGACTGGCATGGCAACATGTCTGCATATGTGGAAGTATCTATGTATAATGTAGATATGTCTGTATATGCTAATTCAACAACTTCTCTACTAGACTTTACACCAATCCTCCTGAATTAGTAGCAGGCACAGAGATATCCAGCAACTAAACACTTGATTATTAAGGAGTGACTGCACCAGTGGACAAGGAAAAAGCAATGGATGTCATCTATCTGGACTTCTGTAAAGCATTCGACACAGTCCCCCACAATATCCTTCTCTAAATTGGAGAGATATGGGTTTGATGGGTGGACTGTTCGATGGATAAGGAATTGGCTGCATGGTCGCATCCAGAGGGTCATGGTCAATGGCTCGATGTCCACATGGAGACCAGTGACAAGTGGGGTCCCTCAGAGGTCCGTACTGGGACCGGTGCTATTTAACATCTTCATCAATGACATAGACAGTGGGATCGAGTGCACCCTCAGCAAGTTTGCAGACGACACCAAGCTGAGTGGTGCGGTTGACATGCTAGAAGTACAGGATATCATCCAAAGGGACCTGGACGAGCTGGAGAGTGGGCCCATGTAAACCTCATGAGGTTCAACAAGGCCAAGTGCAAGGTCCTGCAACTGGGTCAAAGCAACCCCCGATATCAATACAGGTTGGGGGATGAAGGGATTGAGAGCAGCCCTGTGGAGAAGGACTTGGGGGTACTGGCGCATGAAAAGCTGGACATGAACCAACAATATGCACTTGCAGCCCAGAAAGCCAACCGTATCCTGGGCTGTGTCAAAAGAAGCGTGGCCAGCAGGTTGAGGGAGGTGATTCTGCCTCTCTACTCTGCTCTGGTGAGACCTCACCTGGAGTACTGCGTCCAGCTCTGGGGCCCTCAGCACAAGAAGGGCATGGACCTGTTGGAGCAGGTCCAGAAGAGGGCCACCAAAATGATCCGAGGGCTGGAGCACCTCTCCTATGAGGCCAGGCTGAGGGAGTTGGGGTTGTTCAGCCTGGAGAAGAGAAGGCTCTGGGGAGACCTTATTGTGGCCTTTCAGTACTTAAAGGGGGCCTATAGGAAGGATAGGGACAATTTTTTAGCAAGGCCTGTTGCGACAGGGCAAGGAGTAATGGTTTTAAACTAAAGAAGAATAGATTTAGACTAGACATAAGGAAGAAATTTTTTACAGTGAGGGTGGTGAAGCACTGGAACAGGTTGCCCACAGAGGCAGTGGAGGCCCCATCCCTGGCAACATTCCAGGTCAGGTTGGACGGGGCTCTGAGCGACCTGATCTGGTTAAAGCTGTCCCTGCTCACTGCAGGGGGTTGGGCTGGATGATCTCTAAAGGTCCCTTCCAACCCAAAGCATTCTATAATTCTATTAGAGCCCAGCTCAAGTACAATGAGATGAGTTAACTGTAAGGATTTAGCCACAGGAAATTAGAGGAGTTCCCGGCTGCCATAAGTTTTCATTCAGATCATTAACATTATTTTAATTTACAGCACCAAGAACTAAAGAGAAAAATAGTATCCATAGGAGACAAGTGCAAAAAAATCCCATTTTGCTTTCCCAAGTCAGTGAAAAACTCCTGCTGTCAACCCAGTGGGACATTTCAGGGTGTTGGTTTTTTTCTTTTTGTTTTTATTGTTGTGTAGTTGAAGATAGAGAGTGCTGCTTTTAGCAAGAAAAAGGAGAGAATAAAAAGCTCTTGCTAGCAGATGCTTAAGTTTGAGAAGTCTTCTGGAATGCTAACATAGATAATAGAAGTGACAGACATGCACTTGATATTTACAATTTTATTCTTTTATGTGGGAACTTTTGACTTTGTGACATTTGAATCCATTACTGTGAAACGGATTCAGATGTTGGAAAAATGCACCAAATTTTCCAGAGCATAAAACTAATTGTCTCTAGGCTAGAAAACTGCTATTTTTGTTACACGCGCACACAAAAAAAAAAAAAAAAAAAAAACAAAATCAAAATCAATGTTAGACTAGCAATAAATAAAATTACAGTCACAAATAGTCTGTTCTCTTTGTTAGGTTTTATGCATGTTTTGTATGAGAATTTCAAACAAAAATCCCCCCAAAAGTTCTGAAAATCCTTCTTATGTAAATTACTTTACTCAACAGTGAAAAAATACATTGGAATGAATCTACAGTGATCTACTGCACTAAAACTTAATTCCACTCAGTGCAAAGGAGGAAACCTGATGTCACTTGCATAGTTTCTTCCGGGCATGATCTTTCAGTGGGTTAGAGAATATGTGCAGTATGCTATCTTGCAGACAATAAGTGTTCAACTGATTAGTTAATTCAGCAGAAAGGTCTGCTGACCATGAAAGTCCAGAAAGAGAATAAACCTACCAGCTTCCATGACCTGTCAGCTGAAGACCTAAATGGAATGCAGAGATTTTGTTTCCCAAGATAGTGTCAGATTTTGGTTATTTTAAACATCCAGTCTGTGGTTGAAAAATTGATGTGTTCTGCAGTCAGAAAACCTTTTCTCTAGGATGGGAGTCACCAAGGACAGACAGGATCAGTAGCACTTTCTTTAATATTCTTAGTCCCTCACATTAGACACGAATAGTTAGCAGGGGATAGTTTGCAAAGAAAAGGAGTACCTATGTCTTTAAGCTCTATTATCTGGTTTAGCCTGTACTATAAATGGTATACTTCAGTTTCCTGTTTTAAGGCCAGCCAGAAGCCTCTCTCCATTTATCGCTTTTGTACTATATTACCCTTCCACCTGAACTCTCAAATCAGCCTCAAAAAAGAGCAAAATACTAAAATAAGACCCCTCAAAACCTTTGAGCCTTGTAAAAATCCTGTACATAACAAAAAATCTTTCACAACCTTTTTCCACTGCAGGACTGACACTTTATCCCATAAGCATAGAAATTCCCTTCCAACAGAGCTGGTTCAGAAAAGTCAGAGTGCTCCACAAAGAGCATATGTGAATGAGGCTGTGTAGGTGTTCTTAACTCACACCAGGTGAGTGAAAAAGTGTTAATGAAAACAAATCCTTGGAGAGAAAATATGTTAATGGTCCAAGAAATGAGACTATAGGAAGTGAGAATTTATGTTTGGTTCAGAGCTGCTTGATGAGATATGGACCACTGTTCCCTTGTACACCAGCAAAGTTATGATTAAAAGGGAGACATCTTGATTTACTAAGTGTGAAAAATCAAAAACTCTAGAGCTTAATCATCAGAAAACATCAGTGTATCACATCTTCAGACTCTTGCTAGAGGATGCTTGCCAGCCGCATATCACCTACTGGTGTCACATCCCTTCCTTTGGTAGGACCTTCTACCAAGACGCAGGTTTGACATTAAAAGCAGAAATGGCCCTTCTCCGATATGCATGCACAACTCCTTCACACTCGCCCACTCTTAGTGATGCAGACATGTAAGCTTTAGTTGTCCTCTTTCCCAGAGAGAAGGAACCTCTACCTCTTACCAGTTTCTCCACCAAGCACCAGGCTGACAGGTCACATCAATTCCATGAATAGTCCTGCTCAGTTTAAATTCTAACATCTTCACTTTATATCAAACTCCAATTTGAAGACCATGCCTACAAGATCTTTGCCGGCTATTGCAAGCTTGTTCTGCCCATACCCTGAGCCAGCCAAAACCACGTATCTGTAATTAACTCCATGCCAAGTCTAAGCTAAGAATTTCTCTTGAGAGTGTGAAGCGCATTAGCTTAGAGATGGTGTCTCACCTAACACAAATATGTGACTTCAATTTGCCTACAAAAGCCTGTGCAGATAGAACTTGCATAGATATTTCTCTTAAGATCTTACTCAAACTGAATTCTTTTAAGTTTTATATCGTGGATAAATTGAGGTGATTTTCCAAGTTTTACCTCCCACTTTCCATAGATGGTACTCAGAAACACTTAGGTTAATCCTTGTGTTTGTAGGCCAAACATCTTGACATGTACAAACATCTTGACTGTCTTCTGAGTCTCCTTTTAAATGCTATTGCCTTCTAAATCTTGGAAGAGCAGTAGAAGCATATCAACTTCAGCACAAGAAAAGACACAAATTCAGATATCTTCTGACTGCTGAGGGATTTCTTTTCTTAGGTCTGATTTTCCCAAACCTAAGCTCCCACTGCTGAAGAAATTCACTTGCATTCTTTAGATTCAAGGCAGAGTTTAAGAAAGCCACTTCTTTGGTCTGGCAGTAGTTAATCTGCACCTATATGTATAGTTTGCCACCCCTGATTGCAGCAAGTAAAAGAATAAGCCTACTAGCCTGCTACTGCAGGTCAAATAAAGTCTTAAGAGATTGGAGGTGCTGGGTGGATTCAGTAGATAAAAATAATTACAGTGCTTAAGAAACTTGATAGACTATACTGGCCTAAACCCCACCTTCCTGTTTCCATGCTTTTTCCCCACTGGTTTTGTACAAATCCATTAGAGGAGAATTAATTTCCTATAGACTAATCAGTGACTGAAGGTACAGTGGAGATAACTGTCTATAAAGAAAAAAAAAAAGTAAAAAGTAAAAGCTGAAGGGGAAAACTGATTACATTTCAAGCAAAGCACCTTCATTTCCAGCAAGATCTCTGCTGTTTCTCACAGTTTTGGAAAGGTTTTCTGATGACAGAATGGATTGTTTTTCCTGTTGCACTCTTTCCTTCAGTCTGTCTACAAGCAGTTGTTGAAATACATTTAAATGTGCAAAGGGTATTTCGAATAGAGTCTGGAAACTGTAACACATCAGAAACGACAAAGAAAAAACTCTGTGAAATGGGAAAGAATGCAAGACAGAGCAAGGAACTATACCAGTTGTGAGAAGAACTGAAAAGCTCTTTCTGGTGTTTGGTGTAGCAAAAATTTAGTTCTTTCTAGAACTTCAGTAGACATTTATGCTCACTCGTAATTGTATATCACTCATTAATGTTTTTTCAGTGACAATAGTACACATCTACGTGGTACACATGTGTCTTCATGTACACAAAGAGGTTTCCCAGAAAGCAAACACAAGTCTTGAGAGTCAAAACACTCTGTGATTAAATTCAACTGATACAAACTTTGGATGGAGACTTTTTGTCCTTGAATATGTTGATTTAGCAACATATTAGTTTAGCAAGTTGTAATGTTTTTCAAAATCAATAAAACCTTCAAAAAATGTCTATCCAATATGAATATGAGGTAATTCACTAATATCTGTAAGGAAATAATACAGGATAAATCCACTCTCCATGTCCCTCCACAAAGCTCTCCAACCAATCCCTAAAATTATGCATTTACCCTAAGAATTTAAGGGTCTTTTACTCTTCCAACAGCACCAGCTCTTGCCTACAATGTGTCTGCACAACTTCCTTGTCTGATTGGACCTGTTCCCTTCCTAGTTTATGCATCAGCTGCCTTGAAGACAACATTACAGAACCTTCGTGTCTAACGTCTAAACTAGTTACTGGAGGTCGACATTATTTCTCTCTTCCCATGTGGATGAATGGTAAGACTGCCATCTCCTAGGTTGGCTGGACATGGAGAAAAGTCAGGCTTCCTTGTACAGACCTAATAGCTTTGTGGATGGTATAAAATTCAAAATTTTTATGCCTTTCCATAGAGAAAGCAAACAAGTAATTCTCATCCAAGTTCATGAAGACTTCTGTAAAGGAGACACTATCATACAGACTTTGTGCTAGATTTTATGAAACTATCTCACAAGCCTTAGACAATTAGACAGAATTAATTTCTCTGAGACAGCAGGGAACACTGAGACTGGCACCTCTGACTTCTTTAATGAAGAGAAAAAGCTAAGTGTATCATCAAAGAAGCCTTCATGGGGCTCTGAGGTCTCTGTAACTGAGGTTCAGCTGACTACTTACATTGCCTAATTTCCTCATGGAGGTACTTAACATTATGTACTGAAAATCAGAGACTGGGAACAACAAAGTGTTGGATAGACAACACTCAGTATAGAAGGTCTGCCTGGAGAAATAAAATTCTAGCCAGAACCTCATTCACTGGATCCTCACAAACAAGAATACAGGGGGAGAAAGTGAGGAGCTATGTGATGAAAATTAAAAACATCAGTATATTCAAAAGGAAACAAAGGCATAACCAGTTCCCTCAGCAGCCCTGTCCTCACTACAGATATCATGTTAGTAAAATCCTCTAAAATAAAGAAGCAATTATATTAGCCACAAGGGGACACTGAATTGTTTCAATGTAATTGTTCTTACTTTGCTGTTGTGCATTGTGGTAAAGTAACCATTACATAATAATTAACCAATGTTAACATTTACCATAAACAACTGCAGCAAGGACTCAGCTTTGACAGAGAGTCTGTTAACACACTGTACACTGGCATGTCTGGCTGTTCAAGAAGTCTGCCCTGAAAATGCACACAGACTCTGACACACTGTTTTTGCTAACTGCTATAGTCAGGATGTTCTTATATCCTTTCAAGCCTTTGTCTACACAGCATATGCACCCCCCACCCCTCAAACCTAGGGCAAATAGTTGGACATAATTTTTCATCAGTCATGTATTTCCCCAGGAGCCTGAAAATTCTTCTACTCTCTCCTTAGACACATGCTTTTAAACACTTGTTCTTTTAAGTGTTTCAGCTATACCCAGCTTTGTTAATTTGACAAAGACGTAATGCAAGAGGTGTCCTTAAAAAAAGGGGAAGATCCACATTAAAGTGACCTACTCACTCCTAAATGTCTTCCACTAAACAAAATGTTTGGCCCATGTGCTTATGAAACAGCTGAATAGGAGCAACAAAAAAAGTTTCCAGAAGGCTGTCTTGAGTCAATTATATCACAGCCTACAGATCTGTTTCAAGGGTTCCCTCTCCCATTTGCAATTCATCAAGAATGTTGGAACCTTGACAAAGTGTTTGAGCTGGAATTGCAGGTACCAACCATATCCCTCAACAAATCTCCCTTCCATTAAAAGAAGAGAATGTATAAAACCAACTTTGCTCCCACAGTTCCTTAGGAAAGAAAAAAACCCATTCAGCCAACGCCCCTCAAAGCCCCCCAAACCAAACCACAATATTAATTAGATACATTTCCCTGCTACTCTAAAACTAATCCAATTAGAAGTACATGGAAGAACACCCGCGACACGTTTATGATGGCTGTGAGGCACTGTTTGTGATATGTATGTGTATATATATGTAATGACTAAAATGAGAACTAGTCTGTGAAATTTCATCTGATGTTGACTTTCACCTGTTAGGAAGTGTCTCCTTTCTCTGCACTGGAGGTGACAGAGAGTGGCTGAATGTCTTTCTCAGGAAAGGGGAAGCCTATCTTTCTCCCTGCTCCCAAGAGAAGGATGTTGTTCTCCCTGCTCCCAGGCAAAAGTCAGTATTATAGCTCCATGTGCATGGTAAACTCCCTCCTCCTCCTCCTCGTCTCTCCATGAAGATAGTGGAGTGAACTTGATATTCTTGCATCTACTGTTATACTTAGGCACTTAGAAGGCTTGGTAAAGCATAGAAGAAATAAAATGTTACTTATGAGACTCATGTAGGTGCAGAATGTGCCATGCCTGAGGCTGTGTATATCATGTTGTTGACATGTCCAAGCTGAGGAGAAATAGTTTTCAAACTTCCTGAACTTTAACAATGTTTTGGCTCCTCAACAAATTATCATTTTCAAGAGGACAGACTGACTACTTTAGCCTCTCTAGATCGAACCACCAACACAGTCAGTCAGCCTCTGTCAATGTTTTTTGTCTTTCAAGGCAGCACTTGCATATTGGAAGTTGTTTATCTACCTAAACAGTGGCCTTCCACTACTCTGCAGCATAACAAAAACTGTTCCATAGCTGGAGAATAAGGTTCTTTTGGGCTATACTTTGGCCTTTGTTTACCTAGGGAACTTGTTTGAAACTACTCATACCTTTCAAATCATTATTTCTTTAAAATAGTTTGCATTCTATTTTTAGTCCAACTTTACAGTGCCTTATTTGGAATAGACTAGCCATTTTAATTTGGTGAATAAGAAGGTCTGTATGACAAAATTCCAAGTACTAGTTTAATCTAAAGAGGAAACCAATAGAGAGCAATCCACATTCTATGGTTAAAGAATGGAAAATGGAAGAACTGGACTCACAGATTATATGCTACATAAAACAAGTTACAAATCATGCCATCTTAAAAAAAAAAATCTCTATTTTAAGAGACTTTAACGTTAATAGTTTTATTTTCCAAATAGTTAATAAAAAACCTGATTTTATTCCAACAAACATCAAATGAAATACCCTAGAGTTCTTTTCTTTAACATTCCAAATATTTATTTCATTCTGCTATTTAGCATTTCAAATTGTTTCCATAGGCATTTATTTTACATTAAAAACACAGGCCAAGTATAAACCACATTTACAAAAGAACAAAAAAACCCAACAAAAAACCCCAGATCTGATGAGAGGTTGGACCTTATACTGAAATTGAACACTGAGTAATTAACATGTAGGCAGATTAGGGTGCCATTTCAATAACCCAGTCATGAACAGTGTACCTGTTAGGATTGCTAAAAAGTACAAGATTGTAAAAGTTGCAAGGATGGGCCTTTCGAAGACATATTTCACAAAAGAATGTAAGCATCGAGGATTGCTTTTGATAGGAGAGTTGTACTGCTTACACTTGTGTAACAAGTCCAAAATTCCTAAGAAAATCCCATGATGAAGGCTTTGTTTTCAAAGGTCTATGAAAACTCCATGTATCTTGAAACAATAAAGGAAACCGTATGTGTACTAGCCCTTAATGTATTGCTTTGTTAAATGAATTGCTTCCATACAACTTTCCTGCCATTAAGATGTAAATGTGGGAAATAAAAGGTGGAAGCTGAAAATATCACAGAAGAATTCATCCCTAAAGGAGGAATCTGAGATTTGTTCTTACCACCTGTGAGATATTAACAGCAAGTTGTGAATAGATCTGATAAAATTAGTATGTATTGGTAGGATAATGCAGCTGTTGCAACGTAACTTTTGGCTTACATGAGGCTTATTCATAATCTATTTTTATGATTTTCAAAATCCAGCAAAATAAAAAAGGACCACTGTCTAATTGTTACCATACTGTTGATTCAAAAGCTATTTGCAGTGCACTCAAGGAGCAATTCCCTCTTCTTTCCCCCCCCTCTGCAGCCCTTCTTCCTCCAACCCTTGAGTGCTTCTAGTTATAGCATTTGATTTCTAAAATTAACCTTGGGTCCATCTTAAAACTCATAGTTAAGAGAATTCGGATAAATGAAATGCCATTTAAAACATCCTGATGTTTTAAATGTTTTAAACACCCTTTCCTGTGCTATTCCTTTCCTATACTCTAGCAGATTATAGCTTCTTCATTGTCTAAACATTTACTCTAAAGCAGAGTTTACTTTTATGCTTTTCTTTTTTTACATTACTTTTTTTTTCTTACTTCAATTACTTACTTTTTTCTTAAGATTCTGCATATACAATAAAGCACAAGTGAATTCTACGTATGACTACAGGTATTCAATGTATGCTGACATGACTTGTAGTGAAACAAATACATTTGCAGCTCAAGGTGGCAAATAGACCCAGAACTTTTATGACTACACCATTGTAATATTGTCAAAATAGACCAATGGAATTCCTGTTGACACTAGAATAACTGAAAAGAATAAACAAGAGGTTCCAGGTAGACTAAATTTCTAAATCTTGTTGTGTATTCTCAAAGTAATTGTAAAATTCCCATTTATGACTTAAAGTGACTGTGTGTCTAAGTAATTCCACAAATAATTTGACTGTTTTCTCATACCTATTTGGTTTACCTACTGATTCATATCTGGATAATTTTACTGGCAAATAAAGATCTTCTTACCTGTCTTTTTATTCATTCTGTTAGGCCCCTAGCAGTCACCTAGGCTCAACAGACACCGTAAAAAACCAGCATAATCCATATTTTAAGAAGGTATTCTTCATCTGGCTCACACCTGAACTGTAGTCACCTAGGCGTCAAAGCCTCCT
This sequence comes from Pelecanus crispus, assembly GCF_030463565.1. Classification (NCBI taxonomy): domain Eukaryota; kingdom Metazoa; phylum Chordata; class Aves; order Pelecaniformes; family Pelecanidae; genus Pelecanus; species Pelecanus crispus. The sequence continues at coordinate 120,059,148 of NC_134643.1, forward strand.
TCTCCTTATTATTACTGTCCTAAGAAAATCAGTCCACATAGTGGGTAGTTTATATGAAATAAAACTGTATGGTCTATAATTTGATTCATAGATACCAAGTGCAGCTTTATCATAGGCTATTTTCACTCTGTATATTCACGTCACCATTTGCATGTCCATACATACACACACATCTTAAAACATGCTTGAAATCTAAATCAGAGGAAAGGACTGGCTTCTGGGTTGATACGATGGAGCTGAAAACTTCCTACAGTCTTACAAGTTTCATGAGCAAAACACCCCAGGGCACATATGAGCACATATGAACACTATGTCATTCATATCACGTGGGAAACCACCTGAACCTGGTCTCACCTGAGCTGCATGTTTACAAGCCTGAAGAAGCAGTTACATGCAGTGGTTCAGAACAGACAGAAAGACAAACGCTGATCCATTTCATAGAAGCACTGCAGGGAAATTGCAAGCAAATACTGTAGTAGTTTCACTATTTCCAAATACTTATTCTGTTCTATTTTTGTCTTGCTAAAATACTTAATTTCCTCTCCAGAGTCATCTGTAAAATTCATTTTTGATCTCTTTGGTCCCCTTTTTGGGTAATTTGTGTATTCCAATGTCTGTGTCCTATTTAGTTACTTGTATAGTGCATTGTTTTGCAGTTACATTAACACTAACAGTCTAAAAATACAAAGTCTGTTCACCAGCTTTCTTGAGCGTTTGCCCAGAGCTATTTCTCAAACAACAGTAGGCAAACTTACCACAAGAAAAGGAGGAAAGGTTTCTTTGTCCCACTTTTTGTCTCAGCATGGGTAAACCAAAAATTGGATATATTGTGAGGGATGATCCTTCTTAGAAATAGTCATTTAAGCCTTAAACACTTAGATAACTAAACATGGTTGTCACAATTAACTGGAATTAAACATACCACATGTGAATGTTTTCGTAGCTTTGACCTTTTGGAAACGATCAGGAAAATCTTTATGAGATGTTGAGTGGGATAGTTCTTTAAGAGATATCTCTCTTGTTTGATTTTTGATGTCTAGATATTTCAGGTGTTAAATTGATCTTTTGTATGTAATTCTTTCCAACAGTCTAGGGTCAATGACTCTTCATTTTGAATGAAACTTCATTGAAAGTAAGGCTTTGAACTCAATTCCATTGAAAAATGAATAAAACTGCTGACTAATTCAAAAGTTAAAAATATACTTTACAAGTATTAGCTAGAATTAAATGTTTTCAATTACATAGTGTATTTAATTATTGCAAACTTTGCAATGATCTTATTGTCATGAATGAGTGTGGAAAAGTAATTCTATCTTGATGACTTATTTATAAAAACACCTTTTACATTTACACACAAAAGCATTAATGTAAAAAATACTGCTGAATTTCTCCAATGAATATGAAGAAATATTGTATACTTATCTACTGACACACTTCCTACTAATCGCTGAGAATGGGACTCAAGTTCAATCCCTAACATTTCAAAACCTGAACAAAATAATATGGAATTAATCTGAGGAAATCATAACCTGCCCACAGGTACTGAGTGAAGAAAAGCAGACTCTACATATGCAGAATAAATTATTCATCACACAGAGCTCAGCATCAAGGCTATTTTGCCTCACTCTTACAAAGGAATGTCACTACATACATAAAGACCTAATCCAACATCGTTTAATACTCTCTGAAAGGAAGTGCACAATCATCAGTCATTGACTTCACGCTCTTACCATTTCCTTGTCCAACAAATCACATAACTATATTTGCACTTGAGACACATATAGCTGTTGGGTTCCACTGAACTTAATAAGACACTCCTAAGGTGAAGCTAAGCAGATGCTCAGGTTTTGATAGGCTCAAATCCATTTGCAGTACTAAAAGAAAACTAAATGAACTAAATAGCTCGTCCTTATCAAGCAGCAAAGCTCTTGCCTAGAAATACTGTGAGAATAATTCCCTTATAAGAAGCATTTGTATTAGCAATACTTTAGAAACAGCTTATTAGAAGATGTGATGTGGGAATGTCACAAATGCAGATTTGAGAATCCTGCTGATTATGTTGATTCACTATGAATGAGTGACTTTACACAGTTTGATTTAGTAAAAGTTAGAATTTACTTATAGCGAATTGCAGAATTTGGTTATAGTATTTTTAATAGCACTCAATCATCAATGATTAATAAAGTGATTAGACAAAATTGATCAAACAGTGACTTAGTTACAGATTTGAAGATGGCAAGGTTCACTCTATTACTACACAGAAGTGCATAAAAGAGAATTAAATCACAACAAGTTAAGATGATTAATAAAAGCATTGCGTATGACCAGCCGGGTTAGCTCAGTTGGTTAGAACACGGCGCTAATAACGCCAAGTTCAGAGGTTCAATCCCTGCTTACTGCAGGGGGGTTGGGCTCGATGATCTCTCAAGGTCCCTTCCAACCCAAAGCATTCTATGATTCTATGATTCTATGAATTCAGTATATATGGAATAAAGGCAAAAGGGGGGGGGGGGGGGGGGGCGAAAAGGGACCCTCCCGTTGAGTCACAAGGTTCAGACTAGACCCCCTTGCTTTCTAAACTCCTTCTCAGAGAGGAGCCTAGGTGTGGCTAGGTCTAGTCCTAGTCTCAGACTTGGTCAACGGTTTATATGGATAAGTATAATGTGTATATATATGCATATATGTATATCTAGTACATAGGAAAAATATATGAAGGAAATTGGATTATATGAGAGAGAGAGAGAAATTGTATGTAGGGGATACGGAAACCCTCCCGTTGAGTCACGAGGTTTAGAATGGACCCCCTTGCTTTCTAAACTCCTTCTCAGAGAGGAGCCGAGGTGCGGCTGGGCCCACTCTTAGTCTCAGACTTGGTCAACGGTTTAGGAGAGTGATGCTATAAGAATAATACAGCAATATAAAACTCCTTTTAAAATTAAATCATACATCTACAAACTACTTAAATTGATTCATGCATGCACACTCACAAATATGAATGCATATATGAAAATAGTATACCTGTTAAAAATTCCCCTCGAGTTTAGTGAAATACTCACGTCTAATGCCTTGGCATTTCTCAACGGGCCAGAGCAGAGCCTCGAGGAGTGAAGAATATCAGCAGCCCAGGCTCCGTTGTCGATCTCCAGCAATGGAGTTCTGGTAGCAGCAGACTTTCGGAATCTGCTAGTTTTGCTGACTCTGAGAGACATTTCAATCAGAGGGAGATGCTGGTGCGGCCCGTGGCAGTCCAGGAGAGCTCAAAGGGCCTCACTTAGGACTGCCGTTTATAGGACTGTGAGATGATTGACTTTAATCACCAGTAAATTTCCATCCGAGCCACAATTCGGGTCAGCTTGTTGCTGGAATTCCAGCAGCGATGATACCACCCTGTTTCAAGGCTGTCCGGGGCAGCTGTTTGTTCTCGGTCCCCTCATTAGCCATAATATAAATGTTGATAAGGACAGGGCCGCTCTCTGCTCCAGCCATGTAGGAGTTTCTGGTACAATTAAGGGGCGCTTAACTGGCAAACTCTCTACGCAAAAGCTGCGGCCTGCAAATTCCTGAGATTGTAAAGCAGATGAAGTAAAGAGGAAAAACAGAACAGAAAAAAAAAAACCAGGGGCAGGGGGAAGATATACCACCACAGGGAATTTCTGAATCACAGGATTTGAGACAACAGTTTTTAACTAAAATGCATGATGTACAAGAACTTTACATGTACACCAAGACCAAAACTGCTTTGTTATATGGCATGCTGTTTTTATCATACACTGAGTTTTGATGAGCAATTCTTTTATGCACTGGAAAAATTAAGATCAAGAGTATCCCAGCCAGTCCAGCACTTCAAAAGTTCAACTTCATTTTGCTCCAGTACTCCCAGATGTGTCTTCATGATATAGAAAGGGAAGTGGAGAAATGGTTATGGAGTGGCTTGAATTCTCTTCAGGATTGCAACAAAAGCGGAGTTTCTTCCTTGTTAAAAAGCAAGGTTTTGGGGGAGGTAAGGTTGGGAGCAGACTATGAACTGCTTCTATGAATCCGCAGTTGTGGAAAACTGTGGGATGGGTGTTTAGCAGTCTGTAAGAAAAGATCTGCAATGGAGAAGAGCTCCTTATTTTGCACTAGAGATTTTTCCAACACCTACATAGCATAAGAGTTGGAAAGAGGACCTAAAGACATCTGAGCCTCCCTGTCTCTCGAGCTATGATTTCTGTGCTTTGCTTCTGAGAAGTATACATCAGATTTTCCAAATAAGAAAATTTTATTTTTACAGTACTTTCTGTAAAATTTAACAGCATTTACTAATTGAGATTCATGAAGCTAAAACAGTCTAAAGTTACAGATTACCTCTTGGGCCATACGTTATAGTTATCTGTTATCTTAATACTTTTTAAGTGCTATCAAGCAGACATTACAAACAGCCTGTACTTAATCAGTTCTGAATATGCTGCCAAATGTAGAAACAATGACAGAAAACTAAGAATGAAATGTTATGGTTAACTCCCTGATTCTTTGGGATATTTTTTAGTGCCTTCAATACCTAGCAAAAGAGTTGGTAGCACTGGCATCAAAGGTGAAGCTTTCAAGCAGCATTCAAAAAATAAAGTCTCCCAGATCAGTCACTTCAGAAAACTTTAGCCCAAAACCTTTTACTTGGCTCCAGAACACAGAAACTCTCCATTACTGCAGTCAGCTCCTGAGACTATATTAAGGTCAAAATGCACTGAAAATTGTGATCAAGGATTGAGATCATCAGCTCTGCTTGCATGGAAAGAATCATTCCTAAGAGAATGCAGTTCTCTCTTGGACTTGGACTTTGGCTTTTTCTGCTGAACCTTGAGACGAAATTCCCAATTGGTAACAACTGTGAATATACTTACAGCTGTACTTAGAGCAGCTACCAAAAAATACAAATATATATATATAAATATATATAAAAAAAGGTTTGGCATATACATACCAATATGGTCTGCATTTGAACCTCTATGTCATGATAAAATGATCATCACAGAAACCTGTTATGAATACCTTCCCATAAAACATCCTTTCTTTTGACAGAAATTGTTATAGTCCTTATTTGTTCTTTTTTAATTTTCTTTAAAAATACTTTCAGAAGAAGTTTGAGAATAAATAATGAGTTTGAATTTATGTAGAAGAAAGAAAATACTTCTAAACTTTACAGCAACAATTGAAACTACAAATCTGGTGTATTAGAAGAATGAAAGTATTAATCTTCTTTTATGAACTTCTCAGCAGGAATAATTCATTTGCTTTAGGATAGCATTAGGTATGTCAGACTTCAAATTTTATTCTTTGACCTCTGATATATCTGCTCACATTTTGTGTTTCATCTTTTCTATCCAGTGAGCTGAGACAATAAAGATTTTTGTGTTTGATCATGATAGCAGTAAAATGTTTTAAAACTAGTTATTTTAAACAATCTATAATTTACACTTCTTTATTAGTTTTACTACAGATTGATATATATTCATTTGCTGTGATTCTTGAGTTCCTGGGCTTATGGTCAATTTAAGCTGTGACCTACCAGTGGTATTATCCTGAATTACTTCAAAGAGTAAAAAACCAGAGGCTTTGATTTCTGAGCTCAGGCTACTTTGCCTAAGCAAATTCAGAAATCTGTCTCTTATGCACCTAATACATAAAGATGAGAAAAGAATTCCTATAAAGTACAAAGTATGTAAAGTTCTCAGCAACTGATATAAAATTATTATAGATAATCTTCCTTATATATATATATGAGATATGAGACAAATTTGTAATCTTAGTTATATACATATATAAGCAAAACAAAGTGGAAAATAATGTGCTTCTATTTGTTATGTGCACATTATATACAAAGACTTCAGAAGCAGCAAACTAATACGGCTGTTTTTAACAAAGTAGTAATGGATGTGGAAATTCTGGAGACAGATAAATATTAATCTTTTATAAGCCACAACATTTGATTAAACACCAGTATTTACAACTGTACATTGCATTTAGGGGTTACTGTTATGAATGATTTAAAAGCACAGCTTTTGTAAAATTAAGTTTGATGTATGTATTCTGAAAAAATTGGAAAAGTGTCCAGGTTAAGCTGCTCCTGGCACCTTGCTGTGATACTGTGCTTTTGTTTTCTGATAGTTCACTTGCAGATTATTTCTTGTAACCAGGAAAAGTGCTTATTTGGAAAGAAGTACCTTTCATATAAAGAAGTAGAAGATGCATTGCACTCTTCTGCCTTACTAGTACTTGCAACATATGTTCATAATAAAAAATGAGTAATGCATGCCAATTTTTCCATCCGTTAAAAGCACTTTTTTTTTATCCCACCTTTGCAGAAGGAAGCAGTGAGTTCAAAAAACCACTTCCTTAGTATTTTAGTAACATGATGAATGACTTTGCCTTTTGAACTCTGCATTATCTTATGTTTAATGAAGCTTTCAGTTAAAATAAATATAAAAATCAAAGATTGTCCCATCTGCTGGACTTTGAACATTTTTGGTCTTCTGATTTAGAAAGAAATGAACTTATCAATGTGGATAAAAAAACCGTCAGAGGACATCTGATAAGTCAGTGATAATTCTAATTAATTTTTGCCACAGAGCAATAGGAGTAATTTCTGTTCTGACAAATGTAACAGCTGTGAATCTCCAACTGACAATAGAGTGCTCTTTAAAGCACACAGGAGTAAATCAGGTAAGACTTCATCCCTGAAGGGCTTCAAGTAAATCCCAGAAAGAATCTCACAACTTCACTGGGATTTATATCATGCCTTTAAAGAAGATGATATACAGAGCTCCAATAAGTGTCATTATCTCAGATTTACAGTGGTGAATTTCTTCACCGTATCCACAGAAATGAAACTCTCAGAATAACAGGTTGATAGTTCGTCTTGTAGACCTTTCCAATGTGCCATTTACTACTGGATAGCTCCTGCTGAGTGCATGTAGATTTAAATTAAGAGTCCTGGAATCTTAAGCTTTCTCATGCCCCTTCTGCTCAGAAATCACACATACTACCCCTCCACCCTCCCCACCTGCCCCACTTTACAAACTTGATGCAGTATAAGTCTAGAAGAGTGGACAGCCGTATCTCCAGAAAAGTAGATAGTCATGTCTTCAGTACTTTCCTGTGTTCTCTGCAGAAGCCGCCTGTATGAATTGGTGTTTCAAGCTTCACTTCTGACACTCTAAAGGCTAGAAACATAAATGTATGTGCTTTGTTAAAAATCAACTTTCTGAAATTATATGTGGCTCCTGGAGCTCGAGGGGTCCTGGGACCCTCACTCAAAGGTCACTGAGATTAAAGGGAAAACTCCTTTCAATTTTGATGGACTTTAGATCAGACCATATGGCTCTTGTCTTAATGTTAACTCAACATAAACCTGATTGTAGCTGTTCTAAAGAACACATCTTCAGAAAGGTATCTGTCTCTACCACAAGTAGCCTAGTTTATCCTGGTTGGTTATAAAGGAAACAGGAGTTCAAATTACAATTCGTTTCCCAGGTTTCTGTTACTATTCTATTTCTAAGTGTAGCAGCCAAGTGTTATGATCAGAGCTGGGTACATCAAAAATAGTAGCAAAAAAAATTGTTCCAAAGGCGGGGTGGGGAGGGAAGAAGCCTCAACCATTACTCTCACCTCATTGTATTTCTTCCACAATGGCATTTTCAGCCTCCCTGTGAACCTCTGCAGTGACCCAGACATTACCTACTCAGGGAGTAGACTCATGCCACATGACCTAGGTAAATGACCCACAATCATTTAGAACATCTGAACCAAACCATTTGCAAGCAATCCACAAATGGGATCAGACTGTCCTGAAACAATTGAATGTATGAATTTAGGGGAAGTATACAAAAAAACCCATGGTGAAACTGTATATCTGTATAAGTGGAAACATCCTGAAAGAGAAGAATAAATAAGCAAATAAGAATATAAATACAAATATCTTGCCCTGTTTTAATACCAATGGATACTTAGTGACATCCTGGTTATAGACACTTCATTTAAGGAAAGCTTATAACTACCTCATAGATGTTAGAACATTAATCTGTTCTAGCCTCTCTCTATCTCTTCTTTCATCTTACTTTCAGGCTCTAAAATGGTACAAAGTGCATTGAGAAAAACCCTATTGTAAGCTGCACATCATTAAATCATTTTAATGTGAGCTTGCTGCAGTAAGGGGAAAACTCTTCCTTAGCTCTCACCACTGTGAGGTTACCAAGCATGAGTATTGAGGGTAGCGAGAATGCATTAGGCATGTGAGCATGACATAACATTTTAATTTGACACCTTTATCAGGATGAAGGTACCTAAGAAAAAAAACAAAACACTTTGTATGTGAAATCTGGTCTTGTGTGTAAGCTCAGTCTGTTGGAAAACATACATAGATGCATACATACAAACATACAGCTGTAGATCTCAAGTATATCTCATGGCTATTATCATCTAAGTGTGTCCCGTTTAAGGTTCCTATCTATACAGCCTGGGGGTAGCAGGAAAAAGCAGTCTTTCCCTTTAACTAAGCAATCCTGGGAACCACTGAAAGATGCCATCCCCCACGTGACCTCCAGGGAACAGGTTTTAAGGACATGTGAAGGTTATGTAACACGCAAATGCTGAAGAACTAGTCTTAAAAGAAAAAAAGTATTGATGCAATTTTTTCAGAAAAAATGTGGCCTGAATTTAATGTAACTTCCCTCTGCATAATGAAAAAATGCCAGCATACGTCTCTTGGGAATTTGCAAGAAGAAGGGGTGTTGGTTTTAAAAGAAAAATAGAGTTTGCATGATATCTTGGAAACATATTCTATTTAATCAATAATCAAAAATTACCAAGCAGAGCAAGTTACCAACAGGTTTCTTTAGCCGTTTAAAAATAAATCTCAAATATAGGGAGGTTCAGAACAAAATGCCTCATTGAGAGTGTAATATTTCAGTTAGGTTATTTCTCCAATTTCTAAAAAGTATCAGCTATCACTTCTGTTAAATTAAATTTTCAGTACTGATGATATGAGAAGAAGCTTATAAAAGGTGGGAGAAAATATATTTACCTATACCAGAGAACAGCACAATGTACTTCCTTGAAGTGAACTTGATGCCACAGCCTATTTGTGTCTGAAGAATGGCTAAAAGTCGACTGTTTCAAGATTAAATCAAAGAACCAGGGGCCCTGAAGGGATTTTGGAGCATGTTACAGACTTCTATTTCCTTTAGGAGCTTCCTCCAAGAGCTACATACAAGTGTGCAATAACCCAGCTCTCATGAAATATGATTACTTTGTTTTCTGCAAAGAAAGCACTTAGGCCCGGAGCATCGTCAGAATGAAAGATCAAAAATCAACAAGGTGAGAACTTGGATGAAGTCTGCTGCTGCAAATGTATTACTGACATGAGGAACTTAGTCAAAGAAAATCAAGCTACAGTAGATGATGTTATTTCTGTTAGCAATTAAGAACGTTTGCGTAAAAATGTTGGTACAGCATGGAACAAATCTGTATGCATTTGTCCACTGCAGTTCTGTGTGCATACTGAATCGTTGTGTTACATTTCAGTGGCATGGCAGCACTGCTCATGTACAAACATTTCTCATTATAAATTGATCACTTCTGGGATTTATAATGACTACGTATTAAACACTTTGCTGTGGCCTGGAACACATATGCTTTCCTTATGTTAGTTATTTTTTCACCAACATTGAAAATGTGTAATTTATTATTATTACTACCACTTGAATTATCAAGGTGCCCACCAACCCTAGTTATCGACTTGGACCCCATTGTGCTAGGTGCTGTTAAAAGTAAAGTTGAAAAGGAGGTCCAAAGTTCCTTAAAATTTAGAAACAAGACAATAGGCAGCAGCTGAATACATACAACAGATTGTACAGGCAAGGGAGACTGGTCAGCATACCTGACAATGACTTAATTTCACCAATAGCCTGTATGTTGTTAGATTTATTTGATATCAGAAGCAAGTGAAAGTTTTTTGTTATTTTTAAAAAACATTTTTTTTTTTGAACTGCATTGGTCTTCAGAGTTGGCAATACTATTACTTCCAGAATGTAGTCCTACCTGGAACATAGACAGTTTCTGGCCTACCACCTACTCTTTCCAAATAAGACAGTGCTTAAAGAGTCTCACAACAAACCAGGCAACAAAGTAAGTAGATATGTGGTCTGACCTATATATTTATTGTTAGCTATTTCATGGCAGTAAAATTTGGGATTTAACATTTGAATCACATTAGTATTTTCTAAAGTTGTAGGGTTGAAAATATTGTTATCATAGGAAAACCATGGCAATTAATAATTAGTCTCTGTTGCTAATTGAAAGAGGACTTCAATTTAGGAAGGAGAAAGCAGAGAAAAGATGTTTGCAAAAAATAATTTTTTGAGTTATTCCTGATTAGAATCAGCAGCTTAGCAAAATAAAATTGCTATCTCTCCAGCTATCAGTCGCATTCCATTATTACAGTGGAATATGAACCTTTGTAGCTAGCCAGTCTTGATTCAGTCTTCCTCCTCTAACCCTCTGTTTCGCCAGAAAATCTTAAGAATTACAAACTTTATGGTTAAGCAAAGAAATCTTGATACAACATATCATCTCTTTCCACATGACCACAGTAAAGTAAAGATTCTCAGGAATAATATAAATATGTTTGTGTGTCATGCATGTGTGGTGCATGCATGTGAATTTATGTGTCCATTTGTTATTTTCCTGTTCCTGACATCTAGACCTGTAAATCCCTGTCTCCCTTGGTGTGAGCGCCAGCTGGGGCAACCAAAAGTTGGTAGACTGTGTAGTAGATAGAGATTTTAGAACACAAGCCAGAGTTTTGTTGCCATTTTAGAGCACAGGAAACAGACATTCTTGCTATTCTACGTACCTTGTGTTTAATGTATTCAAGACATATACCTATATAATTTAAGATATTTAATGCATCAACACGTAGGATGACGACTAAGCAGAACTACAGTTAAACCATTAGCACTGTCCTTTGAAGAATATTTCTGAGGAAGCTACAGTGCCTTGATGAGGTATTTTCTCATCTTTAGTAACCTCACTTATACCGAGGTGTTACGGTTTAACCCCAGCTGGCAACTAAACACCACAGAGCTGCTCACTCATTCCGCCCCCTAGCAGGATGCGGGGGGAAAGAGAATTAGAAAGGTAAAAAGTGAGAAAACTCATAGGCTGAGATAAAAAGAGTTTAATAATTGAAATATTATAATAACAATAATAGTAATAATAATATAATATAATAATAAATTATAATGAAAAAGAAAATAACAAAGAGAGAGAAATAAAACCCAAGAAAGACAAGTGGTGCAAATGAAAACAATGGCTCACCACCAACTGACCGATGCCCAGCCAGTCCCTGAGCAGCGGCCCCCCTGCCAACCTTCCCCCTACTTTTATTGCTGAGCTTGATGTGATATGGTACGGAATATCCCTTTGGTCAGCTGGGATCAGCTGTCCCAGCTGTGTCCCCCTCCCAACTTCTTGTGCACCCCCAGCCTACTTGCTGGTGGGGTGGTGTGAGAAGCAGAAAAGGCCTCGACTCTGTGTAAGCACTGCTCAGCAGTAATGAAAACATCCCTGTATTATCAACACTGTTTCTGGCACAAATCCAAAACACAGCCCCATACTAGCTACTATGAAGAAAATTAACTCTACCCCAGCCAAAACCAGCACATTCTCCACCTCTTATTCCATACCATTTATGTCATGCTCAGTTCTCACACTATTCAATATGTCCTCATTACCCACCACCCCCCTTCGCATCCTTTGATATAATACACTGGTATCATTCCCTTAGTCTAGGGACTACCCCTGTAAACTGTCTGTAAAATGTCCATAAATGTCCACTGAGTTCATGCAGTCCATGACTTTGGGCTCCATCTATTATGGTGGGTCACTCAGGACAGGAGAGGTCGTGTGTTGTGTGGAGTTATGGGGCACCAAAGCCAGCCAGGTTGGGTCACTGTTGCACTTGCACTGCTTCTTGTACATCTTGTCATCCATTGGTTCAGGTGGTTCCACCTATAGTAATTCCTATAACATGCAACTCAAATCATGGGTTACAACAATTTAAAGGTATTTCCATTACAACTTCCACCACTGGTCCCTTTGGGCCAGATTATAGGGCTTAACATAGCAATGAACTCCTTCCCTTACTCCTAGCCTGGCTAGCAACAAGGGGTTCCTGCTATAGTAGTTCTCATAACAAGCAACTATGGATTATTATTATAATTATGGAATATTTTCAGCCAGGATTAAATCACCTTGAGTTACACATCGGGCTTCCCTCATTACCCTCCAAGTGCACCCAGGTTCTTGAGCAAAAACAATCCCATGAATAGGTTTACCCTTTCCTGAGGAAAGAATACCCCAGACTGTTTTTCCCAAGAAGTTCCTTATATGTACTACAGGGATCTTATCTCCTTCCACAGTACACAGGGGTTTCGAGTGGGCAGGGCCAGGTCAGCTGGCAGATCCTCTAATGTTAACTAGCCAAGTGGCTTCTGCTAAATGTGTATCCCAACACTTGAATGTCCCAGCACCCATTGCTCTCAGTGTAGTCTTTAACAGCCCATTGTATCGTTCGATTTTCCAAGAGGCAGGTGCATGATAGGGAATACCCACTCAATGCCTTGCTCTTTGGCCCAGGTGTCTATGAGGTTGTTTTGGAAACAAGTCCTATTGTCTGAGTCAATTTTTTCTGGGGTGTTGTGTTAGCATAAAACTTGCTGTGCTTACCATGGCGGGTTTGTGGTAGAGTGATATAATCAATCTGCCAGGCTTCCCCATATTTATGTTTCAGCCATCGTCCCTTATAACAAAAAGGCTTTAGCAGCTTGGCTTGTTTGATTATGGCGCATGTTTGACATTCATGGATAACCTGTGCAATGGCATCAATAGTCAAGTTCAATCCTCGATTACAAGCCCATCTATATGTTGTATCCCTTCCTAAATGTCCTGATGTGTCATGGGCCCACCGAGCTATAAATAATTCACCCTTATGTTGCCAGTCCAGATCCACCTGAGCCACTTCAATCTTAGCAGCCTGCCCTGGTTTTGGCTGGAGTGGAGTTGGTTTTCTTCCTAGTGGTGGGCGTGGTGCTGTGTTTTGGATTTAGGATGAGAAGAATGTTGATAACACATTGATGTTTTAGTTGTTGCTAAGCAGTGCTTATGCTAGTCAGGGACTTTTCAGCTTCCCGTGCTCTGCCGGGTGTGCGGGAGGCTGGGAGGGAGCACAGCCAGAATAGTTGATTCAAGCTGACCAAAGGGCTATTCCATACCATATGACATCATGCTCAGTATATAAACTGGGGGGGTTGGCCGGGGAGCAGCGATTGCTGCTTGGGAACTGTCTAGGTATCGGTCGGCGGGTGGTGAGCAATTGCATTGTGCATCACTTGCTTTGTATATTATTATTGTTATAGTGTTATTCTTATCATTACTATTTTACTTTATTTCAACTATTAAACTGTTCTTATCTCAACCCAGGAGTGTTTCTCACTCTTACTCCTCCGATTCTCTCCCCCATCCCACCAGGGCAGGGGGAGTGAGCGAGTGGCTGCGTGGTGCTTAGTTGCTGGCTGGGGCTAAACCACGACACAGCCTGATCCACCTGCTGGTTGTTTTGATGTTCTTCGGCAGCCCAATTCTTGGGTATGTGGACATCTACATGATGTACTTTTACAACCAGGTTGTCTACCCAAGCAGCAATATCTTGCCATAATTCAGCAGCCCAGATGGGTTTACCTCTGTGCTGCCAGTTGTTCTGCTTCCATTGCTGTGACCACCCCCACAAGGCTTTTGCCACCATGCATGAGTCAGTGTAAAGTACCAGCCATTTTTCTTGTTCAGCAATAACTAAAGCCAGTTGGATGGCTTTCACCTCTGCAAACAGACTCAATTCACCTTCTCCTTCAGCAGTTTCTGTGACTTGTCATGTAGAACTCCACACAGCAGCTTTCCACCTCCAATGTTTACCCACAATACAATAGGGCCCATCAGTGAAAAGGACACACTGCTTTTCATTTTCTGGCAGTTTGTTATGAAGTGGGGCCTCTTCAGCATGCATCACTTCCTCTGGTGACACTCTGAAGTTTCGGCCCTCTGGCCATTCCATGATCACTTCCAGGATTCCTGGGTGGTCGGGGTTTCCCATTCAAGCCAGTTGCGTTATCCATGAGACCCCCTTACTCCACGTAGCATCAGTTGCATGATGCGTAGAGGGGACTCTCCCTTTGAACATCCATCCCAGCACAGGCAATCGAGGTGCCAAAAGGAGCTGTGCTTCAGTACCAACTACTTCTGAAGCGGCTCAGATTCCTTCATATGCTGCTGTATTCCTTTTTCAGTTGGAGTGTAACAGGTTTCAAATCCCCTATATTCCCAGCTCCAAAATCCCAGGGGTCAACCTCAAGTCTCTCCATGCACTTTCTGCCAGAGGCTCCAGGTGGGGCTGTTATCCCTGGCTGAGATGAAAAGTACATTTTTCACATCTTGTCCTGTCTGGACTGGCCCAAATGCTACTGCACAAACTATCTCCTGTTTAATTTGTTTAAAGGCTTGCTGTTGCTCAAGGCCCCATTCTTCTTCCAGGTCACTCAATAGAGAGGGCTTATGATCAGACTATAATCTGGAAAATGACTTCTCCAAAAACCCATGACACCTAAGAAAGCTTTTGTTTCTTTTTTGTTAGTTGGGGGAGACATAGCTATTTTGATCACATCCATTGGAATATGACAACACCCATCTTGTCGTTTTATTCCTAAAAACTGAATTTCCTGTGCAGGTCCTTTGATCTTACTTTGGTTTATGGCAAAACCGGCTTTCAGAAGAATCTGGATTTTTCTTCTCTCCTTCTCAAACACTTCCGCTACTGTGTTGCCCCACACAAAGATGTCATCAATATACTGCAGGTGTTCGTGAGCTTCACCCTGTTCCAGTGCCATCTGGATCAGTCCATGACAAATGGTAGAACTGTGTTTCCACCCCTGGGGTAGTCAATTCCAGGTGTACTGGATACCCCGCCATGTGAAAGCAAACAGTGGCCTGCACTCTGCTGCCAGAGGGATCAAGAAAAACATGTTTGTGATATCAATTGTTGCATACCATTTGGCAGCCTTTGACTCCAGTTCATATTGGAGTTCTAACATGTCTGTTACGGCAGCACTCAGCAGTGGTGTGACTTTGTTCAGGCCTCAATAGTCCACTGTTAGCCTCCATTCTCCATTAGATTTTTGCACTGGCCATATGGGACTATTAAAGGGCGAATGAGTCTTATTGATCACTTCTTGAGTCTCCAGTTGCTGGATCAACTTGTGGATGGGAACCAGGGAGTCTTGATTGGCGTGATATTGTCGCCAGTGCACTGTCATGGTAACAACTGGCACCTGCTGTTCTTTAACCCTCAGCAACCCTACTACAGATGGATCCTCTGAGAGACCAGGCAAACTAGCCAGCTGTTAAATCTCCTCCGTATGCAAGGCAGCTATACTAAAATCCCACTGGTACCCTTTTGGGTCTTTAAAGTACCCTCTCCTGAGGTAGTCTATGCCAAGGATACACGGAGCCTCTGGACCACTCACAATAAGATGCCTTTGCCACTCATTCCCAGTTAGGCTTACCTCAGCCTCCAACACAGACAGCTCTTGGGATCCTCCTGTCACTCCAGAAATACAGATAGATTCTGCCCCTTTGTAATCTGATGGTATTAGAGTAGACCGTGCACCGATGTCCACTAGAGCTTTACACTCCTGTGGGACTGACATGCCAGGCCACTGAATCCACAGAGTCCAGTAAACTCAGTTGTCCCTTTCCTCTACCTGGCTGAAGTCAGTGCCTCTCTATTCCTGGTCGGAGTCTTCATTACTTGGTTTTTGCAACTGCAAGGCAGAAGTCCTTTCATCAGGGTCAAAAATATGATCAGCCCTTCTACTCTGCCCAACAGACATTAGAGCAGTAATTTTCCCGGATGGATGCTTTCTGGCTGCCATTTTTCCTTGCAGTTCCTGTACATAAGTCTCCAGGTAGGTTCACCATCCCACTTTCTCACGTCCTCCCTCTGGTCATACAGGAGGAATCACAGGCTTGCACATGATGTGCACCACCAGTACCCTTTCCATTGAACAGAAAAAGGCTGACTTAATAGCTGAGGCCTTGGTTGGAGTGAGTGAGGGAGACCTACTCTTCTCAGCTTGCTCAGACAGTTTTTGGGTCTGTCTGTCCACAGCTGAGACACAAGCCCACATGGAGGAAGCGAGACTACCTTTGTATTCTCGGAGTTGTCTGGCCAGTTCATCTACAGCTGGTCTCTCTGTTTCTGTCCAGATCATTATCGCCAGGGAGTGGGTGTATGACGTCAGCATATTTCGTACAAACTTTCGCCACATGGACCACGTGCACTGGATTTTATCAGGGTCTTTGGATGCCTGGTTGTCATCCAGGTTGTTACAGATCACCTGCAACACAGCTAATTCCCTCAGATACTGGATACTTCCCTTAATCTTGGTCCATTTGCTTTGGGAATTTACAAGTTCTTCCTTGAAAGTATACCTGTCCTTTACACTTGACAGGAGTTGCCGTCAAAGACTGAGGACTCCTGCATTTTTTCCAATCCCTTTGTCTATAACCTTATCCTTAGCAAGGGAGCCCAGCTGGCAGGCTTCCTTACCATCTAATTCCTGACTACTGGCTCAAATATCCCACCATCAGAGTAATCAGCTGAGAATTAGCTCACCTGGTTGATGGCTAAAATCTTTTCACATACCTTGCTGCTCACTTAGGGATAGAGATTGGGTGGTTTCTGTCTCATTTATGATTTCAGTCTCTTCCTCTTTGTGTTCTTGTGACTGCGCTGCTGCAGAACAGGCTGTCTCTTCTGATTCTTTCTCCTGCTCTTTCTTAGAAGCTTCTTCATCTGTTACTAAACAAACTGACTTCCACTTCCATTGTTTCTTTTTAGTTATAGGGGCAACTGATATAGTGTCTGGTTTAGCCATAGTGTCTGTTGGTATGTTTTCCCTCTCTTGTCCCTGAGGGTGCTGCATAATATCGAGCAGTGTTTGGTAGATGCTGGCCAGGGCCCGGAACAGTGTGGTAAGTTGTGTCTCTTTGGAATAGCCACAGCACTTTTTTTTCCAAACATTCTATTACATCATCAGGATCCTGCAGTTCTTTGGGAGTGAAGTTCCAGACCATTGGAGGTGGGAAGTTCTCTAGATACCTGTCCATATTCTCCCACATGCTGTGCCACCCATGACCACACTCTCACGGAGCCTGGGTCATATTCCTGTATTGCTTGTTAACCTTAGACAAAACTGAAGCAATATTCCTAAGAAATACCAATAGAAATATTTTAACTACCCAAGGATGTTCAAGGCACTGGGAAATTATTGTAATGAGGGAGAAAACATCACAGAAGAAAGTAGCGAAGGTGCCATTCTATATTTCCTCCACAAAAAACCTCTCAGAGGAAGATGTATGATTGTTAATTGTCTCCATGAGATGGTAGTACAGTAACGGCTTCAGTACAGAGGCCAAATACCAGATTAAGCTCAAGGTCAATGTTTTAATAACAAATCTCCCAGGCAAAACATCACTAATCACTACAGAGCACCGCAAACTGCGAAAGCCAACACCAGTCTTTAACATGTACAGCAAAAAAAAAGCATGGTGCAGATCAGATAAACTAATATTGAGAACAGATGAATCAATATCATGACCTGCAACCGTTAACAGATATAAATCCCTTCTAATACACTCTGGTCAATCTGTTATTATATCAAACCCTTTGAATCCCTGTTTGGGCACCAAAAAGGACTGTCATGGTTTAACCGCAGCTGGCAACTAAACACCACAGAGCCGCTCGCTCACTCCACCCCCTAGCAGGATGGAGAGAAAGAGAATTAGAAAGGTAAAAGTGAGAAAACTCATGGGCTGAGATAAAAAGAGTTTAATAATTGAAATATAATTATAGTAATAATAATATAATATAATAATAAATTATAATGAAAAAGAAAATAACAAAGAGAGAGAAATAAAACCCAAGAAAGACAAGTGGTGCAAATGAAAACAATGGCTCACCACCAACTGACCGATGCCCAGCCAGTCCCTGAGCAGCGGCCCCCCTGCCAACCTTCCCCCTACTTTTATTGCTGAGCTTGATGTGATATGGTACGGAATATCCCTTTGGTCAGCTGGGATCAGCTGTCCCAGCTGTGTCCCCCTCCCAACTTCTTGTGCACCCCCAGCCTACTTGCTGGTGGGGTGGTGTGAGAAGCAGAAAAGGCCTCGACTCTGTGTAAGCACTGCTCAGCAGTAATGAAAACATCCCTGTATTATCAACACTGTTTCTGGCACAAATCCAAAACACAGCCCCATACTAGCTACTATGAAGAAAATTAACTACCCCAGCCAAGAGCAGCACACTAGGATACTCTGAGATGGTTGAGCAGGGAAGCATGATTCTTCCATTGGCTAGACTCACCTTAGGTGGTTTTCTTGGACATGCTCCATGTCTTAAGAAGTTTGAGTGCTTGGTGCTTTAGGCCAGATTCCACACCCATAGGCACCTCTCTTAGGTGCAAAATGTCACAGCACTCAAGAACTTAATGATCCTGCTGACTGGCTATCAGATTTAAATAAAATAAGATAGGCTTTTGTTCTTTTAACATACTGTCTCTAATAAAATGGCAATATTTCCATGTCTGGTCCCCAACCCCCTGATTTGCATGCTTCCAACTCACTTTCAGAATTTGGAATAACAGGGTAGTAATGTTTGTCTTCCCCCAGGATTCCTTCCAGGATTCCTCTGGATTCCAAATGCTCAAAAGACTGTTCCTTATGTGACATAAAAACAGATATTATAATCTGCGGAGTCTGGGAGAACCAGTTTCCCTTATTGAGAAGTAGAGTGGCAGGGCAATGAATAGTCTGTGTGAGTATGCTGTGTATGTTAAAACAAGACTTAGAAAAACAGTTGGCTATTAAAACGAAATGCAATACTGCTGCCTCAACATCAGTATGAACACATGTTGTACAAGGATAACAGAAATTGCTACATAAACTATGAAGTAGTTTCACTATTTAAAATGAATAGAATCCAGCAAAATGAGTGTTTAGTACAGCTCCCAAACAAAATCTTTCACTTGCCAGAATATGTCCCTGAGTTGGTTTGGTTAGCTGTATCCAAATGCCATGAGTGCATCTGTTGACCTAAGTTTAGAGCTTCTTTTCAAACACTGAATGTCTGGGTTGAGTGCATTAAACATCCTGCACTTTACTCAAGGTGGCAAATTGTGCCAGGCAATGATTTGTATCTCTCTCTTTTAGAAGAATATCCTTGCAAAGATGTAACTAGAAATGGAGTTGTCAAGACCCAAATGAGTGACATCAGTCTTTATGAAAATATCAGATCTTTAAGAGAATAAATCAAGCTTCCAGACTGTACCTCAGTCATTGTTTGCAAATGGAGTAACAAAACTTCCATGATTACACCATTTCCATGTCTGCCCTGGCAAGTGTAACCTGTGGTGGGATGTCAATAGAGGAATATAGAAGACTGAGGAAAAGCTACTGCATCTAAAAACTTCTGTGTAGCTGGGAGAATTTTGTTTAAATACAGCACTAATGCTGCAGTAGCTGAAGGAAATAACTAAAAAAATAACCTCAAATTGTGTTTTAAGATCAATTGCATTTCTATGTAGATATTTCTAGTGTTTGCCTCACAGTGCCATTGGTCCCACCCCAAACTGGATAATCTAATATATATCATATGCTGTAAGGGGTTCGAGTTACTCGCAATTTTGTAACAAAGGCCTTTGAATCAAAATTACCATGGGAATAATTTACAAGACCTAGGTTACTCTCAGGAGTGCTTCTATAACAAATTCTGTATTTTTTAAATCCAGTTGTTATACAGTCAGCATAAGTAATTCTTTGTGTGTATGTATATATATGACCTATAAGCACCCCAACATGCTATAAATTGAAGAGGTGGAGAATTTGAAAGAACAAAATTGCCAACACTTCCACTGCCTCCTTCCCTTTAATTCTGTCTTGAAATTCTGAAGCATACTATCAAATTAACAAAAAAGAAAATTCCCTGTCTATATGAAAAATACAGAATCTAGAGTGCTGACCTGCCAAAATGCTTCAGCATAGACCAGTCTAGAAAGTCTTTTGGTTGTGAGTTGAGATCACTTAAAGTATAGAACTTTAAAAAAGTATTCTTCCTCAGTCTTTCATAACATCTTCAGGATAATATTTATTAGAAGCATTCTTCCGTCTTTATTTTTTTTTCTTCTGTTCCTAATGTTTTTCCTTAACCTTACCTCCAAGAGTTTGCAGGTAAATTGTATGCACAAGTGGAGGCAAGCGTTGGGATTGGCTTACAGGCCTGCCCCATGGTGCAGCTGGCAGTCCTTCTGATCGGCTCTGTGATGTGGTTAGTCTTTCCTCTCCTAAGAACCAGATTCCTGTTTCTGCAAGGTGCCAAAATAAACAGCTGGGTTTTAAAAGGAATACTTCTGTGAAAGCGCTTCATCAGATCCGAGCTGTTGAGGAGGTGAGAGTCATCAAGGGGACACAGGGTAGAAAAGTCAGGAAACTATGGCAAAAATGATTTTTTCCCCTGTATCTATTTTTGTAAATGAATTAATATTTATTATCTGTTCATGCCATATGTAACGTGAGATACTGTGGCAAGTACGCCAATCAGAAATGGACAAATCCTGAGAGAGGACAAGTGGTCCAAAAGGCATCTGTAGAAGAATTGCAAATTGGGAGTAAAACCACAGAAATGTTAAAGGACAGAAATATAAATCCATTACAGCTGATGTAAAGTGCCAAAATAGGACAAGTGAGGCCAAAAATACCATAAGAACCCATACTTTTATGTATTTTGGCAATTGTCCCTCTGACCTGGCTATAACTGGAAAATGTAAACGAATATGAATTTAATAATAAAAAAGAGAACCAAACATTGTAATATAATTCCTCCACGAAAGATTAATTTCACTTTTGATATATTGAACAAAGTTCAGGTGTATCATAACTTATTCAACCATCATTCTATTTTGACAATGATGTTGGTAGGTTAACACATATTCAAATTTGACTTTATGTTTGGGTTTTCATTTTCCATCTTCAATCATTTCACAAAAATTGACAACCATAAGCTTTGAAAATCATGAGTGAAGCCTCAAAATAATCAAAATCTTGGCTTAAAACCCCTGAGTGTTAAAAAGAAAAAGAAATAGAATTTTAAAAAGGTATGTTGTGGTCTCTTTTTTCTTTGCGTGGTTATTTCTGAGATAATAAAGTACCATCTGGTCATTATTTTAGACTTTTTGGTGCCACTACACAGATCAAAAGCATAAGTGTTTTCATCCCCATTTTTTCTACTAAAATGAAAACTAGGATCTTCATGAAATATCTCAATGTCTGGACCTAAGCATAAAGATTAGCCCTCCCTCCATTGACATTATGCAAGACTTGGAATAACTTCCCAACAGTAGAGAGTACAGGTTTTTCTTTTCACATGGTGAGCCTTTTAATCTCCGTAACCCAGTAAGTACATGTGTTATGGGTGAAACCACAAAACACAGGTAAATCTAGGTATGCCTGGCCACTGGCTGTTTAGGCACATCTGGCTTCTACTTGAATAAAACTAGATGTATTGGTGTCACATCTGCATTTCCTATATTTTGTAGATTTGTTTCTAGCACTTATGTATCTCAGTAAGTTTTCCTCCTGGATAAGGCAAGACTCATTAACCGTACATTATCCTTTCATCCCTTGAACTGCTGTCTAACTGCTAAATCTTTGATTTTGTTAGAATTATTCCAGTAAAATTGTAGATAAAGTAATAATGGAACATCAACTAGTACCAGGGAAGAGTAACAAGGGAGAAAATATTTCCTCTCTTGATACTAAATATTTGAAGTCATGCACTACCTTCATTTTACTCATAATATTAAATGTATTGTATTGCATACCATTAACATAGTTTATCAGCACTGTGCAACTGGTATCCTTTCCAAACACAGTTAATCCACAAGTAATTTCTAGCTTTAATTGTTTTTTCCTTTTTATTCCCCCCCCCCCCCCCCCCCCCCCCCCAAAGATGAACCTAGTAACATCTTCTAGGGATGAAGCATAACAATGAAAAATTGATTGTATTTTTGGTCTCAAAGTGTAGGGGATTAAAGACTAGTCCTCCAACTGGAGCCTCATTACATATGGAGTTCCTCAAGAGTCAGTCCTGAGACCTGTTCTGCTTAACGCCTTTGCCAGTAATATAGAGGAGGAGAAGGCATGTGCCCCCATCGAGTTGGTTGACAACTCCAAGGTGGGGGTAATAGATGATCTGCTCAAGGGCAGGGCCAAGGGGACTTTGGCAAGCTGGAGGTGTGGGCCAACAGGAACTTCATGAAATTCAGCCAGGACAAATGCAAAGTCCTGCACCTGGGATAGAATAAACGCCTACAGTGGTACAGGCTAGGGCCTGGGCAGAGTCTGAAAAGGCACCAGGGGTCCTTGTGAACAGGAAGCTAGACATGAATTAGCTGTGCAGCATTAGCAAAGACAGCCAACAGCATCGTAGGCTGTATTAGTAGGAGCACAGCCAGCAGATTGAGGAATATGATTATTCCTCTTTAATGTGGAATACCATATTCAGTTTTGTGTCCGCTCCCCAATATATGAAGACATCAATAAACTGGAGCAAGTTCAACAGAGGGCCACTAAGATAGTTGGGGCTGCACCACTTGCTCAATGAGGAAAGGCTTGTTAACCTGGAGAAGAGACTGATGCAGGGGAACCTACTGGCCATCTTTCCATCACTTATGGGGAGTTCATCAAGGAGATGGAATTCTTCTCAGTGGTACATGGTGGGAGAATGGCAGACACTGGTCATAAATTGAAATGGGAAATTCTGAGAGATTATAAGGAAAAAAGTTTCCATCGGGACATTTTCCCTACTGAAAACTTGTGCAGACTCTGTTTTTGGAAATTTTCAAGACTTGACTGACAACGCCCTGAGCTAACTGATCTGAATTCAGTTTTGACCCTGCTTTGAACAGGATTTTGGACTAGAGACCTCCTGAGGTCCTTTCCAACCTGACTGATTGTGTAATTCTACATGCAAATATTCAAATTTCTCAACCCAGATCCACCTTATACCAGCATGTCTGTAGGTAACTCAGTTTTATTCATTGTAGTTTTCTTAGGAGTCAAAATTTTGCTCCAGAGGGAGTATTATTTAAGCCGTTAACTGTGTGTAGTTTGAAAACCATCTACTGTATGATATTAAATCCATAGCTGACTCTCCAAATCAGTTCTTTTGAATAGTTTTGTTGAAAAGTTTATTACTGAAGGTGAGGGAGAAATGAAATTATTGTGATTAATAATGACAGAATTATATTTACGTTACTAAGAAAAGTCTAGACTTCTCAGGAGAGCAGGCCAGTGTGACTAGGCAAGGCAGGCCACTTAAAGGAAAAGACTGTCTTCAAGGGTCTCTTTGTCCTGAAGTGTAAAGGCAACAAAGGATGTGGTGAGGTCCCTGATTTCTGCATCTTCTGAAAGAAATTACATAATTAAATTAAAGGTTGAAGAGACTAATACTAGAGGGCAGTAGCCATTATTTAACTTAATATTACATTGGTTTATTTTATAGAGGCCAAATATTCTCCATGTTAGTCTTACATGTGCACAGACTGGTCGTTCCAAATACACGGTTAGTGTGCCATAAATACATTGTGAAAGGCAAAGCCAGCTGAAGAGTAGTTTGAGAAAGTGGCATAAGCCTGTAAATAATGTGCATTTAATGTTGATTAACAATCATCCCTGTGTTTTTGAGAATGAAAACAATGTAGCCTGTTGAACAGAGGATATCACGTTTTGAGATACTGTAACTAGGCTTTTTTTTTGTTGTTGAGTATTAAGTATATTTAATGAAACTGAAGTAAATAAATGCCAACAGCATATGGGGGAATGTTATGACTGAAGCAGCATGCTTTTTTTTTTTTTTTTTTGGCATGCTTTCAGGCTAGATACACTTTTATTTTAATATGCAATGTGTATAATCAGAGAAGACAGGTCAGCTGAGTTGTGCCAAAAGTTAGAAGACCTTCATTGTCTGGCAGTACAGGAAAACAAAAATACAAATCAGCTTTATCACTTGGAATTTTCATTATCATCACATAGAGTATGATAGGCATATTAGTGCTACTTAAAAGTGATAAAACTTAGGGTTTTTTTATCATGTTTCAGGCATGCTGCACTGACACTAAGCCAAGAAATTCTTAATTTCCTCTTCATGCACCTTCAATTCTTTCAGTCATTCTTTTTCCTTTGATTGGATATCATGCATTATTTACATACTGTTACCACCCTGGTTCTAGCCTATTTTTCTCCTTGCCATAACAATGTCCAAAAATATTTTCCTTATCTTTGGTTTTATTTATGTTTCTTTTCTCCCTATATCTGTTTGTGCCCTTGCTCCCTTCTTGTTCTTTCTTCTGTTCTCTCTGTTTTGCTATGCCTCTAACATCTGTCTGTTTAAACCATTTATCCTTTCTGTCCATCGGGAAGAGACCTTAAACATCTGTATATTTCTCCATTTCAGGGGAGGAAGGGAATTCCCTTTACTTCTTAGAACCCATAAGCTTATTAAAGATTTCCAGGAAAAATTCCCAACAGAAGTTGTATGTTTTCATTTGTATATCCCCAAAGTCACTGGGTTGCCCTCCTTTTTGCTGGTGAAACTCCTCTTTATTTGAATGAGCTACAAGCAATATCCTGCACAAAATAATGCTCCTGATGTCTGTTTCCTACCCAGCAGCTATATAAACAATCATTAGCCATTTGCAATTCAAGGACAATGTCTGTACAGTAAGGTATTTAAATGGGTGCAGTGCCTTTCAGAGGTCCCTGAAAATTTGAGACATGGAGACAAAGGCTACCTGAGACAAAGGCTACCTCAAAGTGGAGGAAGGGTTTAAAATAACTCATTTGTGGGTAGGAAGAGTTTCCTCCTGCAGCCAACATGAACAATTCACTGAACCATCCCTCTGACTGGATGTGCTGCTGCATGCCTTTTGAGGCTTCTTGTCACCACTTCTGATTCAGACAGAGCTAGTTACTTCAGGCACTGAAAAGATATGTGCTACTGTCATTAGACATAAGGATGCTACAGGCCTACGTCTCCTGATTCTTTTCTAGCCTCTCTACAGGTAGGTTGCTTTAAGCACATTTATTCAGTTCATGTGGTCTATTGTTTGACTGTTTCTGAAGTACGAAGACTATAAAGAAATAAATCAGTTGCAGGAGGTGGTCTCCTCTAGCTTTTCAAAAGAAGATGATGATATTCTTGGTGACTCAAAGTCATTAATAGCTTTCTTAACAAAGTAAAACATCAACTTCCGTGATGATAATCCTAACAGTTGTTCTTCTTAATTGCATTCCTCACATAGCTTTTTTTCCAGTCTTTGGCAACATTTAAAAAGATAACAACCATTTTACATAGACAGGTCCCCATGGGCAATTTCACCAACAAATGATGGAGCTTATTAATGTAACATGGAGACATGGCCTGTGTGCTTTGATTTCCCCGCCCCCCCCCCCCCCCCAAAGATACTTCTCAAAGGTCTCAAACTTATCCTTTCCCCTAAATTATTTTGTCAAAGATACGTAGTCCAGCTGTCAGTTCATCCTTGTGAATGCCATCTGTTACACAAATCAAACCTACTGTCCCTTTTGTAGTCCTTGCTGCTGTGAATGTGTTACTCCATACATCTGTATCAGATTCTTGGAATGTAGTGGTATTCAGCTGACATGATACCCATAATTATGCATTATATCCATCAGTAAGAGTAAATGAAACTTGAAAAATTCCATTGCAGTTAAGATGACTTCCAACAACTCCCGCTCAATTCTTAATCCTAACCTCACGGCTCCTTGGCAAACATTTTGCATGAAAATAACAAGACCCTTCCCCTTTCTTTTCAGTAGCCATATTAAAAGCAGTTGATTGCCTTCCTTCATAGTTACTCTTGGCATCCTGTCATAAAAATATTTCTCTAGATCTGAGACATATTTCAGAAGATTCAAAGGATGAAGGGAATATAAAATTGGAAGTTGGCCAATGAGGAAAACTTACTTGTTTCACGAGCCTGATGAGCATTAATTTGAGTTATTTAAGACCAAACTGAAATAGGTCCCTGAAGAATGATCTAATAAACCTTTAAAAGTATCACCTTGCAGCCAACTTAATTTATTGTCACTAAGTAAATGATGTAACGCAGACCAGATTCTTAACAGCTAGCACAATGATTTGAACGTCCATTAAACAGAGATTTAACTGATGCTTACCACCACTTATACATGGGTGAGATGTGTTATTTCTTGCATTTTTATGAGGTTACATAACATTGAGTTCATGTGGTGTAGTTAATGCTAGAACAAAGCACAGCTTAGGAGAATGCAGCATAAAATCTGTTTCACAGATGTTTGATCTTGTATTTCCTAGTTAACTTGGGTTTTTATGCATGTGTGGAGGGAGATGATAGTTTCAAAGAAAGAGAGTCCACTGCTACTAATCGTGTATTAGCAGTTTACCGCAAATTATGGGGTAATAATTCCACCATAGCATTCTGTCAAGGACAAATTATGACAAGTGACTCCATAATTAAAACCTTCCTCTGACTAATTGTAGGTGAAGCTGGTGGCATCTCTTCTTTTTAAAGTTGGCTAATACTACCCAACAGAAGACCCCACTTTCATGTCTTAAGAATTTTACCAAATCAGTTGAAAAGACGTTTCCATAGTTTTCTGAATAGGATAGGTTTCTGAATGCCTTAGGAAATGCAAACCATATGATTCAAATTTTTCTGAAAATTACGTTGAGTTTCTTCCTTGTTAATACACCCCCTTTCCTGAAAGCTCAAACTCCTCAGAGGTTTGGAGCAGAATTGTGAAATGACAAAGGAAGATAAGCTATTTGTCGAAGATATATTTTACTAGCCCCTGAAAATGTCCACATCATGGCAAAGACATATGTTTTTAAAAAGTTTGTTCATGCTCAGGAAAAACTTCTTAGAGTTTTGTACTGCTGGTCTGTGTTGTGTCCGGGCAATGAACCACAACTGAAATTCAGGTTCTTCCATCTTTTCAGTTTCTCTATCACTTGTTTCAACAGGTTGGAATACAAGCAATTTTAGAAAGACAAGAGTTTTTTAGAAGACCCGGAACTACAGATAGGACAAAGAATATGATCTGGAAAGACCAGAAGCTAGAGTCGGCATTTAGGGAGGAAAAGAAACATTAACCAGACAGAGGCAAAATAGAAAACAGAGCTTGTAATGGAGACAGAAAGTGGGATGTGGGCAAGCAGTAATTACTGTATTAGGAGACACTGAGATTCAGGAAGACTAAGGCTGAGAACAAATGTGGGAAGAGGGTACAAATGAGCGGTCTATCAAAGAGTTAAAGGTAGTTGGAGAAAGGGAACTATCTAAGAGTGGGGATTAGTGAATCAGGACTGTAACCAGTCTAGGATTTTTCAGGCTATGACACTGTGAGAAAAAGTAAAGAAATATAGGAAACAAGTGTCTAGATCTTAGATTCTGGAATAACTTTTGTCTAAATTAGAACTTGCTTCAAAATATCTAATGATATGGTATTTATGTAACACATTTTGAAGTTTCTATAGGTTATTGTCTCAATGCCCTAATACTACAGCAGTCCTGCAAGCCTCACCTATGGTCTGGCCAGGGAAACAAAATCCTGAGACTTCAGGAAACACCAGTAACTAGTTTGTGGTTTGTTGAAGAGCTGGCAGCCATGAAGGAGAAGATCTTCATGCAGTAGTCCATGTGGCAAAAACTGTGAAGCTATAATTCTCAGAGCACCAGTGCTTCAGGATGGGCCGGTTCCCATCACACATTTGGATTCTGATAGCAGGCATAATCTGGCAGAACATTGCTTGGCAAGTTCAACCCAATAACTGGAGAAGTGGAGCCTGGGTAGCAAGAATAGCAGTAGGATGAAGAGGGAGTAAACAGTAGAGTATGAAAATGATAAGAGGTAAAAAACTTAAGTGATTTTAATTTCTCTTGGTGTTTCAAATATTTTACTAAAAATGTGAGTAATATCCTTCTAGCTCCTAGAATACTATAAAAATAAAATATAACCTGTAAAATTATTTGAAAATTAATCTTCTCTTATATTAAAAGCAGCACTGGAAAAAAAAAACATTCAAACAAAAAATAAATACCCCCTGGCTAACACTATAAGCAACCGGAAAGAAAAGAAAAGATTAAATAGCTGGTCCTAGCAATTCCTCCCTTCTTTGCATGACATGAGGCAGAGGATGTGTGAAAAAGTAGTAGCTAATCATATAATTTAAAATCAGAATTGTCACACCCATTGCAGAACAACACATTAAACAGATTGTTAATAGGCGATAATGTTGGCCATTTCATTTCATATCTTTGCTCAGGCTTTCCAAATATCCTCTCCTTTCCTCCACATAGCATGACAAAAATTCCAGGCTGATGTTTCTCTCTATTAGTCTGATCTTAAAAACACCTCAGTACTGAACGTTCAAGGTCTACACATAGTGAAAGCTAAAGTGGGGACTCTGCTTTGAAAAATTTTGAGGGCAATGTTAGTCAACGTGGTTTTACACAACAGCAGCACACATACACACCACAAAAATCACATAGCTGTATTTGAAAGGAATTGCTACTTATGACTGGTCTTTGGGTTGTTAGTTGTCTATCCTCTTTTAATATTATAAACTAACTGATTTAGAGCATACAGATATCACACGCTGGCTACTGCACAGAGCTGGTGTCTATCCGTGGTACTGTAAGATTCTACCAGATATGGTAGACAGAACTAGGAATAACAGATTAAAACTAAAGGAGAGTAGATTTAGACTAGGCATAAGAAAGAAATTTTTTACAATGAAGGTGGTCAAGCACTGGAACAGGTTGCCCAGAGCAGTAGTGGAGGCCCCATCCCTGGCAACATTCCAGGTCAGGTTGGACGGGGCTCTGAGCAACCTGATCTGGTTAGAGATGTCCCTGCTCCCTGCCAGGGAGGTTGGGCTAGATGACCTCTAAAGGTCCCTTCCAACCCAAAGCATTCTATGATTCTATGATTCTATATGAACCTTCATTTGTGAGAAATTCGCCATTTGAGTTGCCTATTTGAAAATCCAAAAACATGATTTACATATCTCAACTACTCCGTCAGTGTATTTGGTCACTCCAGAAATTTCTTTATAATAACTTGTACCCTGTATTTCACTTAATTGGTAGCCCAAGAACTCTGACCTCCACGTTTCTCAATTAGGCTTTCTGATATTAAAATAAACTAACCTTTATGCTTATATCTTACTGGGAGTCATTTCTTTGCTTTCATTGTTTTTGAAGTGATTGCATTAGAAACAGTGGTGAAGGTTAGAAATATTTCTCTGTGCAGATTCCCTTTTTGCAGTCATCCCAGCACATATACCTGATTATGGATGTTACTCCAGGTCTGAAGAAAGGGCTGTAAAATTCAGTAAAGAATTATAAGACTTAGCCTTCAGCTGTGTTTTTTCTTTCAAACTGTAGATATTGTCACCCTCACATGGAGAGTCACATTTGCTAGTGAGTGTTGCTTTCTTTGCTACCTGTTTGCTCTTTCTAATCCTTTTCTATATTGCTTTCAGAGATATTGTAACAAATTAGTGACTGTGTTCTGGGAGGTACAGAGACTGCAGAAGACAGGTGAAAAGGCTGCATGTATGTCATGTAAACCAGTTTCTAATAGGTTAGCTTAAAGTCATGCCATTAGGTTAATATCCCAATGAAGTAAGGTAACCCAGTTATATTTTAATGGTCATATGTTAAACTTCAGGAAACCACCTATATTTTTGTGCTCTTGACATTAGTCAAAAAATAATCCTTGGACATTTTACTGAAATGATGGGTCATATTTTCACATTTTAATATTTAACTTGTTGGAACTGGTTCTGAGAAGTTGAATGTTAAAATTATTCTCATCCAATCAAGAAATAGAAGCAACAACAAGTGATTCATACCCAATTGTAAAACCTCACATTTCTGATGGTCACAATGAACCTCTCAAATTGACTAAAATATATTTGCACAATATATTTGACAAATAATTTCAAGAGTATGTACCCTGCACAAACCTAGTTCTGCACACATTGGCCATTCACAGTCAAAAGCAGTGCTAAAAGTATTTTTAAAAATTATTAGCTATGAGGTATTTTCCTAGTTCTTCCAGTTCTTAATAATGATGATGACTTCCTGCTGTATTTAAATGCAGTCAGGTACCACATACCAATGAGCTCCATTGGGTATATACATAGGCAGAGTCTTTTCTTTCAGTTGTTAACAATATTTTTAAACAGTGTCCTCATTGTATCCGCATAGCTGAATTACTGGCAAGAACAAGTAGTGCAAGAACACTGTAGTGCTCTTCAATGTTGAGCTGTATTTTGGCTGCATATATCCATTTTTTTTAACGTGTATCTCAGGCCACCATCAATTCAAGCTGTAGTTAAAGTGAGTTGCTATTTCAGGGAGTATTCTTGCCACATAAATCGAAAATCAAGGGAAACTGAGGGGCAAATTTTCTTCTTCAGACCAGCAGAAAAGAGGCATAATATACTCCTCCCTTAGTTTGACCTCTAAATGCAAACCAGGAAGCCTCTACATGCACTTATATCAGGCAAAACAAAGGTTTTTCCTGGTTTCTGCATTCACTACAAGTCCATCCCTATCTCCACATGCACTCACAGGATGCAGAGAGAGATGGTGAGCCATAAATAATTTTAGTTACATTTAGCTGCACAAAGATTTTTCTTCTGTGAACTCTCTGGAAGCTGTCAGTGTTTAGTGATAGTGGTATTCACAGTACTCCATTGCCATTTAAAAATATGTCTATTTGTCTGTAGCTGTTATCAAGAATGAAGATAAAGCTGCAGATGACACTTGACTTGCTTTGTTCCCATAAAAACAGTATATCATCAATTTGAGGTCAAACACCAAGTTAGAGGTGTTTCATTAAAATCTAACCTACAGTTCTAAACTGTCTCACGTGAACAGGCAAGCTAGTCACACAGATCACCAGGGGAGTGATTTGGAGACAGTTAAATCATTGACCTGTAACCTCAGAATGACTTTGTTAGTAAAACATTGGCTTTCCTAGTAAAAATACAGAGGACAGAGTTTGAGGGTGTGCAGGGAAGGAATGCTAATGTAATTTTCATATCTGTCAGATGAGTAACTGCAGCTCTCTTAGCTTTCTGTATAAAATACACAATGTGCAATAATACACTAAGGATGTATAAACCCATCTCTCTCAAAGCCGCAGCAGCCAGTAACTTGAATCAAAACATCAGTTCACTGGAAGGATTGCAGAGATTAAAGGTGTAGTGGTCCAGGTATAAGTGAAACTGCCTTTCTGTTTTCTTAGCCATGACTCTACTACTTGCACACTGATGACCTGCTTGAACACTGATTTTTTTTGTAATTTTGCAGCTGCAGAACCATTGCACTTCTGCACAATGACACTCAGGTCACATCTGATCCTTACTGAAGATGTCATTGCAATATACCATACTTCTTTTTCAAGGCAATATAATTCAGTAGTTTATGTGAAAACACTGGCTTTATCAGACAACAGAGTATTTGGCACCTATAGTCTTTCTTCTCTCTCCTGTATCTCAGCTTAATTTATGGCTCAGCTGGGTCAATTTATATTCCTCTTCAGTGAAAATGAGAGTTCCAGTCCTTGTTTATTATACCTGATTGTATTTTGTGTCAAGTTAGGCCCTACATATCATCTGTTGCACACATTTGCTTACAGATGCCACCTGGAGACTTCCTGCAAACATTCCCTGGGACAGGCATACTGCCTTTTACCTCCCTTGCCATGTGCCAACCATGTTGTTTGGAGCCAGTAATGTAAATAATACTGATCATACCAAGGGTATCCTAATCTGGTAATACTCAGGAAAGCTATTCTATATTAAAAATGTAAATGTGGGCAAGCCTTCTCTGGAGCAGTGTCACTCACTTTGTGACCTGGACTTGTGGCCTGCCAGAACATGGCAGGTACTCTGGGAACTGGCTGCTGTGTCCTGACCTTCTCAGTGACTGTGATTCACAAGAAACAAACAGCTTTGATGGCGTCATGGATGCAAACCCATGGGTCTCATTCATTGTTTTATGATATTAATGTTTTAAACTAAAATGTTTCTAAGAACACTACGTAATGATTTTGGAAAAAAAAAATCATTTTGTTTACACTAGCAGTGTAATTGTCATGACTTCCACCAGCCACCCAAATGTAGTGGTCCATCAATTTTTTGCTAGCAAAATCACCTAGTTCTCTAGACAATAATATGTGTTGCATTGCTACATCTTTTGTTTCATTGACCTCTAAATGTAAAAGAAATATTATTATCTGCTGCAAGTATTAATACAGCAGCTATAATTTACCACGTTTCTTTCTTTGTATCAAAAGTTGTACACTGTTCATGTGAGTCTTATGATATGGGTTTATTTCATATTTACTGGTTCTCAGAAGTGTGACTTTGTAAAACGGAGGACAGTTAGAGAGAAGCAGGGAGATTGCTACAACAATTAGCTCCTGTGATCAGAATCACATTGCAACTCCTTTTTCTTTTTTTTTTTTTTTCTCCCCTCATCTGCAAGGAGAAAATCAATTTGGCAGAAATTAGACTGAGCAAGATTACCTAAAGTTTCAAGTGCCCTTTGGTTCTATAAAAGCTCTTCCTTTTAAATATCAGTGTGTTAAAATGGTAGAACAAAGAGAAGAATGAAGTGTACGTGTGTGTGGGAACTGTTTGTTTATTTGCTTTGCTTTCTTTAGAAATGAATCTCCAGAACGACTTCCCTGCAACCTTTTTGTAAACGTAAGATAGCGGTTCCTTTTTATTTGCGTGTTTCCGCAATAACACTTTAATAATGTTCTTAGGGGAATTAAATTGCTGTTCCCAGCAGTAGAGCATGGCATGCAAAAGCATAGTGGTCATCAACCTTTCAAATTGTGAATGACGACGCAAGCTCCAACAATGATCTGATGAGTCACTTACTCTAAGGTTCTCTGGGGAAAATGAGTGGTTTGCTACTTTATTTCACTAATTAAACTAGAAACGTCTGTGTCCTTACTGCTGGGTGGACTGCCAAGATTCAGTGGTCGTCTTTTGTAAGCTACCTGACCTGCTGTTGATGTCAGTCACAGCAATTAGCCTGCCAACAAAATCATAGGCAGGGGATATCGTGCCAGATAGGCACCAACCTTCCACTCTTCTGTTTGTTGTTTGGAACAAGAAAAAAACCCAAAGTGCTGCCATGTGTTTAAGGATAAGTGTCTTTGCTTCCTTTCCTTCAGACTACCACTGCAAATATTACAAGCTTTCACATTTAACTCTTTGCTGCTTTCCTTTCATAAGATCGGTCCTCATGCTAATAGTCTCCCACCTGCCAGTGTTTTGTTCTTTTTTAACCTTAATGACATGTCTTTTTACACGGTGAAACACCATAATGCCAGAATTTGCAGCAAGAATGGCAGGGGTTTTCTACAAAATTATGCTCCAGAACCCACAAACCAACCAACCAAACAAATCCAATCCAATTTATTTCAAAGAAGGACTGTGTTTGAATAGGGTAACCAACTCAATATAATGTTCCCAGTTACAGGCACCCTAAGCAAATACCTGTAGTTAAGATAGAAGCTTTGGTAACTTTGGTAACCTCAGAAGGGTACATAAAGGATTTCTTTTGCCTTACTAAAGTCCATCAAAGACATCTATCTGTTGAAGGATCTTATTGCTGAGCAGCTTAAAACAAATCCTCAGACTCTCAAGGCATTACACTTACATTGAACCTCTCTTTATATATTTAAAAATTGACCATTTATTGTTGCCATCTGCCTTTCATACTCTTCCAGGTGCTCTATTGATTTGTTAGGACACAATAGTCCTAAATGCCTCACTCAAAGAGCTATATCTTTCTCTTAACTAACTCTGCAATGCTGCTTTACACTGACATTCATAACAGCAGAGGCACTGTGTCCCTGGACACGAGTGGCAAGTAAATGTAACAAAACACTTTTTAAAGCATGATAATTTTCCAATGATGAAAGCAGGCATTGTGAATGTACTTTGCATAGGCAGGCTTTTAACATGCCTGGTTCAAGTCTACCGCAAAGTCACCTCCTGAGGTAATGAAACCCAGTGGTGAACTATATTACAATTCTGTTTACTCATTTTGCTGCTAAATATATTGACCTTTGGCTTCATAGAGAAATTTCTTGGTTTGTGGTGCAAAATAAACCAGAAAGTTTTATCACTCTGTCTGACACTGTATTTTCCAGAAGTTGACATAGACGGATCCCCTGTAGGCATTTTTCTTTCAGAGATAAATAATCCAAGTCTTTACAGTCTCATGAAAGGATGAACTGGTTGAAGAAAATATACATCTTTTAAACAGATGCAGTTATATAATATCTTCACATTGTAATGCAGATTTTGGGAAGATTGCCTGAGTTTTCCAATAAAACATGGTCTAAATTGAAAAGTAATCAAGGATTGATTATATTGTGGAATTTGTGCTTAATATCTTTAATAAACCCATTCAATAATGTTGTTGACATTTTCTGTCCCAGGTATCACAGAAAAAATGCCTTCCTTTGATTGCACTGATTTCTGAGAATGTACTACTCCAGTAATGAACACCTCTTTTTATGGAGAGTCTATTCTAGTCAACACATTTGTAGCTTTTGATGAATAAAGAGAAAGAATAAATGAAGGGAAAAGAAGCCGAATAATTAATTTTAATCTTTGAATTGCTTAGATATCCTATATTTGGCAAGAAGTTATAGGCTATGGACAAGTATCAACGATTGAGAAACAACCCTGTGCAAGTTCCTTTAGTGTCAGGAAGACTTAGTCCTATAAATCCCCTGGGTACTGACAGCAAAAGAAAACGATATATATTGGTAAAAAGGGATTAGAAGTGAAATATCTGAACTGGCAGGAGCTTTCACATGGGCCTACTATTTGAGATAGATTTTGGTAACTTAATTTGCAATCTTTTCACTAAGAGTACAAATGACATCCTATTTCTTTAGCCATTCAAACAAGGAGAGTGCATACAGTTTTTGCAACACTGCATCCAGGCCAGGATTTCCTGAGTAAAAACCGTCTAACACATGGCTAGATCTCTCTGGGCTTTATTGAGATTGCTTGGTGATGCACCTAGTGAGCATAGTACCACACTTGACAGCCATCGCACCTTCTTCTGACAAAACTTAGCAACTCCTTGGGTTGGTAAACTTGATACGTTTTAGAGTCACAGTGCTGAAATCAAAATTAACAAATGCAATGAAAGACTGGAAAAAATTGAGACATCAAAGCCAATTATTTCAATACCACTTGCCACATCATGTAGCCATGAATATGCAGAAAACATGATATCATTTTAAAAGCTAGCTCCAATCAAAACTATACTTACTTTGCTAGAGGTCAAGACTTAGGGTAACATCGTTCAATGATGGAAAGAAATATGCAGATGTGTACAAAGTTTTTTTTTTTGAGAAGTGAATTAAATGTCTCAGGTTTTTCTGTATTAACTTTTTAGGCCCATGCTTCATTATTTTTTTTTTTTTAACTGATATATTGTGTAGATTTCCACTACACAAGGAAATTAATAGGGTTATTCATTACAACACCTCCTCTTTTAACATTCTTACAGCTTCTTCAGTGAAAACTGTAGCTTTTTAATACCTCAGCTGACTGTCCACATACCCATAAGGCTCTTGCTACAAACCCAAGTGCAAGGACTCCTGAACTTGTCAAGTTGTCTCTGCTCCCAACTCAGGCCACCACAAGGATGGCCTTGCAGGTTTAGGGTCTCTCCTCTTTAAGAAATGGTGGGACCCAGCAACAATTCTTTCTAGCAGCCTGCTCACCTCCCCCTCATGAGCCTGGGGCAGTCTCCTCAAGCAAGTTGCCTTCAATGAGGCCATCTGGTGTGATGGCACCTGAGGGAAGTGGATAATGCTAAGCTTGGAGCTGCGGGGTGGTTTCCTCAGTGGGATCCCATGCCTATGGTCTTCAGTACACAACACAAGCTCTGAAGACCATGTTCTGCAGAGAGAAGCTTGAGCACAACAAGGCTTGTGGCAAGCCACCTCTTCCACACTTTGGCCACTTGGCCCAGCTGACCCTCTACATGTGGAGAATCAAGGTTTGTCCATGAAAGAAGAGATGGCAGAATGGCTGAATGCTGCTGAGGCAACATGTCACCTCCAGGCTCACTCATCTCTCTTCCTCCAGATGCTCAGAGGTCTTCTCATCAGCTTACTGTCCATGACAAAGATCCCATATAACAGCACAGAAATAAGATGTTTCTGTGTTTGGAGCTGAGGTTCTGCTCTCTCAGCAGAGTCCTGAGCCTATGGTCTTTAACAAACAAGTCTAATGGCACTTGTACTGGGCAGGACTGCAGCAAGTTTCATGTGTGCAGCCAGGTCTGTGTCCAGTCCTCTTTGCCCCCACTCAGTCTGCCAAGGCTCAGTCATTGCTCCTGCCTGCAGACTTCAGTGGCTTAGGTAATAGTGTCTCACTGATTTATTCCACTGATGTGTTATTTTGCAGTGAATGAATTTTGGAATACTTTGTGAATTAGAGTGAATATTCAGTTAAGCACTTAAAGCCAAATGCCATGCCATGTTTTTTCTGAATTTGTTCAAACCCAGCCAAAAGAAAAATTTAACATCAGAACGCAGTAGTTTTTCCTTATTCTCTCTCCAGTGTTTGTAGTGCAGAATCTGCTAGAGGAGTAGCCAAAGGGAATAAATGGATCAGACACAACTTTCTGTTGTCCCAATTGTAACTGAAACAGAATGAAAACCGATACAGAAAACATCTTGGCTCTCTACAGAACACATCTTGCTGCACAGACAAAGTTGCTGTTTATTCAAATAATGAAGTAAAGGGTGGAAAACAGAACAAAATTACCTCAGAATTTTGATGGAGAAGGGAAAAACCTTAACTGTAAATTAACTCTATCTGAACATAACACAAACATTCATGAACAGAAAACCAGTTTAAGACAGATTGTAAATAGAAGGGATAATAAAGGTGTGGTTTAACCCAGTAGGCAGCTAAACACCACACAGCCATTTGTTTATTCTCCCATCCCCAGTGGGATGGGGGAGAGAATCAGAAGAAAAAAAGAAAAAAAAAGTAAAATTCATGGGTTGAGATAAAGACAGTTTAATAGGATGGAAAAGGAAGGGAAAAATAGTAATAACAATAAATAATAAATACAAAATAAGTAATGCACAATGCAATTGCTCACCACCCAGTGAGCAATTGCTTGACCGGTACCCAGCCAGTTCCTGAGCAGCAGTACCCACCCCTGGCCAACTCCTCCCAGTTTATATACTGAGCATTGATGTCATATGGTATGGAATAGCCCTTTGGCCAGTTTGGGTCAACTGTCCTGTCTGTGTCCCCTCCCAGGTTCTCACTGGCAGGGCCTGAGAAGC
The DNA here is from genome assembly GCF_030463565.1 of Pelecanus crispus. Lineage (NCBI taxonomy): Eukaryota > Metazoa > Chordata > Aves > Pelecaniformes > Pelecanidae > Pelecanus > Pelecanus crispus. The sequence goes on from NC_134643.1 coordinate 120,096,777, forward strand.
TGAAAAGTCCTTGACTAGTGTAAGCACTACTTAGCAACAACTAAACCATCAGTGTGTTATCAACATTCTTCTCATACTAAATCCAAAACACAGCACTATGCCAGCTACTAGAAGGAAAAAAAAACCCCAACTCTATCCCAGCCAAAACCAGGACAAAAGGGCATTTAGGGAAAGAAGATGCAAAGTATTTATAGGATCCAAATTTATTTAACATCCTAAACAATGTTATTTTATTCACAAACTCATTATGAATTCCAGAGATCAGGATTAAAAGGTCTAGAAACCTTGACAATAGCTTTCACTACTCTAGATTTACCATGGAGAAGAAAAATCCTAAAGGGCTGTGACATTTGATTTTTTTTAATATCTTTTTGGAAAGGCAGCAGGAGTCTTTCCCAACAGATAACAACATCTAGTATAGCATAGCATAGCACAGCATAGAATATCTAAAGAAATACTGCAGTGGCTCCCAAATATTTTAGATCACTACTCACCATTTCACAGCCCATGAACACTCATTATGAAGACTAGAATTGAAAGCAGTATAAACGTGAATAATCTATAGTCTGCTCACCATGGCCTCAGAGACCTCTATTTGGGAGTCACTAAAATACAGAGTTCCTTTACGCCAGTGACAAAACAACCTTTCAGTAGCAGTACCTTTAGTTTAGTCAGAATATTCCTGACCAGCTATATCTTTCCCCTTTAAAGACGGAATTCCTGACAAGTCATGTAGTTTGAATCTCCTTTCTCAAAAGTATTTTATATATATGTTTATATATTCGACTTTCTTTTCTTTTAATAGCTTGATGAGAATTACCTGTTGATAAAAAACCTGACAATTTCAGGGAAAAAATCCAACTAATCAAATCAGAGGGTATTTACATACTGTTATATCAGATATTAAGACAAAACAATTTATACTGGAGCTCTCCTAGCTGACATTATGCAAAATATGTCAGAATTTTATTCAAACTGTTTTACATTTATGCTGGTTTTATCTGGGATAACTTTCTTCATAGAAGCTACTATAGGGTTATATTTTGCATTTGTGCCGGAAACAGTGTTGATAACACAGGGATGTTTTCATTAGTGCTGAGCAGTGCTTACACAGAGTCAAGGCCTTTTCTGCTGCTTACCCCAGCCCATCAGCGAAGAGGCTGGGGGTGCACAAGAAGTTGGGAGGGGACACAGCCAGGACAGTTGAACCCAACTGACCAAAGGGCTATTCCATACCATATGATGTCATGCTCAGCATATGAAGCTGGGGGAAGAAGAAGAAAGTGGGAGACATTCGGAGTGATGGTGTTTGTCTTCCCAAGTAACTGTTACATGTGATGGAGCCCTGCTTTCCTGGAGATGGCTGAACACCTGCCTGCTGATGGGAAGTAGTGAATGAATTCCTTATTTTGATTTGCTTGCATGCACAGCTTTTGCTTTACCTATTAAACTGTCTTTATCCCAACCCATGAGTTTTCTCTACTTTTAGCCTTCTGATTCTCTCCCCCATCCCACTGCGGAGGGAGTGAACAAGCGGTTGTGCGGTGCTTAGCTGCCAGCTGGGGTTAAACCACGACAACATTATATTGTTTGATTCAGCAATGCAAACTCAAAATTATTCACTTCTTTTGCCATTTTCATCGTGTCTGATTTCTTTGTTGACTACTGATATATTGAGGAAACTAAAAGGAACAAAAGAGAAAAAAATCATAAATAGTATGACTCCTTATTACCTATAAAAAGCTGCCATAAATTTGCAATTCTAACATACATCACATCATACCCCATGCAATGCTACAGGCTTGGGGAAGAGTGGCTGGAAAGCTGCCTGGCAGAAAAGGACCTGGGGGTGTTGGTTGACAGCCGGCTGAACATGAGCCAGCAGTGTGCCCAGGTGGCCAAGAAGGCCAACAGCATCCTGGCTTGTATCAGGAGTAGTGTGGCCAGCAGGAGCAGGGAGGTGACTGTGCCCCTGTACTTGGCACTGGTGAGGCCGCACCTGGAATACTGTGTCCAGTTTTGGGCCCCTCACTTTTGGGCCCCTCACTACAAGAAAGACATTGAGGTGCTGGAGCGTGTCCAGAGAAGGGCAACAAAGCTGGTGAAGGGTCTGGAGCACAGGCCTTATGAGGAGCAGCTGAGGGAACTGGGGTTGTTTAGCCTGGAGAAGAGGAGGCTGAGGGGTGACCTTATCGCTCTCTACAACTACCTGAAAGGAGGTTGTAGTGAGGTGGGTGTTGGTCTCTTCTCCCAAGTAGCTAGCAGTAGGACAAGAGGAAATGGGTTCAAGCTGTGGCAGGGGAGGTTTAGGCTGGAAATTAGGAAAAATTTCTTTACGGAAAGGGTAGTCAAGCATTGGAAGAGGCTGCCCAGAGAGGTGGTGGAATCACCATCCCTGGAAGCATTCAAAAAACGGGTAGACGTGGCACTTTGGGACATGGTTTAGTCTAGTCTACCCTTGATTGGTTTAGTGGTGGACTTGGTAATGTTAGGTTAATGTTTGGACTGGATGATCTTAAAGGTCTTTTCCAACCTAAACGATTCTATGATTCTATGATTCTATAAATCAGAATTACACTGATATTGAATTAGTATGATGGGAACTAACAGGGGTGAATTAACATGGGTATCTTGAATTAGGCATGATAGGAAGAATAATGGAAAAGGAAGAATACAGAAAGTATGAATCCTCCAATAATTAGGTAACGTATTGAAAAGTAGAACAGATGAAAATTGTGTATATACCACTTTAAAAAAATTCTCACAGTCACTGCCAGGAATCCTAACTTTGCCCAGGGCTCTGAAGCATTCTGGTGCAGACTCTGGATGGGTGAATGGGTCTCTCCAAGGAGCTGAACTGTAGCTGAGAGTGGGCAGCTCAGCCTAACAGACCTTTATGCCACATGGGAAATCTAGGAAAGTCCTCTTTAATTTCTAAGGGTGAATTGTGTGATTATTTACACAATAATGGAGAGGAGGGGAAAGACCTATAACAGCTAGAGGGAAAAAAACAATCAAACTTTTTGGAATAGTTCTTTTCACTTGAAGAAACAAATACATCTTCCATGTATTGCCTCATTTTGAAAGTATTTTTGTTTAGTTACCTTTCCATTCTTAGTAAGAAACATTTAATTACAATTAGGACCTGTCTTGAGAAAACTATCTTAATTCAGGAAAATGTTTAACATACATTATGTGTATAACTACATGCCTGAAGTACTTTTTGCAACAGGGATAATAGACCCAAACATAGTCTAGAGTGTTTCTTCAGTTGTGCCTGACAGGTCCAGTCTCTTAACATTTGCTAAATAAATCAAGATTCAGAGACCGTATTATCAGGAAACAGCCTATAGACTCCAATAGGCTTTGTACAAATCTTTAAAAGTGATTCCTTGTGGTGCAGTTTAAAAATACCAAATTTAGCTCTGTTTTTTGGTTTGAGTACTCTAATTTGAGTACCAGAAACTAGAGTTACACAGAATAGAGTTCAGTAAAAACTCATTTTCTAGCTTTATTTTTTTTTCTGTTCAGCGTTATCTTCAGCTACTTCTACAGAACATCACAGGCATCAGTAAAGACAAGCTTATTACGTGTCTCAAAACTGGAAACAAAGTCCATAACTTGTCAGTGTCAATGAGCATCTTAGAATTCTGTCTTTATAAGAAATGTGATACTTGGAAGAGAAGGGGAAAAAACTTTGTTTAGTTAAAAAAAATAATATTAATTCTTTTAATCAGGTTTCTCAGTATTTATTAAAATTTTTATTTGTTATAATATTGCTTCTATATACTAAAAGACTTTCTAAAAGTAGTAAAAATGATTACATCCAGATGACACTTAAAAGTAGCTATGGTTTTCAAAGTCTAGTAGGATAAAAATACAGCAAAATTATCGTATATTAGGATCCAATTCAACCCCAATGTACAAAATTCCATTCACCCTTTACAAACAAATCTTTAGACAAATAATAATGAAAGATATGAGTTCTTCAAATCTTTTCTGTGCAAGCTGAAAACTGTTTCTACAAGATACTTCTGTGATTTATTGACCATGGATTATTAACAACATAGCTCAATCTAAACACAAATAAATCCATTGTGTTCTGAAGATAAAAGAATTATAAATTGTTGTAAAATATAATTTCTCTGAATTAAGCAGCATCCAAGCCAATTTTACAAGCAATAGCTGTGAAAAAATTTGCTTGGCAAAAGGAATTCAGAAACAAAAGCAAAAACATAGCTGAGGAATAGACGTTCTGGAATATTGCCTCCTTTTCCAGAGCAAATATTTGCTGTCAATGTGGACAAATAAATATTGTGCTCCTGACTCACAATCTGAAGCATAGAACTGCTAAATCAGTGACAATATGTATTAATAGTATCTAAATTTATTTCCCAACATTTTCAACATACAAGCAAGATCATTTAGTAAAAATAAAAAATACAGGCAACCCGTATGTAAAAGGATAAGGGAAAATGTTTCGTTTTGCAATCGATGATGCTAATCTCTACTATTTAAGTATGCACTTTCCCAAAAAAAAAGGATTTATGCATCTTTTTATTTTTCTTCAAAGTTTGAAGTCCCTAGCAGTGTTAATTTATTTCCTGCATTTTTCTGGGGGGAGATTAAAAAAAAAACCAAACCAACAACAAACTACTAAACAGTTTATTTGTTTTAATAAGAAGACGAGGAGTTGCAGTCACAGTCTAGATGTCATGAAAACAAAGAATGAAAACACTGGTTGTGACAAGGACACCAATACTTCTACAGCAAAACCTTAAAATATAAATACAACAAAACAAAAGAGCAGAACACAAACAGGCAGTGAGCACAAGTAGGTTAAGAAACAAAATACTGTGCAGTGGCTTCACTTTAATTTATTGATCTATCTTCATATGTACTCACCTGATTCCTTGATTCAAGATTGCTGAGGCTTCATGAAAAAAACCCAAAGCAAACAGCCAAGTCTCACAACACCTAACCCTGGGAACAGCTGGCTATGTTACAAAACACTGAAGGGGTAGAGTGAACTGAAGGGGAGAAAAATAATTTACAAACATTCCTCACTCCTTTTTGATGGATGTATTGAGAAGGTTTATGAAAATGTACAGATGCAAATTGTCTAGCTCACAGAATGCTGTGTTCTTTGCATGTACTTCCTCCGAAGGACATTTACAAAACATATATTTAGATGTTTTGTAAACCACATCATTTTCTGTGATACCACTTAGAGTTTATGTGAAACTTCCTCCAAAATCTCCTTCCACTGAAAAGAGCTGTCCAATACTCCTGTGAGGAGTGTGAGGTAGTCAGCTTGCTATCGATGGTTCCCAGCCTTGCAGATAGGATAACGCAAGTTTATGATTTGCTCAAGCCTAGAGATGGTCAATAAGTAAAGGCTAGGTTTAACTTAAGGAGAATTGACTTCTTAATTTATGGAATTCTTGGGGATTCTTTCATCTCAAGTTCATACAGATCTGCTTGGTTGTCACACACCTGGGGTGTGAGTCACTGCATGCCTCACACTGCACATTCACATTTATCTGCATGGCTCACGAGAGATTTTCACACGCTTTGGGGGGCAGCCAGCCTGCTCTGCCTCTTGCTGTCTGTGCCAGCATTCTCAGACATAGGTACAATGCAGCAGCTGGAACCAGTGTACAGGTGGAAATGCTGGTTCAGAAATCAGTGCCTCCCAACTCACTCCAACCAACAGGTTCTGTCGGAATAAAGGCAAAAAAGAGTAGAACAAAATCCAGGCTCCCTGCAACATCACCCTCTCCACAGAGAAGCCTCACTTTAGTAAAAAATCAAACATCTCTGTAAGCATCCTCAGTTTCCTTCCTTCTCCTGTGGTCCCTGTCCCATGGACCCTTCCAACCCCACCATCACTTTACCTAATCTGGCAGGAATGCAGCAGAACTGCTCTCCAAAGTATAAAATGGGCATATCCCCCTTTCCCTATCCTCAGCCATCCAGAGGCAGGATAGGAGAAAATAGCTCTGCTATCTTTTTGGTGGGAGAGACAGAAGTAAAAGATTCTCCTACACCTGTTCCTATTGTGCTTGTACAGGGTGAAGGATGATTTTTAAAATTTTTTTCCCCTCAAAGCCTTCATTGCATCAGTTGGTGCTCTCTGGTCCCAGAGGAGGCATGATGAGAAATAAGGTCATTGCTAACCTCTCAAGAATGGTGAGAACGCTTCTGCTTTCCATTTTATAGCTGGACTGTGTTTATATTTGATAATTTTGGTTGAAGAAACTTGACCACGTTGACTGGGTTAGCAATTACCTTATTTTCTGGTAAAATGAGTTCAGGGTCAGTATAGATTCATCTTTCTTGGGCTAGCTGAGTCTATAAACAGACAAAGCTCTCTTTTTGCTGATCTAATGATTTATAGGCAGCAAGTACATCCTCTTTTCATCCATTTCTTAGCACTAAGAAAATCATAAGAAACTTATGATTTTCATGCACAGGCATAGCAAAACAAAAAACCAAACAAACTAACCACCAAAAAACTCTCACAGAGATAGCCCTTCTTTGTAAAACTTCGAGTTCCATTCTTAAACAAGAATGGGCTAGAATTTTTTTCAATGAAAAATATGCTAACACATTTTTTAAGCTCTGGAAATATTTTCTTTATCCTCCTCCTAGCAATTGTATCCCATACATTAGCCTTTTTCCTGTATTTCCCTACATACCAACATTGTGAAAAAAAAAAAAATCAAGTTTTATATAGAAACCTGGGTATCTGACACCAGAAGAAAGAATTTCAACAAAGTTACGAATGTCAAAGACAAAGTTTTACAATGGAAGCAAAGGGCAATTTCTGTAACAGACAGTACTGTCACGTCTAGTAGTTACAAGGGTGTCTACAGTACCTCTTCAAAAAGAAAAAGAAATAAAAGGAGTGCAACTCAAGGTTTGAAGAAACAGAAGTTTTTTGTTTTATTTTTGCTGTCCAAAGTCTTCAGTGCTTACCCTACTCCTGTGGGGTCCAGTATTGAGAAATCTACATTGAATTCCTCATACTCCTTAAAGGCTGAAACTTAATCTTTTGTTTTGACTGCTGATAAAAGGTATCCCCTAAATACAGTCTTGTTTTCCTCCAGTTCTCTATCGATGATGCGCACTAAGAATTGTGTCTTCCCAATCCATTTCTGAACACTGAATAAGAATAATAAGAATAATTCTGAATCTTGCTTACATTGATCTTCATATTTTAAGGTCTCTGTTGCAAGTAAGTGAATATCTCCATCTATTCCCAGGATTTTCACATCTTTCCCACACAGTTTGTTACTCATGACATCTTGAGCAGCTTAGCTCAGCCTGGAGAATTAACTTAGATCTCAGTGTTACATAGTTGCACATTTGTTTGCCATTTATGAAAACTATAAACAGCTGAGACTCTAGGAAGTCTATTCATAAGCACTAGAGACTGAAAAAATTATGTACATGTCTACATTTCTGAAACATTCAGCAGCTAATTTAGAGGTTTCTGAGGCTTAACAGATTTAGTACAGGAGCTTTACATTTCTAGAAAATAAACTGATCCTTTTCATCATCTCAGATGCTACTTGGTACACGGATTTGAAATTGTGCTTATGCTGACTTGTGCAGGGGAAAAAAGGACCAAGTGTCAGAAGCTGACTTGCCTGTCTCACTTTTCTAGAAGGCCTAACACTGCTGTGAGATGCTGCACAGAGAGTACCTTTCTAGAGAAAATAACTCCTGCTGAAATGTGGAGACAGGCACAAGGGAAGCAGGTTTGTTTTATTTATTTCTAAGTCGTCTGAAGATGCTCAGTTAATTGCAAACCCTAGGGATCGTTATCTATATACAAATTTCAACATAACTTGTCAATCTGCTTCTGGTATGCCATTGGCAAATTATTCAGGAGGATATTCTTAGTGCACTTCTCGTCAAGCGCTATCGAGGTAAAATACTTCTTGCTAAATACAGAAGGCTAGGAAGAAAATAATTTTGATATTGCACAGTTGACCAGAAAATGTGTTTGTCTAGGTTTTCTACCTACCTGTTTTCTATGTGCTCAGAAATTGTCTAAGACACTATTCTGCGAGGTCTCTATAACCTTTAAGTTTGTTCAAATACTGATGGGATATAGGAACAGCTCCTCTTTCTAAAGGGACAAAAACCTGGGGATATTTGGTCTGGTTTTATGTAATTGCCTTTGATCTGTATTAGTCACACTTCCTCTAAATGTTTTTAACTTGCACATCACTGATTTCCTTTAGCTTCAAGCTTTTCTGAGGGCTCTTGAAGTATTTTCTCTTATTTGTAGAAACAGGAGTCAAAAGTTGGATCGCTCTTTTGTAATTGCCTCTGGGCTGGATAAGTGGCCCAGACCCCTCATCCCAGCCTTCATAAAGCACTGGAACTCCTTTATTTCTGCCATCCTTTCAGGCTTAGGAGATGATGGGGTGCAAAGACACCCTTACAGTCCTGTACTTCTGCACTGGTGTCAGTGGTGATGTGCAGAAGATCAGTAGTCACCTCCTGAAACAAGGAAAATTCCAAAGGAAAAGAGCCTGTGCCTTATCAGGACAATTCTGCATTCCTCTTGAAAATATGATGAGAATGGCAATTTTTTATTACTGCTTACAGCTACATTAAATCCGACAACAATTTCCTGTTATTGCAGGATTAGTGAAAAGAAAATAATCCTTTGGGGAGACAACACATTTAGGAGCTTTGGCAAGGTCTCAGAGGGACTGGGATCATCAGTATGCTACATTTACAGGGTCAGGTCTCTCTTGAGGGAAACTGAGTCGCCCTGACATGAACATTACAGACTTAATATTAATGCCTGTTGTACCCTTTGGGTCTATATTGTCTTCACCTCTGAGACAATATACAGTTTTCCAGTGATGCTATCACTGCTATTTCTTTACTCTTAATAGGCCGTTACTGCTTTAGAAATAACAGAAGTAACTTCTGATCACTTTAGAAGAGATCTCACAATAATTTAAAGACTTTTCCCATTCTTTTTACACTAAATAAATTCCATCCAGATCCAAATATTACTTCCTTACCGACCCAAGGGCCTGCAACAGTCTTTTTTTACCTGAGATGCAAGGCTCCAGTCATAGAATTGACCCGTCATTTAGTTTAAAGAAGGGCAGGTGTCTGGTTTTGCCTAAAACATTTTAAGGATGCTGAACATAAAGTTACCTGACTTAAGGTAAATATTATGTAAACACATCTGTGACCTCAGGTAAGAAAAACCCTCAGTATATATCAAAGCAGCCCAGAAAAAAGATAAAAACACTGATATTTATGTTGAAACTACAGATAGGCAAAAGCTGATATTTTCTGTACAGGCAATTTAACACGTAAGTGCAAGAACACACATAAAACTAAAATGTAAATTTAAACTCAGATTACCTTTGTATAAAAAATGCAATTTTAGGAAATTAAATAGTGCTGTAGGTGGGAGTGAGTTTTGTTGGCTAGTTGCAAAGAATCTACCACATAGGATATAAACTAGGTTCTGAAACATGACTCAGAGACTTAATGAGTGGTATCATTAAACCTTATTTCATATTTCTGAATATTCTGAACAGTAAGAGATCTTGGAGTGAGACCTTCAAAGTACCTGTATGATGAAAGAACGTACAGCTTCTTTAGAAAAGTGGCTTACATGATTTGAGGTGTGTTATCTCTTTGATAGTCAATAAGGTTTAACTGCTTGTGAAACTTTTACTCATTTCTTTTTAAGTGGAGACAATTTTCTGTAGCCAACATTTCAGTTTTCCTAAACAAGCCATTCTAAGAAGATTCTTAAAATGAATTTGAAATAGAGGACCTCAGAGGGAAGAAGAAAGGAAGGTAAGAAAGAAGAGTATACTCTGAAATACTATCTTTTCATACCAAAAAAGGTTGACTGAATATTTTAGTGATTATTTAACTGTACTAACTCTTGCATTAAAAATCTTTAAAGTTTTTTTTTTTATTTGTGAAGCTGAGCAAATTGCCAGAGTGTATTGACTTGAAAGAGGTTTTTCCATTGTCTTCAGGTTTCACTCCATAGGCCCTGTGTGACCTCACATCTGTTTCCATACACTGAGTTGCCATGGAGCTTTCTTGTGATGGAAAGCTCAAACATGCTAAGACAGAAAACATGCATGTGGATCAGTGTTCTGGAAAAAATGGCTAAATACCTTTTGTCCTCAACTGGATATATCAGAATTAAAGTTAAATACAGTAAAAAAATTATGTGCATCCTTGTCTGGTGCTGAAATTAAAATGAGGAAAATGGATATCTGCTGAATAATACTGTACATGAAATTATATTCTTCATCTGAATGTTATCTAAGTTATGCCAGTGGAAGGCCCTAGTCCAAAAAGAACACTTATTTGGTAAAGTAATTCAGTAATAAGGAGCATAATTTAGTACTAAAAGACAATTATTACAGAATAGAATACCTCCTTTCTTTCGCTGTTCTAATTGTGTTAATAAGAGTACTAACCACAGGCAGAAAAAGACAGCTCATAGTATAGGAGCAATGAAAATGTTAATTCTGAGATGGTCAAAGACGTGGCCTAAAATCAAAAGTATATGTTTATATATACAAAAATACTGAATTTTATTGCTATAACAACAAAAGAAAATGATAGGAAATAAGGAAGGAAAGTCATTAAAATGTATTCTTTATTTCCAGGATTTTATCTTAACTCATATTCTGATATGAATCAAATTCAAAAGCAGATGCAACCAAGTTTATCTTTTTCTGTGTAAGTCTAACCTTTCCTCTAAACAAAGATCACTAAGAAAATTGTATAGACACCTGAGAATCAGACCAATGTGACTTCCTCCTTCATGCCTCCTGCTAATGGCTGGTAAGTAAAGTAACAGTAAGGACTAATACCACCTCCCAGGATTCTGCAAGTCTTTCACAACTGAATGCAAATAATGGCCAAATCTGCCTCAATTCTAGGTTAATTGCAACCCCAAACTTTGGCCTTGCTTCACACAAATTTTCAAAAGAGCTGGGCTGAGTTCTGAGTGTACCACCTTGCAGAGCATAGGAAAGTACTCTAATACATGTGTACAAAGGATGAAGGATTTATGGGTTTGGATCCCACCCAAGCCAATTTGGAAGGCATCGCTGAAATTCTCTTTGAACCCTGCACTTAAGGCAAACCTGGTGAAATTCCAGGTGAATCAAAAACAGTGCAAAAACCTGTTTCTGTATCCTCTTGTGAACCCACACTGCTTCAGCATTTTAAATCCATATAAAATAAACCCATACAAAATAGATGCACATGGTTCTAGAAGGGCAGAAATCTGTCTCTATAAAGGCAGAGGCCTAACTTGGTCATTTTTGAAAGTGAAGAGTGTAATGGAAGACTAGATTAGAATATTAGGATAATTTAAAATATGCCAAGGCACCTAAGGATAGCAAAGTTTGATCGTGTACGGGATGTTTTCAGTAGGCTAAGAAAAGCATTTTCTCACTGGATGGTGTTCAGACAATGTCTCCTCAATGAGAAGAATGTGGGAATGGGTCCCCCAGTACTGCAGGTACACTCATATTATTACACTTTCATAGGATATTAACTTCTACATTTAACCAGGACACATCGTCAGCTCCACTGGTCACTGAAGAGCCTCTATTTAACATTCTCTGTCTACCCCAGCAATGTCCAATAATGATAGCACTGTCCCTGTTTAGAGTGGATGTATTAAACCTCTTGATATACATGTGTATCTTGGAAGAACAAGTCAATGAGTCATTTGAAGAGCCACCTTTTTGAATGTCATTTCATTTACAAGTAATATCACACCGAATTTGCAAATGTTAAATCAAAGGGGAAGTTTCTTGTTAGCTGTCAGCAGCACAAAGCTGTTTAGTTCCCCTTTTTTAAAGATCTGGGACATTATATAGGCCACTATACTTTCTCCACTACTTCAAATTTAGTGCAACTCTGACGTTATTTCTTAAGCTGGGCAAAAATGCATGATGGTGTTGGCTGTATTCAACTACACTGGTAAAATGTCCATACTCTCTTGAGGGATGAATATTCTTCAATGCATGTAGGATGCCAAGGTCCTTCCATCTCCTGAGACACACATAAATAACAAAAAAAGTTGCCTTGTCTGCTGTGGAAAACTGATGTGGCATTGTGCTGAGACTATGTTTAGTAATTCACTAGGACATAAAACTGCAATGCAACTTACTTCATCATGTCTAACAACAAAATGATGTTTCATCTCTAAGTCTAATGACAAGTTTGTTGCCACTTTTTTTTTCCTTCTTTCTCTGTCAGGCTTTGGCTTTGGTACAGTGTTGAAAAATTAAACAAAAGCCAATTGAAAATGAATTGTTATATGACATAAGTAGTGCCATCTTTGATGAATGAAAACTTCATCAGTTTTAAGGTTTGTATGTTTGAACAGTGTCAGGATGCTATGGATCATAAATAAGTAGCAAATAAAAAGATAAATTGATGGCTATTAGCACAAATAATAGAAAATATTAAGATAGCCAAGGTTATCTATTGTTCCACAAACATGGACTTTGTGGTGCAATACTGTGTTCTATAACTCTACTTTTTGAACAAGTTAGTATAATTTTTGAAATATGAAAAATGAATAATCGCTGACACATAGACACACTATTTGAATATCAACTGACTCAAAGCATCTCAGTGAAGTACTTTTATTGCTCAGAAATGATTAAAACTACCTGGGTTAAAAAAAAAAAGAAAAGGTGTAAACCAGCTCAAAGCACTGAAATACTTGCACTTTTTACATTTAGATAAAATAACACTGCTATAGGTGAATAGTGGATCCACAAAATTCTTTACAACTGATTTGAAACAAAAAAAAAATCTTGATTCTTCTTTAATTTATACTGTCTGTAAATACATTTTGTAGAGTTAGTAGTTACATGGGCCTAAAAATGTGGAAGATTTACAGAATTTGTTAAATGCGTTTTCCAGTAGTATGGCACAAGGTGAACACTTAAAAAAACTTCATTGTTACTCACTTTTTCTTTTGATTTCTGGTATTTTAGAGATACATTTAAAGAGCCAAGCTTTTACAAATTTGTGTGTCTCTGTTGTATAGTCTCCAGTACAAGTATCCTCCTTTACTTTTTTCCCCACATTGATACTGGGTATCACTTTCTCTGTACAGATCTTTACTCTTTTTAAATGTTATGTTGTAGTCCTTTTCTCTTCCTCTTGCTTTTTTGTCTTGTCTATCAGATGGAATATCAACCTTCAAGTCTTTATACTGCATTAAAATTGATTTGAGTGAGCTTTACTGAAGAAGCAGCAGAGTGCTGAACTCTTTTTGAAGTAAGTTCCATTAGCACTTTATACAGCTGCCGTGTAGTACAGCATGGTGTTATGCAGAATATAATAAGAAAGACTGAAGTGTGAATATTTTTAAGCTCTATGTTTCTAAGACTACAGTCTTGCTGACTTTAGCAGACATGGACTCATTACATTTATTATCTCTGATATTACTTTAACTGTCTAGAGCTGATTTAAATTCGATATTTGGAACTGTAGTTGGATTTCCTAATATTAAGACATATGCTAAAGCTTTTTTCTTTCTATATCTCATTCTGTCATGCATGGCTTTATTTTCAACAGGTCTGATATCGAACAGATAGTACACAAATTCTGAATCCAGAGAGTGTACTCTGTTATGTTGTCCAAAGGAGAAAAATTGGGCTTAATGCTATTATTTTCACTCATCATTTAAAAGATCTACTTAAAATATTTTATTAGCAAGTTTATCTTGTGCCTGCAATCTAATCTAATGAAATTGCCACAATCAAATTTCCAATCTCGGAAAGCATGTTAATTCATGAATAACTTTAAGCATAGGGTAATCTTGCTGAAATCAATGTAAAGCTTGGCTCATGCTCAGTAACATAGCTGGATCAGATCCCAAGAGACTATTAAGAAAGAAATTGCAGTGGAAGACATTTTAAAGGTTGACTCTCAGAATAAAAGATATGTAAGTGTTCACCTGCACAGTGCACAGCTAAACACCAGGAAATGGCATCCACAGGTGGTATGTTCAAAAGTGCCCCAAAGAGAGAGACATCAGTTCCCTAGGGGCATTAAATAAGAGTTGGCACTTCTTTCAGAAGTATTTTTGAACATTCCAGCCTAACAGATGCCACATAAAAGTTCCTTAAGAAAATGATTAGATAAGATCTATTATGATGTTAAATATGAATACAAAAAATAGGCGCCTAAGGCTACAGGAGACAGATAATAATAAAAGACAGTGCAGGAGTGGCTGAGAATAAGTTTGTTGACTTAAAAAAAATTTAAAAAATCAATTTATTTTTATAATAAAAGTAGAGATGGAGAAGAAAGAAACCAACAACCTATTGGAATAATCATTGCTGTCTGAAAGTGGAGTGGGAAGTCATAGTTTTTATTGGTACAAAGTGGTTCAAGATTGTGCTAAAAAAATTTAAAAAGTTCCCCTAAATGATAATAACTAAAACGTACCAGCTTGTCTCAAAGGGCAGTGATTTTTTCAAGAAACCTAGATTTTTAACTTCTTATCTTGAAAATGTTTTTATTTCACTTGGTTGGTGATGTTAGTGAATATTTGTCATTTATGGTAGGAAAATGATCTTGGTGTGTGAATGGCTTGACATTCAAAATCGCGGTTTCACTGTGGAAAGATTCATGCAGATGCTTAGCACTGATATCAGCAGTGCTACTCATTTGCTGAAAGTCAATAAATGTATAGAGCTTTGCATAAATGAATGAGACATGCAAAGCATCAAATTAATTTTTGGAGCTTTACTGATGATGGAAAATCCTATTCTTTCAATTTTCATTTTTAAACTTTATCTCTCTGTATCTCAATGAGTGATATTGATAACTTTTCTATTGAAAGAATAAAGTATGTTGTTAATTATTAATTAGTATTTCTGAACTTGATACTCATCTGTACTACTAAGGTATGTGTCCAAACTATATTGGATTTCCAGTAAAGTCTGCTCCTTCCTATTGCATCACATATCACCCAGCCATGAAACTGAGACACTGACAGTCTACAGCAGGACTGTATTTTTAAAGTAATCTTGCTAGTCTGCAAATTTCAATTTGTTTGCAGATTGTCTTTCAGGAAATATGTTGATAGAGCACCAGTTTTAGTAGAGGTGCTGTGAACACTTCTAATCCTAAATGTACTCTTCTGTGTACTGAAATCAGATTAGTTTTTCTGTATTGGGTTCTACAGAGTCCAACACAGATTGTTCCACTCAGTAACACTATCCAAAATTTTTATTCTGTTTATTACTATTTACAACCTAGAAGAGAGAAAATGGTACATAAAAATATTATAAAAATGCCTGAAATTCACAATGGAGTATACATTTATAAATGGCAGTGAGGAGACCTTCCCCATCCCAGGTAGTTTATGATGAATACTGTTTCAAGAAGAGGGCTTTCAAGAAGAAATGTTGGCCTTGTTCAAGTCAATTAACTTCTTTCCTCCTCCTAAGACTGCTCATTCTCTATGTTCTGTTCTTTATTTACTTCATGCTTGACCTTATAAAGAGAGACCACATAAATCTAAGCTTCTGCGTTGTTCTGCTGAAATCAGCAGAACTACTTCCAGTTGCATAAAATGAAGAACATGAATTTTTGTGGGCTCAGTGTCTTGCTTCAAGAGACCTGTTTCCTACACAAGGAATGTTATCTTCATATGTGATGTTTAAAGCATGCCTGAAGTTGAAAACAGCGTGTGGGCAAACCATATTCCCAAAGATATGCAAGCCCTTTGCCCTCATTTAGAAGATCTCAAAGGTCCATTTAATCAATTAGATTTTAATGACCCTGCTTGTCAGTCTTCTCAGCTCCATTTTGAAGGCTAGAAGACATGTGATGAAATTCTACACTGGATCAGAGAATAATAATTAAGCATTACGCTAAGAATGACAAAGTTAGGCACCCATTTGGTATTTCAGTACCAAGATTTAATTACTTGATTTCAGGACTATGCTGGCAGTATATCCTAGCCAATTTTAAAAAAAATGGTGTTAAGTATTGAAAACCAAATAAACATAATATGCAGTTTCTAAAAATGGGAAATGTATCTATTTCATAAATGCATATCAACATTCATATTTAACAATTGCAAAACAAACTTAATGAATACACCTTACGTGGCACTTCCCATTATAGTTATTTCTCCCACCTTTTTCCTTTCTTCTTATAAACTGTACTTCTTGTCGTGACTGAGTTTATATGTAACTTCAAGCTACTTAAAATCTTTTGACTATAATTGAGATATGGAATATTATTATATTAGTACTCCAATAAAAAATAGCTATACGTTTCTTGATAGACAGTAATATATATCAAGATGCTCTGTGTGTATATATACATACACACACACACACATTTATATAAAAACATGTACTTTCCTTGATAGATGATTGTATATACATATGATTATACAAACTACAGAAGATGTGTGCATTTGTCTTTACTTTCAGGAGATTGTTTAAGGGTATAAGTAAATATAATCATCATCATCATCATCATCATCATCATCACTAATAAATTAAAGCCTCCCTTGATTTTTTTTTCCTAGGGTTTTTTTCAGATTCAGTATAGGCTTGTTTAAGTTGCACTCCTCTGTCAGGCTGGTCATGAGGGCTGTCTTCATAGGACACCACCAGTGTAAACCCAGGCTCCAGACCCATGCTTCATGATGTACTTCTGTGCTGCATCTGACTGAAGCAGCCTTCAGCGCACCAGAAACCCTACAAGCCCACATACCATTCCCAGGCAGGTTTTCTAACACTTGCCCCACACTGCACTTGTTTGTTTTACATAGCACTCCAACACACAGTGAGGACATACATGTAGACCTGTTATCAACATTGCTTTTGCTAGAGAATTAGAGTGTAATATTTGCAAGGTTTGGGTCAGATGAGATACTGGAACAGAAACTCTGGTGAGAGTTACTCATGGGGAGAGGCACAATCAGCAACAAATAGCTGCTCTGGCCAGTATCCTGGTCCCGTTTCAAGAGCTGACACCAACTCCAAAGGATTTGTTCCTGTTTATGTATTAAATGTGAAAGGCAAATAATCTTATTCCCAGTTTAGAGAGGCCTGTTGAGCCAATTCACAACTAAAATTGAACCCTCAGGTTTGAGTTCCAGAAGTATCCTCTTGAGGATGTCTGTGAGGACTACTTGTTCAAATCTTCCCAACACTGTTTCTCAGGGACAGATCAAATGATAACAGCAGTTCTCATAAGTACTAATCAACTTCTGGATCTTCCATTGTCACAACAAAACCAATGGATTAGAAATGTAATGTGGAGTCAAATTAATATATTCTCCAGTGTCTTAAAAGATTTTTGGGAACACGATCCTAGATGGGTATTTAGCAATTTATAAATACATAAGAAGTGTTAATGTGCTCCAGTAGCCTACACTAGCTGTATAAACACAGGTTACTGAATTGTAGTTTAATCTCTTTAAGAAGGCAGAACACAGTTGTTTATTGTACTTTCATGTTAGAAGTAACATAAGCTTTAATTGCTGCAATGAAGCGGCGCCCTATATATTAAAATTGTTACCTTTGCTTACTTCTTTTTTGTATCTCATTTGCCTCTGAAAGCAAGCCCACAGATAGAATACATCTTACACTCTGCTACACAAAAATATCCCTACAGGACCTGTTCTAAATAGGTCTGTGGGACATCCAGACAACTAACCATGATAGAGCTACTGAAAGCTGACCTCCTTCTAAAAGCAAACAACTACTTTTGCCAAAATGGGTTCCATTAAAACTGAATGTCTACCATAGCCTAGACATGTGCTTACCTTGGCTGTAGCACATGTAGTCTTCCCTATACTTAACATAGGAAATAGTTACAGAAGCAATTTTAACTGCTGTGAATGACACTGTAAATGTCTTCTATAGTCTAACTGTAAATGTCTTGCATTTCATGCCAGGAATTACATGATGATCCTTTTGGAAAAGGACAGATGAATGACCTACCTTTAAACTAAAGTCAGTCTTTTTCTGCAATTATTCAGGAAGAGCTAAACAGAAAAAAACAATGTTTCCACAGAAATCAGGTGAATTAAACACTTGACTCCTTCTGTATCTCAGATTTTCAATAATGCCAATAATTACATAAACTAGTTTTATGCTAAGACGTATAGAAAATAGTGCCTCTAATTTCTTTTTTCTCTGGGCAGCCTAGATATAAATTGTTGCTAAATACAAATGTCCCTTTAAATAAATTCAAAACTATGGTGGGCAGAACATATTTTTCATTTTCTTATGAAACACCCTTGGATAACAGTATCACAGGTCATTATTTTTCTTTATGTAGTTGAGTGGGAAAGAAAATGTAAAGTGCAAAGTGTAAATTCAAGTATTTTCTACAGTTATTGAAATAATTGTTAAAAAAAAGAATATGTACTAAATAAATACAATCCATATTGCAACTTGTCAAATCACTGCATTCTCAGAAGAATTAAAAAAACAGAGAACAGCTGTTATGTTTGAAGTTTTGTGGGAAAAGAGCACTTTGTGTGTTTTCAATAGCTTATGTCTTTCTGAAGCCCTTTGGACGATTTATGTTAAAGATAGACTGAAGTTAGGTGGGTTCAAGTTGCTGTATGAAAGTCTGCCAAGCAAAGCATAGAGATTTCCATAACTCCTTAATGTGATGACTTTTTCCCCCTCAAAAGCAATGAAAAACAATATAGAAAGGCTACAAATACAGACAAACCAACCTACCAACATAAATGCACACAACAAAAAAGTCTCTTCTCTATTTGTTCTTCTCAAGTGTCTTTCTGTGCTCCAAGACTGCTACCTACTGTATCAAATCTCAAGTTGTAAGAAAATGCATCCCAAGTCCATTAGTAAATAAAGCCATCATCAACATCACTCACCAAATCTTTCTTGCACCAGAGGAAATGTTACAAACTCACACGTTCATAGAAAACTGCCCTGGGACATGATAGTTTGCTTCAGCCCATTTCATAAAGGCTTTCTGTGGAGGAACAACAGGAGGTGGATACTTCATTAAAACTGTTCTGCCAAAATAAAATCCACCACATCATGTTAGCCACATGGGCACAAGGTCTCCTTCCATAGCAGCAAATGCACACTCATTTCTGCAGATGAATGCCTGCTTCCTCAATGCCAAATCCACATCATTGTAAACATCACTGTTCATTTGCTACAACATGCTCCTTTACACCTGCTGGCAGTTACACTGTGCCTCAGCAGGACCCCAGGAGGACATGACATATACAGAGAAACTGCTGTGTTTGGAAACCATCAAACTGAATTTAGCCTTCTCGATCCCCTCCTACTGTCAGCACACCTTATGGTTCCAACAAGATACCAATGTCTGAATGCTCTTTAGAAGCAGGCAGAGGATCTTTTGTGGCTCTGACTTGACTGTTTGGTGTACTTGTGCAACCCTCTAATCTGCTCTGTCTCTTCGTTATCCTAATTGTCACAAACAAAACCACAAAACCGTCTCGCTCATAAGGGATGTTGCTTCCTCAGCACTTTTCAGTATTCCCTCAGTGCGAGGTCACTTGTCAATCAAAATTAAATTCCAAGCCACATTCTCCCAGTGACTCAGAACTAACCACTAGAGACTCAAGTAAGGTCAAACAAGATATATTCTTTACAGCTTAAAGGAAAGTGTATTTTCATGCCAAATAACCTTCCCTGATGTTTACATGGCCCATATCTCTATTCTCAGTTGTTTCTTTAGAGATACTGGAAGTGCCATAGGCAATTATGTTTAAACATCATATAACAATATTAGATAAATAGAAAAAAATTGTGTCTGTAGGTATTTCTTCCACATTTTAAGTATTCCTTAAATGATTTTAAAAGATTTTTTGCTCAACCAGGATCCAAGAAAAAGATGAGATCACTTCCAATTTGAAAAAGGAAGTTTTGCAGTCTATATATGAAAGAAGTAAGGGCTAAATGACTTTTGGGCAATGTATTCAATATCCTGTCCTGCAAATAACTACGTATTGTCCTAGAATAGGGTCCAACTAGGGAGCTTTGTCCCTTGATCGCATAATATTTTTGTAAAGAGCACATTGCTAGTTTTTTATCTGTGAAAATTTCTGATGTAGCAATGGAGTACTGATGTGACAATTTCTAAATGTGGTACTGAAATGCTGCTGGGCAGATATTGCAAAATATCATTTGTTAATCGCCATTTAATTGTTTTTTATGTCTCCTTTGTTTTTTGTTCTTTAATATCCTAACACTAAAGTTTATTGACAGAAAAACTTCAAGAAGATAACTTTGATACTGAAGAGTATTTACCAATTTAGAACGTATTTTTTATGATGATAGATATTTACACTAAAACATAATTCTATCTGTCGCAAACCTGAAGAAAAAGATTAATTCCAGGTGATCTTCTATAGTCTAACAAAGACTCTACATGAGTGTTCTGAATTTTGGAGGGCAAGCACACATGTGAAAATTTACAAGTTATTCATTGACTGAAACATGTCTGAGTTTTGTCAAATAAATTAATATGACTGATCTACAAATAAATATGGGGCAATTTTGCAAACTGCCAATTAATAACTCTATGACACTACTGAAGTCCCTGTTTGGAGAATATATTATTTTAACTGCAGTCCCTTCTCTAGCAAACCACTTACCAGATTAAGAAATATTATTGTTAATTTCTCTGACATACTGTTTGTGACTCCTCATATCTCATATATACAAGGAGAGAGGCGGGGAGAGAAGGAGAAAAGGAGGAGGAAGGAAGGGACAGAGAGAAAGGGTCAGGAGCAGGGAAGTAGAGGGAGAGAATTAATTTCCTATTCAATTATATACTGGTATGATTTCTAATTTTTGCATATGCAATAACTTTGGTTTTAAAGGACCAAGGCCTTTGATAGGGCATTAGAAAGACAGCTGATGCAAATGACTTATCACGTACTTTATAAGGCACATGGTGAATTCATCATCAGAGCAGAGCACAATTTAAAAGCCTGGTTAAAGCCTGAATTACCATGTAAATATCTTAGTTATCATTTATCCAGAGAGAACGCTTCTCCAGTAATAGCGTTTCAGAAGATAATGCAGCAAGACTTCCATCCTTCTCCCTTTCTCCTTCAAGTCCTGATGGGAAGGAGCAATGCCAAGGATGGGACTAACCAGGGGAGAGATAAGGCATATAAAAGTCTGGGAAAGACACATAAATCAAACCGAAGAAGTCCTCCGTACATCACTTATCTGTGAAGACACAGTAATCTGGACTAAAAAAGCTTGGTAATTTAGCCCAAAACACTAAAAAGCCCCATATATATCATTCTCTAACTGATTATAAAGGTATGTAAGACAGCTATACCCTTGAAATATTTTGCAGGCCCTCCAGTACTGTTCACTACTTTCTATCTTTTAGAAACAATCAGAGCAAAAATACACAGCTGTCTTTTCCATGTCTGTATACTGTCAGTAAATACAAGCATTTGATACCCAACTCTGCCTATTTGCAGTGCTCATGTTTTTAGTGTCACACAAAGGTAAAACAGGAAAGGACGTTATAAAGTGTTTATCTCTGGTGTCATTGAACCCAATGAGAGTTTTCTATTACTGAAACCAGAGAAAACAAATAAACCTGGATGAATACTGCAGTTAGCTAATAAGCTTTTGGAATTAGATTAAAATATTGATGAGCTACTTAGATATTGATGTTAGTTAACATTGAGCAATGCATATTAAGGGTTATGTATTTCGCATTTGATTTCAAAGGATGTTGGGGAATAAATTCAAAATTTGAAAATACAAAGGGCCAGATACACTATCAGTTGTCTTTCAGAAACGGGATAACCTATGATACGGAGGATATATTTTATTAACTGAAGGGGAAAAAAAAAAAAAAAAAATCGATCTTTCTCTGATCTTTGAGAAACTTCAGAAACCTCCATTAATTCAGCTTGAGGCATTTAAATGTAAAGGGAAAAAATAAAGGCAGCAAAATAAATAATAAAAGACATACATATCCTGCAGGCCAATTACAGTAAACCATTGAGTTGGATCACACCATGAGAATGAATATGGCAAGGAAAGAAACGTTCTGTATCTTTCTTTTTACATAAATTGTTTGACACATTTTTCTGTAGGTGGCTACAAATCTATTTGGCACTTTTCTAATTGACCTTAGAATGCCTCGAATAATCTCTGTTTTACCAGTTTCATGAAACCTTATCACAATGTTTTTCTCTAGAGACCAACTGTCATGGTGCCTTCTACCAACATCTGCTTGGACAGGCAAGACAAAACAAACTAATGAGTTACTACAACTGTGTACCACAGACTAGATCACTTCCCCTCTTACCTTGTTCCACAAGTCCAAATAAATAAACCAGAGACTATGAGACATTAAGATAAAATATGGGAATTCCTATCCAGATTTTGTTTATTTTTGTTTCCTCCCCAAAGTAGAAATAAACCTCTTTCATGAATCTATTATCTGCTCCAGATTTAAAGTTATTAAGTTAGTAAGTTTGTGGTTTTTCAGAACTGTTTGGAAGTCATTTAGATGACATGACATCTGGTATTTTGGTGAAAGTTCTTTCCCTCCAGGAAACCCATTTTTTAGGAGTTTTGCTAGAGGTAGCATTAAACTATAAATGAAAATATGAAGAGTGAATTGTTTTTTCTCTAAATTCTCATATCATGGAACAATAAATAAGCAATTACTTTTATTTTAGCATAAAAGCCCCCAGTTGTTGGAAAAATCTTTCTCCTAGTGTATGAACACCAATGAGTAGGCTCCACAGGTTTGTTAGCGGCAATACTTTGAGACTTACAGTCCTCCATCCCCCACTCCCTCTCCTCACTCTTCTTCCACTTGTCCCATTTACCATGTTGCCATTACTGCTTCAGTGTTGGTAATTACTGCAAAGAAAAGGACTGAAAAAGTACCCCCACTACACGATTTGTCTCTGTGTGTTGGGTATCTGAAGAAGGTTCAAATTGCAAAACATTTTATGCAACTCATTCAGTGTTGGAAAACTGTCAATAAATAAACCCCAGTAGAATACAAAGCATGTCAGGGCCTTGAACTTCCAGCTAAGACCAGTTTCTGAGGTCCCATGTGGTCCTTCAATCTGCTATGCTATGTTCTGTTTGATCTTTTTTAAACTGAGACACAAAGAACACTGGGTTTTCCAAACCTATTAGCAGCTTAACAGATAATTAAATTACTGTAATTCCAAAAAGCTCTCTTTGCATTTCTGCACTATTTTTTGCCTTGTCTTGTAATCCATAGAAAAATCTTGCAGCTTAAATGAAGTTAGAACAGAAGATGACCATAAAACTATTAATGAAATTTTGCTGCAGAGGATTTTCTCTTGAAGACTTTATTCAGTGTTTGTTTATTACCATTTTGCTACATTGACGCACATCTTAAAATTAATAACTCTCTCATATATACACGTGATAAAGCAAAGACTTAGTTAAATATATTCTTAGTGTGGAACTTTGTTTAAAAGAGTAGCTATTTATTCTGAAAGTTATTTGAAACAGGAGGTCACTGAACATGGAAACACTACAGTAAATTAGCTAATGATGCTGGTCACTTGCCATTAAATACTACAGTAAAAAGAACAGGAAGAGGGCTGGATACTGTACAATTAGATTTCCTAGAATATTGTTTCTGAAGAATGCTAAAAGACACTTTTCAATAAATTTGAGGAATGGCAAGACTGGTCAGTCTTCATACTTGCAGCTCAGGATTTCCAGCTTTCATAACTAAAATAAGTTGGTTAGATTGTTTCAATTCAGACTCTTTCTTAACAAAATATTATTTTTAACAGTGAATTACTTCTCCTCTTTTACATTTGTTTTAGTTTTCTGTTCCTAAAGAAAATACCCGAAGGGAGGGAGGTATCTGTGGAACCCATTTCTGGGAACACGCTTTATTATTACTTGGATCTGTATTTTCTTCATAGAAAAAAAAATGCTTAAGTAAATCGTTATCTTTAGCTCTCAGCTGTAGTATTATGATTAACAATTTCTCACTTATGAAAAAAAACAAAACCCCAAAAGCTTCCTGTCCACAGCCATAACTTCTTGAGCTCTTCCTCCTTGTCTCCTAGGCATTGACTTCCAATTCTGGTAAACCTCTGTCTCTTACCCATTATATTTTCCAACCAACTTACACTTTCACCCATGCTGCCTTTTGTGGTAAGCAGGTGCTTCCAATGGAAGTCATCACAGATATTTAATTATCTTGACTTTTTTGGGTTGTTGATGTTCCTGCTTTTTGTTTTGTTCTGTATCCGAGTAGAACTTGGATAGTCAAGGTTATGTTTACCATAGGAGAGAGTGAGCTAAGAGATCTTCAGATTTTCCATTAGACCTTATTTCTGATCCTCTGCTGGAGTAGGAATGAGAACAGTCCCAATAACACAGAAGAAGAGGAAAACAGGGCACATAAAGCCTATCTCTATGCCTATGTGGCTATGTCAAGCAAATACAGTCAATGCATCTCTATGGGTAGGTTCTTGGATTTCACAGCTGAAGGCTCCAATTAGGGAAGCCCTCATGATTTTTGAGCCCAGCGCTTTCCATCACATAGCTGTAAATCTAGAAAAATATGGGAAAATTATGCATGAATATCGCATATGAATACTACCACAGATTGAAGTCTGATCATGCAGTCCTCTTAAAATTTGTTGAGGGAATGGTAGAGGTAGAAGGGGTAATAAGTATAGTTTAGTTTTAGTAAACTTTAAACATTTCATTTTGATTTGGAGAAAATAGCATATTAATGTCAAAATGTTTTATTTAAAATTTCATAATATATGAAAATATTACTTTTAGTATAGTCCTTGTTGTATTTTTAAACTAAAATATTTTGAAAACCAGCAATCACAATTTGTAAATCATGGTTTCTTACACTTTTAAAATTCTTTCCTAAATGAGGATCTGTTACAGTGGTATTGAAAAGAATGGTAACTCATCACAAGATAGAGGGCACAAAACAAAAATTCACCCATACAAACCTTGATGAATTCTTATCATTTATACCCAGCAGTTATTTTGGAGGATGTTTTCAAATGTCTTTTTTAATGACACATTTCAAGACTGGAATTTCCCCTGCTCTGATCACAATTTAGGAAAGTCACATTAAATTCTACAGAAATCTATATGCAAGAAAATGGAAATTATGAGTTTCTTTTGCAGAAATTATTTGAACTTTCCTTTGTTCCTCACCTGAAAGAAGGAATGCATTGGTCCCAAGTGAATCACAAGTTTAAGTTTATCTTTAAATACATTCTAATATGAAAAGACAACAACAAAAATACAGATTTGCTTTTTAGAACATTTAGTTCCATGTCTCTAAGAAGAATGCTTTCCTAAACTGTAATCTTTAAAGGAGACTTTTTCTTAAAAGGAGGGGTTTTTTTTAATTCTTTTGGGGAGTTTCTTCATTTGTAGAAATATTACATGAAGCTAATACATTATCAGTCTTTCTCCTATATGTATATGGCCATATTCCTGCCTATTTCCAACACTTGTTTTACTGTGCTCCTACATTCAAATAGCTTTTGTCCTTTTAATTTTGGGAACACTTGAATACATTTTTCTTTTTCTTTTCTTTTTTTTTTTTTTTTTCCTTTTAGTAAGCTTGCTTTTGTTGCAAAGGTTTGGAATGTCCCCTTTCATGGCATCTCTGCTTTTGTTTGGATTATGAAATATTGCAACATGTAACTCAAAAGAGATTCAGTTTCCAAGAGTAAAAAAAGATTGATGAATTGTAGTGATATTTTCTTTATGAAGCAAAGTGCATTCAAAATATTTTTCCCATGACAAAAATGTTCTATTTGCATAAATAGGCTATGTATACACAGTATATATATACACATATATATACAGACTGAACTTGAATAGATCTTTGAGGATATAAATTTCTCCCACGACCTGATTTCTCTGTGTTCAAAAATTCTGTTACAGCAGGAAACTTCAATGATATTAACAGTTACAGTTAACAACATATATCTAAATGAGGACATTGCAAGCATCAAGTCATGTTATTTCTGATAAGAAGACATAATTAATTATAAAATAGGAAATGGTCAATCATCAAGACTCAGTTGTCTTTCCTGTACTGTTACAGAATACAAAATACATTGTGTTCTTTTATTGCTAAATAGTTATTTTGGAAGTAAGAGATAGGAGTAAATCTAATTTAATATTTTTTGTTTAATCTTCTTTTTCATCAGTATTCTTCTTTATTCTTTTATGTTCTACCTCTTTTGAAACATAATGTCGTGATTTTACTAAATTTGGATAGAACATGGGACAGTTGAAAGCATGCCGTCAGATTGTAGAAATGGTACCCAATCTTCAACAATTTCCATCTTCTCCATCCAGCTAGACAAGCTTTCTAAAACATTAACTCTTGATTAAGTGGAAAATGAAGATAGAACAACACAGTCAGGGTAACTTATACTATGTCTTTGACTTAAACTCTGTAACCTCTTAATGTTGAATAGAAGGTCAACTGTGTTAGATATGTAGCTCTGATTTTAATAGAGATTGCTGCCTGCTTGAGACTGTTAATGAAATGAAGTCATCTGTTTTCTGTTCTACTACAGACTGAGAACTTAATGTATCAATTTATTTTATAAAAGTAAGTCTATTAATCCTTGTATTTTCATGATCTCCAAACATCTATTTAGCTATAGGTACTATATATGAATTAGTGCTGATGAGCTCTTTTTTTTTTCATTAATATAAAATCACAATTACAGTGTGAACACAAAACTGAAACTAGATTTTCTAAGCCTTCCTTGTTAGAAAGCAGTAAGTTAGTATAGAATAAGATTAAGGGGAAAAAAAGTAATTTAAAATGGAATTGCAACAACTGAAATCATGATTTCAGCCAATATTTGTCTTTGAAGAGTAAGAGGTTAGTAATTTTAATATACTTTTCTCATAACTAACCTCAGAGTTCCTTATTTTTCTAAAAATGTGCAAACTTCCAAAGCACATATGGATTTATTTCCTGTAAGTTTCGTAAGACCATTATTTCTTTTAGTAAACTCAGAATTTATGGGTGTGAACTGCTCCCACTAAAAACATCATCATGACCATTATCTGCTCCTCAGCAACCTAGAATTATAAAACAATTCCCTACTTTTTCTTTGTCATAGTGTCTACATCCCAGGATGGATTTCTAAAACATACTTCATTTATTTACTTTGACAAAAGGCATTATGTGCATGTAGCTTATAAGTATCATAACATGCTGGTTATGGTTGTCTGGTTAAAGGTAAGGTTTTTTACACACTTAGGGGACAAATACAACTGCTATGACACACAAGGACTACAGAATGTCTCCAGTAAAAATTTTAATCCTAACTGTTTGTTTACAGCAGTAATTTTCATAATAAATTGACTCATTTATGGGTTAATGTATAATTTTACATATGGCCCCCCAGACACAGAAATTATAACATTTTCCTTTATAAAAATCCCTTCCTGAAAGAAAAATGTGGTCTCTCTATACTTTCCATGTAGTAATAAGCATTGAATTTTTTTTTTTTTTGCATTTTTAATGTTTAAAGATGATTAAAGACTCTGATAAAAAAAAATATTCTCTCCACTTCCTTGAATTACTACATTATTTATCTTGATGCTGTTACTATCTATTTTTCCTAGTGTGACAAAAGTCACAGGCCCCTTAATTTCAGTTGGTCCATTGTAAAAGGTCATTGGTTGTTAGGGTCTCCATTCAGAGAGAGGCTAAACTTTTATTGGAGGTGAAAATCTTTGCTATCAGTTACTCCCTAGCATGGTACTTGCAAATACTTTGGACACTGAGAAGGAAAACTCAATTGAGATTTATATATTTGGGGGGGAAGCAACCTCAGAACAAAACAAAATAAAACAGAAACCAGAGCTAATGCCAGAAACCATACACCAAGGAAAGCCAACTCTCTCCATCTTTAACTATTAGGTACAAAGCATGAAAGACTACTTCCAGATCCCACTGAAGTTCATGAGGATGTTTGCAATCAACATAAGTAGTTAGGATCAAACCATTATTTTTCTAGGTCTGGTTAACCACAAAATATTAGAAGCTAAAATGATGGCAGACTTATTTAAGGAAAAATGGGTTGAGGCATTTTTAAATAAGATTCTAAAGTTACATTATCACCTTTCCCCTTCCTTTTGATGCTGGCTTTCTCACATTAAAACTCATGTATTTCCAACCATAAATATTAATAACTACAGCAGTAGTTCTTCAAATGGCATATTGTGATACAAATAAATTGCAGTAAAAACAGAGCTTCTCCAATGGGGTGTTGCTGATGGTAGTGCTGGGCATGGGACAGTGCTGCAAGGAAGTGCAAGATGAAGTACAGTAGGAAAAAGCAAGGGGCAAAAGAAAGTTCTCTTGCTGCTCCTGCCCCTGAGCTTGCCACAACCACCTCCTTCCAGCCACATTTTCTGCTCTGCCCCAGCCACCCCACAGCAACTCAGTTCCTGGTGCCTCTGTATGTTGGAATAGCCTCTCTGACTTCTGTAGGTGTGCACATATATATATGTAAAACACTAGAAAAAGTGTGTGTTGCAGAGAAGAGGATGAGAAATGGAGCAGAGTGACATGTGGAAAAGCATATGGAAAACCAATGACATATGCCAGGATATATTTGATTGAAAATATCACAGATCCTTGTTTGATATAACTCACTGGTAACATGGATATTTCAGGAACTCTATCATGTCACAATGCAGTATTTCTGCTATACTATGCCTTGAATATGGCAGATTGTTTACACATTTCAAATTTTTGTTTTCATAGTTCTGGCTAACAATGATATAGTAAAGTAGTAGGAATCTATGATGAAGTTGAGAATATGCAGGACATAAAGTATTTTGCCACAGGAATTCTGTAGATGAGTATTACTTATTTTTCTTTTCATATATGTGCAGTCAGCTCTAGTGGCTCAGTTTATGTTTTGGCTTCAAATGCCAAGTTTAGCTTGGCTCTGCAACCAAAGATTTTGTTTTACCAGAGTCTAATGGTAGACTTTCCATTAAAGTTACCCATATAAAGACATTTGAATGAAAAGTTTAGAATGTTTTACATAGTCTTCTGATATTTCTTTTGGTTGCAAAATGGAGAGTGTTAATATTAATGCTCAACTGAAAATAAACCTAGAATGCTGACTGTATATAACACAGAAAACAAGAATGTAAAGTACCTGGCATGATCCAGGTGTTCACATAGCTTTCATACTTAGTTGCCTTTTCTTGTGTCTCTTCTATGAAGATGAGTTCATAAATGTCTGGATGAGACATCTGTAGAAGTCTGCTCACCCAGAAAAGAGTGAGGTTTCCTAAACAGGGAAATATTAGAAGGTGATCTAAAAAGCAATTTTGAAAAAAAAACCTTATCGTTTCAGAGCAAGCCCTAGGTATCAGTCTGTCTCACTACAGTCTAGATTCTCACACTTGTGCATGATCTGTAACTGCACTACAAAATAAGAAATAAAAATGGATCATACATTCTGTGTAAAATCTACAGACAATAGAAAGAAATCTAGAATTGGACTCACAGGTTTCATATTCCTCAGATATGCTGGTGAAAGAAATTTATAGAGATTTCTGTGCTGTTGAATTAGCAAGCTGAGGAAATCTTTCAAGAATATACAAATATTCTAACACAAATAATTGACAAATAATTACATTGACAGTAGGTAATCCAAACCACATTAAACTGCTTTCTTAAACAAAAACTCAATGTGATGCAATAGTTTTCTGGTACAATGCTGTATTCTCAATTCTCATCATTTATGAAAGATGGTTTCTTATCCAATACTATTGCTTTTATCTAATACTAATGCTTACATGAAGTTGTGTCTGTTTATATTACCAAAGTACCATATAAACATAACTGAAGCAAGGCATAAATATTTGCAGCTGGTTTACTAAAAATGAAATAACTTTTGGCAAGTTGTTCTTGCCAGTAACTGTAAAGCACTGTGAGACAGTCCTGCAAGCAATCAGAGAGATAGGAACTCACAGAATGAAGAAGAGGAACTAGAACCATCTAGCTTTTTTCCTACAGAAATTTGCAAGTGAGTACCAGTAGTGCCCTAAATGGACAAAACCTCTCTGTGTTCCCTTTTCCTGCTGTTAACTTTGTGGCTGACCCCATGTTAGTGCAAACCCAAACCAAACCAAACCAAAAAACTGCGTTTGGTTTTTCATGAATCACTCTTTTTTTGATTTAATCTTTCATCTGCAGCACATTCTGACCTTGCCTTTCTCTAGTTCTGACCTAAAAGCATGCCTCTCTATCTCCATCCCCTACATATGGTATAAGGCCTTACTTCTGATACCAGATTGTGATAACGAGCAGATCATAAAACTTTTCCATCAAGAATGTGGATGCTGTGACTGCAAGGAACAATTCAAATTAAGCAGTGCCAGCTGGAAGTATATTTTTCTAAATAAGTATGAATCATTTTATGTTTCACATGACAAAAAATTTAAAGAGGTGGTAAACAAAAATACAATTCTAAACTCATTCCTTTACCATACATGACTGTTTTCAACTCTAGCCCTCAGTGTTAGGCAGTAAAACACCAATAAAGGATAAGCAGAGAGGCTTCTTCTAGCTCTTTGTCACCTGCCTTTTCTGGTATGAGAAGTGACAAGGCAGAGAAGCAAGTCAGGCATCACTGTTGATAGAGCTTAAGACACAGAGAGAGGAAATGAACAAGAGGAGGAGGAAGTAGTAAACTGAATCCATATCAGAAAAGCAAAGTCAGCTGTGGATATGCAATAGTTGCCCATGTGAGTGAAGGGAGCAAAAAAAGATATATAACTTTGCAAGCAGAGGAAGGTAAATAGAATATATTAGCATGGATAACTGTGAACAGGGGAGGAGTAACTGTAAAAGTACTTGATGGGACTACCAGGAAGGCTATTTCTAGGTAGAATTATGTACAGTGTCTTAAGGAAAAGTGATACGTTTTGGGTGCAGTGTAGGGGTAAAGCTGACAGATATTGCAAGTTTGATATTAAAGAAGGGGTGTATGAAGGAACAGCTTTGAGATACAGAAGACAAAGTAGTAAAGGAAGAGCAGAACAAAGGAAAGAAAAGGAAATGAAAATTTAGGCAATACAGAAAATGTAGAAATAGAATATTTCCTTGGAAAGCGAACAGTTAGAAGCATTTTCTTTTGAAAGTGGAGTGACATAATTTTGTTTAAAACAAGTTTGTACCAATCATACCATCTTTCAATAGAATTTTTCAATAATGTCATCTGAAGACTAAATGTTCAAATATAAGACATTCTCCAGCCAGGGCTCCTTGATACATCAGAGTTAGGAGTATGGTTCATTTAGACATTCATTCATTCTAGATAAAAGATATATTGGAGAAAATACTATTTAGTTACAAATATAGAAATAGAATCACAAATCACTTCTACAAAAATGTTTCCAGAACTACATGGTATGGGGTAAAAGCAGAGGGACAAAGTTAAAAGCACTAGGGAAACTCATCTCTCAGTTGCAGTCATTTACAGATTACTGTTTTTCCTTGTCAATGTTTCTCTCTAACTGGAAAGCAACTGAAGCATAAATTTGTTAGCTCATTCTAGCTGGGGCTATCCAAAACCAAGGCAGTTCAAAAACAGTTGTTGTCAAATATTTTCCCATTACACAGGCCTTAAGGAACATGGGACAAGAAGAGTGTCACATAGGAAAGAGGGAAGAAAAGACGAACATATAACACAACCCCTAAAACATTGCCATGGTGTATAGATGCATACTGAACAAACTGTCCAAAAGCGTGAAGTCTTTAGTATGTGTGCACAAATCAGAAAAAGAAATGTTTAAGTTGGACTTCATCCTCCCTTTATTCTGCTTTTCAGTTATTTTCTTCTATTACTTATAGCATTCAGTTCTTCGACCTGTGGAAAAGACCTTTGTGAAAGCCTTGCAGTAACCAGCTAATGTAGAAGTATTGGCTCTGAGTCTAGGACCAAAGAGACTCCTGTCCGATGTGGGGTTCAGTTCCCCTTGTCCTTCCAGCACTCATCTTTGTTTTGTTGCTTGATGCCTGGATCTCCCAACACTCCAACCTTACTGCTGTTCTGCCATACATACTAGCTAAGCATCGATCCTGGTAGTTTTCTATGTTGGAACAAGTACGATATGTTTCCTTGATCGTATTTATTAGCTACGTAAAAGATACTTCTCACTTTGGCCTTAAAGCAGCAGTATTGATTTTGCTCAATGGCTTTGTTTTCTACAGGCAGGAATGACTTCTGTACACCTTTGAGTGCCATTTCCATATTGGTATCTCAGCTGTGAAGTATACAAAGATTCACAGAGTCAAAATAACATCAAAATACAGATTATTGGAGTCAGTACAGATTAATGTATTCATTTCTCCCTCATTTCTATTAAACAAATTCAGCAAAGTATTGCCACCTTCTCCAAGTTTAACTGAAGCAGAGGAAGAAGCTCTCCAAAAAAGAAAAAATGAAATTAATTACATATACTTCACACTGAATGGTATTATTTATAGATTTTGTCCATTGTCTACTGAAATCAAAACAGAGCTTCAGTGGTGCTTTAATGGGAAGAATCTTGCCTAACTTCTCTCCAACTGACAAAAATCTTCTCAGAGCAGCGGTCGATCTGTTGCTTTATTTATGTTACACAGGATTTTTGATTTAGCAGAATTATACAGAAATATACTGAAGTCACATTACGAGTACGCTTAGCAGAATATATCGGTTGCTGTATATTACAGCTGAATTATAATACATCTGTGATTCTCATTACCAGTCTCTATATGCTCACCATCATGATGTTGCATGTCCCAGGAAGGAACAGGAAGGAACTGGAAGAAGTCAGGACGGAACACTTGGGTTGAAGCCAGCTAAAGCCCATTGCTATCTACAAAGTTCTTTTTGTTGTTCAGCTCTTACACTCAATGTTGGGCTAGGACATGCATACACCTCCCCCGTGCTGGTCTGGCTGGCTCAGGGAGACATTCACACTCTTTTGATTAAGTCAGGGAAAAAACATTTACACAATCAGTTGATCCACTCAGCTGATACAGGTTTATATAAAAAAAAGGTCACCCTCTGGTCCCCTTTGCGTTGAGATGAGTGCCGCTTTCTTAGCAACAACTGTGGTTAGTTGCTCCCTACATTCTTACCTAAGCTTCATCAGCACATGGCCCTTGCCCATCTCCTCTGAGCCTTCTTCCATTGTAGGGATTTATTGATCAGTCACAATCCTATTTTTGAAAGCCCTGTCTCATTTTTTACATTGAGAAATATCTTTTTGTCTTTATATATCGAAACATTGCTTTTCAGTTTGCACGTAACTGACATTAAAAAACTTAAATGTAAAAATCAGTCAAATATTGTTGTTCAGATGAAATTAAACACTTCAGCTGGCGTAAAAGAATTTCTCCCTATCATGGTTACTACACACACACACACAAAAAATCTATTATGTGCAAGATTTGTTCTGGCCTAGAAAACTTACTGGTATTTATATAATGCTGTATTGTAATTTCCCACAATACTTTTTGATTAAATTATCCTAAAACACTTCAAATTCTCTAAACAAAGCAAAGAATAATCAGTGTTTGCTTCCCTAATATTTAACTCTGATACTGGAATTTGCTAAAGTCTAAACAGTGCTGGAAATTACAATGGGCAAAGTACCAACAGCCTTATTTCAGTTAATTAAAACAATCTGAAATTAATGTTCTAACAGTAAAGTAATTTTAAAAAGTTGTTTCTAAAGCTATCTTGCATTTCTTCAATATTCAGGTATGCATTTTTGAACACAAGCCTAAATTCAGTGCCCTGAAAGTTGCATGCTTGAAATGGAAACTTTAGTAGGAACAAGCCAGCATTTTACTATATAATTTGAGTATATTTTTCACCCTATCTGTTTTTAATAAGTTATTTTTATTAACCACTATCATATAGAGGGCCAGAATTGATACACTAAAAAGGAATTAACACCTGTTTGACAATCAAAAAATACTCTCCATATTTTAATACCATCCTGACATTTTAAAATTACCTTAATACTTAGAATGGATAAGTAGAACAAACAAAATATTCAGCTTGAGGTGAAGCAACCATGAGATGCTTAAGTCTGTATCTGTAGGAAAGGAGGAAGGTAAGCAGCAGAGTTGGGACGCTGCTTCAGGGCAATGGCCTGTGGCTTTTTCATGAAACAGTGAGACCGTCTCCTCTGAGAAGGAACCATGGAAGGGAAGGTTGCCCAGGAGAGCTGAATGATTTTTAAAGAATGTTTGTTGATAATTTCAGGAACTTATCATTTCATTGTGGAAGAACACAGGGAATCTTAGCAGAAGGCCTGCTTGGCTAAATGTGAAGCTTCCCAGTGACCTAAACCACAAAAAGTGGGTATGCAGGAGTTGGAAACTAGTATTAGCAACAAAAGGACTGGCAATAAAAGTCTGTTAAGTTTGGCCGCTTCATCCATCATGACG
Organism: Pelecanus crispus; assembly: GCF_030463565.1. Taxonomy (NCBI): domain Eukaryota; kingdom Metazoa; phylum Chordata; class Aves; order Pelecaniformes; family Pelecanidae; genus Pelecanus; species Pelecanus crispus. Next base: position 120,131,343 of record NC_134643.1, read on the forward strand.
GAAAGAGAAGTGAAGTCTACTCTCTGACCCTTGCATGTGGAGTATAACTTAGGATATCCAACAGTGAGGTAGCAGCATGTTAAGGATTACTTGGAGAAGTTGTATATATACATGAATGCATGGGACTGGATGAGATTAATCTGTAAGTGAAAAAGTAGCTGGCAAATGCTATTACACATCCTCTGTTTAACACCTGTGAAAAATCACAGCCAATTGGGAAGGTTTCTGCAGACGGGAGAAAAAGACTAATGTTAAACTCAACTTTGAAAAAGGCAAGAAGGAAAACCTAGGAAACTGCAAGCTGGTTTTCCTCACCTCAGACCTTGAAAAGGTCATGGAGTACATCATCCTGGAATTCCTTTCCAAGCATACAAAAACCAAGAAAGTAATTGGGAATAGTCAAAATGGAGTTACAACAGACAAATGAAGCTTGATCAACTTACTTCTTTCTACAATAAACTGACTGGCTATGGCACTTTCATTTGGAAGCTGAGGAAATAGATGGTTTAAAAATTGGCCTACCTGCTGAACTCTGAAGGATCTGTTCCTTGATATTCACCTGGAAATGTGTGAAATACTGCAGTGTTTAATACAGGAGCCCCCACTATCCAACAACTTTGTCAACAATGTGAACTATGATGCAGGTTACACCACCAGTAAAGTACTGGTTGACAATAAATCAAGGGGAGTAGCTGACACTGAACACAATGCTTCAGTCCAGATGTACCCAGAGAAAGTTGAGAACTATGCTAACAGGTACCTTCAATGAGGAGAAATGTAAAAATCTGCACAGAGAGCAAAATAACCCTGTGTGTCAGTACAGGCAGGGAAAGAGCTGATTAATAAACACCTTGCTAAAAAGGACCTGGAACTAAACTGAATGCTAGGCTGAACTCATTGTGAATAAGGCAGAGTGCTCAGAGCTACATTAGGAGGATCATGGACAGCAGATTGAGAAAAATTATTATCACCTTCTACTTGGTGCTGACAAGCCACAGATGGACCACTGTGTTCAGTTTTGTGTCCTCTGGTTCAAGAAGGATGTGTAGGAACTACAGACAGTCCAGCAGAGCCTGCAGCATATGACCTACATGGGGAAGGCACGCTAACCTAGTCTTGTTTAGCTTACTGAAGAGGAGGCTAAGATTAATACAATTGTAACCCATCAAGGCTGTGAATCTTCATCCTTGAAAGATTTCAAGACTTGACTAGACAAAGGTCAGCCTCTAGCCACAGCTGAGATGGCATTTACCATGCTCCTCTCTCTACAAGGGAAGAGACCTGAGAATTTCCGTCAGCGGCCAAAGTACGAATGATTCAATACCACACATTAGAATAGCTGCTATTTGTATCAGCTGTCCAGCTGGAGAGGTTGCACCAGCAGAAGCTGAGCTAAGCTTAACTCAGTGCTCCTCAGGGGATTTATGCATCTTCTGACCAGAACGTGTTTGTGATTATTTGCCAAATATAAAGCTATTTGTTAATAAATATTTAAAATAAATACTTGAAGTGATTGGGAAACAATAATTTAGGCTTCTCTTTCTCTTTGCTTGCCTGAACGCTTTCGCCTTTCCTCCTCCACACCATTTGATTTAAGCAAGAAGAACCCTGGCTATATTGGATATTCAAGATTTAGTTTGATTTTTTCTAGTATTAACCTTTCTGTGTTATCAGATAATGTGTAAAAGTATTATTTGTGGGGGTCTATTAAACCTCCTTTAAAATTCAGTATTCGGCTCAAGGAGCTTACAATATTAGAAGAAAAAGTTCAGCCAAAAGATAGTGATAGCTGCCTGTGGATCACTCATATTAGTATGCTAACAGAAACTCTCTAATTGTCTCTGCATTCAAAAATCAGTAAGTTCCATATTATATCTTGCTATGTTCAAAGTCAACATTTGGCATCATTTGATAAAGATAACTTAATTATATTGAGGAGATGCTAATTAGCAATTTCTTTTCAGTATTTATGATGCAAGAAATTTACAAAGAAGAAACATACAGACAATCCATTCATTTATAGGCGTATCGGGTCTGGCTGGGGTGGCATTAACTTTCTTCAAAGCAGCCTGTATGGTGCTGTGTTTTGGATTTGTGACTAAAGCAGTGTTGGCAACACACCAGTGTTTTAGGTGTTTGCTGAACAGTGCTTGCATGACATCAAGGTTTTCTCTGTTTCTCACTGCCTGCACCCTCAGCAGGTAGGCTGGGAGTGGGCAAGAGGCTGGGAGGGGACACAACTGCAACAGCTGACCTGAATTGACCAAAGGGATAGTCCAGATCATATGACATTGTGCTCAGAAATAAAAACTGGAATTTTTGTCTTTCCAAAGTAGCCATTGCTTGGATACAGGATGAACATTGGTCTGCTTATAATAGGTGATGAATGACTGCCTTGTATAACTTCTTTTTTTTTTCCTCTTTTCTCTTTCCTTCAGTTATTAAATTACCTTTGTCTCACCCAACAAGATTTCTGGCTTTTTCTCTTTCTATTCTCTCCTGCATCCTGTTGGGGGTTAGGGAGAGTGACTAAGTGGGTGGACGAGTGCTTAGTTGCTGGTCGGGGTCATATAAGACTGGAAAAGTCCTTATGTGCTTTTTTACTAGTTTCTGGGATTGCAGCTAATCCATCTAACTTCTACATAACTGAAGTAATCTGATGACACTTAATATAAAATCAGAAATGGAAAGTTTCAGTCTCTGAAACATAGGAAATCTGAAATTTTTAAAATATTTTCCAGATCATCTTCTAATAGTAACTTCTGGCCATCATTCTCCTTTTCATTCAGAAGTTTACAATGAAGGTTTCTTTTCTCACAGACATAGCAACCATGATACCATCCACTGTAGGCACCTAAAATAATTGATACAAAGAATTTACGAAATTTAACATAGAGAAATCATATGCCATATTTAGGGTTAAAAATAACTTCTTAAAACACTCTTTATAAAGGAAGTTCCATCTCACTGGAAGACAATGCTTACTATCTGCTTTTGGTCTGATCCCAGAGCTGTACCTGCTTTGGAGGGGAGCCTGGAGTAGAAATCTCCTGAGGGACCTTCTCATCTGAAGGATTCTGTGCTGGAATGTCAGGGTTTTTTTGCTGTATAAATAGATACAACATGTAGGGATGAATAATTTGAGGAAACAATTCAAAAGTGGGGAAAATATTGCATGGCTTCCTGAACAGTTCAGTATAAATTGGTCTTTCCTTGTTTCCTCTCTGCTCTTCCATATTTGCTTGTCTTTGTTTCTTTCTGGTTTTGAAAGGAAGCAAACTTTTATCCAGAGACCAACTTCTTCAGGCTGACATCAGTACTGAAATGATATATTTCATGATAACAATACTGAAAGACCATAGCCTTTCGGTGTTGCTAACTTTTTCTCACTGTAACTCTTAAAACAATTATACAACTTTATCCAAGGCTAGAACCTCACACGTGGAGGTCCATCCTAAATCCCGTCCTGAAAAAGACTTTGATTTCAGCTATTCTCCCCTTCTATACCAAAAAGAAAAAGAGACCTTCAGTTTGCTCAGCTGCTTCCTCCCTCTGTCTTACAATGCTAAGTTGTCCTACAATGAGAGAAGTGGATAAATTACCAGTAAAACTGCAAGAGGGATGCACTGAGGTTACACAGTAAGCAAGAAATGATGACAAATGTGGGAGATAAGCAGGAGATACTGGAAGACCAAATTAATTGTTGGGTAATGGGAGAGGAGAGAATACAGAGAATACAGAGAATACATTATTAACCCCTTAATAAGTAGATCTGAAGGAGGGAAATTTGCATCCGAGAACAATCATCTCACTTGTTCTTCTAAACTAGGGATGGTGACCAACAATGACCATCACACATGCTAATAGTGGACTGACATAATTTAAGACTCAATACTGTCTACATTGCAGCTCCGGAATATGGGACACTGTGGGAACTCTGTAGATGGGAAAGTGCCATAACAAATCCAAAAGCCTTTAGAAAAACCCTGAAAAAAATTACACAAGTGCCTGTGTGTGAAATAAAAAGCCTGAACTAAAGTCTATTGAAAGCAACATTAATCTTCCAATTAACTTCAGTAGGCTTTTCACGGATCTTATTTGTGATCATTAAGAATGAAAAACAGGAGTCTCATGATTCATCCTTAATTACCCCAAATATTCATTTAATGAAATCCTGACTCAAATGAAGTTGATGAAACTCTGCCATTGACTTACAAGAAGCCAGGATCACTGCCAGGATGACAGAAAGTGGAATTAACTGAGGAAGATTCTGCTCTTACTTCAAGACAGGTAGCAAATCTGACTTAATTATCATACAAGCCAGAATCACAACTTAATAATAATCAAAAGTATTCTCTTAAAAATCTAGCTATCCTGCTTTTCTTAATTTTAGAATAATAATGCTATATTTAAGTTTTGATAAATAGGGCTTGACTATCACACTATGCTATTGTTTGTTGTAAGAGAATTATAAAGCATTATTTGTATAGCTACTTAGTCATTAAAAGTCATATTTTTCCCAATTAAAAACATTGACTGGAAAAGTGATTCATATGATAAGCCTGCTTTCTTCTTTCTCAATCATCCAGAAAAACAATTAGTTGTTTATGTTTGAACACTACCAAAAACCTTTGAATGCATTTTGAAAACACTGAATCTTCTTACAGTCACACCAATGACTTGTATGGTTAAATTAGAAAATAAGGCTTCCCATTTCTACAGGAGGTATGTTAGTGTGGAAACAACATCTCTGCTAGATTAGCTAAAGCAAAATAGGAGACAACTCTGCTTCAAATATTGCAGGCAAAATTTATCTTTAATTTTACAAGTATCCCCCTGGGAAAAACTGTTTGCATTGCTCAAAACATTTCTGATGAAAATGAAGTAAGCCACAGTGTGTAAAAAAAATTATATTCCCTCACATCTGGTAAAGGGAAAGTTGTAAAATTGTTGCAAACTTAATGAACAAACATCTCAGGCCTTTGTCCAGCTTCTTTATGGTTCCAAAAAATGTACTAAGCAGTCAGGAAACTATTCTACATATTTAACAGGGATATAAAGCAAGCATAACATGCTTTTTCCTGATTACTCACAGCATAACACCACAATGTCAGAGCAAAGCATCTGGATAAAAAGTCAACATAGTGGTGAAAACATGGTATCACACCTAACAGGCATGCCAGCTCTGACGAGACACAACAACCCAAAGACAACTCAAAAACACTGTAATTTTGGTGAATGGAATGTAAGGTTAACATGTATTTGTTTAATTCCAATTTTTTTATACTGCTAAGCTTGCAGAAGAGTAAATTTCATGCTGTTTGGCTATCCTAGCCAGTCTGTTCTACATATTTGTCATCCTTTACAAAAATTCAGGGAAATGGGCAATTAGATGTAGATGAGATTCTTCACCAGTTCTTCAGAGGTATTTGGAGTGAATGACACCTCAGAAGCACAAAACTATACTACATCAACTCCAGAGAGATTATAGTGCATCAGCTGGAATAAGTTTTCATTTGTCAGCTGGTCTGCAATCAATGTAATTCCATACACCTACTATAAATCCATGACACATACAAAGCAAGTACAGTTAACACAAGCTTCTTTTTTTGTAGGCTAGTTAACCTCAAATTTGATAATGTTTTTTGTGAAGTAAAATAACTTTTCAAGGATATTTACTGTGAATCATATGTGTGGAAAAATTTTACCCTAGGTTAATTTTTATATATGTATATATACATGTCTGACTTCTATAGGTAAATCTGATTCACCGTATTAGCCCACAAAGACTTTTATTATGTGGTGAAATATATCTCAGAGAAAGTGAGCAAATTCAGTGGAATATTGAATGTTTTTTTCATCTCCTGATGTGGGAGGAAACCTTTGGCTGCATTGAAATCAGGGAAAATCGTGTCTTTTGTTTAAATGGTGCAGAGAGATTAGTTTCTGCATAAGGATCACTGACAGGTTTGCTTCAGCTATGTGGCTACATCTCCTTGATGCATGTATGCCTTTGTAAATATGTTTACAGAACATGAATTCTTCTATATTTCTATTCATTATAGTTATGTAATAACAATATCACATTGCAATGCATTTTGTGTCTGTATGAAAGTGCAACCCATGTCTGTTTCCAGACTCAAAATTAAACTCCAAGGTTCTTTGAAGTTGCCCGTCCCTCACAACCACCTTAGATGAATGCTGCCAAAAAGTGGAATATAATGGAGCTGGCACATCTCTAAAATATCAAACACATTAAACTGTAATTTTTTTCTTAAACTGCTGATGCTGTTATTTCAACTAACTTTCAAAACAGAGCATATGGTTTTGGTCATAACTACTATGAAAAATCAAGAACAATAATTTGGTACTAATATTTCACAATAAGTACAGTTTGTTTCATTTAGCAGTGAGTGCCCTGACCTTTAAAGGTTAGACATGTTGTCATTATCTTCATTGTACATTTCTTACTAAAAATACGGTCTAAGATGGACTGATTAAGACATAATCAGGGGTGTATAGCTACATTTCAAACTGAACAGTTTTGGTTTTTTTCTTTTCTGGAAAAATAGCTTTTAAGAACCAACTAAAATTTATTACAAATCTGTATGTCAATGTGGTTAAAGGAATTAGCTGTTCTCCTTTGGGGCCAAGCTCTTTTCTGTATTGTGCTCTACAGTTAATTAAGTGAGAAACTACATTTTTTTTCCTTATAGCTTTCAGAAATTCATAATTTTCACTTTCAGCACAGTGAAGGCCAACAAAATATTAAGATATATGAGGATCCTATTCCTCTTTGCATTACACTCATCCAGTGTAGTAAATCCAGTGTTAATTATTTAGTAGATGAGGACTAAGCTTAATTACACTTACACAAGGATGTGTATAAAGTGCTGTGATACTTGCTTTAACACTGGTGGCACATATCACTAACACAAAGGAATCTACTGTGAAGGTTATCTTCACAGTGCTTATTTGCAAGATTCCTTCAATTTCAGAGGAGGAATTTTAAGTTAAACTTCTGGGGGTATCTTTTTCACCATATAAATGTCAGTAATACTTTACATTTAGCAAGGACTAAACTATGCTGATTAGTATTCAGAAGTCATTCAACCTGCATGAGAAGCAGCCATCCTGAGCACTTCACTCCAAGCTGTTGCTATTGTTACCTTATCCTTTACTTGTGGCCTTGCCACATAGCCAAAAAGAACATAAATGCCACACTTAAGGAATTTCTTACCCCATTTCATTGAGTATGCCCATAGCCAAATCAAGACTGCTTGCATACACAATTTTACTTAAATGACAAGTTAAAACACTGCATTCCCATTTCTTTCATGCTTCCTCCCACATCAATAAAAAGAAAGGTAAATCCAGTCAGATCCTTGATTGCAATGGATGGGATCCTGTGAACAAATAGATGTGAGACAATGGCAAATAAAGGCAGGAGTCAATATTGTGATAAGCAAGAGACAAGCTGTCACATAGGTAGAATTTTGTCAGAAAAGAAGTTTAAAACAGTAAAGCATTAAGAAGAAACCAATTTAACTTGGTTTCTTTGACATCATGAACACTTAAATATCATCAATTGGATGTGGATAACATTGTCATTTGGAAACAAACACGCAACACAAAGAAGCTGAGCAGAAGCAAGATGGGAGCAAAAGACTGAAGAGCCATTTACAATAGTTAAAGGAATCCTCTTTATCTTGTGAGTGGAACATGCCCAGGCAGGTTGCAAACTTCAAACTATTCATCCAATGTGTAACTTGCATTAATTAGTTACTCTGCTAAATCAATCAGTAGATCAATGTATTCTCTGACTGATGTGGTCTGGAATCTTACTCACTGTTACTCTAACTGGCAAGGATAATTGTTGTTGTAACAGATATTGGATCCTGAAGGTCTAGACAGAACAGGCAGGTGATTCCCATTACTTTCAGACTAATGAAACAGTTACGTTGGAAGAAAGTCTCTCTCCTGCAGTGGAGTGTGTCAGGGTGAATTCTGTTGGTTATGCCCTTCACCATCTCCTTTCTTGGCTAAACTGTTCTGTTCTTGATGTTGCAGTAGAAAATGTTCTTTTGTGTATGATTGTTAATTGTTATTATTTACAGTCTTATCAAACCTGGATTGGAAATATCAGAATGATGAACACAGTAGCTTTAGAAACACTCATGATAGACTGTGGTATAAGATGTTGTGAATTCTGACTGAAGCTGTCCAACGTTTAGAACATACGTGAAGTTCGTCTGGATTTTCTGGTTTTGAAAAAGTGTCTCTACTCAACTACCTGTTTCCAAGAACTGTGACAACATCTATGTCTGTGTCAACTTTAAACCAAAGTGTTCTAAGGGCCAAGGGAAAAACACTATAGACATAATGTAGGTCATATTTAGCATATTTCCATAGGGAAATAGACTGAAAGGTACATATAGCCGAGCTTCCCAAGTATGTTGTTTCTGTAACAATGGAAATGGTGAGTGATAGCACAGTGAAAAATTTTCATAAGAGGAACTCTAAAAATGAAAATAGAAAGTACTACTTTGCTCATGACACAATATTCATTTGTTAAGCCACTGGTAGGGTAGTCAAGCATTGGAACAGGCTGCCCAGAGAGGTGGTGGAGTCACCATTCCTGGAAGCGTTCAAAAAACGGGTAGACATGGCACTCTGGGACGTGGTTTAGTCTAGTCTACCCTTAACTGGTTTAGTGTAGACTTGGTAATGTTAGGTTAATGGTTGGACTGGATGATCTTAAAGGTCTTTTCCAACCTAAACGATTCTATGATTCTATGATTATATGATGAAAAAAAGAGAATACATTGTAGATACTCATCACTAATTGTAAATACTTAAATGTGCATCAGATTGTATTCAACAGCATCACTTGGAGGCCTACGATATTTATATGCTTTCATAAATGGACTGTTCTAGAGATACATTCAGAAAGATGTCAGGGTACCATAAAGTCCTTTGGCAGACAGCTTAAATGGCAAAACCAATTGAGAGTCAAGTAAGAGACTTTAGGAACATCATCCTTGTTCAGCTCTTGAGGCCACCAGAATGTTATGCCAAACCTGCTAGCAATTAATGGGAAGTAAAGACAGTGCAATTGTATTTTCTGCTCACAGTCTAAAAAACTACCAGCAGGAAAGATCAATCATTTTGGAAATCAGCATTTTTTTGTCAATTACCACTGAAACACCAGAAAAATATGTAACTGAAAAATAATTTAATTATATCTTTCATGCTGCTTGCACATTGCAAAATAATTAGCAGCTGCACAAATGGCAATATCATCACAGTATAAAACTGGGATAGCTTTGTGCCACCTATACCACTCTGGGGGGTTGTCCCTGGCTGGTTGCCAGGTGGCCACCGACGCTGCTCTATGACTCCCCCTCCTCAGCTGGACAGGGGAGACAAAATGTAACAAAAGGCTCATGGGTTGAGATAAGGACAGGAAGATCACTCAGCAATTACTGTCACAGGCAAAACAGACTCATCTCAGGAAAATTAATTTAATTTATTACCAATCAAATCAGAGTAGGATAGGGTAATGAGAAATAAAACTAAATCTTAAAACACCTTCCCCCCACCCCTCTGTTCTTCACAGGGGGACGGGGAATGGGGGTTGCAGTCAGTTCATCACATATTGTCTCTGCCTCTCCTTCCTCCTCAGGGAAAGGACCTCTCACACTCTTGCCCTGCTCCAGTGTGGGGTCCCTCCCACAGGAGACAGTCATCCATGAACTTCTCCATTGTGAGTCCTTCCCACAGGCTGCAGTTCTTCACACGCTGCTCCATTGTGGGTCCCTTCCATGGGGTGCCATTCTTCAGGAGAAGACTGCTCCAGCATGGGTCCCCTGTGGGGTCACAAGCCCCACCAGCAAAACTATTCCAGCGTGGGCTTCCCACGGGGTCACAACATCCTTTGGGCATCCACCTGCTCCAGTGTGGGGTCCTCCACAGGCTTCAGGTGGTTATCTGCTCCACTGTTAACCTCCATGGGCTGCAGGGGCACAGCTGCCTCACCATGGTCTTCACCATGGGCTTGCAGGGGAATCTCTGCTCCAGCACCTGGAGCACCTCCTCCCCCTCCTTCTTCACCGACCTTGGTGTCTGCAGAGTTGTTCCTCTCACATATTCTCACTCCTCTCTTCTGGCTGCTGCTGGTGTTGCAAATTTCGTCCCCCCCCCACCTTTCTTAAATATGTTATCCCAGAGGCATTACCACCATCGCTGATGGGCTTGGCATTGGCCAGCGGCCAGTTCATCTTGGAGCTGGCTGGCATTGGGTCTTTCAGACATAGGGGAAGCTTCTAGCAGCTTCTCACAGAAGACACTCTTGTAGCCCCTCCGCTACCAGAACCTTGCCATGTAAACCCAAAACACCTACAAACAAAACTCAAGGTGTAAGAGTTTGGTTTAAGTATTGTGGTCCTGTGGCTTATCACAAGCTTGGGTTAGCCAAACAGCAGCTTTGGTCATTGATGTTTAAAACACACTTCTACCCCATATCTACTTCTTGCTGGATTTGACAACTGCAAACTTCCAGCACAGCTTCTCTCAAAAAATGCAAATTGTACTTTCTACAGGTAGTCTGTTTGGCCTGCCAAATGACACAAACAGAAAAGCAAGTCAGAATAACACTGATAATTTCTAATTGTCATAGCATACGTATTTCAAAGGTAATGCTGAAAATCGTCTATATCCAGACTCTTGAATAAGACTGTTTTCTGGGGCACAAAGAAATCAGGACAGCTCCTGTTTAGCCAATGAAAACATATTTAGGGTACAACTCAAAACTGGACACTGCTGTATTTATAAAAGACATCGAGTATAATGACTGTGCCTGTGTAGGCTAATCCCACCCCACTGAATAAAAAGGCACCTCCTGGTGTATTCAGGTTACTGAGAGAACAGCCATAATGTTATCTGAGGATATTTAAAGAAAAAAATGGCTGGATACGTTAGTGTAGTTATTTAAACTCGTGCACTGAAGGGTGGGGTGGCAGACAGGAATTTTACTATCAGAACAGACTTCTACTCTCTTCCCAGCTGTCGCCTTACTGGTAAGAGAAGTGAGCTACAGTATTTTTAGGAGAACAAAACAACTGCTTTCCCTTAGGAGGTAAGTCTTAACCTTAATTCCCTCGCAGATCCTCTGATCAGCTAAAAAAAACTCTAAATTGTTTCTTCATAGATTTTTTTTTAAATTAAAAAGACAAGTTTAAAAAGCATACCTGTGAAGTCCCCCATAGAAGGTAGATTGATTGCACAAAGCCTAGACTATTGAGAGTGGAATTTTGGGTGGAAAAATACTGGTTGGATATTTGAGGCAAATAATTTTGTGTATGTTTCAGTTCCTCTAAAATAAAAAAAAAATCCTCTCACTTCATCTAGCCACATATTTAAGTGGGGGAAAATGTTTTTGTGTCAGTTAGAAACTCCACATTAAACAGACCTCTCATATCAATGGTGATCTGTAGGTATTACAAAGTCTTAATGTCAGTGATGACAAGCATTGCTTTTAATCCCAGCTGAGTTTAAATCGATGTGAAACAACACTGTGGGTAACATTGGCTAACATGACTGTAAAGTCTTCACAGATATTTTAGTCAATTTCCTCTGAAAATGTCTGCAAGCCAACATCAGGGACATGTTATATTTTGGAGAATATCACAGGTCTTCATAAACATAAAAATGTTGGAGGCAGGTATCTATGAAGTAAACTATGCATGAACATATGCATTGACTTAGGTATTTCCTTAGTAAGTCACTTTTGGCAAATAATTCATTTTTGCATTAAGATTGTAATAGTTCAACTGCTAATTCTTACTAAAATTTAGCAATAAATTATTGAGGTATATTCATATCTTCTCAAGAACTTGAAGCAACATTATAGATTTACCCTCATCTCTCCTTTATACCTCAATTCGTTTTCTAATATTGGCTTCTGCAATTGTCTTATTTCATCCATTACACTTTTTAAATCTACAGCATATCTAGCTACTGGAATGTAAATGTTCTAATGTGCCTCTTCAAATTGCATGTTGAGAGGAAGCCCTTGTATTTAACAAAACACACTGTTTTATATTATCTTGTTTGTAAAATGTCTTTACACAGTATTCATCCAAATAAAGCAAATGCTATGTTATATAAACTATGTTTATAGACAGAGCTTTGGTTGTTACACCCTGCTGGGAGTTAACTGTGAAAAAATTTCCTGGAAGACAGTGCCCGTTGTTTGGGATACACTTTCAGAGAACGAATACTCAGGGGACACACACAGCTCATTACCTCATGCCATACTCAGCTGAATAAGGAATGAACATTTTGAAATAAATGAATATCCTACCAGTTACAGCATATTAACCTGCTCTTTGTCATGTGTCTAGGCAGAAGAATATTTCAGAGAATACAATCAACGCCAAAGAAAAATTTCTTGTGAGGTGAAGCAAGAGTTTATTCAGATCATGAGACGGTCAGACAATTTTTCTGGCCTAGAAAGGTTCTTGTATTGTGAATTTCTGTGTAATCTATACATTCCATCATATCATTGATGGCAAGTATTTTGGGTCTACACATAGCAGAGACACAGAAGAAGATAACCAGCTCTTCATATCTGCAAATTCCTCAACCATGGCCTTGTTCCAATTCTTTGTTATCATGAAAGAATTCTGACTTGCCTATTGCTGTGGTGGCAAAGGTCATTTTTGTAGACTTAGTTGTTTTCCTTTGCACAGAGACCTGCTCAGCTGGATAGCCTGCAGAGTGCTGTTTGTTAATTGATAGATATACTTCCTTTTAAATTTGTCAGTCACTGATACGTAAGTCTTATGGAGTCCTTAGACTCAAAGAAATGAAACTAAGCAAAAATGCATTTACTCAGGTTATATTTAGGTAAACCCAAAGTGTCTGAAGACTTGAAGAGGCCTTAGGCTGAGCACATTTTTTAAAAGGACTGTTCTACTTAGAAGCTTAAGTTGTATGTGTTCACAGTGAGGTTTAGGATTGTAAACATAATTTTTAAATGGCCTTTAGGCACTTTTAAACGTTTCCTATTTTGTCTCATTTTATTAATTGATTAACTGATGAAAATCACTACTGTAACTCCATCTCTCCATCATTGTTCAACTTTAACAAATATTTATTCATGTAAAGAGTCTTCTTTATGATTCTGATGACTTCAGAACAAACCTGCCTTCACCATTTCTCACAATGTTGAATAGAGGGGTATAGAGAATTGTTACACAAATATCACTCCAAGGACAGATTGCAGGTCAGAAGTCTCCTCCAGAAATGAGATTCCTCCCAGTCTGACTGATTGAATGTCAGACTCTGGGGAAATGGCATGAATGGCAGTAGACAGCATACCCATCTATAAATGATCTATATCTGGAGGGTAGAGATGAGGATTAGCAGTCCAGACATCAACTCCACCCTAGTAGGAACATGATGGTGGCAGAGAAAGAGAGATGGAAAGCTAGAGGAAGCAAAAGAGACCGAAACAGTTAAAGAATATGAGCGAGAGAGATGGCGTGCATGCACAAACTACCAGGGGTTGGGGGGGCAGAGAGGGAAGAGACTGTGTTCAGGTCTGCCAGACATGCCTGCCTACCTAAATGCCCCTCCAGTCTAGCATCCTCAAGCCTTGTGACATTTTTATCAAACACCAAACAATGCCCTCACCAAACTCTATCCTTCACCTCTTTCTCAAAATCTTTCCCATGTGGTTTAGTTGGTGCAGAAAAGCAGAAAAGAAGCAAATCCAGTTTGGGTCCTGACATGAAAAGTTTGACCTCTTAGTTGCACAACCCACAGGAGAAAGAAATTTGTAGCTCTCAAGTTTTAAAGATTTTGACAGAAAAACATATTCTTTTAGCTGCAAATCTTTTAAAAGTCAGCTTAGTTGTTTACATGCCTATTTACACATTTTGATGAAAATTTTTATAATTATTTGTGTCAAGGTATTTAGTTGGAAAAGGTTTAGCTCATGTGGCCCTTGCCCATGATTCAGTTTATTTTTTTGTAGCCACTCCTGACTTCCCTATAAAGAGCTTCTCTTGTTTTTCTAATGCTTATCACTCTGTATCTTTCTGATTTTCAGGACAAACAAGAGTTAGTTTCTTTCTTAGAAAACTTTCTTTTGTAAAAAAAAGTTAATTTATTTCCACTAAGACAGAAACATATGAAGCAAAAAGATCATTAGACACTAGTGTGTTTCATCTGCTTCCTGGCAGGGAGGAGAGAAATTACATACTATTTTGGAAAAAGATCCCATGGTACATTTCTGTCCCACTGTACTATAAATTAGAAATAGGCAAATTAAATTAAATAAAAAATATGAATGTGATTTTCTTTCTATTTACTGTAAATATGGGAGTCATAAGCAACAGGATAGAAAGAATTTTTGTCTAGAATGAGGCTAGAAATCTAGTGTCTTTAATGCAAAGATCATTCTATATTAATTATACTATTCTTACACTACAGGAACTGAACTGAATTTATTGTCTTTCACTAAACCATAACTGATTAATCACAGCAGCATATTAATTGCAGCAGCAATTTCACTGTAAGTGGATTTTAGAATGAAATATTTTTTACTTTTTTTAGTCCAAGGTTCATCTGAAGCATCCAGAATTGTAGGAGAGTAGACCGAGAACAAATAACAGACTAAAGCAAATGCCATGTTATCTAAATACCACTATCAACAAATATATTCTTGGCACATTCTCAGGTACATTCTTCTGAAAAATGCCAAACCAAACATGCCATTATTTGATTCAAATTAGGGTTCACCACTTTGGGCTGCTTATGAGCTAGACATAAGAAATCTGATAACAATACCAAGTTTTAGATCACTGAAATCAAAAGTACTTTAAGTGACACTTCAATATTGAACTACAATCTAGAAAAAAAATTACCTTGTGGCGGTCTAACTTCACAGAGGATTGAATACTTCTCAAGTATTCACTTTCTGCTGTGGCTATCTTATTCAGCAAAAATATTGTGATTATAGGATGAAGAGGGTTTATTTAGAATAAGAGTTCACTTTACGATGATGTGGATATTTAAAACCCAAAAAATTATAGAATGTTCAACAAGGTCATATAGATACTACAGAAGGTTTAGTTCTTCAGACATAATGGCAAAATTGAGTTAAAAAATACATATTAAACTGACAGGACATCTTACCGCCCATAGAACACTGAAAAGATGGAAATACTTCAAGAAAGCCAAAATGGATTCTAACAAGAATGCCATGTTTGTTAAAGGTAACCCTTTGTGTTAGTCCTCGCACAGGACAGATGTATGGTACATCTGTATGGTACATGCAAAATGGTATCTATTTTACAATAGAAAGGCTTTTGCCTAGTGGAATTCAGTCATGATTTATGAGGCAAAAGCCTCCAAAATCCTGCAAGCTAAAGGGAACAAATATTACATGGATAAACTTGCACACCATCTTCCCAGTAACAAGAAACTCTGTTCAAACACAACATTTCAAAAATAGTTTTAAGTTTGCTCTCTTCCAGAGATGTTAGTGAGACTTCAGCTTGCATGCAAATGTCCTGTATAACTGTGGAGGAGGACTGGCACTGCAAGAGTCAGTTTTAATCCAGATAGTCCTACAGGAGCACTTCTGTGCAAATGCTGATTTAGCATTTTGGTTAGGACACATGCACATTCCTCTCCTTGACATTCTACAGATGGAAACTCTATTCAAAGTCCATGAATGAGTGTGAATTATACTGGGTAGGCAGTGAGCCTATACTGAGCTGATATGGTTACTCAGAGATTTTTCTTTGAAACTTATTCATAAAAAAACAAAAATGTAATTTTTTTTTCATAAAAATTTTGTTCCTGTGCTGATCCCTTTAACCAATTTTTCTTAGTTTTGGTTTCCTTTCTCCTTTTACCTCCTCTACCAATTTCTCATCATGCAGAGATGTGATGAGACCACACCACCTTTTAAGTATATATATTCATTATATAGTAGACCATGATTTTGTTAGTCTTCCTAGGTTCCATGGGTAATGCTCAAAACAGAAAATAGATCAGACATGTTAGTGGATGAAGTAGGGAAAATAATTGTTATTTGTTGGGCATTTTTTTAACCATCTGCTGCAAATTGCAACACATTTCATAAGACTTTACAAGAGGATAAAAGCTGATGTAGACAAGAGTGTAATTTTCAGAGTGTACATTTAGCTTTCTAGAATAAACACCACAATCTTATGGAGTCCCTGCTCAGTTTTTCATCATTAGTAGCCTCCAACTTCTAACCAATGCCAGTTGAGGAACAGTTTTAAATTCAGTGGTGGTGTTTACCTGTTACATGTATTTAGTAACAGAAACAGAACATGAAATTTTTCAGAGCTGACACAACTAGGTAGGTACACGTTGTGCTCACACTATGACATCTGCAATGTTCTTGCGATATACCGTTACATCATCTTAATTTCACATCAGTCAGTGTCAGACTTCCCCATCCTGCCAGCTATCCCATTCAGTTCAGAAGCAGAATTGTATCCAGAAGCAAGCAGAATCCACACTGGAATAAGTCCTTTGGTCTGGGTGATCAATAGGCTGAAACTGTAGAGTTGTGTGGCTGAGCACATCAAACCACACTCTGATACTACACCTCATGGACATTGCTTGGTAAACTGAATGAGACTAAATGTATGGCTCAGTCCTGCCAACCATGATGAGAGACAACATCAAGATACCAGTGACCAGCTTCAGTGAATGGGCACCCTGAACTGTGCACAAGGGAGCTCGCACTACTTACTGCACAGCACTGCTGAAAATACCACATCAAACTTGTCCCTGATGATATATCTATGAACTGCACAGGGATTATGGGGGTTGGCAGCAACAGTTTTGGAAATGCTACCAAACAACAAGGAACAATTTGGCAGATGTTAGGCCTACCTCAGGAAGAAGGTGCTAATCATAAAGGTTAAAATTACTTAGGTACAGAAAACCACAACTTGATGTGTAGGATCTAGCTGGGACTAATTGCGCTGTAATGCAAGTGCCTTAGCCCTGTCTTTTGCTCTCAGCATATAAGTTTCAATAACATCCTTTGATTTTAGTAATGTACTTCTGACATATTTTGAGGTATGCTTACAAGAAATGTTTAAAATAAAGGTGATTAAAAAAAAATGAGAGTACTGGAAAGGTTCTTGAATACTACACTTTTTTTTTAAATGCAACTTTTTTCTAATTGGTTTCAAAAAATTGAATTTTAAAAGAATGACCATTTTTGTAGTTCCAATTTTCAAATTTAAGCTTCAAAAGTATTAAAACTTCTACATTTTCAGCTTCAGAAATATACTTTGTAGTCTTATAGCATAGTTTAACAGCTTAAATTTTTTATTTAAAAAGCTGCAGGATTAAAAAAATGTGCATAATAAGATGGAGAAGGAAGAATTACAGAGACTTTTTGCAGACAATATTCTTAAACTATATGAATCTTTTCATAAATTTTATCTTTTTGAGAAGTGAAAAAAAACTGACATGTAGTAAACTAACTTTTTTATTGCTGAAATTATGATTGAAAAAAATCTATTTAGAAATTGTGAAGTCCACAAGATCATACCCCTGCCATTTTAATGTAAACACAGGTTTTAATTCCAGTTTCACCTTATACTTCACTAACAGCAAATCTAATTTTGCTAGAAACTTTTTCTGTATAAAATTTTCTTTCTCCTTTGTATTTCCCCATGTGATGTTCTCTTCCCTGTCAATATACTTGGTCTGCACCACACAGTACATGAGCATTATTACCCTTTTTCTCTTGAGCACGCTTTAGTCTTTCCCAGTGTCAAAGTCTTTACAAAGAGCACTGAACTGGGAATCTTTTAGAACTTCTGTTTAATTGTAGCAGACATGCCAATTCAGGATGCCAACAATAACATACAGTAGATGTTGTGTGTGGCTTTTTCATAGCTATTGGGATAGTGTTTCTTTGACAGACTGGATAATGAAGTAGGATGAGGTGAAGGGCAACTTCTGCTAGACATGTGTACGTGTTAGAAGCCATGTGGCTGAAAGACTCAAACCGCTATTCAAAGAAAAACAAAGTGTCCTGCTAAAATCTTTCCAGTGTCATTTTTAATTAGAATAGCCTTGACAATACGTAATGGTTCATCCGTTTAACAAATCACAGAAGTTTTAGCCTTGAAAAACTTTGCTAAATAAGTCATTAACTTTGGGGCCCACTCATCATGTGTAGATTCAAGGGTTATGTAATTTTAACATATAGCAAAAATTGTTTTGCCATAGAAGACCATATTGCTAGAAGTGTTTGTGCCTAAGACACCTTAAGCTTTGGCCCTTGTAAATCTACAGGTGAGCATAAGTGTTATCAGCTTTCAAACAACTTCAGTGTCATTGACTGAGGAGGGTTGCACACCTCTAGCTTGAGAAGCAAAGGTGAGGAATAGATGCACAGCTACTAATATAACTTCCTGTTCTTCTTGTTCATGTTCCATTCAATTTCTGAGTTACCCTGAAAAGGTAATAGTCAATATATGTACCTATAGTCCATTAAAGACATAATAATCTGATTTAAGAAAAATTTAGCTGGTAAAATGAACCTTTCACAATGAGTTTTTGTTATTGTTTTGGGGGATATGTGACTTTGGGGGGATAAATACAGTACTTGATGTATGCATAGCTTATGCATTCTCAGCAGACCTTCCATTTCACTGGTGACTCTTCAGCACTTTGTGCTCTTTTCCATGGTTCCAAAGACATTGGCCTTTAACTTGCCCTCTGCTCATACACATTGCTGAGCAAATAAACAAAGGCTCCAAAAGACAATTTCCTTGATCAAGTTATATCCATCCAGCTGCATGCTGAATTTCAACAGCTCCTGAGGAAGCAAAAAAGTTACAAAGTACATGGCATGCCTTTGACAAACAATGTCAAACCTAGTGCAGACACACTTATGACTGATGGCTTAGACTAAATGAAATGAGAGTTTTACTTCTATATTGACAATATTAATTAATGTGCAGTATTACAAATATCTACAACTACAGCTACAGATATTGTATGACTTCTTTGTGTTTGAGATAAAGATTATCTCATGATCAAGGACAAAGAGTTACAATCCATTTTGAGGGGTATCTTTTAATGCGTAGAACAGAATATTATCAAAATAATCTTCCATACCCAAGCTACAAAAAGAATCACTTTTCAAAGGCAAAAGGCTAGGGCTGCCTTCATACAAGGAAAAAAAAAATCCTCATAGTCTATGCAGCTTTGTTGCATTTCAACCTACTTTTCATTATTTGAATACTTTGAGAGATTTGAATGCTTTCTCAGATTTAATTACAACAACATTTACAAAAAAAAGAGTTATATAAGAAAGGAAAAGGTTCCTGAAAATAGAAGGAAGGATGAAAGGAAAGCATGAGCAAGGAGGAGTAAGAGGCAAGGGAAGTCAGCATTGCCTTTAAAATAAGAGTTTTCCCAGGTCTGCTTTTCACTTAAGTGATTTGGGGCAAATCATTCTCCTCATGAAGAAAAATTTAAGGCTTCCGCAACAGGGAAGAACAGTGGTTCTGCTGCAATACAGACAGACACCACCAATGTATTTCTATCCTTGCTCTGCAGTGCTGGAGAGGAGCGAGGAGCCCAGAAACAGCTCCTCTTTCTGAAGATTTTCTTGTCTTGCCATCAAAGCTCTGAAAAGTAACACTCCTTGAGAGAGTGCCTTGTCCAGCAGTGTCACGCTTTCTCTAGACTCCACTCCAGCAGGAGGAGCAAATGAACTGGTGCTGTGACAGCACCAAAGACAACATGCTCCATAGACTGTGCTGCTAGGGAGAGTTCAAAATCACCAGATAATCCAGAGGAGGAGGTAATGCCTGAGACTAGTACAGAAATTTCCAGGGTTCCTTATTCCATCTCCTCTGCAATGGTTGCCTCAGAGTGGTCAGCCAGAATTCTGTTCCCAGGTATGTGAAGGATCCTTTACATCATTCTGAAAGAGTTAAGCACCATCAGGAAAGTGTAAGTGTAACATATGGGGGCCAGAGTTTCCTGGAAGAAGTTTGTCTTCCTTTGAGTTCAGCCCAAAGGTACACTGTAGCTCTCTTTTAACCATAGTTCTCCCAGTGGAAAGAAGAGATGTCCATGAATTAATTAAAAATTGTGCTAAGTCCTTGGAAGCATGGGTTTATACAACTATCAATTTTTTGATAAAAAATACATGAATAAAATAAGAAAAGCACATGCTTAAATTTCCACATACCTTGAAATTGATGAACTATGTAGAGACAAATATATGCTTTAATAAAACAAGCCATTAAATGTTTTTCATTAAACTGTTTTTCATTTTTCTGGCACCTCTGAAATACTTTTGGCATCCAAACACATGAGTTCACTACTTGAAACTGCTAAAATACAAGGCTCGATAGTGTGCTTTATAACATTTTTCATCAATTCTTTTTACAACTCCTAGCTGCCTGCCAAATGTTCAGCTAAAAAATCTTATCGTTTAGCCCTCTGTTTATCTGTTTAGTTTGGTTTTTCCCCCCCTCTTGAAGCTGGGAAAAGCAACAGCATATGTCACCTTTAATTCTACAAATCTGCTCCATCTTTTTTGCCATCCCCCAGTGGCTCAGAAAACAATGTTTCAAAATATACTCTATCATTTGTAATTAAAATAAATACAAGTACAATTTAATATAAATATGCATGTTTTTTGTTCTGCCTTGGCATATGTCTTCAATCAAATTTCGTTAAGACTGACACACTATTCTCTAGGTTCATGGGTAGAAACATGCTCACTCTTTCTCAAACCATTAAACTGACTCATTTCCATGTTGATTCTGGACATATCAGTGTTATCAGAGACACAGTTCAGCACTTCAGTCTGGTTTTGCTGAGACATGTGTTTTACAACTATCACATCAAACCTCTCTGTTCCAAGCATGCAGTATCTCTTTTTTCCCCTTGCAATAACACCAACAGCACCAATAATAATGACATTTATCTCAGTAAAGGTATTGAAGGAGTTCAGCATCGCTACTACAAACTTGAACTGGAACAGAAATCTGCTACATAACTGGTAAAATTATTACCCTCCCTCCAACTATTTATTGTAAAAAATCCTTAGTGGAGTACGAGAGCTTAAAAAACAGCATTCTTTAATGAAGAAGGAAAGCCATCCTTTAACCACTGTGCTGACTTGCTTATCCTTTACAGGGCAAGTACCACAGATCTAGTGACTGCTCATCGATGACACTTATTTTTCCCTCGTATACCCTACAGTCCAGAGAACAATCTCCCTGTGCAGATGGATGGTAAACTTTTTGACATACACAGCTCCTGGTTTACAGAGTTACCAGTTTTTCCAAACAAGGTAGGAGAGTAGCTCAGACCAGGACTGATAAATGGACTTTTTTTTGTAGATTACAAAGCGCTTATCAGAAGTGCTTTCAAAGGCAGTTATTTTAAAAGAACAAAATATTGCCTTATGCACACTGCAAAATTTTTCCCAAAGACAAGGGGAGGTAAAAAGAATCCACGGTGTTTCTAATATTTTTTAACTTGTGAGGAACTCAGTAGAAAGTTCTGAAGTGCATGTGTGCACATGTGTGTGTGAGCACATGTGCATGTATATCGATGGGCATGTGCACATATGCATGTATGAATGTGTACACATGCACATATGTGTGTGGGTATGTGTGTTCCTCTGTGTGTGCATGCATGGACACACTTATAATAGAGGTTTAAGAAAACAATATAAACAGGATCCATATAGGTTATGCAGTATTGCAATAACACTAGTAAGACAAGAATAGTTGTGCATTAGAAACTGAGAAAATGCCCATTATCTTGTAAAGGATCTTGTTCCATTCTTCAATGGGCTCCTTTACACACACAGTCTGATCTGCCACATGCCTGTCTCTCACCTTGGGGACAACCAGTGAAATCTCCAGTAAGTGCTTCTGTGCAGGTACGTGAACAGGTTCAACAAGGCCAAGTGCAGAGTCTTGCACTTGGGTCACAAAATCCCCATGCAACGTTACAGGCTTGGGGAAAAGTGGCTGGGAAGCTGCCTGGCAGAAAAGGACCTGGGGGTGTTGGTAGACAGCTGGCTGAACATGAGGCAGCAGTGTGCCCAGGTGGCCAAGAAGGCCAACAGTATCCTGGCTTGTGTCAGGAATAGTGTGGCCAGCAGGAGCAGGGAGGTGACTGTCCCCCTGTACTCGGCGCTGGTGAGGCCGCACCTGGAATACTGTGTCCAGTTTGGGCCCCTCAATACAAGAAAGACATTGAGGTGCTGGAGCATGTTCAGAGAAGGGCAACAAAGCTGGTGAAGGGTCTGGAGCACAGGCCTTATGAAGAGTGGCTGAGGAAACTGGGATTGTTTAGCCTGGAGAATAGGAGCCTGAAAGGAGACCTTATGGCTCTCTACAACTACCTGAAAGGAGGTTGTAGTGAGGTGGGTGTTGGTCTCTTCTCCCAAGTAGTTAGTGATAAGACAAGAGGAAATGGGCTCAAGCTGTGTCAGGGGAGATTTAGATTGGATATTAGGAAAAATGTCTTCATGGAAAGGGTAGTCAAGCATTGGAACAGGCTGCCCAGAGAGGTGGTGGAGTCACCATCCCTGGAAGTGTTCAAAAAAATGGGTAGACGTGGCACTTTGGGACATGGTTTAGTGGGCATGGTGGTGTTGGGTTGATGATTGGACTGATGATCTTAGAGGTCCTTTCCAAACTTAATGATTCCTAGTTTTTACTTTTATTAAAAAATAATCCAGCCACCAAGCCAGAAAACATGAAATTATTACTCTTCCCTTAACTGCTTTAGTGGTGGACTTGGTAGTCTTAGGTTAATGGCTGGATGGGATGACCTTAAAGGTCTTTTCCAACCTAAATGATTCTATGTTTCTATGATTATATGATTCTATGAATGCCTGACACGAAAGTCATCTTCATGGAAAAGGAAGGTTCAAGCACAGTGTTATGCTATAAATTATCACTACTCATCTCATGAATGAAATCACAAGAATACCAGAGCATTGGGATCTTCTAACTTTTTTCTGTGTGCTGCTTTCCTCCTTAGCCTGGCTTGCTGTGTGTCCATATCTATGGTTTTGGGGGTAGAAAAGGAATTGCTGGATGAGGGCTTGCTTCTATGCAGGTGCAGTTTACTGTCTGACCAGGGCATTACTGTACCAGTCCAGTACCAGGCTTGGTACTAGCATATGCTCTATTCACATTTCTTGCACAAGGGAAATAAGACTCAGAAAGATTTCACTGAGGATTATAAAGTTCTGGGGGGGATAAACCTCATGGTAAGAGCCACCAGTACATATAATAGACATCACAAACCACTATGTCAAGACTGATGTACTGACAAGGAAATAATTTCTATTAAAATACTCTCCAGCTGTACTATCCGGAGAGTGTTCAAGTTTCATTAATTCAAGATGATACTTTTAAGAATTCTTTTTTCCGCATTAGAGACCTCTTACCACCTTGAGTGCTACTGTAGTCTATTCTTCAACACCGTTCATATCATACAAAGTGCATTTATTACCAGGACAGTTTCCGTTCACTCTGCAGTCCCCAGCATATCCAAACTCCTCTGTTATCTCTGCTCTCAACACTGAAGCTCTGTACCACCTCAGAGGCTCTGAATAACTCTCCCATCTTTCAGGTTACCTCATTTTCTCAGGTATGGGTCTACTGAATACAACCAACGAGGCCAACGCAACCTTGTTGGTTTGTTTTTCCAGGATCACCTTCATAACTAAATGCATGGGAAAACTTTTATGTTTGGATTAACGAAGCCAAAATTTTTATAGATGTTTCTTCATAAGGTCTCTTTTTTTAATGCACACATGACAAACGTTAACTGAAGCTCTTTTGTGTATTGGTTTCATTTGTTCATTTATAGATATCTCCTTCAAAATGTGTTGGAGAGAAGGAGAATACAGAAGTTGGAAAGAGAGATGGGAAAAAGAAAGTGATTTCTGGAGACATAACACTAGTGATATTTGTAGGCTTAATTTCATGGGAAAAATAAGAGGGTGCTGAAGTCTGTGCCTAATACTGCCAGATTTTGACTGCTGGATGCTGTAACCCTATTTACTCCTCCTTGCTTCTGGGCCATTTTACACATAATTTCATCTGTAATTTTAAAATATATATAAATTATGATCAACAAAACAGTTGCAAAAATCACTCATTAATGAACAGTGTTTGAGAAGTGCAGAATATGGCAACAAAGCTTCTACCTCAAAAGCAGCTACTACCATACTATGCTTTATTAACAATCCCCTAGAACTAATCCTTTTATGACACAAAAGAACTAGTAATTTCTTAGTGTCCTCAAATAATGAGCTTTTTGAAAAAAAAAAAGTATTTTTCAGACTGACCAGTTTTGTTTGTCACAGTGTCAAACTTTGACTTTCTTAATACATTTATCTTGAATGTATTCCTGAATAATTGGTCAGCTAGTGAGAAAGTTGATGATTTGAATCCTCTTGATTTGTCAACTGGTGTACATATTGAATGATTAAAAATTGAAACAAAATCACATGTATGTGAAACATGCAAAAGCCAATGAGTAACTACATATAGAACGAGGTATATCAATGCAAACTCTTAATGTCATGATTGTCAAAATGCAACATGGTGAACTTTAAAAATTATGAAATCAATCAGAGCCTAAAATCTTTTAAATGTGGTAACAATTCAGGAAAACTGAACCTCCAAGAGTAGAAACATCCTGAACTTTAAGACAAGTCTTTTCTGAGACAAGAAAATAAGGCTTACTACATGGTGGCTGAAATTAAATTAAATACATTTTGAGTTTCATAAACGATTTTTTTAGCCACAGAATAAATGCTAGCAGTGGAAAAAACTGAAGGTGGCATTTTTCCCAAAGAGATGTTTAAAGTTATTTTAATAATAATTCCCTATTACACTGCTTTGAACCTGAGGTTAACAGAGGATGTTAAGTAAATAAAACCTGGTTAACATAAAGCTTTTTTAATAACTTCTTACAAAATGGGTATATGTAAATAAAGACACAATAAAATAATTTTAAAATTATCTTCTAATGTCAAATGGCTGAGGAGACTAAGAGGAAATTAAGAAAATGATGCATTGTAATGGATTATAAAATAGGAATGTATTTTTGTACTATGATAGAGAAGTTAATGCACAAACTATATTTTATTATGTGCATCACCCATCATTGGATTTTCTCAATAGTCAGTCAAGCTAACTGTTGATGAATCTTTCCTCTGCAGTAAGACATATAAAATCAGGAAGTTATTTCTTAGATAAGAGACTGACTGATTGTCAGTCATGTTCAGGAGACTGCCAAATGTTTTACACAAAACTATACTTTTTACTATAGAAAATCTTCTTGGAAAAATCAAGCATTTCACATAGAAGTTTAAGCTTTTAATGTGAAAACAAAAATATTCTACTAGAAACCTTTTTCCAGACTTCTGCTACTTATATCCAAATATTTTTATTTTTAGTCAAAGTTTTTCCATTCTTCATTGCCAGAAACTAAAAATGTTGGTTTAATTTTTTTTACAGGGGAGAAAACTCCAAAATATTTTCTGATGACTGTAAGTGCTGAGTAGTAGACATGCTAAATTTAAACTCTACTACACAGTACAATGAACACATGATCCTTTTTTATCTAACTGCGTAGGAAAGGACTTGGGAACTTACCTTTTACTTCTCCAATGTGAACATGTAGGCCAACTCATTCAAAATATTCAAACAGTGAACTCTGGTCTTGCTGGATTTGTAAGGATTTCATAGAATCATAGAATATCTCAGGTTGGAAGGGACCCATAAGGATCATCAAGTCCAACTCCCTGCTCTTTGCAGGACTACCTAAAACTAAACCATATGACTAAGAGGGTCATCCAGACACTCCTTGAACTCTGACAGACTTGGTGCCATGACCACTTCCCTGGAGAGCCTGTGAACAGTGACTGACCACCCTCTCAGTGAAGAACATTTTCCTAATGTCCAATCTAAACTTCCCCTGACACAGTTTCATTCCATTTCCTTGTGTCCTATTGCTGGTCACCAGAGAGAGGAGATCAGCACCTCCCCCTCTGCTGCCCGCCTTGAGGAAGGTGTAGACTGTGATGAGGTCATCCCTCAGCCTTCTCTAAGCTGAACAAACGAAGTGACCTCAGCAGTGCCTCGTAAGTCTTGCCCTCGAGACTTTTCACCATCTTGGTCGCTCTCCTCTGGACACACTAATAGTTTGATGTCCTTCTTTGTCCAGCATTTGTATTGAATGGTGTGAAAGACTCACCAGAAACTAATCTGGATCATCTGAATTTCAGAGTAACTGGAGAAGATATCTTGCAACAGCAAAAAACAGCTGAAGAGATCTGAAAGACTTGCCCTTTGTGATTCTTCTTGGGCCAATGTTTTTGTTAAGTGTTGAAAGGAGGAGTTTCTTCACACTAAAACACCTTCCAGAATAAATAGATGTGAATAGCCAGTCACTGAAGACTGTATAAATTTCCCCTAAACAGCTGATGCACTTAGAGATTTTTAACACTAACTAGAGCTCCAAATTTGTAAGATGCCCTTGACTTAATATTTGATTGCAGAAACCCTCAAATTAAATTCTCAAATGTTCATCTAGAAGTTAAAAAAGTATACCCATGACTTCCTCTCATTGTCACAATGAACACAAAGGAAGGATGAATTTAAGTTGGACAGACTGGAACATAAGAGTAGAGGTGAAGAGAAATATTCTGTTAAGCAGTTAATTGAAGTGTCACATGCTTGCAACAAAACCAGAACTTCTCCATTCAATTTTGCAGTGCCTTAGTATCCATGTAAAGTGCATGAATTCAGAACACCAACACCAGATGTTTAAAACTATAATGGCATTTTAGTAAAGATTTTAGTCAACAGGATTTGTAAAACTGGGAGTTGTGATTTACAGCATTGGTATGCATTTTAGCTTTAAGATGTCTCAAAATGTCCTTAACATAACCGTACTTTTTATAAAAATGAGAGATAAAAGAGAGGTATGTATCTCAAATTATTTAAAGAGTTTTGGAAACTAAAAGCTATCAAATCTAATTTTCTTTTTTTGCTGTATTCCCAGATTAACAGCCTGCAAGCTTATTGCCATAAGAAAGTATTTGTCACAATCTAACAAAACTCTAGCATTCCTGGGAAACATGACAGCCTAGTGGAATTTGTGGAGACATGTTTCCAAAGTTCATAAATGGGTTAAACCCTCAAAAGTTTAAACTGATTCCAAATTCCTTGAAACCAGCCCAAAGAAAATACAAAAAGAGGGGCAGAGGAGGAAAAAGAAAACTTTCCCAACTGTTTGACACTTTCCAGCATGCTACTGTGCATTAGTTATTTACATACTACTGCCCTGAACTTACCAAAGGTATTGCATCATAAAAGTAATGAAAATATAATAAATCATTAAAAGTGGGTGTTATAGGCACATAAAAACTAATTACATCTCATTCTGTTTCTGAAATTGCCACATAGTCAGATTCTAGGATTTGAAACATTGCACATTAAGGGCTTTTATGTTTTGCTTCATTCTTCTGGATACAGTGGAATAATCTAGAATTAATTCTGCTAATGCATGACACGGTGACTTGAGACTGCTTATGAACGTTGCCTGACACTTTTGTTAGAAAAGCCTATTTTCAGATGCTTAACCTTTACCAGTCTGTAAGATGTAGGCTGATATGTTTCATGCCACTCTCAGGTTGATTTATTATTTTACATTTCAGCCGAGAAACACAAGCCATTTCTGAGAACAAGACAAGAGAAAATGTGTTGTTTTACCCACATTAATAATAGGAATAATAATAATGTTGATTGAGAAAAAGGAAAAAAATAAAACAAAACAGCTGACAAAACTTGACACAAGCCACTGTTGAAAAGCAATTTCACAAGAATACCACTGAAGTCCCAATGTGTCTTAGTCATTCCCAGTAAGATGCAGCCAAATTTAACCAAGTTTAAAGACTTACAAACACAACTCAGTGTGACCAACAACATATTTGTGCATGTGAAAGAGAGTTTCCCTCCTAGCAAAAGAGAATCAGCACTTCAGACTCTGTGAACTTTTGTACTGCCCATGAAAAGCCCAGAATTGCAGAAAACGGAAAGATCTCTGGGTTGTTGTGAACTGTAGCAGGACAAGGGTGGGACAGAAATATTAAACAAGGAGCCTAGGAGGGAAACTAGCAGCTGGAGCCAGTGGGAATGGAGAATGCACATGCGGCTGGAAGGGTGACCACATGCCAATAAGTCAGAGAAAAAAACTGGATCATGAGTCAGGAAGAACTGGCACTAGCTAAGCAAACAGACTGAGACAAGAAGAAGAATACGAAGTCTGAAGGAGTGAGATGAGTGGTCAAAAAGCCAGGGAAGCAGACAACTGAGTCAGGAAAAAAGAGAAAGGTCTATTGGAGACAACTTGACTTAGATCAGGTATGGGAGCAGTAAGTCCCACACTTCTATATCACATTTCCTTCCCAGAGCTTGCAAGAAAGCCTAAATTACGTCGAGTCTTGTGATTCATCTCTGCATAACAACTGATACTAACTCAGCTGGGAAAGTATCCTCCAGTAGTCCTAGTCTCTGTACAGCATGGCAGCTCACCGCTGCTAGGCTCCCTGCTCCACTTCTAGAATGAGCTGTAGAGCTTTGCGCTCTGGATTTTACAGTTCCACAATGCTGATTTTCTGTCATGTCACTAAGATGCCCACAGACTAGAACCACTAGGCTGTTCCACATTGTTTCTTGAAGGCCTCACTTGCTTTCTCTGTGGCACTCTCTCTTTCCTTCATGCACACACACACACACACACAGAGGGTAAAATTAAATCTGACAAGGCATGCAGATGAAAGCTGGGAAATAGTGCAATTATCGTTTCCCATGTAATCTTAGTTCAGCCCTTTGTGCACAGATTTTAGGGTACAGTTTATAAAACTGCTGTGTTATTCGGAAAAAAGAATAGACCTGCTCTGGGAAAGAATGAGAGTCATGACATGAAGACAATGTTACCTACAGGGGTAAAAAGGGGAATGAGGCAGAACCTCAGGAAAACTGGCTGCAAACTCCAAGATCAGTAAAGAAAAGAAAAATTCAATTTCCTCAAAACCTGATATTTTTCTTGATTTTTTCCAGTTCTGATTTCAAATAAATTCACAACATTATTTATTAAAAAAATTACCATTACAACCCTTTTGCCCTTTTTATTCAGTTAGATATTGTTCAAAGAGGATGAAAGATATGTTGAGAAGCCCTTCACTACAGAAATAATTAATGAAGAAAAAAATGAAATGCTTAAATCCAAACACATCAAACAATACATGTTGCTAAATGTTGAAACATTATTCTGTTTTTCCCCATGTTCTGAGCAAAGACCTTGGAAAAAAAAAAAGATATAATCTTAAGAAGCCTTTTGATTTCAAAAGTTTCTCCAAGTACTAGTCTCATGACTTCTGCAGCTGAATCCTGCCTTGGGGAAAGGGATGAGACAATAACATGGTCCAGACTTTCAATGTGGTGCTGGACAACTCCCTGAAGCTGAACTTTTCCTAGGTCAGCTGCTAATGGGCTGTTCTTCATTTTCTTGTTTTCTAGATTTACATTCCTGCATGTGACCCACAAAAAACTGGACTCTCATGATGACAACTGAAGGTGATAGAGATTACACTTTGAATGTTCCATGTCAGTCATAATACTAAGGTACCTGAAAAAAATGCAGGTCCTGTCTATTTTAATTTTGGCACCTAAAATTAACGACTGGTCAACCTTCATGTCTGTATTGTAGTTTGCAGTTTGCACTGTGGGAATGACTATAATGCTCCACTGTGAAAATGAAATGTTTGTGAAGTGTTTGTTCTCCATTGACATATCCCATAATAAATCTCAAGAGAAAATGAATAACATTGTTTTCAGATGTGGGTTTGACTAGTATGCAGTAAATGGGCCACACAACGAGTAGCAAGGAAAAATTATTGAACAGTTGGTAATTAAAACAAGTAGAGCTATCCCAATCTGTCTAGTCTGTTCACAGAATTATGCAGAAATCTTGTGAGCGGAAGAGAGGAAAATAGATCTACTAGTGCATATGCAGAAGAGGTAGAAACTGGGTTTATGTAGGAAACCGGTTTTAACATTTCCTACTTTTCAGGATTTGACATTACTTTTTGTACTTTTCTCATTACTTACAAACAATATCTTTTATAGGGGAACAAGCTACCAACTGGTCATCTTCAATGTCAGAATTGCAGCATGTCAGCTTCTATTGGCAGGTGCAACTATTTTAGCAAAGCAATATTTTTACTTTCGACAGTGTTAAAGAAGACTTCTGGCACACAACCATCTGGGTGCAGGATACACTGTGAAGGTTGTTTATTTATGTTGGAATGTTATTGATTTTTACACTCTTGATTTTGCTTATTTAATCTACATTATATGCAGTGCAAGTTGTGCACAAGGTGCTGTGAGAGAGGACTGGCTCTGTTGTTAACACTGGTGCCTTTACCACTCAACATAGGGACATCTGACCTGACAGAGAATCTTCTCTGAAGAGCAACTGCCATTCAGTGATCTACACAAGTGTTTCCCAACTCTATTCTATGACTTATAGAATGACTCCATGACTACAAATGACCCTCACCATATATACCCAGAGACTTTCTAGAGGATTGCTCCTTAATGTATCTACAGGTCTTTGGCCTTCATAGCTGGTTAAAAAAAGGAAAAACAAGCAGTTAAAATCCTTCCAGATGTTATTAATCTGAACAAATATTGTCCTAGCATGATTGCTTCTAGGCCACCTGCTTGGTTGCAGATCCATATTCCAGTATTTCAATATTGCCTCCACATACCTGGCCGCTGAAAGACAGGTCCTGCCTAGTTTCAACCAAAAATGTAAGAACTTTGTTAGACTACATTCCCCTACTTCAACATCTGAGAACAAAATTATGAACATGAAGAATTCTGCGATATATGTTTTCTGGATAGAAGAATGTATTCCAAATGGATCGATCAATCAATCAATCAATCAATCTATCTTCTACATGTCTGGTAATTTAATTTCTTAGTAGAACAGCATTCTTGCTATCAGATAGCAACATGTTTTCCTTCTAGGTTTGGCAGCTATCGGCAACCAACAATCATGCAGGTTTTTCCTGGCATTTCTTTGTCTGGAATTTGGTATGAAAACAGAAACAACTTTCATTAGCTGCAGTGGCTGTTAGAAACCTCATCTAATTCAAAGGCTAGACAAAAATGAGCAATGCTCAGTGACCTAAATTCCTCACATGTTAACACAAAGGATATTTTTGTTAGAAGCCAATATTCTTAGAAGTTATTTGAAAAGGATGGAAATCCAAAACGAATAGGGAAGGGGAAAAACCCTATGTTTATATAAAGACACCCATGACATTCCTTCCAGCTCCCTCTGTTTCCATCTCTCCTTCTCTTCCCTTTCCCCATGCACCAGAATACTTTTAGAAATAATTGCAAGATACTCATTACTTCATCATCTCAGTTGCATTGTAAGACACACAGTGTCACTTACAGATCTGAATTCCCTTCACAGATCTTATTTGCAAGACTACTTTGCGTGTGTAGATACTTGAGCCTGGTAGCCCCAGGGTTCTCCCAGTCTGTACCAAAAAATGTGTAGCAAAAAAAGATTTTCCTTAAGCTCTTAAAAATGTGTTCAAAAAATAGCATACAAGGAGTATCAAGAACAGACGCCTGTTTAGAAAGAAATTGGTTACAAGAAAAATGTTTCTGAACTAAGATTTCTCAGAAACTATGTATTCATTATTCTATCAACTACTTGAATGAGGCCTAAAAATAGCTGTTATCTAAAGTACAAGGTATACACACTGTACTTCCATTCACTTCAGTGCAAGTACAGCAAATTCAACTGAAGCTGAAAGTTGTAGAGACAGATCCGGCTATATCCATGTTATTGGATCCAGGCTCTTCACTATAAATTTCACAGGTATAGGGAAATGGGAACTAGAAACAAGAAAGGAAATTAGAGGTTCAAAGTAATTTAGGAGACAGTGGGTGCATTAGTAAAGAAAAGAACAATGGTGAAATGGGTAAACTAAGTTAAAATACTTGAAAGTTCAATATTTTAAAAACAGTCTTAAAATGACAATTTCCAAATATTTAATATGGTTCTACACAATCTGCTTCATACCAACCTAGAACAGAAAATCACTTGTGAAATAATTCCTCACTTAGACAAAAAATAAACAACTAAATCACAGTTATGTAATAGCTGTCTACTGTTGTCTACAGTTGTCTACAGTTGTGCTACTTTGAAAATGCCAAGAGATATAAACTAACAAGTGGATTTCTTCAGGATTTTATCAAGGTGCACAAAATGGGTGACATTAATATAAGCAAATACTCAGGTCATTATTTATAACCACAATGGAAAAGGACAGAAAATTTAAAGAAACCTAAAGAAAACAGTTTCCTCTATGGTTACAGTAATCAAAG
This sequence comes from Pelecanus crispus, assembly GCF_030463565.1. Classification (NCBI taxonomy): domain Eukaryota; kingdom Metazoa; phylum Chordata; class Aves; order Pelecaniformes; family Pelecanidae; genus Pelecanus; species Pelecanus crispus. Next base: position 120,163,898 of record NC_134643.1, read on the forward strand.
TCATAGAAAGTAATACAGCTCCATAAGAAGAGTACTAAACACAGAAGCAACAACAAGGAAGGGAAAAGTATTTGCCTGTATCATATATCCAATATTCCCCAAACCTAAATCAAATTCCTCTTATAAGTGAAAAGAAAATCCACTGTCTCTCCAAACTGAATGCAAGAGCAGCAGCAGCAGCAGGACCTGTAAGTGTAAGACTCCACCAATCCTCAGTACCTATTTCTACATTGCATATTCCAACAGGTATTGGATTGGGTAATACACCCTCAATAAACCTGTATTTTATGTAAGTGGTCTTTTTAACGACTGTTATCTGCACATTTTGTTTCCTCTGCAAAAATCAGCTTTGGGACTGTCATCAGAACAGCACATGCAGACACTAAAAGATTGCACGCAAAGTCTGACTGTGAGCTCAACAAAAGCCTGGCCTCACTGACTGTTTTGATTGTGTCCACATCACTGATACATTTTTTTTTTCTCCTCAGGATAACAGTTTCTACTTTCCAAGATATACCAAAAGTTTCAGTAAACTCTGGTTTTCAGAATGACCATATAATGTCTACAACATGATTCCTTTGTGGCTGACCCTTTGACATCACTCAAATGTCTCAGATCAAGAATGTGTATTTTTAGGATACAATAAGACTAAATTATCATGGTCCCACTGGATGGATCACCAGTTCAAAACTACTTCAACTGGAACATTTAGGAATGATTTAATAGGATCACAGATCTTTTAGAAAGATTTTCTTCTCTTAACTCTTTTAGGTTTGATTGAAAATCTGACCTGCAGAAGACAGACTTCTTGCCCTTCTGTTTTGACAAAGTTTTTTTCATGACAAACTATATCTTTTCTTCATTTGTTCTCAGGTTATGTTTAATGCTTCTTTAAAAGAGGACAGAGCAGATCAAGTAGGATCTCTTGAAAAAAAAATGGGTAAAGATTGTGCCTTCTTTGGGGGAAATAAGCATGTCTGGAGAAAGATGCTTTAGGGATGACAGGCTGAACTCAAGGCTACAAGAATTTCAAGAAAGCTCTCAAATTCTGTGGCTCATATGCTGACTACTGAAAGGAGGAAGGAGTACCCACCTGTGCCTCAGAGACTGCGAGAAATTTCCTGGGAAGCAGAAAAGAGCGTGAGGAGCTTGCAGCAAAGTAAAAGACTGAACTGAAAGTGTAAATCAAATCTTGGAAACAAAGACATATCTTCAAGGAAATATGGCAGGAAAAGAGCAGAGTATAACCTCTTTATTTTTATTATTCCTTCCCTACTCACAGTTAGGCATTTTAGAGACATAAAACTTGATGGTTTTAAACTAAAGCTGTGTTCTTTCACAGCCACCCATAGTTCCTGTGAATGAGGAATTGTACCCATTACTAAAAGCGGGGGGGAGAGGAAGAAATCCTAAGACTGGTAGATCTCAGCAATTCAAACATTTCTTGAGGTACATAGCTCTCTCACTGCTTAGCTTATGACTAGTCACATTTGTAATAGCATTTGTCAAATGGGTCCCTTTATATCACAGAAAAAGACTAGAAATAACTTCGCATTGCTTGGAAAGAAGAGCAAAAAATGTTTGGCCTCTTCCTTACTTAGCACTCTGAAATGGCTTTGAAAGCTTTACTGTAAACAAAGTTCAGACATTTTCATGGGCAATGCTTTTTCAGATGTCTATTAACTTCTGGGTATATTTCATTGCTACCATAGGTATTTCTAGAGAAAACTGATACTTCTAGCTAGAGGAAGAGGATGAAATACTATGATCATCCAGACCTCTGTTCAATGAAGACTTATTTTCCTTTAAAAATCACAGCTGACTGCTTATTTGGTGAGGCACTAATCCCACTTATGTCTGCAACCAAGAAGGCTCAGCGAGGCCAATTTTTTTCAGAATGACTACTGCCTCTTCATATTAATGTAGGTCAACTCCTATTTTTGCCATCTGTGCTCCTGCTGGGAGCTGCCTCTCATCCTTAGGAACTCACTGAGCCTGCAGGTGGGAAAAAGTACACCAAGTTAGCACTCTCCACTGTCAGTTTTTCTCTAGAGCTGGTTTCTTGCAAGGCTCTAGGAATGCTTAAAGCCTGGGGGATGTTTTGATTGCAAAAGTAAGGGAAGAAGGGGTTTTTTTTGTCCTTTATGTTGAAAGAGTACTGATGGGGCAAAGAATCCATCTAGATTAGTGTAATTTGCTATTTAGAAGCCTGATGGTTACAGGCTAAATGTGGACTTTTCAGAAACTCAGGAGAAATATTGGGGAAGTGACAGGTGAAAGGCAAATAAAATAATGGTATTATTAGTATAATATTAAAACAATTGGAAAAGCAGAATAATGAATTTTATTGAGTCTACATCAAAGATATATTTAGTCTGGAATCTATAACTAACTTTTGTTTGTGTATTTTGGGGCTTTTTTGCATATCCTTCTTATTAACTTGCTTTATGTAACTGTATTCTAAGTTATGAATATACTGTATAACAATAAAATGAAAGAAAACTAAAAGGAGGTAAAAATCAACATCATCTCATTATCAGAAGGAAAATGAAAAAGTGTCTATCAAGATCCTGAAAATTATGTCTGGCACTTAAGTAACAATCTGTTTACACAGCAGAAATAAATGACAACAGTAAACTGCATGCATCACAGATGTTTAATTACTAAAGCCTCAGACAAGCAGCTACATTCTTGTGTAAAATCTGCCCTTTCAATTTCTGTACAGATATCTGAAATTTCTCAAAACCACAGTGCTGATAACAGGCTGATGACAAGAACTGATTTTATTAAGCTGATCTTGCAGTTTGGTTTAGGTTACTGGAAGAACATTTTGCAAAATCCTGCAGCCTCCTTTTTTAATATGACTCAATTCCACACAACCCCTTTGGTATTTTTTTCCCTTTTCCCTGATCTTATAATCAGATCACAAGCTTTCTTAGCACACTAAGAGAAGAATGAATGAATCAAAGAAAACCACTAAAATGTGCCCTTGCTTATAAAGCTACCCTTTATCACAACACTGAAGATGAAATAAGAATTTTGTATTTTCAGTGCATAAGCTCCTCTGGCACCATATTCAAGTGTATGCAGAAAGATTTTTCATAATTACAAAGTGAAAGATTTGTTTATTGCTTCAAAAAGTACCTGTTCTGCCAATTGCCACCAGAAATCTGATTGCTTTAAGTTTTTAGTTAGCAACAATCCACAAAAATCTTAGCCATAAAAGAACGAATGTATGATTAGCTACCATTAGAAGAGTAGTTTGCGTATAATAGCCAGATCCAGATCCCAGGCTACCGAGGAACTCCTGTATCTTGCTAAATGGTGATTCAAAGCAACAGATCAGATCATCAAGAAGGGTGTAACTCCCTAACAGAAAATCCTATGGTGACTCTACCAGTGACTGCTCAGGAGAAAGCACGACTTACCATAAGACTGTCACCTTGTCAAAGCAGATGCCTTACTAGTAAACAAGATGGTATATGGTGGCCACAGGACAGGGCAACATGCTACAGATGTGCAGGTATATCCATTAAAAAAAAAAAAAAAGAAAAGAAAAAAAAGAAAAAAAAAGAAAAAAAAAAGCCAACCTGCAAAACTCAATACCTTGAAAAGCCATGATTTTTCTGAAATTTAGAGATGCAACCAATCCCAGGTTTTGTGGAGAAAGTGCCCTGCATCACACTCACTGGAATACTGCCATTTCTTGCTAGGATTATTTCATTTCAGTATTTTAAACATGTTAAGAAACAAAGCCATGCTCACATTTAACTTTCTTAGGATTGTAGAGCTGTTGAATTCTACTTACTTCTTGATAAGGATTGTTTAACAGTTTCATAATAAGTCACCTGGAAAAAAACACAAACAAACAAATGGAGACAAAAAAGCCTGCAGCGAGTACTGCAAGACCTTGTGTATGCAGGGTTTTGTTTGTCATTGGTTTATAATCAGCATGTAACTGAAATGATTAAGTCAACAACTGGTTCCACAGATATGCTGCACATATACACTACATCTCTAGGCTTGGTTTTACAGCTCCTTTATGAACAACAGAGATACTCCCATCACAGTTAGAGTAATGTCTAGATCTGGTCATGTTTTTGGACGTGATAGAGGGTATATTATATTACTACTTCTATTCAGCCTGCTAACTACCATGAAGCAGGCCATTCCATCAGTTTCCTAATTCATGTACTTGACTTGCATGGTCTTTGTCTGGTCCTATTGCTGATCATAGAATCATAGAATCATAGAATGCTTTGGGTTGGAAGGGACCTTGAGAGATCATCGAGCCCAACCCCCCTGCAGTAAGCAGGGATTGAACCTGTGAACTTGGCGTTATTAGCACCATGCTCTAACCAACTGAGCTAACCTGGCTGATGAATGAGTTACCTGTCTTTTTTCCTACTTGAGTCTGCATCAGACTTCTGCGTACTGGTATAAGTAATATTTTCGATGAGAAAATGAATTTCCACTTGGCTTTCTGTCGGGCTGTTTTCATGAGTCCTACTTAATTACACATTCTAAGACCTCTGAATGCTTGAAGTTAGATGCAGGCTTGGTATGATAATTTTATTTTGTCTCAATATTTCTTCTGTTATTATTTCCTGTTGAGACTTATGTTCCTGTACTTCAGAGTATAAAGAAATACAAGAACTCTAATTTAGTACTTATGGAATTTATTTTCGCACTTACTGTTCTCTCAGCAACATGAAAGTAGACCAAAAAAGCCTGAGGAAGATTTGATTCAAACACAAAGGAAATTGTGCTCTGTTTAAAGATTTATTTATAGATTATACTGGCTGTTGTTTAATTAACATGTAGAAACCTGACAATTTTTATTGCCCTTCCAAAATACTATTACATCACTGAATTTCTGATCTACACATCACTGTAAATTTACAAAGTTTCATTGGGTTTTCTGCATTTTGAACTTTGTGCCCTGCCTATTCTTTCACTTATTCCAGCAGCTAAACCATATGAAGCATGTAATCCAGCATGATCAAACCCTATTTTACACTGTGAGAGACTCAGGCTGCTGAATTCATCAACTGTATATACAAGAATTAGGAAGAAGTCCATGCTATGCAAAAGTGTTCATAGTCAGTTATGAATGAGTTACTTTTCTTTTTTCCTACTTGAGTCTGCATCAGACTTCTGCGTACTGGTACAAGTAATATTTTCGATGAGAAAATCAATTTCCACTTGGCTTTCTGTTGGGCTGTTTTCATGAGTCCTGCTTAATTACACATTCTAAGACCTGTGAATGCTTGAAAGATTGTCTTTGAAAAAGTAAAGAGGGAATGTCCAGTTTGCCTCAAAATGAAAAGAAAAAGATAGCTATAACTAGATTGACAACTTTGTTGTTTTCATTCTCATACCTAGAAAAATTTGCATTTTTTTTTTTTAAAAAGAGAAAATTTAAATTAAGTCTATTAATCAAGCAGTGGCCTTTTGTTTTACTCATACATACCTATTCAGCCAGCTAAGAAAAAAAGAAAGGTTCTTGATAGGGTCATAGTGGCAAAGTACCCTTGCATTTATTTGTCCTCAAGAAAAAGAAAGGGACAAGACATAGGACATCTGCCAAAAGATCTGACTCCCTGTAAAGGGTGAAGGAGAGGAGCTCACTTGTAGCTTAAAGGGTATCTGCAGCAGACAGAGCATTCTGGGTAAGGCTCTACTACCCTCTAGGAATCCAGACACTCCTGGTGAAAGACTGTCATAAATGCCATGAACAGATCTATTAGGAGGGAGTTTTTGTTCAGTTTTTTGTTTTAAGCAGTTGTACATCAAGTCAGTTTACACCTAAATAATGCAGTAATTATGTCCTCGTTTCACTCAGTGTGCGTCTTCAATATCAGGACTCGCACACTAGAGAGCAGAATTAGTTGTGCCTAATGACATTCCCTATTTAATATGTCTTGTTTAGAGTCAATATCGTCCTTAACTGATTTCATATTCTCCAGTTAAACAAACTTCAGGCAAAAATTATTTATGTTTCTGATTCCCTTCTCACTGGAGGCACTGGCTTTTTTCCATCTTTAGAGTGAAGTAAATTCAAACGTACTGTGGTACATGCTGAGGTAGTGGAAATTAAATTAAATCATCCTTTTTTCTTGCATTTTCTGCTGCAAATTAGCACTTATATTTTGTTAACAATGACTGATGATAGTACATTTAATGATCAGCAAATTAGTATTGCTTCAAATTTTCTAATGAATCTGGCTTTTCAGAAAGCTTGTAAAGCGTATCACAATCAAACATTACTAACTGAGCTGAAGCAAGATTTAGTTCCAAAAATATGTCTATATTAATCAGTTATTTGTTACAGCTACAGCAGAGAATATCTGACTTAGCAGGATTTTTAGGTTTTGTTTTAAATCAAAATATTATGAGACATAATCACTTTTTGTTCCTCTGTAATTTTTATTCAAATCTGTAACATCTAGAAATGGAAGTATCTAGTACGACACTAACTTGTTATTCTGAAAAAAGAATGTTTCCTTAAGAGTCATGTTTCTTTAGGAAATATCAGGTTTTAGCAGAAGGAAATGTATTTTCATAGGTGTTATGCTGGTCAGTTTGACAATCAATAAACAAAAAAATATCAGCAAATGACATTTTTGTAAGAGTCTGGGGCTTTTATCTGCTCAATTTAAAAAAAAAAAAAAAGAAAAAAAAGAAACTTATGTAGTTCTAAATTCAATAGAGTGGAGTTTCATCTGATTCCTGTAGAGCTGGTTTGTCCCGTCTTATCTAATCGGACTTTTCAATAAATTCGGTTAAGTGTTAAAATGTAAAGGAAGTGACTGTTGCCATTTTTAAGAGGCTGGTGTTGATTTTCATGAATAGAACCAAATATCAACATAATTATTTAACATGGCAGCACAAGGAAATACTATATCTCTTTGGAATTTCAGGTAAACAAAAAACATATTGAAAAGTGAAGCTGCAAGTTACTTCACAAGGGAGCCACAGGAAGAGGAGAATATTACTGGATTAAAAAGAAAACCAAAACACCTCTTTTCCTCCCTCCAAATAAAATGTCAGTACACCTGAAATAAAGTCTGTTTGGTTACTTAAAATAAAGTACATGGGAAATGTTGTATGTCTTGGAACACTCTTCCTCTTTCTCTGTTACTGATTTAATTTTAAAAACGTTATTTATGATAAGATTTTGCAGTGAAAAATCCCCTGAGGCCTGGGGAGATGTAGAAGAAAGTATTATCTTCTACAGAAAACTGTCATCTAAGAAAGTAATAAACTAAGTGACATATGTATATGAAATATATTTTTTTGCTACATTAAACCAAAAAACTTTACAAATGGATTAACTAGTGCTGTTTTTGGAATGGTAAAAAGCACCTGCAAAAGAAAAAAAGTGGTTTACATCTTTATGTCAGGCTTCATTTCTCAAGATACTTGTACATTGTCTCTGAGAGCATTTGTGTTGGTTCAAACCATTATCCTTTACTTCACCAGATATGTTACATTACGTTTGTATCTTGTTTATATAGTAAATATGGTATGATGCAATTAAGAATGGCTTAAGTACATTTGCAAGTTAGGTGTTCTCTGAGAGGTCATCTTTAGTGTTTATGTTTCTCTTGATTTTATAAATAGCAAACAAATAATGAACATGAAAAAATGCTAAGGTTGGCATTTAAATAAATAAGTATTTAATAATAAAGATAATAATAAAGAATATTGGACTTGAAACTTTCTATCTTTAAAGTGCAGGCACATGTTATTTTCTACAGCTAGTTTTAATTGGGTTTATCCTGCTACACTGTGGCATGAAAGAAGATTTTTAGTTTAAAAAGGGAAGTTATTTAATTGTCCTAGCTGAAGTATTATCAAAAGTTGAATAGGCTGCCTATGAATATATAAGCAAAGTGGCAGATATTCTGTGTTCTCCCATGCTGTCATCTATCTCGTCTCATAATTTTCCCCACGTCATTCTTATATATTTTTAATAGGGAAAGAGAAAGAAAAAGAGGGGTATTTTCTGTTTCCTGCCCCATCCTTGCTTTTATACAAGTGAAATAGTAATACTGCTTTCTGTATAACTGGGATGATCAAAAGGCAGAAGCATCTTTTTTATTATCTCTGTTCCTCTTCTCCTGGTCTCTGCAGAGATAGAATTTATAGCTTGGTCTGTTGGGATAAAGGTCCTATGCTATCTCATGATGTTTTTCCATACTGACAGATGCTATTTGGAAAAAAATTATTATTCAAATGGATTACAATGGAATCCTTAGAGCTATGCATTTTACAAAATATTAAGATTTGGCCCTGGAAGACAGAAGAAACAAACATGTCAGGGTCAGATTTAAATGTTAATCTATTTTTTTTTTTTTAAACTATAAACAACTCTTTCACTACTAATATATCTCATCTGAAAAACAAAACAAAACATCTGTATCATGGAAAAAAACACCAATCTGGCAGGGAAAGCAAAAATATAACAATTGCACTTGAACAGATTTACTACTGTGAAATAAGTCATACATATTACAAAAACATTCCTGATAATAGTGACAGATCCACTGTGCAGTAGTGTTGGCTCAGCAGCCTTGCTTAAAATGCCAAATTTCCAGACTTCGTGTGCTGGCAACCTGGGTGGACACTAGTTTAAACTCCAACTTTCTAAAACTAAACATTCTCAGACCAAGTTATTATTTATGCACAATTTATTATGCTGATGTGTCCAAGTTAGCAAAGCCAAGATAATGCCTGAAACATCAGTAGGGATCAAACTGAGGAGCTTAACAGGATAATTATGGTTGCATTTTTATCTGCTTGATAGCAGGGTTAGCTTCAGGTAAGGCATACCCCAAAAAACACTGTACTGAGCTCCCTTCCTATGCACCTGACCACCTCATTGTGTTATGAGGAACCCAGCAACCTTTTTCTGCTCCCTGAACTGCTCATTCTCACCTCCCGACTTCTGGTTCTACTCTTAGGGGTCACCATTGCACATAGAGCTTTACAATCTACCTAAAGCAACTGGAGGTAGCTTAAGGGACCACTATACAAGACACAGTGTTCTTTGCTACAGGTGGTAATGAACTGTGTAAAATCCCATTAGTTTTCAAAGTTAAAGGCTGATCTAATTTTCTTTTACCATTGGTCACAAGTTCACATCATTGCAGGTATTGCTCTTCAACCAGTTACAAGACCATGAAAAATGCAGTAATCATCAGGTTTCCTGAGTGAAACTTATCCAAATCCTGAAAACATACTCAGTATCTGTGGTTTTCTTTAAGTCATCTCTTGTTGCTGTAATACCAAAGATGAAAAACAGGGAAAGGAAGATTCACATTTTTGCAGCTACCATAAGACAGAAGCAGCAAAGATAGGTTCCATACCTCTGCACGCAGTTTGTGATGTGTTACAGCAATTTGAGACTTTCATTAAAACATCCTTCCTTGTTTAATACAATGACAGCTAGATGGATTGGATAAATCTTCAGCTGATGTAATCTTTCCTGAGATATTATAGTATGTATGGGTGTATGCATTTATGTATGTATGTATGGTAGAGAATTTTCCAAATGCTCACTCAATTTTAGAGATTGTAAGTGCAAAGCTAAGGTTTGCAAGTACTGATGTAATAATACTGGTTATGGGACAGATTACACAGGTCCACCCTTTGGCAGACACAACTCAGAAGTGCACCTGATATTTTCAATACTTACTTCCTCTCCCTTTGACACATTAATCTGCAGTTGGAAAAGTCAGAAATTTCTCTCACCCTTCTTTGGCTGATGTCTTAGCTGTCTTGGCCAGGACACAACTGAATAGTACAGCTGAGTTGGGGGAAATTATACATAGCTGTCAGCTGGATTAATGGAAAGAATACACACCCTGGAAATTATGGTCCTTTGGTATTGTTGCACAGAAACATCCTTACTTCCAAGATAATATGAATGTACCCCCTGCTCTAACAAATGCTTTCATATAGCCTTGTAAAAAAGCTGCTTTTAGGCTGTCATGTGATGTGAATTTTTTCACCCTTCAGATGATGAGGTATTTGGGCAAAGTGACATTTTATGTACTTTTGTAGTGTCCAGAAAGAAATAACAATATTCCAGCAGAACAACCCTGTTACTATTGTATTCTATAGCAAAACAAAGCCCTCAGGCAGCTGCAGCAAAGGAGGTAGGACATGCCATGTTCTGGCTAGAAAAGCATCTCAGGTGAAATTATGTCATAAAATGTCATTCATTACTTTTCAACAGAAGCAGGTACCATAAATGCAGGCTTTGTTTTTATGAAGTGCTTTATGGAGAGGGGCAAGAGTCCACATCTTTATGTTAATAGTTCAGATTCTCACTGTGACAAGTCAGCTGTTCCAACATCAAAAGTCCAAAGAAAAAGTCTCTAGGAATACAACAAAGTTGTCCTCCTTCACTTAAAGATAACCACCTAAAAGTAATTGGAACATCTGAATAAAAGTGGTCCTATTTTCCAAATTTCTCAGTGGTCTCACTCCCACAGACTTGGAGTTTCTTAATATCTAAAGCTTGAACTTTAGCTATAATTATATTTTTAGACAGACATTTTTGGTAGTAGGTGAAGCTAGTGTAAGATTTCTCCCTTTCCAATAGTCTTTGTGAAAAGATCATATGTCACAGCTGTTCTTTATTGTAGAGGCATCAGTTTTACTCTAAATGGTAAAGTACTGCAATAAGAACAGAGGGAAAATCAAGAGCAGGACATTCTGGGAACCAAGCTTGTCTCTGGACTTATTCTTACAATTAACCCACCATGGAAGTTCTACCTGAAGCTTTTCTGGTGAGTGGTCACAGTAGAGGAGACCTGTGATCTATTGATTTTCTGATTTTATATGTCTAGGAATGTCACCACAGATTGTAATCTTTCCTGCAGTCCAGGCATTGCGGGAAATCTCTCCCCCTTATCCATCCAGGTGTCTATGAAATTTCTAGGAATTTAATTCTGTTCTTTCATACAGCCACCAGAAAGCTCTGTCTGTTCATTTTCAACAATAACCAAGCTGCTAAGTGTACCAGTGTTCTGATTAACACCACAGTCAAGGGAGTCCCAATGTTTTGGAAGGAGCACCAGAAACACTTGCATCTTTCAACATATTGGCAGACAAAAGGAGCATCTGGACAACTGACAAAAGAAGGGAACACATTAAGCACTTCAATACAGCTTACTGTAAAGTAAGTCCCAAATGGCAAGTCTAGTACCTTCCAGACCACCATAAAGAAATTTGACATACTGCTTTCCATTCCTTCAGTAGGTAGCCCTTAGGATGGTATTCTCCATCAGATGAAATTATGTCCAAATCAAATAAGCCAGTGCTAGAACAAATCCAGATGGCACACTTGACACATGTATACATACAAATTAGGGTTGTATTATTAGGTGATGGACCGGAGAAGCCCAAAGAGAGAATTTCAAGACCTGGAACCAGAGAACTTGAATATCATCTCCCATCTTTCTTTCCTGATCATGGCAGATATGATGAGAACAGTTTGGCTTTTTGCTGAGACTGAACTTCTTTTTCCCTCCACATTCCCATTGTCACAAAAGGCACACAGATAATTAGGCAAAAGAGTGAGTGGAAGCAGCTAACAGTTCATATTTACCAAACATAGGCCTAGGTTAAAGATAAGATCAAGGTTAGAGACTTAGCAGTCTGACAGGCAATTCTGGTCTTTACCATTCTTTGTGTTTTGGTCACATTGATACATGGTTAGACGTCTTTTACAATTCAGTGGTGTCTGGGATTATAAATCCCAGTGGTTGTGGTTGCTGGAAAAATTCCCAGGGGATGGCAGAATTTTGCCTCTCAGCCTCTTGTCTGGTCTCTGTGTTTGCACATATAGAAACCCAGACACAGCTATGCTTTGCAGTCTAGACCAGCCCTTAGGATGTAGGTTCCTAAGGGAAAAAACCACACTTCCCGCATTCTGTGTAAGGCACTATACAGTATGCTTCTGAACACTGTGAAAATACCCAGCTGTCCTTCACTGAGTTAAGCAGCACTAATACACTGGAGTGAAGGATAAGCCAGCTTTCACTGCATGAACCATGGTTTGTGAAGATGACAACTGAATGGGTTCAGGCAAGCTTTATTAGCTTTCAAGAGGTCTTTGGACACTGTATTGATCCACACTTTTTCATTTTTTTATTGCAAGATTTATATACCTGTAAAATATATTGGCTCATCACACCAATAGATAGGCTGGTGTTATGGTTCTGCCAGAACATCTTTGGTTGTTGAAGTCTCTGAGCTGAAGATAGGGGTGAAACAGAACAATGTGTTACCTTGCAGTGGTTTGCATTTGTTTAATGAAAAGACACTGCATTGTAAGATAACTTGGGTAAATATAGCTAAATATGCAGAAAGTTAAGGATGTACTTTATATCACTGTGACATCAATTATCCTGTTCCTCTCATACAGCAGTTTTCTGTATACTTACGTAAACCTGGGATAGATCCAGATTAAACACATTCTTGCCTGTGTTGCCTTTTTTTCCAGATTGTTCCACTGGAACTTGCCCAATCCAATTTATACTGGCTGACTTATTAGTTTCCCCTCATGCTATTTCTTCTGGAAATGCAGACTTACAAAAAGGGTCATGGTTTACATGGCATTTCTCTCCAATAACTGTTTCCCTCCTTTTATTTTCAGCTGCAAATTAATATTCTGTAAATGTATTTGGTGGGAAAAAAATCTAGCCATAGTGTTCTCTGACGGCAGGGAGACAACATTGTAAAAATGGAAAAATCAAGAAGCGATATGAAAATACAGTTGAAAATGAGGGGACACATGGAGTTTTATGAAGATCACACTAATACCATAGCATCCAAGCAAGGACCTTCAATTTGTGTTAATTCTGAAGCTATCCACTTTCTGGAAGGAACCTGGTTGAACAAAAGATAGCAAGGAGACATGGAGGAAACAGGTCTCCGATTCCTTGGAAACTACTACTGTGCTTCTTCCTGCCCGAACTCTTTTCTGTTTGGATGGCCCCTATATTATACTTTGCGGGCAGTGTTAAGTTTATGGGGTTTTGTTGTCTCCATCACTGGTTGTTCTGCACTACTCACAAGATACATCAGGCATTAGCCCTTTCACTGTAGCACATTTGAGAAATTTTTTGTTTGATGCCATTGTAAAACGAAAATTAAAGTCACAGGCACAAACATTCGTACAAACTTCAGAAACTACTGTATGGATATTTCTGCAGAAGACATTGTAAGTTAAATCCTGCAAAAACTACTAGTGGGTCAGAAACAGGGGTTCTGAATGACTTATGACTAATTGAATAAAGGCATAAAATATTTATGGATTTTATGTACACAGTGAAAAAGTGAAGGGCTACATTTTAGCATCTTTTAGTATAGCTTGAGTCTAAAAAACTTACATGGGGAGTTTTGTACCTAATCAGTAAACTGTAGGTGCCAAAGAATTTACTTTGTTCCTTACACCTGCCATAAAACAAATGTGGAAACAATAACTGTGATTTGAATTGCCAATTGAATCAAAGAATGATACAGGACCTTTGTATCAAAGAAGACCTCTCACATTTCCATTTTGAGAATTTAATTGGGAGGTACATTTCTGCATATCCCCTAGACAGTGCTGAATTCAGAGGTTGGGTGTGACTATGGCTATTGCAGCCAGTAAACAATCCACTAGAAACACATTTACTATCTGGTTTAGAGACAGAAGAACTAGATTTTGTTTTCAGTTCACCTTTGTATTTCATTATTTAGCTTCATTATTTCTAAATGTTATACTCTTTACATAGTTCTGAAAAGAAAATACTGAAGACGGCTATTTGACTGGGCCTTCCAGAATGAGAAAAATAATAAAATCAAATGAAAGGGAAGTGTCCTGCTGTTTGATCTGACAAACACTAGTGTCCAAAGTAGAGCATTCTGACTTATAAACTCTTCTAACTTCTAACTATTCCCATCAACAGCAGGCTGACAAGCTTGAAACCATGCGTCTATTAACAAAGCAATCATCAGTAGAGTTTTTCTTTACATATATATGGCAATTTTTCATCACAATGTTGTCCAGCATCTCAAAGACAGAATACTGAGAAAGGACTAACTGATCCAAGCCTGCTTTACAGTGAAGTTACTAGATGAAGACTGATGACTTTTTTTTTTTTTTTCATAATTAAGGGTAAGAAATTAAAGAAATATAACCATATCAGCACAAATATAAAACATTATTCCTATTTGCACCAAACCCTTTGAAGCTATTGGATCAAATGAAGACAGTGAGAGTCAAGTGGAATGATTCTTAGTGCTAATCTAGACTCAGATCAGTGAGAAAAAGGACATAACCTTGTCAACAGGACATAACCTTGTCAACAGGACATAACCTTGTCAACAGAACTAAGGAGAAGCGATGGTTTTATTATTACAACAGAGTTTTATTTATTGAGAGTTTCATAGTAACCAAGCTAATCTGAAAATACAGAGTTCACAATGCACAGGGGTGTTCATTGCATAACTGAATGCAAACCACAATATGGTGTGTTATATTTCAAACTTTAACCACAAAGCAATGTAATAGAAGAGTTTGATATGTTATCTGACTATAGACCTATAATCAGCACAAATATTATATTTATTAGCTTTTGCTTAAGAACTAGAAAATTGTTGACAGGCCTGAATTGCTGCTTTTTCTATTATTAAAAATTCAATGGGAGAAGAGCATAATGGGTCTGAAGATCCTTACTTAAAAACCACAAAACCTCCAGAAACAAATAAACAACAAATAAAACCCCCTTTGTTATTATATATTGATATACACAGAAAAACCTGCTTACAGAAGTATCTAATTTATTTATCTTTTTTTTTTTTTGTTGGGGTGTATATGTACATACACATACATATGTATATACATATATGTATATTTATACATATATGTATACATATTTTAATATATAAATAAATATTAAAGATATAAGTCTTTATAAAGTAATTTTAAGTGCATTTTTTATAGTCAATAAGAATTTTATAACCTTTTTCATATACATGATTTTATAAAAGCAAAACTGTCATTAATGAACCCAGAACATTAGAAGTTGAATTGCACACATTTCAAAAGAAAACATTCATCTACTTATACTTAATTTTGTACCCATGTAAAAAATTTGTATTTCTGTTGCTGTCTGTGATAGATTAAGCTGAAAGCAGTAGATCCACCTTTTTGCTTTTGAAGAAATAATGTTTTTTGATATTCATTGGTAGCTAGAGGATTCTTGAGTCCTGATAGGCCTTTGATGCTCATCTAACCACTCCTGTCCCCAGCTTTCCCCCTCCCCACCCCTTTTTTAAAAAAGGGAGCTAATTGGAAATGATCCAGCTAAGTTATATTGGAATTAAAAGAGTTAGTCATTAAACAACAGATTTGTAAAAATATGGCTCACAGTCTGTTCTCATTTACTTACTTCCTTGGGATTAATCCCATTGAAATCTCAAGAATTGCTTTGAGTTACACCCCTAAAATTAAAACCAGAATGAGACCTGTGGATTTTACAGACCAAATCACATGATCATTTGCTGTTAGTCAGAAGTTTCTGTGTATAGGCACTGAGAGTCATAAACCTTTTCTAACAGCAAGGAGTTTTGGCCAGTTTTGATCACCTCTTAATACCAGATGTTCTTGGTCCCAAATGAACATGAAATAGCTTATGGTTTTGTATCAAGGAAACAAAAAAATCTGTGGTTTCGCACTGTTTGGATGTGAAACTAGGTGATACTGGATAGACTTGAGGAAAACTTGTTTTGTGGCATTCAAAGAAATGAGGATTTGAAATCTATACATTTTTTAATATTTAAAAAATAAATATTGTTTTGATTCTGAACCACAAAACAAATCAAAGTGATTGAAGGGCTTTTTTTGCCTTGAAGAAAACTATATGCAACAACATACCATATGGTAGAAAAGCAAAGTAAAAGTCTTGAATGATTGAAATCATTACTTGTTTACACTGTAGTTCTTGATGTTCCAAAGCTTTGATTGTACCAAGTTGTAGTTTGGAAGGTTCAGCAAATCTGTTCTACCTGACTCTATGTGTTTTACTCAGCTCGATGGCACCTGTTCTGGGAATTCAACTATCAAAATCTACCAAGTAGTTCATATTCCCTATTCCACAAAGAATACCTTGATTTCTTTGGGAAGACATGTTCAGAGAAACAGGTAAGTGATCAGAAGGCTTTAGATTGGGCAGAAATTGATGGGTCACAGAGATGAAGGTTGGAATGTTCCCCAGAAACTTTTTACCCAACTCCCTGGGCTGGTGCAGCAGCTTCAGGTACACCTTTCTGTAGGAAAATCTTAATGCGATAAGGACTGAGTCTTGAAGCTGTAGGTCATTTAACTGAGAGGAATTTAGTGACTTCTCAAGTATTCCTCTTTACCTGCAGCAAGGGACATTTTGTTTCCAGCCTTTTGCACAGTCTTTTATCATCGCAAAAAGCTTAAATCTTTCAGTAGTCCCTAGCCAGACCAGCCCTCACACAGCTGCAACTTCACCAGCATTGTTAGCATTGAAATGCAACAGTGAATTGTTACAGTTCAGACATTCTCCTCTCTCTGACTCTGTGATGAGTGTAACTAAAGAAGGCAAAAGGTAGGATCACTCTTACACTACTGAAAGTACATAAAAATGTTCTGAGAATTGAAATATATTTAGTAACAAACACATCAGAATCCTGAAAATCTAAGGATAAGAACAATTTCCCTGGAGATTTTTAATAAGTTACACTGCTCCAGATCCTGGATTGCAATCATTAAGGGCAACAGTTAGAAGAAGAAGAAATTTAGTAGCACTTTAAGGATTAAATAAAGGGAACATGATCTAAGCTGTTGTCCTTCCCAAGATGAGTGAGTAGAAATGGCTTTGGTTTAATACCCATCTGAAAGACACAGCTGTTCATGCAGCATTCAACATTGTGCACTACCAGCTTTAGGTGTACGGTGAAGTCATTCAATAGGACTTTGTGTACTCTTCTGTTTCAGCAGTAACAATCCTGTCTATGTCATCTGAGTAAAATGTAATAAATATTTTTAAAAATTACAGTAGCCTTTTTCTAAAACTGAAATGGAGGAAAAATATTATTACCTGATCCAATGCAAAAAATCTTCTGTAAAAGTCATGATTTTGTATAGTGTGCTATATATGCCCGTTGTGGTTTCAGTACTAAATTTATTACCATAGTATTGACTCTCAAGCAGTTTCTTGATGCTTTTTGAAGAGTGAAGTCACTTTCAGGTTCTATTACTCTGAAGCAAAACAGAATTTTGAGAAGTAAAGCTAACTCTTTTGAGAAGATTTTACTGATTTTAACTGAAACAATATTTCAGACTTAAGACTATAAGCCTGAGTGTTAAGTGCTTCTATCCTTCCGACTCATCCTTGTACCACAATTTTTTTCAAAACTTCATGTAAACCAACATGGAGCATGAATTTTGTAATAGGCGTCATTGTTTCATGTTCATGCTGAGATACATGTTTATTTCAAACTCACAGAACATTTTAAAAAAACCCAATTAGACCACAGTGGTTTATATGCATGCATAAAATAAGACAGAAATGGATATGAATAAAGATTCGCAGCGACCTACACCCAGCTGTGAGGTCTTTGAAGTACCTTTGATAATTATCCATTGCAGCTTCATCTTTAGCTTTTGACTATTGCAAATAGCTAATAGTGATTTTTAAATTTAGTGGTCTGGGACCCACAGCAAAAAGATGTACCCCAACTCTGTACATCTCCACATCCCCTTTTAGTTTTTTATATGACAATAATGCTTAGAGAATCCCAATGACATTAGGGCCAGAACTGTACAAACATAAGAGACAACCATTGCTACAGATTGTTTTTAAACATGGGTTTTTTCCTGTTTATAAGATTGGTGGAATTTTATGGTTTTGCTCGCCTATTCCTTCTGGCTACAATCATGTGTTTGCAAAGTTTACCCAGAAGTGTCTGGTTTACTGTAACTTTGCTTCTAGCATCCATAATGACACTGACAATGATTAACGTAACTGGCCAAGATTCTGGGATGCTTAAGTGTTAGAAACTACAGAAGAGAAACTCCTTTTCTGTTGTTGTTCAGAGTTTGTCTCCCAGATATAATCTTTATTACTATTTTAAGTCTCTAACATCTAGTCTGCTTTTCTGTTGGTCTTAATTTGAAGGAGCAGCAGTTGTGGTGCATTGTACTTCTGTTGGCAAGAATCGATAATCCTTAACATAATGTCAACCAGTGATTTTATGTCCAGGAAAAAAAACAAGATTTTGCATATCAGAAAGAGATGTATTCCAGATCAAAATCATGCCAATCCTAAACCACTCTTTCCAAACTTGAACATCCTCCAGTCCTGCCTAGTTTGTGTGTTTGTCATCCCCACAAAACACAGCTAAACCCTTCCCTCCAGAAGCATATTCCAGCCTTTTTGTTTATTGCCTCTATGCCTTTTGAGCTTTGTCAAGTCTAAAGCTCTAGGCACCATGGTTTGATGAGTAAGCAATGGGAAAAGGGAGATAGAAATTTATCACTCTTTTCTTGCAAGAATGTCCTTGTCAATAAATGAAAGATGGTCTCCTAAAGTACCCCTTACAAAGACGTAAAAGAACCTTTGGATACATACAGCCAGGTCTGTGCTTGTTGCATACCTGAGGATTTCTCAAAACTATTTGTTAAAGTAAGAGAAAATAGAGAAAAAATATTTGTGCTTATGTGCTTGTTGCAGTGCGGGGAACAAGGAAAATAACAGCATCTTGGTTTTTATGAAAAGGAGAGTGGTCACTAATTTTTACAGCAACTTTACTAGCACACACCCAGAAAAATTCAGAAGCAAAAGTGCATGCAGTCCTTTGCTCCCAAACTAAGTCTTCAGGGAACATAGTCTGTTTTAGAAATCCAGCAACTCAGATAGCCACACTTAATAGTTTCATGGCTGTTGAGAAATATTATTTCATCTATATTTCCCAAACCAACAGGAAATTTTTCAAAACAAATAACATCTTCCAAAACAGAATAAATTCCTTTGAAGTGAATAGAGATTATACAATCTACCATAATGCCCCAAATGTCTGAACCCTTTTCTGTAGTGACCATATTAGAGGTGGGACAATAGTTCAGGCTATGTCTACAGCTTCTGTGAAGAGATTATAATTAAGGACAACAATTAGTCCCCATTTCAAGTGCTGTTTTCTCAAATGGATACATTGTACAAAAAGCAGAACAATTGTATTAAACCATGTGAAATGCACTATCATCATAGAATCATAGAATCATTTAGGTTGGAAAAGACCTTTAAGATCATCGACTCATCACACACTAAAACCCTTTTCAGTTGACATAAATAATACTGGAATTGAAATGTTGCTAGGCTGCACATATCACAGACACAAACCAGAGCTCTGCAATTCCCCTCTGTACCTCTCTGCTCAGTAATTAACAAAATTATAGGCTAATGCAACTTTAGAAGTCTAACGTTCTGGATCTCTCACCAACTCACCTCCAACAGAGTTGGTCTTCTTAAGTAGTCATTAATGCTATTAGGTGATAAAACACCATGATGATGAAGTGCTATGGAAATATTGTCTTACAGTGTGAGATGTTATAAAGATTCCAAGGAGATCATCATGAACAATCCTATAAGATGACTCCTTTCTTGTAGGATGGGGAGGCAAATGATGTGTAATTGAGAGTTTTACATTAAAAGTACATTTCTTATTCCAGAATGATTCAGCAGATGAGGTGTAAATGTTAAACAACCACGGTGATGTCATCCACCCACATGTAAATCTCTGGAACAAGACCCTGGCAACGCAGGTAATGATGTTACTGTACTATAAGTAAGCCAAATATTGTTTAAGCAGTTATAGCACAGACTTCCTTACTGCAAGCCAAATGGACTTGCCAAAAAGCCCTCCTAAGGCTTAATAAATAATAAGTTAACCACGATCTTTATGTCAATAAAACAGCTGAATCAGCCTTTATAACTCCAGAGAGGATGCAGTAACACAACAAATGTTCAGGTGACTTACCTAGCAACACTATACCAGTGTCCAAGTGGAGACCAGTGATGAGTGGCATTCCTCAGGGCTCAGTACTGGGACTGGTGCTGTTTAACATCTTTGTCAGCGACATGGACAGTGGGACTGAGTGCACCCTCAGCAAGTTTGCCAACAACACCAAGGGATGGGATTCCATCCAGAGGGACCTTGACAAGCTTGAGAGGTGGCCCCATGCAAACCTCATGAAGTTCAACAAGAACAAATGCAAGGCCTGCACATGGGTCAGGACAATCACAAGCACAAATACAGGCTGGGCAGAGAATGGATTGAGAGCAGCCCTGAGGAGAACTTGGGGGTGTTGGTCTATGAGAAGCTCAACATGACCTGGCAATGTGTGCTTGCAGCCCAGAAAGCCAAACATATCCTGGGCTGCATCAAAAGAAGTGTGTCCAGCAGGTCAAGGGAGGTGATTCTGCTTCTTTACTCCGCTCTCGTGAGACCCCGCCTGGAGTACTGCATTTAGCTTTGGGGCCCCCAACATAAGAAGGATGTGGACCTGTTGGGGTGAGTCCAGAGGAGGGCCACGAAGATGATCAGAGGGCTGGAGCGCCTGTCCTATGAAGAAAGGCTGAGAGAATTGGGGTTGTTCAGCCTGGAGAAGGGAAGGCTCCAGGGAGACCTTATAGCAACCTTCCAGTACCTGACAGGAGCCTACAGGAAAGACGGGGAGAGACTCTTTATCAGGAAGTGCAGTGATAGGACAAAGGGTAGTGGTTTTAAACTGAAAGAGGACAGATTTAGATTAGATGTTGAGAAGAAATTCTTTAATGTGAGGGTGGTGAGACAGTGGAACAGGTTGCCCAGAGAAGTTGTGGATGCCCCATCCCTGGAAGTGTTCTAGGCCAGGTTGGATGGGGCTTTGAGCAACCTGGTCTACTGGCAGGTGTCCCTGCCTATGGCAGGAGGGTTGGAATTGGATGATCTGTAAGGTGCCTTCCAATTTAAACCATTCTATGATTCCGTGATTCAATCTTTGTGTTTGCATGATTCAAGTAAATTCATAAATTCAAGTAAATTCATGTTATTTTTATTCATATGGGTATGCATGGGTTGTCTGACAAGAACAGTCTTCATCATTCCCATATTTCATAAGAGAAAATGCAGTCGTAAATTACTCTTCTCCTAGCAGCAGCAAAGAGCAAACCCCACCACCTCAGAGAGGAGAGGCTTTCTGGTGAGGTATGCACTTCCAAGGCAGGAAACTTTATGGAGCATGTCTTAAATCCAGAGAATCTATATTTGATTTGAAAGCTTCGTTGCTGAGTTAGTATTTCCTTCCTAGATAGCTGTTGCCTCTCTAGTTTCAAAAGCCATGATATATACTTCAGAAGAGTAAGCACGACAAATAATGCCATGCCAAGTGATAAAACAGAATTCTCCCATGCTTTCATTACTTTCCCCTCTGACGGAGCAAGAAACATCTATGCCATAGATACATCTATGCCATAGATACCCGTAGCTGTATTGGAGACATTTTTTTTTATGAGTCAAGAATAATGTTTCTAACCAGCTACATTTATGTTCTTGGATTCCAAAGGCCGAACCTAAATTTGAAACCAAACTTTGTTTTCAATAATTTTTTCTTTGTATTTTTTAATTTAATGCAAATTCAAGTTATAACAAGAAGACATGAAGTTCTGCCAGTCCCTAAAGTTTAATTTAATTTCTTACTCTTTTTCAATGTGTCTTAAAAATAAAGTGAATTAAAAAAATTGAGACCAACCATTAAAAACCCACCCATTCTCCCAACATCAACAATAAGAAACAGGATACTTAAGCCAAATCTTATTCAAATCCCTGCTTCTGCATATTTGTACTAAAGCTATAAATCAGTGCCCTGGTTTTGGCTGGGATAGAGTTAATTTTCTTCCTAGTAGCTGGTGTAGTGCTGTGTTTTGGATTTAGAGTAAGAATAATGTTGATAACACACTGATGTTTTAGTTGTTGCTGAACGGTGCTTACACTAGTCAAGGACTTTTCAGCTTCTCACACTGCCCTGCCAGCGACGAGGCTGGAGGTGCACAAGAAGCTGGGAGGGGACACAGCCAGGACAGCTCATCCAAACTGGCCAAAGGGATATTCCATACCGTATGATGTCATGCTGAACAAAAAACTGGGGGGAGTTGGCTGGGGGTGGGGTGCAGCCGCTGCTCGGGAACTGGCTGGGCATCGGTCAGCATATGCTGAACAATTGCATTGTGCATCACTTGTTTTGTATATTCTTTTATTATGATTATGATTATTATTATTACTTTCTCTTCCTCTGCTGTCCTATTAAACTGCCTTTATCTCAACCCACTGGTTTTACCTTTTTTCCCAGTTCTCTCCACCATCCCAATGCAGGGGAGTGAGCAAACGGCTGGGTGGTGTTTAGCTGTTTGCCAGGTTAAACCACAACAATCAGAACAGACATTTTCTTTCTAGTCACATCAGAAATGTTAGAGAAATTGAGAATATGACTATATCTCAGCAACTTAAACTTCCAGAAGAAATCAGAATGCACAGAGGTGCATAACCATAGCAAATAACAGGAATAAAAGATGTGTACACCTGAGTGTGACTTTTCAGGGAAAATCTATAGCAATCTTGGTTCACCTTTCTCCAAAGAGCATGGGTATGGCTTTTAGTCTGTAAAGTTACAGTGTTCTAAATATTAATCTTCTTCTAACTCCATTTGCTCTGGAAGTTTTAAATCCTTCTGATAAACCTTTCCATGGAATTTGACCAAGTTCTCCAGTTATTAACTGAACAAGTATGTCAACAACTCTTGGCAACCAAAACTTCCTTCTCTTATAATAGAGCTTACCTGCAGAATAAACCATATTTAAGACAGTACAGTATCAAATTTGTGCCTTATTTCCAAGTGGCCAAATACAATTCATTTAAGCTTCAAAGATCTGACATAGAACCAATGTATTACAGGGAGAGAATTACTATGACAACAGTAGAGCACTGGCTTATCCCAGATGAGCAGCCAGCCATGAACTTCTAAAAGTATATATGTATGTACTCCAGTTCCAACACTAAACCAGCCAGACTCAGATTAGTGTTTTATTTCTGTTTTTAATGACTTTGGAGCTTTCCATTAGGCTTATCTTTAAATTATCTTAGTCTTTTAAGCAATTAGTAATGTTCTCACAGTAAGTGCAAACACTGTTATAACCAGATTTCTAGTCCTGCTCCCTTCTGTCCTCTGCCTCCTTTCTTATAGTCATGTTAGAAGTTTAACTTGATTTATGATTGATTGTAGGAAAATAAATTCAGTATGAAATCAGAATGATGACAAGACTGTGGTATGATAACCAGAAGAGTTTCTTAAAGTAATACATAACAAACTAATAAACAGCAGTCTTTACACATGACCAACAACATTTGCCTATTTTCTGCATTAAAAATGCATGTTATTTTGTCATCTTCTCAAAGTTCAGAAAACCCTAGATAAACCCAAAGTTGTTAGAGCAAGTCTGCAGGCAAAAAATGTCACACACACAACAAATAGCAGATTTTTCTACAGGTTGAAGTGATTGGTAGCCTTTGACCGTAGGTTATTCCCTCCCACCACCACCACTCCCTGCTTTTTTTTTTAAGAGTAACAATTAATATCTGCTTATACCATTCATAGATAAAAGACAACTTTCAGAATAATAATTTGTTTAACTTAAAATATTTTGGTGTTACTTATTTTCCAGTTGAACATTAAAAAAGTTTGAAAGACTGAAATGTTCTTATCTGAGTATTTCAACTATCAAGAACAAATATTTCAATTTTCTTATTGAAGTAGAAGTTTGTTTTTCTTGTCTTTGATCATATAAAACAAAATCAGGTGTCTGGGATTTCAAGGAATTGAAATTTAGTGTTTAAAATAACCCTGATTATTTTTTTGTGTGTGTGTACCATTTATCTTCCATGAAGATTCAACCTTTTAAACATATATTTTGTTCCATCTCAAAACAGGAAGAATTTTCAAAGTATCAGAATATCTTGCAAAATGAAACAAAAATAGTTTTTACTCCTTAGTAGACTTGCCAGGCTATAGCTTGTTTAATTTAAAAGCAGGATTAAATTAATTACATGTGACATGCTGCTACTATCACAGCCAATGGTGACCTTTGTTTAAATAAAAATATTTCTCATTGTTGTTAAACTTCATTTGGTATATTTAAGTTACTCCCTGTCAGAATTTGAATGGCCACTTCCAGTGGTCTCAGCTGGGCAAGCAGAAGAGTAGAAAGACATATTGTGGTCACAGCGGATGGAGTTCAGATGAAAGAAGATAAGAAGTACTAGGCAACAGCATGTTCCCTTAAAGGGCAACAGTCAACTAGGAAACTCCCTGCTCCCAGCTGGAGTCTGAACTAAGGAACAGATGGGGCTGGAGAAAAGTCACATGAAGGACAAAACATGAAGGACGAGAAGGTGATTGGGAGTAGTCAGCATGGATTCACAAAGGTAAATCATGCTTAACCAACTTGATAACCATCAATTTCATCATAGAAGATGAAATGCCTGGCTTGATAAATGACAGGAGAGCCATGGATATTGTCTATCTTCAGCTCAGTAAGGCTTTTGGCATAGTCTCCCATGAAATCTTCATAGAGAAGTTGATGAAGTATGGGCTAGATGAGCAGACAGTGGGGTGGTGTGAAAACTGTCTGAACAGCTGAGCTCAGTGTTGTGATCAGTGGCACAAAATCTAGCCAGGGGCCAGTAACTAGCAGTGTACCCCAGGGGTCAATATTGTGTACAATCCTGTTCAACATCGTCATTAACGATCTGGATGACTGGGCAGAGCATACCCTCAACCAGTTTGCTGATAATACCAAACTGGGAGGAGTGGCTGATACACCAGAGGGTCATGTTGCTATCCAGAGGCACCCTGATAGGCTGGAGAAATAGGCTGATTGGAATCTCATGTGGTTCAACAGAGGCAAGTCCAAAGTCCTCCACCTGGGAGGCATAATTCTGCACTACTGAAAAAAACCTGTAGCACTCCTGTACTAGTTTATTTGGTGCATCAGTCTGATTAATTTTAGACAATCTCTCAGATGAATTATATAGTGCATTTGTATAATGTTCAGCATGGTATGATTTTTTTTTTTGTGTCATAATGACAGTGTAACATGAAGACAGGTGTTCCCAACATAGAAGGACTTAGCGGGTGTGTGAGGAGTATTTGATATCTGTGATAAAAGCAGCTTTGTACTTGTAAACTATTAAAAGCACAATGGATAGATGATGTTGTGGAAAAGATAGGTGAGGCAGGGATATGTTATGACAGCTGTTCTTCACATAACAAATATCTGCTCTTCTTTCCTTATACCCCCTACAGGAAAAATGAATGATATTTGCCCCTGCCTTTGGCTCTGGGAATTTGTGGCCTAGAAGTGTACCATCTTACATTTGTAACATGCTCATGGAAAATGTCTGAACAGAGCAGTAGTCTAGAAAGTGTATTTTTGTTGCTCAAGTGCTTCATGCACAAGAGAGGTCTGAACTGAAACCAACAACTAAATTTCCCAGGCACCTTCTAGCACCACTCAGACCACACTTCCAAGTCAGGAACCTGCAAAGAACATTCAAAATACATGTCTGTCTGACAAGACCAAAATCTAAGACATGTCCTGAGATGAAGTCAAAACTCAACGCATCTTCCCAAAATCTGTTTGTTAACAAAAATTCTGAAAGGAAACTTTGCTATTAGCTATGCAATGTAACTAAAACATAAAGTCAGATCTGTGTTTTTTTATGGTTATCTCTGAAATACCTGAATGTCTGCTACTATAACCCCAGCCTGGCTAAGTGAACCCAAGATTGGATAAATTTAGAGATACCAAACAGATGCCTCCTTAATATAGTGCTAGCCTTTGTGTAATACAAGACATACATCAGTTCCCTTGACTTAATTAACTATTGCTGTATGTGAAAAGAAAGTTCCAGGTTGCCTTTTGTTACATACCTAAAATCAGAGTTGTCTTTATCAGACTGTTAGGGAGAGGTGAAGGAGAACCATGTTTAAGACTTTCTAAAGTAATAACTGCTACTCTTTAGCACTTTGAGATTAGGGAAATATATGCTGTGTTATAGGAAGAATCATTATAGCAGACAAACCCACAAAAGCAACATTTTTATCTCCCCTTGCTGAAGGGTTGCAGGGTTGTTTTCCACCCCTCATTTTCAGAACTGGCAATCTTTCTGAAGTACAGGTTTGTGGCAGTAAACCCTCTTGACAGGGGAAACAATATCTCACAGTTCCTGTGGAAGATTATGTTCAACCACAAAGAGCTAACATTACTAAATGTAATTTTCTCTGCCTATACTAGGAAGTCAACCAGATGATCAGAATTCAGTCTGAGAATGCTGGAAATTCTAGTTAGATGTTTATGGAGCTGTCTGCACACATGATTTGCTTAAAAAGAAAGATACGTTAAGGCAATGTGATGAGAAATCAAGCCCTATTTTTCCACAGTATTTTCCTTTCATTATGAATTCTCATAAGTTTACCTAAGTTTACGTATATATAAAGATACTGATTCAAAATTTTCAGGAACAGTCAACTTCTAGGAAGTTGATTTTATATTATCAATGATACAGGAATATTTTCAGAGAACACTTTCAAAAGCTTACTGGATTGAAATACTCCCCACATCAGACATATGTCTATGAAAGTGATGCTTGATTTTCTTTGTAGCCTATACCCAAAGTCAGGATATATTTTGGCTTGCAATGGATATGCAATTTCAACATGACATCATGCATTTTTTATTGTCTTTCTCCAACCACTGACATCAACAAGCTGCTTAGCTTTATTGTCAGTGATTTTGATAGCTATGCGTTCCCTTACATTTTCAAGTTTACTCTTGAAATGTTCCCAGGAGGGTCTCTTAAATGAACCAAGATTTGAATTATATGGAAAAAGAAAAAAAAAAAAAACAAAAAAAACAAAAAAGGAGATCTATTGTTTTCTTCCTATTACCGTGCTAATCTGAGATGTCTACTCTTGTTATATAGCTCTTGCAGGAGGCTGGGCTAGGACAGTTCTCACATCACATACACTATTGTAAACTTGAAGCATTCCATAAAATCAGAACAACTACTTTCATTTCTCTTTTTTTTTTTTTTTGGGGGGGGGGTGGGGGGGGGGCAGGGAAGGGTGTTTGGGTTTTTTTGCCTCTTTATAGCTCTGTTAGCCCACTGAAAAGGCATAAAGAAAATGGAAACTGCTTTTACAAGTGATAAAGTGTTCTCCTAGAAAAAATTATGCCAGAATATCTGTGTGCCAGCTATGGCTGAGGGAGGAGAGAGAGTGGAATCTTAAGCAGTGTTCAAGCTTATTTTTAACCTTTGGATTGCATCTAGCCACTGGAGCCAGATTGTAAACTACAGAATCACAGAGACAGTCACTGAGTATCAATAAGCCAGTGGTCTGGGCTAATGTTCAAAAGAAATATACTCTGAGCTAAAGAATCAGAGAATCAGGGTCAGCAAACTTACACTGGTTTACACTACTACAGCATATGTATTTATTCATATTATGCTACAACCCCACCCCCCTGTCCCATGCAAAGTCCACACATTTTCCAGTTTCAGCATTTTATCATGATGATTGTGAAAAGTTTCGTCCTCTGAGGTTTTTCTGCAGCTTACCACTAGACACATACTTATGCAGAAAGAGCAATGTCAAAGATTAAATGGTAACCCAGGCAAGGACTCTTCTTATTTTGCTTTTTCCAAACAAAGGTTATAAATACCATACAATCAGAAGATCAGTGTTTCCAACCCAGAGCCTCATTTCGCTATCGGTCTATAAGATTATTCATTTACATATTTTTTCCCCAGTTACCACTTGGATCTCTTCAGAATTCCCCCTCCCCCTGCCTCCTGCCCCCAGCCTGTGTTATCCACAACCAGTGAGTCACAAACAGCATTAGCAATTCTTCCAACCTTTTCTCAAGGAAAATTAGTCTGACATAACTCAAAGAGATACATCATTTTACATCCTCCAATAGAAAAAATATTGCTTTCTTTTGTCTGTAGCTGCACACCTTGAGGAAGAACCACACAGAGTGACACATATAGGAAGTTAGATGAATTATCCTGCATCTCAGACACAGGAACATTTATTCATCTCTTCTTGAAAGTGTGTTAGCCAGGCTTACCTCACCATCAGGTGAGCACCTGCAGACAGAAAGTTCTGGGGCTACTTACACAATGCTTTTCTAAGCTATAATATGATAGAGAACATCTCTGTATAAAACTGTCTGAAATAATAGGTAAGGAGTCCTTTAAAAGGTATGGATATATTCAAGCAACATCCACTGTACAGTCGTAGAGTGGTATTTCATTTAAGTGACTTATATTTTCACAAGAAAACAAAAACACCTTTCAACACTACTGCCTTAGCAATGTAGACAATGTGTTTTCACAGGCCCATACGCCCAATGTGGACATGCAGCACCATTGTACTACTTGAAACTTAATAAAACATTAATTTTGTTAGTTTAATGAAGTGTCATTGGTAACCATCTGCAAGCTCCTACACTTTTTTTTAAGGGATGATTGGCACTTATTGCCAGAATCTGGTCAGATCTGGTCAGATCGTATTTTGTACACATTCCATGGCAATAAACTCATTATCAAATCTAGGCACATGATACCTTAAATGTCATAAAAATCAGCCATCACCTTCCTGACTAGCTCCTTAACCTGGCCTAGCCACTTTACTATGGTTTCAGGGAAGATATCCTGATAGTCAAGTATACAAAGAGTGGTTTAATACAAAGAGCCATACAAGATCACATAGTAATGAAACACTTCACTGTGTTCTCAGCCTATTCATGCTAAAATATGCATTTCTGTATGTGGTAACAATGGAACAGAATTACTTGTGTATAAGATGGGCATCACTGTTCTGAAAGGAAATACGGTCTTAACGGGATGAATGACTATACAACTCATTACCCTTTGCATAAAGAAAAGTCTATCTTTGTATGTAATAACATCTTCCAAAAAGAAAACAAGAACAAAAAAAAAAAAATAAAAAAATAAAAAAGAAGAGGTCATATATCATAGTGATTTAAACTGTTGCTTTTATGCTGTAAGATAACTTTATAGTACTGTTTCAGGATTTTCACCAGACACAAGTTCAGTCATAAATATTGGCATGACCAACAGGTAATTGCAGAAGCAAGGAGCTCTCAACACTGTCGGTGAACACTTTCCAATGGTGTACAAGAATCCTGGAACTCAGCAGGGCTGGCTCAGTGTTTCCCAGAAGTGCAGGAGGTGAGTTTTGTAGCAGCATTATCACTGTTCTTCCGAACAACGCCATCTTTGTGGGGCTCAAACCATGAAATCTCTGTCTCCACTGACTGGGTGCACAGCCTTCCTTTTACCTGCTTATCAACAGGAAGTGAAGGGTACAGGAGAGTGTGGGATAGCAGAGTACCACCTGCTAGGAGAAGAAAGGCAAAAAGCACAGTCTACAATTAGATTATTTCCCTTTCTCTTCTGTGCTTCTATTGATGTACTCATTATTGAAGTGATTCATGACTTGCAGTTTCATTTGCCTTGGTTTGCTGGCCTTAGTAGAGGTTTTATTTATAACATCTGACAGTTGCTTATGACAATGTCAGAAGAGTGCCATTCAGCATCTGGTGTTTCTTTTTCAGCTCCACTGAGGCAACTTTAAGGTCCTTATACACCAACTGATCTTAATAAAACAGAGAAGACAGACTTCTCATCTTCTGAGGTTTAGGAACAATCAGGTTCTTTACTCTCCAGAAGTGGGGGAAAAAAAGAACAAACTGTTCATTGATTATTAAGACAACCTTAATAATCACTACAGCTGTTACAACTAATCCCCATGATCTTTGTGAAAGAACACCGCTTCTTTGTGAGATCTGAAGTTTCAAAGTACTTCCACTGTTTCTACGAAAAGTTTAAATCAGTGTGCAGCCACCATGTCCAACCATATGCTAATATAGAATCATAGAATCATTTAGGTTGGAAAAGACCTTTAAGATCATCCAGTCCAACCACTAACCTAACATTACCAAGTCCACCACTAAACCAGTTAAGGGGAGAGTAGCAATTTCATGTTTCCTGGCTTGGTGGCTGGATTATTTATAATGAAAGTAAAAACTAGGAATCATTAAGATTGGAAAGGACCTCTAAGATCATCACTCCAATCATCAACCCAACACAACCATGTCCACTAAACCATGTCCCAAAGTGCCACATCTACCCATTTTTTGAAGACTTCCAGGGATGGTGACTCCACCACCTCTCTGGGCAGCCTGTCCACTAAAACATGTCACAAAGTGCCATGTTGTCCTGGTTTCAGCTGGAATAGAGTTAATTTTCTTCCTAGTAGCAGGCATAGTGCTGTTGTTTGGATTTAGGATGAGAAGATGTTGATAACACACTGATGTTTTAGTTGTTGCTAAGTACTGCTTATGCTAGTCAAGGACTTTTCAGCTTCCCATGCTCTGCCAGGTGCACAAGAAAACTGGGAGGGGGCACAGCCAGAATAGTTGATCCAAACTGACCAAAGGGCTATTCCATACCATATGATGTCATGCTCAGTATATAAACTAGGGGGAGTTGGCTGGGGAGCAGCAATCGCTACTCGGGAACTGTCTGGGTATCAGTCAGTGGGTGGTGAGCAATTGCATTGTGCATCACTTGCTTTGTATATTATTATTATTATCATTACTATATTGTTATTATTATCATTACTATTTTACTTTATTTCAGTTATTAAACTGTTCTTATCTCAACCCAGGTGTGTTTCTCACTCTTACTCCTCTGATTCTCTCCCCTATCCCATCGGGGCAGGGGGAGTGAGCGAGCGGTTGCATGGTCCTTAGTTGCTGGCTGGAGCTAAACCACAACACATGTCTACCCATTTTTTGAACACTTCCAGGGATGGCGACTCCACCACCTCTCTGGGCTGCCTCTTCCAATGCTTGATTACCCTTTCCGTGAAGACATTTTTCCTAATATCCATTCTAAATCTCCCCTGATGCAGCTTGAGCCCATTTCCTCTTGTCTTATCACTAACTACTTGGGAGAAGAGACCAACACCCACCTCACTACAACCTCCTTTCAGGTAGTTGTAGAGAGCCATAAGGTCTCCCCTCAGCCTCCTCTTCTCCAGACTAAACAACCCCAGTTCCCTCAGCCGCTCCTCATAAGACTTCTTCTCCAGACCCTTCACCAGCTTTGTTGCCCTTCTCTGAACATGCTCCAGCACCTCAATGTCTTTCTTGTATTGAGGGGCCCAAAACTGGACACAGTATTCCAGGTGCGGCCTCACCAGCGCCGAGTACAGGGGGACAATCACCTCCCTGCTCCTGCTGGCCACACTATTCCTGATACAAGCCAGGATGCTGTTGGCCTTCTTGGCCACCTGGGCACATTGCTGGCTCATGTTCAGCTGGCTGTCAACCAACACCCCCAGGTCCTTTTCTGCCAGGCAGCTTCCCAGCCACTCTTCCCCAAGCCTGTAGCGTTGCATGAGGTTGTTGTGACTGAAGTGCAGGACCTGTCACTTGGCCTTGTTAAACCTCATACAGTTGGCCTTGGCCCATCGGTCCAGCTTGTCTATGTCCCTCTGCAGGGCCATCCTACCCTCCAGCAGATCGACACTCCCACCCAGTTTGGTGTCATTTCCAAACGATAAAGATATTGAAAAAGACTGGCCCCAAAACAGAGCCCTGGGGAACCCCACTCATGACCGGCCGCCAACTGGACTTAACTCCATTCACCACTACTCTCTGGGTTCGGCCACCCAACCAGTTTTTTACCCAGCGAAGACTACACCTGTCCAAGCCATGAGCTGCCAGCTTCCCAAGGAGAATGCTATGGGAGACTGTGTCAAAAGCTTGCTGAAGTCCAGGTAGACGACAACCACAGCCTTTCCTTCATCCACCGGGTGGGTCACCAGGCCATAGAAGGAGATCAGGTTGGTCAAGCAGGACCTGCCTTTCATGAACCCATGCTGGCTGGGCCCGATCCCCTGGTTGACCTGCACATACCTGTTGAGTTCACTCAGTATGAACCTCTCCATAATCTTTCCTGGCACCGAGGTCAGGCTGACAGGCCTATAGTTCCCTGGATCCTCCTTCCAGCCCTTCTTGTAGATGGGCATCACATTGGCAAGCGAATATCAAAAGAGATTCAAAGGCACACTTGTATGTTATCTATTTAGCCTCTTAATATCGGCTCACACTTGATGTTTCATGCATAAAGGTTACCCTGTGAAGAATACACTGAACAGAGTTTGGTCATTTATTATTATACTTGAAAATGTATGCATCATTCCTTTATGCTATTAATAGTGAGAATAAAAGATTAAAAGCATTAAAAAGAGCAAGGAAATCTTAAGGGTTCTGGCTGATCTTTTGTTGTCTTTTTGGTAGAAATTTTCACACAGTCAACACAGAGGTCAAAAACTACACAAAAAAGTCACAATATTAGCAGAAGAGTGTCTCAGCTATTGTCTAAGAAGAGATGATGAAAATTGTGAGTAGGGAGGTGTTTCAGAAGCAGCAGCCCCACTAGAAACTTGAGCAGCAGAAGGAGAAATACTTGGGAACAAGTCCACAGGTATCAAAAAATGTTACAGCCCCTCTGAGTTTTACATAGAGCTCAGCCATTCTCTCTGAGCAGAGCTGCACATACTTAAGTATTTTGAATTATTGAGACATGTTAGCAAGGATGGCAGGTACACAGTATTTTCCATAAGGATTGGAAGGTGGTAAGGGAAAGATATCTGACCACTTCTAGAAACATCTAAATATGAAATAGTGGAGGAAAATCAAGCCTGGATCAGTGATAAGAAAGTCCCACTTAGTGCAGGTAAATGAAAATATAATGAAATACAAAAATAGAGTAAGACTATTGGTATCAAATAGCATGTTTAGAGAGCACTCTTTGTGCTATTACTCTAAAGGAAGAGGTATTGTAAATGTCATAATTCAAGTACAAATAAGATATTTCTTTTTCTTTGGGTGAATAACAATGTACAGCTATTGTATACATTACACTAAATAGTTCATAAATTTCCTTTAAAAGGGCTCGGTGTCTGTCGTGGTTTAGCTCCAGCCAGCAACTAAGCACCACACAGCCACTCGCTCACTCCCCCTGCCCCGATGGGATAGGGGAGAGAATCGGAGGAGTAAGAGTGAGAAACACTCCTGGGTTGAGATAAGAACAGTTTAATAACTGAAATAAAGTAAAATAGTAATGATAATAGTAACAGTATAATAATAATAACAACAATAATAATATACAAAGCAAGTGATGCACAATGCAATTGCTCACCACCCACTGACTGATACCCAGACAGTTCCCGAGCAGCGATCGCTGCTCCCCGGCCAACCCTTCCCAGTTTATATACTGAGCATGATGTCATGTGGTATGGAATAGCCCTTTGGTCAGTTTGGATCAACTATTCTGGCTATGCCCCCTCCCAGTTTCTTGTGCGCCTGTCAGAGCATGGGAAGCTGAAAAAGTCCTTGACTGGCATAAGCAGTACTCAGCAACAACTAAAAACATCAGTGTGTTATCAACATTCTTCTCCTCCTAAATCCAAAACACAGCACTATGCCTACTGCTAGGAAGAAAATTAACTCTATCCCAGCCGAAACCAGGACAGCGTGTTATCAACATTCTTCTCCTACTAAATCCAAACCACAGCGCTATGCCTGCTACTAGGAAGAAAATTAACTCTATCCCAGCCAAAGCCAGGACAGTGTCCTAGAACGAACTCTTCCTAGATTTAAAAATATTGAGCATGAGAAACATCATAATATTAACTTTAAGTAGTGTTCAAAGGTAGAATGCACATTACAAAGACCCTGTGTTTGCATTGGTTTTCCTCCCACTCCCCTCACTTTGAATCCATCATTCTCATCTGTGCCTTGTATCTGGAAAGATGGCTGCTAAACCAGCCCCTGGAATCCAAAGCTTTATCAATAAATGGACTCACAATTGTGTTAAGCAAACATCTGTTTTCTTCACAAGACTGGAAATGAAGTTACAGGAGATGATATTTCCCCCTTCAAGTGTTAGTATACATTTCATTAGTAATTTTTGCTTCCATGTGAACAATTTCCTCTCTACTTTTTCTAAATCAGGGAAAAAACCCCAAACAGAACCCCACAGGAGTGACAGGTAGACTAGCTTTTCTCTTATCATCATGTAATGTTTCTTGTATAAGTAACATTGGCATATGCTATCATAGCCTCATTCCTTCTTAGTTGTCTTGCTGTTTTAAGGCAACAGGGTTGTGGTTCTGGTCTCTAGGCATTTGAGGGTTTTACAATATGAAAGACTTTTAAAGGATATGCTTTCAGTGCTGATGTGCAAGAGATCTCTGGCTACCAAGAGAGGCTTCCTCAGATGAAGCACAACATTCTTTTCAGTAAGGATTTACAATGTACATTAACACCAGCTACAAATGCTGTGAAAGCACAACATTCTTTTCAGTAAGGATCTACAATGTACATTAACACCAGCTACAAATGCTGTGAAAGCACAACATTCTTTTCAGTAAGGATCTACAATGTACATTAACACCAGCTACAAATGCTGTGACCAGATCATGTATATTCTTAGTTGAGCATGTCTGAAGCACAAATTTCTTTGCGCTTTAAGATTCTTCACAACCCACATCTTAATGACATGGTATACCGCCTGTTTCTCTGTAGCAATTACCTGGCAGAATAAAGGGGGTTTTAATTGCAAAACATGTAGTATTCTTAAAATTAGCTCCACTGTAAAATTTAGTGCGCCAAGACACATCTCTTTACCATTTATTGCTACAGGCTTCATTTAGAGGAAAACTTAATTCCTGACTCCAGAATATTTCACTTTTCATTATAATCACTGAGAATCTCTATCCATGCAAACTGTCCTTTCACCATTTGATGCAAAATGTCTGGTAAGGAGCAAGACCGTTTCCTGCTTTTCATTCCTGTTTCATACATGGAGTTTGTTATGTAGTGGAAAGCTTTGTGGTTCACAGAACCTTAAAGTCTTCAAAACTACTTTGGATCAATAATGGCCATGTAACCTGCTGATAACTGAATGCCACAGTTTAGAGCTGAGCCAAGTGGTCACCACTCAGTCACTGTGGATAACTAATGATGTACAAAAGCTGCTTTTTCTGGCAGTGCACAAGGTAAGTCTATTCACAATGCAACCATGATTATACTAGGAAAACTCTGAAAATAAAGGTATCCAGCACAGTCTTATATACATTCTTTCTAATACTGTATGGCCTATCATTTCAGATGTTCTTGTATAGATACATGCCTAAATTTAGATATGTCCTTAAGTCTAGCAATCCTTCGTATTATCTGGCATGTGTCTGCAGCAAAAGACTTATTTATGTGTTTCCTAGAGTCTGGGATGAAATTAATAATTTACTAGAATGCCAACCTATTTCAACATTTAAATCCCAAATCTTAGCCACATTGCTGGATAAATGTAAGCTTGTTTGTTTTTTTAAGAGCAGCACTTGAAAAGCCAACAATATTTGGTCACATTAACTTTTTTCTTTTGCTAAGACTTCTGGAGAGATAAAAAGAGAAAATAAGGCCATCTAAAAAATATTGCTGTAGAATTAAGGCTGTTGGTTTAGTTGGGTTATATTATAATCCTACAAATCTAAACATTTTGATTTGGAGTTGCAGAAATAAATTAATGATAAAAAAATCAGTATCTGTTAGAAATTGTTGAGGCTGTTGTACATTGCAAAAGGAGGGGAACAATTTTGTTTGGATATTTCATGATTCATTCTTAGTTTCTGATTTTATCTTTTACAGCTAAGGTGAAAACAAAATATTTGTATAACATACCAAAAATATTTCAAATGCCAGGAAAAAATACATGTGACAAGTGAAGCTGGAGACATTTTTGCTTGCTATGTACTTAAAATACGTTTCACAATTAGAGTAGTGATTAACTGTCACTACATTGTTATGCATAATGTAATCTCAGATGGGAAAATGAAATCACACAAAATGTTTTTTATGTTGAAGAAAATCAGTAAATGACTAGATTTAATAAATACCACTGCAAGACACTGGAAAATATTTCTGCAGGGATACTAAGAATTTTCTCCCTTTGAGTTCCTAAGATTGAAAAGATTCTGCTTACTTAATTTAAAAAATTAAAGTTGTTTGCCCATCTTTAGATTATGAAAAGGGGAGGAACCTTACAAAATTGTTGTGTATTGTAAGAGAGCTGTATTAGCCAGTTTGCTTGTTTTCATATCTATGAAAAGGCCTTTTATCCAGGCATTAGAAATACTAAAATTCAAGGTCATATTATAACAGATCTTTCAAGGCTGCAGAATGCAAGATTAAACCACAAGTGGCCTTCCATCATAACTGCTGGAAGCTGGACCAGACTAAGAGGAACTGCAGCTCTCACTGGTCTCAGGAATGCTAAGGACTCTGTAAGCTCTCTGAGGAGCACACTGGCCTCATGGAGGAGTATCTTTTCTTTACAAGTCAGATAGATAGCTAAGACAATCAGCTACTTTTAATCTGCCTGTCAAGAAAGTCCCTGGCATTCTGATGTCTACAAAAAAAAAAAAAAACAAACCCAAAAAAACCCAAAACAAAAACTCAAAGTCTGTAGTGAACAGATAGAGTCCCAAAGGCAGTTACATGTCACAGTATGAAGAATCAACACATGTGATCTGAGAGAGGTTTTACATATGTGATGATAATGTGTACCAACTTCAGACAGACTTCGGCAATCGAGACACATGACACAGTTGCTTTCATCAGCTTGACTCTTGCAAAAGTTGGGAACCACTGTTTGTTTCAAAATTACTTCCAGGTCTCTACCCAAATCTACTGCAATTTCAACTGCCTCCTTTGTCTGCTTTGTAACACTATTTTATGGGAATATGAACTACCAGGACTTGTGCAGAAACATTTTTTTATTCAGACTAAGGATACATTTGTTTGAGTTATGAAAAATATTTTATATATATTTATCATATAGTGTGTAGATATATATTGCAGGCACTACAAAAGTGATTTCTGGTCCTTGGGCAAAAGTGAAAAATTGATAAAGCTTTACCAGCCATAAAGTGAGCTGTCTTTCTATAACATGCTGACAATTCCAAAACACAGATTCCTTCACTACCATTGAAAGTTGCACATGCAGGTTTTCACCTAACGTTTTGTTGCAGTAAAAAATTCCTTAGAAAGGTATTTGTATTCCTTTGCAACAGTTTCAATATAAGTGAAATAGTCACAATATTTAGCTCAGTTGGTTAGAGCATGGTGCTAATATGAAGAGTGACAATAAAAAACCACCTCAAAATTGTCTACACGTACAGCTGAACGTCTGCTCTTCCTACATTTAAATATAACACAAATAAAGGCTTATGGTAGAAAGGATCCTAACTTTCCTGGCGCTCACATGGTTCTAAGAAGGCCCTGCAATATATTAACATATTAGCAAACCTGATGTCTTTACCTTCTGCCTATGGGTTTCTTAGATGCTCTATACAGTACAAGTGGAGAACTAAGAGATTTGTCCTTAAGCAGAAGATAAGAGAAGATGTGAACATCATATTGCCTTTTGCTAATATTTGATTCATGATGTCACTCTTTTCTTTGAGTGCTGACTGCTTGAAAAGTCTATTAATTTGATTTATGCCACTTTTTGGCCAGTACAGCAGGAAAAAGGCAATTAAATATACTATGCTGCCCTCATTTCTAATCTATGAAATGAATGCAAAATTCTGAGTCAGTAGCTTCATCAGGAGCCACAGGAAAAACAAAATTAAAACCATTCAGTCATCTCATGGAACAAAGAAAATATTTCTTGTAATGACTTGACAATCCATGACAAGCCCTTTATGAACCAAAGAATCCACTTATCTGTAGAAAGACAGCCTAAAACCTATAAAGCAACTCAATTTTGGAAACAGATGCTTGCCAAATGGAATTCAATGTTCAAACATGCATCAATAAATAGGCCTTCTGTAACAGAAAACAAATTACATCTCCTGAATCAAACAAGGGTGTAGGCATAACGTCCAGCTGGCTTTTTTTGTACTCTAGGATATTTTCTTGAAATATGAAGCAGAATCTTAGACTGCTGCAAAATACCAGGATTCATTCAACTGCCAGAAACTGTGGTAATCAAGAAAAACTGCTGTACACTTCTAGCACATTTCAACAAACTCAGAAAAAAAAAATTAAAATTTATGCAATCTGATGATTTGCATATATTAAAACAAATTAGGAATTTTGGAGCTACACATTCCAAATTAATTAGCATCAGGTTAGCTTCAATTTGACTGTCAAATCCATTATATGAGCATGCTATGAGCCGGTACCTTGAACTTTACAAAAACTGCCTTTGACAGCTGGAGCAGGTCCTCCAAAGCCTGTATTGTTGTGGATCTATTAAATTATTTTTTTCTTTTCCTTGCTCTTGAAGGAGACAATTAATTTCTCCAACTGGCAGAGTGTGCTATAATCACAATACTTAATGACATTCATTGATAAAGCTTCAGATTGCTGAGCTGTAGTAGGCCAGGACTGATTAAGCTGATCAAACAATGTTTGCTTCTGCTCATATTAAAAAACAAATACCAACTGTTGGCATTGCACTTCCTCCTCCTTTACAGAATAACCCCCTGCCACTGTACAGGCTGAGAGTAGATTAGGTAGAACACAGCTTTACAGAAGAGAACTGGAGAGTCCTAAAGGAGAGCAAAAGTCAGCAGTGTGCTCTTCTGGTGAAGAAGGCTGACCACACACTGGGCTGTTTTAAAAGAGCACAACCATTAGGCTACAACAACAACTTCAAAAGAAGTTTTTTCATCAAAACTTACTTTGTATTTTCTTTAGGGAAAAAAAAAAAAAAAACCAAACCCCAAAACCCGCAGCTTAATGAATATCTTAAACTTTGTAACATGGCATTCTGATGCTTAGGGTATCTTTGCATTCATTTTCTCCCACAGACCAATAGGAAAATATCAGACACTGCTCACAGAACACTTCCTAAACCACTTTAAAAAAAAAAAAAAGTTAAAAAAAATACCAGACAACTTCCTTATATTTATTTAATATGACTCCATGAACATCTACACATTGAAGAATCAATTCTGACAGAATACCAGGAAACATGCACAGAAGCAGCTGATGCAACAGTTACTGTCGTGTTTCAGTGATGCTGGTATATTTATTTATATGAGTCCAGCCAGGGTGATAAACTGTCAGTCAGCTACAGGCAAATATGCACATTGAACATCCTTTTAAAAATGACAAAAATACTAGTTGTATTGAGTAAAATTAGGACAAAGTTAGGTTTTTGTTAAATTTTGTGCACATCAGGATCCGCAGCGTTGCAACTGGTATGTTCTAGGAAAATAAGAATGGTTGATACTTTTTTTTAAAATTTTATCTAATAGGTACACATGAAATCCTTCTGCTGCAGTCCTGAACTTACATATAACAATAAATCATCAGCAAATCTTTCAAACAAATATAGTTTCTAATGAGCATTAATATTCTGAAGGGGAAGTAGTCTGACATCAGGTTTTACTGCTAAGCTCTAGAAAAAAGATGCCAACAAACTACTATTTATTTGCAGATGATAATTTTTCAGAATTCATGCCAGCATTTGTATCATAAATCTGAATTTCTAATTCACCAGACTGAGTGCTGTAGGAGTTACTCTTAACTGTACTGCACTGACGATGTAGTAGTTTCAGTCACCTCATATCAAGAGAGTAGTAAAAGCTTTTAAGAGGATATTAATGTGTTAGCTGGAGAGAAATATGACCTTAAGCATTAGACACATCATCCTTGCAACAATGGACTCAGAGTGATTACTTTCCCATTAATTTATCCAAGGAGAAAAGGATATTTTGAAAATAGAAGGAAGCAACCACAGTCAAGTTAGGGAAGTCTGACCTTAAAACAGAAAACATGACTATCAGCGAGTAAATTCTGTTGACAGAACATTTTTATGCTACTGTGTTGTCTGCTCTGTAGTGGCAATTGCTGAAGTATCACTTCCTCACATACAGATTACTAATGTCCTTGCTAGATTCCTGCTAGTTTCATGTATTGCAGCCTACACAAAAACATCACATCCTGTTCTGTGGTATTTAAATTTGTGGTATTATACACTCGGAGTATTAAAAAAATACTCAGAAATGCACAGAAATAAAGTAACATTTTTGTGATTTGGGACCATAAGCCATTACTGGTTTAAAATGGTGCCCCCTCCAGATAAGGTGAGTAATCTTTTACTTCTTGTTTCTTAGGTACAACATTCAAACATGCTAAAGAGGTACATTGTATCATCACAAATAAAAAATCTTCTTAGGAACAAACAGAACAAACTGGGTGGTTGTGTTTCCAGATCTCCATTCTCTTCATTCCTAACTCCTATTCATTTTGTAAGTGGTGTTAACTCATAATTCGTTCAAGTAGTGGTAAAGCAATATTAGCAGAATGTGTTTTGACTGCTTCTGTTTATCTCAGTTGGCCTAAACTAGAGAAGAATTTAGCAAGCATAAATAAAGAAGCCATAGAAAGAAAGAAAAAGTTAGTTAACTGAAAATGAGCTCTCTGCCATCTGTTTTTTTTTCTAAATAATCTTACAACAGGACTGTAACTCCTCAGGTTTCCTAATTCTATACCCAGTGAGATCTTACTGGCTTAAAATTTTCTAAAGCAATCTGTTACTTCCCTTTCTGCTCCAAGCTATAGCAGTTTCCTCTCTGAGAAACAAAATACAATATCTTTGCATAAACAACATCGCTTAACATCACATTTTTTTTTGAAGTGTGGGGAAAGGTGGAGAGGAGTGTAGGTTAATGGTTGGACTGGATGATCTTAAAGGTCTTTTCCAACCTAAATAATTCTAAATTCTTATAATCACTCTTCTGCCATCCAAGTGCAACTATGAAGTAATCTATGGGTACAAATTCATGCAATAGAAATAGAGATAAACTACATAGTACCAGTAATATAAACTGGATTTATTCTACAGGAGAAAAGGAATAGTCATATCTATTGATTAATCATTTGATTACTCAATTCATAAGGTGGAGCCATCTCAGTTGTACTGAGTGAGAAGAAATAAGAATGGGTTTGCATTTCATGTGTTGGATTAAGCTTTGAAAGTACTGATTCAATGCCTTCTGTCACCCTTCTTGTATCTGTATAAATTTCCTCAGAAGGTAATCACAGAATTTCAATTTCTCTCTAAACTTGTTATATTTCTTCCCTTTTGCTTTCTTCCTGTGATGAATGTTTAGATAGTAATTCTGCAAACATAGTGGGAAGTCAGTAATTTTTCTCACTGAATCATTTGTAAAGTATCTACTAGGTCTCTAAATGCTCTCTAAGAAATGACTGTTTCTTACCATATTCATGTAGCACCCTGTGGTTTTAACTATATAGAAGTATACACTTGTCAGTGATACAGAAGCACCTGAAAATTAGTGGTTGTAGATATCAGTCTCTTTAACATTCCAGTTGCATCTGCAGGAGCCCAGAAAGCTTCCAGAGTTTCTGGCAGCACCAGTGGCAGTTGACAAACTCCCCAGAATCTCTAGGATATGCCAAATTTTGACAACTACTCAAATACAAAAATATGACTTCCAATCTTGACTTCTGTAATGAAGGTATGCATTAAGAGGTTATATGTTAGAAAGAGTAAGCATCTCCTGGCCACACTGAGAGGGTGCATGCTAGTCACTTATTGCCGTGGCATTTGAAAAAAAAAAAACAAAACATTTTTAACAAACACTGTATGTAGAGTTTTATTGTTCTTTAAAATGTATATTTTTTTTCATTGATAGATTGGAGGACACTGTATTATAGTGACATTTTTATATTTTCAAAAGAGGTTTCTTAAATTGTCCAATTATTATGTAATTAGAAGCTTCCAGAGATGTCTGTGAGAGAAAAGACATGGTTTGGGGCCAAGAGCCTAAAGCTCAAATGGAAAGACTTAAACAAGGAGCAGGAACTGGATAACCAAGCCTTAAAACAAATAGAATCATAGAATAATAGAATTGTTTAGGTTAGAAAAGACCTTTAAGATCATCCAGTCCAACCATTAACCTAACATTACCAAGTCTACACTAAACCAATTAAGGGTAGATTAGACTAAACCGCGTCCCAGAGTGCCACATCTACCCATTTTTTGAACGCTTCCAGGGATGGTGACTCCACCACCTCTCTGGGCAGCCTCTTCCAATGCCTGATTACCCTTTCCGTGAAGACATTTTTCCTAATATCCATTCTAAATCTCCCCTGATGCAGCTTGAGCCCATTTCCTCTTGTCTTATCACTAACTACTTGGGAGAAGAGACCAACACCCACCTCACTACAACCTCCTTTCAGGTAGTTGTAGAGAGCCATAAGGTCTCCCCTCAGCCTCCTCTTCTCCAGACTAAACAACCCCAGTTCCCTCAGCCGCTCCTCATAAGACTTCTTCTCCAGACCCTTCACCAGCTTTGTTGCCCTTCTCTGAACATGCTCCAGCACCTCAATGTCTTTCTTGTATTGAGGGGCCCAAAACTGGACACAGTATTCCAGGTGCGGCCTCACCAGCGCCGAGTACAGGGGGACAATCACCTCCCTGCTCCTGCTGGCCACACTATTCCTGATACAAGCCAGGATGCTGTTGGCCTTCTTGGCCACCTGGGCACATTGCTGGCTCATGTTCAGCTGGCTGTCAACCAACACCCCCAGGTCCTTTTCTGCCAGGCAGCTTCCCAGCCACTCTTCCCCAAGCCTGTAGCGTTGCATGAGGTTGTTGTGACTGAAGTGCAGGACCTGTCACTTGGCCTTGTTAAACCTCATACAGTTGGCCTTGGCCCATCGGTCCAGCTTGTCTATGTCCCTCTGCAGGGCCATCCTACCCTCCAGCAGATCGACACTCCCACCCAGTTTGGTGTCATTTCCAAACGATAAAGATATTGAAAAAGACTGGCCCCAAAACAGAGCCCTGGGGAACCCCACTCATGACCGGCCGCCAACTGGACTTAACTCCATTCACCACTACTCTCTGGGTTCGGCCACCCAACCAGTTTTTTACCCAGCGAAGACTACACCTGTCCAAGCCATGAGCTGCCAGCTTCCCAAGGAGAATGCTATGGGAGACTGTGTCAAAAGCTTGCTGAAGTCCAGGTAGACGACAACCACAGCCTTTCCTTCATCCACCGGGTGGGTCACCAGGCCATAGAAGGAGATCAGGTTGGTCAAGCAGGACCTGCCTTTCATGAACCCATGCTGGCTGGGCCCAATCCCCTGGTTGACCTGCACATACCTGTTGAGTTCACTCAGTATGAACCTCTCTATAATCTTTCCTGGCACCGAGGTCAGGCTGATGGGCCTGTAGTTCCCTGGGTCCTCCTTCTGGCCCTTCTTGTAGATGCACGTCACATTGGCAAGCCTCCAGTCATCAGGGACCTCCCCTGTTAACCAGGACTGCTGATAGATGATGGAAAGTGGCTTGGCGAGCTCCTCTGCCAGCTCCCTCAGTACTCTCAGGTGGATCCCATCTGGCCCCATAGACTTCTGAGCATCCAGGTGGCATAGGAGGTTGTTAACTGCTTCCTCCTGGACTACGAGGGCTCCATTCTGGTCCCAGTCCCTGTCTTCCAGCTCAGGGGCCTGAGTACCCTGGGGATAACTGGTCTGGCTATTAAACACAGAAGCAAAGAAGGCATTAAGTACCTCAGCCTTTTCCTTGTCCTCGGTGACAATGTCCCTTCCCCCACATCCAGCAAAGGATGGTAGGCTTGCTTACCAGCTGCGTCAGGAAGTTATCCTCCACACACTCTAGGAACTTCCGAGACTGATGCCTCTCTGCTGTGTTGTATTTCCAGCAGATGTCCGGCAAGTTGAAGTCCCCCACAAGAACAAGGGCTAGAGATTGCGAGACTTCTGCCAGCACTTGTAGAATGCTTCATCTATCTCTACATCCTGGTTGGGTGGTCTATAGCAGACTCCCAACAGGACATGTGCCTTGCTGGCCTTCCCCCTCACCTTTACCCATAAGCACTCGACCTTATCACCACTGTGGAGCTCTATACAGTCAAAACACTCCCTAACATACAGAGCCACCCCACCACCTCTCCTTCCCTGCCTATCCCTTCTGAAAGGCTTATAGCCCTCCAGTGCAGCACTCCAGTCATGACAGTCATCCCGCCATGTTTCTGTGATGGTGACTATGTCATAGCCATCCTGCTGCACAAGGGATTCCAGCTCCTCCTGTTTGTTGCCCATGCTACATGCATTGCTGTACATGCACTTGAGACGGGCTATCGATTTTGCCCTCAATGTTGCCATGCTGCCCCTGGGCTCCTCACTAGCGGGCCCGTTTATATCCCCTTTCCCCTTCAAACCTAGTTTAAAGGCCTCTCAATGAGTCCTGCCAACTCACGGGCGAGAATCCTTTTCCCCTTTGGAGACAGCTGATACATTTCTTTGGGACTATAGGTGGTTCTAAAGCCTGTTATAAAGAAAATCTGTACCTTCATGGACACAGTGGGCATAGACTTCTGTAGACCCTTTTTTTTTCTGTTTTAGCTTAGTCACACTTATTTTCTGTGTTTAAGAAGCCAGCTTTTTTTCGGGGTGGGTGGGTGGGGTGGGGTGGGGTGTGGCGGGTATAAAACTCTTTGGTTTTTGTTTTTTTGTTGGGGTTTGTGGGGGTTTTTTTT
The DNA here is from genome assembly GCF_030463565.1 of Pelecanus crispus. NCBI lineage: Eukaryota > Metazoa > Chordata > Aves > Pelecaniformes > Pelecanidae > Pelecanus > Pelecanus crispus. The sequence continues at coordinate 120,208,731 of NC_134643.1, forward strand.
GTGGACCTCACTATAACAGTTGGCCAGACTCACAAATCTGTCCAATTAGGGACCCTAAAGTACTTCACTGGAATTTTTGCCATTTCTGGCAGGCTCATGATAGGTGTCAGCTGGTCAGCTTTGACAAAATTTCAGAACTAATTTAATTTCCTTTCTAAATGTAGGAACCTTTCCTATTAGGACCACAAGAACACCACTTGTAATTGTTCCTAGATTCTCAAATTATAATAATGAGCCTCAGTTATCTCATAAAAATATATTCCAGAGTGCTCTGTGGCTTTTAAAAGCTCAGCAAGTCAAGCGCTATGACCTTGCAGATAAGGCCCTGCCCTGCCCCCTACACTCTTTATTCTAGTGAGAAAAGAGGCAAAACAACTGAAGATTCACTTCAACAAGAAAATCACAGGCCAACAGGAAAACAAACAGAATCAAAAACTGCTGTCAAATCTAATAGAAGGAGCAGATCACTAGTAAAATCAGGTAGATACTTATTATGGTAAATCTTACCTACACCATATGTAAATAATTAGATAAATTGTGTGATCTTGTGTTCTCATGAAGGTTGATCTGATCCTTGGCACTGACTTTTATGCCAAAGCTTCATGTGATTTTTAGTATCCCCCCCTAACAAATTACAGTTTAAGGACATTTTTTGTGAACACCATTAGTGCCTAATAGATATGTTTCTGATCTACCAAACAGATGTTTTTATTTCTCTCAGACTGTCTGAAGTCACCTGTGTATGTTCCTTAGGCTTACTTAACTCTGAGCAAAAAGATATTTCAATTTTTTTTTTTTTTTGGTAGTTTATTTTCATGAAACTAGTTGCACCAAGTAATGGGAGGCAAGCAATCCTTATGTTTAAACATAACTTGATAGATCGAGTTTGTGTGCAAAGAATGTAGTTTGACTTCCCTCATGGCTCATAGCCTTTCATCCTCTAGGGCTCATATTTGTGTTTTTCGGTGGGTACAGATTTCATGCACATAAATGGTGCAGAGAAAATATTGGAAAACCACATAAGGCATGTGATCAGGTGGAGCATGACTGAAGTACTGAAATATTATCTTCTACCTCTAATGGGGGGTTATGTTTCTACCACAGTTATGGAGCAGCTATTTTAAGATCTGTTTGTTATGCAAGATGTAACATCACAGAACAAGATCTGTCTTAATCAGATGCAAACTAAGTGTCTCAAATTTGAAAGTTATATTAAAACAAAACACTAATAAAATTATATTGGTTTTACTCTTGTCACCACACCATATGTGATAAAGCCATGTTGCTTAGAAAGCTCCATCAGATGAAGATTATGAGGCACCTGGAAGGTTCCTTTACATATAAAGACATAATCCCAAATTCAACAGGCATGTATTGCTTAAATTGAAGGATTCATAGAGTTTCAGCTGTAGCTCCTCATGGCTTTTAGGGGAAATAGTGAAGTATTCTCCGAATCATGTACAGGAAAAAAAGGTCATGCTACTTTTACTATTTTGTTTCCCATTTCTGTGTTAGTTTGGTAAACAAGAACAAAATATGAAGGAAAAGAAGCCACAGCAATCCTCATACAATGCTCTGCTAGCTTTAGGTAAACTAACCGTCTGTCTAAAAGGCTATATAATGCATTTATATACAAGTACAAAATGAAATTTAAACAATAATCCCACTGACAAGAAGGAAATGTCAGAAGACATATTTAAAGAATCATGAATAAAACAGAGGACCTGTCCATCATGCCTGAAAATCCACCCAAGAAACTATTTCAAAATCTGAATAAGTCTTAAACTCTAGCCTTTTTGCTTTATGTTCCTTAAATATCCCAGCTAATCTCAAAGGCAAGGACTGTAAACTAGAAAAAAAAGTACCTAAGATAAACATAGCCACCACTTAGGAGGAAAACTATATTGAGAAAGGACATGGTATATGCAACATGAAATTTGAATAATCAGAAAATCTATTCTTATAAAATATCTGCAGTTTTCTTCAAAGTAAAACAAAAAAAAACATTGATCAGTTCTTTGCTATCACTATGCTAGGTAGTTCAGTGTTTTATAGAATACTAGCTAAAGTTGAGATTATATCTTCAAGTTATTTTTTACAGAAGGTGCTAAAGTTGTACTTCAGAGTGCAGTGGTCTAGTTCAGGCAGTGCTGATAGGAGAAGCAGTGAAATTAGCTTAGCCTGCAAAGATACTAAACCCCCTGCACTCATACCTCAACATCAAATCTATCATTAATTGACTATATTCCGTTCTTGGAAATGTTAGTCTTCCTTATTCATTTTTACTGGCCTCAATAGCAAAACAAATTATTTATTGATGACTGATGTTGGCAGGAATGATATTTCAGTGGAAAGTATTCACATGCAAAATCCTGTGCTCCAAAATGAGTTACCTCCTAGCAACACAGAGATGAGCTAAAATTTCTTAGAACATCAGTATTTTTTCCCTTTGCTTACTTTTGACTCTATTTGCTGAAAACTAAGTTAAACACCACCCCTCCATTTCATCATAAGTTACATTTAACAAGGAAAAAAGCCTCTGTGTAATTAAGGATCACATCTGTAAAAACCTTTCCCAGTCTGCATTAGAGATAGATGCATTCCTATTGACTAAAATAGAAGTTGACTTCACTTCTTTTGAATGAAAGGGAAAAAAAAAACAACCCACTTTGTGTTTTATATTTCTACTGAAAACTGGAAGTGAAGAAATAGTCCAAGGGTAGGATTGTCACTGCTTCCTTAGCCTTCAAAACTAGCAAACACATGTACATACCTCATACTTAACATTTGGGGAAATATTTTAACTTTTTGAAAAACAATTCATTAAGGTTTGGCAATTGTTAACATTACTTGAATTTTTTTTTTTTTTTTTCTTTGCTCAGTTGAATAGGCAGATGCTCAGGAGAAAGACTGCATTTGATTTAACTTTTGTTTAACATTTACTGCTTCTGTGTTGCTCAAAACCTCATGAATTGTCTGGGGAAATATTCTCTGGTTGATCAGCCCGTTGAATATACCTATTTCTCTAAAATAATGTCACTGGAAGAGAGTTTTTAGTACTTTATGCAAATGAAGGAATGTGCAACTTGACCCCTAAATCTTACCCTGGAAACCCTGTGAGGTGAGTCACAGGTAAGTCAATGGGATTACAGAGTGTGGGTCCCCATAGGTTTTACAGGAGTCAAGAATGATGATTAATGTATGTGCCCCATGTTTCTTTACTGACTAAGCTGTTTGTTTGTTTGTTTGTTTGTTCTGGCTACAGTTGGAATAAGATTTTTAAATGCTGGTATCTGAAGTGTTTTATTTTGTCTTTAAGAGGATCCAGTCTCTCTGTAGAAGAAGCACAAATAAAATATGGTATTTCTTTCATATCACATTTCAGTCAGATTTGCGTTTTTTACCCTTCTGAACTGATTTTTGAAAACAGAAGGTTAAAAATGTTTTATGCTTTGACTGTGCCAACTGAAACGAAAACAAATTTGAGCATTAGCAAGTTACGAGAGACTATCCAGAGAGATTTCACAAGGCTCCTGTCTACGGAAAAATATTTTCTTTTCTATGTATTACCTGTGTGATCACCAGTCAGCGGCAGACATTCAAAACAGATGTCCACAATTAGCAATCCCATAGTTCCTGGTTGGTGACTCTTGATGCATTTATGCTGATATGCAGCTATTGCCTCAAGAGTGGATTTCAGGTCAAATTTACCACTTGTATATGCTGTTTGCTGAATAGTGCCAGGGCTTGCTTGAGTAATCTAGCTAGTATTCCTGGGGAAAACCTATGCTTTTTCCAGAACTTGAATATCTTCCTTGCTACCTAGTCCAACAGCTTTCTGTTAGCCTGTTTTCCATTGCAGCTCCTGTACTGGATCCATATCTAGCAGACAAAACAGCCTGGTGTATTTCCTAGGAAGACCTTGACTTCATCTGTCAAGATAACGTGTGCTTTGTAGCCAGCCTGACTTTGTTTGCCTGCTCAATGAAAGGAAAGAGTAAGATCTTGAGAATGCCAAGAACTTCAAGTCGCTCAGGTGATGTTTTTGTTTAGGAAATCTGATTCAACTACCACTTCAAAAGTATCTGAGCTAACAAGTTCAAAGCTAGTTTAAAGAACCTGTGAACCAATATTCTTATGGTACACCAGTAAAATGTCAGTGTGGTTGCTCAGAACCTTGAAGTAAGAATTTGATATCATGGCCCTGATTGCATCTCATGACTATTGATATAACTTATGTTTGGGGGGTGAGGAGTTGGGGTTTTTTATATGTTGTTGGATAAGAATATGAGACTACAAGTATCTCAGTAGAACAGAGAAATTATTGCAATTTGCAGAAATATACCCTTGCTAAGTGACCCTCCCTTCTTCACACTTCTGCTTCCATATGTTCAGTCATTACATAAAAATATATATAATAGGTATTTTATAGCTAAGATATATTAAGGCAAATTTTATTTTGAATTCTTACTCATAAAATACTGTGCCTTGACAAAGTATCACCAGTGAATATACATTTAAAAACAGTTCCTAACAAGTTAGAAACATACCTTTAGAAACATTACTTCATCTCTTTTATCACCCTTTATCTTATCCCTACACTATACTGAATTCAGTTTCCCCTGCCCTCTTTTACTCTCCTCTGGTGGTGAATGGCCTCTGGAAAATACTGGGTGTGGATAGACTTCCTTGCTCACTAGGGAAGAGAGGAGTTTTCCCATCCCAAGAAGTGTTGGTTGTTATTGTTCCTCACACCGGTCTGAATCACATAAAGTAACTCTCTGCTTTTCAATATCAGACTTTTCAACACAGGACAAGTGAAAAAAAGTACTTAAAATCATAACCTCTACTAAAAGGCGTAGACAGTACCATTTACCAGGCACATGGATAAACTCCACCCTTGCCATCTGACCATAAATCTTTGATTTCTGTGGGAAATAGTTAGGCATATTATATGCAGTAGATATAAAGAGCGTAACTTTTGCCCCTCAGTGAAGTCAGTTTATTGTGAGGTTATTGCTTCTTCATGCTTTTGATTAAGTTCTGCATGTTCATCTCTGTTATACAGAGGGACTCACCAGTTGTACATGCAGATTGCATGCAAACTGAACAATACAGAGCTTTTTGCATGATAAAATAGTCAAGCGTTAACTATCCACCATAAAACATAGGAGGTTGTACTGTGTATTTTCAGGTGGACAAAGGGGACTCCACCTATTTCCATTTGGGATTTATCACTAGCCTCTCTCATATTCATTCCAAAGATGGAAAATAAATTAGATCATATGAAACTCATAGGAGTAGCTGTTAAAATGGTTTGCTGGTTTGTCTTCAGATCATAGAGTTGTCACAAATGTACTGGAGGGAATGCCAATACAATATTCAGATGTCTAAAGCTAATATTTTTTAAATATAATCATCATATATTGATAGTGAAATTACTTGTGATTTGAACTGTATAATAGACACATTCTTTGCAAAAGTTACTTATGGTATTCTTCCTATGTTAAGAAACAAGCCCCATCCTTTCCTTCCTTTGAACAGGATTTTTCTCGAAAAATAATTTCCTGTAGATTTGACACTTGCAATAGATTAAATACATAGTGGAAGGTGTACAGTAAGGGAAAGAAAACAATATTGAGGCAACTATTCTTTCTTCTCTCTTTTTCTAGAATACCTGTAGGGTAGGGAGGGAATGGAAACACTGTAAGAATGTTTTTGCCAGAATTTCTATCAAAGGATCTGTTTCATACCTGTTTAGGAAGTGAAAGGATGAAGTGAATACGTTTTCTCTGAATTTCACCTCTGAGCATGCCCTGAAACTCAAGAGTTTCTTAAAAAAGTCTGTTACACATGGATAAGTATTTGTCCTCAATTCTAGGGCAAATCTCTTTCTACAATGTTTGAGCTATATCACAGTCTCAATGAGAGTGAGAACATTACCCAAATTCAGGATTTATAATGTTAAAAATATAGTAAATTCTACATTTTTAAACCCCCAAGTAATATACTGATAGAGATTTAAGTAAGTTCTAGACAGGCACTTTGTAGCATGTATTTAGTTCCTTACACCTAATTCTTTGCTTGTCTTTGCTTGTTCTGTACAGTCCATCAATATTTCTTGTAAAATCTACCTAATTCTAGCCACAGCCAAATCTTCTACAAGAAATTCAATACACTCAGTTTCTTTAACATGTGTTCCCCCCAACCCCCAGCTATTATTATTCAAACTTAAGAGTAAATACTTTCTTGTATGAAAGTACTTACATTTTAAAGTGGAAAGTGTGATAAATCCTCAAAGATGTGACAATAAGTTGTTATCAGGAATTGAGTAGATGGCATCAAATGTATCCGTAACTGGGATGAAAAGTAGCATGCTAAACACTTACACATCAAATAATTTATTCATTTCATTGAAAGTATTTTGGATACTTACCAGAAAATGTTGTTACGTATATACTGTGAGAGAACATATTCTAAGTAACAAAGAGGAAAAAACTAATTCCACAATAAAAACAGTTGCAGAGGCCCAGAGTAAATACAAACCAAGTGTGATCTTATTCAGGCATCACAGTTTTGCTATTCTCAGAAAAGCAGTTCTTGTTTATGAAAAATGCTACTAATTTATGCTAGGCTAATTCTAATATGTGGAAATACGTTTTCAAGTTGTGTTTTATAAAGCTCTCCCACACAGTCAAAAGACAGCCTACCATCCCCTTAAGTCCTGATTTAATAATTACAAATTATCTGCCTCTTCTGATTCATTTCACATTCTCCCCATTTTCCCATACTTAACATTAAATGAAGTTGGTTTACAGAAAATGAATGCTTTGATCACTCACTCATCTAATTTGATCAACAGCATTTTGGATAGCTAACACGTGAAAAATACCACTGTAAGTGAAACCCACCCTTTGAGCACATTGCTACTTGCTCACTTTTATTTTCCCAGGCTTCTGTAGACCTTTTTGTTATGACGAAAGCAGTACTGAAGAACTGTGACTTCCACTTATTATTTCAGAAGGTGTATCAGGACAAAGCCGGACATGGAAAATTCTGCTTTTTGGGGGGGGAGGAGAAGGAAGGGGTGTTATTTTTTTCTAAGGTGAGAAGCAGGTCTCAAACAATAAACTTTACACAGGAAAAATTATTCATCTCTGATACTATTCCAGGGAAAGGGAGTGTTAAGCCTGAACATGCTAGAGGAAGTTTTACATATCTCATTGACCTCCAACACTCTTATGAGAAAGTGTAATTCAAAAACTTTGCTTGATGGCTCATTTACTCTTTTCTGAAGGAACTTTGAAAACAACCCACCAGCATTGTTTATTAGGAAGCATTTTATTCCAAATGAAAAGGCAAAGCAGGTTTTACACACTGAAATTTGCTTTGCCAAAAAGATGAAATCCTGACTTGTCATCTTGCCTCAGACAAGATAAATTTCACTCCCTGCCCCCCCAGTGAAGGACACATTGGCAATTGTCCTATTCAAGTACATGTGAATATATATGTAGTTATTTGACAATGTTCCCATAACAAAGGTACAAGGTTCTAAGTCCAGACTCACGTCAGCATTTAGTCTTCTAATGTCCATACAGATCCATGGGAACTAGGTACTAATATAACTGTCAGTCTGAGCCTAAATAACTCACCAAAGAGTTAGAAAGGAAGTCCGTGGCAGAAGAGGGAATCAGTTCCAAGTCTCCAAAACCCTATATCTCATGTACATTTCTTTCAGCAGCAGTTTCAATTTAAGCAGCTGTTTGGCCCAATTGTTTCTTTCCTATCTCCCTCCCCTGCAAATATCACTTTTTCTCTTATGCCAGTCCAAATATTAGTGTGGTGCTTGGTAAAACAGATCAGGGAACAGACACCCAATGACATGAACCATATATGTTCCAGGACCAGATAAAAAATGCTGCTAAACCAAAGCCACTCTAAGAAAGACTACAATAGATAAACATTGTTTTAAAAGAGACAGACACAATAGACAATTCTAATGAGAAAGCAATGAGTCTATACAAATATCCTTCACCTGGTTTAGAACCATTGCTGGTAACAAAAAGCTAAAAAAAACCCTCAAAAAATAACCAGTTCAATGAGTAGATTTGCAAACAGTGGAGTTACAAAATCATGATCTACTTTTACTATGGTAGGGCTGCCAAAACTAACTTGAGGAGTTCAAATGACTTATCTCAATTTAGATTGTCCCCTTTAAAAGTTGGTATAATTATGTTTATCTTATTTCTAACTGAAGAAATAATAAGTTCTATAAATTATGGATAACACTACATTTGGGCACGTTACAATCTCTCTTTCCATTTCCACTCCCTTTTTCCAGTCTCAATTGCTTGGTCTACTCCCTACTTTGTTTTCACCAGTTCCTATCTTTAAATCTGTTTCCTGCCTGCCTTCAGCATTCTCTCTGTCCTCACCAAGAGATAATTACCTTATTGGAAAGTGAGCTGATAGTATTGAAGTGAATACTTTCAAAGATTAACAAAGGTTACTATGGCCTGAAACAAGAAAATAGATTTGGTCACTCCCAATAATATTTGTGACATGCTCACACTGTTGAGATACAGTTTTTTGTCAGTATTAGGAAACTTTTATCCACTAGGTTGTACACCTGAGACTATGTCTTAACAATATTCCCAACCCACCTGCACCCTCTGCAATAGTTTAGGGAGGTCTAGACTAAGCAGGACTTTACAACATTAGTAACCACAAGTTTTGAAAGAATTTTAACTTTTGCATCAGAATGATGTGGTAGCATTTAACACAGATCCAGAGGAAGACACACAAAAGCAATGAACAAAAATGTGTCAGTCTGTCAATCAATCTATCCCAGTCAAACAACAGTTGCAATGCTATCACAACACTAATCATATAACAATTAATCAAATCCACTGTAGATGAATTCTGAAACTGATTTTAAATTGAACAATGTAGTGAAGATAACTACATTTTGGACTATAGGAGGTGTAGGCTTACTCCCATACTCAACTAAATACTTTCTTTAAAATATTAATTTTATAATTGCTTCCTATTGCATAGTCAGGTAAACACACACATGTAAGAAAGGAATTGTAGAGAACACCAAGTATCTTTTCTAAACACAGTTGTGCAGATTTGTAGAAGAGGTTTGGCTGGCAAAAGTGTTAAATGCTTGCACATCTATTTGTGTGGCTTTTGGTTATTTGTCACAAGTAATGAATCTAACTATTCAAAGTTAGCACCAAACCCTCCCCCCCCCCCCCCGCCCCCCCCCCCGCAAACCAAGATTTTCTCTTTCCCTTCCTGGCCACAACATACAAGATTCTTAAATTCAGCTCATTTGTCTGTATAACTTCCCCACAGAAAATAAAGCCATTGCTTTGCTATGATATTAGATAATTGGGAAAAGATTTTTTGGTGTTTTGGTTCTTTAGATTTTTTTTCCTCTCTTTGGTTTCTACTCCATATCTGATCTTTACTGACAAGTAAGTTGCTAGCTTTAGCTTCCTGTATAACACACTGTAAGATTTTCTTAACTAACCATTTCTTGACTCAACTTTCTGAACAGTAGATTTGTTAATGTGAAGGACTTGATAACTCAAAAAGTACCAAAAAAGTAAATTGATTTTGATATGATGCATTATTATAAACTGAAAAGGCCACAACTAAACAAAATTGTACCTCTGACAAACTGGCTATCAAATGCTGATTAGCTGTCAGTTTCATTCTTCTAAGCTAAACCAGGATATATGGTAGCAGCCTTTAGGCCTGAATTATTTCATTTGTATAATAGCAGGGCTATAAAGTCTACCAGAAGAAAAAGGAGAATTGGTATTACAGTTTGATTTTTAATTGTTGAAAATTACTTGCATTACTGTGAATATTATGACGATAATTTTCCTCTGCGTCAGATAGGTTTTTCAAGGAATTAGAACTATAAAACAGCTATCCCTAACATCATTAATAAATCATTACTATTTAACTCAGATTTCTTCCATGGAAGAATTATTTTCTCTCTGCTGCACATATTCTCACATCTTTCAGTGTGTCATCTCAGAAACTAATGCATTTTCTTTCCTTCTTTTCTTTTCGCAGGATGACTATTTCATGCCTATTGAACAAGTTTGGTGAAAACAACCACAAGACCCCTGTACCCTCTTAGTACAAAGGGTAGGAATCACCAGGAAACCATTCATAGATATAACCTTATTAGCAAGAACCTGCACCATGGTATAGAATAAGGATCCTGAACATTTTTAACCTGTATCTGACAGCAAACACCCAGAAGAGATAACAGTCAACTGGAGGTAAGAGGATGACATAGTTCTAAAAATGCCCCAATTCTTTGCCAACTCAAGCTAAAGCACAGTGTGTGAGCATATGTGAGGTATCTAGGGAATAGTCTGCTGGATAGATCTGGCTTCCTGATACCACCCCAGACTATTTCAAACAGGCAAGAACATGAAATAATCCGGCCCACTATACATGCAGTGACTGCATCCACAGCTAAATAACAGAGGGTATAAAAATGTACCTCAGATTTTCTGCCAGCTCATAACTGACATATTATTCCATCTTCTCTTTTCCTGAGGGCATTGGCACTTCATTTGTCAAAGGCAGCCCCTTTTATAACCAGTACTTTGAATGTCCAAACTTTTCCACACACATATATCCTAGAAAAGTAAGAAGGGGCTGCCTGTTTTATCTTCCCCCGTAGGTAAACTCTCCTAAATGAATAAACTAAAGTTTGAGATAACACACAAGAGTTTGGTATAGTCAGGTATCAGACTATGTTAGATATTAAAATGCTTGGGAAAAGAAGAGGTGTATTCTGTGTTAGATGTGGTAAAAGAAACAGAAAATAATTTCCAGCCTCAAGAAACTCAGTCTCATTGCTTAGCACACAATAAAAGGATGTGACAAATGGAACAGAACAGAGAGTTTAAGACAGTAAGGAAACATTCAAGTGAAAAAATTAGAAGAAAGAGGAACATCACAGGTCACCACTTGCAGAAAGGATACCTCCTTGTTGTTAAACATAATATAGGTGATGGCAGTGAGGGGGATTGCATTGCTTTTTCTCAAGGGCAGATTTAAAAATGAGTGTGAGTTATGAGCAGTGAGATACCAGGAGACAGACCAGAAAGCTGACAGGTCCTTCAGGTAAAACGGTTGAAGGATTTTGACCAATGCCTAATGGCAATGTTCCACCTAACTACATCAGAAGGATGGGACCCTGAAAAAAGATCATATTGTCAGAGTTGAAAACTAGTAGTGTGATTGCATGCATTTTACATGTGTTTAAGAATGAAAATAGAGAAAATATTAAAGCTATAAAGGAGAAAAATTACAATAGTCACAGTGTGAACATTAAGTTGACAGTACTCAGTACTTCACCAATACTCATCATAACAGAAACACTCATTAAATGGTGGTTATTCAATTTTCATTGTAAAGGTAAATATTGGGGTGGGGTATTGGCATGGCAGCCAGTCCCAGCTAAGACCTGCTAGAATAGGTACTCAGAAATTTGATACATCTTACCTTTCCAGTGCAAGGATATCTGTGTCGCAACTCAGAAAAAAGGGAAAGGGAGGAGAAAACAGCCATAAGAAAATAATTTCTCCCACCCTAAAAACAGAGGCAGATCATTTTGGCTTTGCATTCTGAAGGAAGAAAGGCTACATCTTAGATCTTCCTGAGAAAATGGAGAGTTGCTCTTTTCCATCAGCTGAAGGTTCTCCAGTGTATTGCATGGTTAGCTATGAAACAAAGAGAGAAGGTCCTATTTAATGGAGAAAGCAACTATGTTAGGTTACTGAGACATAGGCATGCCACAGTAGTAACAACAGTGAATCCAAATAAAAAGCTTGATGATGAAGCAGTAAACCAAAGAAGACCAGAAAGGACTAGTGAATGCTTAGCTAAATGAATTTGTTTGGAAGTATTTTGTGACAGCGGTGACTTGAAGGTTCAGACCTTTACACGAGCCTACAGTATGTGATAGAAGATCTGTGGGGTAAGAACCAGCTGTGTTAAGATTTGTACATTCACATGTATTTGTCTGTTGAATAAGATGACATACATCTTTCCTCTTTGGCTGTTCAGTAACTTCTTACTGCTCCTGAACAATTGTTGCCCCTCCCAGTTGACGCTGTGTGCATCACAAAGATGTGCAATGCTTTACTGTTACTTAGGGATTAAACTATGTAAGTTCAGACATGATTCTGCTTCCTCCACAGCTGCAAGTAAGATTTTTCCGTTAGCTTTTTTGCTGTACTAGTGATGGTTTTAATGTTCTTACCAAATTGTAAACACCCAGCTTACAAAACAGAAGGATGACTAAAATGGTGACAACAGCTCTTTGCAATGAGAAGTAAAGAAAAGACCACATCTGGAAGAACATGATGAAAACATTCCTCGTAAAGAACTCTAAAACAAAGAACACAAAAGTTAACTCAGCCAGGATGAGAGAGATTTTAGCTATCAGTTGTGATTGTCTTTTTTGGTTTGGTTTTTTTTTTAAATGCCTTACTTTTAAGGCGATTTTAAAGTGATTTTGTTTACATCTCTTAATATATGGATCAATAGTTCAGTACATCCTTTCATGTTTAAAAAGAAACTTTGCACTTATTTTTTATTATTTTAATAAATGCAAACTTAGAACAAGGTCAAATACTGCCTTCAGAGTCTTATGTCCTGAAAATCTTAATAATCTCAAAAATCTCAAATTTTCAGAAAAAATTGTGTTCATGTAGAATTTAAAAGCTAGTTGGAGGACTAGTTTTGTTTTACAGCACACCAATACCAGCACTTACAAAGAACAATATACATGTTTACTAAGCAATAACTGCCTTCACATCTGTCTTACCACAAGTCAGTGCTCCTCCTACACTGACAGCTCTGAAACCATGCCATGTCAATGAGTTACAGTTCCTCTCAGATAAGTATTAGGGGTAACCTTTGCTAGCTTGTGACTTTTGCAAAAGTAGTGGGTATGTTTTGTAGGTCCATACCTGAAGTATGAGACATGGCAGCTTTTCAAGAAACTAGTGGTCAGGGCATAAAATTCCTTTTCTGAGTGAAAATCTGAGAAGGGGGAAAAATTGTTGCACATTGGAAAAAGACTTCAACATTTCTTCAGACAAGAATCCTCAAATGTTGTTTACAGAAATTGACACAATATTTTTGCTTGGCTTTTCAAAACAAACTCAAGATGACGTTCCAAAAGCTCTCTGAACCCTGACAGCCCCAGGAGCCAAGCAGCTTAGACTCATCCCATGGCTGGAAATCTGGCTCCAGACAGGCAAACTGCCGGTGAGGTAGGCAAGTTTCCATGGAAACCTGCCTAGTTTCTGTCAAGAGTAACTAAGAAAAACCAACTTGTTCCCACAGAATGTTTTGATGATATTGAATCAGCATATTTTCAAACAGTTCTATTAATATACTACCTAGACTTGTATCTGGGGGCTAGTTTTGAAAGACTGACTTAATACAGAGTAACACATTGTGATCTCAAAGAAAGTGAATGAGTCTGCTACTGACTTTCTTATCAGCAGTTAATCTCCCAAGGCATCATTCTTTCCATCTGGGCAAAACCCTGACACTCTTCTACATGTACATACATAATATATATGCAAGTGTGTATGTATGCACACTTGTGTAAAGTGACACAAACCCACAAATCCCACCTTAAAGAGTAAACTCTCAGTTCCTTACTTTCAGCATTATGTTTACTCATGTTTTACTATTAATTCAGTGACTGTAAAGAGCTTTCTGAGCTTGGATGAAATAGACCTTTACAGTTCTATTATTAACAAGTTATTTGAAGAGCTTTCTTTTTTCCTGGAGGGCCAGTCAAAGATTCTAACACACTGTTCCATGGTAGACCTCCTAAAAAGCATAACAAAACAGACACATGGATGATAAGATAAAAAATCAGACAGAGATTGCAATGATTCAGCAAAACATTAGTAAATTCAGGATTATGCACTGTGAAGCAGAGAAGGATGCACAGACTGTGATAAGAGACTAGCACACTAGCAGTTAGTGGCTAGTCTTCTTTGTGATAAAACACAGGGCAACAACAGATGATAGCCCACACTTATCACTAGAAAACACCAGAACTCCATTTTGTTTGTTGAAGGTGCAGGCTGTGTTTGTATAGCCTTTAAAAGGAAAGCATACTGTTGGGGAACATGCAATATGCCTTTCACTGTAATAGCAGTAATATAATATGTTCCTCAACTGCAAGTAAATTATACCCTTGAACATCACAGGTGGAGACCTCAGGAAGTACAGTTTCTCTCACAGTCAGGCTTTCCTAAGTTCAATTGTTTGGCTTGCAGGAAAGATTACAAAATTATTATATTGACATGATTTCTCACAACTTTGCAATCTACAGATCTTTATCTTTCAGTGTACGAGTGTGTATTTCTTTCCACAGTGCTTTTTGTTTGCCTGTTTCTCTTTGTGGGTGGGGTGATGGGAGGTAAAATTAGATTCTACCACCATGCAATTTACTCATTCTACACCTGAGAACCTCCAGGGCATATTCTATAACATATTGCTTCCAGGGTGCTAGCTTTAGTTTAGATGAAAAAGAGGAGGCACATGTATGGCTAGCAGTCTTGGTGCATTAATAGCCATGAAAGAATGCAAGCTAAATTTAAGATTAAAAATTATGTGGTTTACTTTTTTCTGCTAGTAAAATTTTGTTGAGATTCTACTTAGTCTTCATGAAATAGAAGGGATTTGTGGTTTTGTCTGAATTGAGAAGTATTAAAAAAGATTGCTTGTGGCAGTCCTTTAAGAGTAACTTTTCTGGTAAGACAGCATTATACAATTAAATCAGAATTCTTACATGACGCTTCTCACAGCTATTTAGGAATTTGCAGAAGTAACAACCTCTTTAGAACCTTAATAGCTTTCAGAAATATGGATAGCTATACTAGAATTCTTATGGCAAACACCAGAACTGAAATTTCTTTCAAATATAAAGCTAATTTGTCTAGTGGTGTTGCATACCTAATTACTGTAGACCTAATTATTAGTTAATGTAAAAAAATCATTAAAGACAAAAGCACTAACAGGCATAGATCATTTACATACAGTAAAGACACATATAACAGTGCAACATAATGTAAATAAACAAGCTGGACACTGTTGTGTTGCCAATGAATTATTGCATCATTACAAAGTATCACGCAAACTGGAACAGAAGATAAAATTTTGCCAGAGTGTGTACTTTAAAACTTGGCACTAGCTTCATTTCATTTCATTACTATTCTTAATCACATAAAAAGCACCCAGAACAGCACGATATAATCTTTATCATATCTGACGTCAGTAACTTAAGTCAGATAAAGAGATATTTCTTGGTATCTCATCCCCTTAAGGCCTTCTCAGTTCAGAGCAAAGGATTCTTTGGAATATCAAACCTAACAAAGACTTAGTTAAGATTTGGTTAGGTGCTGGAAATGAGGTTGTCATTTTTTTAGCCAGGGAATTAAATTTTTTTCCTATATAAAAATGAGGCTTGAAGTTCAAAGAGGAAGTAACAAGATTACTTTGGCACACAGGATTACAAGGCTGTTTCTTCTCTTTCAGATTTAAGCACTACAACTTTTACTTGAGCATGTGAGTTACGGTACTCCCTAGTGACTTAACTGTACTAGCAATGTTTACCATGCTAGCTACCCTCTCTGTGTAAATAGTCTGTATATAGACAAATCACTCCACAGCAATACATTACATCTTCAGGCTGATTCTAAGGTCAGTGATTCCTATGTGGCTTGTTCTTCTGTAGTCCATCTCCCAATATGGAAAAATAAGCTTTCTTCCTCTTTTTAAATCTTCCCATACAATTTTCTACTTGATGATATTTCTAGCTGTCTCCCTAGTGAGCTCTAACACTGTTACTATTATGAAGGACTTAACCTCAGAAGAATGTCCCTCTTCTGCTAGCCCTTCATGCTACTAAAAGTGCAGCAAGCTCACTCTCTTAATTAATATTAAAAAATCAAATCAAAACAAAACAAAACCACTTGAACACCTATCACCTGGAAAGGCAACTAAATAGGTACAGGCTTGCCTGATTCCTAGCCCTTTAATAAGCCAGACTTAGGTTCATAGGATAATTTATGTTCAAAGGGACCTCTGGAAGTCTTCTAGTCCAAACTCCTGCTCAGTGCAAGCTCATCATGTATATGACAGTTTTAAACTAATTTCAAGAATGTTTATATCTACAGTTTCTGTACATAACAAGGCTAGACTGTACACTTGGTCTAAAATCCAAACAAAGGGAAGTGAAGGTATTGAGTTCTTTAACTGTATAGTTGTTTACACTGGCTATTGTTTACATATGTACTTCATACAATCTGTGCAAAATAGTATTTTCATGTCATCATTATTGAGATTTTGTGCCTGAAATGAATTTTCTTTTCTTATAACCACTCTGCAAAGATATTTCAATACATGGCACCTGGTTGGAACATTAAATTATTTCAATGTCAAGAAAATATGCACCCTTCATTTTTCAGCAGGTTGCAAAATAGCTGTTTCTGACAAAAGACCAAGTGGTAGCAAATAAGAAAAAAGAAAGAGAGAAAAATAAACAAATTTCTTTAAAACATCATGAAAATTAATTGCACCCGATTGTAAGTGCTACCATACAAATTTTCTCACCCTTGCCCTTTTGGCATCCCTTGGATTAGTTAACAGTTTCTATTACTTCCAAACTAATCAGTCAATAAAGGTATGCCTTAGACATTTCTGCTAAACTATTGTTGTTTTGTTTGAATAAAAATGAAACATATTATGGGCCTAAAACCTACAACTAGTGTTGTGAGTTCAGTTTTACTCCCATTTATTTTTAAAGCAAGCTTATATGCCATTTTTTTTTTTATTTACCAATATTTTAACCTACTTATGATTAAGCTTCACTTGCCTTCCTCCAGATTTGGTATTGACTTAAAGATTGCAGAATATTTCAAGTTGAATCTATCAAGTTGATCTCTATCTTTAGTAAAATGCTTTGACTGTTGACATATGTGATACACAATCGTTTTACTTCCTGCTCATCTTCCAAGGTCCCTGAGACCACATTCCGTCTGGTGTGCATTACAGACTGACAGAAGGATGTGTTGACAAAGAACCACCAAGCCTTTCTAAAGACTGGGGAGAGAGGAATTAAAAACATAACTTCAGATAACAGCATGCATCAACTCTTACTGTTTAGCCACACTCTTGCCATGATTTACAAGTACTATAAGGTATTTGATACATAGAAGTATGTACAAGAAAGTGAAAGGGCCTAAATCAGTTGCACAACACAGAAGGAGAGTACAACCTAGCATTAGTATAGTTTCAATGTATAGTTTTAAAATGTAGGACTCAAAGTAGAGTCGCTTTACATGCATTCCATCTTTCCTTCTCTTCTTAAATTGAAAATGTCCCCTTTATCTCCCTAGCATAAAGCACAAAGATTCATACACACAGAATTTTGTCATATAATATGTGCGTGATTACATTTTAATATCTCTCAGATTACTTCTGGACTTCTTGTCTTCCAGTCCTTTTTTCACCTCATTCTCCCCAAAACATTGGATTAACTCAGTAACTTAGAATGGAAATTACATATTAAATTACTGAAAAAATACACTATTAATTCCTTCCACACATCCACTTGATAACTTTATGGAACACAGATGATCTTTTGCTCTCTCTGCTGGACATGTCTGAACAATTGTAATCAAGCAGTTGATATCAGAAGAGTATATGGAGAAAATATATAATCTTGCCCTCTACAATCTTGCCATCTATAAATCTAAATTATGGCAAAGCTCAAAAAATATCTCTTTGGAAAACAGTTTTATTATCCAACTCAGCAAGATGCAAAAGTTAAAGGAGAGATGTACTGTTTCAGTTGTGTATATTTCCACACTTTTCCATCACGTGAAGAAAGATGGTGTAATGGAAATGCCAGACAGGTCAGCATTTCAAGAAAAAAGATACAAACATGTAACTGTTACCTACTATGGAAAATGACATATTTGCTTATCAAGCTGTGTATATTTGCTCTGTATGTTTAGACAAGTATTTATAAAAAAAGGAGGAATAAAAGGCATTTTTTAGTGTTCAAAGGCATACTTCTGTAGTATATACTATGGTGTTTTTTAACCCCAAACCAAACTCTTTCAAACCCAGAAACTGAACTGGATTAATTAGTAGTCAAAGTGGGAAATATTTTTCAACTCATAATTGAAAATCTGTGCCTCACAGTTACAAGCTCCTGGTTATACCCCTGGGCAGACCAGCTATTGTAGGATGCATTAGTCCCAGAATTAATTTTCTAAAATCTAACTGAAAATTATCATTTTCTTAGATGTGGTAATTACCAGTAGCTACAGTGCTGGTAAGGGTAGTGGTCTCCCTAATACAACTAATAAAACTAATACAGAAAGGATAATTTTTATTACAGTTTAATGTACTTTGCACAGTAGTTTAAGAATTAATAGTTATTCCACAAGCAAGAAAACTGAGGGAAGAATGCTTATTTGTTAGGTAAAGGTCATAGAAATGTGGTAGAACCTGTTCAGACCAGGTGAGACTATGGTTTTTGTCTTATCCATTGAATTATGCTTAAGCTGAAAAATATATTAAGTTATATATGTATATGTAACTATAACAGCAAGCTATTTGTTTTTATTGACACCTCTAAAGGAACCATTCAGTTTAAAATGCACTAACAACAGACAAGCTTTCAGATTGGTTAGATATGCACTTACAGACAAGTCCCTGACAGGCTGTAACTCAGTTATGTGATAAGCTCTGAACTGTCACTAATATTACTGCTATAATAAAAATTTCTCTTGAAGCTTAAGGTTCTTGTAGATAACAGAAATAGGCTAGAACATAATATTCAGTTTAGTATTATGACTTTATCCAGAAAATTCCAGCCAATCAGAATATTTAAAAAAAGAAGAAAAAAAAATGATGACAGTAGGCAGAACAAGAAAATCCTATTTAATTCACCGATAACGTATTAAATTCATCCACACCTTACACAAAAGATACCTCACCTTGGAATCTCCTTTATCCATTTTCATTGCTCCTGATAGAAATTCTGACTCTGCTTTCATTCCTTTCTTCTCCTAAGTCCAGGCTCTCTTTCACCTTGTTCCCCATGCTTGGAATATCCTTGGTAACTTCACTAAAATGAAAGAGAATAGAACTGAACACCAAAAAGTTTCGTTTTAAGTCCGAAAGTGTTTGCCTGAGCTTAAGTATCTGAGCAGTTATTGATTTCAATGGGTCTTCAGGTACACTTAACTTTGTTCAAACTGATTCAATTCTGCACTGTTTTACATGGAACAAGAATAAAATTTTTCATAGATGATCAAAAAAGAAATGATGGAATTTCTGCCCAGTGAGGAACAGATATAAATTAATAAATGGCCGCATATTAAATCTTGACATCAATCCCATACTTTCTAAGATGAAAGTAATATGGAAAATAATTGTCTAGCAATAAGATTTCATCCAGGATCTGAAATTGGAAGTGAGATTACTGGTTGACTTCTAAGGCACTGAAACACATTAGTGTTTCTACACTAGAATCGAATAGAGACATGCTGTGAAGGAGATGAAGCTTCCTTCCCTAATCTGAGTGTGTTTTGGTATTATGTTTGGTTGGTAACCCACATGAGCCGAGGTTATCCAGGATGTGAATGTTGGCTATGCTGATATTTTCTTTAATTTTAGCGATTTCACCTATAGGAAATGCAATTAAGTAACAGTCATACTTGGATCTTATAGTTGTCTCCTTCCTTCCCTTTTTCAGTGTTGACGTTGTAGACATTGGAATAAGCCAGCAAATGCTCTGAAATACACAAATGTAAGCTCTGCTAAATAGAAATGGGACCTTTAGGTTGAGCTCACCACCACCTGCTGGCCTCCCCACTAGTGGAAATTTTTGTCAGGCTGTAGCCTACTAAAAGCCAACTAACATCACCTAATCCATGAAAATCCTTTACAAATGTTCCCTTTGTGTACAGCCTTTTCTGTAGCATCACTTCTGAAATCAAGAGAAACAAGAATTTAAAAAAAAATCTGTAATGCTCTTTATTCCTCTTGGGAGGTGGCTGTATTTGCTTCTAAATTGCCAGCTGAAAAGCACTCCAAGCACCTGTGCATTGTTTCCTCACACAGTGACAGCAGCTGCTCTATCAGATCCCCAGAGGACTAGAAGCTCCTTTGCGGGGCCTTCAACTGAAAGAAAGCCCTTACAATGGGTTAATGGAAAACGAAAAAACAAATAGAATTCTTGAATACTGTGAAATGGGAACAATTACTCTCTCTCTCTCTTCCCCATCTCTTCCCTCCTTACCCCCCCTCCTCCCCTCCTTCCTTCCCCACTGCCATTTCCCCCCAAATCTTTTAACATTTGGAAATAAATAATAAAGGCATAGCAAAAAACAGGAGGATTTTTTTAATTTATGTGCT
The DNA here is from genome assembly GCF_030463565.1 of Pelecanus crispus. NCBI lineage: Eukaryota > Metazoa > Chordata > Aves > Pelecaniformes > Pelecanidae > Pelecanus > Pelecanus crispus. Next base: position 120,229,233 of record NC_134643.1, read on the forward strand.
TATTTGGAACTTGAAAATATATCCTATTAGGAAAGGGTAGACTTCCTAGCCAATGAAGCGATTTTGACGGCGAGGAACAATTCGGCCAAAGACTTAACCATGATGAAAAAATTCATATTAAGTATCTGTTTATGTGTTTTATTTAGTTCTCTCTCTTCACATTTGGAATACATTCACACTCTTTTAATATCTTATTGTATTTTTATATTGCACTTGGAAAAATGGATAGATGCTGATCAGTTAGAATCATAGAATCATAGAATATCTCAAGTTGGAAGGGACACATAAGGATCATTGAGTCCAACTCCCTGCTCCTTGCAGAACTACCTAAAACTAAATCATATGACTAGAGTGTTGTCCAGATGGTCCTTGAACTTATATATGGTTTTTATATATATTATATATAATATATATAAAATACAGTTCTTATATTTGTAGCCTGAAACCCCACAAAACACCAAAGGAAAAGTTCTGGAGGTAGCAGATTCAGGATTAGGTTTTCCTAGCTAATGATCTTTCTTCAGGGCGGAAGCGTTGGTATGCAGGGGTTTCAAATGTCTTCACTTTTAAAAATCTAGAAAACTGAACGCTGAACTTTTCATCTCAGGAAACAAGCTGATCTGTTTCCCTTCAGGTTTTTTAAAGTTTGGAAAGAAATTTCTCCAGGCCTAACCTTTCTGATCCCAAAAGCAGACAGCTGTCACATGGATTGATGGGTATTCTCTCATAGTTTTGCTGCAACTGGAGTGCGCAAACACTCTCTCGTCCAAAACTCCAGCTAGTTGAATTCACTAAAACATTGATCTGACCTTCATAAAGCCCATTTGGATAACTTTTCCAGTATATAAACACTAACCCAGAGTACACTGAAATGTGAAGAATGGAATTTTCCTGTCTACACTAGCTTCCTATACCAGCCCTACATTCCTAAATCTCACAGATTCATCTTCCCTTCCCCCGCATCCCCTATTCCCACTGTTCAGAAACACCAGTAAATTCAGGAGTGTCTGGCAATCTGCCTGGGAACTGGAACACGATTGCAGTGTATGCTTGCACACTGATAAAAATCAGTTGATTTCTGTGCAGAGTTTGATAGTTAAAAGATGGCAAGGACCATTCCCTTCCAGCAGTCTGCATGTAGCCCCTCTGTTTTGATAAGAACGCTTTGCTAGCATAAACATGGGTTGTTTTTATCCAGTCTGCATGCAGTCTGCATGTTTTTTTGCCTCAGCCTTTTGAGTGGTACCATTAAACCTACTCTGCAGTCTGCTCTGTTGCTTGTGAAGCAGAGAATCTTGAAAGGATCTCTCCCAGTGACAGGATCTCTCCCCAAACCGAGCATGAAAGGCAGGTAATGCTTCCTAGGAACAGTTTTTAGCTAGTCATAGTTATACAGCTGGCTGGCAGCCCTCTCTCTTCTTGTGACCACATAGTTGCAATTAGTTTTCCATTTAGGCTGAGACTGATGGTGTGTCCAGTGCTAGAATAATAGATTGTCTCCTGTTGTGTCAGCCCTTCAGCCCTTGGTTGAAGATGCTTTGGCAACTGGAATATCAAATGCTGGGGCATAAAACATTAGTTATCTGAGCTGGGAAACTACAGAGTAACTAAATACAATCATTTGTTCTGAAGAGGAATTTATCTACACTTTGGATGCTTCAGTTATGTTAGACAAGTCCTACTCTAACTATCTTCAATGACATCTAATTGAACTTTTAGCTGGAGAGTTTTAAAGAGCTTTGCCAGGTTTTAGGTTTACGAATCTTACTGGAATAGCTTTGGCTTGGTTTCCTCCTCTGGATTTTTAAATTTTGCTAGGAAGAGACGGATTGGCTTTCTGATTCTAAACCAGAAGGTTACTCGCTTAGAAAGGGTGACTCATACAAACTTCACAGGGAAAGCTAGGAAAAGAAAAATCCTCAAAAAATAATAGCAGGTGGATTTCTCTCACAGCTGTTCTGAAGAGTTTGTACTTATATGGTCCAGTTAGATATTAGTATCGCTCAAGCATTGTTTCCTTAGTGACAGGTTGTAATTAAATAAAACATGAAAAATAATCTATATAAACATTTTGGTAGACTTTGGTGAAATAAGTAGGATTAATAGATGTTTGTATAATAAACCTCAATAAATCTTATAATTCCTTAGAAATTATAGAAAGCAGTTTTTAACAATCTGTGTACTGAGTCACAAAAGGAAGTGAAGAATAATTTCTGGGTGTTGAAATTAGAAGCTATCACACACCCAGTTCTTCTGATTACTGAATGAGTGCTAATGTCAAATAAAATCAGTGGTTGATTAATTTAAAAAAAAAAAACATATCCAAAAGGACTAATGATTAAGAGCTTTGCAGTGTGCTGAAATCACAAAGACCAGGCCTTCTACACCCACTTCTCACAAAAAAAAGGCTATAATCTGTTGCCATGATTCTACCATGCACGTTTAACTGAGGAAAAATGCCTAGCTGCATGTATTCTAAGGTAGCAAAATATCCAATTATTGCCATCTTGATTAGTCGCCTCATTTGTAAAATTGCCTTTTTAAGTATCACTACTAACAAACTAAATTACAGCTTTATATGTTTCTGAGTCGAGATTTTCAGAATATCTCAAAACACTAGGGCTCAAACTACAGAGGCAGGTGCACAGGCGCATGATCGATGCCTAAACATCTTTGAGGCCTACAGTCTTAAGTCTGGAGGTGCCACTTTGGTTATGCACGCGAGGCAAGCTCTTTGGGGAATACCACCTAACCTTTAAAAACAGAGCTCATTGCACATTTGCTCACCTGACACGAATGTCTTCGACAGTTATTTCAAAGCACGCTGTCAAATGGCACCCAGGGAAATATGGAGTCAGATGCAAGCTACAGTAAATTTCATAGAATCATAGAATGCTTTGGGCTGGAAGGGACCTTTAGAGGCCATCCAGCCCACCCCCCCTGCAGTGAGCAGGGACAGCTTTAACCAGATCAGGGTGCTCAGAGCCCCGTCCAACCTGACCTGGAATGTTGCCAGGGATGGGGCCTCCACCACCTCTCTGGGCAACCTGTTCCACTGCTTGACCACCCTCATTGTAAAAAATTTCTTTCTAATATCTAGTCTAAATCTATTCTTCTTTAGTTTAAATCCGTTATTATCCGTTATTTCACTGAGAGCAGACGGGAGGAACATGCAGAGCTCAGGGGAAACCACTTGCATACACCCACACCACCATGGCAGGGCTTTCTGGAAGCTTCCGGGCACCCCTGGGGGCAGCCCCTGCCCTCAGAGCAGCCCCTCCGGGCCAGGCTCAGCCAAAGGGGTTTGTGCTGGTGCCACGCCCCCCGGTTGGTGTGTTCAAACCCCTCCAGCCGCCTTTGGCTCCCTGACACAGGGCACTGCCGGGTTCCCCCCACAGCAGCCACAGCACCAGCGGGATGGCAAACGGCGGGTGAGAGAGGTGGGTCTCAGCTGCAGCGCCTGCCCGGCTCGCTTTGGGACCTCTAGCTGCACTGCCCGCGTGCAAAATGAGGCCCCAGCACTCCGGTGCACACCGTAGCGCACCTGTGCCACAGGTTGGGGCCACAGAAAGCCCTCAGGATCCTGCAACCAGGCACATAAATCACACGGCGTGGACACTAGCAGGTGCTGGGTTATTGTGAGGGCACAGGTGTTAAAGCATAGGCAGATGTTTATAATGTCAGGATTGCCTGAAAGCGTCACCAGTAAAAGCTCGTCTTTGATTAACGGCTCATCAGTGCCAAACAAGTATGCAAAATGATGAATGCTCATAAAACCCCCAATCGTGGGAAGTCATGTCTGACTATAATCGCAATCTCTATTTCACCCCCCAGCCCAAATGTGAGTGCTGGCTGGATAGAGAAAAAGATCGGGAAAACATTGCCCAGTTGTTAGAAACGCTCCTATGGTTGTGCGACATTGCCCTCTGCCCTCCAGACAGAGCTGTCTTTCAGAGGAGAAGCCAGGGCACTCAGCCAGACCCAGTACTTCGGACTATGTAAGTTCCCAGTGCATAATACATGCAGAGACGGAGACGAGCAATTTGAGGGGCTGTGAAACACTCTGGAAGATAAATGCAGGCAGTGGATTTATTAACTGTCTTTCCCCTCTGAAAAATGTTGGGCTTTCCTGATCAGCCAAAATATGAACCCTGAGAACTAATGCTCTACTACAGGGAAGTTTTTAGCGTGCTGACATTTATTCTAAATACAGTAATACCTTATGAATTCCCAGCCTCCTAAATTTTCACTTCTAGGGAGAAGAATTTTGTATAGTGCCTGCCTTTCTTCTCACTGTGCTGTGTTCCTAATTCATATTGCCCTGCCAAATAAGTCAGCTAGCTCACCAGGAGTATATGAACCAAGTACTTAAAGAATACAGGTATGTTGAGATTCCAGCTACAAAAGAACCTTACCTCATCCCCTCCCTCCCCTGCAGAAAGAAACTCTGCATCTTCTAGCAGTCCTAAGTCCGATCTCTACTTTTCAGAATACAAGAGTATGTCCCATTGAGCCAAGTTCTTGCTTATCATTTGGGCTTATTATCAGATTTAACTGAAGAGCTGCATAAACTCAAAGTGAAGGTGGGAGGTCTCAAAGCTGTATGACCCATTTTTTATCATCTGGAAAACAAACTGAGAAGACTTTATAAATGCACCTAACCCACACATCCAAAAATTAATAAAACCTAACACATTACTATGAGATAAATAAATAGACACAAAATATGGAACTTTCTCAACTTTTCTGGTCTATAAGACTGGAGTTTGTATTTTAAACATAAAAATTCATCCCTTCTGAATTGAAACTCCAAATACAGTGCTAATTTTGGGGGGGTGAGGGAGAAGCAGCAGTGGTTTGTATATGATAGCTTTTCCCAAGCTTGCCATGCGAAAGAAGTCATATTGTGGAACTATCATATTAATTACTAAAAAATTGAATGTCTGGCTTTTAATTTAGATGGAAAGATCAGGGATTCAGATGAGTTCCATGTATAAGTTATTTACACATTTTGTCATCCACCCAAACCCAAAGTTTGTTGTTGGAATTTTGTTGCTCATTTTCAAAACCCAGCGGCAACCAGAAGCAAGTGGGCAGAGAAGTGGTGTTAATGTCACCCAAGAGCAGGGGTCTGTCCTTGGTAATGAAGCTTAATTCATCTGTGATAATCTTATGCACAGGTCTTCCGTTTCATTTGTATTCACAAAGGCCACTGCTCCCTTAAGAAAGGGTGTTACTGGGACAAATCGCAGGAACTTTGGAGTTTAACAGAGTTTCTCTTCTTACAGTACTTGATTTTCCTAATGTGGATGATAGTGCAGTTCCAACTGACCCATAAGGAGGTTTGAAAAGAGGTCAAAAACTCTTGAAAACACTTTTTCAGAGACTTGTTCCTGGCATCATGGATACAGAACTGGACATGATTAAAATAGGAAGTGAGGAAATAATGGAAATTGTGAGTATTTTTTTCAGGCATAAGAGGGGGTCACAAAGGAGGCCCACATCAAGTAAAAAGTATTTAATTATTGACACTATGGTTCCCCCAAAGCAATACAGAAAGTCCCGGAGTTCCCTGGTGAGCTAGTAAAACTAATACAGATGTGAAAATCCTACAAGAATTTACGTGGTGCTACTCTGTGTAGAAAGGATGAAATTGATGGTCCCAACTCATAGAAAAGCTTACTACAGCCTGGGGAGTGACTAAATATAGATGAAGTCTGGAAAGAACCTGATACCAAATCAGCTTTTTTCTTTATTTAAAAATAAAATGTCTTTAAACACTGTGAATAAATAATTAGCTTCTACAAATATTTTCTCTTAAGGCAACTCTTCAGGACATTCCTTTTTTAAAATATGCAAAGCAGTATGATCACTTCATCTACTGTTGCCCTTAGATTTGCATGAGCATAATCCAAACATAGTGGCAAATTTTAAAATTTTCTGACTGTCATCTGTTCTGAATCTTTATAGGTTTATATATAATTCTGTATGGAAAGGAAACCAATTTTTCCATTGTGCTGTGTGGGAAAATTATTTCTTAGACCTTTTTCATTATAACTATTATTTTCCAGGCAAATATATCTGTATGTTGTTGATTTTTGTTGATAAGGGGGCAATGGAATAGTAATAATCAGCTTGCAGGCAGCTTTCAGTGACTTCCTGTATTACATTTCAAATCAACAAAGCAATCATCAGGCATAATGTCACCATTTGTCTCCATTCAGGCTCTTGACCTTTAGATTGCCCATTAAAGAGAGGAAGACCAGTTCCTATCCATGTTTTGGCAATAGAAGAGTTTTTCCTGCTGTAGATACACATTTATTCAACAGAAGTTGCAGCCCAATTGACGTCCATCTGATTTGGAAGTTTCCTTCCTCTTTACTGGAATAGGAAGCACATATAATTGTGGGCTAGTCCATTAATTATTTTTAAGGGAGGAGATTATAAGAGAGGAAAACACTGTCTACACAGATAGAAATGCTGAACTTTAGATAACCACTGAAAGAGCACAAAATGTTGTGTTGCATCTTTATGGCTTTTGAATGGACATATTTGTTGTGAAAATGAATCCAAATCCACTAACAGATGGAAGTAACATACTATAGTTCTTGTGGCACTGGCCCTCTACTTATTACACAGGTTGCATGCTGGGGGAAAAAAAAAAGATAACCAGGTGGGATGAGAATAATAAAAGAATTTAAATTCTGTGTAACTTCAAAAATATCCATGATGGGCTAGTCTTACTGCTCACTTCATAGGCTTAGTTTCCAATTACGACTGAATTTGCGAAAATGTTTTCCACAAATACCAAAGTATTGTAGAGGTTACAATATGTTATACAAAGGAAGGAAGAGAAGAGCATACTTGGCTTGCATTTAAGTGGAGATAAATCTATAGTAAGCCATACTCTCCAATACAAATTCTCACATAACAGTGGAAGACAGCTCTCTCCTTCCCACATTCTCATTCACTGAAATTTGCATTACATTTCCAATAAAGGACAGCTCACCACCTTCAATAAAGTAGTAAAGTCTGTCTCAGACTATAGACCTCCTGATTGCCAAGAAAATTAAATGCCATTTGTTTAGCTGGGGTTTCCCAAGAGTAAGTGTATGTGCAAGACTCCAAAAGTGGAGTAAATTTGGCAGTCAAGCTCAAATGCTGTGCAGCCGAGGCATGCCAAAGAGAGCTGTTGTAGTATAGGCTGTTTAGAGATTTCTGGAAAAACTGGTACTCAGAGCAAAAAGGAAGTGAGCTTCAGAGAGACATTTCTCCTTTCTTTGACAGCTGGGCCACAGATATATGGTGGAAGCTGATCTACAGTTTTGCTATTTTGCAGAAGGCCCTGTATTCAGGAAAATGCAGGATCAAAAGAACAAAACGCAAACCTCAGCTGACACTGAGGATGCTTATGTACATACAAAGCAGGATTTCAGTGGCATGCTATTTGGATTCTTCATTTTCCCTTTAAGTTTTGAGGAAAACCCTGGAGATTAATAACACATTACACGTCTCTCTTTCCTAGGATTGGGAAGTACTTAGGGAGATACTTTTCAGTTCTTTGTCAAGAAGAGTTCTGCACTGTAAGAAGTGACACAAGATTTGTGTCACTTTTGTTGGGTGTGAATCAATAGAAACTACAGCTGTCTCAGCTGCCTGTTTCCTCCTCTGACTCCCTTTACAAGTGAATCCCACTTCAGATGAAACCCATGTAATTCAGTACCAGAAGTTAAATTCTACACACCCTATATATATTCTATACACCCTATATACATATATATACATATTCTATAAACTATGTTGGTGGCCCTCTTTGTTTTGGTTACATTTTGAACTGATAGTAAAACAAGAAAAGTTCTTTTAAAGCACAATTAAGTATAAAATAATTCTACAGAGAGGGCAGGAAGGTGGTTGTGGCTCTATTAAACACATGTTGAAGTGAAAGGGCTGCCCTAGTCTAAAGCAGTGCTGAATAAACAAAAGTGGTAGAATCTATGGTGGAGGCCAGGCCACATCAGGAGTGGTTTTGCTCAAGGGAGGAAAAATACTTCAGACTAGAGAGTGATTATAAGTAATATGAATGAGTAGGAAGAAAGACCTGTGTACATAGTGTTTTCAACCAGCTTTATCCCTTCAGTACTAAAGTCTTGCCTTTTGAGAACTTAGAAGATTTTTAAGTGTTCTGGCTCTATCTCTGGAAATAGTGTCAATATTTAGGAACTCACACTTTTAAATGAGTGAGAACACTAGCATCACACTGTGCATTTCAGTACCTGACCCATGGACCTCCCTCTCTGGCCTTTTGAAAGGGAACAACTGAACAGAGCTGTGGCAGAACCAATGCAAACCTTTCCTCTTTCTTAATTTTTAAATTATGTGAAGACCATGTTCTTCTGATTCTTAAAGAACAGACCACTCTGCTATACACACATTTCTGTAAACACTTGTGATTAAATCTGATGAGCACATCTACCACAGAAGAAGAGGAGAGTATTTTGAACGTTGTTATGGTTTACTGCTTTCCTCCTGGCTACCAAATATGTGGAAGAGTATGTATAGGCTGGTGTGTAAAGAAGTTATAAGCAAGCAATGGAATATAAGTTATGCTTTTCACCATTACTGATGGTAACAGAATGGAAAGGTCTGTATATTTCTGTGCAAAGTCAAGTATAGAATAAAAAATACAATGACATGCAGAGAACAAGAAGAACAAGGTGCATGAGAAAAGACTGTGGTGATGAGGAGGGTCATCACAACTGTTTTTCAAATATGTAAAAGGACATTGCAAGAATGTCCTGGTTTCGGCTGGGATAGAGTTAATTTTCTTCCTAGTAGCTGGCATAGTGCTGTGTTTTGGATTTAGTAAGAGAAGAGTTGATAACATGCTGATGTTTTAGTTGTTGCTGAGTACTGCTTATGCTAGTCAAGGACTTTTCAGCTTCCCATGCTCTGCCAGGTGCACAAGAAAACTGGGAGGGGGCACAGCCAGAATAGTTGATCCAAACTGACCAAAGGGCTATTCCATACCACATGACGTCATGCTCAGTATAGAAACTGGGGGGGGGGGGGGGTGGCTGGGGAGCAGCGATTGCTGCTTGGGAACTGTCTGGGTATCGGTCGGCGGGTGGTGAGCAATTGCCTTGTGCATCACTTGCTTTGTGTATTATTATTACTATTATTATTATATTGTTATTATTATTATTTTACTTTATTTTATTTCAATTATTAAACTGTTCTTATCTCAACCCAGGAGTGTTTCTCACTCTTACTCCTCTGAATCTCTCCCCCATCCAATCGGGGTAGGGGGAGTGAGCGAGCGGCTGCGTGGTGCTTAGTTGCTGGCTGGGGCTAAACCACGACAAAGAAGAAAGAGAATAAGGCATCTTCCATGTCGAAAGGAAGTAGGATTTGGGGGTAACAGATATAAATTGTAGCAAAAGATATTCGATATAGACCTAAGGTGGAAAACAGGTAAAACACCAGCATTTTTAAAGAAAATTATTATGATTCATTTGAACAGATTCGTTGCAGAGATTGTAAAGTTTGTGTTATAGAGTATCTTCAAGTAGAATCGCAATACCTCTTAACCCCACCTGTAGGCAAGGCAATGGGATGGACCAGAAAATACCTTGATATCCCCTCTAGCCCTGCAATTCAATGATTATCAGAACACTTGCTGATACTCTCTTGCTTTCTAAAAATGGAAAAAGCATATCCTTCACATAGCTTCCTGTTTCATTTTAGTTCTTCACTAATTAAACATCTCCCAGTAGATGTTGCCAATCAATTTCCCCTACGACTGAATGATAACCTAAATCCTACACTTTGACATGCTTGGGCCTGCCTTTGCATCTCCTTCACGCATTTGAATTTCTAAATTGCATGTGATTTTTTCTGTCACATATTATACACGTAAGCATAAGTTGGATCTTTGGATATGCAAAATGAAATTTAAGTTACAGATAAAAAGTAGAAACCATTTAAAAGTGCATCTACATAAGCAAATAATTTTTTCTAAGGAAATAAACTTAACATACTACTGTCCTTTAAGATTTTACTACATATGTTACTGGATTAAGTTGAAACACTTTTCAATCACTGTTATGAGAATATCTATATTCATGTATGAATAAGAACTAGAAATTAAATGAAAAAAGAATTCAAAGCCAAATATTCTTAGGCAAGGTGTAGGTTTCAGAATCTAAAGTTAGTTGCAAATTTTGTAGCCAATTCATGCATTTTTATTGCTACAAGCAAAACCTTACGTGAGGCTATATTGAAATTTTGAATGGGCTGTAGGTTGTCCTATTTCAAGATAAAGGTTTGGCAGCTCCTCACAAACCCAGGACTTAGTAACTTTAGGTTATAAAACTGTTGAAAATGGACTACATTCCACCTTAAAAGGTTGTCATTTAAGGCATCTATGACTCTTGGATACTTTTATTCCATATTTCCATTTAAAAATTTCTGTACAAATTTGTAGGTTTTGCATTTAGTAAATTCTCTTGCTGATTTTAAGCAGTAGCATCTGAGCAAAAGTGGTTTTACAACCTTTAGACTCTGACCTCTGGAAAGCATTTGTGCAGTTTATCATTGAAAAACAGATAAAGCCCCTCTCCTTCCACCCTCCCCTCCACCTGGTACAATTTCCTGAGGTTTAAAAGTAGTATACTCACACATCTCGGTGCAGAAAGAGCATAGAAGTTTTTCCACCTGTTCTGTTCACATTTTTCTTATTTGCACACTGATCCACTCAAGTAGAAGGAAATTGTGTCCTACATGTGACCTCAAAGCTTAGAAAAATTATTTGCTTCCCTTTCTATCAAAGGCTAAAACATCCATACAAATATGAGCATGTAGAAGACAGCCGAGATCTGTACTTTATGTGCCTATAGCTTGTACGTTTCAATTTTCAGCTGTAACTGATAGAATGATTGCAGTCTATTGGATTTTGGATCAAAATCTGATCTCATTCCAGAATCAAGTTACGCTTGTATAAGTGAAATAAGATTTGAGACTTATATGACATTATATAATATTGAAGGAAACCATTATTTGCCTTCCAGTGACCACTGTTTCATGTTGTGCACTCTTGGCGTGTTTGCATAACATAAGCTCAAAAATATCACACTAAGAATATTCTGGTCTGCCTGTTTTGAGGCCATAACTGTTAGGTAGTGCACTACCACCCCGTCCCAAGTATGCACAGAGGTGATCACAACACCCCTGCTTTACTTTCTTTGCCAAAGCAGAGGCCAAGCACATTCTTCATTCTGAAGAATGTCATTCATGTCATTGGGAAATGACAGTAGGCTGTGGGATACAGCAGTGAATCTGAGTTTTATATGGGCTTTCTGTTCTTTCAGCTGCACCTACCCTGAACTATTGGTAAAGAAAAGGCTGTGTAGCATTAAACAAGAAATAATAATTTTTACACAGGAGAATGCTCTCGCTTGTTATGTCAAGTCACTACCAAGTACCTGCCCTCCACATTTAAGAGAAAAAGGATAAGGTACCTGCCCTCTCTAAAGCAAAGGCTGCATGTGCCTTGGTGGGAGAACCACTAACCTCATATCATGACTCTCATTTGACTAAGAGCTCAGCGTCCTGAATTTTGACATCTGGTTGCATAAGTTTGGGGACACTTGGGATGCTTGTCTCTTCTAGTATCTACAAATGCAATATATAGCCTTTGAGAGACTTAGTTGCCTTAGTTCTATTTAGGTTAAAAAATACGTCACTTCGGATTTCAAAATGGTGATGCCGGAGAGCAGGTTTTAAGAGAAAATGTGAATGCATTATGTAGTTTAGGCAAAATCCCAAAGGAATTTGGGAAAAACTTTATATGTAGCCTGAGTAGAGTCTGTCTTTGGGGAAGCTGGAGCATGATACATCTGCCATAAGCTCTCATAATTTTCCTGTCCTGTAGGCTAAAATGGCTGGAAATAAATAAGAATTTTTCTCAAGCACATTATAGAAGTATTGATCCATCCTAAGGAAGTATTATTAAGAATCCAGAATGGACAAAGGAGGGAAAATTCTCTTACTGTGAAAACACCTAGAGAATTTAAAGGGATGCCATTGTTTCAAAATGTGAATATAAAGCATGATACTATAGAGGTGGCTCTGTTGCTATAACAGGTGCCGGGTGAACACTAATCTAGCCAAGATTCGTGTTTAGGGTTATGTATGCAGTACATCATCTCTGCAATACTGTTTGAGCAAAAACAAGGCTTTCAAGGTACCATCATCCTCTCATCCAACTCTGAAGTGACCCCCCTATGCATGTGAAAGACAAATTATTGTGAAAAAGCTCAAGGAACAGTCAGGTTTTGCACATTGCATAAGCTCTCAAACAGGATTAATTAAAATGAGATCATCATAAAGGAAGGGGAAACTGTGAGCGTGTTACAGTTACTCTGCTTGGTAGGATGCCCTGTGGAAGGTAATTGGAGACTACTGAAAAAAACTGGAGAAAAAAAATCTTTAGTGCTTATATTAAGGGAATGTTATTCCTTCAGAAACTTTGAAAGATCTTAGAAAGAGAGCTCATTTTGATTTGGAAGACATCTCTTGTGTCTTCAAAATATCAGATACCTCTGTTGGGTCGGGGGGGAGGGGAGTAAAAGGCCTAATAAACTTTCTCCTTAAATACAATCCTAACAAATCACTCCATTTTTATGCTGCCAGGTAAATGATAATTCAAACCAAAGCTTACATCAGATATACTTCATCTAATGGGAGGAGGACATAGCAAGAGTGTTTTGGACATAACAATCAACCTACTCTGATCACTAGGTAGGCCTCCCAAACAATTTGGAATAACATTATTGTCAGCTGAGTAAACAATTTGAAAGCTTGATGAAATTTTGTCTGTGTTGTCAAATACTGATAAAAACTTTTTTTTATAAGTACTGTTAATGTTTTTCTACTGGAGCTGCGCTACATAAAAAGAATTTAAATATCACATTGTTGAAGTACATTTGATTAAACTTTGGACTGTGTCTAGCACTAGGAAAATCTAAGAACTCTGAAGATACTAAAAAAAGTAGTGTTCACAATTTATATTGAGTCAAATTATCTCAAAATACCAGTTTTTGCTGGAATTAGTGTTGCTATAGAATAGGTCAGCAATAATGTCTACCTTTACAAACATGTTAGAGCTGAATTCCAAGGAAAATTATTTTAATGTTGACAGCTGGCTTCTATTGCTAACAGAATTAGTTACTAAAAGCAAAGTTGATACAGTGTTTATTAATAGTAAAAAAAAAACCCAACAGATTTTAACTTTTCCCTTTCTCAAATATAATGACCAAACTTGTATATAAACTTTACAAATGTGCTTTTGGTTCAAAAGATTACAAAAATATTAAATGACATTGTTATCACTGGAAACCTCAGAAACACAAAATCACAACCCTGACAGTTTCCCAGTTCTATGCAAAGCAGTTCAGAAACTGCAGGAGCAAAAATCAATGTTAGTATTAGTTACACGGACTTCAGCTGCTAGTATAGTCAAATCTTACTATTAATTATTTCTGATGGAACTGAGAGCTAAATATTCTTGAGACACAATCACATTGTATATCTTTATGTACAGGTCACAGATGCAGTAAGATCTGTTATTCTGTGTACACACGGGAAAGAAAGAAGGAGATTCTAGAACACAAGTCATTTTTAGGTAGGTAGAACCTTTCTTTGATCCAGAATAAGAAGCTGATCTGTCCTTTGTATATCTTTAAACTATTTTGTTATATTTTTTCTTTGTGCAATATTTTCTATCTAAAGCAAAATCTTATAAAATAAATTGTGCTGAACAAGTTCTTCCCTTTTCCAGAGTGTAGTCCTAATTGATCTCTTTGTGTTTATGTCATCATAGACTTGTTCTCCTCTAAGAAAAATAAATAGTTCTAAAAAAGTGTTGTGCAATACCTAGTGCATCCTCTGAGAAGGAGGAAGCAAGAGGAAGTATCTGAACACATGCTTTAAAGCTTTTCTAAAAATTATTAATCACCTTACTTATAACATATTTCACGAATATGCAATACAAACAATCACAGGCTAGTTTGATGTACAAAGTCTCTGAGGAAGGTTAGATTTTATAGTTCAAACTACAAAATATACTAGAAGCATTTGTCATAGCATTTGCTTTATTTTTCAAGTTTAGGTAAAACTTGAAACTACTTCTCTGCAAAAGCAAAGTATTTCTCATTGTCTGCTTCTTAAAGGTAAAAGAAAGAGATTTAATGCACAAGGGGTTATTAGAATAGGCATCAAAACATCACTTTATATCTCAAAATTTACCAAGATATCATGGCACAGGCAATGTGGGAAAGTGAGAAAAACTATTACCAGTACAGTACCTACACAGAAAATAAAATATAGCTGGGTTTCAATCGTTCTGCCACTGGAGGTAAGGAACTTTCCCCTTTGGTTTTAATATACTCAAAATTTGGCCTCAAGGTTTCCATATCTATTAATAATTCTTGCTACCTTCAAAAATTAATGAAATTATGTAGTTATAAAGTTCTACCTATTTAGTTTAACATACATTTAAAAATGTGAATACCTAGTTTGTTAATACTGTCATATTTCACAGAGTTACAAGTTCAAAGAGTTACAATTCCTCTTCCTCTGTTTATTACCTATACCAGTAGCAAGTTAAGATACCAGTAGCAAGTTAAGCCTTCTTAAAGTAATAGATTTGACTAACTTTCATAGGGACCATTTTTGTTGCTGGTGCAATTAAGGATTCCAAAATAATCCAAAGATCACATAGAACTGTTAAGTCATAATGATTATGACCGCTCAAAGTAGCCTGTGGCCCTGTCTACCAAAGCTGTCATATTCAGTGTATTTAGAGACAGGGAAATTTTCAAATCATTACAAGCATAACAGAAAAAAAGCCTGAATTTACTGGGACTGTTGCCTCCTTTTTTGAACATATGATGGTCTCTTTTCTTAGAAAGGAGGAAAACCATGTTTTTTAAAATGTTACTTTAAGAGTAAATGTTGTACAATATTAGCAGTATCCTGTTTATTACCTGTGACTCAACAAGCCCCAATGAGTCACAGTCTTGAGAACGTTTCTGTTGCAACTTCCAGCCTGACTAGAAGACAACATTCTATAAATAATCAAGTCACAAGTACTCAAATGCTTTTTTCCAGATGGGAGTAAAGCATATTCAAGGACTTAGCTGAGTCTGGGACTTAGCGTGTACGCCTTTGAAGGGATTAGCCAGATAGGTTTGGTAAGTTTCATGCACTGTTGTAATAAAAATAAAAGAAAAAGAACATATTTGTCTCATGAAATTTGGAAAACAACCACAAAGAATTAGCTCTATAAATGAGATAAGAGACATTTAACTTAAGAAATTCTTCAGTGTCATACCTTGGATAGTAAATAAGCATTAGTGGTTACGTACAAGCAATGTTGAGGTAGTCATAAATTACACAGTTACCAAAGGTGCACAAAAATATACAGTAGTGTTGTGGTTTAGCCCCAGCCAGTAACCAAGCACCATGCAGCCATTCACTCACTCCCCCTACCCCAATGGGATGGGGGAGAGATTCGGAGGAGTAAGAGTGAGAAAAACTCCTGGGTTGAGATAAGAACAGTTTAATAATTGAAATAAAGTAAAATAGTAGCAGTAGTAGTAATAATAACAACAAAATAATAATAATAATAATAATAATAATAATAATAATGATAATAATAATAATAATAATAATAATAATAATAATAATATACAAAGCAAGTGATGTACAAGGCAATTGCTCACCACCCGCCAACCGATGCCCAGACAGTTCCCGAGCAGTGATCGCAGCCCCCCGTCCAACTCCCCCTAGTTATATACTGAGCATGACGTCATATGGTATGGAATAGCCCTTTGGTCAGTTTGGATCAACTATTCTGGCTGTGCCCCCTCCCAGTTTCTTGTGCACCTGGCAGAGCATGGGAAGCTGAAAAGCCCTTGCCTAGCATAAGCAGTACTTAGCAACAACTAAACCATCAGTGTGTTATCAACATTCTTCTCCTACTAAATCCAAGCCAGAGTACTATGCCAGCTACTAGGAAGAAAATTAACTCTATCCCAGCTGAAAACAAGGGCACACACTTTAAAAATAGTAACTAGAATTATAGACTTGTGGGAAACTTAAGGATCAGTTATATAATATGCATTATATAATACTAAAAATGACTGACATTTCAAACTGAAAATAATTTCAAACTACCTAGAGGCTTTAATCAAAACCATAGCAATGTATGAACTTTTAGAAATCTCTTAAGCACAATGAATGTTTCTATTTTTAAGTGAATTACATTTCTTGTTTATTTTCTTAAATTTCTGTGCTTTTTTGAATTATGACCATAATTCATATATTCATAATAATAAATTTATGGATCAATACCTTCAAACAGAATGAGAACCCTCAAAACCACATATATTTCTTTTAAAATTTAAAAAATACATATAACTCATCTGCAAAAAAATCAGGTTCTTTCCATATTTATGTTATAAACAATCACTCTTTTTTTGGCGAAGAATTGGTTCCTGTGTGCAACAAATAAGGAAAAATTGAAAGACTGTTTTTTGCCATTCTTAGGGTCCATTCCAGTCAACAATATTTAAGTCCACATGTTTTCATCTGTGATAAAAACTAGGCCAAGAATTTTAATATCAGCTCTGAAAAAAAGACAACGACAACAATTAAAGTATCAGGTCATTACAACATAAAGACAAAAATTCAAACACAAATTGTACCTGTTAAAATAACTTTTTTTTTCTGAGGAAAAAAAAAAGGACTACATTAAATTCCAGTAATAGTTTCAAGGTTGCCCCCTTTGTTCACCTAGATGACAATGAAATAGATGACAATGAAATAGATGAATACTCAAAACTGCTAAACCTCTGTTTTATTTAGGTAAGTGCTTGAGATAATTTTTTATACAGTCACTATATTTGGTGCACTAGTTTTCTAGAAAAGTCACATTATAAGCTTATGCAGCAAAACCTAGCAGAATTAAAGAAGCCAAGAAGAAATGGCTTCACTCTTTTTTCAGATGCTGAATGAAAGAATGATAGAAATAATTTCTGCTAGCAAAAATAATAAAGTAATGTTTACTCTAGATTCCCCCAAAATACTCTGGATTCCCTTTAAAATACCTTGTGGACAGTTTTTCAGTTATATAATCTGGTATTTTTGTAAATTCAAGAGAATAGTTAAAAATAAAGGCAGATGTGTCTGCTGGTCCCCTAAGTAGAGTATCAGGAAAGTACTCCAAAGTGCCTATGAAGGCTACATAGATATTTTTCAGGCCGAGCATTTCATCTTCAAAAAACGAGATTTTAATCAGATCACACCTCAATCATGAGACATCACAGCTGCATTTGAACTTAAAAGCAGAATGAAAGACTAGCATCATTTATTTGAAAATGAGTTTGAAATCACTATTTTTTTGGAGGGAGGGAGCTTAGCGCACTACTCTCTTGTCTACATTTAGAAAATGGAGCTTGTTGCCCTTCACATTTCTTCCAGAAGAATACACGTAATTGGACATGCTATATTCTGCCAACCTTGGCTTTCTCCTCTTCATTCAACTATGGTTATGTTTTTACAATTTAAGTCAGTGTTCGCAACATTTGCTCCAGAGTCCAAATGCTTTCCCTGGTGCCCACAAATTTCCAGAAGAATGTCTTTTGGAAAGGCTGAGTTTGGTATGATTCCCTCCTGATGCTTACCAAAGTCTGGTCTCTTTCTTTTCAGTGACAGCAGAAAGTGAGCTGGCACAGGGCTGTGACTAACTCAGGAAAAGTCATGTTCTTCTCTGTTAGTTTCCCAGTTATCTGCAGGAGACGAGACAAAAGCTCTATCTTGATAAATTGGTTTGGTTATGACAATCTCTCTTTCTCTTTGCTTTTGTCTTGTGCTAAATCATCCAGATATTTTATCTATTACCATAGTGGCTTCCAAGAGAAATATCCTCTATTTGCTTTGAAGGCACATAAATTGTCTAATTGTCTTTGTTTTCAAAGCAGATGAAATCAGGAATGAAAATGAGATATTAGTTAGGTATAGAGTATACCTTTAGCCTAGATGCAGTAGGAGGAAAAGGCTGAAAAGAATACCAATACCCTCAGTGCTTCACTGGCATATGTATTGCATGATGTTACATATTTTTTTGCCTTTTTAAAAATGCATGAGCTGTCTCTTCAAGGCAATATAAAAGCTATTTAGTACACTGCATTGCTCAGAAATATTTGTGGCACTGCCCTGAGTTCTAAATTTCCTTCCAAGTTGAGTGTTCAAGTCTTTTTATTTTCTTGGCTTCTTTCAATATCTCCATCCATTATGACTGAGAAATTAAATGGTCTTATCTGACTAAGAAGTGAACTATTTTATCCTGTTGAGGAACACACCCTAATTTTTGTTTAAATGGGTACAAGTGTAAAAAATTCCTTTAAGCTAATATTTGTGTCTTAATTTTTTTCTGTGCAACATCACATCTCACCAGAGCAGACTCACAAAATTCCAAGTGCTTCCTGTTAGCAGCTGAATTTGGATGAAGTATCCAGTTTTCATTTCCATACCAGGCCTGAGGCAAATGCAAATAAAGAAAAAAAGAAAAAAAAGAGAGCACTTTTTCAAATTAAAAGAAAAAAATTCCAAGTTCAATTTAATTTGAACTTTTAAAAAAAGGAATCAGTTTTCATGATGTGTTAATTGAATAATGAATTATAAGATATTTATAATGCGCTATTGCTCTTCAGTGGAAATTGTACCATAAGCATTTTGGTTCTATTTACAGTGGAAAGTTTTTAAAACTTATAAAAGTAAATGCTGCTTGGGGTATTAATTGGCAGGAAGCAATATAAACAAAGATTTTGAGCTGTATCAAAAGTAGTTAAACTACTGAGAATATGAGATTCTTGATGCTCTGTGGGAAGTGTTATTACTTATATTATAATAGTTCTTAGGAGTCCCAAGAGTGAGTCATTACACAACAGTGATGGCTCTACACAAAACAGAAGATGAAAGCCTCTCTTTAACCGGTTTTCAGACAAGGTGACTGCAGTGTAATGTCCTCATCATTGAACCTGGGCTTAAATTACCTGATAAAATACTGAGTACAATCTAGCCACACTAAAACCCAGATTGTTCCCTGTTCAGCGACTTCACATCTGTGATAGACTGGTCCAAACTAAAACTCCATATTCTTCCTCAAAACTAGACTCCAGTATCTGAACTCCAGTAATGCACTCTGCAACAAATTTTGGATGAGTATATCATCACAATCCAATTGTCTCAAACTAGAAAAGAAAAAAAAAATTAAGAAATATTTTTAAAATTAGAAGATGAACACATCAGTAGCTACCTTTCATTAAACTATGAAAGATATCAGGGTTTAATATGCTCTACTTTGACTGTTGTAAGAAGACCATCAGGGATCTTCACTTGAGGTGCTTGCTACCACATTACCTGGCCTTACTGTTCAGTGAAACAGGATTACTTTGAAAAATGTTGACTTGCTTTCTGAAGTGCAAGCATTGGGTAAATGAGAGGAAGGTGTCCATGAAGCTTTGTATACATTTGTGGGAAGCTGCTGGGGTTCCTCATGCATCACTGTCAGCACTTGTGGGATATGTAATTCTGGAGAGGTTCCCCGGGTTTTCCAAGGCCTATGGCTCCACAGCAACCCAGTTGCTCCAAGGCGCGCATTCTTACCACCACAGAGCTGTGGGAGCCCCAACTCTCTCTGCGAGAGAGCTCTGACACAGCGCTTGGAAAGCACGCTGGTGACCCCAGCATTTCCAGACACTTGGTTGACTAGCCAGCACTGTGGGATTTCCCTGGAGCACATTCAGGCTGGAACCAAATTTTAAATGTTTCCAGTTAATGAGATGTTTTGTTTCTTTCAGCTGTTTCAAATATCTGTTTCAACTATTGGTTTCACTCTCAGTTGTGCCACTAAATTCAGTGGGGCCACCATTTTACTCTAAGGGTATTATGAGATTAAGGATTCTGAGATTAGTGAAGTTTAACATGGTTTAAATGAAATCGAAATCACTTGTCAGAATTGATAAATACCAATTGGTCAAGGTGTGTCTGAATGGTACAGAAGTTCACCACATCAATCAACAAACTGAAACCACAAACTTCCTTCTGCTTGCAAGCAGAAGCAAATACACCACCCCGTGGATATTTAAACCCTGAGACTGTGAAGTGTATTACACAGGAAAGATGACTGGTGTAAGCACAGGATGTTACTGAAGCTAATAAAAAAGCCCCAATGAGGTTTAAACCTACATTCAGCCTATGTGGTCAATTAATCACAGTATGAACTGTTCATCACTGAAAACAAATTCATGCACAAACAGTTCAATATGCTTACTCTGATGGGGAGAAATTCTTATTTCTTGGATTTAATAACTATATTTTGTTTTTTCTTTCTGAGTAATGTAGATTTGTTATATTTGGATCCCAAACTCAGTGTGACTTCCATTTTTTTCAGAAGAATAAGAAACAAAACAAAGCAAAATACTACATGTTACTTCAACAGAGTACTGGGAAATTTCAAGGTTTCTAAAGCTTCCTTCCTGAAAGACACTGTCCAGTAAGTAATGCTGGCAATATTTCTCATAAATGCCAAAAAAATAATTATATTAAAAACTGCAGATGTTACCTCAGAACTCAGCAGGGCTTAGAAACTTTTCCAAATGAACTCCTCTCAGCTGCTGCTGAAAGGAAGTGTGGCTTTTTAATTTGTGGCCACCATCACTAGTACAAGAAAAGGAAGTGATTTGGTTTGGGTCTTGGTAGTTTCCATTTTTTTTTTTTTTAATAGATGTGCTGATTTTAACAGAAAGTAGGTGGATTTTTCTGGGAAACAGAATTCTTTGGTCATCTTGAATTCAGGTATCTCCATATATACTATTTTCACTTCCATAAATTTCCTTTATAAAAAGGTAGTTCTGTCCTGATTTCATCAGACAGCAGAAGCCCTAATTCCATTCCTATCATCTTCAAGAGCTTTGTACCTCAAACTTACTTCTACTTATATCTTTATAGGGAAGCATATGTGTTAAGAGCCACCTGCAGTAGCACCTGTCAAATTGTGACCACTAAAACATAAAAACTAATGGCAGCCTAGCATGGAAGAGAAGACTTCATTCACAGTTTCAGTGGGTGACTGCTGTTTTGTTCACAGCCAGAGCATTGGATCCTAATATGCTCCAAAAAATGAGTAGAATGGAATTTTTCTTCTTTGTGCAAGATAACAGCACTGGAGTGGAAGAGGTATGTGTAAGATTATTCCTGGGGTCCATCTGCCATCTTTCTCCTCCCTATTTCTGTCTAATCATTGATTGGTAGATATCCCATTTCTCATTGCTGAAGCCTAAATGAGAATGATGAAAGCTGCAGTCTTTCTGTTTTTCTCAGACAACCATGGGGGAAGTGGTGAAGATGGGAGAAGAATGTACTTTAACTTTTAATTTGTGCAGAGCAAATAAAGCATGCAGGACTAATGCTCTCTGTCCCGCTCAGAAAGAACTCTTTTGTCATATTTACTACAAAAAAGGTTTGGTAAAATGAAAGTTAAAAGCTTATTTTCACATCTCAGCTTGAGTAAGTTTTCTTGCATATAGTTATCTAAAACACTTGAGATCATCTTTGTCAGAAATGTCTGGTCTGCTTTTTAAGACTCAGTAGAAAAAACATGGTTCTTGAACTCTATTTCAAGATGGGAGTAACTTAGTAACTTGTGTTTTCTCAATTTATTAATTATACCAATCTCTTTAGGCCTTCAAATATGAAATTCTAATGCAGATATTGGGATTTCCTTTGAAGTGCTAAACACTTCTTTCCCAACTTGAATGCACATGAAAGTGATTGTAACAGACTGGTGAAATACAGAGAGAATGGTTAAGAACAAGAAAAAAAAAAATCTTTAAAATATTTTATCTTAAACAAAAAAGAGTGAACGAAGAAGATGCAGAAGAAAAGAAATTTATAAAAAGGGAAAGTAAAATGAAGACTAGGTAAAACTAAGGCAATTAAATAGGGGTTGGTATGTCATTCTTTAGTTATAAAAGGATTTTTAAAAGTCCTCCCTATATCAAGAGAAGCTTTAAAACTTTTGTGAAAAAAACCCTTAAGTGCCAAGATACAACAAATAACTCTGTAAAAGCACTCATTTGCAATGTAGATGATAATTCACCCTAAAATGAAGGACTTCTCCCTCAGTTTTACCTTTCTAAGTAAATTTTAGTCTTTAATATTCTCTGCTTAATTCTTTCATGGAACTGGTAGCATTTAAGGACTCGGGTGTTATTTTGCTCACAGTGCTGCAAAGACTTTGTTGCATTTCTGTAAAATTTCAACTCTCTTTCAGTGTCATGGTCTTTACTTTCAAGGTCTTTAATGTCTCAAGCCCACTCAGTTAATCTCTTGTTTCTCTGACAGATCAGAAATGTACAGCAAAGCTCATGATGAATGGTTTAGAAGTAAAGACTTTTTGGGGAAGCAATCTGAACCATGGAATGAGGCACTAAGGTGATAAGCACTACCCCAAACCTGAGTGCTTTCTGCCCTGAATTCAAAGGGCCAGCCTGCAGGCTTGGACAGCTTCACAGTTGCCAACACTAAACAGCAAGGGTCATTGGACAATTAAGAGCTGACACTGCATAACTTTATGCACTTTATTAAACCACTTCATGTCGAAGGATGATCAGACTCTTATTATATATCCTTCATTTAAAAAGAACAACAACTTATGATACAACGGTAAAAAAATCAGAACACAGCAATGCTAATATTTAAAATAACATAGAAATCATCTGCTAAAAATGAGTAAAAGTACACAAGATAGCTTATAAGCAAAAGAACACATACAGAATACAAATATATTCTGAAATTTTCTTTACTGCTGTGAGATTATGCTAGTATTGCTACTGTATTTCATTACAAACTCATAGAAATCTACTGATGTGCAATGTATTAAAAAAACAATGAATTTTTCTTTCAGCAGTCACTTTGTAGAAGAAATTCCCTAGAAAGTTATAATATTATAAACATAAATTTTGAAAAAAGATGCAGACTGTGGTGCAACTTACTGTTTCAGTCTTTCTACCTGTATAATTTACAATATACATTATTATTATACAGAAAAAATAATTTGTCTCCAGTTCACAAGGGACACCAGTGAAAAAGTGAAACAATCTTTTCTTTTTTGCGTTGTTAATATTTGGCACTGTAGTCAAACTGAAAATGCCAAGAGCCTCTGATCTTGTCACAGGAAAGAATTATGAGTTGAGATTCAAAAGACACAAATAATGTTGTGATCTTTTGACTGGGCTGTCTGCGTACTGTGACCCCTGGGTCCTCACCTTGTGTAGTTTTGCATTGTATCAGTTGCTTCTATTTGAACCCCAGTATATTTGTAAGTTATTCCTCTTTTAAAGATATTAAGTCACAGGCCATCTACCATGTCTGTTGTTTTCTAATGGCTAAATACTGTCACTATTAGCCTTGACTGTGTGGCCTCCTAGTCCTTTCCCCCTTCCACTCCCTCAACCCCCCCAGCCTCAGTTGCTGGTCTTCAGTTTGGATGGGATTAATTTGGTCTAATTTTGCCAACTAAAGGCTGGGCAATTTACCTCAGCTATTTGTCATTCTTCCCCTGCAGTCAATGGAAGACAGACACCAGGGAACATCTTTTTCCTAACTTATGTTATGTACCTATGACGGATGAGAAAAAAGGCCTTTCAACATACCTGCGTGTCACTACAGATGACAAGAGAAGACTAGACAGCTATATGATACACCTCATTTACACATTTAAAGTTAGAGGAAATTAAATTAATCCTATTAAGAAAATTTCAGAAGGGGAATATAAAAATAACTCATATGCTACCCACAAAATGAAACCCAACTAAAGAAAGAGCTAAGGCAAAACACATGGGCTCCTCTTCACTCTCAGTTTAACATGCCTTCTTTTCAGACCGAAAGGGAATTTAGTATTGTTATTAGTGTTTTGTTCTCTGAGTCTGTAAGTCTGCAGTGCAGTAAGCTTATTGGGACTAGGACAAGGTAAGTTTGTTGGGAACTATCAGAAAACATAGCCGGAAGCCTTGCTGAAACTTTACTAAGCATATTAAACCAACAATTTGCAAAGTTTTGTAGTTTGGCTGAACATGAGTAGATTCTCACTGAGATGACAAAGAGCCAGTTGGTGCTATAACACATGGAGGTACTGCAGGTCTTCAAAGAAATACATTTTAATATTGGGAAATCAACGTATTTTTCCTCTAGTCTCCCTTTGGAAATATCAGGGTGGTTTTCACTGAAACTTCCCAAAAAAATTTCACTTGAAGAGCAAGTATGGAAAATTCAGCCCAACCAGTGAAATCTGGCAAAGTAAAAAGGAACAGAGTTGATAATGGAAATTTCATGTAACCTTAATTGCAGACAAGTCTACCAAGTTCTACCTGCTGTTGTGGCTGACACTAGAGAGTATTATGCTTTTGTATAGTTTTTTGTTTTATTTTACTTTGTTCCCTCAGCCTGGGAACAAATTTAAGCCTGGAAAAAAATGCTTGCAATGGTATTCAGCGTTGGTTACAAAACGTCTGGGGAACAATGATCTGTGAACAGTGGCAGCTAGCTCAGCTTTGTTCTTTTCCAGAAGTCAGAACTTGAGACTCAACTACTGTATGGAAAGAAGGCTCTAGCTGGGCTAAGATTCTTAGAAAAGTGGGATGCCCATAATGTTCTTTAATAGTTTCATGGTAGGATTGCCATGTGAGCACATAGAGGAAGTTATACTTAAAAAGTACCTGTACCATTGATTATTTTTGTGACCTAGGAAGGCAAATTGCAAGTTCATGGACATGTGTTTCTGCTTGAGAGAGAATACTACTATCCAGACAGGTCGTGTGTGGTAGATATTACTGGAAGCAACAGTAGATTGTTCACATCTGAATAAGGTCTATGTTACTTGCATACATCTGTTGTGAAAGACTCTTTTTTATTTGTGTATTTACATACTTATATAGGGGGGTGTTTGTGTTTAAACATACTCATCAGCCAGATATTTTTTTACTCAAGTGTGCATAACACAGATAAAAGTGGTTGTGATCCAAGATCATCCTGTGACTTACAAAGGTTGATGCAACGTACATCTTCCTGCCTAAAAGGGTCAAAGGAAAAAAGCTACAAAGGATCCAAATGTTTCCCCTAGGTAAGATGCAGAGAAGCCATGGAGGCTGCCTGAGAAGAACCAGTGATGCACATTGGAAGGTTCACAGTAATCCTCTACCAATAATCGACATTTAAAAAAAAAGTCTCTGAAAACTTAAGCTACAATCACAGGTATTGCACTAATCTGGATCTAGGTTTTTGAGAAATTGTTACTTTTTCTTCAAAAGCATGTGTTGAAAGTTGAAAATTACAAATATGTTTCTTTTCCATTCAAATGAATGTGAATATTTTGCATTTATCTGTGAATTATACAGGAAAAAAAGCTTAGTAAACACCCCTGACCAGCTATCATCTCTCCTACTCCAAAAAGTTTTTATAGTAACTTAGCCTGTTTCTTATAGTCTTCTATATGATTAACTATAAAATACACCTGAAGTTCATACTCATCATTCTCATAATTTGTCAGCTGGCAGCTCTCCCAGACTTTCAGATGTGAAGTCCAAGCACCCAACTCAATTCTAAGCCTGCTCGCTTGTACCTTGAATTTGGATATAAACTGGATCCGTAGACCTTGATGACAGGATGCCTGCCTGCGGCAGTCCCACAGCACTGTTTCCAGGTTCTCACCTACAGCCATGCTCTTTCTTTGTATACCTGTGAGTACACATTATTGATTCTTTTGAGGACTCCAGCCTCCATCTGAGCAGTCTGGTGCTTTTGGAAAGGTATTTTATGACACTGAGCTGGGTGAGGGTGACTAGTAAAATGAGCCCTTCTTATCATCATAGTTGTCAGCCTCATGGGCCCTGTGAAAATATGAGCTGAATACTTATCAAGAAGACAAGGAAATCACAGAGACCCTTCTTAATGCTCATGTTAGTGTTTTAGCTACTTCATTCTGTCCACACTCCAGTTCTACTGAAGGGGCATATAGCATATGGGAGACTTCTGAGGGCAGAAAGGCATTGCATAGAAGTGGGTACTTCTGACTGCTTTCACACTTTTTGGTGAATTAAAGTGCATGGTGACATACATGCAGGCAGCGCTGCTTCAGCACATTTTTTTATTCTCTCTTTTCTTCTTAAATACTGTGAGAAGAGCAAACTCTATAGGATAACAGCAGAATGTTTCTGAAAGGGCGGTAAATAACATACATGTGATGATATACTGGAGAATTGTCATGCCCATAATTTGCATAAGGGAGCCACAAACCAAAGTTAAGATATTTTTGGATACATACCAAATGAACACTGTTAATTTCAATTTGTCAGATGTTTAATTTTCCAAAGAAATAAGCCTTAATTGAATCAAACACTAGTGGAAATGATTTCATGGGACTCCACTGAAGCCCAAAGAAAGCATTGATTTTAAATTTAAAAAAAATATATATTTGCTTTGCACATTCGAAACCACAAAAATGATATATTAAAAACCTGAGGCAGGCCATGAATAATAAATACTATGATAAAACATGTACAAAAAAGGAAATAGTGAATAATGTCAGATAGACCCAATTTTCATTGTTCTTCTACAACAGAGTCAAGCTGATAAGTAAAGCTGTTCACAACACAGGATTTTAGCATTCATTGTGTTCCTTTCTCTAGTTTCTACCATCAATATGGTAGAATAAGTGGTAGAATATGGTTGGCTATAGATGGCTAGTATAGTTAATGGAGCAGCTGGCCTGCTTTATGTGAAACCTGACTCAGCAAGGACAAGAGGCTGTACTTTGGTACATGAATGTCCTATGAATAACCCTCCTTCCTCTGCCTTACATCTGGAGAACTCTTCTCTCTGCTCTGAGGGGAACCACCTACACACTACAGATGATCACCAGCTATGTACACAATTCCTCCTCAAGCAACCAAACAGGTCAAGTTATTCTTTCCATCAATTAAGAAAACAATAAAAGTTTCCATATTTTGAAGGTAGGATTTTTTTTTTTTTTTGAGATTCTTTTACTTGCCAGTACTGTATCTGCTTCAGTTAATTCAATTTCACATGATTCTGATGCATTTAGGATACAAAAGGATTCCTTCCTGATCAGGAAGTAATGCAGTGGGAGGTTCTACATTAGAATTTGCAGCTTTTCTTAACAGCAAGTGGTGTGTTCAAGATCTCTGCTTTATTGAAGTTAGTAGCCATTGCAGCAGTATGTACAACTGTATGCAGCTCCAAGCTATGTAATTAAACATGTATATTCATTCCAAAGAGACAGATGGCCATATGATTAACTCTGATATCAGATTGCCTCAACATGTGTAAGAAGCATTCTACTTTCTTTCCTCGCTCTTTCCGATATTTTTTTCTGCAACCATTACTTCTCCATTGAACACACAGACCTGACTCTGCAAAGAGGTTTATATTCTTTAGTCTTTGTTGCAGTGAAGGACCTCTGTGAAAGTGCCAGTGCTCCCATGCATGTAATTCCTGGAAGCAAGGGGCTTAAGTTTTAAGTATTGACATTGAAACTGAAAGAGGAAATACTTACAACTTCTCTTACTCTTTTGACAAGAAAATAAATGACCAAAAAAACCCAACCCACCAAAAAAACCCAACAAAGCCCACAACCAAAATAACCCCACCCAAACCCCCCCAAAACCAGACAGACAACTGAAACACCATGTTGGTTTTTTCCCCTCAGTGTTCTTCAAACCTACAGATTGGACAGCATCCTGAATTCACATGCTTTGGTTTCAAATCATAAATTAAGAAAGTTCCAAGACTGAAGTTTAACTAGTCAGTCACTAGAAACTTATACTTACCTGTGGAGAGAGATAAAGACCTTTGAGGCACCACTACTAGATGCAAGGCATTTGAATGGAAAGCAGCTGTAGGTAGCAGAGTTAGAAGTTGGAGAATTGGAAATGCAAAGGCAGCAACTAGATGCAAGAAAATAGTGCTGATAATAGAATGAATCAAAGATCAGATATAAAATAGTGTTATTCTAGGAGTCATCACATGATTCTGTTCTCCCAGACCTCCATATTCTCCATTTTAACCTCAAAGTATTTTTCTGTCCGCATGAAACTTAATAATTAATTGTTACCTACATAGCCATTTTCACAGCACAAGCATAAGTAGCAGGAAAACAAAAGAATAAATCATAAAAGTGAGGAAACACTGCCAACAGAAAATAGATTAACAGTTACACAACACTGCTATTTCCAGTATCCAGGCTTTAACTTTTAATACTATGTAATGCAGAACCATTTAACTAAACATGCAATAGTCCATACTGCCAGTTCTCTGTTATCCCTGCTAGCTGTATCATGCAGGTTAGAAGTTGAACTGGGAAAGATACTTTTAGTGCAATTAGACTAGCTTTGGCTTTATACCTGAACACTTAGACATGCTCACACTGCTTGATGTGCACTTGTACATCTTGGTGCATTTTGTGAAGACTAGATTCATCCCTAGCATAAATCACAACATTCCAAAGCCAATCAGAGCAGGACCTGGCATATCTGTTGAACTACAGATTGTGGAGAAAATCAAGTGCAGGCACACACTTTCTGAAGGATATGTCACTGTTCATCACATATGTCTTTTCATAAGGGGATTTCCAAAACCAAAGACATTTTGTCTGCTTTTGTTGCTTTGCCTGCCACAGCAGTACATAGTAAATGAAACAGCTGAATGAAAATGAACGAATCCCAAGTTGTTTGCAAACCCAGAGGTTAAATTATTTTCCCTACTGCTGTCAACAAGGTTAAGATGTCACCTTACATCTCCTACAGTTCATAATGTTACTGACCAGTGTTCTCTGACAAACACCAGCTCTCTTGGTGGAACAGTAACCAAAGAGCTGCCTAGTCCGACACACAGAGCCATACCAGGCGGAGAGGAAATCAATAGTATTGGGTTTAGCCCAAGGACGCAGATGTACTGGAAATCAGCCTTTCTCCTTCTAACTGACAGCCACTTGCATGATATTTCAACACTTTCACTTCCACTCTGGATCCAAACCATGAAATGCAGATGTGAGCAAACAGAGTTTGGTTTTTTTTTTTTTTTTAGTTAAGCTAAGACAGTGATTTGTTTATTTTTCTCTTTTTGTTGTTGTGTTAGAATATTCTGAACAGAGCCTTCAACAGAAGTTTATGCTGGGCCTTCTTTGCACCATGGGGTGCATGTGTACCCTCACATCCAACTACCATATGTTCTAAAATAGAAGATACCACAAATTTTACTTTATAGACTAAAATACTGTGACTATTACAGTGTACTCATTCTGTAGTTTGCTCTATGAACATCTTGGTCATAATTATTTTAAACAGGTAAAACAACATATTTAAAATAACATTTTATCCTGAAAGATGATCCATGTTTGCATACCTCCTCATTTTATTCATACCAGCAGTGCTGGTACAGAGTTGACGCATAATATATTTATAGAAATCCTATGATAATGATTGCATCACAGTAATTTCATTTTTTTTTCTTTTACTTTAGTTACTATTTATGCAGCCACAATCTTATGTTTACCAGGACTTGCTTATTTTTTGTTACTGCTTCATTTTCTCCTCAGCTCTGCCACTTTCAGCTTTTGCACATGCTGTTCTTCCTACTCATGGAAAACCTTCTATGAAGTAGTAGGAATCTTTTCTGGTTCAGGAGCAAGAAAAGTTGACTGCATCATTATTCACAGGCATAACATATCGCTTTACTATCCCTACCTTTAAAACAGGACTTTGTGTGCATATAATTAATCTGCTTGGACATATATATGTGGAACTCTCTCTTGCAAATCACAGTATCTCTAACATTGTGAACATCCTTGCAATTTTTTTTTTTTTTTTTTGGGGGGGGTGAGGGGGGTGGGGGGTGGGTGGGAAGGCTATAAAAGGCATGTTGTTACCATTAACATGAAGCCACTGCTTCCAGCTGAAGCAAAGCAAGGTGGAAGTAGATCAATACACTAAAAATATGGCATATGCAGTTATTGAACCAAGAATATGATGAAACTTATCACTGACAATTAGAGCAAAACTTGTTTAAAATCTTACCCATAGCATCTAGAGTCACACATTTTTAACTTAGTCTGGCTTTGATATTAACTACAAGCCACAGATGTTATGTTATTAATGAATGCCTGGATCTGTTACAGTCCCCAGGAACTATACTTTTTAACACTGTGGTGTTAGGATACTCCCCTCAACATATAATGATACATATGGCATCAACTTTATTCTCTCACAGCTCATTGCCATCAGACTAATGTTATTATGGTAAAGAAATCTCTTTCAGATGAAATGCATTTCTCACATATGACAGATGCTTCCCCAATCAATATACTAAAAAAGTGATCTAATGAAAATAATAAGGAAAATCATCCCTCCTTCTCTCTGAGGAAGACTAAGCTGGGAATGAGGGATGGGAGAGAGGGAGAAAACAGTTCAAAAGTGGAAAGGTAAATTAATGACAGACTTGCAGCAAATGAATCATAACTGAATGCTAATATACATACACACACAGAGAGAATTAATTCTTATTTTTTCAGGATTTGTATTTTGTTTGTAAAAATCCATATATACAGAGCTCATTAACTAATTTCTTCCTTGCTGTTTTAGCTTGCTAATTAGAAATGTATTTCACAACAAGCTTTCTGATTTCAGTTGTCTTTTTGGTCTTCTTAGAGCTGGAAATTCTCTTAACTGCTTACTTAGTAGCAGAGTACTACATATAGTAGATAGTGTGTGTATATATGGATTTATATAGTATATATATACCAGAAGCAGTGTACAGTTATCACACCATAAAGCAACTAATATAGAATATCAAGAGATAGAATTATCACAAGTATTAATCAGCAGAAAGCATGGAATATAAGTTTCACAGTGTTCTTATTGCTCAAGTCAAACATTTTACCTGGGGTAATCCCAGGCATGGATAGTTTCTTTAATTTTTCCTGTCATTTTACATCTAATCGGGGAATTCAGATGACACAGAAATGCAAAAAAAGAGTGGGAGTAACCTTTAAAATCACAAGCAGCATATCTGCCCTGCCCACACCTAATACAAGTTATGCAACAAAAAGCAGTGGTGTATCAAGGACTAGGATAGTGGGTAGACCATCTAAATGAGAGGAGTTTTACCTTCTGGGACCCATATTTCCAGTGTGGATTTCATAAAGCCCTTCCAGGACACCTAAGTAGACCAATAAGCAATACTGAAGAGAAAATGGGTTTAAATTTCTCCCTATCTGCCAGACACAGAATTAAAGAATCACATAGCTTTTAGATTCCCACTAAAGTTTTGAGGCTAGCAATACTGTTAGGTCTACTATGGATCTCCTCTGCTTTCCTAGCAGGTGGCAGCTGTTTCATCATGTCCAAAAGTGCAAAATTAGCTCAAATAGTTAGAATAGCCAAACAAAAATGTAGTAACTCTGCATATAGCTGGGAATCCAGTGGGCAAACTGCTTTCTTTGGCTTGCAGGCAGAGAGATGTGTTTTCTAGAGCAGTGTCACAGAGGAATTCACAATGATCTTCCCTGCAGGATATAAAGAAAGAAAACAAGCCTCAGAGCCAAAAGGGATGTAAATGGTGGCATGAATACATGTTCCTCCAAAAGAATATAGAGTGCTAACAGCTGTCTGAGAATCTGTAGGAAAACAAGTGGGTAGCTATTGGCAAAAAAAGGACTGTATTTCAGATTGTTTGGTTTGATATATTTGTTTAAAAGGGTAATAACAATAAAATACCCTGAAATAATCACTGCTGAGCAACAACGTGGAAGAGAGACGAGATGGTAAATAACCCATTTTAATATTAATTTAAATTGTAAAGAACATTAATGGACAAAAATGCATTTTATTTACAACTTTCTTGAAAATGCTCCAGGTTGAAGGATGGGATTACTGTGGGTACTAATATAAGCTTTCCCCATTTAAGACCCTTATGTAAAAAGATCTCAAAGTATAGAGATTTAGAAGTGTATGAGAATGACAACTTGCAAACACCAAGACAAAGCATGAGATTTTATAGGACTTGTTATTTTTTTACACCACACCACCCATCTGAAGGGCTGTGGTATGCCTGTCCATGTGCTCCAGTAGCTCTCAATTACCCCAGTTTAAATAAAGCATCTGTCAATATTCCCATTAAAGTCTCCATCGGCTCTGAGCAAAACCACAGATCCAGCTGGAGTTCAGCATGTTTGCCTTCAGTTAGGAGCCTTTTTCCCCCCTCTAGTGCTAACAGATTACATATGGCCCAGTTTAAAAGTCATGCAGGGTTTCTGTGGGAACTGCCTCCACACTGGCTGGGTCCCACTGCAGCTGCCTAGTAACTATCATTAATGGGACACAGAGGGAAATAATACAACTTCCAGATTTAATTTCCATAGTCATGTCCAAGTCCAGCACAGAGCAACACCTCTTTCCTTCTCACCCTGGCTCTGGTTTGCAACCTCTATGGGACTCTGCCCCTGAAGCTCCAAAGACAGGCAGGGAAACCAGGGTCTCCCAGCAGCAGCACATCTGCCCCACCAGCTCCAGATACAGTGTGCCAGGGCTGTCTTTAAAGGCAAATGTGAAGTCGGTTCACTTTCTTACACAAAGAGCTCCTCTGGCACTTAGGTTGGGACTGACTATCCAAACACAGCCTTCCCTTGCACCCAGGTGAAAGGAACAAACATCATAATCTCTTAATGTGGTGTAATCAGCCTCTCAGATACACCTGCCTGATTTAGGAGCATGCACTGATCACCATCTACCACCACCTCCTAGCCAAGATTCAGGAGACCAAGAAAGTGCAACCAGTGTAAGGGACAGAACCCCTAAGCTCCCAAGAGCATTAGGATTGTGACTGTCACTTAATCTTTGCATGGATTATGCCCAACACAAAAAGGACAGTCTGGAGCTGTGGAGGCAGGATGTGGAACACAAATATCCATTCACACAATAGAATAGTAAGGCCTATACAAAGCATCAGAGCTGTCAGAGGAGAGGGTGAGAATGCCTTTGTAAAGGACTGCTGGGCTATAGCCACATGCAGCAGCACAGTTGCTGCAAAGGAATCCCAGTCAGATGACTTCATTCTTCAGTTTTCTCTCTCCTGCTCTTGTATGTCTGTGTGCATGGCATTGTCTCACCAACTTACACCTCCCTGGTTTAGTTTTCACAGCAGGAATTGCTACTTTTTGTTTGTTTGTTTGTTCTCCACATAAAACACCACATGTTTTCTTCACTTATGTCATTAGCAAATATACATGCTATGGGCAAGCAATTACAGAAGGCAGCAGTTTAATAGGGGAAACTGCAATGAGGCTGTGCGCTGTGGATGCCTGCTAGGCAAGACCCCCAACATTGGGTTTATGGGACTTGTATGGTCACATGAAGTACGGAAGCCACTTGATGCTTTTATGGAAAATTCTGTAATTGCCACATGCTCACAACGTGTATTAGCACCATTAAAAACCTTACTTGCTTCAGGCAAAGTTTATCCGTGTAAAGTGGAAGCACGCAAACTGTGTCATATTTAAGCACCCAGTAGAAGATTAGGCTGCACATAGTTTTACACTGTCCTTCTCATATGGGAAATTTAATAACAGGATTCAAGACCAGTATCCAGGGGAGTTGAGGAACAGAGCAGAAAAGGCATCGTCAGAGTTGCCCAGGGCATCAAAATCCATTTGAGCAAAAGTGCTGCAGAACTAGAATACTTAAAAAACACCAACAACTTTAAAAGGTGTTCCTTTGGGAAAAGTGCCTTTTTTGGACTAGTAACTCTTCAGAAAACTCCAACTCGGAGTTAAATTTTTACATCTGCTTTTGAAAGCTCCTGTAAATAAGAGGTTATAATGGAAACAATGGCACAGATTTAAGTTATACTGTGATGCAATCATATGTCATTATAATAAACAAATGCTTATTTCTGGAAATGTGCACATGATTTAGGGGTGAAGACTGAAGGAGATCCATCATCATTTTTTGCCAGAAGCCATTGTTTTTAGGTTAATGTAAAGTAGAAACAGGCAAGCATTTACTTTGTAATAGTAATTTTGTTTCCAGCCATCTGGGGTTTTTTTTGTGTGAAACTGCCATTTCCTGTGGGTTGTGCAATTTTGTTTTCCATTTTTTTCATTCTCCTAGATAATAGTTTCATATGCAAGGTGGTATGTTAGGTTCTTGTATCATGTATTGTCATAATCCTGATCAGCAAACAGCTCAGCACAATGCCCATCACACTAAAGTCAGTTGAATCCTGCTATGTATCAAGTCAAGCTGCTTGTTGGTTCAGAATGTCAATTCATTTCCATAGTTAGAACACTGACCCTCTCATGATGCACATGTTAAGTGCACATATCAGAAATGCCCTTTTTTCGGCCCTAATTGCAAATATCAAATATATATAATTCCTTCCAAAATAAATTTTAAAAAAATTAAAAATATGTAAATAAAAAAATTAAACTGATACAAAGCTGTAAGAACTGCTTACTGGATCTGAGAGGATTCCCTCAAATCCACATAAATGTCTGACTGGGTATTTGCTAAAAATAATATAGAACTGCAGAGCATCATTATCAGAAATCACAATTCAGACAATATTCTGAACTCACAGATGCCATGGTGTGATTTACTACATTTTACTGTGTATATTTGCTGTGAATAGTTAAATAACTTAGTTTCTGAAGATCATTAATAGAATAAGATATTCTGGTACAGATTTGTTTATAGCAACAAAAGCAGTTACTCTGGCTCATTCTCAGTTACAGTGAGGCTAAACTATGCTGATGTACCCAGCATGTGAAGACTTCTCCAGCAGAACAGACTGTCACTGAGAACCAGCACACACCTCCTACATGACTAATTGACTGTTGTTGTCAAAGAAGGCATAGCACCTAGGGAATATTATCAACATGCTGCTTCTGAAGCATCTTCTCAGAGCTTTTACAGTTGGCATAAATTAGTCTGCCCTTAAGTATTTGAACCCATCTACTTTTTTCTTTCCATACTGGTGAACACAGAGCAGTAGGGACCACCTTCCCAAGCGTTTATATGGTGTGCTACCACTTCAAAGCTAGAGCCACTGTGTAACCTCTGTGCAGTATATCAGTAGCAGACGAATGTGGTAAAGGTGTTGTGGACAACAAATGAAAGTATAAAAATAGCATTGCTACTATGTGTTCAGAAAAGTTATATGTACTAATTAGAGTTCACATTGCACATTTTGCTTACATAAATACAAATCATAGCAGACTTTAAAAAAATAATATCCATCCTTCATGGAGGTTCATTGCCACAAGAATACCTCATACACACTAAGTCACATGTATAAAAAAATCTGCTGCTTTAGATTTGTTCTTGACATGTTGTCAGAGCTGGTGAAAGAACCGATTGCTTCACTTTTAATATGCTCTGTCCTCATAATTATGCACAAATGAAATTGGATTCACTGTTCCCTAGCAAAGCATGTGTCATTGCTTGGACTAGATAAGGTCTGCATTGCTGTTCCTGCCAGATCAGGGAAGAGAATGGAACATTCAGATCCTCACCACTGCTACTATGGGACAAGTCTTGCAGCATTGAATAGTAGACACTCAGTCATAGTGAGTTGTATTCAACCTGCCTTGGCTCCAGAGAGGACACAGCAATGCTGCATCTGACCCAAAACGAAATCTTGGATGATGTCATGATTATATGCAGCCTACAAGAAGTTTCACACTCATACTGTGTCCAAGCTAAATACAGATGAATTGCGTACAAATGGATCAGGTCACAGAGCCCAGAAAGAGCGGATATAAACAGTTCCAAGAAGTTTTATATAAAATAAAATTCTTCTTACATACTAACATGTGTTGGATTTTCCTTCCATTTTAATACAGATGCATAAATCAAGAATTACTAAATAAATGTACCCTTTGACATGAGTGTTCATGTAGTATCTGCGAGCATATATGAGCTTCCTGTTATTCACAGTTTACAATCTACAAGTAGAAAAGATGGGAAGAAAACTGAAGTTACAGTATTAACTATCTAGCTGTTGCACAATCACTGATGTTGTACGCTGGCATGAATCTCTTTCCTCATGGACCCATGCCGTGGCTCAGAATCCGAATTTGACTGGACGTTACAACCCTCAACAAGTTCATCACAAGGGCTTTAGGTGAAACACAGCCTATAGGACTGTCTAAGGGAGCAATTATTTTGCTCATAAATATTTTTGCCAGCATTTCCTATGCTTTCCCTGAGTGGCTAAAGGCAAGGCAACTGACAAAATTACTCATACTCTTTCTCCCCTAGGGTCTGTTTAGGAAAGAGGAAGCCTACAGCAATTTTACCCCGGATTTTGAGGGAGAGCACAGCCATAGTAAAGAGAGTCCTACTCTCCTGCTGCACTGGAGATAATGTTTGTCTCTATGTCTAAAAAAAAACAAACCAAAATAATGGCTTTCATGTCTAGCCTTTTCTGCTATTTCTCCTTCAGCAACTGCTCAGAAAGGCTTGGATCATGCAACTGTGTATAGACACTACAGGCTCATTCAGTTAATAACCTTTTCACTGCACAAGCCAGTGAGAAAATAGAGAAAAATGGCTCTGTTAGCTTTACACCAAAAACTTTAACTCAAGGCAAGATAAGTTCTACTCCACCCTCCAACTGTTATGGAAGCCCAGCTCTTGGGCTTCTCTTACTATATTTAAAATATTTAAATATATTTACTATATTTAAAATATTGTAAAAACTCTACTGGAACCACTGCTTTTCACAAAACACCAGTAATAGGCTAAGGTATTCTAAAGGTAAGCATGATAGTTTCTGTACGAATTAGTGAATCTGCCACCGTCTGGTTATCTTTAAGCATTTATTGCAATTCTTACAACACAGACCATTTCTACGTTACTTTGAACATTTTACATTTTTGTACTTCCTGGACACATGACAGGAATGACATAATTTAGAATTTAGCATCAATTAGTCTTGTTGTAGGCAATCCTTGAAAAAGCATTTCAGCTTTTTGTTGGTGTATTTATAATCCTGTTTCCCTTAGTTATTTCTTTCAGTCCCTTAATAAATATTATTTTTAAACTATCGGTTATATTTACCATGTAATTTGATACCAACTGCAATTGCATAAACATTTTAAAAGAAAATTTGTGTTAAGCCTGAAACAGAACACCAGATATGAACACTCTTAAAAATTTCTCTGACTCCCATTCCAGTTACTACATGCTATACTTATATTTTGCTGAAGTAGAGATTCATCTCAGTAAAAAAGGAGACAAGAGCAGCATATGTTCTTGCAAGACTTTCCATATTTTGTTGCAGCTGCTGTAAGAACCTTCTGATTTAACAACTGATGCTACACCCTCCACAGAAAAAGATCTGCAGTCATATAGACTGTATCTGAAATAGCATGCAGAAGGATAGAACAGCTTGGCCATAAGCTCTTATTCAGATTGGCAACTTACCCATTTGCAGTAAGGTTATGTACTACAAAAGCCAATACACTGAATGGGATGGGCCAGGGATCCACACCCTGATGTGGAGTCAGGGTGTAGCCAGCAGCAGCACTAATCCCCCTGGTGTTACTACTAAAAGCCAAGCCAAAGTGTAAAATTGACACTCTGGCATTGAACTTACTTGGTAGAAGTTTTGCTGTAGTGCCAAAAAGCAAAGGTTTTTCTAGGAAACTGCAGAGACTGTACAGCATTGCTAGGATAGGGCTTCTCAGGAGGTAGCTGCTAGATGACCTCTGCAGAAACACAGCCTACTCAGTCCCTTATACAAGGAGTCTGGGGAACTTCCCTGGCACCTGGTGCTCCATCACACACAACCTTGAGACTTTTTGCTCACTGTAGGTCCTCAAAGTGGCACAAATGCCACAAGGATATTCAGAGGTTGCCATTGAACTTTTAAGGGAGCTGCATGATAGACACTAGCTCCAAACCTGACATTTTTGCAGACATTTCTGACATACTCCGAGTGTCAACACGCAGCAACTTGCCATTAATGTTCCTAACTGCTGGATGCATTTTGTGTTGTACTTTTTCTTAAGTTCAGACAGTTCTAATGAAGGTTTGTGCAAGTCTTATTGACATAAGATGAGGAACACATGGAATTAAGACCAAATCCTCACTGCTATGGTTCAGTACAGCTGCTGTAAATTGTCTCCAGTTTCAAGGGTACTACTCCGTATCCTACCAGAAGGACACCTAATCATAAGCTTATGAGGCTGTGTCCAGTTAAAGGTAGAGGCCAAACTTCTCAATAATTCTTTCTTTTCTACTTTGCCAGTGATCTCAGTTCGGCTACAAAATTCACTGCCAGAGTTGGGTGAATTGGTTACTAAACAGGGGTTGAAAACCAAAACTCTTTGCAATTTAGATATTTGAAGAGGTGATGATAGACAAATACATATATGCCAGTAAAGTATACTGAACATTTTTCTTCAATGATTCTTAACTTTGGAGGAGCTGGCATCATTCTCAATGAGCAGATTTATACATAATATTCTGTACAGTTTGTAACAAAATCCTAATTTGCAATCTGCCAAGTACCGGGTGAGAGACAAACCTCAAATGTTTTTTCACATTACTTCTAAGTCTGTTCTTGATTTAGGTTTTTTTACAAGATAACATTTTGTGAAGTCCTCATTCCCTGCTGAAGGAGTTTCTGCGTATCAAAATGTGAAAATATAGACTAATGACAGCTTCCTGTGTTATATTATAGCATTATATACTAATAGGATGCTAATTTAAAAATGGTGTGGTTTGACAACTGGGTGGAAGATGTAGCTGTACGTGTCAGTTTATATAAGAATTACATTAGTCTTGCAAAGTGTTTTGCATGCCATTGAAGAAAAAAATTATTAGGCCCTATAAATTTTGTAAAGTTTTGTTTGGTTTTAGTTTAATAAAGGGTTCCAGATAAAAAGCCCTATAGATAAAACAGCTTTAACATTAACTACAGAATTAATACACTGTGCAGACAGTACTATGTAACCCCTTTCACCCTCCCTTCAACAACTACTTTTCAATCTTTTCCAAGTCCATCACATGTAGGGAAACTGTGCTGCAGACTAAGACAAGGGGGGCAAAGTTTCCTGTAATGTGCTTCTATTTCTCATACTGTGGCCAGTTCCTAAGCTCACTGCCACCCGCAGCAGAAAATGTCAACACTTTCTGGGCAGCACTTTAAAAGATTCCCTGAAGGGACAGCTGGAACAATACCCGTGTATTGTACAGAGGCCAATGACATGCACTGCCAAAGTGCTAGGACTCAGAGTGGGTAGCTTCTGATATTTGTAGACTGATTAGTGTTCAATGGAAATACCATAACTTCTTCTACAGTGGTGTTTTTCAAAGACTACAGCACGTGCAGGATTCAATATCCATGTGATGCATGAACTTAAATGTATTTTTTGGAACTACATTGATTCCCTAAGTTCTGCAAACAAAAGTGACAGGAACTCTAAATACAAACTGTTATTAGAAGGACAAGAAGCTGTACACAGTTCCTCTTTTTGAAATGCTGTCCCCGGAGAAGTTTACGGGAATATTTTTATCGACTTCCGTACTACCAAGAATGGCCTACTGTGTGAAATATGAAGTTATTTCTATCCCAGGCAATTGGCTTTCTGATCTTGTATGGAAATTTCTAGAGTTTAAACTACAATGTTATATCTGTCCTCATAAAACATGGCTATATCAGAGAAAATTGGGCAGACTTGGTTCAATCACCAACTAGGAGAGTTTAAAAAAAAAAAAAATTAAAGGGGGGAAAAAAAAAATCCACTTCTCTGTGCTGGCTTCACATACTTCACAACAGAACTACTGAAGACAAAATCTGTGCCATGCTGTTCCTCCTTTCATTTTAAAGGGTGTTAATTTTTGCCTTTAAAGCAAAACTTCTTTGGATGTTCTGGATACATAATACCCTCAGTCAGTCAATATGAATGTGTGTATATATGTATATGGGGGGGTGGTGGTGGACTGCACGTTGTACATTTCACAAGTAGCATCTCACCTACACAGAGAATGAGCCTTTAAAGCAGTATTTTGAACATTTGAGTACACTCTGTATCGACTTTAATAGCACTGTTCATATTTGAAGATTTAAAAGACACAACTTTTAAATACATGGACAGATTGAATGAAAATGCTATCACTGCAAATATGGCTGTGCCAGCTTGCATGGTGTTATCAACAATGAGGTCAAGTACAGTATCCATTAAGCCCAGAAAATAAACAGAAACTACTTAAATAGCAAATAAAACACAGGCAGAGGTTTCCCTAGCTGCAAGCTCAGTTCAAGCCAAATATTTTTATAACAACTGACCTCACAATTCTTGGTCATGGATGATTCAGGGACACCACACTAAATATACAAAAGTGCACAGTAGTGTAGTCTGAAATAATACAATTAAATACAATGGACAACCATTATTTAAACTGGAAATGCAATTAAAATCTAAATATTTCCTGCTTCAGAATGAGAGAGGTCAAAAGGATCAGTGTCTTGCAGTGCTATGTAACATTAACTGATTGTTAGCATGAAAAAAAGAACTGGTAAAGATTTCACTATAATTAAACCAAGTCCTTTGTTTTCAGCAGCCATCAAACTTTACTTTGCTATCTTTTAATTCTAATGCTGAGGTATAGAAACTGGTAGGTCACAGAAGACTGTGTCATAGGACTAATCAAAAGACATAGAGAGGTAATATGGGACATGAAAGTCTCTAGACTTTCTCCAAATAAAATTTGTATTTTGTCTATTGTAAAAAGGAGGGCTAAATCAATTTCCTCTAAATGAAAACAATACATATATTTGTCATCACATAGGAGATATTTCAATGCTCAATTGTTATTTTTCATTGAAGTGTTAATTTAAAAAGCATTATAATTAAATGGAAAAGCATTTCCTGTTTTTTCATACATCATCCAGAAAAGTATGACAAAGAATATTTTGACCTATTTAGCCAGTGGAAGAATCTGACAGGATCTCAAGCCACAATAACTGAATGCTACAGGGTTTTTTTTTTTTCCTCAGAGCTTCTAATCCAATAAAATACAACTAAAATGGGCAAGTCTACATGGTTATTCAGTATGAAGGTAATCTAGAACCATCACATATATTAACACAGAAAAGAAAGATGACATTTCATTTTAAAAAATGGTATGTCTCTGAAGAGAAATTCACTTACAGAAAGCAGGGTACAGAAAGCAAGGTACTCCAGGAAGACCAAGTCAGACATATACTGCAATTTGCTTTTACCTTATGGAGCTGATGATTCCCATTAGCAACAGAAGTGCTTCCGGTGCTTTATAAAGACCCGCCACCAGACATACACTCGTAGTGATTTACAACAGCTGCAACCCACCTCCTCCCAGCTGTGCCAAATAGACCTCACTCTATCTAGAACAAGGGAAAAACTGCATTTTATGTTTCAGCCACCATAATCAATATCAGAAAAGCTAGGGTAATATGAGTAGCACGCCAACATCTTAAGAGAAATGTATTTTATTTTTTTGTCAGTGTAGCAACTTTCTCCTTGTTTTCATCATTTCTTATTTGAGCACACTAGGTACTTATTTTTTTCTATATAAATTTCACCTAGGGTCCTTTCCAATGAGGTGATGTGTTTGGAAAACTTCTTTTTCTTCAGTGATTTATTTTTCTTCTGCTGCCTACCACTATGTAAACAAGGTAAGCTGTTGGGTTATGGAACTAAATGCTTTAAATCAGGACGAGAGAAAGAATAATGAGATCCTTAGATTTGGTGCATATGATTTGTTCTCCAACCCAAAAAAATAACACTTTTATTAGGCTCAAGATTTGGGATGACTGAGTTTTTAATTTCGGTGAGACTGCTCTGAGGAAGAAGCCTGCTTTACTCCTTAAGTATGGAATTAAGTTGTCCTTCACTTATTTCAGAATAAATCTTAACACAAAGTTGACTAATTAAATTCTGAGATCTTCACTCAATAGACAGAATGTGGGAATTCTGTACAGAGACTTTATCCGATTCCCTGTGAAAGGTGTCTCACTTTGACATGAGATTAGATTTCTGAGTACATTGGAGTCCATGTAGATTCATTTCCAAGGCAGTCTGAGGCAAGCTGTGTTGGGTTTGAGTGGCAAGGTTTTTGGTAGGAGGAGGGCTACAGGGGTGGCTTCTGTGAGAAGCTGCTAGAAGCTTCCCCCATATCTGATAGACCCAATACCAGCCAGCTCAAAAACGGACCCACTGCTGGCCAAGGCCAAGTCAATCAGTCGATGGTGGTAGCACCTCTGTGATAATCAGTTTAAGAAGGGGGAAAGCTGTGCAACTGCAGCCAGAGAGAGCAGTGAGAATATGTGAGAGGAACAACTGTGCAGACAGAAGAAGTCAGTGAAGAAGGAGGGGGAGGAGATGCTCCAGGCACCAGAGCAGAGATTCCCTTGCAGCTTGTGGAGAAGACCATGCTGAGGCAGGCTGTGCCCCTGCAGACCATGGAGGTTAATGATGGAGCAGCTATCCACCTGCAGCCTGGGGAGGACCCCACGCCGGAGCAGGGGGATGTGCCCAAAGGAGGCTGTTACCCCATGGAAAGCCTGTGCTGGAGCAGGCTCCTGGCAGGACCTGTGGAGAGGGAGGAGCCCACGCTGGAGCAGGTTTGCCATAAGCCTTTTGTTATATTTTGTCTCCCCTTTTCCAGCTGAGGAGGGGAGCGATAGAGTAGCTTTAGTGGGCACCTGACATCCACCCAGGGTCAAACCACCACCCAGTGCTCACTAAGAAGGATACGGTTTCTCTTCCTGTGGACAAATATCACCTGTCATTTTGGTGACATGCTGCCAAAGTGAGCTCCCAAGAATTTAAAATTTGGGGGAAAAAAAAGTGAAGGAAAAAAAGAAAAAAAAAATCCACAGTTTCACAAATTACTCTCTTGAAGCTTGCATTTCCCTTCTTAATAATTTGCTGACAGTCTTGTGCAATTGATAGGAAATGGAAAGATATCCAATTTATCAATAACAGTTATATCTTGCAGATTTAGAGAAAAAGAAATTAAGACACCAGCTCTTCAAAGCAGTCTTCGCTGACTTACTCTGAGGTCTGTGCCAAGCTTTTTTTAATGCACTCTGATTCCTCTGGGATACAACTGCCCACAGACATTATTGTTTTACACAATCTGGACACAAAAATTGGAGCAAGTAGAAAGCAGCAATGAAAATCTGAAATATCTTAAGAACTAATTAATCTAAGAAATATGCAGCTGAGAAAACTATCCCCCAACTTTTGTTAGCTTAATAGTGTAACTCACATCTCCCAAAAGGGATGTAAGCCTAGGAATTTGTCAGCCCCGGGTTGTCTGATGGAAAGTGCAGCATTTAGGATGAGAGAAGTCACTGGCCTGGACAAAAACTGTCTTCTAACAATTTAACCATATTGATGGGAATGCTCCAGAATGGACTGTGTCATGGCACACTCTTATTTATTAGTACAGATGTAACTATAGTGTCCAATGGAAGGTTATTGTCAAAGTGGTGATTCAACAATATTGGGCCAGTAGACTGGTAAGGTTCCTCTGCTGAATAGGTTGTCTATCTCAGGTTCACCACCAGTACAATGAGGGCACTTAATTTCTCCTAGGTGATCTGTCAAAATTAACTATTTTGTGAAATATTTAAATACAAATAAAAAAAGAACAGAAAGTATTATCTTCCAAGTAGCAAGAGCATGCATATTCTTATAGATTGCGTAATCAAATAAATAGAGGTATTAAAAATATAATATTTTGGATGACTGAATCATGTTTTCAAGTTTGAATAGCACAAAGAACAGAGAAGAATATTGCTTGGTGTGAAGCACTTGAAATAATTTAAAAAGAAAATGTTTCTCTTTTTCAGGAAGCATGTATATTCCTGCTGTAAGTATTTCATGTTTCTCCAAGCTTTCAGAGGAATAGTCCTATGGGCTATTTTTTCATCTGTAAAATTCCTCCAATGTTGGCCATATTTTTCATATGACCTGTTCATAAGACTCTGCAGGGAAATCTGTGGCTTCTGCTGTTTGGCAATTTGGAGTGTGTGATCTGTAGATATTTCTAGAAGTCAGGAGACCTATAACAAATTATTAGCTGTGTTACGGATGTAGGCAATCATTTAGGACTTTATCCAAATCCCTCCGAAGTCAATTCACAAACAAAATAAGGATGGTGATGATAAGTATCTTTTCCTTGTCATCTGTGTATGTA
This sequence comes from Pelecanus crispus, assembly GCF_030463565.1. NCBI lineage: Eukaryota > Metazoa > Chordata > Aves > Pelecaniformes > Pelecanidae > Pelecanus > Pelecanus crispus. The sequence continues at coordinate 120,273,620 of NC_134643.1, forward strand.
CTCTGCAAACCATGAGGCCAGGACTGTCTGTTACATTCTCAGTACACAGAATATATTGTAGTGGGACACTGTGGTTGGAGACTGTAGGAGATGCAGTAATAAGATATATTTTTATCCCATTAAAATCAAATGGATAGTATTAGAAACCTGCTCTGTCTATGGAAGCATGCAGGGTTATAACATGAATTCTGTAAAGTTCAGCTATTTTCATGGGATGTAGTCCCAGAAAGCATTCAATATTCTTAAAAGATAACAATATTGAGGCATTTAAGATGTGCACCTCTCTGCTAAGTAGATTTTTATTTTACAGTTTCTAGGCCTGGCTGTATCCCAGTTAATTTATTTCCAACTGGGTTCAATTTCCAGGGCAAGGCAACTTCCTATGATACTTTTTGTCCCATAAAGGTGAAAATAATGTTCTCCAAACAGCACTATTTAAACTGGCATGCACATGTGGCTAAACAGTTTAATTCAATTTAAATAAAAATGTACACTGGCTGGAAATACTCTGAAAACCGATATTCCAAATGGGGTAAAATGTTAAGTGTTCTGTGAAATGTAGGTTTTAAATTGTCCTTATTATCAAGCACCTTTTTCAGTTCATATTTTTTGCCTAAGTGAGCATAATTTCAAGTATGAGTTAAGAACAGAAATAGGAATTCATAGCCTCAGTTCAGGGAAGAGTTTACCATGTTGTTACATTAATTACCTAATATGAACTCATCTCCCCAGTTGTGAAGTGTCGTGCTCCATCTTTTCATTCTCACTATCCAGCTATATTATTTATATAGTATATAGTGCTACAACATGCCTGATGGACCAATTTTGAAGACTTTACTTACAATCTTGACACCACTGTGGGACAGGAAAGCAGCATTCCCTCCTCTCACTTATAAATGAGAAAATGAACTGTGGATGCATTTGCCTGAGTTCACAGGGACTGTCAAGTCATGGCAAGTCTCCCTGAGTAAAAATGTCTGTGTAGTGGTTTGACCCTGGCTGGATGTCGGGTGCCCACTAAAGCTGCTCTATTACTTCCCTCCCCAGCTGGAAAGGGGAGACAAAATATAACAAAAGGCTCATGGGTCGAGATAAGGACAAGGAGAGATCATTCACCAGTTATCATCACGGGAAAAACACTCGACTTTGGGAAATTAGCTTAATTTATTACCAATCAAATCAGAGTAGGGTAATAATAAATAAACCCAAATCTTAAAACACCTTTCCCTCACCCCTTCCTTCTTCCTGAGTTTAGCTTCACTCACAATTTCTCTACCTCCTCCCCCTGAGCAGCGCAGGGGACAGGGAATGGCGGTTGCTGTTGGTTCATCACATGTCATCTTTGCTGCTCCTTCCTCCTCAGGGGACGACTCCCCACATGCTTCCCCTGCTCCAGCGTGGGGTCCCTCCCATGGGAGACAGTACTCCATGAACTTCTCCAACATGGGTCCTTCCCACGGGCTGCAGTTCTTCACGAACTGCTCCAGCATGGGTCCCTCCCACGGGGTGCAGCCCTTCAGGAGCAGACTGCTCCAGCGTGGGTCCCCCACGGGGTCACAAGTCCTGCCAGCAAACCTGCTCCAGCATGGGCTCCTCTCTCTCCACAGGTCCTGCCAGGAGCCTGCTCCAGCACAGGCTTTCCATGGGGTAACAGCCTCCTTTGGGCACATCCCCCTGCTCCGGCGTGGGGCCCTCCCCAGGCTGCAGGTGGATAGCTGCTCCATCATTAACCTCCATGGTCTGCAGGGGCACAGCTGCCTCAGCATGGTCTTCACAAGCTGCAAGGGAATCTCTGCTCTGGTGCCTGGAGCATCTCCTCCCCCTCCTTCTTCACTGACTTCTTCTGTCTGCACAGTTGTTCCTCTCACATATTCTCACTGCTCTCTCTGGCTGCAGTTGCACAGCTTTCCCCCTTCTTAAACTGATTATCACAGAGGTGCTACCACCATCGACTGATTGACTTGGCCTTGGCCAGCAGTGGGTCTGTTTTTGAGCTGGCTGGTATTGGGTCTATCAGATATGGGGGAAGCTTCTAGCAGCTTCTCACAGAAGCCACCCCTGTAGCCCTCCTCCTACCAAAACCTTGCCACTCGAACACAGTACACCTCCATCAGTTTAAGAACTCCCCTCAGACATGCCAGAAGATAAACTTGGCTCCAAGTTACCTTTCTCATCTCTACAGCCTGAGCAGATTTCAGCTCAGGAACACTGCAGGCTCTAACACCACCTGGTTAAAAATATTCATGTGGACTACTTAACAGCTGCCTTCATATTTTCAGCTCATGCTGGTTTTATTAAACGTAACAACACACTGTTCTCTAAGGTCCCAAAGTCTTCTGGAAGGCCCTTCAAAAGGCATATCCAGCTGAATGCTTAAGGCTGCAAAGCATTAGTGGACCTTTAATATTTATTACTACTCCTGCGAATATTCATTAAAAAAAAAAAAAAGTCAGAACATTCCTGCATGATTCTTTGGCTCCTGCATTCTTACATTTTCTAAATCTCAAGATACTTCCACTAGAAGAACCTGATGATCTTTGTGGAGGGCTGCTAATGTTGCCAGCAGCAGGTTTTTAACTGACATAGAAGGCAGGCAAGCAATTCCAAATATGGCAAAAACTGCATCTTGCCTGCATTCCCTTGAGATGAAGGAATGAATAGGTGTAAGTGGCATTACTAATACTGGGTCATTAAAAACGAAGACAATCCTAATGTCTGTTGCTGAGCTTCCTGTGTGTTTTGAAAAGGTATGAATGGAGAACATTAAAGATCAGTTTTTATGATTCCCCATAGCCTACTCAGAAGAGACAGTGGAGAACAGTCTGTGTCCAGACTATAGCTTCTATCCTCAATAACTGCTAATACTTTCCTCCTGAGGAAGTACATGGGTGAAAGTAAACATGGACATTCATATGTTTATTGTGCCAGCTGTCTGTAAAGTATTTTAAGATTAGTTTTTCAATTCTTTCCTAGCCCAGCAGGCAATTTGTACATGCTCTTTCTGTACCTATTTTATATGTAGGCCTTCAAACAGGGTGTAATTAAATGATTACTCAGTCTTTCTGAGTATGTTACTGGCAATACCTTCAGCAGTCCCCACTTACATTTCCTTCTCCACTTAGTATTTTACATAACTATATCAAATAGATACATTAGTTATAATTAAAAATCTATGGGTTGGTCTGTTCACCTTTTTTTTTTTTTTTTTTTTTTTATCATCTTACTAGAACACCATTAAGAACAAGAAGCACCTTAAGTTAAGACGGAGTTCTCTGTCTTAACAAATGTGGATGCCATCTGAAGAAAGATCACCAGGAGAGATGAACAGAAGTTCTAGGTGTTGAGGGGAAAAGCTGTTATGTGACTTCCTCCAGTCAGTAAGCAACTGGCTTAAGTAACTGAAGTAATTAACTTTCAGTAAGTTACTGAAGAGTAACCCTCCATTATGCCTCAACACTAGAGGCCCAGAGTAAGTGTTACTTCTCTGTTTCAGCATATCAGTTGGGTGACCCTAATTGTTAGATTTATGTTGGCTTAAGCATGTCTTGGAATAATAATAGATAGCCCAGGGAAGTACAGAAAGTGAGAATTAATAAGGGAAATCTCTATGGACAGTGCTACTAACTAAATGAATAAAGTAATAGTGTAATCAGCAACAAAATGAGAACAGAAGTGCAGGAGAATTGCAGGGGATAAGAAGAAATAATGCCATTAGATAATCCTCCTTTCTCATCCTTCAAAATACCCATATGACAACAAGATTCTTCAGTGTTTGATACAGATTTCTAAGGGATTGTGGTTCCAACTGGCTTGGGTGTTTATGTCCAGCTCTTTGAAAAAACTAGAAGTGTATGAAATGTCACCTGAAGATCAGCTGAATGCAACTCAAATAAATGATGCTCAATCTCAGATATCAGCTAGAGTGTAATTTTTGGTTTAAAGCAGAAGCTTGCATAAAGCTTAAAAAAAATGAATAAATGTAAAATGAGGTCTGTCTTATTCCAGAGATAAAATGGTTTTTTTTAGGTCAAGATATGTCAATTTTCCTTTACAACTTGATATATTATTGAATCAATAATTCTCTGTTCATGAGAGTTCATTCAAACTCACTGTCAGCATGCAATGTAGAACGAAAGCCCAATATACTCAAGCTGCTCATCTGACCAAAACCACTTGTGGTTGTCTCTGTTCCATCCTTCACTACTCATTAGGGCAGAGACCTGAGGGCAAAGAAAACCTCTACATCCCACCCAGACCATGTCTGAAAGATGGCCACCCTTGCTGCTGAGAGGAGTGGGGGGCAAGAAAGGCAGACGTTATTTCTGCCCACCACTCTAAGCTGTGACATGAACTGATGTAATCTTTCCCATAGACCTCTAGAGTTCTGAATGAAAGATTGAAATAGAACAACAAAGTGTTGTTAAAAAAATTTCCATCAGAAATTTATGTATCTGTATCAAAAGAAATTATCAATGCCCCAATTATTTTTAATCATATGACATTTACAGTGCTGTGGAAAAAACAATCAGGTCATCTAGAATTGTGATTTAAACTATCACATTGTCCTGTCTTGATTGCAACTGATTTTTCCTTAGTTTCCCCCACTTCTCAATTTATATGCACTAAGAAAGAGCTAACTCAAAGTCTTGATTTCACCCACCCCCAGTGTTTCTCTACAGTTACTACAGTAGAAACAATGAACAGATGAAAAAAAAATCCTTTTCCTAACAGGTCACTCTCATACTGTACTCCAGAGGGCACCCATGAATGAATGGCAAATAGCCATTCAGAGAGTTGCCAAATACCATTAACCAATGCACCAATGTGGCAACGTCAAGCTTTGTGACAGGCATGATTTAATCTATTGTTTGGTAATCAACCTCATCTATGGACATTCTGTAATTCTTATAAATTCAAGAATTATTGTTAGTCTTTTGGAGCAGAACAGTACAAGAATGTCTCACTTAATAATCACAAATTGCTCTTTTCTTCAGTCAAAGAGGTAACCATTTCATGATTATTTGAGAGAACAGATTATGTCAGCAGGACCTAACAGTGCATGCTTTGTCTCATTGAATACTACTTTCCCCCAACCAACCCTCCCAAACCTCCATGCAACCTTCACATTGGAAGTTGCTTACTAGGAGCAATGGATAATAATGCCATTCATCCACTGTCTGATTCAGATTTAATAATTGGAATGACTTACCCCCCAATTAAAGGGCAATGTTACTTCTGCTGTTTATTGTTCCTGTGATTTACAACCTAGTACCATAAAATACTTGAAGTTAAAAAAACCAAAACCTTTCTGGTCAGTATGCAATAGTTAGTGGATTACTTCATACTTGACCTTATCTTCTGAATGAAGACAAATTATCCATTTGACGAAGGAAGGAGTGAATCATTTTGTCTGTTTTAGAATGTGCACAATCAAAAGTTTTAAAATATTCTGAATTTATACTGAGACAAGATCTGAGGAAGAAACTTTCATTTATAACATTTCAGATTGCAAAACAGAAAGCTATAAAATTAGATGCTTTCAAAGACTGAAAAGCTAGCTCCCGAAGAAAATGGAAATATTAGTAGAAAATACCAGCACTTGTTCATATAATTTAAATGTAGTTATGCACATGTAAATTAGTAGACCCAATGAAACTTCTTTGTTGGCAAAATGAAATGCTTTCCTTTGTTTTCAATAGCTCAGCTTTTCTTTTTACTTTGTTTATCAATACCTATATTGCTATCATAATCCTTGCATTATTCAAAATATTATTTTACTTCTCAAATCACTTGCGGACATAAATTGAAATGGCTATCCACCTGTGATGCAAATTAGGATTGCAAAATTGCACAATCCTTCCTTTAAATAGTTTGTATTTTGCTAGTTAAAAGACCTCTGTAGTTACTCCTACTTCCTATACTGAGACTTGAGGTTTGAGTAGATAAAAACTGTACAGTGGAGGTAAATGAAGAGACCTTTGCCTGATGGCAACTTGAGCTAGTGAGGGTGGCTGCTACAGCAAGGTGTTGGTGACCTCAGGTCAGATAATGAACAGTCACGGTGTCATTTACAGTTGCACTGTAAGTTAAGAAACTTTGCCTCCTGCCTATCATCTTTGCTCCACTTGCTTAGTTTGAGCCCCGTGCTGTATGCTTGCAATTTTTTATATCTGGGCCAAAACTATTCTGCGAACAGCTAGTTTAATCTGCTGGTGTTGAGTCCAAATGACTGAGCAAAGCCAGAGAGAAAGACTTTGCCAAACTGAAAAAAACTCCTCCATTTATCAATTTTCAGTCTTGTGCCTCAACTATAAGATATCCTGCCAACTTAATAGTAAAGAAAGTTGGTCAGGAGGCAGAATAATGTGACCTGCAATTGCACTTTTAGAAATAGGTAATAGTACAAAAATTGTATGGATTTAAACATTGTGCTTGGGGTAGTACAAACATATAAAAAGCATTTTTAACATTTGATATTGATCAGTTTGGAAAATGATTTAGACTGATGTTACTACTTCATGATTATTTTTTGTACTGCTCTCCACCTTTTCTCCCCTACTTCTTCAGTAAATTTACATCATTATGAAACAGAATTGGAAGCTTCAGCATCTGTTCAAATGATACTGCTTCAGGTACTACTATTTTACTATTGCTGTGCCAAATTGCTCTCTTATCAATAATTTCTGTTCCCTTTAAAGCTGTTTCTTTCTGTTTTCTTATAACTCCAGTTGAGTTTAGTCTGTTCCCCTTTGTGGAACAATAGGTCCTTTTTTTCACATGGAAATCTATTGCTCACAGGTTCCAAAACCGGGCAGTATGAACACCACAGGACTAAGTTTTTAAAATAATTATCTGAGAATCTTTACAAAAGACACAATTTCTCTGCACTTCTGCACCTGTACACTCCAGCCCACAACATAGCTTATTGGAACCACATTGCTTACCAATCCTAAGCAGGTTTGCAGGGCATTTCTGTGAAATTCCACTTGCTAAGTCACAATCAGTGGCATGTTTTCTGGGCTGTTTCACAAAACCTTGTAAGTGTTGAAGCTTTAAAAGAATATTGGATTATTTATTTATGTATGTCTGAGAAAGTTTATAATCTGCATTTATACTGTAGAACAGATGTGCTCCCTGGTACCCCCTGAAGCTCAGGTCCTCAGACTCACACTGGCCATGTCTGGAGCAGATGGAGCTGGTGCACATCGTCCTGCATGGCCCGGGGTTCCTCTGCAAGAAAGGAGTCACAGTGCATTTCCACAGGTCTCCCAGCACAGACGGTTAAGTACAGCTGTGGACTGCAAAGTTTGCTTGTCTTAGTGCGCTTTAAAATGGAATAATTTCTTCAGGGTTTCGCAGCTCTGTTGAACTATGTTTTTCTTAAATCTGGCCTATTGCAATCAGCACTAGGTTTCTGAAGACTGGAAGTAACTGCAGGGATATCACAAAAAGAAGGGACAAGTATCACAGATGGAAATGTCCTGGTTTCGGCTGGGATAATTTTCTTCCTAGTAGCTGGCATAGTGCTGTGGTTTGGATTTAGTAGGAGAAGAATGCTGATAACACACTGATGCTTTAGTTGTTGCTAAGTAGTGCTTATGCTAGTCAAGGACTTTTCAGCTTCCCATGCTCTGCCAGGTGCACAAGAAACTGGGAGGGGGCACAGCCAGGACAGTTGATCCAAACTGACCAAAGGGCTATTCCATACCACATGACGTCATGCTCAGTATATAAAGTAGGGGTAGCTGGCCAGGGGGCAGTGATTGCTGCTTGGGAACAGGCTGGGTATCAGTCTGTGTGTGGTGAGCAATTGCCTTGTGCATCACTTGTTTTGTGTATTATTATTACTATTATATTGTTATTATTATTATTTTACTTTATTTCAATAATTAAACTGTTCTTATCTCAACCCAGGAATTTTCTCACTCTTCCTCTTCCAGTTCTCTCCCCCATCCCACTGCAGGGCAGGGGGAGTGAGCGAGTGGCTGTGTGGTGCTTAGTTGCTGGCTGGAGCTAAACCATGACAGAAAGATGCCTTAGTTTCATACACTGAATCCAGGGGATCAATTCCTTGCCTAAACATAGGTATTAACTCTCTCTGAGCTGCTCTGGACTGCCTGAGGCAACCTGAGGTTGTCAGATGCAGCACAGAACCTGCAGAAAATCTCTGCCCTTTGAAGCAGCAGCTGAGAGCCAGAAGAGATAGCTAAGGGGATGAACTGCCTACATTTGGGAATGAAATCAAGCACACAGTGCTGGTAGACACTTCACTGGTGTCTAATACAGATAGAATAAAAGCCAGGCTTTATGAATTAGACTGTGTCATTAGTGAAACAAATAGAAAACAGGGGCTTATTTGTTCTTTGAAAACAATGTAGGTTGCATGGAGAGAGGTAAAAAGGCAGAAAAATTCAGCTTCTGAAATTTGAAGGAGACAGAAGAAGAGGTAGAAGGGTCATGGGCTTTCTGTTTCTAATTATCTTGATCTGGTTTTTCTTTTTTAAAATAAACTAAGTTGGTTTCAGTGAGACATCCTCTGTGATGAACAATTCTGATTAAAATAAATGAATCAAATTATCTGTTTACATCTTTTGTATCAGAATATAATATCCAGAGTCAATGATGATGAAACCAATGGCCGTACGTGATCAAAGCAAATGACATACAAGGGCAGGTGCAGAACCTAGGTGTGATTAAAAAAAAAAAAAGCTATTTTTATTAAAAGAATATTTGCTGCCAATGTGACCAGCATATCACGTGTTTAGATCCTTCATTCCTCTTAAAACCCTACACAGTTTTAAACAGTTATTCTCATTTGATTGGTGCTTTCAGGAAGTCAAATAGCTCAGCAGTCCAGTCTATGGTGCATATCAATATAGATATTCCCCCCTATAGGAAGCTCTTAATACTAGCTTAGGTATTCACAGCTTACATACAAAAATTTGGAGAGGGGAAACAAATTCAATTCCCAGCATTTTGTATTGCTGAGAGCCATATAAACAGCTGAAAGAAAATGAACATTTTATCAATCCCCAGACTAGGTAATTTTGATATTTGTCAGAATATAACTATTCATGGACCTTTGCTAGACTCAATCCAGTACGTACCTGTCTCTCTTATACTGGGGAGCCCAGCACTGGAATCAGCACTTCAGATGTGTCTTGCCAGTGCTGAGCAGAGTGGGAGGGTCACCTCCCTCAGTCTTCTGGCAATGCTCTGCCTAATGCAGCCCAGAATGCCGTTGGTCGCCTTTGCGTTGATGGCACATTAATGGTTCACTGTCAGTGTGTTGTCCACTAGGACATCAAGGTCCACCTCTGCAGAACTGCTTTCCAGATGGTGAGTCCAGAGCCTGTACTGGAACAAGGGGTTATTCTTCCCCAGGGGCAGACGGAGCACATCCCTTTGTTGAATTTAATGAGATTTCTGTGAGACCATTTCTCCAGCCTGTTGAGGTCCCTCTGAATGGCAGTACACCCATCAGTCACTTCTCCCAATTAGTTATCTCAGCAAAATTTCAGAGGGTGCACTCTGTCCCATCCCCCAGGTCTTTAATGAAAATGTTAAACAGTATTGGCCACATACCAATGCCTAGGGTCCATGCACCACTAATGACTGGTCTACAACTGGTGTTTGTGCCACTGATGACAACCCTCTGGACCCAGCCATTCAGCCAGTTCTGAGTCCATTGCAATGTGCACTTACCTAACCCGTATTTTGTCAGCTTGTTTATGAGGATGGTATAGGAAACAGTGTCAAAAACCTTACTAAAGTCAAAGTGAACAACATCCAATGCTCTGCTCTTATTCATCAAGCTAGTCAGCTCATTTTAGAAGGCTATCAGGTTGGAAAAGCATGATTTCCCAACTGTAAATCTGTTCTGACTACTCCTGACCACCTCCTTGTCCTTCATGTACTTGGAAATGGGCTCCAGGATTACTTGCTCCATCACCTTCTCAGGGACTGAGTACAGGCTGACCAGGCTGTGGTTGCCTGGATCTCCCTTCTGGTCCTTCTTGAAGATACAAGTAACATTAGCTTTCTTCCAGTGTTTAAGAGCCTCTCCTGATCACCGTGACCTTTCAAAGACAGTTGACAGTGGCCTCCTAGGGACATCAGCCAGCTCCCTCAGCACTTGTGGGTACAGCTTGTCAGGCCACATGGACTTATGTATGTTCATTTAGTTTTAGTGTTTCCTAACATTATCCTCCTCCACCAAGGGCAAGTTTTCCTTGCTGCAGACTGATGGCCTATTGATTTACTTGTAGGTGATCTAGCTACCTAGTATTATTTAATGTCATGGGAATTTTTAATTGATTTGTTCCATTTTTATGCGTGTGTCAGAGACAGCTTTTGTTCAATAAACCTAAACAACAACAAACTCCATCCACCATGTAAATCTTCATGAAGTGTAAGCAAGGTTGCAGTGTACAGAAGTGTTTGAAAAAGACAGAAAACAAATTATGTAATTTAGGATATCTGAAATTAGTAATGTAACTAAATTTCAAGACCATCATCATAAGAGTCTTTTGTTCTGCTGTGCATTACCTTCTTTTAACTTAGCTTTCATAGTTCTTTTAGATTGAAATCAGCTCATTACCAAGACAGATGTTTGAGAGTTTTTTAAGGCGGACAATTACCTGCAAATGCATTGTAAAAACCCTCTCGGGGTGAAGTAATGGATAAATACAGCTGTGTAAAATTCACATTTTAAAGTCAGTATACAAAATAACATTAAGCTGTAAGCTTTTGTAAGATTCTGAAACACCAATAGACCAAATAAACTCAGTATTCTGCCAGATTATGTTTCCATTACCATAAAATTTATTCAACTAATGTTGTCAAACTTCAGCACAGTTGCAAAAGCGTGAGGAAGAAGAAAAACCCCTCTCTGAGTATTATCATATTAGAATTAAATGGTTAAAAATTACAGTGTCAGGGGGATTTAAGATTTATCCAGATGGATCTTCCAGATCCAGAACTGCATTCTGTCTAGTAAAACAGGAATGAGTTCTAACTCAGATAATTTAATTACAATTATGCTGACTTAAAAGATCAATGGAGCTGTCCATGAGTACAGTATACATCTGTTTTGACATCCATGTATATTTTTCTACTGATCTATAATTTTTTTAACAGTAAAATATACGTATCTGAGAAAGAGAAATAACACAGTATGTAATGGCATTAATAGTTATAAAGGGAGTTATTTCTAATCCCCTCAATGTTACAGCTCGAAGATAATTTAGTGATGAGTCAAACTGTCTCCAGTGTAAACCAGGAACCAAATGACAGAAGAACTGGCTATTAAGGACTGGAAAACTTGACATATCTGAAAAGTGCTTCAAGGCCTGAACGGTGTGAATAACATTTAGCTTGCAGCTGTTGTGAATCCAGTTGGACTGGCAATGCGCTGAGTGCTAGTGTTACCACCCTCTTCCCTTCTGATCTAATTTCTTTAACATCTGATGGATACCGTTATAATGAGCCCCTCAGGACAGTTCTGTTTTCACTTAATCAAGCAAAAGCAGTCAAATGTTTCTCAGTGGACCCCAGTTATGCATTACCACCTAGCTTTGTGCTTTTGAGGCATTACTGCAGTTCAGAAATTCCCATCACATTTGCATCCCAGAGAGGTTACACAGAGGGTTGGGTCTAGGCTTCTGTGAACTTAGTTTTTCTTACAAGTAAAAGCAGTGGCTGTAATTGTACTTCAAGAAGATCCACCACCTTCCATGTCTAATGTGGTAGCAACACTCACTGTCTGTGAGACTATGGTCTCCCCAGTATGTTCCATTCTACTAACCAAGTGCATGAAAAGAGCAAGTGTGCATCCCAGTCTTCTCCCCACCCTTCTGGTGTAACAAACACTGCTAAAATAAGTGCAATTTCCTTGCCTGTGCAGGCTCATCTCAGTGATGACTCCTCAAAGAGCTCTGAAGAGCCTCAAGATGGCACCTAGACTGGCAGTAGGCACCGTAACACACCTTGGCATTCAGCTCACCCAGGCATCCAGAGACTAGGCCAACGTATGTCTCAGGCCACAGAAATGCAGGCATCAGGTAGAAATCTTTGCTGAATAAAGAATGCAGCTGGAAGGGGTTATATGAAGCTATGGACCTCAAAGGATGTGCTGCAGACCTGAAGACCTGAAAAAGAGAGAGCATATTCCATCCTTCCAGCAAAACAGGAAAGAATGGAGAGGCAGTTCTGTTCTGCCTATTTGCTAAAAATGGTCTATTCGCTAAAAATGGTCTATTTGCTAAAAAACTTTAATTGAAGAAATTACACTGAGAAAACTGCAATGCTTCATATTCCCCCAAATATATACCTCTATAGAGAAATGCTTCTATGTGTGTTTATAGTGAAAGAGTGGGAAAATCACATGCATAATTAATGTTATGACTAATAAACACCAACCAAAACCATAGGTTTTTAACAGACTGTCTTCATTACAAATATTTAAATAACCCTCATCTTCCTTTACCTAAAACTGAGTTGAACTAGCTTTGCAATTGTAGTTTTACTGGGTCTAGAAAAGAAGACCTCAACTGAATGGAAGCAGAGATTACTTTTGAGCATAACACGTCTTACAATTAATGGTCCAGCACTTAGAATCATAGAATCATAGAATCGTTTAGGTTGGAAAAGACCTTTAAGATCATCCAGTCCAACCGTTAACCTAACATTACCAAGTCCACATTAAACCAATTAAGGATAGACTAGACTAAACCATGTCCCAAAGTGCCACGTCTACTCATTTTTTGAATGCTTCCAGGGATGGCGACTCCACCACCTCTCTGGGCAGCCTCTTCCAATGCTTGACTACCCTTTCCGTGAAGAAATTTTTCCTAATATCCAGCCTAGAACTCCCCTGGTGCAGCTTGAGCCCATTTCCTCTCCTCCTATCGCTAACTACTTGGGAGAAAAGAGACCAACACCCACCTCACTACAGCCTCCTTTCAGGTAGTTGTAGAGAGCAATAAGGTCACCCCTCAGCCTCCTCTTCTCCAGGCTAAACAATCCCAGTTCCTTCAGCCACTCCTCATAAGGCCTGTGCTCCAGACCCTTCACCAGCTTTGTTGCCCTTCTCTGAACACGCTCCAGCACCTCAATGTCTTTCTTGTACTGAGGGGCCCAAAACTGGACACAGTATTCCAGGTGCGGCCTCACCAGCGCCGAGTACAGGGGCACAATCACCTCCCTGCTCCTGCTGGCCACACTATTCCTGATACAAGCCAGGATGCTGTTGGCCTTCTTGGCCACCTGGGCACACTGCTGGCTCATGTTCAGCTGGCTGTCAACCAGCACCCCCAGGTCCTTTTCCGCCAGGCATCTTCCCAGCCACTCTTCCCCAAGCCTGTAGCATTGCATGGGGTTGTTGCGACCCAAGTGCAGGACCTGGTACTTGGCCTTGTTAAACCTCATACAGGTGGCCTTGGCCCATCGGTCCAGCTTGTCCAGGTCCCTCTGCAGGGCCATCCTACCCTCCAGCAGATCGACACTCCCTCCCAACTTGGTGTCATCTGCAGACTTACTGAGGGTGCACTCAATCTCCTCATCCAGATCATTGATAAAGATATTAAACAAGGCTGGTCCCAAAACAGAGCCCTAGGGAACACTTCTTCAGATGACAGTTTTTTCACCACCTCCAATTCTCAAATCATGCAAAAGCTCCACTGTTTTCACTGTTTGGAGGAAGCTCTTGGCACTGGCACACCACCAGCTTTTTGGAAGCTCTTGCTGCTGGTCTTGACACCACCACCAAGTCAGAGATATGCTTGCTCTTTTTCCCATAAAAGTCGATCCCAGGTGTTGGTACATTTTAAACCTAGGAAATACCTGTTCTCAGCTAATTTAGTAAAAACTTGCTAATTTGTTTGGTACATTTCCTAAGCCTTCTTTTGCTGAATCTCTTGGAATCGTCCCCCAGCTGTGTTAGACACTGTAATGTCAGAGATACACAAACTGAGAGCACAAACAGGAATGTCCTCTGCTACAGATGCAGATGTTGGTACATAATCAATTTAGCAAAAGAAGGAGTAGAAAGTGGAGGGGCTGAGGAGATACCTAAGTTTATTTTCCTGGAAGGATGATACTGAGGAAAGAAATCACTGGGGAGAAGAGGCTAGAAGATGAAAAAGGAAAAAGAAGGAAAGGTGAAGCAGGCTCATATAATTAATCTTGGGTTTAGTGATTACTGAATTCTGAATCTTCGACTTGCAACCCTAATATACTATTGAGAATAATAATCATCATCATCATCATCATCATTATCAGATACAGCTAAACAGTAGCACTTGAATTTTAAAGTCAGGCAGGCTAAAGCTTAACAAAAACTGGTTTTACCCTTTCTATACTATTGTATTTCTGAATATATGTGCTACGTTTCTTATAGTGAATGAGGCAGAATGACAGCTGGTAAAAATGAACTTCTTAAAAAGAAATCCCTTTATATTAGCATATATGCACAATATAAAGACTGTTACCATGGGTCTTCGATAAGGTTGATACTTCAGTGTCCAAATTATTATTATGGTTTGTTAACAGTGTTCTTCCAAGGAAGAGAGTGAGAGATATTTTTGCTAAAATTCAGCAAAACTTAAAACAGAATTTTATGAGACTAAGAAAAAGTATGTAGATAAATCTGCATCATTCAATGGGAATGTCAGCATATAGTGCATGTTAAAAGATGCCTCAGGGAAAGGTTTAAAAAACAGTACAGTATTAGATAACCTAAACATATAGGTTCAAATTAGATTTGTTGCTTTCAAATCTGTGATTTTTTTGGTGCAGGTGAGGGAGGCTAATCTGGAAAAAAAAACAACCCAAAATCCAAACCATCCTCAGTGGTACTTTTGAACCATAAAAATAAAAGTTTTAAAGTTTATGGTGATTATACTGTGACATGGTTATATAATGACATATGGCATGTAAACAATTTTTTAAATTTAAATTAAAATTACTTTTATTACCAAGGAGACCTTACAGGGCAAATTTCACCTGAGAACACAAATTCTCACTTATTTAATCTGTGAGATTAGGGTACTGTTTCTCACCCCCTGTTTTGCAGAATTGCATCAGGGTTCCTTAGCCATTTATCTTTTTTTAATGAAATTAATTCAGTGTTTGAATGGGATCTGACATACATTTTATTTATTGTAATTCATCCTAAATTCATGGTGAATATCTCACTTGAATACTACCCTTTTCTCATAAATATCCTCTTCAATATTTTTAACCATGACTCACCACAGATACTGAAAACTGAATAAGGAGTGCTGAATGAATTCCTCTTTCATTACAGGAACAAAGATAAGTATACAAGAAGAGTTTCAAATACATGAATATTAAGAAGAAAAAAAAAATCCTTTAGAGAGAAGTTTCTGGGACATATATTGAATAAGTCTTCTTCTAAATTAAGGACTTTCCGTCAAAAAGGAAATGATTCTTACATAACTAAACTGTGATTTAATGAACTATTACTGGCCAGCTCTAATTGTAGGTAAAAAATCATATTTTCCTCTGGAAACAAGGAGAAATCTATTAGACTTTCTACTTACACAAAATGCCTCATAAGGACCAAAAGCATCCAGATCTGTGCAAAAACTTCATTTCTTACGGCAGAGCTGTAGTACTGTTGGGACAACCCAATGCCATTTAAAAGTATATTTTATTCACTGAATTGTCAAAGTAAAAGAGGAAGGGATACCGTAGGGTTACATAGGGCTAACACTGTTGGTTTGTTTGATTGTTTTTTTTCCTTCAAGTAGTAGCTTTGTCTGAAAATCTAGATCCCCTGGTTTTTTTTTTTTTTTCCTTCATCATGACAAAATGTACTTTGCTGTGTATGCAGCTATTTGCTGTAATTGTCATTACTATATCAGGAAGAAGAGATGAACTTTTCAAGGAGCGAAGGATGTTGAATTTTCAGTCAGCTCCACAGATAAATAATTCTTCTTTCTATAAAAAAATTCTAATTCCTCTGGTGGTTCTTCCAAGTAATTTATGTAATTTTCCAAATCACTTTGCTACAGAGATCTCTTTGGTTTTAAAATATTTGTTTCCCAGTGTGTGTCTATTAAATATTGTCCTAAACCAAACATTTTATTTTTTGTATTCTTTTATCATGGCTGTCACTCTATACCTAAGATAAAAGGTTTCCTTCTGCCAAAGACATTCAACATCAGAGAACTCAGTCTAAAAATCTTCTCTAACATATTTGATGATGAGTTCAAGTTCTAATGAGTACCTTTTGGTAAGTTATTATTTTATTAAGATACTATGTTTTGTACTTAGAAATATTTAGAAACCCATTTAAGGTAGGTGTTGTTCATTCTTAAAACAAGGAATAATCTCAGGCAATAGACAGCTTGAAATCAAAATAGGGCAGTAAAAAAAGAGTAGAGAAAAGCTACATATCACCATCTTAAAGGTCTTTTCCAACCTAAATGATTCTATGATTCTATGATTCTATGATTATATAGACGAAACCATAAACTCATAAGAACTGGAGCCCAGATATTCTTATGAATTAGGTATCTAAACACATTTACAGCCAGTGATAAAATTTCTTCTATGTACTGCAAATTATTCAGCTTTCCATTCTTTAAATGTTTGTCTTATTAGAAAAATATACAAAACAAGTTATTCCTGGCTGTATAAGGGATTTTACAGGCATTCAACAACTAAATTTTGAAAGAATAGTCTTAATGGATTAACTCTACAATGGAAAAGACTGAAATTGACCAATTTGGCCAAATTGTCACTTAATTTGATAAATTACAATTATTAGACTCAACAGTAGAGAATAGTACATGCATTTGTATTAAATATGTTGCCTCCATATTTGGGGGGAATTATAATGAAACAGGCATACATTTCAGCATTACTAAAAGAAAGTTCTCAAGAGTTTGTTGGGTAATTTTCCATCCAACTTTAGCCCAGAATCAGTGTTGAGAAGCCTAAACTGAGCACAACCCCCTCAGAAAATCAAGGACTGTGTTACTATCCTGGTTGATTTCCAAATTTCAAAATGCAATACAAGTAATTTTAGCTTAGGTAATAATTAAATATTTACAATAAACATAGCCACCTTAATACATGTCCACATATAAGAATAAAACCTGGTGATGAGGTCACTGTCAATGAAAGCTGAATTCAAGCATTTTGACATAGCTATAAGAAAACAACTGGAAATCTGTTTAGACTCAGAAAAACTGACTGATGCATTAGAACAAAAATATTGCAAATTTCTATCCCAGCAAATGGAATTTATGTGGTGGCACAACATTTTACATTTTAACTGCAGCCTGTTACTTCTGGGAAATCAGACTAAACAAGGTCCTATCCACAGTGTAGATCATATTGAGTACCAAAACTGTACATAAGGAGAATAATTGAGACATAGAACCTGATAGATTGCATTCAAAGTCACAATAGTAAGATCTAGGAACAACAGCGACCTTATTTCAGAGGAAAGCTACTGCCAGAAACTTCAGTGCTAAGCGATGCCTTAAAATCAGATGTTTTTGAATTTACTATATAAAGTTCTCTGGCCTGATGTTTCAATCTGCACAATTGCAAGACATTTATGTTGTTTTGAAAAAAGTGGTTATGGATATTTTTAAGGATGGCTTCTGAGCTTTTGTAGAATTGCTTGCATCAAGCTGTTGTCCAAAATGTTAAATCTGTGAAGTTGTGCTAGAGATGATTCAAATCTTCAGAGAAAACATATAATGGGCCAAAGTCATGCTTGGTGCAACTCCAATGAATTTAATGGAGTTACATGAGGGATTGATTTTTGTTAATCTTGGATAAAACTATTCAGTTACATTAAATTTTAGCTCAAAAATAATAAATGGAGAAGGATAACATTATGGCTTGGAGCCTTGGGGCCCCCAGGCCTGATTCCTCAAGGACATCATGAGCTCATCCATATGCTTGGTTCATAGGAATTAAACAAATTGACTTCAACCTATTCCCTCGGAAATGAGGGTGCAGTGGAACTCTCCACTGCATGTTCCTGTCCTTTCAGTGATGACTGACTTTAGAGACTGGTCCCCACTGTTGGAAGGTGATCCAAAACATATCTGGTTCTTTTGGGAAGAAGAGGGTAGTTACCTCAAGAAGGTGTTAGAACAGCTGTCTGAATGAGACATACAGGTTTCCAAGTGCTTATATGTATGCTGTAGGGTATAATGGTTGCCCATCATTAGCTTGCACAGTGTTAGGAATAAACTAGTCTCGCTCTGGTGGCAACAGTTTGCTGAGAAGCTTCAGCTTTTCACCACTTTGAAAGTGAGTCACGAAAAGTAATTCACTTTTAGCACTAAGGAAGACACATTGCCCTTTATGCAAAATAAAGCTTTTCCTCCTGCAGCTGTACTTCCAGAAATCCACTCAATGGGCTGAATCACTTCTTAGAATGTTCTCCCCACATGGAAGGTTCCAGGCTGTATGACAGAGCAGTTTGAAGATGCTTTACAGCAAGAGGTTGCCCTGCTGAACACGGTGGCTAGTTCAGGTCCAACACTGCACACCGAACAGGGGTTGGCACCTGGAGAACTGAGTCCAGGGAAACTTCTTTCTAACTCTCGTCAGGTGCCAGTTACCCTAGGTCTGGAAATGTGAGGATTTTAAGCCGCCACAATTTTTTGGTTCCCCTCCCCAACCTCTACCTAATGGTTGCAGACATTCAAATGACACACTTCAGTAGTAAAACCTTAAAAGAGTATCCTTTTTCCTTTCTTTTCAATCTGCTATGTAGACATTGACAGGACAAGACAAAATGATTACTATGATTTATCTGGTACAAAATAGGAGATAATGAGGGTGCTTGCTAAAGCAAAACATGCTGCAGCCTTTCACATACAATTTGATCAGCCCATGGCAGGCCAAACCTGAAACATTTACAGCAGTCTTAGCATTTCAGACATCCTCACTGGTTTGCCTCCCCAGTTTAAGTGGAGCAGTGATTTTTTAATCTTTGGGGTTTTTTCTCACCATTCACAAGCCCACCCAGGCAGCATGTAATTCATCCAGACAGGAAATATTCCATTGTGTGGGCCAGATTGCTTGCAAATGATTCACTTGTACCTGAGTTCAAAGCTTCTGGCGTAGATCTATGGTACATTCTAGTCTGCAGTCATTCTTGCCTCAGACTTCTGTGTTCAGTGCAAATAAGCTGCTAGAGCAAATCTTACAAAAGTTCAGTGGCTTCAAACTAACTTGGATTTGAAAGTCTCATCTGGGATTTATGAAAAAGAAACAAAAAAGAAATCTTTTAGTGGGGGAAAAACCCTGCACAAAAAGGCTACATTTTATGTGATACTAACCCAGAAGAGAAAGTTTATTTTCCCCCTAGGCTGTAAAGTGATTTGAAGTCCAGTATCTTAACTCACTCCATAACGATGTGTATATAAGATTACACCACTTTCCCAGCAATCTCTTTCCCGATTTATTCAGTATTACAGAATGTGGCTGTTCAGCACAGGTGGAGGAAATAAGATAAATACAACCTTCACTGCTGCTTTTCTATCTTGTTATTAACGTATGCAATGAAGTCACCTGTGAGAAATCTGCATCCTGCCTGGACACAAGTAGGAAATGATTTTCCCATTGCATGAGAATATTTGAGATCACTTCCTCTCTCCTCCCATCTGATACTATTTTACATCATGTTCAAAAAAAGATCCCTTGGAACTAGAAGGTAACAGAAAGGTAAGAACAGTAAAGGATAAAAATCTTCTGAACCCCTCAATGACCCAAAGCTTGTAGTATTACATCACATTGCCCATGCAATTCTCCAACAAGAAGCAAAGGCAAGATTCTCAAACCCAAATCTCCCTAGGTCATACCATAAGTGGTTTTCTGCATCAGTAAACATATCTTGTGTTCAGACATAACATTTTGAACACAAGAGACTGAGGAAAAGTCTACAGTTGCATAGTCTGCATCAAACTTTTTTTTGCTTTTATTAATTACCTTAGTTAACTAGTTTATAGACCTCTCTTCAGCAACACAAACTGTGGTTCCCCACAGAAATGCCGTAAATATTTCCTATTATTCATTCTAGATGATTCTGAGCATTTTGTTAACAACTCCAAAAATGTCAGAAAAAGACCACTGACAAAACAAGATGCATATCTTGCAGGAACAAATACATTACACAGAATTAACTAACCCTTCTACATGGATCATTAGAGCTGCATGAGTTCACACTAAAGATCACCATCAGGTGGAAGATTAGTACCAGCAAATGGTATAGAATTGCAGGGGACAAATATGGAGCACCACCCTTTATCTTTGTTTCCAATTTCCAACATTATTTTGCAAAGCAGTTTGAAAGGAGCTGAGGTCAAGCGGAAATTTGATGGCCCATGATCAAACCACAGGGCCAATACATGCTTCTTCACTATATTCTTGGTTGGTCCTCACCAAGCAAACACCCAACATTAAGAAGGGCAGCTGAAAACAGACAAAGCTGCAGAGCTCATGACAAAAATCTTTATTTCAAGTGTCATGTAAACTCTGAAGGTCAGAAGCAGGATCCTCTCTGCAAAGCTATTATAGGTTCTCCAGAGAGGAATGAATGGGAAGATTCTCTTTAGGGAGAGACAGATAAATGTCTAGGTTCAGGCAGAGGAGATGGCTTCCTAAAGATTTGTGGACATAGCCAAAATAATTATGTAAACAATCACAACTGTGTTCCTGTGGAACAGCAAACAAAATCTGTGCTGGCATTATTATTTGAACCACTATAAAGATAGGAGAGTTCCAGTTCAAATGTGGGCACACTGTACTAGGCTCCAGACAGCTAGTAAGAAACTACCTATGTCTCAAGGACCTTATAATTCAAAGGCATAAGACAGAAGCAGGTGAAATGAGTTAACTGGTTTCACACTCCAAGTCCACGCTGGGTCAGAAACAGTAATTAATCTTGAGTCCAAGTGTAATGCCAATGCAGTCTACAACACTGCCTTTCTTATTCATACTAAAAGATGAATAGGAGACAAATACTATGCTGGCATTTTTTTTTGAATACTGACAATTGTTTTAATGTCAACTGGTGACAAGAAAATGTATTGTGATTCAGGACTGAATTCCCTTCACCCTAAGTTTTCTGCATTTCAGGAAGAGATGTACAATGAGAAAATGAAGTTTTGTAACTTAGTCATCTAAATCTCTTACAGTCTGGAAAACCAAACCACTACTTCTACCTTCAAGAAATATTTTTAAAGTCCTTGAGAGAATAGTTTGTTCTTGAAAGCACCTCTCATGAAACACCTGAAAATTTTTAGTAAGATGAAAACACTTAGAAAATGACAAGACTTTGTAATGTTAGAATGATGCAGAACACTTGGATGCAAAGATATGGACAAAACAACACACTTGAGAAGCAGAGCGCCACAGGATCTGTGCTCCACTGCCATTTAGAGATGACATCAGATTTACTGTGTGGAAATAAAAAGCATGAACTTTTCCACTGTGTCTTGAAAAAATGGATGAGTATCAGTAATCTAGCACACACTAAAGTTTTCAAAACAGCTGACCAGCATTTTCTAGAAACACATTAAGAAACCAAAATTGCTCTGACTAACAAGAAGCTCTTCATGGGAAATTATACTGAATACAATTAGAAATGTTTGTTTCCAGCTGGGGCCATGTAGTTCTTGAAGTAAAACCCAGTGGAAAAATATCTCAGATTAACAGCTCTTAGGTGCACAGGATGTCAAACACCAACAGACTTTTGAATATTCTGCTTCCTAAGTCATTGCTTCTGCATCAGAATTCCTGTATCCTGATTTTGGAAGATTACCTTCTATCTTTGTTTCCCAGGTCTCTTTATTTTCACTCTTTTGTTATAGCTGTGTAAGAAAAGTGAAACTTTTGACCTACTCCTTTATTTTGCAGATTTGAACTCATGCCTATTTACTCATAGTGCTTGTTTAGATACAACCAGGTAGAAAGAAGTGGCTGAGGCCCTCTTTCAGCAATGGGTCTCATTTTTAGGACATACCAGAACAATGCCTTAGTCTCCTCCTCCTCTTATATTCCACATGCTTCGTCACATAGTGTCTGTATTATCCTTTTCCCCTAGCCTTTGCTCTCTTTCCAATCTTTACAGAGTCTGGATTCTTTTACATTACAACTTTGGCAAGAAAAGGGAAAAATGGCTCAAATATTAAAACTGAAATGCATTATGGTGACAGTTTTAAGTGTCTTTTCTGGATAGATTCAGATTCTATCTGCTCTTTGTTCCTGTTGTCACATGCAGGAAGAACTGTACCTCAAAGGTGTAGGACAAGCAGACCCGTGAACTAAGCTCCCCTGCCACTTGCCCACCAATAATCCTCTGAAGTGTTCTTGAGATTGAAAAGGACAAACTGATTGGGTATGAAACATGCCAGAGGAGTCAGATGAGAGAAGATGAACAGATAAGAGACAAAAGCCAGCAATATTTCTTTTTCAAAGATACTCTCTGAGGAACCAGATTGGGTCATGGGGTTCTGCATTAAGTTCCTGCCTCATCAGGCAACCTCTGGTGTGCTTTCCATAAGTAAATAGAAACTCTGGGTTTCTACTATGTGATCTGTAAAAGGGGGATCCTAATATTGATGGCCATTATTTCCTGTTAAAAAACCAACCAACCAACCAACCAAACAAACAAACAAAAAAACCCACCAGGAACTCCAGACCAATTATTTAGAATTGGTCCACAGGGTGATTCCATAAATCTCACAACAAAAGCTGAAAATGCAAGTAGTACATGAAGAAAAGGAAAGTTAAACAGAAGGGAAGCACTTTCGCAAGTTCACAAAACCAGCAACAGGTAAAGCCAGAGTGTGAGCTTGGCCATGTGGCTCCAACCATTGGTCAACACTGCCTGAGGATTTAACGTGCTAGAAAGGAGTCTGCACATCCCCACTGCACAGCTGTCAGTGATTAAGGGTGGTACACTGAAAGGAGACTCAGGCTTTCACCTCCAGGAGCTGTTATTGCGAAGTTTCTCCATGGTGGACTCTTCCACTCTTTGACGTGTGCAATGGTTTGAAGCCACAGTCTGGCCACAGAGTATGGGTCTAAATGCAAATTACTCTAATCCCAAGAAAAGGTCAGAGAGTCTCTTACTCACAGATGGTTTTCCGGAAAAGGTGTTTCATCGGTTCAGTGTTTGAATCAAATCAAAGTTTCCATTTGGCTAAATTGGGATTATAAACATTCTACTTTAAAATGATATGTCCAGCTGCTACTTGCTAATTATAAATCTAGGTTTTAGTGCTGGCTTTGAAAAATATATTTCCTGGGTGAATAATATGTCCTCCCAATCTTCTGTCTGGGGAGCAAACACAAAGAAACTGTCACAAAAGGTTTTCTTATCAGCCATCACATAGACTGAGAATATTCATTGTAGTTCCAAATTTGTGTAGCTAGTAAAGTAAATTTGAACCTCATGTATGCTTACTTAAAAGTCTGATTGGAAAGTAATGTTTTTCCTGATTGCGGGAAAAGACCAGTCAACCATAGTGAAATCCACTGTGTCAGTTGGCTGACGTGTAGTTAAAAACAAAATGATATTTAAGAACACCTTGTATTGACCTCATTTTCCATCCAAAATACATGAGAACTGGCAAGAATGTACTGAAGCATCCGCTTACTATGCTGTAGGTCAAAATCAGTTCATTTTGATGTAACCATTTCATTCCTCTAATAAGCTTAAGTTATACTGTTTTATCTATTACAGAATAAAAACATTTGAATTTACCATAACAAATTCACCTCAGTATTTTCTTTTGCATTCAGTTCCTTCTTTGGTTCATTTTTGATGACAAGCAGACTGATGGGAAGGAGAGAAACAATTACAAAGGGTCTTTAAAACAGACTGTTCTGATTATGGATGTGCTTGTGACTAAGGCACTTGCCTGATACTCAGTTTCTGGTTCAGTTCTTGGCTCTGCTGCATACCTCCTGCATGAAATTGTACAGTTCACAGAATTTATCTCAGTTTCTTCATCTGAAAAATGGAGGTAATCTTAATTTTACTGTGATTTTGCCAGGGTAGCTTCAGTGATGATTGTAGGCATGACACACACACCCCTAGACGAAGAGCAGTATTCCTAGTCTCATCACCATGTGGAATGTGCTTTACTCTCAACATTGTTTATGTTAAGTTTTTAAGAAATTCTTCTCAAATTCCTGTAAGCCTTGTGTTGATTATGGACATCCCATCTAATATGGAAACTGAACCAAACTGCTTGGTTTATGACTTTTCATCAGACAGCAGACAGAAACAACATATGGCTATAAGCTAGGAATCGGAACTCTTCTGGCAAATATTTGAAATAACACATGCATTGAGAAAATACAACCATTTGTAAACAGATGGCAAACAAAAACAAGAGAAAGATGTCCTGTAATGAGTATTACCTCAGCAAAACTGTTCTCACCTTCAGCAGCAGGCCAGCTGTGTGTTGCATATTGCTGCAGGAGATCTCAGGGCTGAGCTCCAGCTCTGGGATTAGTAATGTTGTCCTAGGCTGGGAAATATGCTCCTAATAAGTAAAAGCTTCTGTACTCTTAATGGACCTCTTTGTTCTTTTGAAAGCACGTAGGTATTTTGAAATTGAGTTTGTACTCAATGTCAGCCACTCAAGCCCATTTGCTACGCAGTGCTAAACAGTTTCAAGAATTCTCACTGTGCTCTCAGAAATGAACATCACTTCAGAATAACCAAAATCTAGGGCTAGCAAACAAACAAAGCCAGGAGATGGAATCAGTTCTAAATTAATATTCTACCAGTAGGATGTTATGAATGTGTAGCAGCAAACATGGTATTTTACAGGGATTTTACAGGCAAAGTTTCTCTGAGTGTCAGATTCCGCTGCCTAAATAAGGTCTCCCTATACATGTTCATTTAAGTACAGTAGGTATTTCAAATTTGAAACTGCTTTTGCCAAAAACCTCATAATTTCTCTTTTAATTTTATGTATGTACATCAAAATATCTTAGCATAGATATCTTTGTTTGTCCTTCTTGTATTAAGAAACATGTCAAGGCTGCATATTCATAGCCTGGCTTTCATTTGTTTAACCACATTGCACATTTTAGTCCGGCACACCTGCAAGTTAACGGCTGTCTAGAGAGCCAGCCTTTAGACTAGTTGGAATTTCATTTAAGACAACAATCCGTGTGCTCTGGCCTTCTCCTGCCTCCAAAACACACATGCTGAGCTTGAAAAAATAGCTGTAAATGTACTGAAAGGAAATTGTAGAATGCTCTTTCCCCTGCCCCCTCCTCCTCAATGTCCCACTCCACGGCACTATGGTAAATACCAGCAAGGCAGGCTGGGAAATTCCTCTGAAAATGCTAACACATGAGTCTCATATTATACACTAGCACTGGTCATTACCAGGCAAGGCCACTGAGAACTGTACTGGTGTGAGAAAATTTCCAGAGCCCTGGTTTATTGCAATGACTATTGTGCAGGCTACTTTGTAGTGCAGCTTATTCCTGAGATTTGGAAACAAGGGCACCTGTCAGCCCTAAAAATATTTGGTGCCTTTTTTAGTGTTAAAGGACTTAGCTATGGCAAGGGACATCCGATATTTGTCACAAAGTCTGCAGAATATGCAGTCATGTTCAATTATTTCCCCCGGTGTAACATTGCCACATTTCTATCAGACAGTATTGTGGTATACAAGAAGCTCTATTCAAAATGCTTATAGGCATCAGATTGATGACCTTCACTGTAAGCAAGAAGTACTCTAAAATTCACAAATCTTAACTGGGAATCCACTGGGGTTTTTTGGTTTAAACAGCCAATGATACAATAGTAAGTTATCTTCCTTTTTAAGAAGTGTTTCAAATATTCTTATGATTTAAGAAATTCAATTACTGAAGTGTTTCAGTATTGAAGTACAAATCCACTTTTTCAAAGATATAGAAGAGACATGTAGAACACTGCAGTCTTGCTTTTATATAGCAATATAGCACTGTGCAGTCTTGCTTTTATATAGTAAACAACAGATCTAAATATCTGTCCCAGTACTGTCTAGCATTTCTGAATAGTTTACCTTTCAAAAACATAAAATTAAGCTAATGTTTTCAGTTTCAATTTCCCATAATAGTGGCCATTATTGCTTTTATCAAAGCAACAATCACTTCACAACAATTGTTTGGCCAATTTTTACTCTCACTTTTAAGCTTTCTATGTTAGTTAAGCCCACTTAAGGTGTGATTCAGTTCTCAACTTTCAGTCAACATAAGTTCTAAAAAACATATAGAAAAGCAAATGCCAGCTGCATTGTTAGATGTCCTCTTTCTTAATAAAGAAGTTGATTAGACTCTCATACAGCTATTAGATAAAGGCAAAAGGCAGAACTTCTTTAAGACATTTGAAGTCTTTGGGTTATAATTCCTTCCTGAATCAAGACAATGACTCCCCTTCCTTTTTTCCATTCAGACCTAATCAGAAGTTTCATCTTTTATTAAAAACCCATCCAAATAAAACAGTTTTATTAGATAAGTTAGCTTTGACTTTTGTGTACGTGGCTGTTGATTTCTTTCTCAAATATTGTGCTTTGGCTACTGGAAGCATTTAACAGAGTATTCCATAAACTTTATGTTTTCTAAAAATTAGCCACATTTTGAAGTTCATAATAAAGTTAATTTTAAAATAAGGTTGGAGAGAGCAAGGGTGAAAGGTAACACATTTTATGTACAAACATATTTTATGGATTATTTTTTCTACAGTGCTGCTGGTACTATGATAAACATAACCAGCCAGGGCACTGTTGATTTCTCTTGACATTAGTATGTAAATATTTTCTCATGTAAATTTAAGCACATATTGGGGAAAAAAGCTTAAAGATGACCCGTACAGATAGCAAAATGAAAGTTTTTGCGGTAAATGGGGGAGTGTGGTGTGTGTGGCATGGGGAAAGATGCACAGGAGAAAGGTAGATTTTTTTTCTCTTAAGTCATGTATTTTAATTCTTTTTACTTTTTACTTAGAAAAAAAGCAGAAAAGTCCCTAAACCCATTGCCAAGAAAAAAAAAAAAAAAAGACTACTCCAACTACAAAAGCTTTACAGTGTATTGTTATTCCAGGAAATATTTCATGTGTATTAACTCTACAGACAAAACCAGAAGGAGTACATAAACAAACCGAGAGGAAAGTGCTCCTGGCAGCAGATGAGCACACCAGCGATTCTACACACTATCATCCTTAGGCTCCCTGGTTAGGGACTTTTTGTTTTTACAACCACTTTACAGTTGGCTGTGACACATAAGCAAAACTAATACAGAGAATAAGAAATGCATCTTGTCTGACTGTTCTTCAAGAAACTGAAATACTGGTTCCAATAATAAGCAATGTGATTTTCTGCTTTAGTTATGTGTTCAATTCAATTGTAAACATCAACAAAGTGGTCGGGAGGGTATTGCAGCCAGCTCCGATATTGCACACACCTCACTTTCTGCTCTGATTTCAAGAGGATGCCTGCTTACTGGTGGCAGTCAGGTCTGAAGAGGTTAATATTTCACAAAAATGCCCTGATATCAGCCCAGCACGAACTACTCACTACTGTTGACAGCAGCAGGCAGTCTGTCACATAGATTTAGCACAACATTTTGTTTATATTAACCTTGGAGGTATTGGAGAGAGGTCTTGGAGAAAGCAGCATATGTAGTTCCAAAATTTGAGAGAACAAGGGACGGGAGTGAGCTTGGAGAAATTATTTTCCTTGAAAAGGTGGAGATCAGTCTTGTGCCATTTTCTTCTCCTATTCAATGCCTCTCAGTTAAACTTCTCTGACCCCTGCACTTCACCAAATTATCCCTTTCCACAAACCTCTTTTTTCTACTCTAATAGACATAGAAAAAAGGTGGGAAAGAGGAGGGAGGAGTCTTCATGGAAAATGTCTTCTATCATAGACGTAAAAATATTCAGGGAAACATTTCCTTTCTTGGTCAAACTTAGGACAGTGCTGTGAGCATTTATGCATTTTCTTTAGAAATTAGATCTACTTGTAGATAAAGAAAAGCATGGTAAGTACCACTAAATAAATCCATAAAAGAAGAGAAAGTAAAACCTATTAATGCAAGTTTGGTGGCTGATAGCCAAGAATGTGTGAAGTCCAGTCAAAATTTTTTCCATATTTAAAAGATAGGTGAACACTCCAGTATCCATAGTCCGTAGTATATTTCACCTTTTAGTGTTCTTGACCTGGCTTCTTGTTTTCAAGAAACTTTTAGGACTTGAACTGCCTTTATGAACACAACTCATCTAACAAATTTAGTTAAAATCAGGAAGTTGGTTCAGGCAGAGGAAACAGACACATGCTTACACAATCCTTGATTCCCACAGGTGCCAGGGCAACAATGTGCTCCTAAAAACTCATTTTTCCTTTAGAAATAATTTCATTTGGGTGTTTTCATTTGTTTTTCTTAAAGCAGCTCTAACAGTTTTTTTGCCATATAGTCTGATCAGATGTAACATGCCTTCTTTGCATGTTAACTAAATATTTGCATTTCTTTTCCTCAATAACCAACTTCTTCAACAGTTATTAGGGGACTTCAAAACTAACTAACCTGAGGACCCCCTTACTCAAAATGTCAGCTTTGTCATGAAATAATTTTCTGTGTCTCACTAGATGCTGACACTGCCCTCAGCAGATGATAAAATACAGAAAGTTATACCAAGCTGCAGGCCCCCTGAGCTTTAACTTGAGTAATTGCTTTATAGGAAATGGTGATCGTAAGCCTCCATTACAAATTGGTCCACGAGGGTTGTTGCTCATCCAACTTCCTTGAAGATGAGGACTCATCTGACATTGGAGAAGGCTTGTCATAGGAAGTGTGGGGATGAGAAGGTGACATGACATCCACCATGTGCAAAATCTATAAATTGCCAACAAGCTCTGCTTCAAAGATGTAGAAACCTGCATGCTCCTATAAAAGATGAGTCATGGAGAAACAAATATTACTACAAACAACCAGTTCCAATGAATCTGTTTAGCAAGGGATCTGAATTTGGCCTTAGCCCTGTGGCAAAGTTTACATTAAAACATTCAAACCAGAATCCATACTGAGACAGAATATCTCCCTTTAATTCCCAAGAAAGATGGAGGAAAATACATCCATCATCTTTGCAGTAAAAAAATTCTGATAGCAAATTTGCACTGAAATAATATACTAAAACATTTCAGAAAAGAACAAAAAAACCCTACTTCACAAACAACATAATTGAACAGTAATATGTACTAAAAATCAAGAACTTAAAAGCTTTTTATTCCTTTTTCTAATTTTAAGAGCATTAAAATGCTATTTCCTTAAACCAAAAAAGGATGTTAAATTGACCATTGACCTAATTGTCCTAACTTCTGTCAGAAGCAAGTATTGGGATTTCCAACTTTCCAAAAAAGTACAGAACAGGATTTTAAAGCTAGCCTGGAGCTAAAAGGAGGCTAGCATGACGCTGACTATCCACACATTTCTCTAATGAGACTTTTTTACTGCACAATAAATCTTAAAACAGTTTGTATATGTACTGCAATTGCAGTATGACTCAAACAGCATTAATCAAGAGTTATGGTAACCTCATTTTAAAGTACAAACCCAGTCAAACATTTCTATCACTGTACTTCATTTCTTACCAAGATTCTTTTAATAGGAAGGATTTTAGGATGTCCTGCACATTTGCTTTCCTTATAAAAACGTCAAATCTCAAAGTGTACCTACATACCCAGGATTCTTTACTGTATTTTCTTCTGTGTGCCAATAGTTGACATAATTTCTGTTTTGTTTGAACAGCTGGTCTTCACCCAACTTGAGGAGTTCAGAGGTATAACCAAGGCCAAGACTTCACTTGGCCAAGACTTATTCATAAAGAAGAAATACAGAGCACAAGGAAATAGGATGTATCACCAAACATCCATGTCCCTTCCCTCAAGGAATAAGCTTGTTAAATTAAAAGTTCCCTACTGCTTTGTTAAGGCAGATTTCATCATATACCTCAGAACTCCAGTGTGTTATCACAGAGTCATGATTTTCAATGGCTCAAGGATCTATGTATTCTTTATTTTCTACACCACAATTCTGACTGACTCCTTCGCAAAGTACAGATGCCCATCATATCCTCTATCTAGACCTTATCTCACCGTTCAGCTTTCAGTGTGACAGTGAAGAACACAGCAGAAGTTTTGGAGACGTTTTTCAAGGAGGTGGGGAGGCTGAAAATGGATTTTAGCATAATCAGCTGCAAGGGAGCAGTAAGAGCAGGACTCCACAAAGAGACCAAGCCAGGAGGGACCACACACAGGACCCTGGGGTGGTGGCAGCAGAGAGTTCCATAAGTCCAGACAGAGCAAGGCAATGGCTGGGTACAGTTCAGGTCACAGGACTGGAGGCGACATAGGTGAAATGCCACCCAGGAGTCAGAGCCAGCAGACCAGCTCCCTACAGTACAGCCTAGGCAAGACTAGGTGCCTGAACCTCAGCTTAAGTGGAGCTCCTGGGTTGTCAGCAGAGGACACCTGGGTAGGGGTCCCGGGTCAGGCCAGTCAGGGGAATTAAAACCCACTAGGGCCTTTAGAGCCCTGACAGTCAACAATACAATTTTTCAGTGTTTCCATGCCTGTTCCTCTATTTCTTTCAACCTTCAGAGCTCTTTGAGAAGAACACCAGGTAGTGTCAAGAGAGGATTTCATCTGAGCTAATCACTGCTCATTCTCTCTTTTGGGTTTTTCAGCTTTTCCAGACACATTCTTGATTGATTGCATGCTTATTTTCATTTAAGTTTATAAAATGATTATAAACCAAAAAGCAATCATCCTGTCCACATCTCAATCCTTCTTAAATCCACTCCTCAATGTGGTGAAAAAGATCAAGACTGAAACACTCATTAAGGAAAGGAAACTTTCCTTAGCTATGAAAGTCACATCTGTGAATAGAAAGATTCCTGTATTCAAATTCTCATAGACCAGAGCCCTAAATCTTCCATTCCTTCAGAAGCCCTGTAGAACCAGCTGTAAGATTTTCTGCAGAATTAAGTTTCCTTTGAAATGTATTGGTTACAGCTGCATTTTGTCAAAAAACATCTAAGTTTCTGAAGTAGATTTCTGCCTGATTCAGAGTGAATCAGCAGAGCAGGGGCCCAAAGACAAACCAATGGTTTACCTGCAGAGGTGTATCATGTTATCATGTCAGGTTTCCTGGGTGTAACATACTCAAGCTCTGGTGCCATTTGAAAGTTTCTAAGTTGCAGAAGTTGTTGAACGTCAGAATCGTCCTCCCTCATTCAGGTTCAAATCACATCCAGTCTACCACAGAGTGACATTTTTAACTACTGCTCTATGTCTGCATTCACAAAGTAAGGATCTGCAAAGTGAAAGAGCTGGTGCTGAGGAGCTGACATCCACACTATGCACACTTCAGGGGTTTATGGTTTGGATTAGCTCAAATCTGACTGCATGTATTGCATACCTTTCTACATCTGGAATGTACCAGGTACCCTTTCAGCTTAATTATATCTAAAAGGCATCCTGCTCATGTACTTGAGACTGCTTCATGATACAAACCAAAGCACATTAAGTGAAGATGATCTGGAGAGTCTCCTTCAAAAGCACACTTGTGATATGAACTAAGCCAGTAATGTAGTTGCATTCAGGAAGATGCCTAATACAGATGGAAGCTGGAAGACAACTCACCACCACCTCTCACACCTGCGTTAGAAGCAGGGGGGCTGATGTTTGTGGTAGATTATTGAGCACACAGACACAAATACTATTTTGAATTCAGCTTTTTTTTTTTTAATTTTTTTTTGTCTCCATGTTCCTGCACAAGGTATACCAGTCACACATTCTTCGGTAGCCATCTGATGTATGAAAGAAGTTAGAGAAAGTGTATTCACCCCTTCGTCTTTTCAACTTCCTTATCCAGTGAAATGCTGTGTACTCATAGAAACACAACTTCCTTCTACTGCTGTGCATTTGAGTGCGTCCATGAGAATGAGGTTCATGAAACCTAGATGAAGCTAAGAAAGCCCTGATGGCATTGTAGGGATTGATTTAAAGTAAAAAACAAGGTACGGATGAAGTATGCAATTCATTTTCAGCTCATAAATCCTGATTTTAAAGTGAAAAGGGTACACAGAGGATGTATAAAAATTTAGTGGCTACAGTCCTTCTAGTGTCAAAAACACATTTTGACATAAGAACACACACTTCTGTGGAAAAAAAAAAGTGAAGCCATTAAATTGTAAGATGTTAGTAAATCAGCTTTGGTTAAACTCGGCTCCCATTGTGCACCTGCATATGTATATGTGTTCCAAGCCTTCTTTACTACGTCACTCAGTAAATCAATCTATGATTTACTGAAAGAAGAAATTTTGAGCAAGGAATGAGTCACAATATTTATTTGAATTTCATTGACCCCTGGTGGGAATGAGGGAAAGGGTGGCACTGCCCTTTTTTGTGAATGCAATGTTTTCTTGTCTCATGCCAAGACACTGTATTTTTACTGGGACAGCTTCTGAGCTGGAAACATAAATAAAAAAACGACTACTCCTGTTGGCCACCTTCTCAAGTAAGTGAGGGCTGCAGGGGAAGGAAAGAGATTTAATTCAAACTTGGCAGTCACTAGGCAACCAAAGAATAAACAAAGTTACACAGGGCCAAGGTAGAATGAAATAAGGATGTGTTGTGTCTCTTTAAATTCTGTATTGATTAGTCTGTGCACAAACATATATATATGTATATTTGCATGTGTGAGTCCAGCAAAGTTTTAGATTGCTTTATATATGAATGCTTTATATATGACTGTTAGCATCACAGAAGGTGATTTGATAGAAGAACAGAGCTGAACACCAAACCTTTGCTTAGTCATATCTTTGCTCTATTCCAAACATGACAAACATGGCAACAGGCAAGGTGGTTGAGTTCCATATCATAGTTCTTACTTACTCTGCACAAACATACAAAGGTAAGGTATGCATGTGCACACAACTGCTCCACTGAGGTCTGTTGGCTTTGTCAACAAACTAGGGATGTAACATCGAAGCCTCCAAAACTAACGAGAATGACTCCTTTTGTTAAGAATATTCTATTACATTTTTTGTTGGTGAGGAAAGCAGCAAAACTAAGTGAGTTACATTAGGAAATGATATAAGTTTATTTTCCTTCAGGGCAATTAGCAAAACAAATGTCATGTTAATTACCTCTAAATATTCCTGCATAAGAAAAAAATCCCACATCTGTTGACTGAGATTCCATATATCTGGACTCTTGGTACAATGTAGATTTTTCAATTAGCCCTTAGAGCAGCAAAGCAGTTAATATTTTGATACATGGCCCATAATATTTCAGGTGATAGACTAGAAATCAAACTAAATGATCTTCAGAACTCTTGAAAATCCCTGACCTTGAAACACTGAAGCAGTCTCAAAGAAAATAATTGGGCAGGACCTGCAGTGTCTGAAGAGCTGCTTGTATTCTTCTGGTTAAAGCACCTGTGTTTATTTGAACACATTGAAGCCTTTGGTTGTGTTGTGCTTCTACAATGTTTTGATAAGTGATGCTGAAAACTTATCAAGATTAATTACTCTGCTTTGGACACCTTACTACCAAAATGGCACTGAATTATGAATAGGACTGCCACATGTCCATGTGCAGACCCCTGCTCACTTGACAAATGTGCTTTAACAACCTTAACAAGAATGTAGAATACCTCATAGCTGGTGCTGAGCTGAGATCAAGAGCTAACAGCTCAGTGACAAGTGGTCCCTGTTGCCCACATTGGAAGTATCCAGCCTTCTAGGATGAGAACTTGGGTTGCTCGCGAGAACTGTCAGTCATGGGCTATTTTCCTGTGCATTGCAGGATCAACCAGCAAGACTATAAAGAGCATTAAAAAGCTTTTCATTCAGCCTAGTTCTTCTGCTCTTTCTTTTCAGATTCTTAAGTTCTTAAGAAGGTGTTACAAAACAATTCTTCCCTTGTCCCTTCTCTGGGCAAGCTGTATATGGCCAAAAGGTAGCATAAAATACCATTTCAGTCAGCTGATTCTCTAGGACCTTTTAGCCCAAGAGAAACATTCTGCAGCAAGAAGAAACAGAATAAAATCAGATCAAAAACATCCTTGGCACTGAGCAAATATCAGTATTCAGTTGTCTCAAGAGAATATATAATATCCCTATTGTTACTCTAGGAATGTAAGAAAGAAATTGCTGTTCACATCTCTTATACCCACTCCTGCTTATGACAAGTGAGCTTGTCTATCCATCTCTTTCAGTAAAGTGTAGATGCTTTTAAGCATCTACAGTTCTTTTTTTTTCTGTGTCAAAGCGATCTCACTGAATCCTTTCAGGATAATTTCTTACTAGTATTTTGCTTATGCTCTGCTGTCATTCTAACATTCCTTGATAACTTCAATCACAGAATCACAGAATGGTTGAGGTTGGAAAGGACTTCTGCAGATCATCTTGTCCAAGCACTCTGCTCAAGTGGGGCCACCTACAGCCAGTTGCCCAGCACTGTGTCTAGATGGTTTTTGAGTATCTCCAGGGATGGAGACTCCACAACCTCTCTGGGCAACCTGTGCCAGTGCTTGATCACCCTCACAGTAAAAAAGTGTTTCCTTATGTTCAGGTGAAATCTCCTGTGTTTCAGCTTGTGCACATTGCCTCTTGTCCTGTCACTGGGCAACACTGAAAAGAACTTGGCTGTGTCCACTCTCCCTTCAGGCATTTATATATGTAGATAAGATCACCCTGAGCCTTCTCTTCTCCAGGCTGAATAGTCCCAGCTCTCTCAGCCTTTCCTCATAGGAGAGATGCTCCAGTCCCTTCATCATCCTTGTAGCCCTTTGCTGAAATCTCTCCAGTGTGTCCATGTCTCTTTTGTACTGAGGAGCCCAGAACTGGACACAGCACTCCAGCTGTGGCCTCACCAGCACTGAATAAAGGGGAAGGATCACCTCCTCAACCTTCTAGCAATACTTTGTCTAATGCAGCCCAGGATACCATTTGCCTTCTTTGCAGTAAGGGTACATCACTGGCTCTTGTTCAACTTGGTGCTCACCAGGACCCCCAAGGACTGCTTTCCTGCTTTCCCCAGCATGTGTTGGTGCATAGGGTTGTACTTCCCCAGGTGTAGGAAAATGATATGAAAGCTTGTTGCAGAACAGGGTGAGATGTTCCTGCCATGGTAAATGATGCTACTTCTGTAATGAATCCCTATGCATTCACTGTCTTTTTTTTTTTTTCTTTTTTGATTATACTTTTCCCAGGAACAGAGAATGGATGAGATTGGAAGGGACTTCTGGAGATCACATAGTTGAGCTCCACCCTGTTCAGAGCAGGGTCAACTAGAGCAGCAATGTTTTGAATCTCTCCAAGGCTCCATAACTCTTGAGCAACCTGTTCCAGTGTTTGACCACTCACACAGTAAAAAAGTGTTTTCTTTGGTTCACATGGAATTTCATGTATTTCATTGTCTGCCCAATGTCTCTCATCCTGCTACAGGACACCATTGAGGAGAGCCTGGTTCCATCTCCTTTACTGATAAGATTTCCTTGAGCATCCTCTGTTCCTTGATGGACAGTCCCAGCTCTCTCAGCCTTTCCCAATAGAAGAGATGTTCCAGTCCCTTTGTCCACTTTGTGGACCTTCACTGGACTCTGTCTAGTACATCCCTATCCCTCTCATACTGGGGAGCCTAAGGGTGGACCCAGCACTCCAGGTGTGTCTCACCAGTGCTGAGCAGAATGGAAGGATCACTCCCTTTGACATGCTGGCAACACGCTGCCTAATGTAACCCAGGATGCTGCTGGCCTTCTTTGCTGCAAGGATGCATTCCTGGTTCATGTTCAACATGGTACTTGCCAAGACCTGCAGGTCCTTCTCTACTGAACTACTTTTCAGCTGGTTGGTCCTGAGCCTGTACTGGAGCATGGGGTTATTCTCTCTTTGTTGAATTTCATGAGATTGGTCTCAGACCAATTGTCCAGCCTGCCAAAGTCCCTCTGAATAGTGGCACAGCCACCTGTGTGTCAGCCTCTCTCCTCAGTTCTGGGTCATATTCAAGCTTCCTGAGGGTGCACTGTGTCCTATTGTCCAGATAGGTAATGAAGACATTAAGCAGTATTGGACCTAATATTAACCCTGAGGGTACACCTCTAGTTACTGGCCTCCAGCTGGGCATTGTGCTGCTGTTGACGACCCTTTGAGCCTGGTAGTTCAGCTGGTTTTCAGTTCACTCCCCAGTCCATTTATCTAGCCCATACTTCATCAGTTTTTCAATGAGGATGTTATGGGAGAGAGTGTTGAAAGCCTTGCAAAGGTTAAGATAAACAACATCCACTGCTCTCCTTTCACCTACCAAACTAGTTATTTCTTTGTAGTGAGCTATCAGCTTGATCAGGCATTCTTTCCTCTTCAAAAATCTATGCTGAATTTCTCATAAAGAACCATATCTCAATAATCAAAGATTAAACATTCTTCTTCATGATTTCTGCTAGGATGTTAAATTCATCTTTGTCTAGAAACTATTGCATTCCTCAATGTTTCTGCTGCAGGTTTGGGGATTTAGAAGTTGGTTCTACCCATTTGGGTGGCTGTGGAATCACTGGCCTTTGCCCTGAACTGGTGACCTTAACAGTATTAATACACATAGATTTTACTTCCCTGCCCCATCTAATCACAGCTGGTTTTGTCAGCCATCTCTCAAAAGTTCCTCTTCAAAAGCCCTTTCTACACAATATTTTCTAGTAGAAGTGTGGGCCTTTAATATTTTTTTTAATTATTATTTTTGAGACATATACTCTAAACTGCTAAAGAAAAGTGCAGTGCTTGAGAGTTTATCTCATCCTTGCCTCATGTATTGATATTATGAATTATGTGAGGCATGTCTATAGCTATTAACTCATGGCTAATCATGCTTTCCTTCAAAATTAAAAATAAAAAGCTAATATGGACTCTTGAATTGATTATCCAACTTTTTAATAAAAGTTGGACTTACAGAAACTACAGCAATAATTCACTATTCTAAACCTACATGGCTTTTATACTTGTATAGTAAAGAATTAGAGGTCATTAATGATTACTTCATGATCATCTCTGTTCCAGAACAGTTCAAATGCCATCAGAGG
Source organism: Pelecanus crispus (assembly GCF_030463565.1). NCBI lineage: Eukaryota > Metazoa > Chordata > Aves > Pelecaniformes > Pelecanidae > Pelecanus > Pelecanus crispus. The sequence continues at coordinate 120,310,766 of NC_134643.1, forward strand.
AGGGGGTAATATTCAGAAGTTTCCTGTTCTGAATCAGGTCACAGCAAGTGCAAGCCAAACTACATTTACTGGGAACACCCTTCCAGACAGGAAGGATCTTGGCTAATGAATGCATCTGGGATATATGGGTCTAATAAACTTGGCACATATTTCCTCTATCTTGAAAAAAAAGTGAGAGTAGGGATCTGGAAAACTGTAGTTAGTAAAAGTACTCCAGCTTGTCAGTGCTACAGACTTAACAAGGTCTTATGACTGTTACCACATTTGCTCTACTCTATGGAGCTGAATCATATGACAAATTCTTCCAATAACCGTGTGTTACTGGTAAAGATAAAAAAATTCAGGATTTAGTCACCAAAACAGATCCAGGCCTTGATACCTAGATACAACTGATTCTGCAGAACTTTGTTGCTATAAGCAATGTTTTAGGATGCAACTTAGAAGTCAACCTGTCAGACATTAATATTAATATTAAAGCACCAGTGTGTTATACAGAGTGAGTATGATATACCTGTTTAGGGAGCCAATTAGATGCATAACAGAAAAGACAACTCGGACCCATAAATTTTTTTACCACGACATCCTGCATCAGTGCTTCTCACAGAACATTATACATCACAGACTTGAAATAGGAAAAAAAAGCTGAGATATAGTAACAGTTCTCTGTTGGGTTTCAAAATTTGATCCTGGCCCCAGTTGTGTGGTTGTGTTGTACAGAATTACATTGCTAGAGACCAGTTCCCTTTCTTTTTCCTGCTGAATTTCCAAAGGTGTATTTAGTTAGAGCCATGGCTAGTAGAGATAACAAGACAACTGAGAAGAAATCTCTGGAATCAGTTTGGTGTGATTTTCAAAGCATTTCACCAGATCAATTTAAAATGTTTTTTGAAAGATGAAACCACACTGCAAACACATGCTAGAAACACTCTTACTACTCAGTGAAATGTTCAGTGGCAAGAAAAATCAGGTTTTTTTAAGCAACTAAGAGGCAAAAGTCTAGGGAAATGTGCTAAAATGTTCTTGTTAGACTACTAGAAAAGGAATGTCTCTTTTTCTGATCCTATTCAAAAATCTACTTGAAGGTATTTTGCAAATGATCTGGAAAGAAAGGGGAAGAAATATGCGGATTAAACAGTCCATAACCTAGGCTCCAGAACTGTTGTATGCCTGGAACAGTCCAGATGAGGAACTAAGATACCAGTCAAAGCTAAAACTGAGGAAGGCAGCTGGTGGGCAGGAGAAAACAGCTTTGGAAAGTTTACAGTCATGGTGCAGGCAATACCTGAAGACATATACCCACCTTCTGTAAACTGAATTTCATAGTTTAAAAGTCTTTTGGATATCTTGTTGATACTAAACTCTTAGTGTCACACACACCATCTTCTGTCCTTTCCAGTTGAAGCGCATGCCCTGCTGCACATTGAAAAATGACATGCTTAGTTACCTACACAGCTAATAACACTCTTCAGGCACAGCAGTACTTTCTTCTTAAAAGGTAAATCTCTTTCCATACTGTTTGATCTTCCGCCAAGGCCAGGTTTCCTAGGAATAACACAATGTCGCAGACCTCTGCAGAAGACAAAACTTCTTCAATAGCTGATCTGAAATTGCAGAAAGAAATTGCCAATGCCTCTAAAAACCTCTCTGTCCTCTGAAGCAAAAGGCCTGCCAGCATTCATTGCAGCATAACATAGCCCAGTGTGTGCAGGACTGCAATATTCATTCTGTGCAAACAAACCCTGCGCTTTCATGTGTAATTCTTCCTTCTGGAATAGAAAGAGAAGGGAGCTGCTAAATTGCTTTGCATAATGCAGTTCTGGAGGGGATAAAGATGCTATAGTGTTATGAATATTTTAGCAGATTATTCTTTAAAAGTCTTAGTAAGAACACTTCTTTTACTGTTGAACATCATCATTCAAGACTAAAAACAGTCAGCAATTACGTAAAGCAATAGGCAAGATTCTGAACTTTTCTGCTTTTTGCCTTACACATATTTTAGTCTAGTCTACCCTTGATTGGCTTAGAGTAGACTTGGTAGTGTAGGTTAATGGTTGTACTGGATGATCTTAAAGGTCTTTTCCAACCTAAATGATTCTATGATTCTATGATTCTATATAATAATTAAATTGTCTACCCTCAACACTGAGGGGAGAAAAATTATCCAAAACTGTTGAGTGTCAACCTTCTTTAGCAAGCCACCTTGTTTCCTAGCAAGAGAAAAGAGACATCAGACACTGAGTTTGCATAGTAGATGATTACAGAGCTATTTCTGAAAACTGGGATCTGAATATATATCACATCTTTTGCTTACTTTGTTAGCCAGGCTTATTGGGTCTAACGGTATCATATAATCATATTTCTTTTCCATAACCCCAAATACTTCAAATATGTAGGTCATTTATGAGCATAAGAGGCATGTCAGGATTGTATCTGTCTAATTGATAGAACACAAAAATAGCAATAATCCCTTGTTAAAAGTATTTCCATTTCCTTTTTTAGCTTTTTCCATTTTAAGACCTACAAAAAGTCTTTGTCAGTGAATACCAGTTGTGAAGTCAATGATGCACTTCAGCAGAGCTAGGCTGAAGTTAAAGAAGCAGCACATCAGAACCCTGAGTAAACTCAACCCTTAGATATTCTAACTGTTTTCTGAGCAATACTCATTGTTTTGCAGAAGACCAGTCAAGCTTCCACAATACTGAAGTCCATGCACACTCCTATTTTAAGCACTTAAATAATATTTTGGCTTAGGCCTTTCTTGTCCCCAATAAGCAGGACTAAATAGGACTTGCAGCCTCTGCAAATGGCTGATCATCACATACACTAAACAATAATTCTGTTGACTGGTGTTTTGACGACACATATTCTCCAAAAAACAGGCAATGGGAAACAAAAGTAACCCAGCATCTGGAACCTACTTGCCACTTAATATCACAATAGTATTAGGAATTGCAAAAACCCAGGATCCCTGCAGCTCAATAGTTGTGCAGCAGAACTCTGTCTTTCTAAGGAAACACTCATGGAGAGGAAATAAAACCCTAGAACTCACTCAGAAATCAAATTGCTTGCTAGTGACCTCCATGCAGCTCGGAATCCAGCTAGTTCACAACAGACAGGCAGGGAACAATACAAAGAAACTAGTTGATTTTCGAGTGCCCTTTCCAACTTTGTTACCCCAAAGAAGGAAAATGTTGTTGACTGGAGCTGGCGAGCCAAGAGGACAGCCACAGATTTGTCCTCAGATGGGCAATACCAAAAGGAAAGATGTTTCTAAAGCAAGCAAAGAGAAGAAGAGGATGCTCATCTGAACTGACTTTAAGCTGCAGAAAAGGCATCCTTACCCTGCATCCTCACAAAGAGCATCAGCTTCACATCAATCCTGATAAAGTACATTTCAGGCAATTGACAGCATCATTCTCTTCTCCAGGGCAAAGGTCTTATTACATGACTTTTACAGACGCAGACACTGCAATGAAAGGAAGTCATGCATAAATACTGTTCAAATGAGCATGTGAGGGCAGCAGAACTTCAGCCCTTGCCCTCATTAGCCTACCCAGGCATGTGGTAGTAAAGAAATGGCTGCCCAGATTTTTCCATTCACAATGCTATTGCACCTGGTCCTATACACATCCATATCATACACAGCTATGGAGGGAAATGGCTCATATTTATAACACACTTCCTTTCTGAGCCTACATCTTCTGCATTTTGACTTTCTACAGTTGATCATGCTTTCCAATAGTTAATCCTGCCACAAAACCAGAAGCTGTTGTCCTTCATGGTATGCTTGTCTAAAATACCGTAAATATTTTCTACTAAGGCGGATGCAAATTCTCAACTGCTCTAAGATAGCTTTAGTTTATATGACAAGCATCACATTACTGCATACTTTCACATCCATCACAAGCAGCTGTCAGTACAGTCTGAACTGCATTGTTCATGTACCGTTAGGAAGCTTTAACTGGAATATGGGAAAAACTGGAATTTACAAACATGAGGGTGAATATGGGTGTGACTGAGAAAGTAATAATGATGAGATTATATCAGTAGGTGTTTTTCTTTTTTTAAAAAAAGAAAACTAGAGAAACTTCTCCTTAAAATCATGTTGATGATAAGAACTGGTCTGGTTTACACAAGCTATCAAAAGCTGGAAAAAAAGAGAACTAAACAGAAAATGGTTGAATCTACATCAAAAGTTAAAGACATTGGAGCAAGCTGCATTCTAAAATTTTCCTCCCCTTGAAGAGATAGGAAACATATATGTTGGCTGTACAGTTGATTCATATTGTTTCTATAGTCTTCTTAGCTCAATACAATAAGATTTTACACATAAAATGGGCTGAAATTTGTTGGTTAACACTAAAATTTGAAGCTTGTTTTTCAATCAAATTTCAGAATAAAAAAGGAAATCTGATGATTCAAGTTTCAAAAACATCATTTTCTAAAAGCATAGACTTTGAATTCTCCTGGCAAATAAATAATAAAGCATCTTCAGTTTAACCATACCTAGCCATGATTCATCTGCCTGCATGCCAGCCCATCTAACTTTTTGCACAGTAGTCCCCTCACGGAAACAAGAAAATCATATGGGTGAGTAAAATTAGGCACATTTCTCAGAATATCACCAAAGCATTACAGTTCAATTAAAAGTCCTTAAAAAAATTTAATGATCTGTTGCTTGACACAGAATCATTAGCACAGAGAAACCAAATCCAGTCCAGCTAATAGAAACTACAGGAAGAAGCAGAGGGTATCAATTACAGATGTGAACATCTGAGACCATACAAAGCAGCAGACAACTGGCAGGAAGACTAAGATCAAATGCAGCATCATTCAGCCTCCAGCTGCACAAATCTAGGAAGAGTGGGATAGCATTTGCATTACAGTACACCACGGAGTATTGAACGTGAAGTGGGAGGAGAAGGGAGACAATTACTATGATGAACCCCACAACTGACACTGGAAAGATTTATTAATGGCACATACGTTTGTATTCCACTCTGCCACCAAGGGCCTGGGGAAGGCCTGAAGGCATTGCAAGCAGAGGGCTTGCTATTTACCCTGAACCTTAAACACCCGCGGAACATTTCAGAGATCCTGGCTGAATCCAAGCAAATGGAAACATACCAGAATGAGAAGTCATCCTATTTGTTTTGTTCTTGATGTGATCCACATCTTGTCTAAGACCAATTTGATGGGACAGAACTGGTCTTTGTGCTCTTGCTCAGCCAGGCAAGGGTGCAGGATGGTGCTGACAAGCCTGGGAAAGCACTCTCTCTGTAGAAACATGGTACTGGAGCTTCCTGCGTACAAAGGGCAATGTGACTGCAGGGTAACGTGACCATCCTCAATCCTGGGATGGAGTCCCTTTTGGCTGGCGCAGGCCAGGACCTCTCCAACCAGAAGGAAGTGTCCAAGAGGGTGGCTGCAGCCCCGTGCAGCCCGGGGAGCCCTGCAGCCCAGGCTGGCTCTGTGTGGGGCACCAGCCTTGGTGACAACCGCTCCATTTTCCCTTTGTTCACAAATTTGCTCCAGGAAGGACAGAGTGTGAGTATGAGTTTCCTTTCATTCAAACACTGTTATCCTGGAAAGTTCATGGAAGACTCTTTGCCCCTGAGAAACTGCACAACCCTGGCCTTGTTGTCCTCCACAAGCCCAAAGACATGGCATGGGCACCAGCCATGGATGTAGTGTGAAGAGCCCAGAGTATTAGCTATCATTCAGCATCGTAGGAAATGTTTTGCCTTTATGGATATGGAGAAAAAGTTGATTAATAGGACTGGAGTGGGGCCTATCTGGACCTGAAGACTGTCCAAAATGAGAACTCCCAGAACTGCTGATGGCTCTGCTCACCTGTATTTTGAAATCTGGCCTGATCCAGCATGTTCAGACGCAGAGACAGTAGCATGGGACTGATGAGACAGCATAGGGTCTCCCCCCACTAAAATAAATAAATTGTCCTTTCAAAACAACTTGGAAGCTGAAGTTGTTCAACTGATAATCGATCATTTCCATTGTTAGAATCTGAGCAACATATTCTTACTTGGCCAGGGCTGACAGGCACATTTCAACTTGGCAATCAAGAACTGTTTTAGTTCAACTAAAATAGAAAGAGCCTGTCAAGTGATCTTCTTTTTTTTTAATGGAAAACATTCTTATATATATAATACTGATTTCAACTCAGGAAAACAGCTAAAATTTTATCTCAGAAATTGTTTTAGTGAAGAAATCTTTGATTTCATGAAACTATGGGAACTCATTGTAAGACGCACATAGAATCCTTAAACATTATAATATAACTCTGGCTGTTATAATTTTAATAACAACAATATAAAACATGCCTTAAGTTTCTGTGCATAATCACCCTGTGGAGCTGATTGCTGGCAGTATTGTAAAATTGATAGCAAGCTGCCCAAGACCACAAGTACAATGAAGCACCACTCCTCTGCTTCATACAGCCTGCCCTCACTGATGCAGCTGGATCACAGCACGGTCAAGGAAGTTTCACCTGATTATTCCACGTATGAGCTGAGGACTGTGAATACAGAGCAACTAAATTCTTGTTACTGGCTTTTTTCCCCTCTATAGAGGAGATTTTCTCTCATTCCAGAAAGGGACTAACATCTTTTCTCTCCCTGAGTCCCAGCGTCCTCACATTTCTTACACAACTTCAGTAGGGCTCTGCATGCTGATTAGACTGTTGTGCGTCAAAAACTGTGTGTGAGCTCTCACCACAAGGCCCAACACCATGTAGAAGTAACAGAATCTCAATAAAGGAAAAAAATAATGCATATGTGCACACGGATTGCTCATAGATGTCAATACATTTGAAGTAGGTTACATACATAATGTATTTAAAATAGATTATGAATTATAATGACAATGATCTCATATAATGTCTTTCAAAGATGTTTAAATGACTTTTTATGCATATCTAGCTGCTGTTTTAAGGAAAAGAAAAAGAGCTACTGAACTAAGCAGTATCTGTTGAGGGACTGGGTATCCAATATTTTCACACTTTAGAACAGTTGGAAACTCTCAGCCTGATATACATATATATGTATATACATGAAACATATAAGATGGGATTATACCAAATAATTTACAGTATTCCTCCAAATGACAATTCCATTTAAACATCTAAAACAAGGAATAATACAGTTTTCAAACAAGTTTATATACTTTTCTATGATGAAACACACAGCTTCCATTCAAAGGCAAGAGCTCCCTCTAGATAACAGCTTGGGGAATTTTTGTAGCCTGCATTTTGAAGTGAACTTTGAAGAAAACAGAATAAAGTCAATGGATGTGAGCAGCACCAAAGTACAGTGGTCACTTTTCTGAGAAACCTTGGAATCCACCTCTGGGACTTATGTTTTGAAAGAATGAATGGTTTGGGAGAAGGAAAAAAAGTTCCAGCACCATTAGCATTTTGATGTGATTTTTATTATATCACATTGGGTCATACAGGTCAACTCCCAAAACTGATAGCAATAGCTCAGGAGCTCCCGACTCCTTTTCAGTCAGGTTTCGGGACAGAATCAGACACAATTGGGTCCCTCCCTAAGACTTTCTGCTTAGCACTGAAATGCACAGGTTGGAAAACAGTAATCATTTTGGGGGTGACAGGTGTTATACTGCAAAAAACTTAGTGACCAACAGGAGTTAGAAGATTTACATAAGAGTCACAGAATATGTCCTGCAAGAGAAAATGGAAGAAATTGGCATTATTTTGTCTGAACAGACAGAGACTGAGAAGAAATAGGACAACAGTTTTCAAAGAATGCTGTGAAGAATAAGATGACAGTCTGTTTTCCATGCCATAGGATGCTGGAGCAAAAGTAACAGGTTTAAATTACCTGCAGCAGCAGTTTTAGAGCAACTGTAGTTTGTTTAATTTTAGTTTAAAGACTTCCAACCATGTCAGGAATTGCTTAGATAAAGCTGTTTCTGCCTCAGTGAAAGGGAATGGTTGGCACAACAGATTTTGGTGTCCCATCCTTCAGGACTCTACTATATTGTATGCCATGCACACCTCTTGTTGTCTGTATTTCTGTTCACACCTCAGCCTGGTTTACCTCTTTGCAACAACATGACATCCTTTTTGAGGATAAGCTAATGATTGACTACAACTTCTGGATTCTTTCTGTAGAAATACTACTTGGCCACAAAAGCATCAGGCAACTTGCTGATTATTCCTTTCTCTGCGTAGAACGTTGTATTTATTTGTAATGAATAATGTCCCTTTGTTCTGCAAGATGTTGCCTGAATTTTTAAGGGTCATTTTGAACTCTGTTTATGTTGTCCAATGTGCTAGCAGCCTCTCCCAGTTTGGTCCTACTTTTACTTTTAATAAGAATATTCTCCATCAATTGTTAGACTTGTCTTCTTCATGTTTTTCAGTATCTCCACTATTCTCCACAAAACCAGGATTGAAGACGTCAGCTACCATGTCTGTAAATTCTCAAGAGGAAGACTATAAGGCTCAATCAACTTTAAATCATCAGATTTATCTAAGCGTTCTCTTACCTGTTCCTTCCTTATTTGATACTGAAAGCTTGCTCTTTACCGGTGGTACTAACCTTATGAGCCTCCTGATTGCATTTTTACTTTTTGCTGAAGATATGAAATAAAGTGTCAAACAATTTAAGATGCTTAGGACTTTAATTTACGCTCAATATCAAGATACTCTTTTTTTGGGGGTGGGGGGAGTATTTCTTATGACTCCTATTTGTCCAGAAATATTATTTTTTACATGTGATATTGCTTATTAGTTGGATTTTGGTTTGCACAACTGGGAAAATTCCAGTGAATGCTTCAGTGCTGATGTATTTTACCAGTAAACAGCAGTTTCCAGAAACTGGAGAAAAAATATTAATATCAAATTACAAGACGGATTGAGGGAATTCTAGACAAACAAGAATTAAAGCATCCATCAACAATATCTTTACATAGTGATTTACATGTCTACATCAATGCTGAGTAAATCTGAGTGAATCAAGGAAAATCATTTCTCCAGCAAAATTAGTTTGTTTCTGATTACTGAAAAGATTCAGCTTTTTTTTTTAAATTAAGCTGCTCATAAGCCATGTGTCTATTAATCTGGCTCACTAACATGCATTGCAGTCATAGCACAAAATGCAAGTACTGTTCATCCTCTTTGTAAAGTACTTCTGCAGCTCTTTCTATTAAAAAACAAACTCTAGCATAAGGCTGAGATTTCTGTTCATTTGTAGGAATAAAAATTCACTTTATCTGAATGTTTTCTAAATACTGAAAGGAAAATGTTTTAATATTGCTGCCAAAAACTTTGCCTACTACAGCCATGTTTGTCAACATTTTTCCATGTTTATGGCCTTATTACAACAGAGAGTGTCTGGGACTCCTCCCTCAAATTTAGCTATAGAGGAAGAGTTATAGCTGTAGAGGGTATTTTTGACCCTGTTTATGACCCCTGGTAGACCCTAGCTTGAGAAACAGTTCACTGGGAATGTTCACTGAAAGCACTTAAATGAGGAAGTTAAAATATAATGTTCAAGTGAATGTTCATATAACTTTTGGAGATGTTTTTCCAGCTTAAATAGAGAGACCTAGCCACCTCTGTCTTGCACATAAGCAAACTGTACATGTAAACTAAGCCCTTTAGCTGGTGAGAAAACCTTTATTTGCTTAACCAATAGAAAGGATTGGCAAAACACCCAGAGCACAAGTATATCCTTCTGTTTAATAGACAGCGGGAGTGTACTGACATGCAAGCCAGCAATTACAATACAAAATGTTCACGTGCCTGCCAAAGAATGATGTCAGTTCCAGGCTGTGGTGTTTGGTACATATCAAAATACCCTTGCTACTAGAAACAGAGGCATGTATGTGTGAGCTGTATATGAATTTCCAAACTTAATAAGACCACACACCTTGAAAATGGATCATTTAATGGTCAGCGTCAGAGCATACATTTATCTGCAGTAAGATTCTTTTTTAAATGTTGAACATAGGTTAAAGTGTGGCCTTTTTATTTGCTCTTACACACCTGGAAAAGATTAATAAGCATTTAGTTTTCCATTCTGTAAAAGAGTCCTATTTCTTTAAGTGAAGAGCTTGAAACAAATTACATAGAATAGGGAATACTTTTAACAATATAATTTTATTAATAGGACACATCTTTCTTGTTACGTACCAAGTTTAGGGGTCAGGGAAATTCCCTCTGTATCAATAAAGTGACAAGATTAAAAGCTTTAAAAATATGAGGAACCATCAGGACATTGTTTCTGGAGGATCTCCAAGAAACTATGCTAAATTAAAACTGGGATTTTAAAAATTATGTGAGTATTTTTCCTCTTCCCAAGCAGGGTCACAGTTCTCACTTGCTCTTTCCTAAATTTTCTGAGTAAGGTTGGCTCTTATTAGTCATATCCTATGGGTTCTGAATGGATATCAGAGATTAATACCCAGAGATTTCCTAAATATAGTTTTGATACCGCAGGCCCAAAACAAAACCCACTTTAATCTTTGCAAATTTTTCTATGCATTTAAAGGAATTTTTATCCAGGCCTGAAAAGCATTTCTGAGTTATCTCGTTACATGTAATTTCAGTTGCCTTGAACCTGGTTTCACACTCTTGCAATGGAGAGATAACAGAACGGGGAGGTAGGAATCAGTTCATACAAGAGACAATGGGCTGTAGACATAAGACAAACAGTAATCCAAAATGCAGCAACGTAGTGGAAACTCATAATTGATTCTGAATAACTTCCTTTTCCTCCCACACATCGAGGAGCTGAGAAAATATTGAAGGAAAGATGAGAAAATTCACATCCATTTGTCTTGAGCATGGAGCCAAGCCTTGGGAATCAGCTTTGCCTGTCTGCCCCTTGTCTCCCTCCTCCCAGTGGAAAAAAATGCTGTGACCATCTCCTCTGGAAAACTGGTGAGCATGAATCATTGTGCTGATGAATAATTCCCTTATTAAAACATTTCTAAATTCTTGCCAGCTTTGTGACTCTTTTACCGTCATGCCTCCAGCGATTCCTGTACCTGTGAGAGAGAATGAAACAACTGTGTTGGATCTGCAGGTGACTTATACAAGAGTTAGTACTTCAGCTGGGAAAGTAAGACAACCCATTTGTGAAAGGCTTATGCAGTAAGTCAGTACCCCAGCTGGATATGTCTACAATAAAGAGCAGTTTCCTCCAAGAAAAGAAAGCAGATTATCCCCCAGCCTGGCACAGACCAGCTTTCATAGAGCTAAGCTCACAAACAGGTGCTAGGGGAAAGAACAGGCTCTACCTGCCTTCTCCACCTGGCCTGCTTGTGTTCGTACTCCTCACTGAAACATTGCACTTAACAGTGCAGTCACCTCTGGACTCTGTTGTAAGTCACATAAAATAAAAATGTGGTTTTCAAACATGGGATCATGACACCAATTGTAAAAATAGAACTGGCATTTGTTAAAAGCTTTTGGCCGAGCATCTTTTTCCTAAAAGACTTTGTAGGCAATTACACTGTGGAGCTAAGTACGGAAATACCCACAATAGCGGTTACAGCTGTGCAAGTCCATCTGAATTCGGTTCACACAGAAATCTGCTGACTTTCTTATTGATGACCTTCATTCACACGCTTCAAGGAAAAACTGAATAAACAGTGACCTCTAGGTGAAGAATCACCTAGTCATGAGCATTGCCATGATGTCCTTTATACATGATCCTGCAAGAGAATAAGAGGGCTGGGGTTCAAAATAGCAAGAGAGGGGGAAATCAGTGAAAACACTAAAGATCTTTGATCAGCTCCTAAGAAAATGTTTGAGCAGCCTTTGACCCCTGGGTTTGCATTTGAGATGTGCAGTGATACAACTCATTGGGACATGCTGGAATTCACAACACCTCCTAATAGAAGTTAAGCTTCTAAAAATTGGTTAAGTTCATGCAGATTTTCCCAAGGAACTTTTGTTCTATCTCAGGAAAAGGAAAATCCTTTCAACCCTGAAAGTCCTCATTACACTGTACCTACATACAACATCCTCTATTCATACAAAATCCCAGAGTGGGGAAAGGCTACACCTATACTAGGAAATTAAACCACGCCAGGGCATATTCCTAGGCACTGGTAATGTGATCGTGTACTTAAACTACAAGAGCAGTCACTGGCTTTTGACCTATGGCAGCTAGCACTTCCCCAGATGACTCCTGGGCATGGCTTAGGCAGGGCACATGCAGCCACCCTGTTTTGAAGGCTTGAAGAGATTAGTTTTTTTCCATTTCAGAAAAGACAGGATGGAATAAAGTATATGAAGCTGAGGTCTGAGTAACCACCTAAGAACTTCTTTATTCCCTTCTGCAATTTCATGTTTAGTTCAAATATCCCCATGACTGTAAAATGAGTATTATTATCTTCATATAACAGATGGGAAATTGATAATCTAAAAGCCAGATCATCAGAAAGCATTTCAGCACTGAAATAGCCTTGTAAATCTAGCAGTCTTGCCAAGACTATACAGGAAGGAAACTGATGGAGAAGGTTATTGAACACAGATCTCCTGAGTCCCTTACTGGCACTATCGTCAATGGGCCATCCTTTCTTCCCTTCAGTGCAGCAGCCTACATGCTGTGTAGAAGTTTATAATATGCACAGACTCTGAGGTCACTATAAACAAATGAAATGAGACAATTCTAGTAAAAAATGTCAAGAGGTATGCTTTTGAAAAATACTTTTTTTCTGTTTGTTTATACTAATGTATAATGGGAATCACAACACAGGCTATTTAGACCACTCTCCTAGGAATGGCAGTAAAGATATTTGTTTTAGGAGAGCTAAGGCAAATAAAGATAACAATTGAAGAAATACTTTGTTCATCTGTTGACATGTAATTAATTACTGTGCACAGCTTAGCAGGAGATGAGGTTTCAAATATTGTCCCAGCACATACCAGATGTCCTACTTTCATATAATGGAAAAGTGCAGGTTTAGCAATGTATAATATCTCTCAGATTATCTCAGCTCTACAAAAGACAAAGCTTAATGATGGATGCCTATAAAAACACACAACAGACTATTCAGCACTTCCAACGTCTCAGACAATGACAACTTCTAGTGAGTTAGACCACATTGAACATGAGAGTTTTTTCCTTAACTGAACACTAATCTCCTGGCTTTGGAGATCTGGATATCTCTCTCTAAGGAAATCTGTATTGGCATCAAGAGGAGGAATTAATGGGGTAATATAAATTTGCTATCAACAGCATTTATATAGGGAGCTGTTCAAAAACACACCCCTATGCAATACCTACTCCTAGGAGTGGACTTGCAGAACAGCAAGCTGAGCTTCACTCAGCTTTGAGATCACATAAGATATTGTATTTTAAGTTTGGTTGCTTCTTCAACAAGTTAGGAATGTTAGGAAAGCTATTCTTTGTACAAGAATGTATAGAGCCAGTACATCTCAGGATTCAGTGTTTATAATCCTAACTCTGCTTCTATCAGCAAAAATGCTTAGGCAAGTCCCAGTATATACTACAATTTCATGGTAAATTGCTATTGAAACTGCTGAGGAGCAGTCCTAGAACCATGCTTACCCACCAAGATTGCTACATCCCAATGAAATGCTTTAATCCTATAGCCATCTATATTTCCTGATAGTTTTATCTTTGAATCTTAATAATTTCAGATTATAATTCAGTATCTCAGCAGAGGTGACAGAGTACACTTGTTGAAAATTGTGCATAACAACAGATAGGTAACAAGCATGTTGAGCTTTAATTAGCTAATAGACAGATCTGCCAAATTTACCAGGCATGTGGGGTTTACTTCTGAACAGCAAAGACGACTTAAAGAAATTTTAAGGCTTTCCAAAAGACTGAAAAATGTAAATTCAAAATGAAGTACCAATGAGGCCACTTAACACTTCATTTAATCAAAAGGAATTGGTGCCAGACAGTTCAACAGACACAGATATACATGCAAACCACGCCCTTTATGACAAGAATAATATTAACCACAATGAGACATAATGGATAAACTCAAACACACAAGCCATTTGTTTCCTAAAACTATGCAAAAAGAAAAGTCCTGATCAAACATATAGTTTTATGAATGAGACTAAATGCTTTCTATAAAGAAAGAGGCTAAAGAAGAAGGGAGGGGAAGATATTTTCTTAATTTCCCCTCTCAGTCCCCCCCCTCCCAGGTTTAATTGTGCTGCCCTTTCCAATCCCAGAAGATATGTGCTCTGAAAGTCCCTCTCTCCCTCCTCCCCAACACAGAAGTAAAACATGAGTTTAAACTCAGAATAAAATTCCTGTGGATTTCAGAGGATGCTGACTCTATTTAAGTTAACAGCTGGTGAATAACATCATGGCTATTATATCTTGATAATGGTAACTGCTTTATAAGGTGCGAGTCTCACAGTTACAGTTAAACTTCATAGTTTATTCCTAGATTAATCCTCTAGCATTCTTATCAGATGATCTATCTTATTTTCTATCAGAGTAAGTTGTATTTCAGTATCTAAGCCTTTATTATCCAAGTTTCTGCACTGCTCAAAATTTAGTCATATCAGTACCAGACAGTTGTGGAATTTTACTTCATATCAATCAAAGCTGAGTTCCCCTAACACTCCTGGTGCTCTAGTCCCTCATTTCACAATTGTAACAGCCTGTGAGTCTCCTGATGGATTATTGATTCTGCTGTTTCTGGGGATAGTTTGTTGGGATGAAAGACTCCTCTAAATTAATATTTAAAAGAGCATTGGCTATTTTTATGATACTCCAACCAATTCTGGAGTGTTTAACCAGTTAATTTTAATAGCTCTTTCTTAATTGCATTTTTTATTATTCCTGCTGTCTTCCTAGTACAACATTATTTATGCTAAGCAATATTTACTTAAACTATTGCCGTTAGATAGCTTGTAAACACGGACAGAACATTTGTTATTCATCTCACTTGAATTTAAAAAATAAGGGCTTATATAAAATAGCCACTTATATAATATTAGATGAATCCAGGAACCTCTTCCAAGAACTCTATGGACAAACAGATTTATAAGGTGAAAACTGGAAAGTACAATGCACCTCTTATAGCCAAAAATTCTATCTCAAACCAGATGGATGCAGGAACCACATTCATAAGCCAATAATTTTTTTATTGCCATAGTTAAGACTTGTGTCTCCCCAGTTTACAGTACAGAGCTAGTTTGCTGGGCTACAGAATTGCAGTGCTCTATTTTGGTCCCCTCCCACTTATGTCTGATTTTAGATGCCCTTATGGTTCCATCACTGCTATTATATCCAACTGTTTGGACTATTATTTTGGTTTCTGCTGTAGCTGTGACTTATTACTCCTGGCTGCAAGTTATGAAGTAATGGAAAATGCACAGGTGGCACCTTTTGACGTTGCTCGTACTGTGGAATAGACTTCCTGTGGGCCAGACACAGACTTGGGAGCTGATAGCAGCAGTTGTTTTTATAAAGAAAATGCTGTGTTAATATTGTTGTCTTAAAATCTTCCCTATTGTCATCTATACAAAGACTGACCTTTGTATATCTAAATTTATGGATATAATACACTTGTCAGTCTGTACCTTTAGTATACATGGATTCTGACTAAATAATAACTCTGTTTTATTCCCCTTTCCTTCAAACTTCCATACAGGTTCAAAGTCTCAGCTGTAGATATTATTTTTATGGTTAAACTGATCTCCCCACTGATCCCCCTCAATAGACCAATCAATATAACCATAAAAAAAAGAACAATTTGAAGATTGAATAGCAATTGAATTGGACATTTGAATACTGAAAGAATTTATTAACTGATTTGTAGTGTCTACAAATGTACAAATCAGAAAATCAAAACCTTACAGTTTCAGTCACAGCTTTGCATTCATGTAGTTATTCATATTACATGTCCTTGGATACACAGCAACTCTTAGAGTCTAAATGTCACAGCCTTTCTGAAAGATCAGGGTACTAATTCAGGAACATGCTATTAAAAATCTTGACCTAGATTTCATGTAAAGAATTCAGTTTTGGTTTATGCCTATTATCAATTTTCTTTTGAATTGGTATTGAATTGGTATTAGTAAACATGTTAGCTTCTTTTGAAGGCTCTTCAGTTTTTCTTCCTTTCTTTCACAGAATCACAGAAGGGTTGACGTTGAAAGGTACCTCCAGATGTCATCTTGTCCCACCACCCTGCTCAAGCAGGGTCAGCCAGAGCACGTTGCCCAGGGCCATGTCCAGTTTGGGTTTGAATATCTCCATGAATGTCTCCATGAATGCAGACTCCACTATCTCTCTGGGCAACCTCTTCCAGTGATTGTCCACCCTCATAGTAAAAAGGTGTTTGTTTGTGTTCAGAGAGGATTTAATGTGCTTTAATTTGTATCATTTGCCTCTTGTCATGTCTCTGGTACTACTGAGAAGTCTGATGCCCTCATCTTCATTCCCTACCACTAAGTGTTTATACACATGCATAATGCCCCCCCCCAAGCCTTCTCTGCTCCAGGTTGAACACTCGCAGCTCTAACAACTACTCTTCTTAAGAAAGATGCTCCACTCCCTTAATCATCTTTGTGGCTCTTTGCTAGGCTCACACCATAAGTCCATGTCTTTATTGTCCTGAGGAGCCTAGAACTGAACACAGCACTCCAGATGAGTCACACTGTACATGACATTTTACTGCAGTCTACCAAAAGCTCTGCACTGGGAGAAACATAATTCTTTTCACCATGAAAATAATTCTGTTGACAGCATTTCCTGTTTCTGAGAAGGTTATTGCTATTCTTTGTATACCTGTGGAACCAATGGTCTTGACTGCATCACTGATGCTCAAAGGGAGAATCACAAAAAGAGTCTTAAGTTAGTACATATACTTTCTTATTCCTTTCTTCATCAGGATCCCAATGTTCAATTCTCAACTTGCAAGCGTAGGCAAAATATGCTTTTATCTATAGAAAAATAGGGTGTAGTCTGGAGAAGCTGAATAATTCGCTGATGATCAGTCTTGGCTACAGTGATGAATATTTATCATTTTCCTTTAATAACCGTGTTTAAAGAATCCCCTTCTTGCTTTTGATGATTTATATCTAAAAAGAATTCAACCGCTTTCACTTCTCTTATTAATGATGGACAATAATTGTTTGAAATATTTTTCTACTGCTTCCTAGAGTTTTACTCTGTTCTGAGATTATAGGCACCCTGTTCATACATCTCCAAAAAAATTTCCCTTTTCTTAGTGGGAGTTTTCACATGACTAAAATAAATACTGATGAATCAGAGTTCTTCTCATCAGTCTGTACAGTTTCTGGTATACTTAGTCTATATAGGAAGCATTTTAATTATATAGATGCTGAAGTTTAAGTCATGCCTTTCCAGAATTCATTATTGCACTTAGGTGCTTTTACTTCTCAATATATATAGTTGTTAACTTTGTTTGTTTTCTAGAGAGAGAAAAACATTCCATATTGCCATCAAGGCTAGATAATTAGAGTTTTTACACTTAGGACCTCAAATATGATCTCTGTAGAATATTAGGGCTGGTTTTGACAGTGCATGTCTCTCCTATGCCAGTTTAAAATCCTCATCTATACATAGCTCTCTTACAGAGTCTGTATTCTAAATTCAGAAATAAAACTCCAGTTTCCTACCTAACCTGATGTCTCATTTTCTTCTCTCTCTAAGTGACAAGGTCAGCAGAGATGTGAAAATATAAATACAGGAGCAAACCAAGAAAGATCTCTGGTCATCAGATATTTCCACAATTTTATCCTTTTAGTTACTGGCAAATAAAGGACTTAGTGTAAGGACATGTTTCAGTACTTCATCCTCTCCAGGAGTTATGTTTTGAAAAGTTTCCAGAAAACCAGTCAGACCAACACTAGCATACAGGTAGGCCTCACATGCTCTCATATCTATTGTAAACATGATTACACAGGATAAGGGAATATTGGTTTATTATCTTTTTAAAATTACACATTTATAAACTTCAGAAAAGCTCTTTGAATTTCTCATGGAAAATAGTTGCTCTTTTGGAGTCCGCATGGCTGTGGAGCTCATTACCACTCAGTGTCAATGAAGGAAGCTCTGCTTCAATTTTTAGTGAGGGTCTGTTTTGTTTTCTTTTGCTTTTACACTAAAAAGATGTGCACCTCCTAATTTTAAGCACTCTGGCCCTTATTCAAGGAGGTCCTTGAACATCTACTTTGTTTTAAGTAGGCACTTACTTCTCAAATAGGACACTTTCCTGAATGATTAAACATATGCCAAAATAAAGTTAGTAATTTGTAAGCTAGAATAATGTACTTGGTTTAACTTTTCAGTAGAGTGCATGGGATGAATAGAACACTTTTCTTTTTTTGGCACGCAAAGACCAACTCAAGTTCCACAGCTAAACACCTGAGGACAGAGCTGCTTTGTTTTTTCCATCAGACACTTTTCCCAAGGGATTTTTCTGGACATTCCTCATCTCCTACTTTATTATCCCAGCATAGCTACAGTCAAAACTTCCTATAGACTGATTGACTTGTTCTCCCAAATATGCATTCTCTCATATCACTGTGAATCCAAAGCCATGTTAGGCATAGTTTTTAGCTGCATATCCAAAACTTTAAGTATGAAGCGAGGAGAGGATGATGAAAGAGCTAGATTTTGATAAAGGGGAACGATGATTGTTATTCTCAGTCTTCACAGGCTAGTTTTTCCAGATTCCACCAGGGAGCACTGAACGCCTGCCAGGGCTGATCAGATCCTATTAGGCTGACACTGGATATCTCTGAATTCTTTGCTAGCTAGACTTCTCACTATTTAAAGCTCTTTAATGATTTCAGAGTAGGAAAGGAACAGTATGAAGAATTCAATCTCCATATATCTTTTACCTCTTTCTTTGCAGTCATGGAAATTTTGGTTCTAGTGGCTGCTGTGAAGGCAACATTTCATTTGTGATATTTCTTTAAACTATAAATCAGCTCAGTAAAATGCTTTCAGATCTGCTTTGCCTATTCTTGGCTGGTGGCAGCCCACAAATAGTAGAAATCTGTATGCATCCATGATATTCTATGCAGTGATTCTATAGGTAAGTATTGAATCAGTAAGACCAATGTCTTACTTCCAACAAAGTTAAAAAAAAAAAAAAAAAAAAAAGAAAGAAGAGTCTCCTATTAGCCTCAATGGCCATGACTGGAAGTTACTTGTTTGGTTGTGTGAATAAAATAAAAATTATAAAGATGATGCACAATTATACCACTAAATATACAGTTACGTTTAGTCACAGCTCTGATTAAAGGTGGCCTATCTCAAAGAACCAACACTACTCTTCAACTGTTCATCTACAGAAGTTACTCTGAGCTAGAATTCAGTAATCATCTAATCAGAGTGGTTATAATTCTACATTTCAAAACAACAGCATATATCAATCTTCAAGTGTTGCATGTATTAATGATTAAGAAGTTTAATAACCTGTTATGATTTTCCACTCCAATTTTTATCCCCTTAACGAGCCATAATTTTTATCTCTTAATATCCATACAGTACATCACATTTAAAAAAATTAAAATGGAAAACAAGATGGAAAAATAAAAGAAGGAAGAAAAAAAAAAACCTCCCTTCAGATGACAATCTCTTGCAAAATCAAAATACAGAAAAAACATACCAATGAAATTTAGCCATAGTTCCTTACTAATTCTTTCATAATTATTAACCACCTGATTTCTCTTCAGACTATCTTAATTCCCAATACAGGTAATTTATTTTACCAATAGTTTCATGAAATTTTGTAATTTAAAATCATTCTCTTTTAGGAAGACTTAGTCCATGGTGTGCTTTAACTGCCACTAATAAAGAAAAGCTTAGCAAAAAGTAAAGTTTATTTGTGATATCTTCTTTCAAAGTATTTACCAGAGCACAATTTCAACATCTCACAAAAAAGAAACTCAAGTTAAAATGAGATTTTGCATAAGGTTTCCATCTTCTTTCTCAGCCACCATCTACTGAGCTAAGTCACATTCTTGCTGTGAGGTTTATATTCATAGGTTCTTGTGAAGAAGACTTGATTGACTTCAAGGCAGCAAAAGAAGCAGATGCTGTCCAAATAGCTTTATTTGTTGGAAATAAAGAGAAGGGAACTGCATGCATCATTAAAAAAATATTTTTAAATTCTCTCATAAGACCTTTTAAATTACAGTTAATAAATGCTCCAAATTCTGCCCTGCTTCAGTAAAAACCTATGGCAGTTCTAGACACAAAATGTCTACATGGAAAGTACATGTCTTCATTATTTTGATTCCCACATGATCCACCCATAACTTGTTATAGAAAAGTATGTAAGAAAAAAAATAATAACCTATATATTTTTGTATGGACATGTACAGCTTTATTGTCGTCTGAGTAGGGTAAAAGATTTCAAATTGTGAAATTTGCTACATGCAAATACCTAAACTAAATCACCCTGATTTTTATTTTTTGTGATGAGTTTTATTATTTCCTGATAGTTTCAAAACTCATGCATGGTATTAGGGTCTTCCCTTCATTTTATAAAAAGATTCTAGTGGCTGACTGCATGAGGTAGAGAGGTGGCAGGCAAAAATGCACATTAAGAAAATGGAGAAAAGAGGTGATGCTTGCTAGCTTTTGCCATTTCCAGGTTCTCCTTATCATGGCACAATAACATCTCAAAGGTTATATATTTGAAGAACTATAAGATTTGGAAACATCATTTGAATACAACCTCCATTAAAAGAAATGTGATATTCAGAACAAGAAGTCAAAAAAACCCTGAATTCTGTTAAACTGAAAACTGTTAAATTCTGTCCTAATACTTCCATATGCAGCAATGAAAGTACTTGTAATAAAATCTATGCCTGGACAGATGAGTTTTACTCCATTTAATAATTTTCATTTTAATGTTTTTAGTGATACACTGAGATGTATCAAGAATGTGTCATACTGTGATCAGGAACAGTTCGCAAAATACATTAGAAAGGTAGGAACATCCAGTAGGAAAATTCCCTTGAACACAACCTTGAATAGGAAAGAAACTTACTTTGCAGCCATGCAGCTTAACCCTGATTTTTACATGCTGCAGTCTTTTTTGTCTTAGAAACCATCCTCACAACATCTTTGGAAAACTGCATGAACACCAACAGAAAAGACAGATCATATTCAGGCAATTTCCAAGTTCAGCTCTTCACAACCACAGGTGGCCATTACCTCACGATGGCAGCCTAGGAGTAAGGACTGTGCATTCAGACTCCTGGTGCTCCCTAAGAAGAAGAAATAGGGCCAACTCACTAAGCTCCTCATGCAGCAAAGACCATAACTGTTTCCAGCCATAAAAGCATAAAATGCAGCTACTCTCTTAACAGTAAGACTACGCATGTATGTTGGAGTTAGGAGATGCACTTACTGATCATGTTGCTCACCTCCCATGGGAGCAGCGCCATCCAGCAAGCCTTCCCTGTCCAGTAATGCCTCGAGGTAGCACAGACCCTGCCTCTGTGCTTCTCCCAGTCGATGGCCACCAGTCCTTCCCAGTGTCCCAGGCGTGTGTTCAGCTTCCAGCCACACCTCCACCCTTCACTAACGCCCCACTTCTCCTGGCTTGGACAGTGTTTGTTTAGGGGGAGCTGCCCTTGTTTCTTCCTACTTTTTCCTTCCCTGTGATGTCGTTGATGTTAGCTGTTGCTTCCCAGGTGGGTCTCATGAACCCTGTGACACAGGCATTGCTAAACTAGACCCTGAAGTTGTACACAGTATGCTACTAAAAAGATAGAGCATGGTTTCACATTTGTATCTGCTTCAGTGATTGAATCTGATCAAAGGCTCAGAAAGTCCCTACTCCTTCAGGTAACCTCTGCTAAAGTTGGCATGTAAGAGACCACCTCCAAAGACCAGACTAGCTGAGGATTATTAAACTGTGTGTAATCCCTGTATCACAACTGGCCTGACACACACATGTCAGAGGGATAATCGATGTTAGAATAAAAGCTGTCTGTATAGTGGCTGAAGTAATCCATGACTGGGGAAGATGTAAGAACAAAGCAGGGGAAGGGTAACAGTTGTTCGGATACCACCACTGAAAGTTCAGGATCCCAACAGGACAGAACTGGGAATCTGAAAGCTCTTAGCTTTCTGCAGCATCGTGCTACTGCACTTTGCTGTTGTGTTTGCTGGGGAAAGACAGAGCATTAAGTGCCTGGGGAGAGGTGCAATGCAGTATGGAAAAGAAGTACATGAGTGCTGTAGACCACAACATACACAGCAAATAAAGCAAAGAAGCCATTTAAAATACATCTTAATTGGGAAACTAAGAGACTGCAATAACTCTGGAGAAATTCTGATTACCTTGCTGCTTCAAATTTATTCTTAGGTGCTTTTTCAAGATAATTTATGTTACGGAGAACAGCTATGTACTAGAAAAGAAAATGGACTGACAGTTGCTTCCTTTTCTAACACTGGTATGGACACAGTTTTTCCCACTTTGTGGCAGTTAATACAGCTGTTCATACAGCTTCTCTTCACATTCATTAAACATTGGAAACTTCTTCAGCCTTCTCACAGTTTAGCTAGCATGCTATTAATCTTGCTAATGCTGATAGTGCAATTACAAGTGTACCCAATTATCAGAAACCATTTTTTGTGGGCAATTCAGATTGTCTAAATCTCACTCTGGAAGCTCTCAAGCAGGAACTGTATATTATCGTTTTGTATGCTTGTTACTTGTTTCCCCAAGACCTTTAGGATTTAAGCATAGACATCAATAACTAGTGGCATGCTAAAGAGCCTTTTTAGTTACCACATGTCCCTACAGGACACATCTCTCTCCAACTGTGATGCCAGCACTCCATATAGGTAATGTGCAACTTCTCTTTGCATACTTTAGAGAATGTGCTGCAGAAGGTAAAGCACCTCTCAAGGTGTCCCAAGATCCTATAAATCCACACATTACTCAGACCTGTCAATTAGGGATGTCTAATCATAACAAGGTAGCCGGAGATCCAGTCTCCTTGAATCACACTTAATTCAGTCCATGTCAAGGTAAAATACAAATAAAACCCATTTCCATACAAAGAATATCTACATATATTTATAATAATTTATAATAGCCAAGTGAAAAGGCTAAGAGAAAAACAGGCTTTATCAACTTACACCAAATTGTATTGGAAATGTCTCTTCTCTGCCTTGTTTGCCATCTTGACAAGGCAGATATCAAACATTCAGTTTTCATATATACCTTCCTCCTCAGATTACACTGATTAAAGAAACTATCAAAGAAACTCTCATCTGGGTGGAGTGTATTCATATCTTTAATTGATTTTTCTCTAGAGGATTCAGAGTCACAATTTTTCCCTGGAAATCATTCTGGTTCCTATTATGCAAGCTGAGCAGCTTTCCGAATTACAATAAGCCTTCCTTCATTTCTCCATCGATGCAAGATACCACTCTGTCAGACCAACTACTGTCTCCTATACTCCACTGGTTAATTAGCAATGTTGTAGGGGTAAAACTATTCTTTCCCCACTCCACCTAAGTAACCCAAAAATGGGGGTTACCACATTTCATTATAAAGTGTTTTTTGCAATGGTTATTATATTCTATATTGATCTGTATATTAATAAACATACTTTTTACAATATTTAAGCAGGATTCCTCTGAGGGCCTGTGAATATCTATCAAGATAGAGAGGCATTTATTTGTCTAAGGAAATAAAAAAAAGTTTAATCAATAATTTTAAGGCAGCTGTAGTTTTTAATTTTGCATCTGCTTTCAGTGTGATGGAAAAAAATCCTTCAAATTCAAGATGAGGAAAAGAAATACTCAGGTAATATTTGCTGCACAAAAGAGTAATGCTTACTGTCAGAACACTTTTCATTACTCCATATCCATTAAAGGATAACTGCCAAAGTTGCTTCTAGACTCCATGCTCAGTGTGTAACATATTCACCAAACACCTTCATGCCTCTTCCTGCATTGCCCCTAGTGATTGGGAAGAATTTTCTCCAAACTTTGACAAAGTTACCCAAGTATTCCTCAGAAGTTCATGCAGAGTCCACTGCCAACAAAAATTTGATCCTATCTTGGTTGTTGATGCACCAAGAGCACTGCTGATCATAAGTCTCCCTCTACATCCTTGTCTGGCTATATTTGTCTGTCACAATTTGTATAATTTATTTGAAAACTTTCACAGGACACAGGTTTGTTTTGTTTGGGGTTTGTTTCCCCCCTGTATTTGTACAGCACCAGCAGAAACTAATAATTAAGGATTAGGGCTTCTAGGCACTTGAGCAATAATAGCTACTTCTGCATTACTTTGTTTAAAATCTAATGAAATGTCAGAGGACATCAATATTAACACTTCCAGACAGACACGGGCAAGCTTTTTGAGGTAGGAGCTTTCTACCATGTTAAGTTTCAATCAGGTACCTATGGTCCTTTGAATATCAACCAATCTTTGAGTCATGGCAAGGCCAAAGAGATGTCAGGTGCTGTGCTCTCTACCTTGGAGGACCTCCATGTCTGAGCTGAAATGGGTCTGACCACTGCTTTTTGGAAGCCACAAAAGATGAAGCAAAAGCAGGAAGCAAGACATGCTCTGGATGGGTCTTCAGGAATTTTAGTAACTACACCACACCAACCACATCTAGTAGGGACTGTACTGGTCTCTATAAGCTGTCTGACTCTAGATATCAAAAAAATTCAGGGAGATCTTAGATTGCTTTTCAGTATTGCACAAAATTTACTGCAGAAATGCTAGAGAGCACACCATAACTGCTTGAAGTGCCCCAAACTTAAAAATATTTGTTGCATCACAAGGAAACAGAGGAAGGAAACATCACAAGGAAACAGAGTATTTCAAGGATATATTCCTCAAACTTATAATTGTGTTAATATAGTGTTCAGGTTTGTGGACATGAAATAAACATAAATACATGCTCAGAATTATTACAATTGAAGCCAATAAATAGATTTCATCACTATGGTTACCAAAATAAATAGCAGCTACAGAAACACAGTTAATTGGAGACAAAGAAGATGGAAACACTTATTTCCCATATTAAACAACATTCCGATGAAAGATTGGCCACTGGACAGACATGGAAAAGCACTGATATAAATGATTTATAGGAGCTGAATGGAAATGTTAATTCTGCCTCACAAAGTTTTTTAGTAGTCTACATTTGGTTGCAAACTGTGCAAAATTTCAAAAATATTTATAAAGAGGAAAGGAATACTAGCATTGCCAATTCAAGTTTATTCCATTTTAGGGCTAGGGTAAGGGACAGGTAGCAGAAATATTGGTGCTTTTCTTGGACTACCATCCCCAAGGAGGCCAACAGAACTTGAGAGAGAAAGGGGTAGCATGTTCTGAGGAAAGATGGTTATTGATTTGACTTTCAAAAACTGTGGTAGTTCCCTCTTTGTAAGAAAGCTCTACCTAACCTCTCTCTCTGTTTTAATTTAATTTATTTAAATATATTATTTAAAAATATAAATAATTTAATTCCTATTCAGGAAAATAACTAGTGCTATTAGCAGCACAGTTTTTAAAGTAGTAAAACCAAAATAAGCTAAACAGAAAAAATAGAACCAAATTAAAAGATACAAAACACCTAAAAATATTTGTGATGGAAAGTTTTTGGTTAGTCTGGTCTTGTGGACAATTTTTATGGAAATCCACTCGTGCTCTGTAGGACAAAAACCATGTGCGTGCCCCAGACCTGATCATTAAAGCACCCTTATGTATTGTGTGGGTGGAGGTTAGGGGAAAAGAGTGAGGTGGAAAGAGAGGCGACTAGAACAGATGCTCAACCCTTCTGAAGGTTTCTTTTCCGTCATTTACCTGTGTGCAACAAGTAGAGTACAGAACGTGGGAGTGCTGGGGATGGGTGGTGAGTGCTTTGGCTCTCCCTCTGCTCTCCAGTTCCTTTACTTCCTCAGCCCTGGTCTGATGAAGTAACTGGAAACACGTAAAACAGCTTCAGGCATCAGCTTTACAGCTGTTCAGAGATCTCTGAGAGACAACTGCTGCCACAAGGCTCCAGCCAGATGCCCAGTGGCCAGCTCCACAATATGGGCCAAATGCTGTATTTGCAGATTGAATCTTATTTTCCTGAACAGTCTCAAGACTGTATTTTTCTGGAGTTTATGACTTCTGTAACAGCAAAAAGATTATTCATATTGCCAATAGTCAGCATTGGACTGAATTAAAAGATAATTGAAAATACTGTGCTGAAAGAGAAATCAACAACTGTGTTCTGGGAAATGGCTAATGTACACGCACGTCAGAAAAAGAAAAAAAAAATGAGAACTGGGAATTCTGTCAGTCTGTTATCTTGGAGAAAAGTAAAAATGTGGAAGTGGTAAGGCATCATAAAGTCAAGAGTGTCTGGAACCATTATAGTCTACATTGGCCTATGTTTTCTTGTCAAATGTTTTTTTCCTTCCAGAACGAATGAGAACTCCTTCCTATTCTCAGTCTGCGGGTTTGGATTGACCCCCTCCAAAGAAAATGCTCAGCTTGCATTGCTGCTCTGAAATCCCATCAGGAGGAGGGAATCTGTTTCTCAGTTCTGCTGCATTAATGAGATGAAGCTTTCCAGTCAGAAACCGCCCTGATATCAACTGTAAATTAAAGTAGTCTCAAACCAGCACTGGTTTATACTTGTACCCTGTTTATCCGTTGCATCCCCAGGAAGCTGGAAGCAGCTGGAAAACAGCCCACTAAAACTTTGTCTTGTTCCTATCGCTGCGGGATGCTCCCTCCCCAGTCTTTCTGCTGGGGACCAAGAGTAGATGTAGCTCAAGTTGTTCTCTTGAGTTTAGTGGTGAAATTTTTTCCTTCCAGAAATTATTTGAAAATTGTAAATGGTCCCTTTCAGACAGAAGATAAGACAAAGAAGCTCCAGTGTCACAGAAAATCAGTTCTAAGGCTACTTATAACTAGAAAAAATGTCATCTCCCAGCTATCAGGCATCTTCTTGGAGGTTTCCTGAAGTTCCAGGCAGAATGAGAGTCATGCAGTGTTTTTCTTAAAGTACTAACTTTTGGTTACAGTCAGGGAAAAGACACACCAAAAATAACTAAATAAAAAGGAGAACAGGGACTGTTCTTGCAAATACACAGAGTGAGGAAGCAAAAAAAGCATTTCACAAAGTTAATCCCAAGTAACTTAACTTTTCTGAACAGCTTGCTTAGTATTTCAAAGAGGCAAAATGCCATACATCTGGCTCTTTGATCATTAACACTGTTCATTGTTTCATTAAAGCAGAGGTCGTTATTTCTCAAGAAGTTATTAATGCTTGCAGTAAGAAGTGTACAGTGGTTTTATCCACAACATGGTGAAAATTACTTTTAGCATCTATAGAGGCTCGGAGCTATTTTTTAAGCCACAGCCACAGAAGTAGAAGAGATTTCAGTAGCCCTTTGGCTGCCTCTGCACAGATCCCCAAATGAATCATTCACGTTACCCGTTTCTGCAAATATCAGTATTTATTAACTGGGAAGTGATTTTCTGAGGAATGTTTGGTTATATAATATTTGAAAAATCTAAGCCCAAGGAATTATGTCAAAAACTGTACATACCTCTGTTTCAAATAAAAATATTCCAATTCAGACATGCCACAGTTATTCCCCACTGGTCATCCAGAGAGTAATGCTCCATTGCAATCACTGTGTTGCACTACAGTGACATTTACAAACTGAAGGAATGATTTCTACTCATTCTGTTAATGTTAGTAAAAATACTAGGACATTAATACTTTTACATGTATTTTAATAGGGATAAGAAATTCCATTAGATACAATTATTTAAATAGTATCTCATAAGCATACATGTGATAGTTCATTCACACTCAAATGCCTTGCATTATGTCAGTTACTTTCTGGTAGGGAATTGTGACTTTTTTCATGGATAAGAAGTCTTCCTTTGGTAGCTTCTTCAGCCTGGTTATTTGCTAATCTCTCAGTGAGTTATGTGTGTGCTAGGACTTATCCTTAGCATTTAGTAGCATTAATAAGTTTATTATTATCTACTGCTTTATTTAGGCATCAAACATAGATATTTTTAGCCTACGTTCTTTTAATCCCCATTTCCCATTCTCTGTTACCCTTTTGAAGTTAAATTCTTAACTTCACAATGCAGGTAATTGAAATTAATGAGCACTCCTTTTCTGCTCACTTTCCAAACTCAGAACAAGTTTTTTATGAGTCTCTTTCCAGTCTCTTGAGCAAAAATGGTCTCTGGAGGAGGGCCAGGCTTTCTACAGGGACAAAAGCCAGAAGATGACTCGGGCATAGCTTTTAATAACACAAATAAAACCCACCTGTAACATTCTGAAACGTTCTGACTGTTGTATTGCTACCCTCACATATCAAAAATTTCTCTCCAAATGGGTAATTAAGAACATAATTGAAGCCAGGGAGCATAATATTTCATTTCATTTCTCAACAGGAGGGGAGTTTGGAACTGGCATGAGCAAAGCACAAAATGCTCTTTTTGAAAATGAAAACTGCCAAGGAAAGCCAAAAAGTAATAGAGGAATAATAATGTTCACATTGATGCCAGTACAGCCAGAATGGCAGTACATTACACACTGCAAGTTGCATTGTAGTCTGGGATACAATGTAGAGACACTGTTTGTAAATTTAAATATGTATATATATATAAAATTGATAAATTTCCCACTTCCAGAATTTCATGTTGTTTATTTCTTTGTCATATAAAATTACAGCAGAGTGCATATTTTCTTTTTCAGGAATATTTTTAAAATTCCAAACAAGCAGACATTAGTTGGCTTGAGTACTCCACATGAGCTACTGCATTTGAGGGTGGTATGTCTAGTATTAACTCGCATACACTTTTGGTTTCAGAGATAAAGATTTCTGCATTGCTGAAAGGCTGATGGCTTGCCTGGACACATAAATAAGATAAGGCATGATGCACATAGATATACATATACAGTGTAAGCCAATGTCAGAGCCAATATTTCCACTGAAAAGGAATTGAGATGCTAGTAATAATGTAAAAGTTCACCAGATTACGGTTATGTTTCTGTGTTACCACACAGGCAAGAGGTAATGTTCCTAAAGATTTTTTTTTCTTTTTTCTCTTCATTTTCATAGTCATAGATTAGCCACTGCATTCACATATGAAATTCATTCAATTTTTTAAATAAATGGTGTACTCAATGTAATTAACTTGCATGCATGTCTGTGGCGTCCAAATACACAATAGCACAAAATGTGTCTTTGATTCTAGTTACAGACACAGGATATAGTCTGTCTAGACCATCAAGTAATGTACCTCTAAAGTGAGAGTTTTACACGTGAGATTGCATCTCTGAAATGGAAACGGCTTCAAGAATATTGGCCAGAGAAGGGAAAAACTAGATTCCTTTACACTGTCCTATTTATTTTACCCGCTTACTCTTCTAGCCAGTCCACTGGAAATGTTATAACTAGGATATTTGCAGTTTATTGGGTATGCCAGTTTTTCCTGTAAGACATTTAATGAACAGATACCACCTTCTTTCCTCTAATGCCCTGGAAAAATGCATATTTTTCATTAGAAGTGTATAATTAATGTTCATGACCAAATTCAATTATGTCAACACAGACCACAGAAATGAAAAGTAATTATGTAATCCAAAGCTTTACATCCAATCCTATGACAAAGTTATTAACTTTCAGACCTGAGTTCATATGAAATTTCAAATGACAATTTTTCTGATTTTTCAGTTATTGCTACATAATTTCAATAATCAAGTGTGCACTCAGATACACTGAATCTTAGGTTGGGAGATATTAGAAATCTTACAAAAATTTTAAGTTCAGGGACTTATTTTGGTTTTTCCATTTGTACAGCCTTCACACCCGATCTTTTTTAAATTCTGTCCCACTCCCATATTGGATGCAGTTTCTAGTGCAGCCAGCGTCTCCCCCTTTTGCAGGAGGGGAGACAGGCATTTTCGTGGTGTAGCTAGCAAAGCAACTCCCAAGAAGTATATCATCTACAATCCTTTCTGTTTCTTTTAGCAGCTCACCCAAATCCTTCTCTGGCTCACAGAGTGGTTGGTCTCTGCCCTCACCTCCAACCCAAATCCTCAGTGAGACCAGCCTGCCCAGCACTGCCAGTCCACTCAGACTCCCTGATGCCAGTGGGGCTGCTGGGTCAGGTGCCAAACCTACTGTCCCAGACAGCACAGCTGAGGCCTAAAGGAAGCAATAATGCACCAAAAGAATCAGAACACAGAAAACAAAGAGACAGGAACCCTCTTAAAACCCCACATTCCTTGAATTGCCTTGTCTTTAATCTTCTATATCAGGGAAAGAATAACAGGGGACTCTCAGGAGATGGGTACACTTAGCAAAGTGTATATGCAAATGCTGTGAATAAATTGTGCCCTCATTGATCCTGTGGACTAAACATCAACCTCTTTGGAGAGGTCTATACGGTAATAAGAATTTTTAGCACGTTTCTATCTGTAGAGTGTATAAACATCTGCATAATAATAAACATACTCTGAGTGTAAAGATCAGCTAGGGTCAAGCCTGTTAATAGCACCAAAGAAAATCTGAAAGATCTCTCACAGGATATGTATTTCAAATAGCCCTAGATGTAAGGACGCTCAGTGCAGCCAAGAAGGAAGAGGTGAGGAAGGGGATCTGCAGCTGCCTAAGTCTCTGTGCTGTGACATTTACAGTACCCACACAGCAAGACTGCCTTTCTTTTTTTTGCAGGGGGAAGGGAGGACACCTGTCTTTCAAACATACATCTTGCTGGCAGACAGGGAAAAAACAGAGGAGCAAGTTTAAGGTAGGAGTGCTGAAGAGGGGCCGTCTGGGAGAAAGAGACTTGCAGGGAAGGCGAGTGAGAAGCAGCCAGGCAGAGAACATGTGAGTGCCTGTGTGTGTCCTGGCAGCAGAGAGAGAAACAAGGCACTTCACAAAGAAAGCCAAGTCCAGGATCTGCCAAAGATACTGGGAGATTTGTCCAGCCAACAGAGCTGTCAGTCTAAGTGTTCATTTAATTTGACAAAGAAAAAAAAAAAAAAATTGGAACTAACCGCTTTCAGACTGAAAGGCTTTACATTTTTTATATTTTAAGTAATATTTCTCTAAAACCACTAACCTTCAATACTTTCAGAAGGGGCTAGTGAGATATGAGGTCCTGCTTTTTGGATGCCCACGTGGAGTCAAAATGACTGATTTTCAGCAGACTTTGTACCTCTAAATGTAAGACAGTGTGCATCCAGTGAAGATGGTACTTTCACTTCATGCAAAATTTTCCAATTCAGATTTAGGGAAAAAAGGAGGATATAAATATATTGTATGTTTCCCACTGCCAAAAGTAAGCTCTTTTGTAAATGCAGACCAATTAAGAAATAGTTTTGACACAGATGCCAGTTTTATTGTTCTTTAAACATTAATGATTTCAAAAATGTAACTTTTCTTTTCATTCATTTTGCCACCCTATTTTTCTAATTGTGACAATTCATTTGCTTCAGAACCACATTTTGTTAAATTTTGTAATAAATCCAACAGAGCAGGAGAAGTTGAAAGAAATGGAAAGTTATTAAATAAATACTAACATTTTCATAAAGGGGAGAGGGAAAATCACCTTCAAGTGATTTACAGAAACTGCTTTCTGGCAAGCAATTTTGGCACAATTCCCCCTTTGGATATCAGCACTGGTAGCAGACTGGATGTCTACTACAGGCCTTCAGGAGCCCAGTGAATTTCCTGTTGATGATTTGGAGCAAACACAACTAAAGTATCTGAAGTAACAGTCTTTATTTTCTAGCTTTGGTGTCTGGAGAAATTAGAGGCTCCTATGTTATCTCAAGCAAACAGCCATTGGTCTGTGTTCTCTAAAACAGTACTTTCTTGCTGGGAGTACATGCTCATTTCACTGCTTGGTTATCATCCTAGTCACACTGTTGGATCAATGGCCAAATCTTAATTCTTACCTAAGAGTCAAAATGTTTATTTTTCAGAAAATTAAAAATGGTCACTGAGAAGATTTGATGGATTATACCTTTGCCAGGTAATTGACAGAACACTGCTGAAAAAGCAGTTTACGCTTTGGAAAAGAAAGTGATAATTCTCAACATTTCCCAAACATTTTTTGAGGCCCATTAACAAAATTATTTTCAGTTAGTCTTGAGATTGGAACTGGAAATAATTGCTGCTCTGATTTTATGTTTATTTGGGAGGTGTGTGAGTGCATGTACACATGCACATGTGCATTTTTGCAGAACAGAAACCTCTTGAGGTATAGCAGGTCCACATTGGGTTTCCTCATCCTCATCCTCAACTGATGTGTTTCAGGGGTTTGACAGGTTCACAGAGTCATCCACATCACAGAGACACTGCCAGTGTCTTTCTTTCACCTCCTATCTTGTTTAAGCCTGGAATTATGGTTTTAAAAAAAATCTTGAAAAACTCAATAAGAGAGTTCTCACAAAACTAAACTGAGTAGAAGTCAGGCAGACAAGGCTGCATACAGTACCAATCACTACAGCTCCACAGTAAACAGGGCTATATGATTTTCACTACTCAGGATCTAGCATAACTGAAACAGGTGGATTAAAACAAATGTTTCCTTGCTGTGTTGTGCTAATGTATGGCAAGCAAAAAGTAAAATTTGAGACTAAGTACAAACAGTTCATTGAAACATGTATTTACAAGTACTCAAGACTTAGGCCACCTGTGTAAATGTCTGGAAACATCTCATTCCCCATTATATTTGCTTTCTCTTCCCCCACCAACTCCCTCTACATCAAGTGACTAATGGTGACAGTCATTAACAAGTTTCTCTGTGCAAATAAACTTGCCTTTGTATTTTAATTGTTCTATTTCCAAGTAAAGGAGAACAGGATATTTGGTGGTGTTAAGTTACCGGTTCTGGTTCTGGGAACGTTCTGTAAAGCAAGTTCTTTGACATTTAATATATATATTATTGATGTAGGAATTCAAAACTCCTCAATTTGTGGATAGGCAGTAAGATTTTTTTCCCCATTTAATAGAGGGAAAATAATGCACAAGATACCAGCTACAGACTGTGAGACAAGACACATTTTCAGATTTCATTTAGAGAAATCATTATTCTACAAGAAGACGCACAAGACCTGTTCCCTTTTCAGGGACATGATTAGGCTTCCTAACTTCAATCCCACTGTCTCCTTCAGGAAAAAAAAAGATTTTGCAGGAACTGCTCAGTGATAGAGGTCTGCCCTTCACATTCCTGCTGTGCTTTCTACTCTCTCTCTGGGACTTACTCTATGAAGCAAGGAATATACAATAGTTCTTCCCCTACCAAAAAGACTAGCTTCTGACCTCCACTTTACTTTTACTTCACACTGCACCAGAAGCATAAATAGAATAAGAGCTGATTTACAGACAATTAGAGTTTTCTCTCTGGGAAGAAGAGCTTATACCCAGAGAGCAACATTTTACTATCAGTGTGTGCTGGGCACAGCACACAGCAGGTAAAGGCAGGTAAGTTCAGGGAATAAAACACTGGAGAGGCTTTCAGCAGTAAACTGACCCTTGTCTGTGCTATAATAGCTGGGTATGATTTAAAAAGGCAAAATAAACCCATAAAACTCTTTATCTGAGCAGAGCTATGACAAGAGCCAAAAGCATCCTTATTCATTTAACACAGATGACAGTGCAGAAGGACATAACAGAGCAATCACCACCCTGCCCAGGCTTGACACTTGGCCTGGCACATCAGGAACAATCTTCATCTTTCAACCAAGTGAAGCCATTCCTTGAAAAGTTCTATTACCCGGAATGCGGAAGAATTAAAGGCTTCTGCTACTGATTTTCAGTCAACCAAGTAGAGAAGGGCTGCAAAAATTTTTAGGATTTATGACTAAACCATGTGGAAAAAGTGTCAAGCTAAAGACAGAGCTTTTATCCCTTGCTTCTATTTCTATTATCCTCATAGTTTAAGACCATGTTTACCATCAGCAAGAGGCAGACTTTAATTATATCAGTAAGCCAAAAGAAAAAAAAAAAATCACATTCTGAATTTCATGCCTGAAAAATAAACACTTTTGAATATAGCAAAAGTGGGTGAAATTCGTCACCTCCAGGCAACCTATGAAGTACAAAATTACTCATGCTGTTTGGGGGCTCTGGTATGAGGCTGAAGTGGCTGTAAACTTCTATTAATCAAATAGGACACACTCAAAGACAGATGTTTGTGACTCATGCAGCCATGCTGTGTGCCCATTTCCTCTCTCTCAATGAACAAGGCAAGACTAAGTACATGGGAACAATTTATATAATCCCAGGAATATAGTAGAATTTCCATTTCCTTCCCTTTAAGAATAGCATTTAAGATGTGGAAACAAAACAGAAGAACTACAATAAGTAGTTTTTCTATTTCCTAAAATTTTCTTGTACCAGCTAGAGGAGCATACTGCTGCATAATTAAAACATGAGTCCAAGACATGACAGAAGAGGCAGCAACTATAGATGTTTCCATGACACTGTCTTTCTACTTAAGTATTATGACTTTCCATACAACTGTACATATAACTCTGCAAGCTAAGTTTCCTGACACATTTAGGATCCACGGGGATAACTGACACAGTTTTGTTTAGTGCTTTCTGGCATAGATTTTATTATGTCAGAACCATCTTCTGAAATCTTTCAGTATATAAAACCAACAGAATCTATGGGATTTTAATGTCCATTTAGTATCACACTTGCCACTAGTAAATTATTACTTTTCTTCTCTTTAGTCCCTTCTATGTTAAACATATATAAATATGTAAGTGTACCTAAATGTATGTGTGTGTGCATGTTTGAGGGTGTATAAAAGGCCATTTTCTTTAAGAATTTTTGCTTTGAGTTTAACAGTGTCAACTGCATGGCTTTCCATACTGTGTCATCTGTGTGGCTTATAAACCTTGAATGCATTTATCTTCATGTAACCCTCTGAAGCAGAGCTGTTCTGTCGACTTCCATTTCGCAGGGGGAACCAAGTCTGAATTATAACAAGCAATCCAATGAATTTAGGAAGCCTTTTTGTTCTGGGATGTACTTTGGTCTTCTCCGGTGTCTTGGTCCCCCAGTCATGTGAAAGCTGTTATCTATCCACACATTCTGATAGTGGAGCATTGAGAGAGGTAGATGCACAGGCACATGCAGAGCACAGGAGTAAGAGCTGGGTGAACACCAGTACTCCTGGATTAGTGTACTTGTCCTTATTTTCCTAAATGTAGATGTTATCAGTGTCTGTATACAATGTTGCTTTTGGGCAACTGATGCACACACAAAATGGATCTGTACCCGTCCTGCCTGCTGGTGCCCACACTGTTCCTTTCTAGGAACATAACTCTGTAAGCAGCCCCATCAATTTGCACCATGCCTGCCTTTCACTCGGTAGTTACTCAAGTGGGAGCATGGCAGGAGAGAGCAGTTCCACATACCACTGTTCCCCAGCAGATTACCTAATAAGATCATTGACAATTTGACTCACACCAAAACAAACCATAACCACATGAAAATACACTTTATGTACAACATACTGCTTCTATACCGCTTCTCTTGCTACTGCCTGTTACAGCATGATTTAACCTCATTCAGGTGACAGACTTCTCTGCTAATATGTACTTTTGGGAGCAAGCCAAATTCAACATGATTCATGCTGTGAAGAATCTCACTGACTTCACCTCGCTTTTGTGCTCCTCTGTGTTTAGCTTGCAACCGTGGGTGCTATGAGACAAAGGATTTTTTATATTGTTTATAATTGAGAAGCTTATCGAGAAAAGGAGGGAGACGGTGAGTTGCTAAGGCAGAGATCAGAAATTTCTCGGCCCAGTAAGCCCCAGGACCATTTTCAGTTTCTTTTTATGAAAAATTCTCAACTACCAGCTGCCAAGAATGCAGGGAAAAGTTGGGTGACTTTTCCTTGGCTGGAAAAAAGGAGTTGTTAGTAGCATATGCAATACTCTTTTTCCTGTCTGGGCATGGCAGAGTGCCATAAATGGGCAGAGCTAGGAGGCCAGTCACTGCAGTCTACCACAGATTTGTCCCTGTAAACCAGACAGCAGCATTTAATAGAAGCTGTCTGAGATGATTTTTCAGAACACTGTGGCAAAGGCAGCAACTATGACTTTTCCCTGGCTCCCAACTGAGAAGAAATCTACTCCTCTCATGTAAAATCAAGCTCCACACTATATGGGCAACATTATATTAACCATGACTTAAAATCCATACTTCCATTACTCTGCTGTTTCCCACAAGATCGGGCTAAATATAGCAGTTCTCAATTATTCAGCTATTATTTTGATCTCTATTCCTGCATTTCTTCCTCTTTGGACAAATTTCTAAGCCCACCCTAAAAAGATCTTTGAATACTGGTCTTACGTCTTTTAACGGTTCACCTAACTATGGACTTACAGTATTCTTGACTCTTCCTGAGCTGCTCCACTACCATTATCTTTCAGCTCCTTATAATACTTTCTTTCCTTGGTCTCATCTATACTGGCCAATCTTAGCCTAGTATGGACAGGCAGATGAAGACCTGTTGGACTTGCTGTGGCCATTTCCCAGCTAGAGACCATTTGACTTGTTCCTTGAATATAGGTCAAAGTCTGTCTTCATACTCTAGCAAGCCCTTCTGGGGAGGTCTTACTTAGGCACAGAAGTCATGTGCTTTCTGCTTTCACCCAGAAGCCTACCACTTGCATAACTTAGTAACTAGAAACCTCGAAGTCTAGTCCCTCCCAGGACATGGAGCAGAAGGGTTAGGGGCAAGCTGGCACAGACTTCTGGGGTGGCACTTAAAAACCTTGCAAGCATGACCTTAATTCTGTGTATTTGAAATGATTATTTACTGAAGAATGGGCAAAAAGGGGAATGTGCCAATGCCAAACTCTTGTGTCTACGCCTTCATTTCTTCACTTTCAGTTGAAGACAACAGCTCTGCTCAAGAATGTGGGAGACAGGTTTGAGAGCAACTGTGGCTAGCCAAAGAAGCTGGATTTCCAGTCTGTGGGAAAATGAGTTCTTGGAATTGGTTTCAGCCCAAATAGGACAAAAATCTAAAGAAAAAATAAATACAACAAACCCAAAAACCCTCAAGAGCTGGGAGCTCCCTGAATCTTTTAACAACTCACTAAAACTGACAAAAATATAAGTTTCATGTAATAGCTTCAGGGGTCACCAAAATTGCTGGTCCTTGGGGAGACTTGTTAACAGGCCACCCATGGCCAAGGCCATAGAGCTCCCTGTGCCCCCAACTGCAGGGAGGAACTGCCAAACCCAGCCATGAGGCAACACTTCCTTGCTTCCTCAGTAAATTTCCAACCAGCAATAACAACAGTACTTGCAACAGCACACCCCAGTCTTGGAGAGCAGATGTACTCAGTTTTAAAGAGAGGAGCAATCCATGCTTGCTGTTGCCACAAAGACTAGTCCAGACTAACCATAGGAGTGATTTTGTCTGTGCTGCACTAACATTTTATTAAGTTGTGAAACATTTCAGAATTAATATTGCTGTATACTCAGGCATAATATCTTCTTTTTTTGCAATATTTTGAGCCTTTAAAAATGTGTTTTAACAAACCAGTTAACGAAATCAGCTTTTTAATGTTAAACTTCATGATTCAGACAAAATCCGGTTATTTTACGCAGTAAGATCCCGTTGAATCTCCATTATGAAGGCTAATGGAAAACCCCATTGGATTATCGTTTGACGTCAAATCTGGCACAACACAACCTGCAGACATCTGACTCACAGTGTTAGCAGAGACTTGGAAACTTACAAGGAATCTTTCCTGCATTTAAACCAATATAATTTCCTGGGAAAGAACACATCTGAAAACAAATTTGTCTTAAGAATTTTTCTTGTGATCCCAGTTGGGAAGGGATTGGCCTTCTCTTAAGGAACAGCCGGGGAATTCCCTCTGAGTTTTTATGGAGACTGAAAACGAATATTGTAGGGTTTTTGGTAGCTCTAGTAGGTTGTTTCCTATAAATGGGAATTAGTAATTTGTACTTAAGAACTGTGGTGATTAACTGGGTTTTTTTGTAATTCTTTTCCTGATACTTTGCTATGGCATCAATAAGTGGGTCTAATTTATATGTATATATATATATACACACACATACAAATTGTATATAGGTTTATCTGCAGATTTTTCCACATGAAAAAATATTTTGGCCTTAAACACAACATATTTCCTTTCACGAGTTTTCAGATCCTAATCCACAGCATGTTGCATTGTAAGAAATTTCCTGCAGCACTAGAGGAAAATACAGTCTTCCATTGTTAAAAGACTGCAAATTTACTTAAAAAAAAAAAAAAATTCTGATTTAGACTTTTTCACACATAGAAATTGCAGTATTACTTGTCTATCAGTAAAGATGCATGAGTGTGAAATGAGTAATATTAGCAACACCAGCTTATTATCATTATCAGATGGGGTAATTTATACACCTACAGAAGTCACTAT
Organism: Pelecanus crispus; assembly: GCF_030463565.1. Lineage (NCBI taxonomy): Eukaryota > Metazoa > Chordata > Aves > Pelecaniformes > Pelecanidae > Pelecanus > Pelecanus crispus. Next base: position 120,349,221 of record NC_134643.1, read on the forward strand.
TTCAAGTTTAAATACTTAATTATAAAAGGAATATGAGGGATAGCAATGTAAGGAGCCAGAAAAAAACAACAAAGGATAACAATATGACAGGTAAAAAAATCACATTTTTAATTTGTAATTATTCACTGTAGCAAAGACAGTCCTTATTCAGTAGGTTTTCTTGGTGCATGGTTTCATAGCAATGTAGTAGAACAACAACTGCAAGAAGCTTGCTCTTAGCTTCACTGTGAGTCAAGAGGCAACAGTGTCTGGGTGAGATTTCTGAAAGTATGGGTACTGGGAACATTCTAAACGCTGCTTGATTACCCTATCGCAGGAAAGTAAATGCAGTTAAATAAAAGAGGTTATAACTGAGATAGATGCAGACTTCATTTCACCCATTTCTCTTCCCTCAAGAAACTGAATTATAAAGTCTAGTTTCTTGCTTTGGCATAGCAAAAAGCTACTGCCAAAATGGGACAATGGTATTTCAAGCTGACAGGAACATTTTGGTTAAATCTGTTCCAGACAATAAATAAATATAATGAAATGGAACCAAAACTTTTAATTGATGTGTTTCACCAATCTGCATCCATCAAATCTTCAAGTTTAAATCCTTTGATATTATTTGAAACAGCTGTTCATTTTGAAATACGCATATATCTTAGTTTCAAATACGTCTCAGAAAATGCTCAGATGTCATTTTGGTAAAATACTTAAATTCTGTGAATTTTCAGGTCACTAAGAAAGCTTCAGAAGAAGTAAACAATTTTTCTTTTCTCCAGAGCTGCCAGTAACCTGTGTGATGAAGGGTTTGCACAAATCTGCAGCTAGTAAGAAACAGAGTTTGGAAGAGACATAACACTACAGCATGCATGGTTTGGCTCTACCCATGACAGTCTTAGACCTTCATCTGACTCTATGTAATACATTTCTGAGCTTGAAAACAAATCCACTTAAATCAGCAAGAGACACAAACCAGCTGAGAGAGCTGCCAACACAAGTTAGGCCTACCTCTTCAACCACAGCAACAGCTGGGATTTGTTACCCAAATGTAGGTTGAAACACCTGGGAATGAAGACAAGGACTTTGCAATATGGAAATGATGATCCTTGGTGTCTCAGAAACAAATGTTTTAGTTTCTACAAAAGCACTTTGTTCTCTTCCTTAGGATGTGGCTCTGGTAAGGGATGAGAACTATTTCAGAGACTCATTAATTTTTTTAAATCACAATTTTCACTGGCTCTGTGAATCAAGTCGTTAAATTCATACAAAGACTTTATCTCAGAACTAGATTTTTCTCAGCCTGAGGAGGACTGAGAAACTTGCCTGCATGCCTTCAAAGAGCCAATGAATGCCTATGAGCAGTGCCAAGTCATACAAAGTTGTCATTAATATGCCCTGTAAAATCTTTTGCTTCCTTATTTTGAATATAGCAGTATGATATTTCACCTGAAACATGCAATATTCAAAGCATTAAATTGTTACCATATCACATAGTTCTTTCAAATTTTGGTTTTGCAAACACATTCATGATGGCTCAGTCGTATTCTGTAGCAAACTCTTCATTTCAGTTGGGACCAAAAACTCAGTAGACAAGATAAATTCTAAATAGATGTTGATTCATTGATGATAGTACTTTAAACTGGTTTATGCACCTTTGAGTAAAGTCACAAAATTTTTATTATACATCTGTATTCACTTAAATAGTTTTAACATTCAGTCTTCTGAAACTGTTATAATGGTCTTTAAGCTTTGATACCAATACAGTGTTTTCGAAAAGGTGAATCTTCCAATGACTCATGAAAAAAACATGTACATCCCACTGTGGAAAAAAATAGTTATGTGTTAATTAAAAGTGGAAGCCAGAACTGAATAAATCTTGTCTGGTATATATGCCCTTTTCCTTACGTCAGGTAAGGGATGCACACTTTTCTTCATACTTTACTCAGTCAAGGCATGATTGACTAACAGGAATTTACCTAAATAAGGGGCTGTGCATATTCCAGGAAATTTTAGCAAGCCCTTTTTTGTTTCTCCACATTGGTAACTGTCCTGGAAACTGTTGCTTGTTTCCACAAACGACATGCTTATTTGTCATCTTTGCAGAAGCCTCTAGAACCGCTTCATAAGCAAACAGTATTTCCTCCCATTTTATTTATTGCTGAAAATCTTAAATTATTTGGTTTCCCTGAAGCCTATTGTAAATTAAAGGCTCATATGGTAAGCCCCTATTTTTTAAATGACTGAATTATCACCTCCATAGAGTTGTGTCTCACTTTAAGGAAAAACTAACTTCTTTCCCTGACACCCCAAAATTTGCAAAGGTATGTGTTTTAATTCTTGACCCTTTTACATCTTGGCAACCTTATAGTCTCCCCTTGTTTTATAATATTAAATAATAATAATAATGATAATAATGATAATAATGATAATAATAATAACAGTAATAACAATAATAACAATAATAATAAACAATTATAAATAATTAAATAATATAAATATAAATAATGATAATAAATTAAAATTAATTACTTGGCATCTTGATTCAACTTCCTATCCCTGGCACTACCATGGACAATTAGCTTAAAGCAAGCTTTTCTGAGTATAGATCTCACAACCTTAAATTGTCTTTAAATGTGTTCACATTCAATGATTCCCCTAAGATTTTGATTTAACAGTTGAAGTTACATAGTTATGAAGCACAAAAATAAGACAGTGTCACACAGAGCTACATATCAAATTCAGTGAGCATATTCATTACCCCCAGGCAAACTAGAAGACAGTTCTGCAGCCACACTGCACCTTAGGATGGAGAGCAGTGTGATAGAACCACAGAACCTGTGTCAGAACCACAGCTCCCTTGAACACTCATCCCAACACACACAAACTATACAGAATTATATAGGTTATGCAGAACCTGCTTGCACCCAGTTCTACCTCTTCTGCAAATGTGGCTGTCATCCTGTAAAGCACAGCAGTGTTTCACTTCCATTTTCTAAAGATATTTCCATGGCATAGGACGTATGGTGAGAAGAAAATTAGACAGGGATGTGAAAGTGGCGCTTCATAAATAAGGTGTGTCAACACCGGTGTGACGTATATACACCCACATTGCTCTGACGGGCCTATCAGAAGAATTACATTCACCCATTGGGCAGCAGAAATGCGTGTGCTTTTGGTAAGCATCAATTCAATTAGGATTCCTTCCCAAGACTCCTAACCCCTTGACTGGCATTGCATAATGGCCCAGATGCATTATGGAAGAAGATTGCATTCAGAAGCACTCAGTTCCAAGAATCACTGCTAAGAACAAGTCATCTGGCCAAATATTGTCCAATCCTACCTTCCTGTGGAATGACTTAGTTATGCCTATGTCACATTCTTTCCTTCTTCTCTCCCCAAGTCCCAGACACTTGATTTCATCACAGTCAAACATTACACCTCCCATGACCAAGGCAATCTCAAGGCACCTGTAAAGGGCTTATCTGACCATTTCAAAATACTGGAGCAGGCTGCTGCAACCTAATCCTTTGTGGATCCTTACACAGCACTGGCCTGTGCTCTAGGTCTCCAGAAGTCACAGAGTTATGGTCTCTTAATCTGAAACTTTGCTATTAATTTTCTATCATGTATAACTTAAGGAAAAAGAAAAAGGCACAGAATAATCTAGTTAGTTTATCTACATGGAAGACTGTCAGGAATCAGAAGCAATTTTTTAAAAACTTATTTAATTATTAAAACAAAGCCATTGTTTTACAAAGTATCACTTAAGCCCCAGTACAGCAAAAGATAAACATTTTTTAGGGGGTTAAGTGGAAGTTAGAAAGAGTTGTTCAGAGGAATGATTGAAAGGAGTGAGAGAAGCAGGGAGAAGAAAAAAGGCACAAAGAAATGGAGTAAGGATTGTTTTGATAAATTGAGAGAAAAGGTTCACACGGAAACCAAATTTAACAATGACCTTCTGAAGGCAAATGTTTACAGTTAAGGAATTTTGACTGAACAGAAATGTTTTCTGTTTTATCATTTGTAATTTTCAAAATTTCTAACAATCAGTGGGAAATCAGTTGCTCAGAATGTCTGCCCCTCGACAGCATGACCTCTGTCTGCCTTCTAATCCACTTCAGGGGACAGATGGAGCCCAAGGAAGTCCGCACCACCAAAGGTACCTCCAGTCTGCACAAAGGAAGAAGATGTGCTGCTGTTACCATGTGTTTTCAGCTCATGATCTATAAGCACCCACTACAGGGGAAGCACGGTGAGCCCTCTACTCCAGTAGAGTGTTTCTACAAGACTAGGTAAGTCTCTTATGCTGAGCATTTTGCTATTGTAGGTTGAACTGTTGTTGAGTCATAAACTGAGCTAACCTCAGTTTTTATGTTACTTCATTCATGATGAATGTATGTTTCATAAACCATGTCTAGATTCAGTAGACCAGGAGGTGTTCTGCTGGAAAAACCCTGAGCATCTAGAAACTAAAATAGTCTTCCCTGCTCTGAATGAGTATCTCTTCTTCCCAGTTTTGAAAATGAAAATTAAATTCCATTCTCTCCCAAATTACTCAGAGCAAGCCACATCCTCTCACCAGTACATGAGGATGTTGTCTTCCTAAGGACATGATGAAACTGTTTAGGGTGTTTCAATCCCTGATCCAAATTTAAGCTTGACCACCTCAAATACATTCAGAGATTGTGATAATGCAACCATGAAACCAGAGAAATGTCTGTCTCCTGTCTGCCAGTAAATGAGGTATTTCCCAGCAACAAATAGGTTTACTAGACATACAAATATTTGATTACCATTTCTTCATATAAACAAAATACAGCACACTGAACATTTGAAAGCAAAAACCCTAATACATAATCCAGTCTTGAAGAATATAAGCAAATAGCATCCACATTAATCTCAACAACTGTCAGACTTAAGTTAGCAATCTAGGGCTCCAATGCCACTGCCTACTATGGCCATGATGAAAAAATGTCATATCCTATCTGAACTGTGTTAGGAAACAGCGAGGAGTACAACCTTCTCTCTCTCCTGACTATCAAAACAGTATCAAGAAATCTTAACATGTAACGTTTTCCATGTGTCAGAATTAACAAATTTGTAAATAAAGTCCCAAGTTCATGCCATACCTGTTGACTGAGATCTTTATGACTCTTGAGGATTAATATCATGAGCATGGGCCAAGAATGTAAGTATGTTGTGAGAAAGAATTCAGGAGTGGAGGTGAAGAGCCAAGTGATAAGTTCAGCAAAAACACTTATATGTTGCCTCTCAAAAACTTGAAAAAAAGGCAAAAGGAGAAGAAAAGGAATAACATTAGTTGTGATTTAAGTTTTGCATTCTTATTAAGACTGATTTTTTTCAGAGCTGCCCTGTTGCTTACTCCTTCCTCCCAGGCTAGATGACATCCTAGTATGAATAGGTAAGCTAACCTTCACTCTTTCTCTCTTGCAATGAAGGTTCTCCTGCTAAATGTACACCTATACAAACACTCTTCTAAAGAAATGGATCTTCCCCTCTTTTCCACATACATCATAAGTCACAGTCCATACATCAGCACAGAAAAAGTACATTTTTAAAAAAAAAATATTAATAACTCCAGAAAAATAAATGTTATTGATGTACCTGAAGTACTTCAATGTTAGAACATGTTTTCTAACCTCAGATGTGATGTGACTTACTGCTTCAAACCTAGTCTGCTTAATTGGTCTGGTGACATGGAAGCATCGTGGCCTTGCCTTGGTCATGAGCAGAGTGTGATGGCAACAGGGCTGAGCGTGGTGAGCCACAGCAAACTCAACAATCCAGACAAGAATGGGGCATGATAAGCCTTGGCACAGGCTGTGCATCAACAGTGAACAAGACAATGGCGTCTCAAACTGCTGGACCAGTGTACTGTGGTACCCCCATGGGCTGATCAGATTGGCAGCCAGTGCCAACATCTGGCTGGAAATATGCTGTCCTGGTTTTGGCTGGGATAGAGTTAATTTTCTTCCTAGTAGCTGGCATAGTGCTGTGTTTTGGATTTAGTAGGAGAAAAATGTTGATAACACACTGATATTTTAGTTGTTGCTAAGTACTGCTTATGCTAGTCAAGGACTTTTCAGCTTCCCATGCTCTGCCAGGTGCACAAGAAACTGGGAGGGGGCACAGCCAGAATAGTTGATCCAAACTGACCAAAGGGCTATTCCATACCATATGATGTCATGCTCAGTATAGAAACTAGGGGCAGTTGGACAGGGGGCAGTGATTGCTGCTCGGGAACTGTCTGGGTATCGGTCGGCGGGTGGTGAGCAATTGCCTTGTGCATCACTTGCTTTGTATATTATTATTATCATTACTATATTGTTATTATTATCATTACTATTTTACTTTATTTCAGTTATTAAACTGTTCTTATCTCATCCCAGGAGTGTTTCTCACTCTTACTCCTCTGATTCTCTCCCCCATCCCACCAGGGCAGGGGGAGTGAGGGAGTGGCTGCGTGATGCTTGGTCGCTGGCTGGGGCTAAACCATGACATATGCTCAGTGGTAGAGACCAAAGGGTGGGACATGGGTAAGTATGTGCCTGACACCGCAACTGCAGAGCTGAGCTGCTGCCCCAGCCCAGTGCCCAGACTGGGAGGAGCAAGCATCGTGCTGTTGCCAGCCCCACTGTACCGTCATGGCAGGAACCCAAAGGAGAAGAAGCAGAGGGCTTGGTGACCCTCCCAACTGCTCTCTAGTTCTACTGGTCCAAAAATTGTACCTGAGAGACTGTAATATGCAGATGATAATATTTTTACTGCCTAGGAAAATCTCTTCCCAAACCTAACAGTGAAATAACCTGGAAATATTAACTACTACAAACTGTAGTCACTGGGGTTAGTTGTACAAATCATTGATGAAAACCCTTAGTACACATTTAAGTGTACGCATTAGTGCACATTTAATTCCACCAGTCAAATTCTATTTTTTTCATAAAGATATTCTTTAGGCCACCAACACACTGTGAGAAAGCTTAGAAAACTCTAACATAGCAGAATGTGTGTTGGGACTATACTCCTTTTAAAATCTTTACTAACATTAGAAAAACAGTACATAAAATTATCTGTATATATCCAACAACTTATTTCCACTGCAGGACACAAAAAAAAAAAAAAAAAATCCAAGCTGAGGAGGTGATGTGAGTTGGGTTAAGAAAGACTGTGAATGATGAAGGATTATGTGGCAATGGGGAAAAAAGCTGGCTACCTTAACTTTTCATTTCCAGAACGTATTTCTCAAAACAAGCCAGAAGTGTGGAATTCCTCTCCAGCTTGAGAGTTTTGGGGTTTTTGGTTGGGTTGTTTTTTTTTTTTCAAGGATGAGGGGAAGGTCGTTGGGCAAATGGATGCCTCTGCAACACACTTCCACTATAATTGTTTTTCCACTCCATTGTTTGCTAGTGGGGAAGACATTAAAAAGCAGGCTTGACCTAGACTTCTTAATCTATGCACCATACTGAAGGATGAAGCATTTGATATAGCTGTTAAGCCAGTAGACGAGATTTGTGGGCATATTTTATGATGCAAATGCTGATAGCGAGGATAATACCGTTTGCTTTATTCCAAACACTAAATGCGTTACAGAGGAAAGGTAACTGCTTGTGTGGTTAAACCAAGCCACAACGGGTTTTAAGCTCCACATCTCACCTTTTGATAGATGCAGAAAGACGGGGGGTTTGCGCGGTCCGTGAGTGCCACCTGGTGACCATTTTCCCGCTGCCGGAGCCAGACTGGCACGTCATACCAGCGCCCTCTTTGAACGCTTTTCAGAACTGGAATTTCAATAAATTTAACATATGAACTGGAAAGTACTCTGTTAATCAATGCCAGGGTAGAAAACTTATTCCAGAATTCAACATATTAGAATTGCCAGCTCATAAGAAAAATGATAATACACGTCACATTTCAGGAAACGTTACCACATATGGACAGTTTACCTTGCTACCTGCTATCACAGAAACATAAGCAGAATGGCAGGTTTTTTAGCACAGATGTCAAACAGGTCTTCATGCAATGAGGGACTCAGCATAAAATTTTAAAAGTGCTCTCATAATAGGACAATAAAATGTCACACGAGCCTGAAAAAAATTGCAGGGTTCCTCACTCCTGAGATCCAAACTGTATTTTCTATAATTTTACTTGGAAAAATCTCCACCATCTATGCCAGTGTTAGTTCACAGAGGCAGATCAAATTGTATTACTGTTACCACTTCTCTTTACTGTCCGTTTTTGCTGACTGTAGATTACCATCAGTCTTCCTGCGATACATCAAAGATTGGCTGACGGACATTTTTACAGTTGTGGGTACCGGCATGATAACCGTGCTTCTGTCCACTCTCTGAGGGCACCTTTCCCTCTGGAGGCAGAGAGCAGTGCAGGATGTTTATCGCTAATTATTCCTCTTTCAGATGCACCCATGTTCTGCAGCCAGGGACCCCAGACCAAATTTATCAAGGAAACAAGGGGCCATTTGTCATTACGCTGTTCCCCTTTGCATCCATCCTGCTGCCCCTTCTCTGATGCCAGCAGTAGACTACGATCTGGCTACAGTGCATGGGGAAGCAGGGTACTCAGCTTGGAGCAAAACAAGGTAGGGGGAGTAGGAGATGGTGGTTAAAGCGGAGGACTATGGGAACATACAAGAAATAGCCCAACACACAAGTTGCTTCCAGGAAGCACAGCAGACAGGAAATATTGACTCAAGACCCCTGCGCTAAACCTTGGAGAAATTAAGGGTCATCTTCTGTTCAAGGCCCCCCTCCAAATCATGGCATTTGGGGAAGGTCAAATAGGACCTGGATTTATCAGCTGTATAAACCTTTAAGGCAAAGTTATTTGTCCTTAGCAGGTGTGGCAACACTAGTATAATGCAAACTAAACTAATGCTGAGAGCTTAACAGCATGGTAATTAGTAACAGGCAATATATTACAGTAGGTCTAAGATTTAGCTTTAAACAGGCATCTCAGTTTCAGATTTCTAGGAATGTTCAGTGCTATTTTCCATTTTCTATTACTTCATTAATAGCACTCTCTGATCTGTTTCAGACCATTAATATAAATGGACAAAGTAGCCTAGAAGAAATGGAAAATTCACTTTTCATGCGGAGCAATTTTGCTGCCTGCACTGAAACCAGTTTTTGTTTTGAGAGGCTATAACATATCTATCTACAGACCAGTTTCAGAAAGAAAACAGTAGCATTTCTTTCCATCTTACAGCTCTCTTTCTTGATCATTTCTCAAAGAACAAATTAAATTCTCTCACCTTTCTGTCATTTAGCCTGACCTCTACCACCTTTCCTAGGGCTTCTCCCATAAAAGATGCCATTGCATGAAGTCCATTAGGAACCACATTTGCTGTTTATTAAATATTTAGCAAAGAATTTGAAGGAATATTTTTCTACGGTACCCTGAGTGATGTCAGAACTCTGAACCCAAAATGCAGGACCGTAAACCACCTATGAAAAAAAAAAATAAAATAAAGCTGTCTTCCTCTTTCCCCAGGAACAATTTGAAACAGGGGTGTTACACTAGAGTTTCATTTCAGAATGCTATAGCATAAAGCTTTCATTTTCTTTACTTGTCAGAAAGAAGGTGAGAAAGTGTTGGAACTATAAGGAGAGCAGAATAAAATTCTCATAAAACGGAAAGAGGCAAGAAAGCAGGAAGAGAAGGAAGATCCCATTAAAGCAGTGAGGAGAGGGTAAAAAGTTGCAATAACTCAAGTTTCCTTTAAAAAAAAAAAGAAAGAAACAGAACAGCTGAGAGTAGATATGGTGAGAAAGCTGTTAGAAAAACTGTCACACCAAGCAGACAACACTGTTCAGATCCCAGAGACCCTCCTCACACATCACAGACACTCATTAGTAAAATTAGGTTTAAAAATTGTGTGTCACCTCACAGCTTAGAGATGAGGGGGATACATTTTCATACAGCATGATTTAATGTTATTTGAGTTGACCTATTTCCTTCAGTTTCCCTTTTAAGGAAAGCTTGGATTCTGCAGAAAGCAAGAGGACTCAATTCCACATTCTGCCAGGAACCTGCTTTGTGTCCCTGATCATATATCTCTACTTTTCTTTGCCTCTGTTTACCTTTTAATTCATTTTCTTGGCTTTAGTCCAGGCCTCAAAAGGCTGGAAGAGTAATCGATGTCTTCAATACCAAACTGGGAAACGCAGGGAGGGGAGGAAAGGGGAAATCAGTCTGGATTACGTGCAAATTTTTTTTTATTATTTATTTTATTACCTTTCTTCCTAACCAATACAAAAAGCCAGGAAGAAAAATCATCTCACATGAAAAATTTGACTCAGCATGAGACATTTTGTTCAAGTATTGTAAGAAAAACATAGGAAATGAGCAGCAACCCTGCAGCTGACATTTTCCCCCACACCCACATATAAGAGCACTCACATGGGAGTACCAGGTCCAAGCCCCTCTTCTGCCTGAGGGCACCAGTGACATCTCACACACATGCAGTTAACCCACCATGCTGCAGAGCCCTTCTTCTTTGCTTTCCAGCAGTAAAGAATCACATTGTAGACCTGGGATTGCTCCAGTAATAAGGACATCCCGGGGGGGGGGGCTGAGTACCAAGCCCCACCAGTTTCCAACCACCATTGGAAAAGTTTATATCACCAGTCACTGCCCTGAATCAGAAGAGATAGAGCTACAGCTGGGTCTCCCACCTCTCAGGTGGGCATCTTAGCCTGTTACCCTAGGCTTGAGGGTCTCCCAAGGTGGGTCTCCAGCTGCCTCTACCCTTGATGACCCTCTTAAATATCACTTGGACAGTAGGAAAGTGACTTCTCAACTTAATGGCAAGGACACCCAGCTTTCAGCTGCTGCTTTGCTATTTTTAGAAAATGGAAAGACAGCTCACATTGCAGTCATACTACGTAGCATGGCAACTGGGGTGTAACCTAAGAAAGCGTGGGAGAAGACAGAATTCATCTGGATTTCACACATTTTAGGTAAAGCATTTTCAAACAGCTAAGGTATAGTGCACCAGGACACATCAGGTACTGAACTTCCTGATTGCACCCTCTGTGCTAAGCAGTAAATATGGGAGTCAGAGGAGAAGTGTTTAGCTCAATCACTGTCGCTATCAAGGAGGGTTCATCCATAACATGACATGGGCAAAAGCATCCCGTGACTCTGTAGCCTGCCATTCCCTGTTGCTGTCTGTTTGGAAACAAACCTGTAGCCATAACCAAGGGCCTGCATGCCCTCATGCTCCCTTTCCACCTCTGTGTTCCCTTTCCACTGTGAAAGTGTTTCCTTGTACAATCTGAGAAGCTACTACCACACAGTAAAGTATCCAGTGGAAAAAATGACTACAAGTGACAAGTGCAAAGGTGTACTTACAGACCAATCTTATGACTCACTAACATAACTCAGAATTAGCTTCCAAGTCTGGCATAGTACCTCCTTAAAATGTGAGAAAAATCTAACTAATTTTCTCTTTTGTGCAAGACATGCAACAACAGCCTTCACCAAACTATGTGTTTGAGTGACTGAATCAGACAAACTAAATAAGCAAAAGGTCTGTTACCTATAGTGATTTTCAGGCATGCGTGACGTTGTTCAGGACTAAACTGTTTTATTCACACACTCGGTTCATGCAAAACAGATCTTTCTTTATATGCTCACTGCCTGACAATCACTGTACCTAAGAAGACATGTTAATACATGGTGAGCTTAACTTCCTCAGTCTCCAATTATAAAAAACTTGTGTGATCATCCTCTCTTGCAGCATGGCATGTGTCTCTGGAACCAAAGGGAGAGGAAAAGCTTTTTTGTTGGGTCTTTTTTTCTCACAACATTATTACTGCTCGAATATAGAAATCTCTGAAATGCAAGGTCTGCACTCTGTGCTTTGAGACTCAGCAGATGTCTTTAAAACACTTAGTCTATTAAAGCTTATAATGCATGATTAATGATCTGAGCACTGCTGATCTGAGGTGAAAGACTCAGCAGAATTTGCCCAATAGCTTTTGCAGATTTATGTGATGTACATTAGAAACCAAAACCATCAGTGTAATTATTTCACAGAAGCTCAGATGCAATGCTCAAAAAAACCCTAAAACACTAAAAAGCAACTCAATGAGCAAAGGTGAAGTCCAGTTTTTCATCTTGATCTAGAGTCACAGCTTCTGTTTGATCCTTCAATTTCTTTTTTTCCATAGCACTGCAGCAAGAAATTTGCTTATTTGTTTATTTTCATAAAACCATATTACAGTTTTACCCAATTTTAAGAACATTTTACTCAGATCAAAAAGACATGAATTTTCTGCAGACTTTTGACTTTAGCCAAGTGCATGAATTAGTGGCTTTCATCATGACCATTCTCAATTTAAGAAACAGCACTCTGCAGTGCTAATTTTTGTGATGAAAACATCACTATGTTCAATTTACAAATAACATTCAGACAAAAAAAATACATCCATTTTGTATTCCTTTTCAGATCTGTAAGTAAAAGGGAGTAATTTAGATGTGTGCTTCTCTGGGTAAATATCATGCTCAAAATAGTATATATAGATAGATGGAGATATGCACTGTTTTCCCCAGGGACCTTGAAATTTATCACAGTAACTTCTTGGATGCCAGTGAGCTATGCACAGTCTCAGCACTACTGATACTTGACACTGTATTTTAAATTACAGTTGGTCTTTAGCTCTCCAACTGAGAACACATCAGGAGCTGTATATGAATAAGGAGAGCGACTGGTTCTCCTAAAGTCATTACCATCCAAATAATCAATATCTAGAAACATGCAAAGGAGATGAAATGGGCTACCTGAGGTTAGTGGCACAGTCTACAACACCAATCTCTGTTTCACTTGGTATCCCAAAGCTCCAGCCTTTGGTTAACAGAATCTGTTAGCCTGCAAAAAAACAGCCAGCTGAATGAAAAAATAGTATGATAAAAGGTAAAAAATATAGTAAAAAAAAAGGAAAGCAGACTTTTTTAGACAAAATCATTCAGGTTGTGTCGCCATTCAAGGCTATATCACTGTTATTTGCCTTTTGATGTTCCCAATAGGCCTATGAGTTAGACTAGGTGGGACACTATGAAAAGTATTTGATTTCCCTGTAATAATACGAGCTGAATGCAGCAATCACCAGGATCTTGTGGTTGGTTTATTGCTGTGCTTTTCTCTTCATTCTATCTTTGAAAAAGGTATTGCTTTTTTGTTATTTATTTTTGCATACTTGATGGGTGATAAAAGTACTTAAAGTTTTCAATTAGAGCATTATTTTGTATTCTCTGGTTCACAAAGGAAACAGATATGCAATAAAGTCTAACTACAGTACAGGAAAAAACAACAGGAAGAGAAAGAAGACTCTTAAATCACCTGAAATCTTATACTGATCTAATGATAATGCCAATATCATTGAATCATAGAATGGTTTGGGTTGGAAGCGATCTTTAAAGATCATCTAGTCCAACCCACCTGCCATGGGCAGAGACATCTTTCACTAGATCAGGTTGTTGAAAGCCCCATTGTTGTGGTTTAGCCCCAGCCAGCAACTAAGCACCACGCAGCCGCTCGCTCACTCCCCCTGCCCTGGTGGGATGGGGGAGAGAATCAGAGGAGTAAGAGTGAGAAACACTCCTGGGTTGAGATAAGAGCAGTTTAATAACTGAAATAAAGTAAAATAGTAATGATAATAATAACAATATAGTAATGATAATAATAATATACAAAGCAAGTGATGCACAATGCAATTGCTCACCACCCGCCGACCGATACCCAGACAGTTCCCGAGCAGCGATCGCTGCTCCCCGGCCAACTGCCCCTAGTTTCTATACTGAGCATGATGTCATATGGTATGGAATAGCCCTTTGGTCAGTTTGGATCAACTATTCTGGCTGTGCCCCCTCCCAGTTTCTTGTGCACCTGGCAGAGCATGGGAAGCTGAAAAGTCCTTGACTAGCATAAGCAGTACTTAGCAACAACTAAAACATCAGTGTGTTATCAACATTTTTCTCCTACTAAATCCAAAACACAGCACTATGCCAGCTACTAGGAAGAAAATTAACTCTATCCCAGCCAAAACCAGGAAATCCATCCAACCTGAATTTGAACAGTTCCAGGGGCATCCACAACTTCTCTGGGCAATTTGTTCTGGTGTCTCACCACCGTCATCATAAAAAAAAATCTTCCTTATATCCAATCTAAATCTAACCTCTTTTAGTTTAAAACTGTTGCCCCTTTTCCTGCCACTACAGGTACTGGTAAAAAGTCTCTCTCCGTCTTTCTTATAAGCCCTCTTTGTATATTGAAAGGCCGCAATAAGGTCTCCCCAGCGCCTTCTCTTCTCCAGGCTGAACAACAACAACTCTCTCAGCCTTTCCTCATAGGAGTGGTATTCTAGCCCTCTGATCATGTTCATGGCCCTCCTCTGGACCTGCTCTAACAGATTCATGTTTCTTTTGTACTGGGGACCCCAGAGCTAGACACAGTTCTCCAGATGGGGTCTCACCAGAGCAGAGCAGAGGGGCAGAATCACCTTCCTTGACCTGCTGGCCACGCTTCTTTTGATGCAGCCCAGGATACGATTAGCTTTCTGGGCTACAAGCCCACAATGCCGGCTCATGTCCAGTTTTTCATCCACCAGTATCCCCAAGCTCTTCTCCTCAGGGCTGTTTTCAATTCATTCATCCCCCAGTCTTTATTGATATTGGGGATTGCCTCAACTCAGGTGCAGGACCTTGCATTTGACCATGTTGAACCTCATGAAATTCACATGGGCCCAGTCCTCAAGCCTGTCAAGGACCCTCCGGATGGCGTCCCTTCCCTCTAGTGTATCAACTGCACCGCTCAGCTTGGTGTCATCTGCAAACTTGCTGAGGGTGCACTCAGTCCCACTGTCTATGTCACTGATGAACATATTACATAGTATTGGTCCCAGCATGGACCCTTGAGGGACACCACTTGTTCCCGGTTTCCACTTTGATGTTGAGCTGTTGACTGTAACTCTCTGGATGTGGCCAGCCAGACAATTTCTTATCCATCTAACAGTCCATCCATCAAACTCATATCTCTCCAATTTAGCAGCAAGAATGTTGTGGGACACCATATCAAAGGCCTTACAGAAGTCCAAGTAGATGACAATATGTATATTACTGAGAGGGCTATAATGCCTCTGCTTTCCAAACTGAACTGCGCAGTTCCCACCAATTTTCTTTGCAAAGACAGTTTTCTCAGGTATAGATTAAAAGGCCATGTCAATAAGTACAATGCAGATAAGAGTGGAGGTGAGAGACATACAATATATGTATTGTAATAAATGCTCTGTATTTCTTTTTTATGGTAACCTACTCCCCAGGACCGTTTGAGTGGCCTCCCAGTTCTCTCACTATAGGGTCTTTTGCCAGAGGCCAAAGCAACACCTGCTGACACCTTACAGCCTTTCAGCAAAGCCATGCATTCAACAAGCCCTGCAGAGAGATTTATTGACCCTGACCACTCTGAAGTCTTCCATGAGGTCATGAAATCCATACAGGAAGGGTTCACAGTCAGAAAAACAGGGAAATAATTGAAATGGAATAGGAGACAACCATAGGGTTCAACTTGGGATAAAGGGGAAAGGGAGAAACACATATGATTATGAAACTTCCTTTGGGTTACCTAAGCTTGTCCTGAACAGTATTTAAATTGTCTCAAGTGCACCTGGTACAGGACTGACACCATATGTCTAAATACATAACAGTGAGTTATTTTTATATAACACCATCACACCACATTGCCATTCAATATCCATGATTCAAGTTCATACATATTCTTTGAGAAGTCCAACAAGTAATGTGAACTCTATTCAGCTGTCAAAACCACCAGTATTTATGGACAAATGTTGTCAACTTTACTCCCTCAAATTTTTTTCTTTTATTGGGATTTGTGATTAAGTAAGTACCCAGATTATAAGTGGATGGGCGATATTGTCTTTACAAGCAAACTTGAAAGGAATTGGGAAATAGAAAGTACTCAGCACCCCTGAGTGGTTCTCATAGCCCTTTGTATTCCAGCAGTTATGCAGCCAGTCTAATCATCACCTAGCCATGGGGCACACAGGTTGTCCTCCTTCCATACAATACCCTTCTTTGCTGGTTTGAACAGTGGAAGTAGATTGCTTGACAAACAGCACAAGGTAAGCCTGTCGTTTTGATTTCTGGCACCAGAAAGTTTGGTGCTACCAGGTGCTGGAGGGGAAAGAGACTTCAGGGTTTAGAAACATTTAATGCTCTGGTCATCTGCAATTGTGGTTATCCTTGACCTTGCAGAACAGGGCATCCTCTGTTAGCAGACACTTACTCATAGAAATAATGGACTGTCACATGAACATTATTCTCTTGGCAAAAGCAATTTATGAAGTTTCCTTTCTCCTCCCCTCCAGCATCTGCTCATTCCTGCCCTCCTGAACTTTAACAGCCTCTCCTAACATTTGAGGTCATACTGTCATCCAGATTGGCTGAAATGATTCAAATTTGAGGGGAAGGAAAAAATGTAAACATGCATACACACCTAACTCAGGGAAAAACAAAAAAATGTGCATCAGAGAAGGTTGCTTTCTTTTTTCCAGTTCCAATAATTTCAGTGAATTGGTTTGCACTGCATCCCCACAAAAAAGTGAGTGGCAAACGATGCTGCAGGATCTGGCTCAGGCAGCCAGGCTTAACCTTGCAGCTGGCAAAAATTCCATGTAATCACACCCTACGTTTACGTCAGGCAATAGGCACATTCCTTGGAGCACCATATGCCTGCATGTGGTCCCAGTGATTTGGGGGTCTTTGCTGCTACTTTCAGCAGGGGTCCCAAGGAGGCACAGGAAGTTGCTACAAGGACACTTTTGACACTTAGGATAACATCAGTAGAATATATCTTGCTTTTCAAATTAACAATGTCAAAATCGTGACCAGAAAATTGGAAGACAGTCCTGGATGTGAAAGTTATGATGTTCTGAGGTAGAGACCATTCATATACGTGTGAAAAAATATGTTATGTAGGCAAAATAGAATATCCATTGGGGTTCTCATCAGCTACAGAGTCACAAAAAGAAAAATAATATTTTGTCAGGAATGTCAAAGTTTTCAAACTTTCAGATACATGAAACATCATGTTAAATCTTTTTCATGGGTGTCTTGCATGTCTGATTTTAACTCCTTAACTTTTATTTCTGTCTCAAATCTGTCTGACCATAATGTCTAAATCAGACTCAGGCTTGAGTAGATAGATGTGCCAGGATAAAAATAACCGAGCCAAGTAGCTTCCATGGCCAAGATAACAGCCTGGTAAGTATCTAGCTGTGAGGCCTTATGTTTAGGTCATACCACATTGGGTCTGTGGACTCTTTAAACTTCCATAATCTGGGTACATTGCAAAACTCTCTTTTTCTTTGACTCCTAAGGCACAGACTCTTGAGGGCATTTTTCAGAAATGGGATAACAAATCACTCTGGGCAGCAAAATGCTACTCAGCCACCCGAAGAGACTGTCTTTTTTTGCCAAGTTCTAGCTTTTTGGACACTTGTCAACAGCTCAGGACATACATAAGCACATATGGTGAGTGTTACAGGAGGTTTTCTTAACCCAGGCTCTCTTTAAGCTAAATAGCACTTGCAGAGATGTAGGCAAAACATGATTGATCACCTGCACACTTTCCTTGCCCTACTTCTCTCGTCACTGTAGGATGTGCTTAAGATCAGCTGCCCTCAAGTCTGCCTTTGGCTGAGAGCCTCTCCCCTGCTGTTGTTTTCTTCCTCTCAGTCAAACAGGAATCCCTCGGCAAGGAAACTGTGTCTCAGTGTTGCTCTGCTGGGAGAGTTCCCATTCTCTACTCTCTCCTCTGTACGGAGGAGACTGGTGAAAATAGTTTTCCCACCTCAGCACCCCCATCAGCATCCTGCTCTCTGAGCACCTACACCACAGTCCTCCCGAGCTGACAACTTGTGTTTGGTCCAGGCAGGGTGGGCAACACATGCATCACTTGCTACACACAAATTACAGTGCAAATTACAATTGCAATAACTAGACATCTCAGCTGTAAAGAGGCTGCCAGGGGTCTCACCAGGCTGGGTGTACACATGCCTGAGGGTACCGTGGTAGGGGTCTGCAGAGTAATTCAGAGGAATATGCATTTCACTGAGGAGGGGAGCAAGCAGGATGAAAACTTGGCAAACACGTATTGTCCTCAGCCTCAGCAACCCCAGCAACCTACTTGCAGCATGCCAATTAGACTCTGACTTTCCTATGAAATAATTAAACGTCTCTTGTATCTAATCTTATGTTACAATATGGTGGCATATTTGTTTAATAGCCTCTATCAGCCATCCTGCAAGGAATTAAGCTTAATAGAACATGAAATTTTGGGTCTAGTAAATATGATGGTAATTTGGCATCATGATTGTAAACAAAAAAGTATTATAGAGCAGAAGCTATAGGTAGGAAATTATGCTCTCTATGGCACAGAATTGAAGTTTTCTATTAAATACCATTAAGAAGACTCAGATATTGCTATCTGTGCTGTCTGGAACAGCTCTAAGGGGAAGACAGAAGGAGGCACTAATTTCACAGCTCTGAAAGGGGGAAGGCAAGGCTTGATCACAGACCGTCGTCACCCGAGATACCAGCCTAGAGTCAGATAGATCTACAGCTGGGTCTTTCCCACCCTCATCCTCCCTTCCTCCAAGAAAATCTTCAGACACACAGATTTTGCTTTTAACCAGGTTGTATCCAGCTCTTAAAAAGACTTCTGTATAATCAAATTCTGCATATTTCATATTCTACAATTATTTAAAAGATTATGAAATTTCATTTTTTTTCATTACCTCTGAGGTTATTCCTTCAATATCTGCCCAAGCTGTCTCCACTAGTATTACATCCCTTCATATATATTTGCCCAGGGCAATTATGGCCAAGATGTGCTCAGCATAGACCTGTGTATCTGTGAGTACTGTTCTCATATTCCTAGTCTTGTGTGCTCGATCATTGCCCCATGTGAAGCAGCCTAAAGAATGACTATACACCTAAGGAGCTATTGTCTGTTTTGGAGCACACTGAGTATGTCTGCTGTGCTGGCTACAGGAAGAAAAAAAGACAACAGGGTTGTTTAAGACATTTGTGGATCCCTCTAGGCTGACGGGATCCTTCCTTGGCTGCTCGAGGTGGTGTCAGGGCAGTTTTGTGGCACAGGAACAATATAAAATGATCTCATGCTCCAGAGGGCCTGGCCCAATGCATACAGCAGAAAAGTAGGTCAGAAAGGAAATCTCGCTACTACAAACACGGCAGTGGCAGCAGTCCATTGTACCAGGCGCAGAGTTTATGTAAGGCAGTGGCTGGGGCTGCTTCCCTCCAAATTTCACAACCAGCAGAAGCCTGGTGCTAAAAATGCCTAGCTGCTTTGCACAAAAGCAGGAACCAGCTTGTGCATAAGTTTAGAAGAGCAAACTTATCACTAATATTACAGTCCTGTGCTTGTGTTAATCTAAACATTTGAATATGATTAAAGAACATATAACAAGCCTTTTCTGTCCCTCATTCACAAAAGATATTCTGAAACAGAGGCAATATCTTTGAAGGCACGACCAAAAATTCAGTCAGTAGTTATTCTTGTGGCTTCCTGCTCTTCGGCTCTATTCCCAGTCATTCCAGGGTTTCTATGTGCCATCCCACGAGACTAAAGAGACCTTAAAAGGATGTAATCAGCTCCCTGGCCTCTCTGAAAAAGATATAACTAATGGAAAGGGATGTCTCAGCAGTCTTCCCCAGCTCTCACAGGAAGGGTTATATCAGCAGTGTAACCAGAGAAAGTCTTACTGTTCCTTCATTTTCAGCCATCACCGGCTAATGAGAAAAAGTGGCAGAGAGATACAGAAAGCCTTAGGTATGTCACAGGAGGTCCCACTCTGGTGATACTTATGCTGGGAGCTAGTTGAGGCTGAGCCAGATCCCACAACAAAGTGTGTAAAAGTGGCTTAAAACAACCTTAATTTACCTCCACCATCTTCAGCTTTGCATCAGTGTGTTGGGAAAGAGGAACTGGGATCTTCTTCATGCTTACATATAAGCTACTTCTGGACTTCCACTGATTAAATAAACAGGTTGGATTTAGAGACATAGCTTCATCCAGTGAACCAAAAAATAAAATGGACACTTGCCTTCTCTGCAGTGTGAATATTCACTTGTCAGTAATTCTGCCACTAGCCTTGCTGACAGTGCTCTTTTTTGGTCCTTACTTTTGATATGCTCCAGTTACCAGAGCCAACACCCGAGCTGATGCCCAAAGGTAGCAGCACATGCTTGGCAGTGGCAGTACCCAGATGCTAAAATGTATTTTGCAGTAACAGGAGCTTCAGCACATTGGTAAGTAACCAGCTTGTTAACAATCCTTCCCTTAGATTTAACAGCCTGCCTGGAAAGGGCTGATCAAAAAAAGAAGTCTCTTTCCCTAGTAAACATACCAGGTAAAGCAACACGGGGAAATATATGCAACTTAAGAAACCCTCTAGTGGATCATGTGCACATTTATTTTGACATGAATAAAGGACAATATTTCATTCTGAATGCTTTGGGTTGTGCATAAACCTACCCCAGGCCAGGAACAAAAACAACAGCAGAAAATCAGCCATGGCCTCTGGTCCCCAGAGCAGCTCATTCCCTGCGTTCAGAGTCTGCTTAGCAGACTGGCACATTTTCTAATTCTCCTAGGCCTGACCTTTAACTTTTAGCCCTCTGCTGACTGTAAATGACAGTGCAGGCAGGCGGGAGTACTAACGGTAAGATTTTAATATCTCTCATTTATCAGAATGGACCATTAAAGCCGATGCCTATAAACACACAAACCGTGGGGTTACTGGGTCCATTCCATAGTCATATGCTGGTGTTCACACATTCCCTGCTATACTCTTAAAAGCTAAATACATTTCTTTAAATCTTTTTTGACTACATTTCATTGCTTGAAAAATCAAGATGATGGTGCCATAGAACACTGAAGGAGCAACATAAATGGACTTTTAGAAATATTGTGTCCTATAAAGGATTAAAATAAACATTGTAAACTCTTCATGCATGCAACCATTAGATGAATATCAGAGACAGGAGTTTTAAGCAATAAGGAAAAAAGTTTCAAGAAAACACTGAATCAAAGAACTGTGTAGCTGCAATTTAATCAAGGTGGTGTAATATTGGTGTCTGGCTAATGCTGACATCTCTTCAGACAATTAACTTCTGTAATTTCTTCTGATTTTTATTTCTAGGAGCTAAACATAACAAAACGCTATATTGGATCCCTTTTTAGGTCTTCTCTAAAGTGGAAAGGGGTTTTCATAGACACTTGCTCCTCGGTACACTTTCTTTGAGTGAGATTCTTAGTGCTCTTGTACATAGTTTTTAGATGTTACAAAACAGTAAAGTTTTTAACAATTGGCATTGCCATAGAACTCTGCTGAATATTTATAACTTTGTTTTGTGAACTCATAAATGTAAATATAATGTTTAACTGCTTGGGCCCCCATTACCTTCAGTGTGCAAAAACTCTAACAGCAGCGTTAAAAAAGCATTTTCCACCTCTGATCAGTGCATATACTAGTCTAGCTTTTATTTATCAAAATCATTTCACACCCATGAATCTAAGACAAATTTTCCATAGCAAGTCTTTTCATAGATCAAAAACCTAGGAATCAGTAACAAACTGTCAAGAGATGACATTGTAAATCCTGCCATAATGTGAATTTTAGGAGCTTGCTAGTGCTCATCACATTTGCTAAAGAGCTTTGTAATTATGTTCACAGAAAATGCCTGAAATATCAGATTTGAAAAACAAGAAGCCTCAATTAAGTAAGAGCAAAAAATTTTGTGCTAGCAATGCATTTGACAGACAGGGAAGAGACAAGCAGCAAGAGTCAGGAAGCAACTGATCTCTGTTTTGACAGAGACTGAGAGACAGGTATCCTAGCCAAAATGTAAAGTCTCAGACAATAAGCCACCTAATCAACCAAGTAGTTTTGGTACACTTTCGCACCATTTCATCAGAGTATTAAAAAATCAGTCATCCCTTTTCAATGGAAAAGATCAACAGAATCTGAGATGGTCTGAGTCAGCAAAATCAATATAGAGGCAGGGGAGCATAAAATACCCCTGCTAGCACTGGCACAGAGACTTCTGCTCTCTGAGCTCTACAATTCCTCTCACGCTGACCAGCAAAGGAGTATCTGTGTCATTTTCTGTCTGAAAGTAGTTTCTCTCATGGTGATTGCACTACAGCGCATGCAATGTAGTCACTCCATCTCACTGCCAAAGGAGGCCATTGGGGATCTCCACAATGACAGCTCTCTCTTTACTGCTCCCTTTCATTCCAGGGCTCCAGAAAAGGAAATGAAAACTGTGTCTCACCTCTGTTAACATCCAGTTTCTCAACTGGGTATAGCATAGACGTGGATGGTGGGTTTGCACTCACAAAGGACATCTTGATAATCAAAGTCAGTGAACAAACAAACATCCATGTTAATGGACCGCTAGGCTTTTCACAAAGTATTTCAAGTCAGGTAAGAGCACTCAAAAGGCTCTGTTCATACATTTCAGAACAAATCCCAAAGAACAGTAATTACAGGCTCAATTTCTGCTCCCCTCTCCCTCCATGACACTTCACTTGTGGCATACCACAAAACACATTTCTGCCTCCCATTCTATTCACAATAAACCATAAAAAGCTGCAGATTTCATAAATACAGCTTTAGAGATTTTAAGGTCATGGGGTCCTTGATTTAGCAAGTCCTTCTTGCAAAATGCAGACCACAGAAATTCAGCAGTTCTTCATACTGAGAGCATTGAACTAAATGTCTCTTTTAGGAAGTCATTTAATTTAGGTAAGTCAGAGATGGTACTCAACAGAAAAAAAGAAAAGGAATCTTTTTCGTCTCAGCTAAAAAAGTTACACCAGCTGGAAAGAAAAAGTTCACTTGACCTCAGAGGAATTAATTCAGATTTACAATAGTAGGAGAGCAGAGTCTAGGAAGAAGCTCTCTGGGCAAGTTTTTATGTATCACAGTTGCCTTTAATGGCTATGTGACTACACTTAGTCAGTAGCAGATACAACTGGATCTTGCTTAACTGAGCATGGAAAGGATGGTAATCTATACTACAGTACTCTGCATTGGCATGAGATCCATTCATAGACACCTGGTTACCTGTCCTGGTTTCGGCTGGGATAGAGTTAATTTTCTTCCTAGTAGCTGGCATAGTGCTGTGTTTTGGATTTAGTAGGAGAAGAATGCTGATAACACACTGATGGTTTAGTTGTTGTTGAGTACTGCTTATGCTAGTCAAGGACTTTTCAGCTTCCCATGCTCTGCCAGGTGCACAAGAAGCTGGGAGGGGGCACAGCCAGAATAGTTGATCCAAACTGACCAAAGGGCTATTCCATACCATATGACGTCATGCTCAGTATAGAAACTGGGGGGGGTTGGCCAGGGAGCAGTGATCGCTGCTCGGGAACTGTCTGGGTATCGGTCGGCGGGTGGTGAGCAATTGCCTTGTGCATCACTTGCTTTGTATATTGTTGTTATTATTATTATATTGTTACTATTATAATTACTCTTTTACTTTATTTCAATTATTAAAATATTCTTATCTCAACCCAGGAGTGTTTCTCACTCTTACTCCTCTGATTCTCTCCCCCATCCCATCGGAGTAGGGGGCATGAGCGAGCAGCTGCGTGGTGCCTAGTTGCTGGCTGGGGCTAAACCATGACATTACCACAGATCAGCTAATGCAAAGTGATTTTGTTGCGGATTTTAGTACCCGGCTAGGTTCTTGTTCCTTTTTTTTTCCTATTAGCATCATTATCCAGCATAGCCAAAAATTACCCTGGAATCTGTTCTTTTTTCAGAACAGATCTGGGTTTAATAGAAATTTGTCTTCAAGAGACTTTGAAAATACCTTTATCATTTTTATTTTTTCTGCTAAAAGGCTGTATTACAGAGAAAAAGCAACACCAATGTCTTACATAATAACAGCTTGCTTTTGTAAGTTCTAACTATGGTTTAGACAAAGGTGCACTTTCTCTTCTATGTGTTTGAGGAAAGCTGCCAATGAAAAATCAAGGTGATATTCTGAGAATAGTATTTCATTCTGGGAGTAATGCTGGGAGCTGGAGCTTGTGCAGTGACACAGCTAGGTAAAGCACACACAGAACAAATGGATGAAATACAGGCACATTCTTATGGAAAAATTTACTTCTATTTTTTTTTATAATATCTAAGAGCCTCTGCAATCAGGATTTCCAGGAAGAGGTCATTCTCCTACATCACTAAAATTTAGTAACATCTTTAACTGAAAAGATTTTATAAATCAACTTAGTTGCTGTGCTTTAGGTGGCAACTCTATAGATGGCAAAGGCAGGACAAACTAGGGAATAACTAAAATTTTTATTTATGTCAACATACCTCTAGTCTGTTTCCCCCTACCAAAATAGTTAATATGCTACTAAATGTAGTTAGTAGCACAGAGTAACCTTTCCATTATAGCTTCTGAGGGCACTACAGTGATTAATTTTATCCTCCCTAGTGCCTTTGAAGTTGAGATAAATGAGTTGTCCAAGGTCATATAAAAGGCTGTGGTTGAACTGGAAACAAAAGATTTTTTTGGTGTCTAGACCTCTGCCTTATCTCTGTAATAAACCTTGGTAGTAAGAGGAGACAAGGAAAAAGCTGTTTAGAGGACAGTTGGTTACTTTCAGAGAGAGAAAGCCAAGAGAACAGAGGAAGTAATTTCTCCATATGGGCGCTTTTAAGGCCAGTCGGCATGCATTAAAATGAGTTCCCCATTATTCTCTGCTCTGGGAAACAAATAGACAAGATTATAAATAGTTTTAATTTTTAATATTTATTTTTGAAAAAATGGCAAGTCCTTTCTGCACATTGATAAACAATTTTTCCCCACATTTCCCCGGTTTACTGCAGTAAAATGACCTATTGCCTACTTTGAGAAGAATGGAAGGCATCAGACTGTAACATAAGCAGAAAAAGTTGAAAAAGTTTTTACTAAATTTCTGTGAACAGATCAATTTTCCTGAGAAGTAAGATTTATACTGTTTTTGCTTTTAAATGTGACAAAAACTTGGGTATATTACTGTCAGTTTGTCTCATTTTTTATTTTTATATGTTTTTCCATAATTCCAATACCAGTGAAAAATATAAAATAAATCTTTCTTTTCCAAGAAAGATTATAAAACATAATAAAACTGGCTAATAAAACTCCACACTAATTCATCTAACCATACAAATTATAGAAAAAAAAAGATATTCTTCATATATGTTTGCATTTTCTTATATTTGAAAATACAACTTTAAATATTTTAGGTCCTTGAAGAACTTCTTAAGCATTTATTTTAGTGCCTTTTTTCTAGTTATTAAGATTTTAATCCAAAGGCCAATCAGAAGCTAATCAGAAACAGTTCCTTGGCTTTAATGGATTTTATATCAGCTACCAAATCTTCTTTTATTTGTAGATATTATAAAATAAAATTTCTATACAAGCAGTTCTATATAATACATGTAATTGTATAAGTAGGCATTCTCAAACTGATAGGAAATGTGCTAAAAGCACCTACAGATAAACAGAAGGAAAAAGAGGTTTCAGAAAAATGTTGTTACTCCAATTACTACTTCCTAAGAAAAGATTTTTCATGACAGCCAATGTTAGCAAATTATTTAAGTATTCTCTCTTACCTGCAATTTTGTTAAATTTATTTTGAAGATAAAAAGCACACGTATCATTGAGCTAAAACCAAACAAACCAGGCGGCAGCACTAACTTAAAAGAAAGATGCAAATCTGATAACAAAGGTTTTATTCTATAAACCACATGCGGACACCACAGTAGAGCTGAGAAAGAGGTAATTACCTCACTATTGACCTAGTAATATTAGACTCTTATTTCTCTGTTTTCTTTTTGTTTATTGAGATATGTAATTACAATGTATAGGTTATGATTCTGTAATCTTGCAATTAATCATTAACTTTATGTCCTTAAATAAACTGGGATTTAAGGTTTGAATTGACTAACAATCCACCCTATCAAATGAAGTATTTATCTTCTAAAAATCCTAGGAAAGACAAAGTATATTTTGGATGTATCAAATAAATTGAATTAGATCCTGAAACAGAACGTAGGTTATTACTAAGATCATTAAATCAAATGTAATCTATTAATTCTAAAGCAATAGTAAAATCTGAGACAGGTACTTGTGAAACTGGAATTAGAATTCTTAATTCTGATTTGCATGTCTGTATAATTTTCACTTGCTCTGTCAAGCTATGAGTTGTACAGGTGTATTATGAAGTGAACTGGTTCCCATTTGAAAAACTTGCAGACTTGCAAATAATAAACTATTTACTCTGTTGTCTTTTTTCTTCTGAAAAAAACTGTGAAAAAGTATTATAAGAAAACTATCTGTCCTAATCCAAGGATTTGCTTTTTCTCCACTCTCCAGCCAGAAAAATTCACATCAGTCAGAAAGGATGAGCATAGTTCAGTTTAATTGTTTACAAGACTTGGTAATTGCTCAGCTTCTTGACTGCTTTAAACAAATATTGCCACTTGGATTGTCCTCTCTCTTCATCCATCTTTTCATCACCAGAAACAATTGAGACTAATTATTGAGCCAGACCTCTATTGTCTATCTCACTTTGACCCTAATTACTCAAATGAGACATTATTTAGACACATCACACTACATTTTGCTACCCATTAAAATGGAGAATAATATGGCACTTCTACGCTTCTCTTTTCAAAAGCTGTTTAAAATAGATATAAAAACTGTAGGTAAGCCCTGTGCACTATTTCAGTCCTGACATGTCACTTCAGGTGTCTTTTTCCCACAGCAAATGATTCAGGTCTCTTTCAGTGGCTGTAGTCCCTTTGACAGGCAGGTTGAGAGCTGACATGAGCCCCATATATCAAACAAAGAGCAGAAAGTATGCTTGAGTTCACCACAATCATGACAAAAGTAGAAATAAAGAAACAGGAAACTGAAATTAGTATGTTTTCATATAGATATCATAGCAGGTTTTCTGAGAATTTTAGCTCAGATTGTCTTTCTTGAACATTTGAATAGAACTGGATTTTATTTCAGACTCAGGAAGAATGAGATTTATGTGGTTTCCATGTTCATTTATTTACAGTCAGCATTTAATTGACATCTATGTTTTTTAAGGTACTCTCCATATATACTCTTGGTTTTATTTTTCATATCGATATGTCCTTTCAGGAAACTTAATCTGTGTTCTGTGAGTGAGCCTTCTTTCTTTAGTTTTACAAAAATGAAAAACTTAATAACATTAGCGGTGGGAGTAAAGATTTACAAGACAACATATTGGTCTGCAAAGCTTTTTTTTTTTTTTTTCAATACGGATGTCAACTATGTGCACCAGTGTTCCTGCAGGTGGAAAGAAAGGCAGAAATAAAAAATAGCATAGAAGAATACAATAATAATAGCCTAAATTCTAGTCAAGGTAAGCATAGATTAAGCAGTTCATTTTTCATACATGGATGGCTTTTTTTTTCCTTCCTGATGAAAACCCAAAATAATTTAGCACTTCAGTACTTCAAAATGTCATCAAATACCATACATAGCTACTTCAGGAAAATGTATTTATGAATGCAAATATAAATAACATCTTCAGTATAGCTTTCGAATATAAATCATCTCTTGGGCTAAGATAACTACAGTAAAAGAAAATCACAGTAGTGTGGAGGAAGATTGCAGGGGCAGTAGTTTATTGTATCTGTGTCCTGGTGGGACAGAGTTAATTTTCTTCCTAGTAGCTGGCATAGTGCTGTGTTTTGGATTTAGGATGAGAAGAATGTTGATAACACACTGATGGTTTAGTTGTTGCTAAGTACTGCTTATGCTAGCCAAGGACTTTTCAGCTTCCCATGCTCTGCCAGGTGCACAAGAAACTGGGAGGGGGCACAGCTGGGACAGCTGACCCAAAAAGGCCAAAGGGCTATTCCATACCATATGACGTCATGCTCAGTATAGAAACTGGGGGGGGTTGGCCGGGGAGCAGTGATTGCTGCTCGGGAACTGTCTGGGCGTCGGTTGGCGGGTGGTGAGCAATTGCATTGTGCATCACTTGCTTTGTATATTATTATTACTATTATTATTATATTGTTGTTATTATTATTTTACTTTATTTTATTTCAATTATTAAACTGTTCTTATCTCCACCCAGGAGTGTTTCTCACTCTTACTCCTCTGATTCTCTCCCCCATCGCCCAGGGGCAGGGGGAGTGAGCGAGCGGCTGCGTGGTGCTTAGCTGCTGGCTGGGGTTACACCATGACAATCTGTTAGCTTTACTTAAATTTTTGAATGGTTCCACTTCTCAACAGTTTAATTATGTACTCCTATGGAACAGTGCTATAAATTTTATTAAGGAAAAAAACAACTGAGATCCATAAAAATGTCAAAGTCCCCAAACAAAACTATAGTACCCAATACAAAGCAAAATTCATTCTAATGGTGAAAATCTTGCAATTATTCCAAATGTATACTGATGGAAATCAACTGGCCTTAACAAAGTAGTTGCATCACAAAGAACAGAATTTGTCTGTCTTTGGATATATTTTAACTGCAAGTTTTCTGCAATAGAGCTATACTTTCTTATGTATAACATCACAGTTTGTTCCCCATATAGCAACATAATCACCTTAGAAGTTTCATTTGTATCAGTGACCTTGGTCACTGGAATTACTTAGGTAATTAAATGTCCTGCAAGAAGGCAGCTTTCAAGATTCAAGAAGACAGTTCAATATTCATGCCATTTTTTTAACACGTGAACTTTCAATGTATCTGCATAGTGCAGTGTTTTACTTAGGCTAAATAAGAAAATTGAAAATGCCTTAACATCATGCAACATTTTGTACTTTTGATAATGTGCTTTAGGTTTGTTACACTTAAATATTTTCTTTAGGATCTTAATGCTGAGGCAAGAAACCTTTGAGGTGTCAAAAATAAGATTAGGGCTTGAAAGATCCATTCTGGAGAAACTAGAATATGTGATTTTTTTTTTTTTTTTTTTTTTTTATCTTGATGATTGAAATTGCTTCAGTTATGCAAGAATTAATGAACAACACTGGCATGATGTTTAGCAATCTTGGAAGTCAGCACAAGACTTACTGTTCTGTTCATGCTTTTCTGTCAGAAAGTGATGGCCTCTAATGATCCAGTTTGGTACTATTTCATGCTACCTAAATCACTTTTATGAAATAATTATTCTGTATAAAAATCTAGCCTTACCAATAGTAAAGAAACCTCCAGCTGTATGTCCAATTACAAGTAAAAATCCCTTTCCTATGCCTAGGAAAACTGATAGACAAGATAGAGGGTTCCATCAATAAGGACTGTAGAAGGTCATACAACTATTTGTGCAGTTTATCTTTGATGGTCATCTGAATATATGTTTTTATGGTCACATGCTAAAGTTGTGTGCAAATGGGCTGTGGACAACATAAGTAATAATCTTTTAAACAGGGAGTAGTAGTAGTGCATATGTCCCAAAACAATATGCACACCATGCAATCTTAGCACAACCACCTTATTATCACCATATTGGCTTTCCTAGTATCCACTATCTGTCTTTCCCACTCTCTTAAAGACTGTTAATACTAAAGGTCTCTTACATCCTACTTTAAAAGCTCTCTGTGTTGCAATGCATATGTTCAAGCAACTCCTCCTATGGTGAAATGGAGGGCAGAGTGAAAAAGCATGGTTGCCCAGGAAAGCACTTCAAGAGCACCCAAAGGCATGTTTTCAGTGTAGTATGTGGAAAATTGGGAGCAATGTAATGGCAAAGTAAGGCAATTCATAAGCCTTTTTGAGCAGCAGTAGAGTGAAAACATGTAAGAAAATACTGTGCTATGAATCTTGTGACAAAATGAACTGAATGTGCTGAGCTGCCTATGGTAGCCTGCATCTGCTCAGTCTCATTTACTCCTCTCTGTGCCAGTGTTATCATCCTTCACCACAACTACGATTATGAGAACTGACGCTACAATATCTGAACCATGTAGAGAATATACATTGGTATTGCTTACCTTGGTCTCACTTGAAAAAACACACCTATGCTAACCATAGTAAAAATTTATGTGTCACCATGTAAAGGGAAGCAAGGCTTATTCCTTTTCTTGCAGTAGTAACTGCTTCATAGTCACACTCTACCTGGACAATGGTGGGGTTGAAAGTCCTCATCGACTTTACCAATAATATTAAAGGCAAAGAAGGCACTTGCATAAATATAGACTGACAAACACTGCACTGATTTTTTTTTTTTTTCTGAAGTATTTTTTCCATATATTTGAGTTCCATCTGCCTGCTAGGCAATATGTCCCACCCTGTAATGCAAGATTTCCTTCTCTGCTTCTCTTTGGAACATCAAGCATACTGCAACAGAAGCATTTAAATTCAAATTCACAAGGAACAATCCTAAAACTGGCTAGGAAAGTTTATTCTGAGAGGAATTAGTTAATAATTTAAAGTTTTTAAACAAGGTTCTAAGCAGGACTGAAGCCATTGTTTCAAAAGGATGCAAATGAAAAATAAGTGCATTTATGTTTCTCGTTTCCAGAATCTTCCTTAGGTTTTTGCTTCATGTTACATTAGTGTTGTGACTCATGTCCTACATTGGATATAAAAGAAATAGAGAAAACAAACACCTTTACATAGTGCAAGATAAAAGTTTCCACTGAACATAAGACAAATTCTGTTTGTGTAGGACAAGACCAAAACGTTGAATGTTTCCGTGGCTCCAGCTCTGTCAGAACTCGCCCCTATTTTGCCAGAGTTTACAACGACACTATAGACACCTTTGACACTTGCACAGAACAACCCAATCATCTTTTAAAATCTTATTCTTTTTTACTATCAATAAGACATTATGAGACATTTTTTTAAAGACATTTTAAAGATTTTTAATTAGAAATTTTAGTTAGTTAGGTTTCACAGAGAACTAAGGAAACCTGTAAATTCAGTAGATTATTCTCGAAGACTTCAGCGATGGACATGCTCATATGTTGCAACATATGAGGAAGGGGAACAATGTGCTAGAACCGTCAAACTTGTTCTCTAACCAGAGGAAAGAAATAAAAACATTTTGATCAACACTGTAAGCAAAAGGATCTGTGCAAGGACCTGTGTGTATCCTGCAGTTATTATTGAAACAAGGCCTATGGCATTTAGTCTAGCTCTTAAAATGGTGAAGACGAACACACTTCTAAGGACAGTAATAAAAAATTATTTTCCTTCAGCTTTTTATTTTCTCAGCTACAATATGCAAAATAGCTGAGGCCCCTATTCTTCATAGGGAAACTATTTCTCGTATATATCAAAATATATCAGCTGTTTTGGTTAAGAAAGAAAGGAGGGACATTTAGAGGGAACGTATTGCATGACAATGGAAAATGCGCCACATTTGAAATCAGTCTCAGTGCAATTTGGAAAAAAAGACCATCACCACCTCAGGCAAAGAACGACTAAAGACACAATATGTATCTGAAACTAATTAAAAAAAGAGGTCAGAGAAGTGATCAAATATAAATTTCCTTGTAAGGAAAACTGCTGCTGAGATATAAAGGCCCTTCTTTAAATGGGAACATCTTTTAAATTTAGTTGTCATGGTTTTCATCTTTCCCTTCCCTAACTTCAGTGCAGAGTGTTCTTTCAAGAGATAATGAGATGGCAAAGCCCAGCCCCGTGGTCTCGTATTAGCCAGCTCACCACCCTACAGGCACCCCAGCCTGGATGCCTCTATTGTTCTTGTCCCGGGGCTGGCAGCAGAAGCCTGCGCAGCGCAGGCTAACGCGCTCACCCGACGAAGGGAG
This sequence comes from Pelecanus crispus, assembly GCF_030463565.1. Lineage (NCBI taxonomy): Eukaryota > Metazoa > Chordata > Aves > Pelecaniformes > Pelecanidae > Pelecanus > Pelecanus crispus. The sequence continues at coordinate 120,381,111 of NC_134643.1, forward strand.
AACACGCAGCATGCATCTGTCCCCAGTGACCCTCGGCTGGAGCATCCTTTATGGATGAGAGGGGACTTCCTCGCCTGGAAGGCTGTTGTGAAATGGACCTTTGTGAAAAGCTGTGTGAGCACCGAGTCAAGCACCGCCTCAGGGATTTGCACCACTGGCAAACATGGACAGTGTCTCACATAGTCTTTCCAGTTATTTTCCTCCTCCAAACAGTATTGCCTCTGTCTTGCCTTCCTCTCCTCTTCCCCTGCTCCCCAGTACTCCTCATGCAGGCACTTATCTGTTGCTGAAATAGTGACACCTTCTGTTTACACCTCTATCTGGCCAGCTTAAGATAGGTAGTGTGGTGTCAGCAGATGAGTCAGGCTGGGAAGTCTTAATATCTCTTCAAATGAAAAGAGAGGGAAGATCCCTGTAGCATCTCCAAGGGTAGCAGCTGAGCGAAGAGGAGCTTTAACTTGTCAGAAGACTGCAAAGCCATTACAGTATGGCTGTGTGCACTGCAGAGATAACATGCTAGGACATCTTGGGCACTAGACCTTCTGCCTACTTGTCTGTAAAAGAAGAAAAACAGCAGTCACGTCCCTCATGAGACAATCATTACATAAAAGGTTATCAGGCACTCACACTAATGCTACCCACACAAAATAGACAATACAGATGGGTTCTTTGAAATAGGTTGTGCTGCAGCTGTACAGAAAATAAATACCAAGACGGGGCTGGACCCTCAGTCTGCCCAATGAGTGTGGAGTTTTCTTTTTGCTGCAGGAAGCACAAATCCCCCATGTTCCAGGCTGCCCGCTGGGGCTGGGACACCAGCCTTTAGGTTACTCTCTGGAAGCAGATGACTTGGTGATCAAGCTGGTGGGTGGCACAGCTTTGTACCAGCATCAGAACCCCACAGAGCAGAGATCACCGGTGAATTCAGGTGGAGAGAGAAGATGAACCATGGCCCAGTGCCACCCTGGAGCTCAAAGAGAAAGATGGTTTAACAGTGGGAAAATGGGGCCCTCAGGCTTCCCTTCTCCAGTCAGTAGGTGAGGGAACCTCTCAGTGCAGCTTGAGATGGGTGTCAGGGGATATATGAGCTGAGAATACTCTTTGCTCAAAAAACCAGACTTGAGGAGGGGTCAATACCTCAGGAAATTCCCTCCTGACTGCAGCTGGTATAGTTTCTCTATGTTCTCTAATCTGCATATGTATTATCTGGATAACAGCGCCATGTGGACCCTAAAATTTCTAGGTGGCAGAAGCAGTTAGAGAAGACAGAAGGAGGGACAGAGCATGCTGCAGGCAAACAGCAGAACAGCTTCTCCATGAGTGGCAAAGGGGAGAATGGAAGACAGAGAAAATGTTGAGGAGCCACATGATTTCATGGAAAGCATGTGTCAAAGCCATTGGACTTCTGATTTGGAGGTGTGCACAAACTGTGCACACTGAGCCTATTTAAATATATGACATTTTTACTATTGCCCTCAGTCTTTTTCCTATTGTTTTACAACTAGTTCTTGTTTTCCTGTCTTTAATTAAACTGTAAGCTGCTTAGGACACCATCATGACTACTCCTATTTATACAATGTTTGGCACATGGACTTCGAAGCATTGCCAAATATGGAGAGAAAAGAAAAAAAAGAAACATAAGACAGCAAACTATTATAAAGTAAGCTCTAACTTAGACATCTATTCTTCTAGACTATATAAACTTTGGGTATTCAGCTCTGGAAAAGTAAAAGCAGAGAAACTGGTGGAAAAACAATGAATACGGAAAAAAATATAACAATGTGTACACATGCCCAGGGAAATAGAAACAGACAGGTAAGAACAGCCACATTAAAGAGCCCAGCCTTGGATCAGTAAAGCAGCACAATGTATGCAGGTGGCTTATAAAAGGAAGCCAAGTAATTACTATGACTTAGAGTAAAACAAAAATAAACAGTCCCTATGACTCTGTTCCCCTGGATTCTGCCAGAAAGCAGGTTGTTCTAGAGTTTAAGGAGTGATCCCTGCACTTCAGAACATTTTGAATCTTCAGGTAGGGTGTGGGACCCAGATCACATACAGACTTTCACTTCCCAGAGGAGACCTACATCTGAAATTGGCATAAAATTATATAGATGAGATCAGGATCAACCCATGTGATTTTCTATGTTGTTGCTATGCTTTTTCCTCAATAGTATCGTTCCACTCTCATCTGCCCTCAAAGAGTGCTAATAAGAATGTAACTTGTAGCACAAAAATAGGCTTCCACATATTTTTCCTTGACAGATTTTATTGAACCGTTTGAATTTATGTGATGGTGAAACAGATGAAAAAAATCTTTTATCTAGCTGACCATTCATTTCAGCCAAGGCTCTAATTTACTCCTTCAAACTCCTCTTAAATTCTTATCACCTGGATGATTTTGTTTACCTTTGGTTATACAAATCTTGGTTCCACTCCAGCCACATGCATATCGTGTTCTGTAGATCTGACCTCTGCACAGGTCTTTTTGCTGCTCTTGCAAGAATAGCACATGAGGATACTTGAAAAAAATTGGTGATGTCAGTAACTTCACATGAAAGACCAAAAGATGAAATACATCTGCTTGGGGGGAAAAAAAAAAAGGTCCCAGCTAGGGCCCAAATAGGCCATTGACAATGAAGGATGAAGATGCTATGCAATATTCCTTTCCCTGAAATTAAGACCTTTCAGCTAAAGAAAGAGAAATCAAAGGCAAAATGCAAAAAAAGAACCCCTCAAAACTCAACATCCACATGTCTCAACACAGGCAGCTGTATGTGAACATTTTATACATCTTAACTTCTTTGATTTGTTTTGGAATATATTACTACCCTTTCCGCAGTAGTGACCTCATCACTTAGCCTTAGCAACTGCTGCTGCGCTGACCAATGAACAGCACAGAGATTGCAGAGTGAATCTAAGCATTTGACTAAGAGAGTAGAGAAAGATGACATGCTCCAGAAAAGCTTTTTCCTGGACCAGGAATTCATAGTTATGGCAAACAGATGGAAGGAATCAAATCCAAAACACAGTGTGTGACCTATCTCAGATAGAGTCTCCTTCTTGCGTTTCATTTTGGCAAAGCTTGAGTATCCCTGATGCCAACAGAATGTTCCTGAGCTGCGGATCTTGTCAGCAGGCTCCAAGCTGCAGTCCTCCCCCTACCAAGACTTAATGGACAACTTTAAACAGCAATAAATATTGACTTGAGAGAAACTTATGCAAAAAGTAACATAACAGAAAAACAAAACAAGACCATTATTCCAAAGTCAAGGGAACCCATTTTTGCCTTCCAGCTACGTGACAGACTTGGTTTCACATTGGCCAGACTAGGCGGCTGTCTCAAGGCTCTTAAAATCCACAGATGGGAAAGAAAATGAACTCTGAATAGGGATGTGCCCCATTGTTAATCTCCCTAAATCAAAGGGTGGAAACAGGACTCTATTTCTCCATTTGACAGCAGTGTGACAACATCCCAAGTGAAAAATGGAAGGACTCAGAGCCCCACAGAGATTTGCTAACAGAGGTATGGGTCAGAAAGGCAGGAACCGAGACTACCAGCACAGCAGCTGGTATCTGAAGGACCCACTCCTGCACTTATGAGGAGCCTTTGGTTATTTATTACCTGTTCTCAAGAAAGGAATCATCACCCTTTAACAGCCTGCTAAAATGAAGAATAAAATCTGGGAAAGAAAACAGAAGTACGGGAAAGAAAGCAACAAAATAGCAAAATCTCAGACTGAAGTCATCCTGTGTGGCCTGCCTTCTTTTGTGTGAGTCAGGAAGAGAAACCGTCACACAGAAAAATGTCATTGATATTAATAGTCATGAGGAGAGTAACGCAAAACACTCCCAGTGAAGACATTTGAAATTTATGGTCTTTGAGTGTGCCAGAAACTACCGCCCTATTCGATCTGCCATCTCCACTCCTCATGCGAGAATCCCCCAACCTGTTTCAGCAAAAGCAAATTGGGCTGTCTTGAACAGCCCAAGAAGTAGCTCTTTGCCAGCCCACCCCATTTTGAATGAAATGGCTTCGGGCACAATTGCACCAACATCTATGCCAGCGGCCCAGAAAGGACTGCAACCTTTGAGGAGGAGGAGAAGCGGTAACAAGCAGTTTGAGAAGGAAACCTCTTCAGCAGGGATGCATACTGACTCACAGCACATGTGACTGCAACCAGAACCAACAACTTCTTCTTTTCCAGTTCCCTACTCCTGCACAGCTATTTTGCCCTCCTTTTTGGCTAATCCTACCTGCGTCAGACCTGAATGCTTGTCTGCCTCGGACATACAGTGGGGGCATGAAGAATTTGGTTTTTGCTTTGCTCTGAAAGCAGCACTCATCTCAAAATATATCAAATCTTGTCTGTCTGTGGTATTTACAGCTTTCTGTCGTCTCCAGCCAGAGACCCCTCCTAGCCCAGAGGGCTGTGGCTGAAATTGCACTCTTTTCTCTCTGTCTTAGTTCTGGTTTTGCCCAGCATTTGTCTCACGTCAAATGTGTTTGCAGACACAAAAATAGGAAGCAAACCCTGCCTTTCCTCTCATACTACTATACTAGAGCACCTGCCCTGAAAATGAATGTGTCCCTTGCTGCCACAGTGGGCCGTATTTGGTATAACCCCCAGAGCCTGCGTGGGGATTATCTCAGGAGATGTGTGCTCTGGGTTCAAAGCCCTCCTCCAGGCTGAGGATGCCAGCACCACTGGACCCGCATGCCTTCTGCCGCAGCAAGCTGTGGTCGCACCATGACTAACGTGGGGGGCTACTTAAGGCGCCCGTTTCTGAATCACCGAAAAGCTTTGTCTGGCTTTCTCATGCTTCTTTATTCAGGATACTTCTGAGCCTGTGCAGGAGCCTTGGGTTAGGCACCGGCTGGTTTGTGTTTATTTTAGACGACCCTTTGTGACTTCTGTCTTGTCCGGGTCCTTTCAAGAGTAGGGTTGTGCTAGAAAATGGGGTGGTCTCAGTCATTCTCAGAGACTTGGACACTAAGGTCTTCCTAAATCCTCCTTTAGTCACTGTAAATTGCTCTAAGTTTTTCTGTGCTGGGGTCTGTTTCTGACTGTCTTTTTATACTGTGAGAACAATGGGATTCAGATGTGGGGGAAGGCCTGCAGGGACTACTGTAATACAAATAATGCATTAGTACAACATGCCGCTTGGAGTGTGAAAACCATAGTATAAAATCCTAACAGCTGCAGTCCTTTGCTGTTCTGGCAAATAAAACTCAACTGCAAACACAGAAAGTGGATGTATGTGCACCTGAAGCAAAATCGCCTCTCAGCCCGAGAGACGTCTAGTGGAAACTGCTACGCAGTGTGTGCCAAGTCTCAGTCCTGAGTGAGCCTGGTGAGCTGCCTTTCCCACATACCTCCCTCGGGCAACAAAGGAGTCGGATGCCAGGATTTTTGCTAGCTTGGCATTACACAAAAGGCCCGTGGGGTGGGTGCAATGGAATTTAGGCTGGGCAGGGAGGCAGGACGCAGCAGCATGAGTCTCCAGCAAACAATAGCAACAGCAGGATCAAAACAGCAGGCAGAAAGTATATGCACAATTACCAAAACAAAATATCTGGAGCTACAAGGGCATTACATCCTCAGCCGTGTTGCCAAGCAGGATCCCACTGTTGTTAACGTAACCGCTACTGAATCGGGCATGTATTTCACATGGTGCAATGCATATTGTCCAAAAAGGAAGGTGAAAAGCAGAGGGATTAACCTAAGGCAATAAATTCCAGTCAATTCCTCCAGGTTAACAGGGCATTAAACCAGCCAATGTCCAGACTTCATCACATAAGAGGCACAAGCATTAATGCACAGAAGCAACAGGAAATTCAGGACAGTTGGCAACAACAGAATCTGGTACAGAAGAAAGCAGGGAAATATACATAATCACATTTGAATTGTAAGTGCCCAAATGAGAAACACTGGAGAAAGAAGTCATCTAGTTTGCACAGAAACCTGCCAACTTAATCCTCTCTTTCAGAGGGGAGGAGGAGGAGGGCATAAAAATGGTTTCTGCTCTCTGTCTTGATTAAATAGGGCATAAACGTAAGAGCTAGTTGGAAAACAACTAATTTGCTTTGGGAAGCTTTCAGGAAGAAAAAAATGTAATGAAAAAAGTTCAAGTAAAAATATGAACCCCTTCATTTCTCAGCGTTCATGAGAAAAATGTTTCAAGTTTTAAAGCTTCTGAATGGCACCTGCTCTGTTTGAGGTCTGATTTTTGCCCCACCTTTTTCATATTGGCATTGAGGAGAGAGGGAAAGAGAAGGATCGAAATGAAAATATGGCAAGTAAAAATGGGACATTGAGGTTTTGCAAAACTGTGAATGATTTTGGTGAAAAAGAACTGAAGATAGAGGGTATACCGTGCTGAGGGGAAAGCCCTGACCTGTAATGTTGACCACAGCTCTAGCAGTGAATCAGGGGCATCTTTATATCGTTATCAGAATTTGTTTTAAAACATTTTACCAATCCTAGCACACTCAGGTAGTAGTATGCAGAACTGACTGCATCCTTGGTGATTTAGACTGTGCTGGCATTCAACATTACAAAACAAGAAGCTAAGAAATGGACCAAAAAGATTTGTCTCATTTTTGTAACTAGCCAAAATATTTTTCTAAATTCCTTTCTTCAGCATGATTCTTTGGGCCAGGAATAAAAGGTTTTATGCAGTTGATAACTTTCCATATTTGGCATAGCTTTTAGTGTTTGACCTCTCCTTGCTGCCTTCTCAGGCCATTTTCTTGTATGTGACACATATGGTCCTGAAGTTAGGAAACAGCTAAAAACACAACCTGAATAAATGGAGCCTGTCCATACTGTGTAGATGACCGATAATTAGTCCGCAAGTACTACATGGAAGCTTGAATAGGGAATTGAATGATATTTAATTCTGAGGAGGCCTTGCAAATAAAAAGGCCTTCAGTGTATACAAAAAATAACACATGCAGCTACTTAAAACATTTCCCACTCCTCACAGTAGAGCAGTTCAGGTCTGCCAGCATGGTACTTCCCAGCTTAAGGAGTGATAGACAGAATAGCTTTCAGTTGACTCACAGAAGAAAATTGTCAAGACCAAGGACAGAACACACTATACATTTCAGATACAGCTGCCTGGTTTGATTTTGGGTTTAGGTAGCTAGAGAGGAGATTTCTAAGCCCACTCATGTCACTATTAAGCAAGAATCTTTGGATGGAAATGGAAAACGAGTTTTACAATCTTTTTGCAAATCCCACCTTTATGATTCCTACGCGTTAGTCTCTCATTATAATTGTACAGACCAGGACCCATAAGCAAAACGGCCATGACTTTCCACAATTTTACCTGGCTTGCAAAGAGATAAAATACCCATATATTAAACAACACAGAAACTCCCAACGTGAATCGGTCAGTGAATATCAGCTTCTGATTACAGAAGAGCAAACAGGAGTCAGTGCATCAGTGCTTGTTTACTTGTGTTTGAACATTTGGCCCTAACGTAAAACTATCTTTCAGCAGGGTCTGGTACAAAAGTGCACATGACAGATGCAGCAGCAGCTTGGTGCAAATCTCTGTTGCCGAGACATGACAGCCTGCCAGCCATACTCTTTTCTGTGAGTTTAGCAGGCACAATAGCAGAGTAACAGTTGCTGGTAAAAACTAATAAGCAACTCCTTAAGGCCTACCTGGCGCTTACTTCCTAAAATGGCCTACCAGGCTCACCTTGTCAAATATCTTTTCAAGTGCTTTAGTGCCTGATGGAAAAAAAAAAAAAAAAAAAAGGTTAAGAAAATGCAAAGAAGTAACCAAAGTAGCCAGGAATCTCAGTCTGTCTTGGGGGGGTGGGGAGGGGTGTGTTGTTTGGTTGGTTTTGCTATAGAGCATGAAAAAAAAAAAATCAGAAGTTTTATTAGCAATTTCTGTGATATTCCAGATGTCAGCAATTAATTCTCCAAAGTCTGCTGAAACATTAAAACCTCTTTCTGATTAAACATTGGGGTCAGCACTAAACTTGTTCCTACAGCCTCGAACAACAAGTGAAAAACGCTCTTACTCAGATCTAATCTGCCGCGTGACTCATCTAATCTTGACATTTTCCCAGCAGCTGGAAAGAAAAAGTGAAGCAAAGGCTCATTCTTCAAGAGAGGAACTCAGCACATGGTTTCGCGCAGGCAGATGGCCGGTTCTTTCTAATGATTTTTGCGCTGATGCCGTGCTGGGGTTTATGAGCGCAGGGCCAGAGCGCGGGGCGGGTGGGAGAGGGGGAGCGGAGCTGCTCCCGGTTACGGAGTAAACAGAGGGTAAGCAGAGGCTTGACCACTTCGCCGCTCAGCTGGAGCCGGCCTGATTGCTGAAACCATTAGAGTAGCAGCCCTGGCAGCAGGAGGTTCTTCAGCCTCCAGGCCACCATAAAACAGGAGCTCCTTTTTTCCACAAGAAGAAAAGGCCAGTGTCTCTAAAGCAAGTGCTTTACCACATGGTCCTTTTGGTGGAGAGAGAGAGGCTGACACTGTACCTCAGAAGCGGGGGCAGGGGGAGAAAAAACCTGCTCTTTGCCAGTGCTCGCGTACAGCCTTCTTATTTATTAGGGAAGCGAATACAGGCAACACAAGCACATCAGACAAATAGTTGTCATTGCTATATAGTTGCTTTTCTAAGCTCTTTGTCACCGCTTTTCTGCAGAGCTGTGACACCAGACCAGTTTAAGGACTCCACAGCACTATGATGCTACCTCTTCCATCCCCACACCTCGAGGCATTTAATACAGAAAAGGTACCTTCAGAACAAGGATGGGCTGGGTGTCTCCACCATGCAGCACTCTGGCAACCCCAGCCTCTACCATAGCCTCCAGACTTTCCTTGTAACACACTTGTTAACATGCTGCCGATGATAAACACTAATTCTGTTTTACCTACAGAGAAAGTGAGTCAGGAAAAGCTGGGCTAGTCAAGTAGGAATGAACACTGCCATGATCTCTCAAGATTCATCTGTGAGCATGTTGCACCTCTTACTCTGGCAGATCTGCGTTTACGGTAGGAGGCCTTTCTGAAAACATGCAGATAGTCAAGATATCTGAACAGAAATTATTACGTACTGCCATATGCAATGATTACAACCTTCATTTACACAGTTGGATTTGTGTGACAGCAAAGTTCACAACTGGGATCATAACTAATGTGGTCTAGTCTATTCTTTTTTTTTTTTATATAAGCTTCCAGTGTAACTAGTAAACTTTTAACTAAAAAAAGGACACAGGATCTGTGTTTATCCGCAGCTAGGTGTTTCAGAATAACTCTAAAGAACTAGAATCCTTTTCTTCGATTTTCAAACTTTTGATGTTTTCAAAATTATTTATTGTTTAAAACCTTAACTTCTCCATCTACAACATGCTCTGATTCTAGCAGAAGTGTTGTAATGTTACTATGATTTCCAACCATATTTCCGCTGACATAACTGGAAATAATGATATCGTAGCAGCAAACCACTTGAACATTAAGTGTCTGCCAGTGATTTCTGCCTTCCCACACCCCTTAATCTTGCAAACTCTGCATATGAAATCTTCAATATTTTCTCACTGATTTCATAAAACTCTTTTTCTCTTTTTTTTTTTTTCCTTCTATCTAGACTAACACCTACATACACGCTCACAAGCTGACTTCATCAGCTTTAAACATGCAGTCTGGGACCTGTGGCTCTCAAAGCACACGCCACTGCTTGAGGTAAAGGTTTAGCTCCATTACCTTAAGGAAGGAGAAGACTTGTACCTCAATAAATGATCATGTCTCAAAAAGCCAAGTGACAATAAAGCAAGTTAGGCAGATCTGAACTTGAGGTCTGCCTCCATATGTTGTGTTTTCTCCTCTCATAATACGACAGATCTGATGTCAGACAGAAGTCAACTACAAACACCTTTTCTGGGGCCATTACATGATGAGCCGATGAGATTTGTTGGAAGCTTAGACCCTGGCTGCCCTCAGATTACAATGTTCACAGCACTAAATTACAGGTCCCCTAATTAGGCAACATGGGCATATGGAATTTGTATCAGAAAACGCTCCCACCAGCAGTGTAGCTGTAGTCAGAACAGCTGGTGGGGATGCACAGAACAGTCCAGCAACTGAGGAACTGCCTTTCCCACTGTTCATTCATGGGTTTAATTGCCAACAGTATTTACCTCCTTTGTGGCAGTTTAATTCTTATATCCCAAGGTGCTTTGAAAAACCCAGTTTTCCTATCTGCAATGAAGGCATGGCGAGGGGAAGTGATTTCTTAAAACTCACCCACAGGGTTTATAGTAGAACCGGGAACCTGCTTTGGGTCTCCCAAATAAATGATGCCTTCTTTAACTGCTAGTCCAAACTCATAACCAGCTCAATCACATGTGGTCTGGCTCTCTGCTGCAGACACAGCTTAAAATATACACCAAAAGAAATGATAGCGTTTTGAAATGGAGTTTGCAAAAGACTTATCTGGAAGAAATATTTTGAAATTCAGATTTTCCTTCATACTCTTCAAAGAACTGTGTTCAGTAATTTTGCAGGGGAGCCAGACAGGGATTCAAGTTTAAGCAGCCAAAGCAGAGACATTTGGAGAACAATGTTTTCATCAGCTTTTTGTACAGGTTTTGTTAGATGTTATCTCCCTCATGCTGGTTGATTGCTTGCTCTAACCCCTCCTACACATCTCAATTTCTTCATTCCCCCCCTCCCTAGCAAGGACTCTAAAATAAAATTACTGCTATTGTTGTGCTCGCATGTAATATTTCTTCTCCTTGCTTTCTGTCCCGTCTACTTAAAATCATAATCTATTCAAGACAGAGGCTGTCTGTTTTTCCGTGTTTGTAAATTATGTGACATATGATACCCAAACAGAAGATGGGCCCTCAGGCACTAACAGATGAACTTTGGCACTTCTTGATGAAGTGATTAATGCATCTACCTCACATTTCTGCCAGAGGTCACTGTCATCCTGGAACAAAGGGAGATATGTGCTTGCTCTTCAGCCATCTCACTTTACTTCACAGGGTATTAACATTAACATTTTAACTGTCTATACAAGTTTCTGTGCCATGCTGCAAATTACAACAATTGAGGAAAAATGATCAAACTGTTCATCCATCCATATCTTGCAAATTATTTTCCTCAACAGCAGATCTCCATTTCTCAGGATAAAAATATAATTTCAGTACTAGCGTGTTTAGCACTTCAGAAAAAGAATATACACCAAATAAATTGTACAGCTCCTTAGTAAACTATTTCCATCCTTTTGTTGGATCGGTTTGAAGGGAGGTGCTGTAGGAACAGTAGAAATTTCTCTATAGCTGCAAGAGTGCTTGTGTTGTACCACTAGTTCTACCATCTCAAAGACGAGAATAATTTGGTAAGTCACAAATGTTTAGAGGGATTTGTTCAGTGGCCTGAAGCACAATTAGGCAAACTCAACTCCTGTTGAGTTTGAGAGCTGGATTTCTAATTGCTCCTATGATGTGAATACCTGTCACTCCAAAATATAACAAATATAACTTGTACAAATATAACTTGTATAACTTGTACTGAATAAGTAGGTAATATCACCATTATTTACATTCTTATAGGGTTTAACAGTTAAGTATTTCATGTATATCAGAAATAGGACTTGGGACTCTTTTTGTGTCTTCTTCGTCTCCCTTCCCTGGCTGCCAGAGACACCCCCACAGCCCCTGTGCCCAGCACGACCCACTGAAGTCAGAGCTGCTGGGCATGCCTCTCACCCATGCAGCCACAATACCCCAGGGACTGGGCAAGAGAAAGGCAGCCCTGTCTATCCCTGTCCTCATTTGCAGGTTGTTTCCAAAGTTTCTATTCGTGCATCCTCCACACTCAATTGCCCAGTCCAAGAAGAGGAGGTGTTATTGGCCATGGGGACAAAAAGGCTACCCAGAGCCCAAGTGAGAGGGAAGGGTTGTGCCCACGCATCCAGCATTCCTCCTTGAGCAAGAGCCATGGTGTTGCTGCAGGCTAGGGCATGGAGAGAAACCCAGAGGGGACTTTGGACCACCAAAGGCTCTTGCTTTCTCCTCACAGAAGCCCATTGTGAAAAAAGGAAGTGGGGGACAGAAAAAGAGATGGTTTGGGACCCAAGCACCCCATAAAGATAAATAACATCCTCATTTCTTGTTTCCTTTATTCCCAAAGGCATTTTAGCCAGACAGAGCTGCGCTACTCACAGATGAAATAAAAGGAAATTAGTAGGGAAGTTCTGTGGCAGCAATTAGCAAAGAAAAGGAGCTAGGGAAAAAAAAAAAACTCTGGTTCTGAACTTCAAACCCTTTTCTTTCTAACAGCAGTGATTTATATCCTTCCTATTGGGTTTATCAAGAATTATCATGCCCTTCCAACCTGTGCCCTCCCCACCCTTAATAGGTAACCACCTCACCAGCGTCTAATCAGCTAGGAGGGTGACTCAAACTCAAACCATGCGTTTGTATCCTACTAGGCCACTTTTATCCACCAGCAGTATTTGCTGTATGCACTGCCCAATTTACCTCTCAGTTCAAGTCTACACACAGCTCCAGGTCTGCATCTTGTGCAGTGCTCCTCTTCCTGTGAAGCCAGAAGGGGTTTATAAGTTTTACTGAGTAGCAGTGGTCAGGTCCAACCTGTGGGCTACAAGATGAACCACCCTGGATTTTGCTGTTGAAAAGGACTGATACAGAAAATCAGTCTTAAACACTTTTTCATTCCTGTTTTTGTTATAGTTCAGGATATCCCTTTATAAATTGTTCCGTCTGTAAATGTGTAAGGGCATGGATCAGCACATAGGTTTCCAAGATGATTTAAGAACACATCTTTTCTCACCGAAAATATGGAAGGGTAGACTTGTATATTCTATATTTTTAATTTGTTTTAGGAAGAGAGGATTCATTTAATCAACCTAGAACTTTCTGCTTGCCTAACCTTTCTTTCTGTCTCAACATTTCCCAATCCACATTCCTCTGAAAGTAGAAAGGGCCCTAAGCAATGATATGTTTAAAGTTTACCTGGCAAGGAAGGAACTCTTGGACTGAAATGTGTGTCCACAGATAAGGTGGGAAATGAACAGTGTCATATGTTATGAAATTTACAATTTTTACTAGAGGACAGCTAGACTGTGTTATTTCAAATATTGGCTGAACACTATTTACTGATTGCTCTTAGATACAGCAAAAAATATGTCATGGTTTGGAGTTGCTTTTTATTTGTTTTACGTCAGTGAAATCTTCCTCAACAAAAGAGTGTAGAAAAGCTTCCTTATTCTGATATAAAGTAGAGAGACTTGAAAAGCAAGTTATGAAAATCTCTGAAACAATGGCAGGCTTAAAAAATAGGATCTTTTACTTTTTGTCAACAAATTAGTTTTGGTAACTTCCATCAACCCTGAAATCATGTATGAAGTGGTCACTCTATCAGAGAAATAATGCATGTATACCTCCTTGAAGAAATTTACAGCTGAACTCCAAAGGTAGTAGATATATTTTGATCTGATGTACCACAAAACACATGCAATAAAAAGGAAATATAACACTTTAATCATTTACAACTGACATATAGTTCATCAAATATTTTAAAAACTGCTTATTAAAAAAGTTGAACAAATCTGAAGTTTACTAAAATCTTCCAAACACTTCACATTTCTTTGTCAAAGCCTACATAATAATACCTCTTCTGTCAGGCTCTAGGTTATCTTCCATTTACGGTTTCTTCTTATCTTGGCAGACCCTTCCTGTCTTGCTTTTTGGCTCAGGATACTCCACTCCTTTTTGTTTGAGCAGTAGGAAGTTCACAGTTCCAACAGGAAGACCCCACCTTCCCAAGACAAATCAGATGTTATTGTATGACTCATTTTTCATGGATAACCTTGATAATATGACATAAAATTGATTAAAAAAAAATACCCCACAACACACAAAAAAAAAACAAACCCAAAAAAACACCAAAAAAACCACACCCCCCTCTCCTCAAAAGATTTAGCTGAGTTTTGGGGATTTCTCTTTCCTTCCCTTGAATTTTACATATACGTACCACATTTTCTCTTTCCTTCAATACATGAGTAGCTTCCATTTCTCACTGTTTAATAAAGAATGAAAAATCATTTGATCTGCTTTCTCAGTCTTTATATTCAACATGTATTTGAAGGCAATTTCAGTTTTTCATGTAGTGAATAGTCAGTATAGCTTGAGACCTGCTGGCTGAAAAACAGTGGACATGGAATCCCAGTCAGTTACCTACATGTAGATATATAGACATAGAGCTTATGTTTCTAGCATAAGTTGGGAGGTTACCTGTAAAACAAAGAAGTTACAGAAGCTATTTCATCCCTTCTGGAGTAACATTTGCAGGCCAGGAGGAATACAACAGAGTATTTAAAAAAAATATGCAATGCTTATCTTTAGGCAAATAAATTAAGCCTATTGTGTCTAAATTAATACACAAAAAATATGAACTACTACCTTGTTCAGTTTTGGTGAGTCCTGATTTAAAATCTCTTGCTATTTCCATGACCTGAGACTATAAACATTTACTGCATTTCCCTTTCTGTTAAAGAATTCACGTAGCAACACAAATTAACGTGATACAATTAAAAGTGTTTGAGTTACACCAAAGAAAATAGAAACTCCATAAGAATGGCATCTGTTTGGGAACTTAAATCCTGTTATGATTACATGTTGCTAGACATTCAAGAGAAAATGATGCAGTCTTTTGAGTCTAAGTTATTGCAGCAAAAGCAGGAAATATTTGACAGCTCTTTGTAACTTTCACTGTGATACCTGAGATGAGCAAAGATCCTCAGGGATCAAATCCAGAGCAAAACTGTGTAAGAGAAAAAAAAAAAAATTGCAAAGTAAAAATAGCTTTATGCTAACTTCTGGAAGACTAACCATAATTTTAGAGTTTTAATGGTAAAAGTGGATTATGGGTAAGATCAACTCAGTGTCTGCTGCAGCATAAATTCTATTCTCTTAAAAATTTTAATGGTTTGAGATTATAAATTGTACTCATGTACATCAAGGAAACATTTAATTGTGAAAGAAGTCAGAGGGCCACTGTTTATCTCAAGGATCCTTCCTTCGCAGCAGTGGGGTTCACTCCCCGCTCCCCCATGCACCATAAAAGACTCATGGCAGCTTTTTAGATGGCTCAGCCATGCTTCCACTTGCCTTGGCTTGTCTTCTCAGTAGGACTACTTGTCCTGCCAGGGAAATTCCAGCTTCAGCTGTTGAAGCAGGTGGCTGTCTCCCAAAAACAGATGAAGCTCAGGCTTGTTGGTCTCACTTGAAATAGGGGTAAGCTTTAAGCCTGGGCTTTCACAGCTTTTGCAGCTGCCTGGCTATTCAGAGGGCCTCGTTTCAAGGGTGTCCTCATTTTGGACAGAGTTAATTTTCTTCCTAGTAGCTGGTATAGTGCTGTGTTTTAGATGTAGGGTGAGAATAATGTTGATAACACACTGATGTTGCAGTTGTTGCTGAGCAGTGCTTACACTAAGTCAAGGACTTTTCAGCATCTCATACTGCCTTGCCAACGAGGAGGCTGGAGGTGGACAAGAAGCTGGAAGGGGGCACAACCAGGGCAACTGGCCCAAACTGGCCAAAAGGACATTCCATACCCTATGATGTCATGCTGAACAAAAAACTGGGGGGAGTTGGCCGAGGGGGGAGCACGGCTGCTGCTCAGGAACTGGCTGGGTGTTGGTCAGCAGGTGGTGAGCAATTGCATTATGCATCACTTGTTTTGTATATTCTTTTATCTTTATCATTATTTTCCCTTCCTTTTCTGTCCTATTAAATTGTCTTTATCTCAACCCACAAGTTTTACCTTTTTTCTGATTCTCTCCCCCACCCCACTGCTGGGGGAGTGAGCAAATGGCTGTGTGGTGTTTAGTTGCCTGCCAGGTTAAATCACGACAGTCCTTTTTGGTTCCCAACAAAGGGTTGAGATAACAACTTATCTGACAAGAACATGTTAAAACACATTCGTTATAAGCATTCATTATTAGGTTAATAGTTGCTGGTCACAATGTTGATTTAGTTGCTCTCAGAGTTGTGCTTGTTCTCAAAGTTGTGTTATGTAACACCTTACTTGCAGTTTATGTTCCCTGTTGTGCCGTTTATCACCACTGGGGGCTGGATTAAGGTTATCATTTTGCTGTACTGAGTAACACTGGCTTGTGATATGATGAAATTACTGGTCGTGAGACCAGTCTGGTATTTTTACTCAGTATTGCCATCATCTCTGTACCTCAAGAACCATCTCTCAGAAACTATTAATAATTACACTCTTTACCTTTTCTCCTTGGAGAGCCAATTTATGGGGGAGACAAGGGGGGACACTTTCCCCCGCTCCTTCACCCTCTCCTTCTCTTCCAGTCTAGTTACAATAGTTCCTGAGAATTTTGAATATCCTTGGGATATTCAAAACACCATATTCCTATTGCTATGTCTCCTGAATGTGTTTCAGGTCTTGTTTAAGGTTAAACAAATATTTAAGAATACCACCCAGAGATCTGCCCCAAGGCTGGATAGTTATGAGTAGCAGGGTGTGTGGGATAGTGTGGGCAAGTACCTAGGACAGTGGGCACCTCCAGTGTTTTGGAACTTCACCCCTGAACAAGTGCAGAATCCTGAAAAACTAGTAAAATTTTTGGAAAAACTATGCTGTCACCCTGGCAATTCCACAGAGACACAAATCACTGCAATGTGCCGGGGCCTTGCCCATGCCTACCGAGCCCTGTTCAACGCTATTCATTACCCTCAAGGGGAAGAGAAGGTCTCTGAATCTGATGACAAATGACATGGCTGCTCCAACCCCCACGACAGGCACTGCAGCTGCTCCAGTCCCCACAACCGGCACTGCAGCTGAACCAGAGAACCAACCCATGCCAGTATCAGTTGCCCCTATACACAAGAAGAAATATTGGATGCAAAAGTCAGCTCAGTTAGTAAGGGAAGAAACTTCTACTAGGAAGGAGAAGGAGGGAGAAGTCGACAAGGCAGGCTACTCCAGAGCAGGGCCATCATGAGAAGAGGAGGAGGAGGCAGAACTCATAAATGAGGCGGTAACCACCTGATCCCTGTCCCTGAGTGAGCTCTGAAATATGCAAAAAGATTTCAGCCATCATCCAGGTGAGCACATTGTCACCTGGCTGCTCCAATGCTGGGATAATGGGACCAGTAGCCTGGAATTAGAGGTTAGGGAAGCCAGGCAGCTGGGATCCCTTTCTAGGGAAAGGAGCATTGACAAAGCGATTGGAAAAATGGCATGAGCCCTCAGCCTCTGGAGGTGACTCCTGTCAGGAGTGAAGGAAAGTTATCCCTTCAAGGAAGATATTATATGACACCCAGGCAAGTGGATCACCATGGAGACAGGTATCCATTACCTGAGGGAATTAGCCATGCTGGAGGTGATCTATGATGACCCGGACAATGAGCTATTATCCAAAAATCCAGATGAAGTCAAGTGCGCATGACTCACGCGATGGAGGTTTGTACAGAGCACACCATCATCATATGCCAACTCATTGGCAGTAATGACCTGGAAAGATGGAGAGGGACAAATGGTGGATGAATTGACTGGCTAACTCTGGCAATAGAAAGGAAGTCTCTTTTCCTCCCTATGGGCCTGCATCTCAGCTGTGGAGAAACTGTCCCAGGAGTTCTAGTTTGAATTGCTATTCAAAGAGAATATGCCTTACTCCCCACCTGTATGGACCAGTATCCCAGCTATTAGGACTAAGTGTCCCTCTGCTCAAGAGACAAGATATAGTGGATACACAACACAGGCCACCCTGTGGTTTTACCTGTGTGACCACAGAGAGGACATGAGGAAGTACCTTGACCCTAGAGGCACTGGGACATGAGTTACAAGGGATAACAAACACACAAGGGGGTTCTTCCAGGAAAACTGCTGCTCCAGTTTCCAGTGGGCAGTTCCCCAGACAGAGTAGAAGGGCTGATCTTACTCCTGATCTTAATGAAGGAACTCCTGACTCTTATTTACAAGAAGTGAGTAACGAATACTATGACCAGGATTAGAGGGGCCCTGTGTCCAGCCAGGTGGAGGAGAGGGACAGCCAAGTTTACTGGACTGTGTGGATTCAATGGCCTGGCACATCAGACCCACAGGAGTATGAGGCTCTAGTGGACACCGGTGCACAGTGTACCCTAATGCCATAAGGGGCAGAACCCATCTGTATTTCTGGAGTGACAGAGGGATCCCAACAGCTCACTGTATTGGAGGCTGAAGTAAGCCTAACTGGGAATGAGTGGCAAAAGCACCCCATTGTGACTGGCCTGGATGCTCCATGCATCCTTGGCATAAACTACCTCAGGAGAGGGTATGTCAAGGACCCAAAAGGGTACTGACGGGCTTTTGGTGTAGCTGCTTGAGACAGAGGAAATTAACCTTACCTGGTCTCTCAGGGGACCCCTCTGTTGTGGGGTTGCTGAGAGTTGAAGAACAACAGGTGCCAATTGCTACCACAACAGTGTACCGGCAGCAATATTGTACCAACCGAGACTCCCTGATTCCCATCCATAAGCTGATTCGTCAACTGGAGAGCCAAGGAGTGATCAGCAAGACTCACTCACCCTTTAACATTCCCATATGGCCAATGCAAAATCTAATGGAGAGTGGAGACTAACAGTAGACTATCATGGCCTGAACAAAGTTACACTGCTGCTGAGTGCTGCTGTGCCGGACATGCTAGAACTTCAATAAGAACTGGAGTCAAAGGCAGCCAAGTGGTACGACACAACTGATATCACTAATGCATTTTACTCAATCCCTTTGGCAGCAGAGTACAGGCCACAGTTTGCTTTCAGTTGGAGGGGCATCCAGTACACCTGGAATCGACTGCCCAAGGGGTGGAAACACAGCCCCCCCATTTGCCATGGACTGATCCAGACTGCACTGGAACAGGGTGAAGCTCCAGAACACAGGCAATACATTCATGACATCACTGTATGGGGCAACACAGCAGAAGTTTTTGAGAAAGGGGAAAAAAATAGTCCAAATCCTTCTGAAAGCCAGTTTTGCCATAAAACAAAGGTCAGGGGGCCTGCACAGGAGATCCAGTTCTTAGGAATAAAATGGCAAGATGGACGGCATCAGATCGCAATGGATGCGATCAACAAAACAGTTATGTCTCCGCCAACTAGCAAAAATGAAACACAAGCTTTATTAGGCTTTGTGGGTTTTTGGAGAATGCATATTCCAAATTATACAGTCTGATTGTAAGCCCTCTCTATCAAGTGACCCAGAAGAAGAACGATTTCAAATGGCACTCTGAGCAACAACAAGCCTTTGAACAAATTAAGCAGGAGATAGTTCATGCAGTAGCCCTTGGGCCAGTCCAGGCAGGACAAGATGTAGAAAATGTGCTCTACACTGCAGCTGGGGAGAATGGCCCTACCTAGAACTTCTGACAGAAAGCACCAGGGGGGACTCAAGGTCTCCCTAGGGTTTTGGAGCCAGTGATACAGAGGATCCAATGCCCTCTGTGTTCCAACAGAAAAAGAGATATTAGCAGCATATCAAGAGGTTTGAGCTGCTTTGGAAGTGGCTGGTACTGAAGCACAGCTCCTCTTGGCACCCTGACTGCTGGTGCTGGGCTGGATGTTCAAGGCAGGTCCCCTCTACGCATCATGTAACTGATGCTACATAGAGTATGTGGGTAGAACAGATCAAACAACAGGCTCAAATGGTAAACCCCAGTTGCCCAGGAATCTTGGAGGTGATCATGGGCTGGCCAGAAGGCAAAGATTTTGGAATAGCACCAGAAGAGGAGGTGACGTGCTGAAGAGGCCCCACTGTATAATAAACTGCTAGAAAATGCGAAGCAATATACCCTGTCCACTAATGGGCCCTGTAGTCTTGTTGGAAAACATTGGAATGCTGCTGTATGGAGTCCTATATGACAAGTTGCATAAACTGCTGAAGGAGAAGGGGAATCCAGTCAGTTTGCAGAGGTGAAAGCCATCCAGCTGGCTTTAGATATTGCTGAACAAGAAAAATCGCCAGTGCTTTATCTCTGTACTGACTCATGGGTGGTGACAAATGCCCTGTGGGGGTGGCTGCAGCAGTAGAAGCAGAACAACTGCTAGTGCAGAGGCAAATCCATCTGGGCTGCTGCATTGTGGCAAGATGTTGCTACCTGGGTAGAGAACCTGGTTGTAAAAGTTCATCATGTAGATGCTCACATAGCCAGGATTTGGGCCACTGAAGAACATCAAAACAACCAGCAGGTGGATCAGGTTGCTAGGGTTGAAGTGTCTCAGGTGGATCTGGACTGGCAACATAAGGGTGAATTATTTATAGCTCGGTGGGTGCATGACACCTCAGGACATCAAGGAACAGGTGCAATATATAAATGGGCTCATGATCGAGGGGTGGACTTGACCATGGACGTTATTGCACAGGTTATCCATGAATGTGAAACATGTGATGCGATCAAGTAAGCCAAGCGGTTAAAGCCTCTCTGGTATGGAGGACAATAGCTGAAATATAAATATGGGGAGGCCTGGCAGATTGATTATATCACACTCCCCCAGACCTGCCAAGGCAAGCGCTATGTGTCTGCAGTGGTGGAAGTAACCACCGGATGGCTGGAAACATATCCTGTGCCCAATGCCACTGTCCAGATAAGCATCCTGTGCCTTGAAAAGCAAGTCCTGTGGCGACATGGCACCCCAGAAAGAATCGAGTCAGACAATGGGACTCATTTCCGAAACAACCTCATAGACACCTGGGCTAAAGAACATGGCATTGAGTGGGTATATTACATCCCCTATCATGCATCAGCCTCTGGGAAAATCAGATGGTACAATGGACTGTTAAAGACTACCCTGAGAGCAATGGGTGGTGGGACAGTCAAACATTGGGATACACATTTAGCAAAAGCCACTTAGTTAGTCTACACTAGAGGATTTGCCAATCGAGCTGGCCCTGCCCAGTCAAGACTCTTACATACTATAGAGGGGGATAAAGTCCCTGTAGTGCACGTAAAAAGTATGCTGGGGAAGACAGTCTGGGTTATTCCTGCTTCAGGCAAAGGTAAAGGTAAACCCATTCCCGGGATTGCTTTTGCTCAAGGACCTGGGTGCTTTTGGTGGATAACATGGAAGGATGGGGAAGTCCAATGTGTACCTCAGGGGGATTGGATTGTGGGTGAGAATAGCCAATGAACTGAATTGTATGATGTTAAGTGTTATATAATACTGTATGTTATCACTACTATGGTTGCTATTTGCCATATCAATGGTAATACAGTAAGAATCGCTCAAATTAATGAAGAAAGAATTTTGATGAAACCGAGTAAAGTGCAGCGCTGATATGATATGACCAGACAAGCGCAGCAGTGATGGAACCAGAAATGGCTTCAGCATGCAACAATCCAACACCACACACCATCTCTCCTGCCCTGAAGGACTGTTATGACAGATGGAGCCCAAAGTCATGGACTAAATGAACTCAATGGACATTTTAGAGGGGTGGCCCATAGACTTAGGGAATGACATCTGTGTGTATACATCAAAAGACAGGACAAGTGGTGGTGCTTAATTAGGATGTATTGGAAAGTGTAGGTCCTGGGCATGACGTAGATGGTATAGAATAAGGGGTGGATACTGTCCTGGCTTCGGCTGGGATAGAGTTAATTTTCTTCCTAGTAGCTGGTATAGTGCTGTGTTTTAGATGTAGGGTGAGAATAACACTGATGTTTCAGTTGTTGCTAAGTGGTGCTTACATTAAGTCAAGGACTTTTCAGCATCTCATACTGCCTTGCCAACGAGGAGGCTGGAGGTGGACAAGAAGCTGGAAGGGGGCACAACCAGGGCAACTGGCCCAAACTGGCCAAAAGGACATTCCATACCCTATGATGTCATGCTGAACAAAAAACTGGGGGGAGTTGGCCGAGGGGGGAGCACGGCTGCTGCTCAGGAACTGGCTGGGTGTTGGTCAGCAGGTGGTGAGCAATTGCATTATGCATCACTTGTTTTGTATATTCTTTTATCTTTATCATTATTTTCCCTTCCTTTTCTGTCCTATTAAATTGTCTTTATCTCAACCCACAAGTTTTACCTTTTTTCCGATTCTCTCCCCCACCCCACTGCTGGGGGAGTGAGCAAATGGCTGTGTGGTGTTTAGCTGCCTGCTGGGTTAAATCACAACAAATGGTTGCCTTCATGGTGAGGAGGACATTGGCTGGGGTGAACTGGAGTTACAGCTCAAGGAAGGGCATGGCATACTGCCCTGGGTCACTCAGTGATAAAAAGCATTTTTTCTGTTCTGTGTGAGGAGCTGAAGTTTATGTTAGCATATCCTGTTTCAGTAGCCAGGACAGTGGCAAGGGAGAGACATGGGGATTTTTTGGCAGGAATCACCTGGATCTTCTCCTCTGCTGCAGTACCCACTGAGGCAATAGGGAATGAGCAAGGCAGAGGTGCAGGAGGAGGAGGAGGCAAACCTTCTTCATGTTCTCTGCCTGGCAGAGAGGGCAGAAACATTTGTTTGGCCAAGTCACGTACCTGTAAGACTTCATTTGTCAACACCAGTTTCCCCATATACCCTTGCCAGGGATGAGTGAGAGAAGGAGAAGAGGCAGATACCCTTGTGAAGCTTTCTCTCCCATATTTTCTCCAGATAGGCTGGGGATGGGAACATGTGAAAGAAGCAAGATGTGGCACAGCCATGAGGTCTGGGGTTGTCAGGGACAGGTATCTTCACTGGAGGGCCAAGAGAACTGAGTAGCTTGGTACTCTCTGCCATGACTTGTGAGGAACAGGTGCTGCTTAGCACTGTGGCCTCAGGCAAGAGGGTAGGACAGATAGCCCAGCATCTGCAGAAGACTAGGGAATTGCCCAGGCAGAATTTGGGAATGAGCAGCTCCCAGGGCAGTCTTGCTCTGAAGGTCAAATGGCACCTGCAAAAATTGAGGATGAAGCTGTGCAATCTGGACAGTCAGCCCCAGCTGGCCTGCGACACATTGGGTTTGCAGCTCTGCTGGCAAGGAGGATGTTCTTCAGTGAGCCCCTGCCACTGTAGCCCAGTGGGCAGGACTCCAGCTTGCAAGTGGCAGGGCAAAGTGACTGAGTCGTGTAATAGGCTGACGTGGATGGAGGTGTGTGTTAACAGTGAGCAGGAACAACTCCAGTGCCTGGAGGATTGTTCTGTCTCTCTCTCCCACTCTGGCAGCGATGGAGAGGAGTGGTGACAGTTGCCTGAGAAGCATCACAAGACAATTTTTCTCCCTCCCACAGAGGCAATGGAGAGCAGATCAGAAAAGGCTGGAATTGGAGAGAAGGAGGAGGAGAGAGGTCCACAGGCTGTCTTCTGGGTTCAGAGAGGTGCTGGAAGCCCTGGCTGTACTTATTTTAAACTCACACCTTTGCAGCAGAAGGGGAAGAGTGGGGTCTGTGGCCAGGGAAGGGGCAGAACAGCCACAGCAGCTTCCTTGCCCAGGTCAGTTCAGTAAAGACTTCCATGGAGACCTTGGTTAGCATAGAGGTGGCCAAAGAGTGATAGTGTACTGCTAAGTTCATGGAGGGTCCATGGGCTACCTGGCTGCATGACTGTGACTTGTTTTGGTGACACAGGGTGGCTTGAGGTGGCTTAGACAGCTGAGCAGTTCCTCAGAAACTGGTACCTCTTGTGGGGAATAGGGCTGGCTCAGAGGTTTGGACTCAGCAATGTGTGGGAAAGACTTGGCATCCTCAGAAAGAAATCTGCATAAATTCAGTTTCAATACTTTGACTTTGGAGTCATTCCTAAGCACGAGATATCTATCAGTCAGTAAGACTAACATCTTGTAACATACTCTATCCCCAGCTAGTCAGTTATAGCAGTTAATCAATAATTATTGTAACCGCTTCATTGACAAACTGAAAACCTCTGTGGTCTCTTCCAACCTAAATTATTCTATGTATCTATGGTCTTTATTTTCAGGTAGGTTCAGTTTCAAAAAACTATTCCAATTGCATTGTGAAATCTGTGTGGCATCTGAAAGTTACATCTTACACATTCTCTCAAAACATTTTTACAGAATACTAAGCTTGGTTTTACATCAGTCTTTTACCACTCCTGGACCACTACTTATCCTTTGCCTGGAAATGATGAGACAAACTCTGCTCTCAGGATGTGCAATAATATAAATTCATGGCCCTTAGATTTGCTTTTCTGTTGTTCATTCCCTGTTGAGGAACCCCTTTTATTCACGTTCTGTACACTTGCCTGTTCCGTGCATACACACCCGCTGACATGCAATCTCAGTCAGCATCCTGTTATCCTACAAAGATCACACTAGAGCTGGAAGGAGGAATTCTCTGTGCAGAAAACTAACCCTGTGACATTTTGAGTGTGACAAGAACCAGGGCATGCTGTAATTCTAACCAGACAGTCTGTTATTGAAAGATACGTGGTCCAATTTCTTGTCTAAAATGCAGCTTTTAATAGGGACCAGAACTTTGGGGTGCTAAGCTAAGACAAATTAAACTTTGCATACTTTGAGATTTAACTATCACTACCATGTTGTGTACTTCTTCAATATTGTATAACTCTTACACTACTTCCTGTTTGACATGTAATGTCATTTTTGCTGTTTTTTGATGAAAACCAATGCAAATGTTAGAAAAAAGAAGCAGCTATGAATGTTAGACATCAGTTACACTTTAACAGCTTTAAATGAAACTGTTTATTATTCTTATAGGGTCGGTTCAGAAGAAAAAAGACATAAAAATCTTCTGCCTGAAATCTATGAAAGGAGAGAAAACCCTCATATGGGGAATTCAAGGGGAACATTCAAGGAGGCCATTGAAGAAGAACCATAATGCTGGTGTCTGAAGATGAAGTCAGCTGACTAGCAGGCTTAATTTACAGTGTTCTTTGGTAACTTTGGAGACATTTCTTTTTGAAAAAAACAGTTACATTTTGAAGTTAGAAGGTACGGTCAATAGGAAAACAGCAATTTTGCTAAAGGCATGAGTGACCAGTCTGTGTTCTGTATGTTGGGACAGAGTCCCTTTAATGAAAAAAAAAACCCAACCCCCAAAATACCCAAGGAAATCTATGCCAGTCTGCCTGAAAATTTGCCACTGATCTGCATATATTATGCAGACCAAAGTCTCAGTAATACTGTTTCCTAACTATCTCCATCTGGATCACTGAGTTCTGAAATACATAACAAATCTTTTCCCATTTGAATCATGATTTTAACCAGAGCATTATATACCCCAGAACCTCTGGGCCAAGAGAATTTGTGTCTTGCAAAAGCCCCAAGGATTATATTACTGAAGGTGTAAATCATAGATTGCTGTTTACCAAGAAACACCATGGGTTACGCTGGCTAGTACCAAATGTTTAGGAAATCAAAATGCTTTTGTACACCCTACATCCTTAACTCACATGTATAGAAGCATTGTTTGTGAAGTAGAGTTTCTTTCTGGGAACATCTGAAAAAGTTGCAAGTCCTTTTTAGATGATGTCAGTGCTTGTAACACTTGCATCCACTAAACACAAAAAGCCAAAACCAAACCTGGTTCAGTGCTCCAAGTTGTTCATTTCACTAACATCCCACAGCACTGACAGGACCCTGAATATCTCCAAGCACCCAGGGTTTGTCTTCCTGGCCTGAGGGTCAACTTAGAAGCAGTGCAGCTGGTGGCCTTGAAAAAAAGAGCCAGAAGCAAGGGGCTTCCCCTTCTTCACCCAGGGTTGCTGCTGAGCTGAGGCTCCCAGTCCCTGCCCAAGGTGCAGCCACAGCCACCGTGCAGGCATGCCCATGCTTGGCCCTGTGCCTCACCAACCGAAACCAGGACCATGGTCCACAGCCTGACCTCCATGACTTTCCATGTGAGTCTGGATGATGCTGGTTACTGTCTCTGGACCTGACCCCATCGTTGCCCCAGGGGCTGCCTTCCTGGCCAGGCCTGGGGTCTGTGGTGGTGCCTTGCAATGGCCAGGCTGTGACTGACTCCCATCACTGTCCTTGGCCCATCCAAGCCTGCCTTGCTGAGGGCTGAGGAACGGGCCTGATTGGGGAGGGAGGGCATGGGTCTGCTGGACCCTCTCCAGCCCTCAGTCCTTGATAATCACCTTTAACTGGTCATTTAACAGATAAGTTAAAAGGCATTGAATAAAATAACGTTGATTTAATCTCTCCTCTGAACAGTTGGATCTCATACCGAGCAGCATTTAACTCTAGCTCTGACCAAGTCTCAAGGAAAGTAGATTGCAAAGCTGCATTCAGATGAGAAACTCCTGTCAGCCATGGTGAGGGTGCAAGCTGATAGTGGTGATTAACATTTTCCAACCGAAGGCAAGTACAATGGTGGAACATAAAAGAGGTTTATGAGAAGTACCAGCCTGGCCCTGCTGGAAGCTCCATTCTTCATTTTTTCCACAGACTCTGTACAACACGGACAGCGGCAATAAAGTGGTGTTCTCACTACCCGCCCTACTGAAATGTGTGTTTTAAGCAACTGCTACATGGGGTGGAAAGTTTAGCTCTGTCTCGGTGCCTGTTCTATGTTTGGCCTTTTGGCTGAGACTGCTGAGGAGCGGGTTGTATGAGGTTACTTTACAGTATACGGGTTAGTGTCCACTAGCAGCTGGCGTCCAACTGCCAAGTCCTATCAAATATGCATGCATACCCCCCAGCCCCCCAGACACACACACGGCAGCCAGTACTGACTTGCAATCACTACCACCTTGGTCCAGATTCAAATAAATGGCTTGAACTCTATCGACTACAAATTCCTGAGTCACTCTGTTCTGCAGTAAAAAAATTTCCAAGATGGAGGTCCTTTTTGCTTGTCTATCTATTGAAGACTTGGACTTATGGATGAAAAATGAAACAAATAGAATGTTTTATGTGTCACAATGTTCATTTAATCCATGCATGCTACATAATTCATTTCATGTTGGCTCCTCCCCAGATGTCAAGAAATTCCAAACTGAATTTATCTGCTCATCTGACATACCTCTGAACATTCACCTTTATAGCTCAATTCCTCTTCATACACATAAAAACCCTCCTAAAAGAGCTATTTTTAAAAAAATATATCAATTTTCATATTTTTATGACATAAACACCTCAATTTTAAATGTCACTATATTCATGTTTATTCAACAGACCACTGAACCTTATGTGTAATAATTTCCAAGATACACAATAGGCTTGTTTTTGTAAACTGAGATACATAAGACAGATATAGTACTACCAGAAACAACAAAACTTCCTGTTTAAAGAAGACAATAATACAGACATAAATAATCCCAAAGCAAGATTTTATACTTACATCATATAATGTGATTTCTTATAATCGCTTTAAACAGGCCACAACCTTTTTTATCTATTCACTGTCTGCTTGGCATCTAAGCCACAAGATCCACTGTTAACACACAAACTGACCTCTCTTCTCGCTAGTTTCAGAGAAGCTAGTACTTTAGGATAGTGCTGCCTAATGTATATTTAATTCTTATAAAACCATCTATTTTAATTTTCTTGCTGTTTGAGAATTTAAGACATATGTGTGCTCAGAACAACACTGACATTACTAAAAAGGTCAACTAAAAGTGCTTATAACGGGCCAACAAAGCTGGGATCTGAGCCAGACATTTATGGGCTAGCTTTGGCATAAAAGTAGACTTTCCACTCTCCTGAAAGCCAGATGTACTTGGTTGCTCTCCTCATCACTGCAATCAGAATTCTTTGATGATTCTTAAGCTAGTAAATTACTATTTAACCAGTTATTCAGTTCCTCCCTTATATCTATACCAAGAATTGGAGAATTGTCCTCTTCTGCCCTAGGCTTTATTTCAGATCTGCATAGGCAACCCTCTCTGCTAGCTCTGGAAGAGGAATAAAGCAAGGGTCAATTGCATACAAAGGCCTCCAATCTCTGAACAGGAACAGATGAGAAAATAAGTGTGGCAACCATAAGTGGTTTGGCACTCTAAAAGAGTTTGTTGGGGTAAATTAGGTCTAGGAGAGGAAGAGACCAAATGCTGAGTAGACAGTGGAATCGGCAAATTGACCACAATATTAATGGAAATACTGCTGCATTAATTCTTCCTCTGTGGTTTAGACATTTTCTTGGACAAACTCTGATATTAATCTGTCTACATATTTTTTACTCCATAGCTAGTGTATTGATTTTAGTGGAAGACTACCTATAGAATAAGGTGTTTCTCAGACTAAGTAACTGCTTTGAATCTGCTTGAGAGGAGTTAAACCTGTATTGAGCAAGATGAGAGCCAAGTGAGTAACGTGATGTCCAGAAGAGGATGAAGAATGAAACTTCACCCCAGTAACAAGATTTAGGGGCATACTAACAAAGTGGTTAGTTCCCTACGGATAGTTCTGATAATAAAATCTAAATGAATACTTTTGGGTCCTCTTATCCTCCACATAAATTCACACTCATGTTGTCATTGGAATACCTTCTCCCTTCCTGAGAGATTTTCCAGGAGAAAGCAATGTGGTCCATAATTCAGATTTTAAAGGACCAAACTACTGAATGCATAAAATAGCTGGAGCTTTGTCAATTCCATCCTCACAGCTTGCTCTCCAGAGCTGAGCTGGCAACAAGAGTGGAAGGAGGTGTCAGAGGCGTTTGCTGCCTTTGGCACAAAACCCATAATTCTAAGAATGTGTTTTTTTCTGGGTTTTCTGTCTTCCTGAGAGACAAGAAAACAGTAATCATTTCACTTTTGGGGTCTGCTAGCCATAGAAATTTAGATGACATAGATAAAGATAATACCTAAGTGTAATGTCAAAAAAGGCACCTATTTTACCTACAAATCAGATACCAAAACTATAGTGGCAAAAATACCCATTCCTTGCAGTGTTTTTTTTTCCCTTGAGGATTATAGAATTTGTCAATGCATATTAAAAAAATAAGAAAGAAAAGCCAAGTTTAAGTTTATGTGAGTGTAAAACTGAAGCTACTATATTACTGTCAGTGGAGCTGTATAGTGTGGCCAATTTAAAAGGTGGCCAATCTGCCTTAGAGATTATTTTAAATGAACTTTCATTATTTTGGGATATTAAACTTAAACCTAACCAAAGGCGGAAAAACTGTTTAATGTAATTATTTCTTTAAAAAAAATGATCTTTTTCCAAAAATTAAATATTACCACTATCCTAATGATACCACTCAGATCTGTTGAATTTCGCAAGCGTAAATATTTCCATCAATTTCAATACCATTTCTTGCAGTCTTATCCAGCATTGGGCTATAAGGAATTTTCCTTTTATTTTGTAGAAATGGGATATAGTCTTGGAAAACACTTTGGGAACTTTTAGGATAAACAAAAACACACTTTCTCTAGAATTTGGATTTGAATCACCCAGAGAGATAGCTGAGAATTTCCCTATGAGCTAGGAAGAACTCGGGGATTTAGACTTTCTCCCTTGGAGACCAGCACTTGAGAACCTACTTAGAGCTTGTTATTTTCCTGACACTCCCAAGTCTGCATTTGAGGCAACAGGACTACCAGCTGGAAGCTCCAAAGCTCCTAGTTCAGCCTGACTTTTGGGACTTCTAGGCTCTGGTCTCTCTGCAATACAGACTGATGAAGAGCTGGAAGCCACTAAGCTCAAACTTCTGGGTTTCTCTTACACCAAACAAATGTTTCCATTTTTGAAAAATTATATTTCTCCAGATTTACCTGTTTGACAGATTATGCCTGTTGTTCTGAGATAGAGCAAATACCATTTTTTCAGCATGTCATATTTCCCAAAGAGCAGAAATGTTCACGTGTCCAACAAGAAAAGTCCCATATCTGTTAATCCCTTTACTGCCAGTAACCAGCTGTAAAGCTGATGAAGAAAAAAACCCTCAAAATCTTCCTCAGAAACTAACTGCCAGGGGAAGGAGAGGATCCATAACTCAATTTGTATAACACAACTACACTTTTGAAAAGCCCATGAATGTAATTTTTCAGTCCTGTATGTATTTAGGTCTGGACTAACAGATTTCAGATATGAAATCCCTATAAAAAAATTAGCACAAAACTTTTGATTTGCAAATTCACAGAACAGATCTCCCTTGGGATTCATTTTAAACATGATGTTATATCTAGGGTATGATGCCTTGAAGTTGCCAAAATGAATGACAATTCCATTTCATTACAGTCATATGATAGAGACCCTAAACTCAGTTTAACTGTCAGTGAGTCTTTATATATGACCTATGAAACCTAGAAAGATAAAATTTATAGTGGAAATACTGACAGAATAGCATTTTAACATAGCTACTGATTTTTTTTGACAATTTGGTATCTTTATAAAAACCAGTTTTGTTATGTTTTTCTGAACTCACACAAACTCTTTAAATGTCATCCTGCAATTTTCTCCTTGCCAGTTATTCTTCTGGTGTGAAATACAGTTCTTTTTATGTTAAGTTTTTCCAGAAATAAAATATTTTTTTACTGAATAAAATAACATGCCTTTAACAATAACACTATTTCTATGTTTTATATTCATGGACTGGTATTTGAAGTGTAGATAGCCTGGATACAATCTGGTAGAAGCATATTTACTGATGTGAGCTCTGTTCTACAAATAGGTCCCTATTCATTTATATCTATGAAATATGAATTAATACATTATTAACTATATTAACTATGGTATATTAACAACTGCAGAAATACCATATCCTCAGCACTTCTTTGAAAGCTATAGTTTTGGTTATAATACATGCTGGAGAAAGGGACTGCAAAACAGTTACTCGAAAGAGCTGAGTTACCATATAATACTGAGTTATTATGTCTGATCTCATGCAAGAGGCTGGGAAAAATCCATTTTTCCTATTTAGCTGACTACATCAAATATTTACCAAAAAGGAGGTTGATAACAGAATAAAGTCCAGTACTGAAGCTTGCCAATGAATCACTAAAGGACAGTGGACCACTGAATCAAGGACCTAGCTGCTCACTAGCAAGTCCAGAGACTAACCAAGAGACAAAACCCGCCAAATCCTTATTTTAACAAAATTAAATTTGTTTCAAATTCTAAACATGTTGTGAGACTTCAAAGAGGAGAGAGGTTGTATGAAGCACCACATCCTTCTAAAGAGAGGCAGCCATCAGAAGTTGCAGTAGTAGGATCATTCATGAGGATTGCAATGGATGGTCTCTAATGAATGGATTTTTTGACAGAGTTCTGCCAGTATTTGTTGTAAATATTTGCAATTTTCTTGGCTCCCTGGGGCATTATAATTGCTCTTTTTTCCACTTTATTTTACTTGCTTTTACTGAAGCATTTTTTTAAGCTACCTGGATAATAACAAGGTGTTATATAGATTGGATATGAGGAAAAAAAACCATCCCAATCAGGATAATAAACTAATGGAACAGGTTGCCCATAAACGTTGTGCAGACTCTGTCCTTGAAGGTTTTCAAGACCCAGCTAGAGAAAGCCCTGAATAGTCTGGTCTGCTGTTTGATTCCAAAGCTGGCTTATATTTGGGTAGGAGGCTGGACTAGAGACCTCCTGGGGGCTTTTCCCACCTGAGTGACTCTACAATTTTCTTCCTAATCTAGGGATGTAGTGAAACTATAAATGAGAGTTTGCCCTTGCTCTCCCACACCCCTTCCACTGTCTCCTAAGTATAATGGCACAGTTCCCACTTCAGCTGCCCATGCCATGTAGAGAGCTTATGCTTCAGGCATCAGGGGGAGCATACCTTACAGTATATAGGAATAACTTTGCAATCTCTTCTAGTATGTGATAAGTGACTGGGTCTCATTTCTGAACCCTTTGAATCACAGGCAGTGTTTTGTAGCCCAACACACACATAAAAGCTAAAGCTAAACACATATGCATTGAGAAAATCCATGTAATTTATGTTCAGTCCTGAAATGGGGATCCTTTGAAGGGAGGTACTGTTAGAGCTGTGACTTCCAAGACATGAAACTGCTGAAGGTGAAGCTATCATTTGAAAATAAACTATAAGGGAAGTTGGAAAAGATGCTTTCTGTTGCAAAACTTTTAGTGGTTTGTTTGTTGGTTCCCCCCCCCCCCCCCCCGCCCGCCTTAAAAACAGAAGTATTTTTGGTATGTTTTGATCCCTATTTAGCATACATTTTATTCAATCATATCAAGCAACTTGATGATTAAAACATCTTGTGCTTTGACCTCATTCTACTGTTTCATGCATTGCCTGTGTGGGAGATTTTCATGCATAATGTAACCCCTAGTTTAAGATCTGGGGAATACTAGCTGTGTCATCTCTTTTTCCAAATAACTGGCATTCTTAACAAGAAGTTGGTCCAGGGTTCTTGTCTTTCAACACTTGCTGATTTGAAAAATCAGTGCAAAATCTTCCTCAAAACCACTAGAAATAAATGATCAAGGAGAAGCAAGCTAACTGGGCTTACTAGACTGCAAGAAAGCCTTGTTGTGGGGCTTATTTATATTCTGTAAAAGGCACCTTGATTTTCAATGAAGAGCTTGGCTGGACAGTTTCAGAAACAAGCAAGAGTCTAGATAAAACCACAGTTTCTCCATCCTTTCACTGGCTGGATGTCTACACAAGGTTTTTCCCAAGATATTCCTTTTGAAAGGGTCTTCTGGATGAACCAGCAAAGATCAGCCAACCTAGTATGTGAGGATGTTGACTTTCCAGGCTCTGAAAAGCGAGATACCTGGACACTGGGATATAGTATCCTGTAATACCTAATGATTAAATTAACTTAATGAGAACTAAACAGATCCACTCAGAGTGTGAGTAAATCCTTCACAAGCCAAAGTAGTTCAGTTAAGACACACAGTGTTATCACAGACATAAAAAGTAAGTAAAAATAAATCTTTGTAGTTTGTTTTTGCAAAATAAAATGTAATTGTTTTTCATTTTTACATCAAAGGCATAAATAATAATTTAAAATAATCACATTCCCTTTTGAAGTCCTTATTAAAATCAGGCATTGTCCCAATGTGCATATCCTACTTCCGTAAGGAAATCTTTTTTTTTTTTGCTTGTAGCTATAAAAAGAATTCTTTCTACTTTTTAGATAAAATTCCTGTTCTCAAAGTTGACACGTTAAAGGAGTTGAACATCAAAAGAAAATAAAGATGCTTTATTTCTGACTTATCCCAGTTTCCTTATTTGAAGACTGAAACTTTCCTGGTCTTTCAGTATGACTGTCACTAGCTTGATAGAGGTCAACCACAAAGCAAAAAAAAGTCAGAAAAGATAACAAATGTATTAAAAAGGTAAAGTTAAAGTTAAATGCAAAATAATACAATGAGTAGTAAGAAAAATGGAGCTAAGAAAAGAAAGTCTATAAATGCAAAGTTTGTGAATCAAAAAGGAAAAAAAGAGAGGAGACTGGTTAAAGAGGGAGTACACAAAAGATCTTCCCAGAATCCTTTACGTAAGCTGTCTTGGCATCTCCTTTAAATAACTGCTTTCCTTATGGAAAGGTGTCAGAGTGTTTTTGTGGCTGGCAGCTGCCTGCTTTGTCTGGCTTTCTGTGCTTCCAGAAATCTTGGAAGAAATAGAGTATTGTGTGCAGGAGGCAATGGTTGCCTGAGTCCAGTGAGATGAGCGGGAGATTTGATTGTGAGGCAGCAGCTCTCAAATCCTTCAGGATTCCTGCTTCCAGAAATCCCAAATAAATCATAAGTTTGGCAAAAGGACTGGAATGTGAATGAAATAATTTGGGAACAGGAATTTTTTCTAGCAAATGTGAAGCATTTCAGTACTCCCCAAGACAGAAATCTCTCACCAAAAGGAAACCTGTACCAGGCAAGAGGAGACCTCTGAGTACTCTACATCAGATCTTGTTTGAAATGAGTCACACAGAAAACAGCACTTGCTACAGAAGGTTTAACTGACATCTGATATGACAACTGAAAGTTGCATCTGGTGATGCTCCTCCCATCAGGCAGGCTGAAAAGCAGAGGTAAAATCATTCTCCACTGACGTCAATGGGAGTCCTGCCACTGTCTGAGACCAGGGCCAGGAGTTAATTCCAGGATTTTTTCTCAGGTGATTTATCATAATTGTTTTTATTTGGCAGTTTCATAGCTGAGAACCCACTTTGCCTTTTTATATATTGCATTAGAATATATTTCTGTTGCTTATAAATGGTTTTCTACTAGCTGAAACATAAGTCACAGCAACACATTAAACATAAAGGTGGGTGTTGAAATCATGCTACTGTGTGCTCTCTAATATGTGTTATTTACCCTTCTAATTGTGGTTGTTTCTGCTTGTAGTAGAGGGTGTCCTGTGGATTTGTTGGAGATTTGGCTCTTAATTTTGTGGTTCCTGGTCATCACCAACATTTGAGTAAGAAACCCTCCCGTTCACAGAGAGGTA
The DNA here is from genome assembly GCF_030463565.1 of Pelecanus crispus. Classification (NCBI taxonomy): domain Eukaryota; kingdom Metazoa; phylum Chordata; class Aves; order Pelecaniformes; family Pelecanidae; genus Pelecanus; species Pelecanus crispus. The sequence goes on from NC_134643.1 coordinate 120,415,438, forward strand.
ATTTTTGGAGCCAAGGATAATGCTATTTCTGTTTGTTGAGTCCTAATGATATAGTTCAATTTCTATTTCTGAGAGCATAGACTCTGCTCACCATAATAAGGTATGAACAGTAACAAGGTTAGCATGAACTTTTAGATGCCCTACCTAAATGTCATGAAACAAAAATACTCTCTCTCTCTACCTATTATGCCGTCAAATAACTCATTTATAAATTCTCCGCAGAAAGAACCAAATTACAAATGAAATAGTTTGAGAACTTCTGGTAAGAACATATCCTTTTCTGTTAAAGTTATACCACATTAATGCTTATTAATTTGTAGATAGTTCATTGAAAAATGTTACTGCATAAATATTTCCAAGTGCTTGAATGAGTGTTCTGATAGAATCTTCACTTTATGGGCTATCAAACTGACAATGGTTAAGTGTGCTCATATTCGTGATAAAATGCAACATAGGAATACATTTGTTTCAGTGATGTGTTCTAGTTATCAGATTTCAAATGTTCTATTTATGTTCAAATTTTGCTTTCAGTGGAAATCAGAATTGTGCAAACCAATTTAAGACAAAGGGAGCTAAATTGAAAAACCTCTTAAAATATCTATTCTCTTGTACTGGGTTTGAGTGGCAAGGGTTTGGTAGCAGAGGGGCTACAGGGGTGGCTTCTGTGAGAAGCTGCTAGAAGCTTCTCCTGTGTCTGATAGAGCCAATGCCAGCCAGCTCCAAAACAGACCTGCTGCTGGCCAAGGCTGAGCCCATCAGCAACGGTGGCAGCACCTCTGTGATAACGTATTTAAGAAGGGGGAAAAAAAACCAAAACACCACGGACACAAACTGCAGCTGGAGTGAGGAGTGAGGATATGTGAGACACCAAGGTCAGTGAAGAAGGAGGGGGAGGAGTTGCTCCAGGCACCGGAGCAGAGATTCCCCTGCAGCCCGGGGAGGACCCCACGCCGGAACAGGGGGATGTGCCCAAAGGAGGCTGTGACCCCGTGGGAAGCCCACGCTGGAGCAGGCTCCTGGCAGGACCTATGCAACTGTGGTGACAGAGGAGCCCAGGCTGGAGCAGGTTTGCTGGCAGCACTTGTGACCCCGTGGGGGGGACCCACGCTGGAGCAGTCTGCTCCTGAAGGACTGCACCCTGTGGGAGGGACCCACGCTGGAGCAGTTCATGAAGAACTGCAGCCCATGAGAAGGACCCACATTGGAGAAGTTCATGGAGGACTGTCTCCCGTGGGAGGGACCCCACGCTGGAGCAGGGGAAGAGTGTGGAGTCCTCCCCTGAGGAGGCAAGAGCAGCAGAGACAACGTGTGATGAACTGACCCCAACCCCCATTCCCTGTCCCCCTGCGCCGCTCAGGGGGAGGAGGTAGAGAAATCAGGAGTGAAGTTGAGCCTGGCAAGAAGGGAGGGGTGAGGGGGAAGGTGTTTTAAGATTTAATTTTTATTTCTCATTATCCTACTCTGATTTGACTGGTAATAAATGAAACTGATTTTCCCTAAGATGAGTCTGTGTTGCCCATGACGGTAATTGCTGAGTGATCTCTCCCTGTCCTTATCTCAACCCACGAGCTTTTTCGTTATATTTTCTCTCCCCTGTCCAGTTGAGAAGGGGAGTGACAGAGCAGCTTTGGTGGGCACTTGGCATCCAGCCAGGGTCTACCCACATCTCTTTTTTACCTTTAATGGTAAAAAGGCACCACTTGCAAAGTCCACAATACATCCCATGCACATAATAGGAAAATTCAAACAGCAATCAGGTTATTTTTAGAAAATATTTATTTGGATATCAAAAAAGTAATATTCCAACCTAATTGATGAAAAAAGGAAATAAAGCAGACTGAGCATGACTTACTGTATAAACTTTCTTTCCAACCAGAAAGTGAAGGGCTAGAAATGCTAACAGAGTATGACATAAATTACTTGGTCTATTGAGTTAACATTGGCTTCACATCAGTGGTTTGCATAATCCATGGACAGTTGTCATGATGCTCAACTTCAGGTAATTTTGTCAACCCAGCTCAACTGGGTTGAAGAACAAAACTCTTTTTGAATATTAAGATCTTTATCTATCTCTGTATATAAAAGAACTGACAACTATATTTTATATTAAGTTCAATATCCAAGAGCAGGTCACTGAAGCTTTATATATGAAAGGCAAGTAGAGCACAAAGAGAGTCCATGTACTTCTAGCAAAGGTCAATTGACCAATCTACTGAAAGATGTTTCACATGGTTCTGCACTGAGCTAAATATTAACTTCTCACGATCTTAAATTATTTCCCAATGGTTAGGATAGATCCTGCTAAAGAAACTACAATTTTTTTTTTTTAAATAATGTAACAAAGTACTTATTTTATTACACTAATGAGTTAAAAACTCTATAGAGGTCTAGAAAAACTTTAACTAGGAACTTTAAAGCCAGTTAGATAACTTACAAAAGAGCATGTTGCTATGTTCTTTTATTTCTGGATACAAATGGGAAAGGGATACCAACAATACTGTAAAACAGGTTACTTTCATGATTTTTGAAGTCCTAAAGGTAGCATAATTAACCTAAAAGGCAAAACATTTAAAAAGATACTAATCAGTTGCTAGTGCTCACAGGCTTAATTGCAGCTAGCACATGCTAGCTCTTCATTAACTATAGTTCAACAATTTGATACAAAGCACAATTAGTTAATGAAGCAAATGCTGGTGTTATTTTAGTAGATAAAGCATGTGGAATATTATAATATGTTCTGTTATTTCATTTTAAACACAATCCTAGAAGCAGGATTTCTACCTGCATCTGGCTTCCGAGAGATATTTGTAAAGTGGCGTAAAAGCATGTTCATGCAGGTAGAGAGTCACGTTTTAGGAAGACAGGAAAAAATATTCTCGTAAATACATGTAAATATTTTTATGAGCACTACAACCAGCTAGTGACTGCTAGTGTAAAGCAACCACAGAAAACTGTTTGGCTTCAAGCAATGAATTAAGACTGTGCAGCAGAAATACAGTATCTTGTTATCCTTCATACTGCCAGTGTTGAGTCCCTTCCACAATATGGTATTCAACTGCATAAACAGCCTCTAGGACAGATGTTATGATACCTCAGAAAAGTAACATTACATGTTGCTGAGATGGTCAGAAACTAGCAAAGAGACAGCCTATACAATTAAAAAGATAGTAGGAGTATCAGTATGAAGGTGACTTTACTTTCATTCCATAAACAGGTTTTGGAAATATGTGTGGTGTTTATCTCCAAAACGGTCAGGGAATATTTTAAGATTTGTAATTGTTGTCGTATGACAAATATGATTTCTGTTCTTTAGGGCCATTTATACATGATAAGTAGATGCACTTCCCAGGTGCACTTGATTAATAAGAAGACAAAATCTATTAAAACACTTGCAGAAAAGTCCAGATTGTGAATTTACCAGATGCAAACACTTGACATCCCAAAAAAACCCCAGAAGGCATGAAAAGCAGGCCTGGGAATGACACATAATGTATATACGGTTTATACTTGCAGACAGAAATACTTCCTTGATTCACTGTATTAGAACTGTACGGACCTATACTTCTATAGAAAAAAGGCAGATGGATTAGATGAGTAAGTATCAGATTTCCAGATCTGAATCCGTGCCAGTGGTCTTAGCAAATAAGCTCAAACCAGAAGTATTTTTTTTCATTTCTGCTTTGGATTAGGCACAACAAAACCAAGACTGTAATTTGATTCCCAGTGAGAAACAAACACAGAACTTCATCCCAATTCATGGCACAATGGCCCAAATTTAGCATGAATCTAAACTCACGATAATACAGAAAAGACAGCACTGCAAAAGAGCAATTATTAAAAACATTCTACTTAACCCCAAGAGACTCACCTAATACTGAGATTTGCAGGTCAGTTCTTTTTATAGCTATCTATATTTGTTTTTCCCGTTAAGAACATATAAAAACTGAACAAGTCCACTTGTATTCTAAATAAATTATTGCAAGTCTAAATAAATTATTTCAAGAAATAAATAAAAAAAATTAAAACTACATGAGAGCTATTCTACAGCATGATGTATCATTACCAGTGGACTCAGCAAAGAGATACTTTACCTATTTTTTGTGAAGTTGGGCATGTTTTTGGTGCAAATACATTTGGAAAATGAGAGAAAGGCTGGGCAAACCAGAATTGTAATAAAAATGGCACAAGTTGGTAATTGGCATCACAAATATATTTTCAGGAATAGAATTTAAGATCAGTCACAATATTTCTGATTCTTTCTTCCCTGCCTCTTCTGTTGGGGTACTTTTAAAATGAAAATGAAGCCTAATACATTGACAAGGTATATGCGCTAAATAATTATAAAGTCAATTCAACTGTTAAGTTTCCATCTTTGACAAAATGTTATACATTGCCATCTCCATACTGACTTGGATCTAGTCCTCAAAATGTCCTTGGCTCGAGAATGGCTTACAATAAAGTCTTGAGCCAAAGCAGGCATTTTCTTGGCATTAGGTACGACTGTCTCTGCCCATCCCAGAGAAAGTGTTGCAATAAACAGAGCTCAGTTCTACATGTATTTATAATTTTACACACCAAATGCATTAACTATTTACTCAGTCCTTTGTAAAAAGAAAAGAAAAAATTAGTGTCTGATAGAAGAGTTATACAGGCCAGGTGCAATGTGAGAAGGTGGTTTAGAGAAGGACAGGTTGTGGCTGAAAAGAAGCAGTGAATGTGACTTCTTAAAATACTGAAATAATTCTGTTGTACTGATATATAAATGTTGATAACTTCTGTCCTTTAATCAGAATCCAACAGAAAATGAACTAGAATTCTGGCAAAATAAAGATGTGTTATTCCTCTAGCTTAATTTATCCACACAGTCCTGCACTAAGTAATACCACAAGTGTTTTCTCAGTTTCCAAGCAGACACAAAGTCTTGAGCTTCCTCAGTGTATTCATTTCTTGTTGAGAAAGATATCAGTGTGTTACCTCTTGTCTTATCAGGGAGTTTCACACAATTAGCTTTTATCTAGGCCTTCACTTAAAATGAAGACCAGAAAAAAAAGACCATCTTAGTTAAAAAGCCTGATTATATTAAAAATCTGCAGGAATACTGATGGTTCTTCACTCACACCCAATGAGTAAGTCATTAAATCAGTTGCACAGTTACTGCTGTTTATAAACAGCAATATTCCGTATACATTTCCTATTATAAAAACTTTCAACAGCCGGAATCCTCTTCTGCAGGAAAAAATAAATGAAAGGCAAGAAACAAAGACAAAAATGTAACACTTTGAAGTGAACTCAGCTTGGGCTATTTCTGTAGTATTATGTCACTGCTGGGAAACTACTGTACTGTGGTCATTTACTGGAAAACTAGATGCATAGAATATGGAAGACATAAAAATTTAATAAACTGAAGGTAAAAGCAGTGAACTATGCTAAAGTCAAGTTCTGAAGGATTTCAGTTAAACTCAACTAATTTATATACAGAAACCAAAAATGGTCTTGAGAATTTTCACTTTCTTGTCATGGTTACAGACCGGTTAAATGCTTCCAAGAACTATCATTTACATTTATTTGACTTACTCAATCTTTCATTTAATGTCATTAACATATGGTTAACCTCAAATATATTTAACACCAGTTTTACAGCCTAAAATAAATTCAGTGTTCCAACTCTGTTTATTTGTTTCAAAGCCCAAACTGTGGGCCAAGGAACATTTCCAGTGTGCTGTTAAAATCAAGGAGATTCTTCTGTTGACTGCAGACGATATTGACTCAAGCCACCCATCCAGAGCCCTGGGTATCAGGCGATGCAATTTAACTCATGTGCATCAGAGAACCAGTTACTGGGATCCCTGGTAGGACCTTGGTTCTGTTCCCTAAAAGTCAGTGCAAAATCAGAATAGAGGGTCTTCCCTGTTGTTGGTTTAGCGGCAAGACTGAATGGGCACATACGGCTAAACATTGCAAACAGTGATGACAGCTGAGTCATGAAATGCAACACAGCAAAAGGAGAAGGCCTGTCATGATATCAATAGCCACTAATGCCCTAGAGGCAGACTAGGCTTCAAACCTGTCGTCTCTCCACCACAAACCTCATCTGATATTGTTTGTTCCAGAGATAAAAAATGGAGGAAAGGGAAAAATGATCTGCCATATGACATGTATAAAATAGTATCTTAATGGAAATGTATGTTCTTTAGGAGTAGAGTTTAAAATTTGTCTTTGAAATCTAATATTTCCCATATAACTTCAGGCCTATCATTCTTCTGATCAGGAGTTGGCAGAGTGCTTAATGCCAGGTCTTCTGTCAGATTATTGCTTCAATGTGTGCTTTCGTTTTCCATTTAATTAACAAGTGCATTCAAATAAGAAGTGTCAGCACCTGCTCAAACCTCCATTAGCTGCACTGGCTTCCTGAGCCGTCATTTCAGCCTGCTGAAGTGTGACATGAAACCAGCAGTACCATTCGGTTGTGTGAGAAGAGGATGGTGCCCACCACTCTTGGCTTTGTAACAGAGCAGTTCTGACAAGCCCTAAATAAGACTGCTGCCGGGAGGCACTCTGAGGGACACAAATGACAGCAAAACTGGTTGCTCATTCAGAGTGTCCTTGATCTTATCTGGTGTTACTCTGTTGTAGAAATTTAGGTTCAGTCATGCAAATGAAGGTTACCTCACTGTTCAGTCTTAACTGAAAATTTTCTCATTTCAAAGCAATGTTGAATGAAGTGGGTTTTTTCTTTATATAGGACGTATCTCATCAGACCCTGTAGTCATATTCTGCATAAACATAATTAAAATAATGGTGTATCTTCTTGTTTGTATTTGTTTGTTTTGTATACACATAAAGCTAAAACACCTCTAGTGTAGAATACCTTCCTTTAAAAAAAAAAAAAAATTCCCATTTATTAATTTGTGCCAGAAAGTTCAACACCTTGTTGCAGCCAGTGGCCTTTCTCACTAATGCACGTTTTCAGCAGTTTTGTGTATATAGTTGCTGGAGAGAAAAAGTATTTATTTTCTACAGCAAATGGTGCCTGCCTAGTTTTAGCAAGTGATAAATCTGCCACAGCTAACTTTTTCTCATTTGCTGCATTGTTTTTGGTATGAACCATTGTTTCAATTATTAGCATACAACTATAGGGATTAAGAGTGAAAAAATACTTAAAAAACCAAAAACAGTTTTTTGTTATCTAGAAGGACCCACTGTAAGGCTAAGCCAAACAAAATTAGACTCCTCTTATATTGCAACTTTCCATCCCACTAGCCCCATTTACTGTGAACAAACTGTCCCTATTTATGTTTTCTATCACAGGTGTTATCCATTCATGTTTCTGTATTAAGATAGCTATTGGGCAGATACTCAGGAGTTACTCAGGAACAATGACCATGCACTGAAATACCACTGTCATGGGTGCTGTACACAATTTTTTTAAAAAAAGTTTTATCAGGTGTTCTACTCCATGCACACAACAGGCAAGGAATATCTTTGAAGGTGTAGCAGGCAACAGTAGGAAAGTATATTATCAGCACAAAATTATCCTGAATCCATAAGTTTAGTCTAACTACAGCAAGTTTTTTACTGCTTGTGTGACTAATTTTTTGGAAGTTACCTCTTTCCCTACGCAACATACTAATGAGGTAATACAGTGCATGTCCCAAGATGACACTTTCGCACAACATATGAAAGAATGCCTATTTTTCCATAAAATATAACCTCACATAATTCTATATGAACTTGAAGTAAAAGGCTTCCCTAAACTATGCAACAGATTCCTATGCTATAAACCCCATTTCTGCTGAGATTAGAAACAAGAAACCAGAAGACACCATCACTGGCTACAAGTCAAATGCAAGGACTAGCTACTAGCTCATGGCTTGGACAGGCGTAGCTCATGGCTTGGACGGGCGTAGTCTTCGCTGGGTAAAAAACTGGTTGGGTGGCCGAGCCCAGAGAGTAGTTGTAAATGGAGTTAAATCCAGTTGGCAGCCGGTCACAAGCGGTGTTCCCCAGGGCTCTGTTTTGGGGCCAGCCTTGTTTAATATCTTTATCAATGATCTGGATGAGGGGATTGAGTGCACCCTCAGTAAGTTTGCAGATGACACCAAACTGGGTGGGAGTGTCGATCTGCTGGAGGGTAGGATGGCCCTGCAGAGGGACCTGGACAGGCTGGATCGATGGGCCCAGGCCAACTGTATGAGGTTCAACAAGGCCAAGTGCTGGGTCCTGCACTTCAGTCACAACAACCCCATGCAACGCTACAGGCTTGGGGAGGAGTGGCTGGAAAGCTGCCTGGCAGAAAAGGACCTGGGGGTGTTGGTAGACAGCCAGCTGAACATGAGCCAGCAGTGTGCCCAGGTGGCCAAGAAGGCCAACAGCATCCTGGCCTGTATCAGGATTAGTGTGGCCAGCAGGAGCAGGGAGGTGATTGTCCCCCTGTACTCGGCACTGGTGAGGCCGCACCTGGAATACTGTGTCCAGTTTTGGGCCCCTCAATACAAGAAAGACATTGAGGTGCTGGAGCATGTTCAGAGAAAGGCAACAAGGCTGGTGAAGGGTCTGGAGCACAGGCCTTATGAGGAGCGGCTGAGGGAACTGGGGTTGTTTAGCCTGGAAAAGAGGAGGCTGAGGGGAGACCTTATCGCTCTCTACAACTACCTGAAAGGAGGTTGTAGTGAGGTGGGTGTTGGTCTCTTCTCCCAAGTAGTTAGCGATAGGACGAGAGGAAATGGGCTTAAGCTGTGCCAGGGGAGGTTTAGGTTGGAAATTAGGAAAAATTTCTTTACAGAAAGGGTGGTCAAGCATTGGAAGAGGCTGCCCAGAGAGGTGGTGGAGTCACCATCCCTGGAAGTGTTCAAAAAACGGGTAGATGTGGCACTTTGGGACATGGTTTAGTCTAGTCTACCCTTGATTGGTTTAGAGTGGACTTGGTAGTGTAGGTTAATGGTTGGACTGGATGATCTTAAAGGTCTTTTCCAACCTAAACAATTCTATGATTGTATGATTCTATGATTGTATAACCATGCAAACCATATGAACGCTGGAAAGTCCTACAGTATACCTATTCCAGCCACCAGCAGTCAAAATATGTGTAATAAACTTATGATTTGTATTAGAAAAGCAAAACCCAAAACTACAGTGAGCTACAGAAAGACAGAGGAAAGATTCAGGCTATGTTCAGCACCCCTGATTGTGATAATATGATTAACACTAGAAAATAACTATACATAGTAAAAGGTCCCATTATTATAGACATTTTCAGCAAGAACATTATTGTCTTTCTAGGGAAAAAGCTCACTTACTAGAGGGGAAATGACTCATGAAAAAGATTTAAGCTGATTGTACTTCTACCTGCATCTTTGTTCCAAGGATACTGTTGTGTAGAAACCAGGATATCTATTATATAAATTTGTAGTTTAATGCTGCTATTAGGTTTCATGATTTTCCTGTGTATAAAGCAATTCTCAGGTTTTGGGGGTTGGGGGTACTCACCCCCAAATTAGTCCAATTCTGGACTAAATCCTTATATTTTAAAGTTGGGGTTTTTTTTAATCCTACAGATCTGGAGAAGAGCTGGAGATGTGAATCTAGAAAGCCTAGATTACAGAAAATCAAAATCTCAAGAATTTTAAGTGTCATGTGAATGTTTTATCCAATCTCATGATCCTGAAGGGCTAAAGACTGTAACTGTACAAGTTACAAAAAAGACAAAGGTAAATGAGCACAAAACTCGCTAAACCACAGCACTTACAAACATTTTTGTGTTCTAGTATAAATGATCATGAAGTGCAAGGTAGAAAGATACACAATTTCTTATAGTGAGTTTGCATGGAAGATGTAGTATTTGCTTCTGAATTGTGAGTAGAGCTCCTCTGCGCAATTCGGTGTGTCTTACCTCAAAATTTACTCCTAGGAGACTGCCTAATGTCACTGAAGAGTGCTCTCATTTTGCTTTGTCATTTATTAAAACCAAAACATTTTACAGAATTTAGCAATCATTAATCTTCCCCTGTAGCTGTAGGTACACAGCTAATAACCCCCCTATGCTGGCTCTGACCATAGAGGCTGTTTCAGCAGGGTCTCTTTTGACAGTGGCCAGGAGCAGCTGCTCAGGGAGAGCATGTGAGGAAAGAGTCCCACCTGGGGAAGACTTCCCTTATTCTGGAAGACTGCATCTCTGTTCACAGGAGCCCCGGAGTACTTTACTTCCTTTATGAGCCTCTCTTTACTTCCAGCACCATGAACATCCAGGGCCAGTGACTTCTGTAAATAAATTACATGCTGCGTAAAAAAGTAATTCTTTCACTTGCTTTAACACTTCTGCCTAACATGCATTTTTTGATATAAGCAATAATGAATACTTGTTCCAGATCTATTCTCTCAATGTATTTAGTTCCTTATACCTTTATGTATTCTTCTCAGTCATGTTTTCCCTAGGTGGGAGAGCTTTAATCAATTGCACCTTTCTCCAACAGAAACTACTGCATAAATTTTTCATTCATGTTGACTTTTTTTTTTTTTTTGCATTTTGCATTTGCATTGCATCTTTTGCATTTCCTAGTTTTACTACTCTTTGCAAAAGGAGCTGCCTGCATTTAATAGGATGCAGGCATGATCTGGGTTTCATACAGTGGAACAATTTTATTTCATAACAACTTTTTTGTCTTGTTTTTTTCTCTTTCCTCTCCTTTCCCAGACCATGTGTGAACGTGCTGAACAGTGAAAGTGCTGGCATATACCCTAAAGACTCTACTGGAAATTCCTTCCATTGTGAACCTATGTCCAAATGCACCTTCTCTATTACCTCAGCAAAACCTACTTTGTATATTTTATATATAAGCCTCTCATGAGGGCATTGTCATGCTTACCACATTTACTGACTTCTTCAGAGAGTTCCCTATGAGATTCGTGAGGCATTCCTTCCATCTACAATGTCGTTTTGACTGTCCTACTTAATCACATCTACTATTTTTTAAACAATTCTACTAATTTGCTCCATACAGATTTCACAATTTATTTTATCTTTGGTTTCTCTTGAGGTTTTTTTTTTTAAAATCACTTTTACCGTTTGCCACTTCTTTTCTTCTCTGACAAACTGAAATGACAAGTTATACTACAAAATAGATTGGCATTTTTGCTGTTGATTACTTTTAGTATGCTTGGCTGAAAATAATTTGTTTCTGTTCACTCCTTACTATATGTATCATCTACTATTTTTTCAGTCAGTCCTGTTCAAATGACATTTTGGTCAGAGACAATACCTCCAGCTCATCCATATAGCATGTGAATCTCCGTAACTTTCTCCCCTCATAAATATTTGTGACTGTATTTATCCAGCTTATCTTCTCCTCTCTTGCCTTCCTTGAGCTCCTAACTATGCTTCAGGACTAGAATAGTAAGCATGAAATAGATCAGGATATCTGTGAAAGCATTCTGCACGCAAAAAATTTCACAATTAAGCAAGAAGCTAGGTTCAAATCTCCAGATCCCAAGTTCAGTGCCCAACCTCCAAGATCACTCCTCCTAATTTATATTAGACAAGCTAATTAGTGCACATTTACTGTCCTTTGAGGTGAAACCTATCGGTCTTGTTTTAATAGGTAGGATTCAAACAGGTGAATTTACTGGCACTGAGGTGAATTTTTTCTTTACATAGTAAAATGCAGACTATACCTCTGTCCACTGTTAGACCTTGAAGTCTTCAGGTAGCATACACCTTTGCTTTAACCTCACTGATGACTGAGAAGTTAGGTCAGAAATATGTATGATCCTGGAGCTTAACATGTTGCAACTAAACATGTAAAAGGACAGGATGTAAGAAATGCTGACATGACATCTTGATGAATTTGTTAGTGTTCATAACCTACCTGACAAAACTGATCCAGCCCACATCAAGCAATAAAGTAAAATATTAGGTCTGGGGTTTTTTGGTTGTTTTTTCCCTTTCTTATTTCAACCTGTATGGTCCTATTTACTACCACTGTGTTTTAAAAGTGAATATTTGAAATAAATGATGGAACTGGAAATCTGGGGATAGGCAGGTGATGAATGCATTTTAATGATATCAAAATCTTTCTGAAAATTAAGTAGGTGTTTTTCCATTTTGGGGCTAAATAGGTGCATCCGTCTCAGAAGATCAGTGGTAGGAAGCAACGGTTTCCCACTAGCTATCAGATGTGTAAGCTATTTGTACTGCATAATCCTTTTTAATCTGTAAAAGCTGACATTGCTTGTGGGTGTACCTATTATGTGGCAACCTAAGTCACTGTTTAATATTCATTTTTATTTTGTTTTCTTCAGCATGTTTGTAGCCATGTTAGAGTTCACAAACAGAATAGAGTTCATCTAAATTCACATCCCTAACCATCTGAATGGCTTCTTTCAATGAGTTCAGTCCCATGAGGGTATTCTAAGTACTTCTATTTTTTTTGCTTTCATTTCCTCCCACTTGTCTTCCACTTACACAGAAGACTATTTTTTTTTCCACTGAAAATGTCAACATTTATTGCTTTGTTGGACCACCCCTGAAGAAACAAAAATTGACCCAAGGTGTCAAGTCTGCTCTCTTCCTTTTCCTGCTCTCCCTCCCTCTCCCATAAATTAAAGCAAGGTTAAACAAATAGTTTGCTGTGAGTCTTAGTACAGGTAGACCTCTGTCAACATTTCCTTATGACTTCTCATAAAAGGTTTAAATACATACAGGAAAAGTCAATCAAAAATATCCTTGTCACCATTTCTATGAATTAGAAAAATTTATTAAAAAAATATAAAATTTTAGTTTCATTATTAATTATTTTAATATATAATAAGCAGAGTCCTAATTACGTTTTTATTTTTCTACTCAGCCTCTCAAGCCACTCAGCTAGTGAATCTATCTGGTGTTCAAGTCTTCCAAGTCTGAATATTGAAATCTATATCCAGCCTTATTATAGACATGTGAGAAGGACACCATTCTGTCTAATTGGTCCAAGACAGGTTCTTTCTGTTAGAAGATCTTCATCAGCTAATTCCTTTCTAGGTTTTGGGGAGCCGTGGAGAAATCCTGAAACATGGAGGTCTTACCCATGTTACAGAAGGCATTCTGGGGTTTTTTGTTAGTTTTTTGCTGTTTGTTTGCTTTACTGTTTGCTTTTTATAAAAGGTGTATTTCAGTTTATCACATTTCTTTAGACAGGCTGTGTGTAACAATGTTTTATACATTCTTCATGGTATCATTTTGTTCAATAGTTTGTTTAATAGCATTTGAGTAACACTTTAGGAGGTGGCTGCTGGATTTAAAGGTACTGCTGATAGCACAAAGGTCCTTTCATAGCAGTGCCACGACAATTTGAGTGTTCCTATAAAATGGGAAGACTGTGGTGAACCTCAAGCTTGAAGCTGCTGGAGAAGTAGTTTAGTAGCCAAACCACCATTTTGTTACCATCATTATCTGACTGTGGTGATTGCTTACATTTGAGAACTATAGTTCAATGTAGGACACTGAGAGCTAATAGGAGTATTATAATCTGGGGGAAGTTTGCTAGTGAGTTATCCCCATAAAGACAGCTGAATTATTTTTTTAAGAGTGCACAGACTACTCCAGAGCTGCTTAAAAATCAAATAATGAAGAAGTCTTGGTTCATACCAAGTCTCAACTGTGAATTCTTAGATTTTTTTTTTTTTTAATTAGAACACATTTGGCACAAATATGTTCCAAACACATTTATGAATACCTGACAAAGTAAAATGATTGTAGATAAGTTCAGAGAAAACTACCAAAATGAAGACGATCAGTGAAAAGAATCAAAGACCTTCCTGGATTTGGAGGAGACATTATTGATACCGATAGGAATTATGCTTTCTCAGCATCTTGAAGGATTAAGCTCAAAAGAAATATATTTGCCCAGCATTTCAAAATGAGAGTGAGCAAAACAAAATTGAAAAGTGTGTATAAAATATTAAGAAAGCTATTATACTAAAAGAAAGATCAATGACAGTTATCAAAACAGCATGCTTTAGTGGTTAGCATAATAAAGTGGAAGAGAACTCAGAAATGCTCAAATGCATTTCCACATCAGCATTAATCAGCTTTAAGGCACAGGACAAGTCATTTCCCTTGATTCCTCTCCCACCCTTACCAATTTTGAGCAGAAGTGATCACAGTGCTGGGGGTCAAGCACATGCATATGCTTTTGTACGATTGTGATTTGAACAGAAGGCAGACAAAGGTTAGTAAAACTTGCCACATAGGATCATTTGAACTTCTTCACAGCTGGGACTGATCTGCAGTACATGCTTGGGCCCAGAATAACCAGGCCATGATTTTCACCAGTGTCATCACCTAGTACCTAACCTTAATATAAACAACCACCACCTTTAGATTTAATACTATTTGGTAATAAACACTAGCTGATAGCAATTCGCACTTTTTTTTTTTTTTTACATTTAGGAGTTTTTTTATTTGAAAAAGAAAAGAGGTCTGCACAGAATTGGACTTCAGCTACTGAAAGTGGATAAGCTGTTTTGCTGGCTCAGTGCCTGTATTATGCAGAACAAGTCAGGAGTCAGGCTCCAACTCATTTACTCTGGTGAAAGAATTCTGAAATAATTTCTCCATAACACCCAGCGTGATCAGTGTGGTAAACTAAATGAAATGGCCTACTTGGGTTTCTGGGGAAAGGTTTTCTCATAAAGCAGCCCCCCCAAAAAAAATGGATTTAACAAGTTAAGCAAGGAAAACTTGATAAAGGAATTGCTAAGCTGGTCATATATGCATATGCATTATCCTGCATTGGTACTCTTTAAGGAAATTAATTGCAAAACTAAGGATATTAACTGCTGAAAGCACTTACAAGTAACAGTTATTTTGATTACAGTTTTTGATGGATACTCTTCCTATTAGTTGGTACAGGAAAAGGAAAGAAGCAGAATAACATGAGCAGAGGTCTAGGTTTTTCTCTTTGTGTGTTTAAATAGGGAACATAATGATAATATTATCAATTGCTTGATTGTTTATTTCTGTCAAGATACAGACATACATTAGTTTGAGCTTTTAAATGATAATCTAAACTTACTGTGCTATGTTTCTAACTGCATTTTACAAGAGGTACACCTCTGTGGGCAATGACAAAATGTGAGATACTAGAAATATAATCCAGACTTAAATCAGAGAAAAGAACAGAAATGTATTCAAGAAGAAAGCCTTGTTTTTAAAAAAGCTTTGTTTTTCTACAAATACTTAGATACAAATCATTTTAAGAAAAACAAAAGACTTACTGAAACTAGTAGGAGAAATTATGAACTTATATGAACTTACTTTGCATTTACCAAATTAAAGGAATTTAGAACATGGCTTGCTGATCCACGTCAATTCATAGTCAGATTGCAGTCTCATGCCATGAAGAATCTTATTCTATTCATACCTTCCATTGAGAGAGCCCAAGCAAAGATTTGTTGTGATACTTCAGGAATTGGTGGCCAAAGTGATTTTTTAATTTCTAGTCACTGCAATCAAGAGTTACAGTGAACAAATACTACTTTAGTCAAAATAAGAGTCTGGCCCCTTTATGTGTAAAGGCAGATAACAGTTTTGTGTATGTAGTACTGCTGACATAAAGATCATGGATTAGAATAGAAGATTAAATCTGCTGTAATAGCACTGTAAAACACTGAAATACCAGAGAAAGGTACTTCTTGCCTGTAAGAACTAAAGTAGTAACTAAGTGCTTTTTTTGGAGTGACATATTCTAGGACACCAATAATAAAATCTACAAGTAATCATGGAAAATTTGCCAAAAGTCATCCTTCCCTATCTCAGGGAAGAATAAAAGAAGAGACGCGTTCCTAACGGCTGTGACTGATACAGATATTGCATACTTGATTTTGCTTTTCTTATACAACCTCCACCCGTATAGCTATCTCTGTCATAATAAAATCCAGGTAGTAAGGTTGTTAATACAATAGATTTTTTTGATTGTATTAGTAACTAGATAAAAAAGGAAGGTCGAGGATTTATTTCCCAATATCAAGCAAATAGGTGTATTTTTTCTATTTGTCTCAGACTTCTTGTCATCTTCTCTATTGTAATATCAAGAACACTACAAAGTCTTTTGTTATAGTTACTCTCTCATTACACTAATACCTTTGTCATACATATGAGGAATTTAAGCAATGAAAATGAAGCATTAAAATGAAGAGTGTGCAAAAGGAGCATTTTAAACCTTAATCAGTAAAGTTATTGCTTTCCTCACTGTATTTTCCTTACCTTCAAAAGGCCTCAATTTGTTACAGTTGTCGTAAAATGCGAATGTTGTGTTTAAATTTGTAATTATTAATTTCTTCATAATGGCATTACATATTTAAAAATCCATCAAGGATTTTAGGTTCCCATGAGAAAGTTTCAAGAATATCCTTTAACTTAAATTCATGGCAGATGGGAAAATATAAACAAGAAATAAAACAGAAAAAAGATGGTAATTTGTAATTGCCAATGGGATGACTGAAAGGACTAATTTAGCCATGAAAGACCTCTAGATGCCTAAACAAAGCAGCTTATAGGCTTGAGGTGAATGTTCTTTTACAGTGATTGACTCCCACAGAAAGTGAAATCCCATGATTTATCCAGGTTGAATCTCAGTGAACTTTTCAGTGCCTGTTACTTTCATCAATTAGTCCACTGTGCCTCAAATACCGCTCCCAGGTAGCTGACATTGCACACATTGCTTGATGCTCACATGAGCACATTGCATGTTACAGCTCCTGGCTGGGTCCTTTACAAATTCTGTAGAAAGGAAGACTGTGTCCTTCATACAAAGGACTCGTTCCAGACAAATTTCAAACTCTTGCTGTTAGCATAGTCCAAACACAGCTTAACAGTATGCATTTAATATCATAAAATATTTTATTTTTCATTGTCTTTTTCACAGAAATAGTTGGGCATTTTAACTGAAATTTTCCTCCAGAAAGGAGATGGGAAATATCAGCTCAAACAGTATGGCCAAACTGCAAGTAATTGAAAACAGCCTAATAGAGGAAAGTATTTGGAAACCTGGATGACAGCAGGGACTAGCATCATCACCTACCTTGTCAAGGAGGTATAGGTAGCTTATGTGGTTTCATTAAGGGTACTCCAAATTACATTTATTTTGAGAACAATATTAAAAAAATACACTTCATTACAAATTTCTGATTATTGAAGAACACTAGGATCTCTGAAAGGAGTAAGAAATGTTTTGCCATGTCAAGGTTAACTGTAAGTGCAATCCGTTTCATAACAGATGTGCATCTTCTGGTTGGCACCAGCAGAATTACTTTCTGTATACTGGCACAACTGCATAGAAGTTGTTTTAAAAGCAGTTTGTACAGCAAGATACTCTGCTCTTTCAAAAGAAAGGTACTCCCTTCTGTTGTAATCCTAGTTTGGATAAACCAAGTGTCACCAGCAAGAATAACGGCAAGCTATGGATTAATAATGGCAAAGTAGACAGCAACTAACAGACCATGCTTATTTATTCTTGAGATAAGCAAGAGATTCTTTCTTAGGAACCAGAGTCAAAACCAATCCTTGAAGAACATCAATATGTTCTGACTTAAAAATTAATAATAAATTATCTTAAGAGAAAAAGTAATAAATTGTCTTAAGAGGAAATAAAGTTTATGCAACATATGGTTGATTAATATGGAAATTATGTTTTCTAATAAAGGACTCTGTACACTTGTTCAGTAGAGTTGGCTTTCCAACTCTGGAACATTGTAAGAAAACAATGACAATACCTTCAGCAGTAAGAGGGAGAGGAGGTGAATAGACTGTAGAGGCCTGCAATGTTTTGAGTAACAATAGAACTGACAATCAAGGATTAGTTTGTGTGGTACTGTCAGTTTGGTGCATTCTGATGATCTTCTGCGGTTTGCAGTTTCAGGATTGCCCTTCTGCAGAAGGGCTGACCATGGTCTCCAAAAGAGTAGGAGTGTCAAGGAGCAGAAACTTGCAAAACTTTTTTATTTGCATGTAACTATTTCTACACAGCAGAGATTGACCTGCTGAATGCATATGAAAGAACTAAGTTTGAAAAGTGATGAGTAATATCTGGCATGTCATGACAGTTCTTCTTATCTGTGCAAATTGTTTTAAAGCATTAAGCTGTAAAACTAAGGGCAAAGTTTGCATAGAAGTAATATTCTGTCAACCAGAACTAGACTCTCCTTCTCTGTCTACAGTATTTTATCAATAAGAAGAGCACTCCCTCTATGTATAACCAAACATTTTCCTTACAAAATGTAATTATGCTATTTCTCCTGACAAATCTATGGACGTATCAAATTTTTAGCAACGCGTGGACAAACATTATGATTCAAGCAGTAACTAGCTCTACACAGCATCCCATTGCATACTTTGATATGCATCTTCTGACCCACATATGTCTGAAAAAGCCATTCACCGAGAGGGAGCCAAGAATGTCCTTTACAGCTTCACATTGCAAAATGCACAGGCTATTTCATTCTTGAAATAGTTAAGCTCTCCATTTCTGTACTACTATATGTTATTAGTTCAGGCTCGCAATTCAATAGTGAAGTGATTTGTGTGAAATCTCCCCTGTTCAGGTGTTAGTTAGCAGTCAGGTATTTAGCAGGGACTCCCAGCGGAGACCTATAAAACTGACCAGAGCACTGCCTCTTCATAATAACTTCTTTTCAGAGCACAGTCAGGAAGGCTTCCTCACTATTCATCAAAGGTGCGTGAGTGTTTATACTGGCAGCGCTCTCTGGGACGAAGACCTGCTGGCTGTTTGAGCACGGCACGTAATGTGCTATGAAAAGGGAGTTCAGAGCGTGAGGCCCAAGTGTGCTCTGCAGGACAGTATTTTAGCCACAACTGATGGAAAACCAGGATTGTCAGGTCAGGCCTGAGCTGTGATGTCAGAGCTGTATTAGCCTCAATGAATCATTCTATCTCAAGCAGAGCCTGCCACGGTCTCGTGGAAGCTCCCCTCTTACCCTAGCGCTAAGACCTGCTTTCAAATCCCACCTGGATCATGCAGCAGCAGGCGCAGTGAGGCACCCAGGAGCAAGTGCCACAGCACGGGCCATCCATACACCTCTTCAGGAAAGCTGAGACTCCAAAAAATTAACACTTTCGACATCTGCCAGAGATTCAGGTAGTAGCTTAATCTTATCCTCAAAAAGTTTTACTTCAACACCAAGAAACCGAAGAAAGTTATAAAGAAGAGAAAACCACTCATTGTCATTAAATTTATCACCTTTTCAAACTGCAACCAAAAAAGCCACTGAAAAGTACTCATATTTTCAACTCCTATATTTCAAGTTGGTCTGTTTTTGAAGGCCATCTACCCATAAATTTTGTGAAGTAGAGGAACAGTTCTAGTAGAGGAACAGTTCTATCATGCTTTGGCAACCTACCATATATATTTTGTTTTCTTATGTTTGGCTTAAGATTTCTGTCACCATGTCTCTGTCACACTGTAGGTTCACTATAAACTCTTTCTTACATTGTCCATTTAAAAGTACCCTTATCCTTAAAGTCCTATTCCCATGTGTCTGCCAGACCTTGAAGACATTTGACGATTATCTGACAATCGAAAACATCGTTGAAATTTCAAATTGACTCCCCAAAAGCCTGAAGCTGACTGAAACTGTTGCAAAGAAATACTTCTTTTACTGGAATCTGATGGTTTGTGTGCCTTCCTTTTTTTCTTTCTCTTTCTTTCCTTTAATAGTGACAAAAAGGGAAGTGGGGAGAAAAAGAGAAAAGGAGATAGAAACGGGAAAGGAGAAATAACTGAGACATGGAAATAATAGCTAGTTTCTAGTAGAAGTTAAAAAAATATTTTTTGTTTTGTTCTAATCAGCTATATGAGTAGCTCAAGGAGCATAAGACTTTGACTTAACCTTCTTCACTATGCAAAACTTGAGAAGATTTACTGCAGCTCTCTCATGGGGTGTTTGCACTGAGTATAGAATGGAGAAAAGGCAAAAGGAAATGAGTAATGAGGCGTGCTATCTTTTATGTACTATCCCAATGCACTGGGATCTTCTCTGATGTTTTCTCAGTTTGTTTTCATAAGAATTCATAAGCTCTGTGTTTAAATTTGAGTTCTGGGTTGAATAAGCCCCAAGACTCACAGTGAAGCATAACGAAGACTGCCAAAATTTTATGCAGCTGTAAATCAAGCCCACTAAGGATTCCTGCTATCGCCACCTAAAACAATAGATTGGCCAGGTTCTCTTAAAATGTGACCAGGATCTCTCAAAATTCAATGTGTACTATCTGGCCCAAACTGAAAATTAGTAATACTCTAAAATTGAGTTTTGTCTAGACTTATTTCACAGTTCTGATGAATGGAAGTAACTGCATAATAGGAAACTAAGCAGTGATGGTTTACTGCCCACTCAGCATATTTTGCCCATTTTTTAAAAATTCTGTCCATAATTTATCTTTACATTGTTATATAAAATATTTTTTATAATGAATTAGACTATAGTAACCAACAGAAATGAGAGACTTTTCAAAACCAGCATGGACCCTGCCTCCATTTATCTGGTCTGAAGCTAGTAGGCTGACTCAAGTGAGGAAAGATCCTGTTGTTCTCTGATAGTTCACTCTGCTTTCCCAATAGTGCATTTACCAACAGCAAATCAAATCATGGTGATGGACTTGTGGTGTTCAGATCCATGAGTCAGAGGATTTTTACTGAATAGACAGAAGGGTTTTTTCCTACCACACTTTCTCGATGTTCTTCCTCCAACATGACTGTGGTTTTTGGTTTGGTTTGGTTTGGTTTGTTTTTTTGTAAATAAGTGCTTGCTGCTTGAGTTGTTTGTTTGTTTCTTTTAAGCATGGGACAAGTGCCTCCAAAACATGATTTAATGCATGTTCTCACAGCATTGGTTAGGAAGCAGCTGTTGCAGTCAGGTATGGACTTGGTTCTCAGCATCAGCTCTAGCTGTTGTCCAATCTTATCTACAGAAGGAAGCCAAATATTACAGAGCTATGAATATTTCTACAAATGATATTTTTGTGTATTGCAAGCCATAAAATTAATCAATAAAACTTTAGCTCTACCCATACAGTTCTTAAAGGTAAGCCCTCTTGACATGCTGTTCCACCATTTGAACATATTTTGCTGGAAAAAAAATTAATAAATTTATTTTCTCAGAAGTATTTGCTCATGCTTTATGAAAACATACATATATTAAAGGAAATATAAATTGAAATGCAAAACAAAGAATTTATTTAAGTATTCACGAGCACATTAGAAAGAGAACAACATAAACTTATTTCACCATTGCAAAAAGTACTACCTGCAATATCAGCAATTCCCTGTCAATAGTTTTTGGCTTGAATTTGCAAAAGTACATAATGAATTATGATCACAAATTTTAGGCTTATAAGTAGCTTGGTCAATTTGTAAAGCTCACCACAAAGATGTAAACTATTACACTTGGATAAAGGTTGACAACATCAAGCCCATTTGCCTCATGTTGTAGTAGTCCATTTGTATAGGAAAAAAAGGGTGAGATATTTATGTGGAAGATTTGGCCTTATCTATGTTTATGTGAGCAGCACATGCCTATCAGAGATATGATTTCATTCCATTTGAATAGCTGTGAAGGTCAAAGAATTACACACAGGCACTGGTGCACTGCATTATGTTCGTGATAAACTCACTAAATGCTATTACGCTCTATAAAGCTGTCGTCAATATTTTAATATGTAAATTAAAAAATAGATAAATCTTTGTTACTCATTTAATTTTACCCTGAAGACCTTAAGGATTCATACTGAAAGCCCTTTCCACAATCAAAATCCCAAACAAATCTTAAAACTCCTGGAATTATTGTTGCCCTATGTGGCAAATACAAGATATTTACAGCTTTTTTTTTTCAGCAGTTAAAGAGATACAGTAGAACACCTGGAGAAAAACTAAGCAATTGGCAAATGGTTCTAGTTTATCCTGCACTGTAGTACCAGTTGGTTTTTAGCTCTCTTTGTACACTTATAGTTTCTTATGGAGGTTTTATTTTTCTTACAACTAGTTGTAGACACTAGGAAGAAAATCTGTGAATTGTTATTCATGCATCTTTTACACACCTGAAAAATATAAATAATAAAAACAGAAAGTCTGCCCTTGTAACTACAGGTCACCATAATATTTCACAGAGTATTCCTGGAACCAAAAATAAGACACTGAGGAAATTCCATCAGCTGAGAAGTAGTAAGGAAAACCATCAAATTTTCTTCCCTGTAGGAGAAAAAGCCAAATATAAGGGAATGGTGATTTATACCTTGCCACAGAGTATTTAAGTTTTTTAATTTGCTCTGTTTGTACAGGATTTTATGATGAACTAGTAAGCTTCTAGAAAACATGGATAAATATCAATTATCTATATGAAAAAACTTAATTTTTCATCCCCATCTCAATTAAACAGGGAGTATGTTATACATATTTTCTTTTAAAATGTGAAAACATTATTAATTGTTCTGCAGAAAGCTCATAAAAATGGTCTTTACACATGGACTTTAATGTGATGATACTCAGGGCCAGTCATATGTTGCTTACAAGGATGAATTAATAGCTTAATTCCATCTGTCAAGAAAAATTGATGAACATGGAGTGAAATCAAAGTCTTGCTGAAACCATGGTCAAAACTCCACACTGGTTTGAAAAGCAGCTGGCTTTCATTGTATGCTTAGCTCCTCCATGGTTTCTAACAGCTGGGTGATCAGTACAGAGTACACCCTATTGACCAGGAGGTAGATCCAGAAAGGGGTTTTAGATGCTTGGAGAGGGACGTGAGTTTAAAGCTGAGGTTGAATTAGTTAGCTTAGTTACTGCCTTACTTGGGAAGCAAACTCCCAAGGTGTCTCAGCTGGCATCTTTAAAATCCTCCAGCCACAGGAACATCCTGCTAATGTTTCAGCATCTCAGCTGCAAAGCTGTTTGAACAACTCAGGGCATAGATTGTATCCAAGCACGAACAGGCTCCAGAGACCGGGTATTTCTCTTCCAAAGGCTTCAGCCTTGTAGGTATTCTTAGAACATGTTTAAGTTATGCCAACAGGATTCAGGACAAAATTCAGTCATCATTTCTTCTCTTTAAAAAAAGAAGGCAGTCGAAGGAACTGTTGTTACTGTGAAGGAATTGATTGTGAAGGAATGGTAAAATGCTCCCATTTGACCTGGCACAGAACGTTCTTAGAGAGTACAGTGATGGAGCGATTCTCTCTCCTTCCACAATACAGAATGAGAAACCATTCTAAGCCACCCTTTAAACTTTAAATCTTTAATGAAGAATTAATTGCTTGAAAACACAAAAATGCAGAGCAAGCCATATGCTGTGCCATTTGCTAGCTATAGACCAACAGATACAACCACAGTGGAAAGACAAGTTTTCACTGTATGTTCAAGTGGGAACGAGAACTGTGGATCATTGGGGAGGAGTTTTGTGATAATCCCAGACTGAGCATGATGACTGAGGAGTGGGATATTCCACATACTGTCAGAAAGACTTGATAGGACTCATTAATCCTTTTTAACAAATGCAATGATAATTGTAGAGTCTCTAGTCCTCAATCATCACAGCTTTGTTTTCAAAACTGAATACTGTTTACATTACATTCCAATCACATCATCATTTTATCATGTCGTCTTTCTGACGGATTGTGACTGTGGTCCTTCCTGATTCTCTCATGTGTAGGTGAGGTTTTTGTTGAATGTTCAATACAGTCTTTCTACTCTTGACTGGTTAGCAATAGTTCTCATTGATTTAAAAAAAGGCTTTTATAAATTTTTGATGGCTTTCATACTGCTTCCTGTTCAAAAGGTGTATAAACTGTGTTGTTAATAATATGCATAAGACCAGGTTTTGGGGTTGGTTGTTGGGTTTTTTTTTAATGTTGTGAGCCAGTTGCATCATATCTTCTTTCTTAATGAGCATGTAGGTTTTAGTTTGCACAGAGGAGGCTGAATAAAGTTCTATTTAGACAAAATAGGAATTCAAGTGTTATGCAAATGTAAGCAAAACATTGTTTTTCACTAAGGGAACTCAAGTCCAAGTTTCAAAAGCAATTACAACTGTCTATGTATTAGCTTTCAAAATTCTGATTATAAATAGGGAATTATCATTGAATGAAAAATCATCTTAAGATACCACACAGATTGCTTTTCTTACTTTTCTATTGAATTTTTACTATGATTTAGAAAAAAAAAAAAAAAAATTATCAGAGATAAAGGATAGAGAGGAAGAATGATTGGGTGAGGGTTCATTAATGAAAAGAAATTAATTAAAGAACAACAGATCTAGACTGCTAGGTAAATTGGACTTTTTAAATACTGTCAGACATGAGGTTTTTAATGAAGATTTATCATTTTAGCACAAGATTTCAGCTTTTCACTCTTGTCACTGTTTTTTGGCTTTTTCCCCTTTTTTGACTTGACTTTCCATTTTTCCTCTTATCAATGCAGGTTGTTTTTTTTTTTTGTTGTTGTTGTTTTTTTTTTTTTTTTTAATGTTACTTTACATCTAAAGCCAGGAATCTTGATATATCCGTTTGAAATCTTTTTTTTTTTAATTCTTTTACCTTTTTGGTCTTGTTCTCTGTATTTAAGAAAGATACAAATTATAAAACTCTTACAAACATTGTTCTACCAGCTAGTTTCTGAAAAGAACTACTTAAAGTAGTGTTTAAGATAATGGACATGTTTACTTAGCTGTGTTCTTACATTTCTGAAAGGTGTGAAAGAAAAGATGTTAAATTCATGGAATAACTCAACAGGAAAATATTTCAAAGGTATGAAACAAGCTAGGGTGATAGTGTACTGGTTTCAGCTGGCATAGAGGTAATTTTCCTCATAGTAGCTTGTGACGAAAACAGTCTTGATAACATAACAATGCTTTAGCTATTGCTGAACAGTGTTTACAAAGCATCAAGGCCTTTTTCTGGTTTTCACACTGCCCACCAGCGAGTAGGCTGGGGGTGCACAAGAAGTTGGGAGGGGACACAGACAGGACACCTGACCCCAACCTACCAAAAGTTTATGATAATAAGACATGGCTATCTTATTTTAGTCTTTTCTAGATAGTCAAAAGAACAGAGTACACTGAGAAATTAAGTCCTGTTTATCAATGGTAACTCTACCTCTGGGTAAGGCCTTTTTTTAAATAAAGAAGTATGCAGCCAACATCTGTTGTGTGCTTATTAAGTGAGAATGAGGAAAGATAAAGCCAACCATCAGAGGCATCTTCAGAAGACAGTCAAACAAATATTTGTACTATGTAATTCTGTTTTACTTTGTGCAGATTTTGGGAAATGAAATACAGAGTTCTGGGAAATAAGCTTTTTTTTTCTTCTTCTTTTGGGTTAAAACTTTCACGGGTATGGCTTTTAATTTAGTTTGGCCTCCTCAGAGTAGATTTTCAAAATAAGCAAGTAATACTTTAAAACAAAACCATTCATAGAAACAGGAAAGCAAAGAAAAAAATAAAGACACCAAATAGAGGCCAAACCACACTGAACTAACAGCTATAGATACAAAATTAAGATTCCTAAGTACAAATAAATCCAGTTTTAACTCGCACAGAGTTTATGATCCCAGAGAGTTCTGAACTCAGTCAATGGAAACTTCAAGTGAGAGCACCACACCCCTTACCTATTGAAACTAATCCAGGAAAAAAAAAGCCAAACCCTGCAGCTTATTGAGTCTTCCTAGTATAAAATCTACTTTATTCTAAAAAGTGAGAAAAAAAATTACCCAGATTTTTGTCATAAACCTGATTTTTTTTTCTTTTGTTGTCTATAACCCTTAATAGAACACATAATGGTTCTTCCATCCACAAGTCTGTTTTTTACCAAAAAAGTAATTGTACTGGGGAGAAGAAGTAATACAATATTAGCAGTTTGGCATATGTCCACATCTGACATCTTTGTTTCTAAAGTTAATGAAGAGACTAAGAGCAATATAGGCTCATAGAAGGAAAGAAAAAACCAGAATGCCACTATGGAAGGAAAATGGCTTGCTGCTTGGGTTTTTGTCATCTCAATATGTGAGCCAAATAGAGCATGATATTGGGTTTTGTATATATTATAAAACATATAGGTATATAAAAATAATAATAATAAAATCACTGTATATAAATAAGAAATCATTTGTGACCTAAAATCTTATGGGATAAAGAACTATTTTTCAAGTGTATTTTTTACAGAACTTGGTACCTTGATGTAATTTCTAGGATTTGTCTAAGAACCTCAGTCCTCTCTCTATACAAATTAAGATACATGTAACAATATAGTCACAGATTTTTGCCTTATTTTGTTTTTTCTAGCTAACTAAAGCAACAGTTGCAAACAGACTTAAATGTGTCGTGTTCTTTGCTGATAAAACTGATATATTTGTGGAAATGGAATACTAGCACTCCATTAGCATTCCATTAGCACACTGAGAGTGAAATCGCATTATTGTCATCTCTGGGAAGGTGAAGCTTCTATCTATGCACTGGCAGCATGAAAGGTACTTTGGACGTACAAAAGGCATGGCTGAGACTACAATTAAGGTAGAAAAGGCCATGAAACAATTTAACAAAAACCAGTTGTTGTTGGTTTTTTTTCAGATGCAATACGAAGCCAAGTTTCAAAACCCAAAGTTAACAAAGAAAACATTGTCTCACAATGTCAGTCTATAATAAGGTACCTAACATTTGTTGACAAATGCAGTCTGATGTGATTAACAAATATTAGGCTGGTGAGTCAGCAGTTAACATTCAAGATGCTTGGAGACCAGCTGAGGGCAAAAATAAGGATTCCCAGACACCAGCAAAGCATGGCAAATCACTGGCCTCAGTTGTCCCTTTCTTAATCTTTAACCTTTCTTCCTTTGGAATTTAATATTCTTGGTTCCCATAGAAAGAAGCCTTGCTCCACCCCCCACCCCCCCCCCCCCCCCCCAACTAGCTTGGGAAGAGGGGGATAGTTAATCAAGATCTTAAAAACAAAACACCTGTTACTTTTGAAACAAAGAACCACAAGTCAGTGAGGTATAATTCATAGATGTTTTTAAAAATAACACTGTTTTAAAAATAATACCTTGAGGCTTCTTTTTGTTTTAACTGTGGATTTTCATACTTTATGTTGTAAGTGCTAAGTCAACAACTTTGTTCCAGTAGTTTATATTGATCTTACAGAATATCTACAACCGAAGAAGTTTCCTGTGGCCGCTGATTTTATCTTATCTGCATATTATTCTCTGAGTAAAAAATAAGCATTTTTTAAATGTAATTTTGCCCATTTTAATTATCATAATGAAAATATCTAATTTAAAAAAAGGCTGTTTTCATTCCATTTCAGCCTGTGTCACATTCAACTAAAAAACAATCCAACTCCTATTACACAGACCCATGCAGTAACAAAATATTTATACTTGATGTATTAAAAATTACTAACCATACTATGCCCATTTTCTGCCTTTCATGTTTATTCTGAATAGAGAAATAATCTGAGGGTAACATGAAGACCATGCTAGAGACAAGCCATTTTCCCACAGCAACTCTCTCAACTATCTTCTGACATACATTTTCGTTCGTATCCATGCCCCTTGTGCCTGCATGTCCTGGGAAATCCTGGTCTCCGCTGCCTTCCTCTCCAGCTTCCAGAAACACTTTCTTCTTGGTGCCCCTCTGTTGCTCTCCATTTTGCAACACCAACCAAGAAAGCATTTCCCAAGACAAGCAAAGGAGCAGAGGATGAGAAAGAGTTGAAGGCTCCCTCAGTAGCAATGTGTTGGCAATGGACTGCATAACAAATCACTGAGTACATGAGAATAAAAGATCATTTTAGACATGGATATAAAGAGATTATGAAAAGAGAGCAAAAATGGGAGGAAGCCCTCCCCTCCTGATGCCTTTTTGTTGCCCTACCTTTGTTCCCCATCAGTATATACAACCCAGCTCCACTAAAGAGGCTTCCTTAGGCTTCCTTATGATTAGGCTGTCAGACAGCCTCAGAAATTAAAAAGGGATCCAACAACAAAGTTAAGAGATGCTCCTTATGCAGGTGAAGTTTGCCTGTGGTGCAGTTAAACTGTAGCTCTAAACCCTGGCTGCTGCAGCTGGCATTGGCCTGAGTAACCATCATCCCCCTCAAATTCCAGGGGAGGGGGAGGTTTTTAAAATCATGGTTCTCCCATCAGGGGTCCCAGTGAGAATGTGAGAAATTGCAGAGCTGAGCCACAGGATGATAAGAATATTCTCTATTATTTTAAACATTTTAGTAATTCTTATTAATGTATGGAAAACCTTTAACTTCAATTACAAGTTACACTTCAAAAAAATTAATCTATTCAGTGCAGGGGATTAGCTTTCATAAGAATAAAAGTCATGCCAGAGCCAAGCCAGTAGGGTCTCTTTGGAAACATTCCTGTTTGAAGCTTTTATTGGTTGCTGATATAGCATATTTTGCTGCGTAGTCCAGGAAAAAAGAATCTATACATTAATGAAGAGAGTAGCAAGACAAAGTCAGAAAATATAAAGCCTGTACCCTATGTGCTCTGTGTATATATTTCATCTTGTTACAGCAATTATGGGATTACAGGCCCTGGTCCCACTAGGATTTGTGTCACAATACGGGTTGAGTTTATAATTCAGCTAATGGTTAGCTTCAAGTTTTGTTATCCACACACTGTAATAAAAAGCTGATCTGCATTGTTGAGGTCTGGCTCACCTTATGGTAGGAAAAGGATTTTATCAAACTAAAACAAACTGCTGATGCAGAAAAAGAGTAACCCTTCATTCTTTCAGCTTAAATCATGAACATTATAGAAAAAGTATAAAGCAGGTTTTGGACTATTGCTTTTTTCTGGGAAGAAGGATATGGCACCTCCTGCTGGTTTGGTTGGTTTTTTTTCTTGTTTTTGGGGCAGGAACACCATTTTATTAATGATCTACAGTCAAATTTGAAACACCATTTTTACAGAAATGTAATAGGAAACTTTTTTTTTCTTTATTAAAAGTAAAAAAACAATCTGAAAATTTACATAGTCTGAAAATAAAGTATTTTTTCAGCACAACAATACAAAAACTCATATACAGTACAAACAAATCATCAGCTAACTTAGCCCAGGAAAAGAAAACAGGACTCTAGAATTTGGGAAATAAACCTGGGCTATAAAATCTCTGCAAGTATGTTTTCTGTTTTACATACAAGTTAATGCAATTCTACATACGTCTAAAACTCTGACTCAATTCAGCCAAAAACTTATAGATAGGATGGGTTAGTTTAAAGATCTTTTATTATTATTATTTTGCAGTCAACTTGGATTTGCATAGCAACTGAAATCCATACTTGTGTTTTACAGTGAGGTCCATTTTTCACTATTGTGTATATGCATTTTTCCCCCCACTTCACCTGAAGATAAATGTGAGAGGGTTCGTCTGCTCACAGATGCATTTGTTATAGGCCAGAGACCCTTATTCTGCTCTGTAGAGATTGTCTAGACCAGACTACTTGCTCCATTAATATCCTCTCGGCACAGGACCCAGAATACTTTTCAACATCAGATAACACACTTAAGACCAGAAGATCAAGAGCCACCAGAGTCACGTGTCATGGGAATGAGCAGGGAGGATCAAGAGCATTGCCAGCATTGTAGTCCCTTGTGGTAGAAGAGGGTTTAGTAGGTAAATTCCTAGATAATTCCATTACACATGCACCTTCTCAAAGCTTTGGTTGCTTGGTAGAGAAGATTGTTATTTATAGTTAAAGCTGAGGAATGAGATCTATAGGTTCTGGTTTTTATTATCTCTGTTCCAGTTTACTGTGTCTTCTTGCATACCATTGCATCCACAGCTTCCCACATCTGTGAACTAAATGATGCTGCACAGGCTTCAGCTCAAGCTTGCAAGATGTAAACAGCCTTGCTTTGCTGCAGACATGCTAGCCAAGAGCTGTGATTTCCTCAGATTTGCTGTGTCTATAAATTTACCAACACTAGGATTATTTTGATTTATCTAGTCATATACTAATAGTTTTATCAGACCACTATATGCAATAACAAGGCAGATTAGAAGACAGGGACTCTGTGGTGTTTCTTCTATGCTGGTATGAGACTTATTCAAGAGGAATATCAGAAGATGGCATTGCCCAATGCATTTACCTTACAATCCAGGTAAACTATTGCAGATTGTATAAGCATGCTTAAACTAGGTTTGAACTACTTGACCCAAATACTTAGAGCTGTATAGATGAAGCAACAATATGGGTTTCATTCACTGAATAGCTTCCCCCCAGCTGGACATGTGCACACAAAATTAAGGACTGTGCTATTGTGATCATTGTGCCTTAAGTATCACAGAAAGGCTGTTAAAGCTAATGCTTCAGTTAACCTGAAACCTTCAGTTACACCGCTGGAAAAAAATCCAGACTTGTCAAAGGGTGAGAAAGAGAGAGAAAGAGAGACAGAAAGGCAAAGCTGCACTTATGTTGAAGCTTCTGATCCACTTTGAATAACCAAATCCAAAAAGAAAAAAAGAAAAAAACAAACTGTACAACTTTACTTAGCCTCCTAGTCTATTATACTCTTTGAACTGTATACTATATGCTTTAATCCTTCTGGATATTTAAAGCTATGATGTTGTTATTGTTTACTTTGGCTCACACTCCTAATTACATTCTGGTTTTGGATGAGAACAATTGTTTCATTGAGATAACTGTTCTTTTGTGCATCAGAACTATATAATTTGTGTGGATTCCTAGTAGGAATGTGTACAGTCCTGTAATGCACACAGTTATTTGGAACCTTGTCATTATTCTCTGCAATAGCACATATAAGAATATGGCCAATTTTACAGAAGAAAATGCATTTCAATGGAATAAATTTTCTGCTATTTTATTAAAACTGTGACAAGTACCTCATTCACAGTGTTGTATAATCAATGATGCATACTTCATATATCCTTGTTTTTGAGAAACTTATTTCAGCCTCAGTGTTACTCACCTACTAACTATACTTCTTATACATAAACAATAATGAGTAACTGAACAAAACTTAGATAAAGAACCAGTCACTTCCATGTAACAAATAAATTTCACAGAATTTTAATTGTCTTTCAAGAAATTTCTCACTTTGAGTCTTTTGGCAAGATTTTTCAAGGCTTTTCCGTACCACTGGGATTTATCATCATTCACAGATAGATTCGGACTTCAGAAAAAATGGTTTAAGGGATTACATTTGTGCAGGAAGTTTTGTTTGCATAGCTTGTTCTTAAAAAAAAGGAAAGTAGAGTTCTGCACAACTGAATTAACAGAGGAGACTATCTTCACAAGCTCTCATCATAACAGAAATGTAGAAGGAGCAGCAGAGATCATCAAAGCAAACATTACTTTTTTTTCCTTCTTAGTAATAGCAGGAATACTGTAGCCAGCACTTGTGAACAAGTCCTCACCTGTGTGATCAAGGAGGCTGATCAAGAGTGCCATCTTTCCCGTCTCTCCTCCGGCACCCGTGCTGTTTGCTCTCAGCTCTCTGTTCTAGTATTCAGTTCTGGTGGGGAGCCACAGCTCCCAGCTGCAGGCCCAAATGCCAACCCTTGCCATTCAGGCAGAAACATGTGTGAAAGAGTTACATATACGTATCCTGTCTCTACTGTCTTAACAACAGAACTGCCCTTTAAGTGAGGGCCTTGGAAAAAAAGAAGTAGTTTGATCCTTCAGGAAGGTACCATTATTTGAAAACAGTTATGTACATGACATTCCTGTCTAGTAGCCACTTACAGAAAGTTAAATTTTTCTTCATTACTTCAAGCAATGGAGATTTGTGTTGAAATATTGAGTGCATTTAGTTCCAAGCTGCTGGTAATACAGGTAATACACTCAGAGTATTATCCTTGTGCATTAAAATGTTTCCATTTCTTCAGACTTCCTTCTCAGGAGTACAGAACATGAAGATACTTTTACAATATCTTTTTAATCTCCCAAGACTAAAATATGTTGCATTTCAATTATTTGTCAGGTGTTTTAGTATTTTCTGTTGATTTCTGGCAAACCTTAGAAACAAAGCCTGTAGAGAAATCCTGGTACGTTTCTATTAAGGTTCCAGTTACTGAGAGCAATGGAAGACTGCAGTTACCTTTCACATGACAAGGTTTCATGAAATGGCAATAGCAAAGGAAAGCCAGTTGTTCCAGTTCCACAAAACAGGCAGGGAAGACACATCAACCCTTCACTTCAAATGTTTCTCCAAAAATGACTCTGTCATTACATTGTTAATTACATGCAACATTTGAAAAATAAATAGAACACTCAGGAAAGAAGATATTTCTTAAGGATCTTATTTTTTGACAGAAAATATGGAAAAGATTCATTTTAAGACAGACCGACAGTCACATTCTTATTCACAGCCTCTATCCACAAAATTGAAGACATATTTTATCTTCTTACACTGCACAGAGTTCAAAACTTCACTTTAAACTGGCTCTGAAAAGAGATGCTGCTGTGCATGTCAGAGTGTGGAGTGCTGCTACTGGTCCATAATTCGTAATTCAAGTTCTTTCCTAAAGATCAGATTCTTCTACGGTAACAGGTGCCCAAAAGTAGTCTTAACATAGGAAGACAGAAGAATAATTATTCTACAGACTAGTTGTATTACAGAATTATTTTACAGCATCCTATATATAAAGTTGAAGAACAACAGCTTTTAGAAATTATACTTCAGTATTGCTTTGTCTATTCTGTATATTTGGTTTTGGGATAAGTTAGTGCAAATAGAGGAGATTTTAATCTTCTGCGTTGCCTCAACAGTATAAAATACTAAGACAGATAAATTTACTAATTCTGACATTTTAAAGGCTTGTGGTTTTAAAAGTAGGTCATGTAAGGCACAGAAAATGCCCTTCAGCAGTTTGGACTGAACAATGCCAGAGCTTTTCTTCTTCTAGTATAAATAGTTGAAATAATTCTACCTAATGGTAGAATTCTAGCTTTTATTTCAAATCTTAAGAGATTGATGTCTGCTTCCCATCTGCATTTGGGAATAGTTTCAGACAGTCAGAGAGTATTTTCAGTATGATCATTCATCATGCTCAGAAGTGTGAAGTTAAAATTCAAGGAGGAAGTGAAAACATATGTCACAGGAATAAAAGAAAACCTTGATAAAAACATCACTTTATTTTAGTTAAAAGAAAACATCTAACAGTATTAATAATCAGACTGTCTTTGTTTTCCTGTTATTCCTATTTGATTTAGCTTACCTCAGATTAAAATGTCCTTTCTCAAAATGTAGTATAAATAATGCAGGCATATAGAAGTTGAAACTAAAAGCTACCACCTTAAGTTGCAAGAATGGCAACAATTTCTTCTGTGCCACTTTAGATTCTTACAGATAGTCCAAACGAAGACTTTTGGTCACTTGAAAATGCTGTATTTCATGTAAATCTCCACATCACAGGAATAGCAGTTGGAGCTTTGGATCTACTTCAATGGAGTCAGGATTTTAGCTCATATCCCATAACTGTCTGGGGCAGAATAGGAAAATGATACTGCAGTATTACATCAGTTGTGAGGCTTGCACACAATTACCTATTATCCCTATCTATTTTTTAAATCTGTTTACTAACTCTCTATGTAATAGAAGAACTGCTGGGGGTGGGATTCTTATGACAATAGATTTCAGCTGAAAAACTTTACTGCTTCTCTCTCATCCCATCTGACATAGACATTTTCACTTTGCAGTGAACTACTTGAAAAATAAACTAGCCCATTAACTTCTTTTCCTGCACATATCCAATCCCTTGATTTTACTGTAACAACTAAATACTGCAGTTGGGATGGAAAGTGTATTACCATGATTTTTAGACAGAATGGTAAGATATGAGCATGAAAACCCAAGAAGGACCAACATTTGAAAACTGATGCAATTTTCTTTTACTGTCCTGTTAAATATAATGACATGTTTTGTCACAACACTATCTAAACAACTAGTCACCATTATATCATATATGTGGAATACAATTACAGATGAGATTTTAAATAAATCTTTGATGAATTCTGCAGATACTATATAGGCAGGAGTTATTGCAAATGTGTGTACAGATGACAGACACCTCTTCCCTCTCCTCTCCACTTCTCTGTCCCAATCTCTCTCTCTTCCCCTTTAACGCTTACGGTCAAGTACCTCTCTGTGCTTACCCAGTAAATGCCTCTTTCCTCTACCCACTTCTTTCTTAACATCTGTTTCTTAAAACAGTCTAGTCTTTCTTCATTTATTCATCAGTAGTTCCCAAAGCACATCATCCATTTATGCATGAACATTTCTGTTTCTAACTTTGCATTGCTTGGACCCTGCTCACCACACAGGCATGCATATGTCTAGTTTTACATACCCACCCAGGCTTGCTGAGCACAACATGAATACAGATCAATGAAGTTAACAATGAGCATAAATATTTGTAGCATCGGAACCCAAGATTTCTAATATTCAAATACATAAACAAGCATCTGCTTCACTTAACTGTGCATACCCTTCTGTTTCAAAATTAAAACTTTCTGGAATAGTCATATGGATGTTAATTAAGTGTTTAGATACACATGGAGCTGGCAGTCAAACTTGAGTCAGGCTAGGTTAAAGATGTTTGCCTTGGTGATGATGTGCAATATTCTCCAATGTCAATATAGATATACAGGTTTTTTAACCATCTGTTGTAATCCCATCAGAATCTTTGCTTTAAGGAGAATTTAGATCAAATAATTCTAGTCTCCTTTCTATATGGTGAGTCATGAATTCATCTTTCATCTAACAATTAGGGACCATTCTCCAGGTCTTCATGTGAAAGTCTAACTAATTCCAATTTTCAGAACAAATTGTCATAAATACTTCCCTTTTAAAGTTATGAACCTATGAAGTTAAGGCCAGCATAGACAGCGCTATGTCCCACACATCCTGTATACACTAGCACGAATGTCTCCTGAGATTTTCTCAGTGAAACATTATGAAGAGCTTCTATTACCTCTGAAATCTGATAGATGACTCAGCCATGTTGTATCCCTACCATCAAAAATGCTGTCACCTGCAATCATGAAATCATCATTGCAGATGTACAAAAGCTTTAAAATATATATATAATTTTAAGGTTTCTAACTGGATTTCAATTGCAGATATCAAACACTTCAGAATTTGGGTTGAACCTGTTCATATTACCCTTACAGTTACTGGTTAATATTTAAATTGAATACTGTAATTTCTTATTGTTGCAATTTTATCTTATTATGAATGTCCAACAGTTAAAGCAAAATAACATTTTTGATAGCTGCTTACAAATGTCAAAACATCTGGGTAAATTTGAATTTTACAAAGTGAATAATTTCTCAATCTCCAGGAAGTACTGAAATCCTCTTAGTCAGTGAACAAGTACTTTGGTAAAGTATGGATTTTCAATCTAGCATAAGAATTTCAAGTTGTTTACACATGGAAGATTTCAGTTGCAACCTGAGAGTGGCCTTGAAGAAAACTGATTTTCATGCCAAAGACAACTCAAAAGCATTCTGGGTAAGTACCTCTAATATCAACAGGGTGAATGAGTTAATGTAGTTTAACCTTCTTTTTAACGTCCTGAAAGATCATTACAGAAAGTGGGAAAACAACTTAAGTGCCAGCACAATCCAGATAAAATGTGCTGTTTTCCTATGTTCCTATGTATGATAAAAAGTGCATTTTGAAAGACCTGGGTGAATGACCTTCAGTTGTTTTTAGCTATTTTCTCTAATGGCCTTTATTTAAATGATTGTTAAATTAAATTTTTACATAGTATGTCATTAGCTATTAATTAAATAAGCATCTGGGTATGCTTACCAAGTTGTCTTCAGATAGCATTACCAAGGAGTTAATCTACTTATCATCTTCCAAACAAAAAAAATCATAACTTTTGAACATGCTAGATTACAGTTCTGAATGCTGCAAATAACCTTGTTTAAATTTACTCACGCTTACATGTAGGCATCAAAGAGAGCTATGGTTTTACCCACATTTTACAAGTTAGTACCATCTACAAAGGTTTGTAACATGGGCAGAAATTGTTTAGTGAGTGAGGAGCAGGTATTGAAGGAAAATATCACGTCAGTTTCTGATTTCTCTTCCCTGCATTTTTAATTTGCCCCGTCAGAAAAAAGAGTAGCTTTATGAAAGTCTCTATCCAATACAGACATGATGCATAGTTTCAGGTCAATAGCATCTCCTGATGTTTTGGGTTCAACTCTTTTTTGGCAGCTTCACCTATAGCATGCATCAATAGTTTATAAAACAGCTAATGCTTTTATTCTTTCTTCCTTGGAAGCTGAGGTTTTTCTCCATAACTTCAAGCAAGCTTAGTAACTTCTTCACAGAAGAACTATGTAAGGTATTTCTCAGTATTTGAATTTAATTTGTTTAAACAAGGTATTTGGAAATGTATATGCATACATATGTATACAACATCTATTAAAGTAACCTCATTTGGCATTTTGACCTGAATGAAAAATTTCAGTCAGGCTTCAGAACCTGTGGCAATCCAGAAACTGCCTTGGTGAAGATGTGTGGCTGGATCTCCAGCCAGAACACCGTGAAAATTCTAAGGTTTTTCTGCAAAGGAATACTTTTAAAATGAGTAGCTTTAGGATCTGAATTAAACTGCAGAAAAGGTATCATAACCCACATCATTCTGCTAAAGTCTCAACTCCTGCATCCTGAAGAAAACCACAGAGCAGTTCCCTTCACCTGAAACTCTCCTAGATGGCATATGTGACCGGGTGCAGGAGGCATTTAGGAAGAAGAGGAGGTTGCTGTCTTGATCCTCTTATCTGCTTTCCCAGGGAAGAAGGCCATTTCTCTTCCCACACTGTCTAGATATCCCCTCTCCCTTTAAATGAAGCAAGTCTATGAGAAAGACATGACTTCACTCTTATCTCTAAGTACTTCACACAGAGTTGTGGGGCACTACATGGAGACCCAAACTTCCTCTGAAACACATGGGAAGGACAATAGAAGGTTGCCCATGACTTAGAACAGATTTCCTTACCTGATGCCTGGGATATCACTGTTTCCCAAAGGTACTCAAAATCAAGATGCTCGTTTTTCTATGCCCTGGAAAACGTGTGCAAAAAAAGGAGGGGCCAATGTTTCCTTAGATCACGTCACATTAAGATATAACTATACACAGAAAGGAAGAAGAACAGATAGACTGAGTAAGCGGGAAACTGTCTTTGCATTAATACCTTGCTCAGAATAGATTGAAATATGGAGTCCTCAAAACAGAAAGTAATTAAGTAAATCTGATCGCTTTCTTAGCTGACAAACAAGGACAGAGTGAAGTCCTCCAAACCTATCAGCAGGAGTGGCTTAAGATAAAAAGCAACTTTCTGTCTGACAGATCTCATAATCTGTGGATCACCAGTGCAAGTTACTCAAGAGTCTTGAAAGTTACTTAAAGGAGACAGTTTTAAACCCTCAGCTCAGGGCCATGAGGTGTTGAAAGCTCTCTAATTTGAGCAGAAGTATCAAGAAAGGAGAGGTCTGAGTTTAACAAGCACTGGACATAGATGAAACCAGAGTCTGACCACTCAGATATGACTATGAGGAGGGCAGTGGTGTGATGAGAGGCAGAGAAGAGCTGGGAAGAAGGCCCACTTCTCGACATGATGGACTAGATGACAAGCTCTAAAATAAGATATACTAAATATATAACAAAATAGCTTGACAGATGGCAAGCAAATTAGAAAATATTCAGGCATAGATATAACAACTGAATCCACGAAGTTAGTAAAACCATGTAAAATTCACTTACAGAAAATCACAAAGGACAACTCAGTCTCACAGCATGGAAATAAGATTCCTCTGGAATGCAGAGAAACATTCCCAATCCAAAAGACATAATATTAAACAGGGCTACAACGTAACACTTCAGATAGAAATGCAATGATAATACTAATCATTACAGTTTCATTTCATTGTTTAATTTTGTTACATTAAGGGATATATTTGCGTTTCAGTAAGCATCATGCTGGGACACTCATGGTGTTCCCAGGAGTTTTAAACCTTTGGTTTTCACTTTTTAGCTCTAACCATCCTTTAAAAATCCTTTAAAAGCAACAAATTGGATGGTAACTGGTGTTATAACAGGAAATACTACACAACATGTATCAGGGTATATTCATATCATAAGAGTTACATCTTTTTTTATTGCCCGCCAAGATACAAGGTACCTTAGGAAATGTATATTGATAAAGTAGATTCCCTTGGCCCTAACCCTGCCTCAACTACATATCCCTCAGCCCTGCTTTAAACTTTATTTTTAATTATGATTAATATGTACGGAGCATGCAGAGTACACTTATGCCCTGCAATGCAAGTGTAGGCCTCCCATGGAGTTCAATAGAAGCTGCGTGCATATCTCAGAGGACAGAAATTGGCTCAACATGTTTAATAAAAATCATCTCTTCTGCCCTCTGCCTCCAGGCAGATTCCCGTTTGTAATCCTAGTATCATTCATGATTAATAATGCACATGTGTTAAAAATGAAAACTCTCTTTCTCCCTATCATGTCTCTGCACTCATTGTTAATAAATATGTTTATAATTAAAATCTTCTCCCCATGCCTTCTCCGTGCCAGTAGCAGATTCTCAACACTGATCCCACTCTTATGAGCCATAACAAATATATCTAAAGTTAAAATCATCTTCTCCAGCTGTAGAAGTCCTTTGCCATCCGGTTTTCATCTTCAGTTCCTGGAAATATTTTGGCGGCAGATATGACTCCTCCCCAGTGCATCTCTCAATCTGACTGCCACTCCTTTGAGCTGATTTTAACAGGCTGCTTTAAAGCAGGAACAAAACAGAGTGCTCAGGAGGTCAAGAGTTCCTCTGCCACATGCAGCTCGAGCCCTCAGAGTAGCACAATGTGCAAGAGCAAGGTAACCAGGGTAAGAGGCAAACTGGAAAAAAAATGGGCAAGACCATGATATTCATGCTAACCTATGTATGTGCCGCATTGCAAATTGCTCTCATGAGCTCACGGCTTTTCAGCTCAACAATAGTTTTTCCTTGACAGATTCCCCTCTTCCAGGCCATTTCTGACAGGTAAAATGTTGTCAGTGCTATTCTTTCCTGAAGTCACCACTGGTAGTCCAAATACTGGTAAACAAGAATCCTTGAATTTCTGACTATTACTTCTAAGGTATATATTGAAAAGTAGAGACAGATGGCTACCATTATAAAAATACAGAAAATGCAACTATTTGGTTTTGTCGAGTGACCGGATTACCCAAACACAAATGGCCGTTGTACTTTGGCCTTCATTCTGGAAAGAATCACAGACCATGAATTAATGATCTCCTCAGGTGCACAAAGTTAAAACAAGGGCTTTGCAGGCATAGGGCCCTCCATGCGTGTGACAAGGAGGAATGCTGATCAATGGAACACCGGGACCAATAAACAACTATTAAATTTACCACAGCCAATAAAATGAAGACTGTATGAATAAATCAACTCAATTGCAGTAGGGCTCAAGAAGTCTATTCCATGGCATTTCAAAAAAAAATCCTTGTGTCAACCCTCAGATTGTGCTGATACTCAACAGTGCTATTATTTAGTTGCAAGAAAAGCTACTAAGACCTCATGTTTATCTCTACAAGTGAGTGCTCTGACTGTAGATCACACAGTTACTTGAACTAGTGTGAAACTAGCCATCATAAGTGCTACAAGGGAGATGTTATTTATAAATGGAAACATTTATAAATGTTCGAAAATGACAGTACTGTCTTACTATGCCATGGAAGAACCAACCCAACTAACCAAAAAAACAAACCCCAAACCCACAAACCAAACAACCAAACAAAAAAACGAACACACACACCCCTCCCCACCGCCCCCCCCCCCCCAAAAAAAAAAAAAGAAAGAAAGAGGATCCTTGAACAAGATATCCAACTGTACTTGAAAGACAATGAACAGATCCATGAGCTTCAGGAATCATGTATCCTGCTTTCAAAGATACAAATATGTTCTGCCAGGCTCTGGATTTGCAGGACAAAATGCAATAATGACCTATTAGAAGTTTCTCAAAAGGAGAAGAGAATTACACTTGAGAAGTTGTCTGGGAAAGATTATGAAAGTGTGAGACAGCCACAGAAAGAGATGCATTTGCTTTGGAAGAACAGGCTGTCTCCATAGGCCTGCTCAGATCCAGGAAGGATAAGCCTCGGAGAATGCCTGGTTTACCATTTACAGTTTCTCTTAAACAGTTGTTTGAACGAGTTATAGAATCATAGAATCATTTAGGTTGGAAAAGACCTTTAAGGTCATTGAGTCCAACTGTATGCTTTGTTGCAAATGGCATTTTGACCACTCACCACCAGTCTTCCATTCTGTTGGGGAATAGAGCTGTAGGATGCAAGCACATGTCATAGGAAACTGGAAGTCAAGGTGGGACTGGAGGTTAAGACCCACCTTAAAAATAAGATAATTGCTTGAGCCAGGTAACAACTTCTGGCCCGGGACCTGATAATGAAGATATAATGAGGAACAGAAAAAGTCATAGGTGCATTCTGCCTATAGAAAATAGTCCTGTATATACCTCCTTGTGAAAAACGTACATACAGAAGCTATGAGGGTTTGATCACCCTTCTAGGGTATTTCAAGTCTAGTTATAAATTCTATAGTAGAGGTGCATAATTCTGTATAAGCTTTATTTTGCAGGAATATTTAAAAAATATACAGATTTTCTGAACCCTACTTCTTGTATAGGATTCTGCAAACCCATCTGCCCCCCTTACTGCCCAATACACCAGGGTGGACTGCAAAAAGAAAAGTTAAGAACCTAGTTTAGAAGAACAGCATTTCAGAAGGGCATTCTGAGTGTCTCAAAGGAATTTATTTGAGCTCAGAATTTGGCCCACTATAACAAGTGCAGCATGTTTGGAAGAGTTCCTGCTGGCGTGGCTGTCACATACCATATAGCTCTTCTGAGCTGAAAGCTGCAACCATTAAAATGCATATTTAGTGCTTGAACTTGTAAAA
Organism: Pelecanus crispus; assembly: GCF_030463565.1. Lineage (NCBI taxonomy): Eukaryota > Metazoa > Chordata > Aves > Pelecaniformes > Pelecanidae > Pelecanus > Pelecanus crispus. Next base: position 120,456,452 of record NC_134643.1, read on the forward strand.
ATTTATAATATTAATAATAGTGATCATGTAAAGTAACAAAGAAAAAGAAAATTATTTTCTAAAAAATGGAAACCTATTATATAAACAACTATAATTTCTTTCTTTTGCCTAAGGAGAAAGTTACTTTTGTTTTCTTTTTAATAACAGTATTAAGCATTCCCGTAATGTTTAGCACACACAGCTATTTGAAACTAAAGATGACAAGACACGTTTACTATGCAATCAGCACAATCTCCAAGGAAAGACTCTTCTCATATTAAATGCAACATTTGGTTCAAGTTCCAGGAAGCTGAAATATTATTATTGCGTTCTTTAAAAACAACATGAGCCTATCTTCCTCAAAGCCAGTCTGTTGATTAAGCATCGAACCATCAATAGTTAGCAGTATTAGTTTGTCAATCTAATCACAGCAAATGGAGTTCCTGACAAGAAGCCCCTACCTTTAAATAAAATTGTAAGTGCACTTTTAAAGGATATTTTAAGCTTCAGGAATGTCCATTTAATTTTAAAAGAATTGAGGGAGTATTTATACACTCACCATTTCCACTCCGTCTTTTAGGAGTCCCTCACCACTACCAGAAAGGGACACCTGCTGGAAATAAAAATCAAGGACAAAAATAACCACTGGTGGTTTCTGCTAAATTGTTGCTTGCAACTGCAGGAATCTAACACATGTGATTATTTAATTTTTACAGCACATGCTCTTTATAGTCAACACTGATGTCTGCAAGGTTATTCATCTTGTTCTACTGCAGAGTGCTTCAATTTGGATTCTTTTTATTGGGAAACTTTTCAGTGCATTAGGTAAAGGACTCTCGTTTAAAGTCCCAATAAAAGGCACACGTCCTAACCACCACACTCATCTGTTTTCTGTAAGACTGACACCTAAAATCTTTCTTTTGCATTTTTATGGTTATGTTTGTAATGGTATTGGTTCCATTTCTAGATATAAGCAGAAAGTAGTATTTTAGTGAAGTAATTCCTTACATACTGGGTGAAGGAGAACAGTGTCAAGGTTCATGCAGATCCAAAGAAAAACAATTTCCAACATTTGGTCACTTGCTCTTAAATAATAAAAAATAAATAAAAGTTACACTACTAAGGACAATAACACATTGTAACATGTAACAAACAAAGTACATTGTTGTTGGTTAAAACTCTTTCATAAACAGTTCACACATCCTAATTCTCTGTAAGCAGATTCTTACTGCCCAGTGCACATCACTGTTGATGCATTTTGGGGTAATGAAATAATAAAACTTTGTCATTCAAACTTCAATTAAGTAAATACATATTTTACACAGTCATTGGGAATATCCACAAATCTAAATCTGAGCTCAAGCTTAAGCACCGTTATGAGTTAACCTTCATCAGAAAAGAAACAGAACAGAGAAAGAAAGATAAATAATTACACAGAGAAATTAAAAAGTGTTTGAAGATTTTTTTTACACACTTCATACGAAACAGACATGAAAGTGAGAGCTCTTGATTTGCTTGCTTTTTCAGTAATCCTTTCATGATGAGGTGCAAGATTAGAAGTGAATACTATGAAAGCGGAAGTTTGAAGATAACGTTTTCTCAGCTTATTGAAGTTCAGTACATTGTGTCCTGAATTAATAGAGTTCGCTGAGGTAACCAGAAAGAAAATAATAAGATTTATTTTGTTTTTCCCCAGCATGTACTAAATGTTTCATAAAGAACAAGAGGCTAAATCTAAAATATAATGAAGTACCTATCATGCATCTTGAATAGAACTGAGGTGCCAGTGTCCAAAATTCAGATCTGGATGATATGCTCCGCTGACCCTCACAGATCCAGATGTCTTTGGCCTCCATTGAGCTGAGACCCTTGGGACCTGCTTGATGGGTCAGCCTAACCAGACCGAAGCAGGGCAAGTACCCAGAGGATCAGCCAGGTGAGTACCTTCAAAACACTCCTCACAAACATACATCTCACACCAAAGCAGGTCTACCTGTGCAGCCATTGCCTTCTCTTAATCACAGTTAGCAGAAAATATAGTAGTATTGGGGTGTCCTGCCTTTTATATCCAGAAAAGCAAGTTGCACCCCCAAAGTGAGACACCAGACCCCACTTCTCCCTCTGTAGGGGGGTTTCAACCTTTGCCACCCACTCTCCAAGCCAACATCCCAGCAGGGGACTCTGGGAGGCAGGGAGGGATTCAGCATGCTGGGCCCAGCTCCAGGGAAGCTTATGTATTTGATATGGATCAATCACAGCCATGGCTGATTCACAGCTTATTTTTTTTGGGGGGGAGGGTGTATTCATAGATTTTTTTTTTAATGTATTTATAAATATGTATCTGCAACACATTACATACGAGGGGGAGAAGAGAAAAGGCTGAGAAGTGACCTTTTCTAAGGGATCAGAAAGGCATCTTAGTGAACAGGGTTAAAAAGACATTTGGGAAAAATAAGGGTTAAGGATTTCTTCCACTGCTGTAAACAGTATTTACACACTAGCTCTAAAGACGTGGTTCTCATTAGTCCCAGCAAAACATAAGATAAAAAACAAAGAAAAAATATAACATAAAGCACCGAAGTGATTTAAACCAGTGACATCAAGTATGCACCGAGTCAGTAAAATCCTAGCATTAATGAAAATGTTGCAAGTGGCTGCTGTTGACATTAAGGGAAGAGTCCAATTTTCATTCTGCTGATGGTTTCTCTATGCACGCCTAATGATGCAAAGGCTTTTCAAGTGCAAAACACTTTAAAATACTTTTACCCAGCCACAGTTATATTAAAACCTCTGAGGGTACCTAAAAAGTCATATCCCAAACCCTTTTTTTCCAGTTAATTTTATGCTTATTTAACATGTTTCAATTTAAAACCTGAAAGGGAGCAATTTCTCTACACTGAGCAGATTCCCATTTACTCTTATCCAGAGAGTATACACCTGGAACATATCACTCACTCCTGCCTTTTCTGTTGCTGTACTGCAGGGCTGAACAGCTGACACTTAGACAACACAAGCCACAGTGGGAGAATCAGCTAGGATATAAACTTGAGTGCAACTTTTAATTCAGCTTTGAAAAGAGATCATTGCTGGGAAGCATTAAAATTGTAAGACAGCCCTGATTAAAAAAGAAGTTCAATACTACATATAGGTGCTTTTTTTCCAACAATGCTTCCATAGAGTAAGTCCTCTGAAAAATTTTCTTAATATTTTTAAAAGACGTGTGGCACAGTGGTACTATACAATGGAAGAAGAATTAGAGTTATCGTTTCAGATGAGGTGTGTTGAAAGACCTAGGACTGACGCAGTTGGCAGCCTTGGAGTTTGCCTTCTTATTACTACCATCTGTGTCAACCCCAGTATCCATTACAAAAAGAAAAAAGCAGGAGTGCTTTCTTGTGTACGTGACCCTGTTTACGTGCAGACCTTCAATATCTGCAGCAGAGACTGGAAGTGTGCTCGTTCTCCACTAAACACAGTGAGAGATTCCAGTGGCCAGATAACAGTTCTGTTTATCAGCCTGTAAACAAAATTCAGTGATAAAATTGTGCTTTTCTTCTTTTCCATAAGTCTTTCCTCTGGATTTTTTTTTTTTTCCTACCAACTGTCATGATGCTGATGAAAAACAATCTCTTTGCCTTTTTGAACCTGATGTCTCTTACAACAGCAATCTTTTATAAAACCTAAGAGAGCAGTAGAGCACTTTGAGGTTTCTTTGGTGTTGGGGTTTTTTTTAAATAAAACCCAATCATGCCAGCTGAAAGTAAGCGAAGAAAAACTGTTCCACCTAATATGTGAAACAGTTGGCTTATAAATAGGCTTGGAAGCAGCCTGAATTATTTCAGGGAAGTTAAGTGGACTGTAACCAACTGCAAGTTTAATATCCAAAAGAATACTGCTGATACTGGATTTTTAGATTCCCTTACTTACTTTGTAAGAAGATGACATCATTTGAAGACTTACAGGGATGATTGTTGAAAGGTAGTTTATATACACTTTTAAAACTAGACTGAAGCAGAGAATATTTAAGTGGGTATAGCATAAGGCATGACTAACTATGCCCTGCTTGCTGATGCTGGAAATCTGATTTTTTTCTTCACAACCTTCAAAAAGTTGGGTTCACTTCCCCATAATTTTATCTTGCATAAGATCCACCTTTGACAGAACAGATAATAGTCAAGCAAAGGCAAAGCAAATGAGGAACTGTGAAGGCTGCTAGTCACATTAGCACTTTTTTACCTTTTTTTTTTTTTCATTACAGTGTTACCTGTCCTTTTTGTCTCTCCCATTATATTCTCTTATAATCAGTCCTCAAAAGAGGGCTGATTAAATGCTTCTTTAACATAGGGAAATACTGATGTCCCTAGAGAGCTACTCAAGCAGTACTGAAATGGGGGGGAGGGGGTGGGCAGGGATGGGGGAAAGAGAGTTATTTTTATTTGCATTCCATTCCCAGCTAGCAGAGAGAATCTAATGTGTGTGAGTTCACAACAGGCATCCTCCCATTGCAGAGTAATCTCCTATTACAGAGTAATCTCCCGTTACAGGCCACAGTTCCTAATGGGGCATAATCATTGCCCATCACATCCAAATAATTTTTCCAGCAGCAAACTTCACGGGATGCTTCACAGAAAGGGAGCAAGAGTGACCAATCGTAGCTGTGTCTCGGAACATTACCACAGAAAACTGAATGGTCCCGTTGGTAAATAAACATTACGCACCAGCCTGAAGTTTCACTGCAAAAGCCAAACTCTGTACTATTTTCCTGTCTTGGAAAAAGGTCCCTCCAGGTGAATATTGAACAGGATAGCAGTGTAACAGTGTAAGTATGTTTTAATCTCCCTCCAGATGGCTGGAATACCTTTCCACATGCATTTTTTCTCCACCGAGGTGTATTCTATGTCCATACAGATAGACTTAAGGGCATGCCAGCCCACTCTTCTAAAGACATTCCCAGGGAGATAGCATATGAACAAGCAGTAATAAGGATGTGACCATATGGTATAGTATAAGAAAATTCTGGTAGTAAAGATACTAGTAAAAAACACAGGTAAAGACAGTGTTATTGGACTCTCCAATTCAGACATGATCACATATATATATGTACATACTTTATTTTAACATGACCATTGACTTTGGTGAATAACTGGTGAAAAAATATCTGTCTACATAACAATATGTTCACAGAAATCTAGATGAGCCACAGTTCCACTGAAATTGCAGCGATTTAGGTAGAGTTGATGACAGGCGGCCATAACCAAAGACACATGCACTTCCTAAACAAGGTGCTGGCTCTACTTTAGTAACTTAAGTCCTTATAGAATAAGTGGCGTCCTTTGGTTTCTAAAACCTGTGATATTTCAACAGGGACATTAGTGAACAGTAATTATCACTGAAGAGCACAAGGACCACCTATTTTTGTTTTTCAAAATGTTGCATTAGCCTCAACTAATTTCTACCTCAGGAAACATGAAAGAAATTAATATAAAGTACCTGTAAAATATCTGTGTAAGAAAAGAGAAGCATTACTTTGAACCACACCTTAGCTTCATTATTCAAAAATATGTGCTTTGAAAGAATTGCATATTTTGTGTTAAAAGTTTTCATTCATAGATTTCAGAAGAGATTTAACAGAACATGAAAACCAGATGACAGACAATGCTTATTTGGAAGAATAGAATACTGAATTTAAGTTAACTTTGTACTTATCTAGTGTTTTACAGTGGATTTGCTTGACCAACATATGCCTATATGAAGTAGGAAAAATGAATCATAGAATCATAGAATGGTTTGGGTTGGAAGGGACCTTAAAGATCATCTAGTCCAACCCGCCCTGCATGGGCAGGGACACCTTCCGCTAGACCAGGTTGCTCAAAGCCCCATCCAACCTGGCCTTGAACACTTCCAGGGATGGAGCATCCACAACTTCTCTGGACAACCAGTTCCTCTGCCTCACCACCCTCATAGTGAAGAATTTCTTCCTTCTATCTAATCTAAATCTACCCTCTTTCAGTTTAAAGCCACTACCCCTTGTCCTATCACTACATGCCTTTGTAAAAATCCCTCTCCAGCTTTCTTGTAGGCCCCCTTCAGGTACTGGAAGGCTGCTATAAGGTCTCCCCACAGCCTTCTCTTCTCCAGGCTGAACAACCTCAATTCTCTTGGCCTGTTTTCACAGGTGTCATGGTTTAGCCCCAGCCAGCAACTAAGCACCACGCAGCCACTCCCTCACTCCCCCTGCCCTGGTGGGATGGGGGAGAGAATCGGAGGAGTAAGAGTGAGAAAACTCCTGGATTGAGATAAGAACAGTTTAGTAATTGAAACAAAACAAAGTACAATAGTAGTAGTAATAATAACAGTATAATAATAACAATAATAATAATATACAAAGCAAGTGATGCACAAGGCAATTGCTCACCACTTGCCGACCAATACCCAGACAGTTCCCGAGCAGCGATCCCTCCCCCTGGCCAACTCCCCCCAGTTTATATACTGAGCATGACGTCATATGGTATGGAATAGCGCTTTGGGCAGTTTGGATCAACTATTCTGGCTGTGCCCCCTCCCAGTTTCTTGTGCACCTGGCAGAGCATGGGAAGCTGAAAAGTCCTTGGCTAGCATAAGCAGTACTTAGCAACAACTAAAACATCAGTGTGTTATCAGCATTATTCTCATCCTAAATCCAAACCACAGTACTATGCCAGCTACTAGGAAGAAAATTAACTCTATCCCAGCCAAAACCAGGACAATAGGGAAGGTGCTGCAACCCTCTGATAATCTTCGTGGCCCTCCTCTGGACTCGCCCCAACAGGTCCACATCCTTCTTATGTTGGGGACCCCAAAGCTGAACACAGTACTCCAGGTGGGGTCTCACAGGACTGGAGTAGAGGGGCAGAATCATCTCCCTGAACCTGCTGACCACACTTCTTTTAATGCAGCTCAGGGTGTGGTTGGCCTTATGGGCTGCAAGTGCATATTGCCAGCTCATGCTGAGCTTCTCATCAACCAACACCCCCAAGTCCTTCTCCTTAGAGCTGCTCTCAACCCATTCTCCAACCAGCCTGTATTTGTGCTTGTCATTGCCCCAACCCATGTGCAGGCCTTGCACTTGTTCTTGTTGAACTTCATGAGGTTCACACGGGCCCACCTCTGAAGCCTGTCAAGGTCCCTCTGGATGGCATCCCTTCCCTCCAGCGTGTCAACCACACCACACAGTTTGGTGTCATCAACAAACTTGCTGATCATGCACTCAATTCCATTGTCCATCTTGCTGACAAAGACGTTAAATAGCGCCGGTCCCACTAGTGACCCTTGAGGAATGCCACTTGTCACTGATCTCCACTTGGGCATCAAGCCATTGACTGCAACTCTTTGAGTGCAACCATCCAGCCAATTCCTTATCCATTGAGTAGTCCATCCATCAAATCCATGTCTCTCCAATTTAGAGACAAGGATGTTGTGTGGGACAGTGCCAAATGAGACCCAAAGTATTTACACAAACACATTCATGAAAGGAAAAAAAAAAAAAGTCTGAGATCCAAAGGTTAAACAGGGACATGGAAGCAGGAAAATTCTTCCAGAGGCGAGGAGAGCCAAGAAGAAGAATAAGGAACTGTATACTTACAGTTTTATACCATACATTGTAAAAATGTTCACTTCATATATACACTTCAGACTATGCCATCATTACAAGAAATTTTCTAAGTTGCAACGAAACAGTAAATGAAAATAAAAGTATGTTTCCTAGATATACAGTCTTCTTCACATCCCCAGGCACTCTGAAATTGTTACAACTATTACAATGACTGATTAGGTAAGAACAAGAAAAGAATGCCAATTTACATGCCTATAATATATTTTTAATTGGGGCAGCAATTCTGTTCAACAACCTGCCTTCATCGGATTCCTGGAACCAGCCTTTTGTAACAGGGAATATTGATTGCCACTGAGTGTTTCTTTCTCTCAGAATAGCAGTTGCCATTAAGTAACTCTCAAACGCAGGCACCTATTTTAAGTGTCTCTGGATCTTCAAAAGTCAAGTTCAGTGAATGACTGTACAAAGTATATTATGTATCTTCAGATCTACAGTCCAATATCCTAAGATTGTATTTATTTTGTGTTTGGTTCTATGTTCTCATAATTTCTAATTTTTTTTCTATACAAAATTCTAAACTCCCATTCCCCAGGACCACATAACAATTTTTAACAGTATTTTGCCATCATAACTATTTTGACTGAAACACTCAGAACAGGTGCTAGAATCTGTTTAATAAGGAAGTAAGTCCTACCAAGGAAACAGAATTCTCTCCTGAGTTCATTGTTTTGTTTTTTGAAATTTCTTTCTGGTAACTCTTGTCTCATTACTATGTGTCAGAGGGATGTGATGAACCTCAGCCTTTCCCTGACTTATGGAAAACAAAAAAGGTAATGTCCTCTTTTTGAAGCAATGAATGTTCAGAATGTGCTTGAAATTTAACAGATTAACCATGCTTTCATGCTGTTTCATTAACCTTGAACAATGAGGAAAAAATGCCTAGAAATGTACATTTCATTAATAGGTGTGGTGATCTCCGGGAGGAAAAATGAAAGAACAGAAACATTTCCAGTTCTGTAAATTAGCCTGACAGAAGCAGATGGAACCATGTCCTACCTCTGATAAAACTATTATCTCCATTGTCAGGGCATTTCAGGACAGCTGCATAGTTGAATGTTATTTTTCTGGAATATCTGATGAGGTGTTTACAAGGAAAAATTAGAAGCACCTTGCATTGCTGCGCTTGCCCCAAGCACTTATACAGATCTAGTAGCATACATTTGGCAAGTACTTGTCCATGAGTGATATTACGGGAAACTCTGATCTCATCTCATGGTGGGAGGCTCAACAGATATCCAAGATAAAAGCTAGAATAATGATGGTAGGCTTTGTTAATGACATTCTCTGTGAACCCTGCTGAAATAATGGACAGCCACAAGACAGTTGACATATATCCTTGGAAAGCATCAATCTGAGACATCAAGCTTTGTAACTAAATAACTTTTCCTGCTAATCAAGTAATCTGCAGCATGATTATAAGCAAAAAAAAAAAATGAAGCTTTCTTCTCCTTTGAAGGAGGCAACTGGGTCTGTAAGTGTGCTTGGACAGGGAGAGAGTTCTGAAAGTCCTCTTGGAGAATTCAGCTACCAAAATCTTTTCTTCTTCTTCTTCCTTCCTGTTTGCTGTAATGACTATGGTTAGTGTGGGTCATGACCACTGCCATCTCAGGCAGGATTTCAAACCTGATCTCAAGAAATAAACAGAATACAGCTCCCTCCCCTTACATCCTTTTATTTTTCTGTTCACTCTCTGCTCCTTTGCATATGTCAGGGTTGTCCACCATCATCTGACAATTGCCAGAAATAAAATTTATTTTAGGTAAAATTCTACAGTCTCAAATTAATTGGAACTTCGTAGAAATGGAAAAACTTTATATCCATAATGGCAAAAAGCTACACTTCCTGTCCAAAGACAACTGTCCTCCTTTTCAGAAGAATTCCCAGAAATGCTACATACTACATACTCTTCCCAAGTACATTGTTTACTACAGAGCCTTCCTCAGTATGTACAATGCTACATATTCTTCCTGAGTTCACAATTTAATAACTTCAATAATTAAAATCCTATGGAATATTTAATTGTTCCATATTTCCATACACACAATCTGCATCTCAGAGAATCCTCTACTCCTTTAAAGTCTTTTTTGCCTTCTTGATAAAAATAAGTCCTCAGATAACCCACAGTTGACTTCCCTTTCCCCTGTCTGGAAGCAGCTGCAGACCTGAGGAATTGCCCAGCTCTTGGCTAAGACACCTTACACCTAGAGGAAGGCAAAGTCATAAGCATATGGGTCTCCTGAAGAACAAACAGCAGAAAAAGGGTGATTAAATGCCTCTGGAAGCTCTTGAAGGAAGGGAGCTCTGGCATAAACTTCTTGTCTTTTTCCTAAGTACAACAATGCTGCTGAGTTGCAAGCTTTAGGAGAGAAGCAAAAGATGATGACATTTTTACAGATAAACAAAGAGATATAAGCAATGACAATACAGTATGCAGCAACATGTATTAGGACTGCTTGATTGACTGACTTCGTATTATCAGTATTTGTGATGATACATAACATCAATGTAGTAATAGCTATCTAAAGAAAAAACAACCTACACATGCAAAGACATGTATTCTTTACGTGTAAAATTTGATGATCCTTCATTTACTTCCTTGCCTACATTTCCCAGAATATATTTGCCTATCTATATTTCTTAAATCTCATGTCCAAGTGATCAAACTGCATTCCAACCAGCAAAAAAGAATATTGGACTATCACAGATACCTATTTTGAACTGTACAACCAGACACTGACACCCTCATTTGGAATACTGGGTCTGTGTATTATACAAGATATTGCCTAAAGTTTGAAAAGGGAGGAAAAAAATCAATACTACAAAGGCCATGATGAAACAAATAAAGAAACTAAGGATTATTTTTAAGGATTATTTTTTCTTAATATACGTATAAAGAAAGTTATCGTATCATCAAAAATAATTAAAATGTAGTGCAAAGCATTTTAAACAATGATATTTTGCATGCACATTTGTAGAAAATTTGGGCCTAATTCTAGTTGTTAGGCTAAGAGTTATCTCTCTCCAGAGATTCCTCATAGAATATCTTAAATAGTTCTTAAAAAGTGTACAAGTTTCATATTGGCTTTCAACACAGGTGTAAAGTTCATTAACTTAGAGTTTTAAATCCCATTTGAGAGAATATCCATTTCTAATACTCTTTGTCAGGGTTTTCCTTTCTTTTTTATAAAAGAAGGAATTTCATTTTCTTTGGATTTTTTTGGGGAGGAACCACATTCATACACAGAAGTAATAAATAAGTAAATGAAAATTTGTTAATAATTGTGCATTACTTTAGTTTCCATTATCCACATTTTACAAGAATACTCCTGTACAGAAAATGCAGAGTACTAAGAAATTGTAGGAAAGTTTACACCTTCAAGTGTAACAGCTTGGAAACAACCACACTGCTCCAGCTGTTACTAAAAGAAATGTGGGATAGTCATGGGACTTTGTTTCTACACAGTTTTTGACTCTTCTAAAATTTTTTCATTCCTAAATTCATGCATTTTTTCCATACTGTTATTGTGGTTTCTGATTCCCCCATTACCTCTGTACCAGAAACAAGGGAAAAATGTGTCAGTCTCTCTTAACTTTAGAGACATTTCTTATTTTTTCCACAGAGTGGGCATTTGTTAATGGTGTCAGCAACCCTGCCCATCAGAATTAGCTGAATTTTACACAAGGAAAGTGAATAGGGACTGTGAGATGAGCAGGCGGGAAAATGTGTTGTCCTGTCACTACCCAGACAAGCAATCCCACTAAATACACACTGAAAATAAACATCGAATGGTGGACTAGTCAGGTATATAAATGCCAATGTTCCTTTTGTCAGCCACAGACTCCTACTCACATGTAGGTTAATTAAAGGGCGTTTGTTTATGCTGATAAATATTCCATTATATGTTTCTTCCATCATACAAATAGGAAAGGAGCTTTTCCCAGAAAGGTAATTAACTTACAAGTTTCCCCAGCCTAAGAATGTAGTAATCTAATTTACCATCCTAAGGTGTGTTCTATGAATATATTAAAATTAATATATCAATTTTACTTCTCAGAAGGAGGAATCTTAGTATACCATACAAAAAAAAGTACCCGGGCTGGTACTCAAACATGCAGCTGTGCAGACAGGTCTTGTGATACAGTCATAGCCTGGCTTTGGAAACATGTGCTGATTCCCCCTGAAAAAGTTATAAGGAATAATTCACCATTTTAATCATCTGTTATACAGGAAAAGTCTAGAAATTTGAAACTGAAAAACCAAATGCTTATTTATCTTGGTTATAAAATAAAATTTAAAAAACTAACACATATCTTTACAGTTGGGAAAGCTGACAGACTGCTGCTCAGAGCTCATTATTTTAACCTAGAGAGCATACAAAAAACCACCAGGAACTGATTGTTCAGATCTTTTAATCATCTACTGAATAAAGTCTATAAGACAGTTTGGTGTTGTCAAACATCAATTAGTACTCTAGAAAAATTCATAATAAGCAGAGATCATATAAGATATCTCACCTAGGTAACCTCTATTTAATTTTCTTTTTTTTTTTCTTTTTCTTTTTGTTTGTAAGACAAAAACAGATTAAAATACTCTCAAGGTTTTCTCCTACCTTTTTTCTTTGTTTGATAAATTGTTTCCTCTTTAGGCTAAGCACACACCCAACTAACTCTCTGTCCTTATATACAAATACATGTTCCATGTAGTCACTTCACTTTCCAGTGTGTTCAACCATTTTCTAAGGAAAATTAGTTATGTGAATTAGCCATAAATATGATGCTATTAATCTCATTTATACAGACATCCACTTGTTCAATTTATACTTTCTTGAAGTCTATGACTCAAAAATATCCTTCAGTCAGTAAGTGACAGAATTCCAGTAACTCAAATAACACTGAAATAAGGTTTGTTACTTAAGTATATGTTGCAAATACAGAGCAATTGTTATTTTGCTGCCTAAACCACTGGTTTCGCTTCAGTGCTGCTCAAATGAGAAACAGGTAGCTGGACTGGGTAGACCCATTCAGTATCTTAACATTGTAATCAGGCCAGAAATGCAAGAACCTGAAGTGAAACTAGTTCATTCCACTCCCCCTGCCCATACAGTCACTGGTGTCCCTTTGCACTGCAGGACTAGTATCAGCTTTAATGGGTGTCAATTGGACTTAAGTAACCTAGCAAAGATTTGACCCCAAGTGCAAGTTCAGTTCACAAAGATCATTAAAACAGTCATAACACAGAACAGAATCCACTTTTAAGGGCTTATCCAGTTCAGAAGCTTTTTTTTCTTTTTGTCTCTCCCCACCAATTTATAATTAAAATAAAGAACGGAATAGCAGCCTGGAGCATCCAGATTTTCTGGATGTAAAACAGAACCTACTTGGATTTCATGTTAACTGCTGTGTTGTAAGGTCAGCCCGCAACAGTGTCCATAAAGAGTCATAAATAGTATCCATTAATGAATTAAGACAGATAAGGTAGTGTTCTTTAACTAGGAAAGGTGTCATAGATTCTAGAAGCCTTAAAAGTAAGAAAAACTCCTTTTAAGCTTGAAAGGGTTAATGGGATTTACTAGTCCATCAGTGCAAAAAAAGTATTCTTGTCAAGGAAGTAAGAGGTGGAGTGCTCATGCCTTTGCGTATCACCCAGTGATTACAACTCAGGAAGCATTATCTCTGCTGGTTTGGGCCATCCCACTTCCGATTGGTGCTTCCTCTGCAACCTCCCATCCTTTCTTTCCCTGCTGTTTTATGTGGAACTCACCAGCTCTGGCACTTTCCTTATTTAATTCTCCCTAAGGGCATCAGCGGTGATTGAAGTAAACAGTGTGCTCTTATTTCCAATGTACATGCACGCCTGAGAAAAGGCTCGAATCTTGGCTTCCTTCATGGAGGCTGCTCCGTGCCAGACTGCAAGTACAAAGACACTTCAAAGGACGTTTTGGTAGTGCCTGAGATTTCCCTCATTTTGAAAGAGTCTCTGGCTATTAAAACACTGGTACTCTGGGCAAACAAGCATCTATCCAGCTTTACCCCCATATTTGCAGTTTGCAAGCTGTTTTTAAGGTACAGCTAAATGAAAAAAAAAGTATCTCAAGTGCAGTTCTAGAGATTTAGTTATTAAAATGGCCTAAAGGAGAGCTCTTGCAGCTGGATGTAAATTGAAGCAGGCCTGAGCCTATACCAAAGTATGCTGGGGTAGAGTATGCCAGGATGTTGAAGGTAGTGTTCAGTCAGTTTTGTCCCTCCCATCTCACATTTTGCACCATGTGGAATTTGGCTGGATCTACCCAAACACTTTTGTCATCAGCTGGTTGCAGCCCACTGCTTCTCAGATGAGTTCCAACAAACCCCAACCCGATTTTAAAACAATTTTTGGTTTTACACCAGTACTGGCACTCCTTACTTCCCTTGTAATACGGCACAAACGCCAACTACAAATCTAAACAACAGTACAGAAAGTTCATGGATTTGGTTTTTTTATTTTGGTCATTCCTTTCTACAAGGGCCCTCTAGGATGAAGAGGTAGTTTTAAGAAAAACAGCCTGGGTGTGTTACAGAATGCACTTAAACATGGCAACAAATACGCTTTTTTTTTATAGAGCCTGCTGAAGTTACTATGCTGCTTCTTGTTGCTTGGGCTGCATCCACTAAAACATTGTGAAAATATAGTAATTTCTGGAGATAATGGAATTTACTGCAGTGATAAGGTCATTACTTTCATGCTGAACTCATTCAAATCAAAACAAATCAAACAAATCATTCCCCTACACACTCCATGTTTCAAAGTGACATTTAACAGATATAAATATTTTGTGGTGTGCTATTTTTGTATTATGTTTCTGTGTCCAAAGTGAACACTCTTCTAAGAGTTTTTATTTATATGTGCTATACTATCTCAGACTAAACACATTATGTGAGCAAGTACCTCAAAGTTTTGAAAGAAAGTTTTCCAAACAGATTCTTAATCTTGAGAAAATTAATGGGCAGTTCTTAATAAATCCCATTAAGCATATCAGTTGCATGGCTGTGAAATGGCATCTAGTATGATTATGATTAATTTAGTCTTGTTCATCTTTGAATCGTTCATGGGAAAACACAGAATCGAGTCTCTTTCATAGCTAAATACATCAGCAGTCCTTTCACTAAAACTGCAGGCTGTCAGATGACATCAGACTCTGAGTTGGTAGAGTCTTCAGTTTGCCAAAAGTCTTCTTTAGAGAGGATGGCTATGGCCTCAGTGCTGGTTTTATATCTATACAGACACCTCCTTTCCCCCCAAGCCTGGCTAGAACTCTGTGAAGCATAAAGTTATGTCTGCTCGGATCTAATTTTAGAATAAGGGTCTTTAATAATTCATTTTCCCAGTCAGATCTGCAGGGCAACTGTAAACCAAAAATGTCGGTGGCTTGGGGATTCAACTTTAGGTCCAAGATCAAGAGAAAGAAGACCTGTACCTATTCCAAGTTGCATCTCCCAAGTCTCTGGCACATGTGCACACATCAGATATTAAAAAGCCATCTTGCTTTACTCACTGTGGCCTACTATAATTGCAACGTATAGAGTTTTCCACTGATAGATATGAAAAACAACATTTCTTCTTTAAATGATGCAGCATTGAAGGTATGTGCAGTAAACAGAACATATCATGCCAGAGATCTAAAAGTGGATCAAATGTAAAACACAGGGATTTAGATGTAGCCCTTTTTATTTAGGCACAAAGACTTCTATTGTTTTAAGGAACTGAGCTTACCTTATGTCTGACTTAATTGACCTGGGTTTGAAATGTTATCAGAGAACTTTTGTGTAAAAAAAAGTGCTCACACAGTGCTGCACCCTTCCAAACAGGATTGCCATAAAGAAAGGAAATTTATCTCAAAAGGGATAGAGAGGAAGGGAGGGGGAAGACTTTTCTGTTTGGATCAGAGTGCACTTGCTTGGCTTTAAACAGCTTAACTTTGATCCAACCTTCAAAACCCCAGTGCATTTGCTTTTACAGTGTCTCTATTCCTCATCTTTAATTCTATTTTGCAGTCAGGGCACCCTGCCAACAAAAGAGGGAGAGCTCAGCACACAGTTTCAGTGTTTGGACTTGGAAACTCGGACCTTCATCTCTCAGACTTTGACCTACTGAAAAGAAGTCTGCTGAATTTTGAGCTAATCATTTGTAACACAACCAGAAAAAAAAACCCACACTGGCAGATACCAGGAGGAGGAGACTCTCCTGGTGTAAAAGAAACAGCACTAGTATGCAGGAATTTGATCACACAAGATACTAGAAAATAATGAGACACAAAAAGCATTGCACAGTGATACTTCTTGGGCTTTCTCATGCTGAGGAAGAAGCTGCTTTTCATGAGATAGGCTTGAGAAATGGCTTACAAAATGTAAGTCGATTTGTGCTTGCAGTAAGTTTAAACTGCCTGAAACTTCATCACTGTGCATTTGGAAACTGGACTTCTGTGTTCAAAATATATATTTAGAAACTGGGAAATCTTATACATTTCCTGGCAGCAACTTCATCCTTTCTCTTGCTCATGAATATATTCCCCCAAATCCGGACATTGTGATTGTAAAACCTGGTGTGACCTTTTAATATTAATGCCAGGAAAGATGATCATGTCAGAGAATTCCTCTGTCAGCTTGTTTGTTTTTGCTAGAGTGCTGGTTTCTCAGCCCAGCTTCAGAGCCCCCACCAAAACAAACAAGTAAAACCAAAAACCTCTGATCTGCATAAATAATTCCTCCTCAGTTGTTGTTACAGAATTCCAATTATCAACACACGGGGTTTAAGTTAGTTGAAAATTAAAATCAAGTATTTCTTTCTTTTTTCTTCGTAAATCTGAGCAATGCTTTGACTGACCTTTCCTAGTTCATGCCACTAGTATTGCCACTTGTTGGACTAATGGCTGCAGCAGAACAATTTGCAAGCCAATGAAAGAAAATGAAGGCTTAAGACCTGCTTGAAGACAGCTCTTGAAGACAGATGGAAAAGCTTATTCCTAGATCAAAATGGATGTCTTTTCTCTTCAGTACTTAAAGCCAAATATGGTCAGGAAGCAAACAAGTAGACTGTCAGATATTGCAAGTAGCCTGTGAGATTCACACAAGGTTTTATTGGCTTCAGCAGTGTGTCCTGAGCCATTTTGAGATGACTGTTAGCTCTGCACTTTGCCAGCTAACAATTTTGCAGCCCCTAAGCACTCCAGCTTCTCCCTTTGAGATCCAGCTTTTACACAAATAACTTTTGAGACACTGTGTGTGGCAGCAGGACAGCAATCTGAAGCTTGGCTGACTGCTATCAGTGCAGTAGCAACGTAATTCAAATAAGCCAATACATTTTATGGGGCTTATAAAAATTGGATTATGAAATATAAACTAGTCATTCACTTAAGTGAGACTATTCCCCTATATGCTTTACAGCAGAGAAGGAAAGAAGTGAGTGTGTGTGTGTGTGTGTGTACAAAAATCATTATACAAATAAATCCAATGACACTTTAGGCTTAAGGTTTATGTAATAGGCAAATTATACATGACAGACAAAGTTTTATTCTCTGAATTCCTGACCTCCTCCTTGGAGCACACATAAAAGACTAGATATTTGCACATTATATCATAATGAGTGTCTTGGATGACAATTTCCTTCTAATTTTTACTCAACTGTTTGAGAGAACAAAGCCACAGTTAATAACACTACTTAAAAAATCATATATGTGCATCTTATATGTGCATCAGCAATCTAAATATGTATCATCTTTACAGTTTATTCAGACTACAATAGGGAGTCCCATATCTGCTTAAAAGATGGAACTGTCTGATGCAGCATCAGAAAAATCTCTTGACAAGCTTAACCCATAATTTAATCAGATATTCTTTCACCTATATTACTTAGCAACTAATTTAACATACAATCCAGAAGCAGTCTTTAATTTAGTGGCATTCAGGAGGCACGCTAGGACAAATTAAATTGTCTGCTTAGTCCAATCTACAGAAGGTTACTGTACTAGGCACTGAAGCAAACACTCTGACAAACTGCATTACCACATAACATGCTGAAACAAGTAATGGCAAGTCCCACAGTAACTCTTCCATTTTTATTTCTCTGTATCCTAGTGTTTCTGAGAGAAATTAACATGTGCTTTTTCTCAGTGTTAGGGCGCTCTATTCATTTTCAGAATGAAAAGTTTTCTAAGTTTTTAATGTAGGTCAGACTAAACTCTTAACGGTGTGTTCAACCAAGATGGAGCTATTAAGCTTCCCTTTAAAACATTCTTATTTTCTAAGCCAAGAGCCCTGGCTCAGCACTGTCATTATAAATTTCAAGTTCCAAAATTAGTAAGTGGTAAAGGTGAAAAAGGATGGAAACACAACACACCCATGATTCATTATTCATTGAGTGAGATCTAATACTGGATGAGAAATCTCACAAGCACTTTATATTTAAAGCTGACTTGACTGCTTCTAGAAAATACATAGAAAGGGCAGTTTTCATTAGATGCACAGCAAGCATAGCTCCTGCTGCATAAGCAAAGATGTTCCCTCTTGCATTAGCATGGAGAGCTGGTGACTTCAGGTGATGAGGGACCTCTACCAGCTCTCTGCAGGGAGAGACTAGGAGAGACACTGCAAGTGCAGTCATCAGGTGTTAAGACACCACCAGTTAGCTTGCTCAAGTGTCTGGCAGACACCAAAGCTACTAATTTACAGTAACAGTAAAACTTCTCTAAGCAAGCTTTTTCTTCCTGCCATTGAAATATTTTATTATTTTTTCATTTAAGACAGCAGTTCTTTAGTAGTAGAAGAGAAGCATTCAAGCAAAAGGAAAATTACAGTTTTTCCTTTATATATAACAATATATTCTGGGAAAAGTTGGTGGATGTGATGGAGGCCTTTTCCTAATCCAGAAATGAGATTTCCTAATCTGAAGTCCTTTCTTCTTCCACAATAAACAGGCTTCATTAAAACAACAAGGGAAATCTATTGATTTCATGCTTTCCTTACTTGCTGCTTGGCTGCATTCCTTTGCTTTTATCATGAGTGGTAATTCCCCCTCACACACACCCCTCTTCAGCCAGTTAGTTTCCACATTACTATTGTAGGACTTGAGTGCTATTTAGCACAGAACTAGCATCAGTTTACCCAGCTTAAAATAATATTTTGCTAGAGTTCAATAATTGTAGTCAAAGGATGTTTTATTTGTATTTCTGGTAGTAAAGTATTAATTTTTCCTCTTTATACTTGAGGGGAATTTTAAAAACCTAGGTTCAGAACAAGCTATGCCTTTGTGTTGCTCAGGAGATCTGAGGTCTGCTTAAAAAAACCCTCAACATTCAAAATCTTCAAGACTCCAAGTCATACCTGTAGTGTCAGAGCTGGAGCTTAGTACAGAGTAGAGAACAGGAGGCAGCCCATAAAGGAACCATTGTATGGGAAGCAGCAGTATACAATTATGCATTTATGGAGGATTGACTGTTGTCTCAATTTTTTAATCAAGCTTTGTCTCAAAGAACTGCGGTCAGATATCCAAGCTGCACCTTTTCCTTTCAAGTGCATCCTTCTTTATAGACACTCCATGCTTTGTTTTATTAATGAGATCACCTTCTCTTCTTCCCCTTCACCAGCCCCAATGCCTTCAACTGGGCTGCTTTTTTAAGCTACCAGACTGATTGCTATTGCCATTTTTATAAGACACTTTCTTAGAACTCTTTCTCAGCATAAGCACTAATGACTAAATAAAGCTACATTTTTAAGAAGCTTCTACTTTTTCTGTCTTGCCAAATGATCAGCTTTTTTTGGATGCACCTTGGAAGTTAAAAAGAAAATAACAGAAGGGAGGTGCAATTGCTTTTTTGCTTTTCTCCAAATATTTTTTTCATAAAGCAATTGTGGGAGAAAAAAAAGTGATGAGAAAGGTCTACCTTCCACAGGTACCAAGTGCCAAGGTATCTTCTTTACCACAGCTTTTTAAATGGGTTTGTTTGAAACTGATTTTCAATCTCTTTACAAATATTTTGTAAAGCATGGGCAGATTTTCTATACACTGCATAATTACACTACCTATCTACTACCTGTATTCATTTGAAACCACCAATTTCCACAAAGAACAAGCAATACATTCTCAGTTAATGCGGTTCCACTTAGTCTGTCTTTAAATATACACAGAGCACAGAAAGTAAAATTTCAGTGATCAGTTTTTTAGAGGATTTTTAGTTTTTTAGAAGTGCCAACAGAGAGAGTCTATTAAACACTGTATGATGCATCCATGATTATAGCAGACCATAAGCCGGGGCTCATTGACCATCACCACCCAGGTCATTGCACTCTTCACTTTTATTGTTGTCTTCAACTTTGATTTAAATTGGGTTAAGCATTATGTTTTTAGTTTCAGCAGCAAGAAGCCTTAATTAAGAGACAGGAATACTTTATCTTAGGAAGATATACAATGACAGCTACATATAATTTCTTAACACTTAAGGTTTTAATTGCTATTCTTCATAAAGTTGGCAATGCAAGCATGAAAGAATTCAGAAGAGTTCATCTGCAGTACAGCTAACACAGGCCAGGCTCCCTGCCTGATAAACAGAATGTGCCCGGGAAGTGGTATTACTCACTTAACATGGCTTTGTTTAAAAACCTTCCCTTGGCACCCCCACCCTCCCCAAGAACAGGGACCTTCCAGCCAGGGGAAAGAGGATGTTATTGCCCTTTTTCATTTAAGCATATGCTTAATTTCATCATAGTCAGCAAAATACTTTAGCATATGTTGTGCTTTTTCTTCTTTTCTTTTTTCTTTTTTTTTTTTTACAGTGGCCTCTTCTACCTTAACTTTCAGTAGTCCTTAGTTTATTTTTCAGAAAGGAGGAAGATTTACAAATGTTTTTATATCCCTTAGAGTTCAGTTAAAACAGAAATCACATTTTTACTTGTGTGAATCTGTCCTGAAAGTGAAAAAAACCAACCAACCAAACAAACAAACAACATACATGCACTATTCTTTCTGAGGAGCAAGATTTGCAGGAGATAATAGCTTTTTCTAGACCAGCTGGCATAGCTGGAGAAAAAAAAAAATGAACAACCTTTTCCGCATGTAAGCCCTTCTTCAATTCTGAAACAGGAGCAGGACTCTTGCAAAGTAAAAGGAATTGTTCAGTTGAGTTTCATTAAGTCAAGCATTTAGATGGTCTGAAAGATCACGTAATACCTCAGAAGCCCAGGGATGTTCTACAGGCTTGGGGTTTTTGTGTGTGCAGCTGCAGCAGCTGCAGTCCTTCTCCCACATTCTGGCAGCAGGTTCTGCAGTGGGCAGAGAGCTGCCAGGAAGGTCAGTAGGAAAATGCCAGGGAGCACCAAGGGCTGTGCTGCCCAGGGCCTAAGCTTTCTTAAGGAATGCCTGCCTCACTGCACATATTCAAAGTTCCTTTCTTTTTCTTTTTTTTTTTTTTTTTTTTTTTTTTTTACGATGACAAGGGCTTTTTTCCCCTTCCCACTGGAAAGACAGATCTTATGCCTTACCTTGAACATTATATAATAATTTTACAAAGCTGTATGTGGAGCTAGTCTGTGTGCACAAAACAACTCATTCCTCCTTGCCTCCCTTGAAAAAACGAGTCTTCAGTGGGACATACAAGCACCAGGCCAACACCGTTTCCCTGAGAGAGGAATGCCATCCATGTGGAACAAAAATTTTAGGGAGCTGTTGCAAATTTCACATGTTTTAAACTGTAACTCTTATTTGATTCAGCTAAAGTAAATAAAGGTGCAAATGGACAGTAGGAAATAACTTTGTTTTCATTGGAGCAGCAATAAGTTGGAGTATGTTTGTTCCTGAACAAAGCAAACACAGCTATTGATTGAGCCCAGCTCACTCAGATGATTCATATTAAGCACCAGCCATTCAGGCCTTGATGTTCATATCTCCTTTACAGAAACACAGGCAGAAACTATTCCGAGAGCTTGTGTGCAACACCACTTATATTACTTGCAAGTATGCATTCATAGCAACTTTTCTACTTGTAGGAAGAGAACTCTGAAATAGCTCAAAGACATGATTTTAAAGACAAGAATATAAGTTGTTAATCCTTTTTTTTTGTTTACAAGAGGGCAAACAGGGACAAGAAACTAGAAGACTGGGATAGTGGACAGAGAAGCTGGAGGGATGGGAGAAGAAGCCAGTGAGAGCAGGAAACTGAACAAGGGGTTGTTCAGAGGCAAAAGAATTTGTAACCCTAATGCACATTTTCTTCAGAGCTGAAATAAGATGCAGGATTCCTGAAGCTCAGCATGCCTTTACTAGCAGCATATATTTAGGAAAGCCAGTGAGAAAAGGCACGGTTAAGACCCATTAAGGTCTGTGCTCACACCTCTGTGGAACAGTAAAGACAAAAAGCAGAGTTTCCTACTCTAGATCTGGAGCTGCTAAATAATTAGAAAACCCCTATTAGTATTCATGCCTTCAAGAATCTTACCAGAAGTTATAAAATGGACCTCACTTTCTTATACTTCTTCTGACTGTAATAGTGTTTATTTAAATAGATATTATCATTCAGGATTTTTTTTTCAATGTGGGTTAGATATATAACCAAGTGCACTTTAAAATGATATAACCTGTTTACATATTCTTGCAGTTACCACACGATCTGTTGTTCAAAATACCCCCAGTTTCAAAAAGGCTACAGGCTCTAGATCTCTAAGACCAGTCTTTATAAGAAAGTTTTAAAATATTAAGAGGTAACATTTATGTTTTCAAATATATAATCTGCTTTTTTCCATTTTTATTTTTTCATTCATAGACTATAAATAATAAGGAACACTTGCTACTTTTACTTGTTTCTGCCAAAGTTACTGTGGGTGGGTTTGACACTTAGATCGTATGTGAAGGAAAAAGCATGCAATCTCTTTTCTTAGGACAGAGAGATCTTTTCAGCGAGTTTCTCTTCTCAGGAATATAGGAGCTATTTTCATCCTAGAAATGATTGACTTACCCACTCATGTTGCATGTATCAACTGGAAACAATTACCTTTTGAAAGAGGAAGGTTTCAATTTTAGTATGAGTGAGTGCCATCTGTAATTTAGTGCCTTCAGGCTGCCTTAACTAAAAAGTTCAATAAGTTAAAGCCAGGGAAAGGGAAGAAGGGGGAAAAAAAAAACCCAACCAAACTTCAAATGTTTCCAGCAAAAATGAGTCTTTTAGTCTTTTGTTTGCACACAGATGATTATGCTCGTGGGATGGTTGTAAGTAGTGGGGTTTTTTTTACCAATTTCTGAGTTTGTTTGAAGTGTCAGTACTACACCATTGTGAGGATGTAGTCCAGATGTCATTTTGAAGTTCAGGGCACATGATGGATTATCCTCAACACTGTTTATAAACAGAGTGCAAACGTAGAGCCAACGTAACAGCCTGGCTTGCCTTTCATTTTAGAAACATTAAAAAATATATATAATAGTTTTTGATTCATTCAGAAGACAGTTCTAGAAATTCCATTTTAAAAAAAAAAAGTCACAAAGATTCACACAGAAACATTATATCCATACACAGAAAAGCTTTCTTTTTTGATCTTCATACAAAGCATTTCAGCAACTGGCAAACTGCAAAACATGTCAGTTCTGTTAGAAGAAATATCTCAGAATGGGTTCTTATCTGAATCTTAACCTAACTAAAGCATATAAACATACTGTTGGTCTGCAAAGAAGGTCTAGAGATATTAAGAAAACAGACTTTCTGATATGGTTTTCAATCCTACTGTTTAGGACAGGACTGGGACTACTGTTTTCATACACACAGCATATTTCTGAAGTACTTTAACTCTTCTAATCACCTCCAAAGCCACCAGAGTTACAAGAATTTTTTTTTTAAATAGATGTGAAAAAAATTAACGAATTGTATGCAGTTAGTTAAAAGGGGGTCTGTTACTATTTTATACCTTAATCTTGTTCTATGATATGCCATTTACATATGTTTAACAATTACTAATCTTATTCAGCCATCAGTTGTTGTCTATTGTTTGCTTTTTCCAAGAGTTATTTAAACTTCATCTCTGGATGTCTTGCAAACCACCTTCTCCTCTCCTTCCTCCAAATACAGTGTGTACCTTAGCTAAGAAACTGTATAAAGTTGGGTAACATCAAGGATTTGGTGTTACATGCAAGCATTCTTTACCTGATCATGCATGAAATGCAACTATTTTTTGTTGTTGGTTGTGGTGGTTTTTTGGGTTTTTTTCCAAGGTTTTTTGGCTCAACCACAGACAAAGAGGGGGCCCCAGCGTTCACAGATTCAAGGGTGGGGAGGGCGGAACAACAAAGGGCAAACACAGAAGTGATGTGACCCAAGGGCTGCACAGCTGGTGACTCAAAACCATGCCATGTAACACAGAATTGTACACACCAGATATAAGTGGCACTAAGGGAGAGGACTGTGTCTGGAAGACCTGTACATAATCACAACTACATTAGGTTAAGAACAACTCCTTTCTCTGCTGTGGGAAGAACACCTTGATCCACAGTTAGGTAGGTACAGAGACCTTGTAACTTGGGAGAGAAAACAAGGGCGCAAAAGATAAAGAACTAGGTTCTCAGAGGAGGATGAAAACATGATATGCAGGACTTCTCTGTTCCTTTTGCTTGCACACCATTGTGTGGCCTGGCATATTCAATTTTCCAGCAGTTTTTCCTGCTATTTGTCTTCATCTTATTATTATACATGTACTTAATGGTGTTCATCTCATAACAACAGTGACTCATAAGGACGATAACATACCTACACATTGAGACACAATTTGGTCTTTTGCTGAGGCTTATGAACACTGATGTTCTCCCTAACATCTCTGAACTTCAGGCCTCTCTCAAAGCAGCAGCAAATGTGGCATAATAGGCTCAGAATTCAGTGCAATTCAGTCAGATTCATCTACAGCTTTGGCAAGAGGACAACTGCGCTTCAGTCATCTCTCCAAAGACCCAGAGTGATAACAATGCACAAGAGAACTTGAGTGAGAGCATTGCTTACAACAAAAGCATCACAGAAGGTCCCTTGATACAGAACTGCACAAGCCCCATGGCAGTCTGTAACTGGCATTTAGAAGGGAAATGCTGCAAGACAGGAGTCAGATGGCCTCGTCAGTGCCAAAACAATTTTTGGCACAGCGATGGTTTGCTTTCTCAGGTGGACTGCTTCCAAATTAATGCTTCTTAAGGGAACTAGGGAGAGGCTGAGGGTTTCTATGAGAAGCATTGACTTCTTAAACTGAATATGTAAAGATTAATGTGGAAGAATGAAAGGAAACAACTTTCAGAAGCATAGTTTACATTTTAATACATTTTGGGTGTATAGTAGCTTATTTTTCATTAAAATCATGCAAGACAGGCATTAAAATAATTTTTAAGTCACATCCTACTGGCTTTCAGTGAGAAGTAGTTTCTAAACTTCCAAGTCAGCTGTGAAAGAGTATAATATTACAATCTGGATACCGCTTTGCGGGGCCTACAATAAGCCCTCTCAAAATTTCTTACCTTGATGCAGATACTTCCTTGGAGCACACAGAAGGTGAAAATGAGAAGGCAGCAAAAAACTTTGCATCAGGAGTTTGATGAGACGTCGGAACAATTTCTTTCCTATGTGCCTTGCAGTGGCATCACTACTAACAGTAATCGCATTCAGTTGCCATGACAGGCTCTGTACTTCAGCGGACAGAAAGAACTGAAAATTAATTCTCTGATCAAACAGCCCTGAAACAATCAAACAACAACAAAAAAAACTTCCAACCAGCCTGCCTTTCATTTGTCCCACCAAGGACTAACATGCTGTAGCATACTTAAAAAAACCCAAATTTTTAAAAAATAAGATGATGAAGAAAGCCCTGTCTTATAAATCTGCAATTCTACATCATCAGAAGAAGGGCTTGGAACTCAGAAGGGACGGGTCCTTCCAGACAGTGTGCCTTCCTCTGACTGCTCTGTCACATAACCAGCTGGTAAAGTTTGTGGTGGGTTGACCTTGGCTGGCCGCCAGATGCCCACCCAGCCGCTCTCTCACTCCCCTCTTCCTCGCCCATGACAGGGGGAGAAGACAAGACGAAAAAGCTCTTGGGTCAAGGACAGGGAAATCACTTACCAGTTACCACCACAGCCAAAACAGACTCAACTTGGGGAAAATTAAATTTGATTTACTAAAATAGGTTTGGATAGTGAGAAATCAAGACAAAATGAAATACCACCTTCCCCCCACCCTTTTCTGCCAGGCTCTCAACTTCACTCCTGCATTCCCAACTCCTCTACCTCGTCCCCTGCCCTGAGTGGCACAAGAGGATGGGGAATGAGGGATTGTGGTCAGTCCATAACAGCTCCTCTCTGCTGCTTCTTCCTCCTCACACTCTTCCCTTGGTCCAGTACGGGTCTTTCCCACCGGCTGCAGTCCTTCAGGATAGACCTGCTCCAGCACGGGTCCTCCATGCCTGCAGTTCCTTCAGGGCTTATTCACCTGCTCCACCAAGGTCTTCCATGAGCTACAGTGGTTCCCTGATGGTGTGCCTGAAGCCCCTCCTCCCCCTCCCGCTCTCCCCGGGGTGCCCGCAGGGCTGTTTCTCACACTTTCCCCTGGCTGCCGGGCAGCCTTGTGCACCCCCCCCGCCTGGGCCCCCCCCCGAGGCGCCGCCATGTTGGCTGCGGGGCTCAGCCCTGCCCCGCGCTGGGGCCGCTGGAGCCGGCTGGAACCGGCTGTGTCCGGCACCGGGCAGCCCCGGCCGCCCCGCACAGGGGCCGACACGCAGCCCCCGACAGCGCCCGGGCACCTGCAGCCGGTACAAAATTACATTGCTAAGTGAGGGGACTGACTCTACATCTCCTGTTGGAAAGGCCTTCCAAGCCTTATCCTCACTGTTCCAACACATTCCAGCCTTTATATGTAGGCTGCACTATTCAGTTTTTGTGTTGCTTTCTAGTTTTATATCAGTTGTGCTGGCATTTCTATGTTTTATTCTTCTTCAGACCTCATCAAATATTATATTTACTGCATTAGACTGGGACATCTGGTGTAAGTAAGAGTAGCTCCACTGAAGGCTTAAACCCCCATTGAAGTGTTTGGTAAATGCAGCAGTAGCTGCAGTGGTAGCTTAGGCACATGCGTTATATTTTGCTTCATGCTGTTTCTGTCCTAAACCAGGTAAAGTGATTATTTTCTTTTTACAATTAGTACGTACATCTATACAGGTAGATAACATTTTCACAGAAGTTAGATTACCATGTGTGTGACTGTCATCACCATCATACTACATTCTGCCAAAAGGGAAAGATAATTCACGTCTTCAGGTAACTGAGATAAAGCTTTTATTGTATGAAAGCAGTGCTTGAACTCAACAGTATATTTTAATCCTTTCATCACAAGCATCTGAGCACAGACTGCCAAATGGACACAGTCCTGCTAACACCACTCTTCCCACCACCCAGTCAAAATGCAAGGAGAATAATGAAAGCAGGGAACTTTACCTACAAAAACTAGCAGAATGTTTTCAAAGGCATTTTGAATCCAGAAGAGAGTTGAAAATGTAGGGATTTATCAGTTGCATTAAATGTCTTTTTTGTACCGGCCACCAAGTGTGAAACAGTAACTTAAATGAGCCACTACTAATGCTCTATAAAGTGCACACATTTTGTGGCTGAGACATCCTTTTTTAATGGCTTTTTAAAATAGTTTTTTCACCCAGCTGTACTCTTCCCCCATGTTCAACGATTGTCAGTCATGGATCATGTGCATAGACTGCAGGAGACTCTATAATAGAGGAAGCAAGACAACCTGGTACTTGGTATGTAGCTATTTAAAGTAATTTAATGGAATAAAATGTTCATTAAACTTTTGTAAGACTATTGCAAAGTTTTCTCATTTACTTAAGTACTCATAATTCTTTAACAGCAAATAAATACTTTCAAATTAAAGAATGTGCTGTCATACATCTGATATATCTTATCACATTCATTGTCACTATTTTTAGGGTTGCAGCTCTTTGTCCTGAAATAGGATGATTCAGCATTTTTTACTGTACCAGCAGACCTAGTAGAAAAAGACCCCACTCAAGTCTTTCGGTTGAACATGACTCCTAAGCATGTCACTGTGTAAGATACATATAACATGATTGTTAAACACATTTTGCTAAAACATGTTTCTGTAAGCTAGCAAACAACTATTGTTCTACAAAACGTCACCCATCATGAACCAATGCAAAAGTCATTTATCTGCTTGAAGAGCAGTGCAGAGCAGCCTAGGGTCAATATCACATAATTGGTTGTGCTGCCCATAGGTCTCATGGGAAAATATTCAGGTGAATCCTGAATAGACAAACCTATGATAAGCTGTTCAAGCAACCCTCATATTATACCAGTATATTTCGCTAATACTGGACGAAGGCCAGCTCGGTGAGGTTGGCAAGAAAAATCACAAACTGTGAATGGAAATACTTTGCACGGTAAGGTACCATCAGTTGTACCTTCCTCAGTGGGGTTCAATGTCAAGACCAATAAAAACATTTTCAAATAACAGACTGCATTACAACTTACTTAAATGATGAATATGCATTTTGAAATTTAAAAACAAAAGCACTTGTGGAATGTTACAGATTTTCCCAAATAAAATACCAGAAAAGCCAGAAAGTGTGGGACAGAAACATATAGTCTAGCGTCTTGAAGAACACACACACAGAGCTTGTGTTGTTACTAAAATAATAAAAGGGGACAAATGTAACAGCAGTCATAAACTTAAAACCTTGATGTCCCTAGGCAAACTAGTAGTTGTTATAATAAAATGTAACATTATTAGTGCATTATAAATAACTGGGGTCTATGTAAACTGAGTAAAAAAAACAAAAAAAAAAATCCTCTAGCAGTAAATCTGGATTTGTGTCTCAAAATTTTGTTAAAGCTTTTGAAGCAGCCAAGTAGCACAGGCTTAAACAGTTGATGGCAGTCCTGAATTGTCAAGGAGTTTCCACCATGGTCTTTTATTAAAAGCTTTGAGCGAATCACCTTTCACGCAAGCATATAATTCCTTTTGGGAATTCATCGTCTTCACAACATGGTGTAACAAATCGTATAAAAAGATTTAAAGGTTTAGACTGGTAGAGGAGGAGTCCATCAGTAGCTACTGTGTATTTTGGTCCAAATACAACTTCTCATTCATAAAGGTCTTACACTATTATCTGTTTAAAGTTGAGAAAACAAATTCATACATTAAATACTCTCAGCATACCTGGTTTATGTATATACCTTCTTAAGAATTTAGCACTAGCCAGGACTGAAGATATGACACTGAACTAGATAGAGCTTTAATTTGACCCGGTATTGAGCTCTTATGTAAGATTTAATGTTTGTCTACACAATTTCCTTTTCTCCACCCTCTTCTCATCTGCATCGTTAGTTCATATCTGTCTGCAATTCCATTTGTTTTTAAGTTATGTAAAATGTTTTCATCACTCACTGCTATTAGTTATCACTAGAGTGTACAACTCTGTTCCAGGCCACAAACTCTTCAGACAACACAGACTCTCCAAGAGCAATGCTATTTCCTTGATGTCACTGCACTGGGAAGAGGAAAGTGGCCAAGACATCCATTGAAGCTATCCTGTACAATCAGGATGCTTTACTTCCAAGTGTTTCTATTTGCTCTGTGTAACTAACACACGAGAACGTAGGCAGTTCTGAAGTCCTCAGTATTTTCTTTTAAAGTACACCATAGCTATTCAAACTAGCCAAATGGTTTTTCTCCTCTTGATAACTACTGGAGCATTGCCATTAGAAATCTTGCTGTTCCTAAGAATTCCTTTAACAAGCAGCAGAGAATCAAAATTCCGAGGAAATTTTTAGTAGGAATAAGGATATGAATAATCCTCTTCAGTCTTTTAAAGTCAGTGGATTCATTGCATGCCTCCTGATTAGCTAAGATTCCCAGAAGGCCCAAGCTTACAATAAGAACAGTAAGATGCAAGTAAACTAAATGGAAAGACATTAGATTGACAGTTCAAAAATCTGTTCTCTACATTTTTCTTTTTACAGGATTAATTTGACAAGATCAGCTTTAGCACAGCCATTTTAAAGACAGTGTGACAGATCATGAACCCTAGAACCTCCTCGGAGAACTTAATCTGGGGATATTACTCAGGAGTAGAAAATATCTATTACACCCCTTGTTTTACCTGTGACTGCTGCTAAAGTTCAATCTGACGTTTCTACAACATATTCCAAAAGATTTTTTTTAAAAACTCAAGCTTCTTTTTTTATATCTAAGTGTCATGGTTTAGCCCCAGCCAGCAACTAAGCACCACGCAGCCGCTCACTCAGGACACTAAGGAAAAAAAAAAAAATACTGTTCATGACTTTAAAATTATCTCACTTTGCCCTGTTACATTCAGTTGTAGTTCATGGTTTCTGGGTTTTGTTACTTATAACAAAACAGCCTAAGTCTCAAAGTGCAGGGTTTATACTATTTTGGAAGACATGCTGTCGTTCAGTCAGCTTTTCCTTCTGCTTAAGATGTGGCCAACTTCAGCTTTCTGTATCACTTGCTAAAAAACTCTGCCAGTTTACCTTGCTAAATTAATCTTTCCTTTTTCTAAGGGATGGATTAAGGAGATTAAAGTTATGACTTCATTAAACTTTCTGGCAATTAAATGTTTATGGAAGAAGAAAACAGAAACCAGATTCCCTTGGTCCCATTCTAACCTCTGTCACAGGTTCATTAAGATGAGCCTCATTACCCATAGAGTTAAGGGGTAGCCTGATTCACCACTGTATAAAAATAAATAGTTGAATAATCAGCCATGTACATCAGAAGACTGTTTTGAGAAACTGAATTGCAACTAACAACAGCAACCCACCTGCCCGGATTGAGCATCACTTCCTACCTCAGTTTCCCTGGTTTTGGCCCATACTCACAGCTACTGAGATAAAAAAGTATTTTTATGATAAATGAACTAAGGAAAATGGTATCTCTTCCTTACCACAAAACATGAAGCTATAAAGAAGGCTAGGGAAGAGTTCTACAGCCAAGCCTCTGCTAATATATTTCACCTGAGGATAAAATGTGAGTAGGTTGCAGGTAGTACCCTCACAGGCCACAAGTGACCAAACACAAAGCAGAAGACTAAACTGGGTATTGCCTTCTGTCCCTGATTTATCTTTTTTTCCCCCACAGTCTTACTCCCATACTAAGACTCCCTAGCCGATTCAGTTCTGGTTTCCTTCATTCTCAAAAGTCATTAGCTTCAGTATCTCAGCTTCACAAGGCAACAGCCCAGAAGGGACGCAAACACCCTCTCCTCGCTGACCTCCAGTCCTGCAAACGTTTTTCCATCCCTGTCTCTTCCTCACACATCTTCCCTGTAAATTAGACCATCTACTCTCTCACAAAACCTTTCCTCCTAAGTGATTAGCTCTTTCCCATTCTGACTGACAGATGTTTGGGCTGAGGGTTTAGCATAAAGTTAAACTCATCTAGACATGTGAGACAGAATCAACTGAGCTCCAAACCTTGTCAAAGGTCAGTTCATCCAGGAACAATAGTTAATGTACATTTGATACACCTGTCTACAAAAAAAGCTGTGAAATTATAGTATTGTTCTAAAATGCCAAATCACATTTAAAATCCACTACATATATTAGACTGTCTAAATTATTGGAAAAAAGTCACATTTGCAGAGTTGCTCACTCACCTAGGGAAAACAAAGATTTTACCAAAAATTTATTTGGAGTCTTCCCCATTGTTTTATAAAAATTTGTATTTTAGTTTAATCTAGTTTTCCCTGTCTTTTCCCTTCTTCTGTTTATTAAGCATATCATAGGTACTGTAACACCTTGAAATTAGGTTCTTCCCAGAACACAATAACAAGTTTGGTTTTGGGTAAAGCAGGGAAACGTACAAGACTTAGTTTCTCTTGCCACTTGAGGTTCTCCAAATGTTTGGCTGATGTGTAAAAAGGAACAGCAATGGCAATAAGCAGAGATATCTCTTTCTCCAGTGATATCTTAAAAGCAAAAAGTAGCCTCATTTTAAAAAGAGGGGTTCTATAACTCTACCCTAACAGGTACAGTTCGGTACTCCCTGTGGCACAAGGTACAGTACCTAACTCTGGAGAGAGGTGGGCTGTCTCTGCTGGACTTAGCACTTCCCAGGGGTAAATTCTGCACCTATTTTCTTCCCATTTGTGAGTTAGTTATTTCCCTTCTGTGGCATCTAATGTCCGTCTGCAGGGGTAAAGAGCCCAGGAAACCAACACGTTTTCTGAATTCAGTACCAGTGCTAAGCAGTTAAAAGTTTATTCCTGCAATGCCAAACACTGCTAAGTCTCTCTCTGCATCTGGCCTTTATTCTCTTGTTGAAACCCCTATGTGAAAAGAATTCTGCTGAACTGATAGGCAAAAGCTGATGACAGATTGATATGAAGTCAATAGTAGGTAGATAATTACTATCTTAAGTGTGGAGTGACAATTAGATACTAAGAGGTCACACTGTAAGTAAAAAGCATAATTAAATATGGATTAAATAAATAAAAGTGTTCAGGAAAGTGCATGTTCTTTTTCTTTCTTGATCTACTTAGATTTATTGGCAAGTCTACCGCAAAGTGAGCTTATTTTGTTATAATCAGTGCTGAAATTAATGCTATCAAGCATCATTTCAGGTATTTAATTAGCATCATGTGCCATGTAAAGAAGGTTTTGGACTGCATTAAATCAATCTGAATACTTGGAAGATATAAATAGAACAAGAGAATGCCACTTTGCCTTTGAAAGGAGGTTTTAATTAATTTTCTAGAACATAGTACAATAGCTAAAGTGAAAATGGAAGTTAATTGGAATACTCTTTTCCTTTGAAACTTTGTAGTAGTCTTGTCTGAAACTCATCACCAGAGATCATTATTAGACTTTGAGTAATATTTCAAAGAAAAGGATATGGGAATGGAAGGGAGTGTGAAGGAGAGGAGAAACAAGGTAGGTATGTGAGGTTAAAATACCTGTCTGAACCTGTTCAGATCACTGTAGTTTAACACTGTTTCTTTTCCAGAATTTGAAAAGCATGTAAACATGAGGCAAAACAAGAACTGTTGAATATGTAATTAAGTCTTAGCATTGTACTGACCAGTATCACTAGGCATATTGTGTTCTTCCATGACTTCTACAACTATAACAAGACAGCATGCTGTGCAAAAATTTGAATCTCTGGAATAAATCTCTTCTTACCCTTTCCTCACACCAAAGTAGACCAAGGTCTCACATCATCTGAAGAATATAAATATTTCATGTGTGAAGACAGAAGATTAAATCCATTCTGAACATGATTTAATTGCTGCTTGCTAGTTGCAGTATGGATAGCATGCAAAAAGGCTTGAGAAAATTAATAATATGTGTACATAAACACATGCATATATACATATATATATATATAAAAAAAAAAGTATCTGGAATTTTTTTGGCTTTTACCTTTAAAATGTTTTAATGTTAAGAAAGGCTTTATGTTCTAACTTTTTGCATATAAGAAATGCTTGGAAATGTGGGTCTGACTCACACTGTCCTAAGAAACAGTTGTTGATATTATAAGGTATCACTGCCTCCTCAAGACTTGGCAGACCTGTAAAGATCCAGACAGGGATGTGATGAGCTCTGCCAGTCCATCCCTGGCCATCCTGGCACAGGACCCTCTCCTGCCCCTGTGTGTCCAAGCAGGCAGGAACAGACTTTCTCTCAGTTTATGCTCTCACCTGGACACCAGCTCTAATCCAGGCTGTTCAAATCAAGCATGGGTCCAGCCTCCCACCATCTACATTTTACCATCTATCTGACCAGTGGCAACAGCCTCTGTGTAAAAATCAGCAGAAGAGACCAAGTTTCCGCACTTTGACTGTTGCAGTTCACAGTCAGATATTTTAGCACAAACCCATCCTCATCCATGGTGTAAATGATCTGTTTTGCATTTTTGATTGCAACCTCTACAGTGGGGGGAATCAATCTCCAGCAAATGAGTGTAGAGGCCAGAAATTACTTAAATAGGCACAGCAAGAGTTATCTGGAATAACAACTTCAAGAGGAGTCAGTTACTGGAGAGCAGAGGCACTTAGGACACCTCCTCTGGCTCAGCAGTACCCTCCCTGAAACTGAATCAGGAGGAGCTCTGTTGCTATAAGGAGTTTTACATTATGAGCTTAATGTTATCAAATGCTTGTGTATATGTTTACATGAAATAAAGGATGCTGCCATGGCCACTGTGGCCATGGTTTGGTCCGATACTGGTTTGACTGAAGCAGCACATATGTGCTACTTCTTGCAGAGAAGCCCGGACTCTACAATCAGCTCTCATCTGGCACAAGAGCAGGGTATAGAAGATATTTGAGCTGTGATCTTGCTTCATCCACGAACCTGATATGTCGACAGGAATTATCTTGTTAGAGGAGCAGGCAACAAAATCATAAATCTTGCCTTGCAGAGCAAACTACATGCCTGACAAAGACTTCATGACCTATCTTTCTGCCCTAAGGGATCCCATGTTTGGTCAAAACATCTACTTTGAATGGATGCCTGCATGTTACAGTCTTTTCCCCACCCTGTTTCTTGAACATTTTGATAGACTGTAAGTTTTTTTTCTCATCACTTAAGAGCTAAAGGACCATAAGGGGAAGAGGAGTGATTGTATGTTTTTGCCTGTAATTTCAGACCAGTGTTAATGCTGATGAATTTGACAGGAGAGCTATATAACAGCAAATATAATACATAACCTTTTTTTTTTCCCAATTTTTTTATCAATTAATATAATACACACTTCTGGGGCTCCTAATCCATGTTTGACTGCAATTTCCAGGTCTGAACAAGTATATTGCTGTGGAATTCAAAAGTGTCTGGTGTTTGAGAGCAACCTATATATGGCCTTTTACACTGCATTTTTTCACAAGAAAAAATTTACATTTTTGCTCTGCAGATAAAGATGTTTCTGCAAACACTGAATTACACAGACTCCAGTTTGACAGACCTTATGTTTCCAACCTTTTATTCCATTAAAACCCAGTAGCAGGTCATTACCATGGCATTATGTATGCACATCAGCTGTTGTAATGAATAAGATTTAAAACCACTAAATGCTTTCCTCTTCTCACTTAAGTTTGAATGATGAGCACAGAGAAGCCTCCCAAACGATCACTGCACACACAAGTAGTTCAGCTGCCTGATAAGTTTGGAAATTACAGAAAAGCTATGACTTAAGTTTCTCCTGCTGCCTTTGCTTTTTGTGATCAGAAAATTATTTTAAGTTGTCAAGGTACTATGGCAATGTATTGTAGAAGCTTCTAACACATTTTTCAGTAGAGTAATCACCTCCCAAATGATGTTATTTATATGTGGGTATAAAGAATATTGGCATAGTTTCTGCACAAATTTCTGAACCTTGGTAAAAGCTATGCTTTTATTCACATTAATGAACACTCTCAGTTCTATAGTTACCATTCACCTAATATTTCCTACTGCAGAAGAGAGGAAACTACAGTTCTATCATCATCCATTAACCAAACTACTTTTCTCACGTGTAATACTTTTTAATACATTGTTGAAAAAGAAAAAATTACCCTTTGCCAGAGAACCCCCAAAGATTATTCTGCTGTAAACAATTGTTCAAAATTGAAAAAAATACCATTTCATTTTTTTAAGTACAAACATTCTTAAAGTATGGCTGAGTTAGGTCTAGTTTCCCAGTTAAGCTCCAATCTTGCACCACTTCATTTACCTCCACACAGGCCAAGTGATGTCAGTGGGAAGCAGACCAAACACAAGAGTGGGACTTTATGAATTCTAATCTGGGATTGAAGCTGCTATTTTACTTACAGTTTTAAAAATTTGCATATACTATTTTTCCACTCTAACATAAGTAAGACTTCAGTCACAATGGATAAAAGAAAACTGGCATTTAAAATACAGGACCTTCCACACACTGTAGACCTGTTGAGGCTGACGAAAGAATACATCAACTCTTAAATTTAGCCTCTAATTCTAGCCTCTCTTCCTCCTCAGTTTCACTTTATTATGTATTTTAATGGCCTATTTAATGTTGAATTTTGGAGGCTATATTGGTTAAAACTAATTCTGTTGGTTTACTGCAATATGAGTTTCATTGTTAATGCTGACATAATTATATAAAATACGAGAAAAAAATACTGTGAAAATGTATATTGCTGTTTAGATTACTTCTAATGATCCCTGAGAACTTGTTATCTCCTTGACTAGTCACATATCACATGGATGCTGCCTTCTTTTCCATAGTTGGACACAGTCATCCACATTCTGATAATAATACACTGAAGCAGATTAAGAAAATCCAACCTGTTTAAAACAGCTTTGCTCTGACTCATACATACAGACACAGTACCTTTGCTCCATCCACTCATTGTTGATAACTGGTTTTTAACCTCTTGGCATACAGTCAAAAAATCTCCTTAACAGACCATTTATAATACTTTATGATCTACCCCTACAAGTTTTCTTTGTTTTTTAGAACAATCATGTATAAGAGCAACTCATAATTAATTTATACATACAGATATATTATGGCTGATATAAATAGAAGCTTCTGTATCTGCAATTGTAGCTGTAAGGATCTCAATCCTACTGGTAGTAAGGGGCTCAGTGTAGAAGTAGAAGGCAAAATGTTTTCATTCTTTCCTCCCAGTGAACAAGAATGAAAAAAAAAAAAAGTACAAAATCTATATACATTATTGGTAATCAAAACAGTATGTAATGCTTATGCATGAAGAGGACAAATTAATCTTTCTTCAGCAAACTTACCTACAGCATTTATCCACTCCTGAGAGTCTGACTATGCTATGCTGTTGCATTCGTCTACCACAGAACATAATTAAATCCAAAATTCTTATGAGAATACATTTTCAGGTTGCATTTCTTTATCAATTCAACATTACAGAATTTGCTTAAACAAAGCAAGCTGGAGTTCTTTAAGTTTTGCTCAACTAGAAGATACCAAATTAGCCAAATGAGAAAGGACTAGAAACACAGACCACTAGCAGTGTGTGTGAAGTCATCTATTACATCATGCCATTATGCTTGCAGTCCAGCTGAAAGCAAGATAAAAGCTGCTGGTAAAATGAATGAGGCAAACTAAGTGTCCACAGAAGACAGATATATTCCTTTACCCCAGCGACTGTGATAGCACTAATACTGGTCATAAATCACACATATGAGATATGTTAATAAGGGAAATCCTTTGCTGATGGATTAATTAGGAGCAAGTGAACTGACGAGGTGAATGAAACACCTCTGAAACAAAGCTACAAATCAATGATAGAATAACCATTTGAATTGCTACTCCTCTCTGTATAATAAAGAACAGCTGTTCCTGCCAAGAATCAAACAAATAGATTGCTATCATGTTAAACAATGTCAAGACATAACTGCAATTCAGAGTGAGATGGATGGCAGGCACTCAGAACATAGAAATATGCCATAAAGAATGGAGTTTAATAGTATTCCTTGCTCAAAGGTGAAACAAAGAGGGAGACTTAGATGCTGACAGAACAAAGCACTGTATGCCAGAAGCTTGTTTTGTGTAGCAACTTTCAAAATCTCAGAAAAAACTAATTAATACTAACTATAAGCCTCCTTATGCATATGTAGCATTGAAAATCTTGCAGACATATATATTCATATATTTGCCCAGAGAGGTGGTAGAGGCCCCATCCCTGGCAACATTCAAGGTCAGGTTGGACGGGGCTCTGAGCAACCTGATCTGGTTAAGGATGTCCCTGCTCACGGCAGGGGGGCTGGGCTAGATGACCTCTAAAGGTCCCTTCCAACCCAAAGCATTCTATGATTCTATGATTCTACTTATACACATGTAGACCAGAGAATATAGGCACTATTACTTAATGGATTCTGTGTCCACCAAACAGTGGTGGTGGCATAAAGAAATACAAACAGGTAGAACTAGGTAGGTTAAGTGGCTCTCATGTGACAGATGACATCTGTGCTGATGACAGGAACTAAGGCTCTCAGGAGCCATTTTCAGAATAGGAACAAGTGTACTTTTGATCTCATATTATGTGCTGTGGACAGTTGCCCCAGAAGATTACACTAGCCCTTGCAGTGAGCTGGCAGTGGACATCAGCAAAAGTGTGACATAGCATAAGGTCCACACCATTATGTCTTACATCTAAGCATCCCGGGCAGCTCCACTCACTTGCACGCCCATACCACATGCATGCCCTGGCCCCATCGGAGATCTTGGTATAAGGGCTCATTCCCAGCACCACCACTCAGCCTCTGCCAGGTGTCTGCCGTACAGACAGACCAACTGCCCCTTGCTGGTGATGATGTAATTGGGGATGTGGATGAGGCTTCCACCTCAGGGCCATTTCATCCTAGGAGATGTGCAGGTACCCTAAATCTTACCCTGATGGGAGGTGGTGTACTGTGCAATAACATAAAAAAATGTGAATTCCATAATTTCTTACTTGATAAAGTCCTACAAGAACTAGCTCTATTGTTTAGCTGAATAAAAACAGATACTTAGATTGCTCTAACATTCTCTCTCTCAGTGAAAAGATAAGGCTCATAAGGAGCATATATAGCTCTCAGTTATACTGTGATAAGTTTTCAGGAATTAATGATTTGCACTACCACTGTTAATAGTACAATTTAAATCCAACATTTTAAAACGTGTTAGGAACCCTCAGATCATCATTGTTGTCCCAGACTGGTTCTACTAGTAATATGTATTAGTATACATCCAGTAATGCAAGGATG
Source organism: Pelecanus crispus (assembly GCF_030463565.1). Lineage (NCBI taxonomy): Eukaryota > Metazoa > Chordata > Aves > Pelecaniformes > Pelecanidae > Pelecanus > Pelecanus crispus. Next base: position 120,494,848 of record NC_134643.1, read on the forward strand.
TTAACTTACTAGTTAAATTTTTCTTCCAACTTCAGTTCATGCTGTTTCTGTGAAAAAGAAAAAAAAAAAAAAAAAAAAAACAGCAGGTATTGGTGGGGTCTTATTGTTGCCAACAAAAATAACAGCAGTTTTACTTCAAAGGAAACGGTAATGGAGCTTTGCATTAACAGAGCCAGTTCCACCCACTGTAGGCACTGCTGCCACAGTATTGGGAAATTGCTCTTGGGAAGCTGGAACAGCATAGAAATGGTCATTCATTTCACTGATAACTGTAAGCCTGATCACAAAAGATTTTAAGGAGTTTGCTCTCCCCCCATCAAAAGCAAAAAACCCCAAGAACCAAAACCTTTCTACTTCATCCATATATCTATATCTGTATCTATATCTACACACACATACATTTGCCTTATTTTGTGTCAATACAACCTAAGTTTAAAAGATCAAATGACTGATCTGTGTTCATTTCATTAGTCACTAGTAGAAACAGGATTGTTACATGACAATGTCCACGCTTCTGGGCCTCTACTCTGAATGCCAGAAGGACTTAGGTCTGTCACCTTAGCACAAATTTAGGCTGTCTCCGGCGACTCTCTGGGGGTTCTGGGAGTTTCGCAATTACAGGTGACAAGTGTCAGTGTCCTATATCCCCACATCGACTTGCAACCTTTGTATATTTTGTATTTTCATTTGTAAAGGTCAGCAGCTTCTGGAAACACCAACAGTCAGTAGGAACCTGTCTAAAAAATCTCAATATTAAATAAATAATTTCTTGGTAACTGCTCAGTAGAAAATGAAAAAGGTGTATAAGACTTTCCTTTAGATAAAGGAAAGATATGCAGTTTAGATATAAAGGACATAGGGACCATACTGATCTCTTCAGTTTTGATGTCTAAGCTCATACCTTCTTATATGTAATGAAAATCTTCTTTATGATTCAGGGAGATAAGTACTGTAAAGAGTTTTCAGCATGCCTTTAGGGTGTATCCTGGTTTTGGCTGGGATAGAGTTAATTTTCTTCCTAGTAGCAGGCATAGTGCTGTGGTTTGGATTTAGTAGGAGAAGAATGCTGATAACACACTGATGGTTTAGTTGTTGCTAAGTACTGCTTATGCTAGGCAAGGGCTTTTCAGCTTCCCATGCTCTGCCAGGTGCACAAGAAACTGGGAGGGGGCACAGCCAGAATAGTTGATCCAAACTGACCAAAGGGCTATTCCATACCACATGACGTCATGCTCAGTATATAACTAGGGGGAGTTGGACGGGGGGCTGCGATCACTGCTCGGGAACTGTCTGGGTATCGGTCGGCAGGTGGTGAGCAATTGCCTTGTGCATCACTTGCTTTGTATATTATTATTATATTGTTACTATTATAATTACTCTTTTACTTTATTTCAGTTATTAAACTGTTCTTATCTCCACTCAGGACTGTTTCTCACTCTTACTCCTCTGATTCTCTCCCCCATCCCACCAGGGCAGGGGGAGTGAGCAAGGGGCTGCGTGGTCCTTAGTTGCTGGCTGGGGCTAAACCACGACATGGTGGCACTCCCTGAGATAGGAAATTGTGTGTCTATTGTATTTTCCAGGCTAAATATTTTTCAAAACTAGAGGAAATCTACTTTAGCCTCTGCCTTCAAAATGCTGTGTTCATAAATAAAATCTGTCCAGTTTCATTTCTCTCTCTCTTAAAAGTACTCAAATTCTGCCATCTTTACTTAGGATGAAGTGCAGCTTACTTCATTAATAGTGCCAGTTAGTTTCCATAGAGTCAAATACAATACAAGAAAGACAGATTATGTTGCCTGTCCTCAGCTGCACTTTCTTCTGTAACTTTTTTCCTCTTTTGAAATGCAAGGTGTGAATGCAAAACAATTGCTGAATGGGCTATTTTGTATCCTAACAAAATATAACTAGTGACAGTCAAGTTTTATGGTATAAAAGGAAAATAAATAAAAGAAGCATGCAGTACTTGGAATGGAAGGAACTATAGAGAGGCACAGGAGGGAAATTATCCTTTAGGGATCTACCAAGTGGACTGTTACACTATAAGTATTTCATAATATTTCTGAGGAGAAAGAAAATGACATTCTTCCAGACACTTTACTGGCGTCTTATCTTTCCAATGAAATTTTAAAAACAAATATAGTTCCTTCAATACGCTACAGTCAATTCCATGGGCACATGACATTCCTATTTTAAATTCAATGTCCTCTAACAAGATTTTTAATATATCTACTTACAGGAAACCGAGAGAAACAACAGTTCAGATCATAAATTTAAATTATTGTCTCATCATCAACTTCAATGCAGTGACAACAATTTGCATCACTGATAGTTGTGTCCATGTTATTCTATTCAATGTGGTTGGGAAAAGAGGATGTTTCCTAATTGATTAATGTTTTTAGTAGACTCACTGGTATAGATTTTTTCAAGGTTTCCGAAAGTCTTCAGATTTAGCTGCCAAAAACTGAAAGCAAGCTGAAATTATAATCAGCCACTCTTCCAAGTCTAGCTTCATTTCAATATCTCCTTAGGAAAAGATAAACAAAACAGCTGAAAACAGAGCTGAAGTGACTAAGATGAAGGACCAGAAGCAAGACTGCCAGCTGCGGATACCCATTGTACGTAAACAAGGGACTACCTCTCACTTCTCCCCACCTGGTTAAAAGGTAGTCAGGGCTTTCTGAAATGCTGATTTGATGCTGTGACGAAACTGTCGTATGTACACTGATGATAATGGGGCAGTTAGAAATTCAGAAATGTTACCAATACATTAACAGTTTTGAAACATTTTACAAGTTTATTCTACTTTCACATTGGTTAGATGATCATACTTTTGTCACTGCCATATCTGGCAGTTCTACAACCCATTTCCATTTCAATTTCCACTGTGTCATTTATATAGGTGAGTAGCAATATCAAATAATTAATCATTAAGATATCTCTACTCCCAATAACTTTTTATTTGCTAATTTCCCTTGCGCACAATGGAGCTAAGCTAAAGGAAACTAGAGGACCTTCATATATATATATATACACCTGCTGAAGACTATTTAGTCAATGTTCATATTGAGATGCTCAAGTTCAAACACAGATGCCTCTGCTTTCAAATGTGCTCTTAGTATGTTGCAACTTGGAGACCTTTTTGCCTCTGAACAGCAAGATTCCAGCACCTCCTGTTGTCATGGTTTAGCCCCAGCCAGCAACCAAGCACCACGCAGCCGCTCACTCACTCCCCCTGCCCCGGTGGGATGGGGAGAGAGTAGGAAGAGTAAAAGTGAGAAAACTCGTGGGTTGAGATAAGAACAGTTTAATAATTGAAATAAAGTAAAAATAGTAGTAGTAGTAGTAATAATAATAATAATAATAATATACAAAGGAAGTGATGCACAATGCAATTGCTCACCACCTGCTCACAGATGCCCAGCGAGTTCCCGAGCAGCGATCGCTGCCCCCCGGCCAACCCCCCCCAGTTTATATACTGAGCATGACGTCATATGGTATGGAATAGCCTTTTGGTCAGTTTGGGTCAGCTGTCCTGGCTGTGCCCCCTCCCAGTTTCTTGCTGGCATGGCATGAGAAGCTGAAAAGTCCTTGACCGGTGTAAGCACTGCTTAGCAACAAATGAAACTTCAATGTATTATCAACATTATTCTCATGCTAAATCCAAAACACAGCACTATGTCAGCTACTAGGAAGAAAATTAACTCTATCCCAGCTGAAACCAGGACACCTGTCTTGATTTGTTAGTAAATATAATGGCTACAAACAAATTAAAATCCTGTTAGGCAGAAAAATTTTTCAAATATGATTCAGGGGATAAAAAATATTCCTGTATTAATCCAATATTCCATGTCGCATAAGGATGAACATTTCAATCATGTAACCAATATTTACTCAATAAAAACTGTACTGTGAGAATATTAAACATCAAGAAAATTTATAATTGGTGTCTTGTCATCTTCTCCAGGAAAGGGACATGGGCTAAGTGACTGTAATTCATGAGTTTGTTAAATAAATTTCCTTGATACTATGTACTAACAAGCGTGGATGTGTGTGTGACTGCTACTGACTGGTAGTTTTCTTTTAAAAGAGATCTCTATAGACTTTTGCATAGCCAGACCCCTGTGTATTCACTTATTGCTTTCTACTAGCTATGGGTTAGTTTCATAATAGACACTTCTTTCTTAGTAGTTTTGCAGAGTTTTGCTCAGAATTACAAAGAGATGTTATGGTCTCTATTCTGAACTTTTTACAATGAGGTAAGAGAGTCAAAGGGAAATAAAGAACCATTATAAGATAAACATATCAGTAAGGTGATATCTGTCACACAGCTTCCTCCTTTTTAATACAGACTTCCTTCTGACAATTCAGTATCTATTTCTGGTCTTAGGCCAAATTTCTGTCAGCAGGAATGTTATTGAGAAAGGCTGCTGAAGGCAAGAGAGATATTAAATATCTAGAATTTTGATTATATGGACATTTCCACTTGAGGCAGTTCAAAACATTTGTAGCCATGGGGTAGAATGCTGTTATAGATTAAAAGCTGATTAAGTCATATGAAAAACAGAGTACAAATCAATAGGCAGTTTTCAAAATGGAAAGAGTTTAGAATGGAAGTGTTCCAATACAGGCACAAATGTCATTTGATATGTTAACACAGATTTAAAAGCCGTGATCACCATCATGACAGTATTTACTAGCAAAACCATGCAGGTTGGCATAAGGATGAGTCTAAGAAATACCAATAAACACAACACTTTGGGTAAATAGATGAAATGGTGAGCCATTAACATTGTAAATACATGTTAAAAGTTTAGAATTCTTAAATATTAATAAAACACATTTAGTGTTTCAGGAAGAAATTCATCTAAACCACCAGCAGGTACCTAAGTAAAGTCAGCTCATTGTCCATCAGAATCAAAAGGACGAGCAAGATATTAATCTGCATGTGGAAAAAAATAAAAAAGGGAATTATGCAATGCAGTACTAATTTTTTTTTCCTTAAATTAATTTCTTTTGACCCAAACACCTCCAGTGTACATTATAGGAATAAGAAAGGATCCAGAAACATCATTAGTGTGGGTTTATGAATTGTGGGTTTACTCTCTGTGTCTAAATATTTTGTAGGTGGTTAGATTGTGTATATATGCAGGAGTGGAGCAGAATGTTCTCTCCTCTGAAACACAGTTTAAAGGTATTACAGTTCTTTACCAGAGTTTTTAAGAGTATATTTTATCCAACATTTTGCAACACTGAAATGGCTAAGACAAATGTAAAAATGAACAAATTTTCAAGAGTTTATGATTACTTGGAAAACAGGAAAGGGAAGTCAAAAGAGAAATAATCAAAGAATGACAAAACCCATGTGTTCTAAACAAAAAATAAAAGCCAAATAGGTGTTCCTTTTTGACGGCTGCTGTAACACAAGATAGAGGATGATTGTTTTTTGTAATGAAAGTCACCTTCTCTGAACCCGAGAATACTTTGATTATAAGGATATTTTCAACAGCACTGAAGAACAATACCAGCTTAAAAATTAGCCAAGTATATCCTAAGTATCAATTGTCAGTATCACTAAGTATCAGACGTCACTCTCATAACAATATCATAAGAGATTACACTGATATCATCCGATACCAAAGTACACTAAATCCAATGGAGATATGACCAGCAGAGGAAAACTACAGTCACTGACAAAAACCTTTAAAAAAAAATCAGACAAAATTAATAGCAAAATACTGGAAGAGATATTGAACTGTAGACAGATATTCTCATATCTTCTTGGTCAATTTCAAATTGAGTTTTATGACTTGATATCAGAGAAACAGAGGGTTATATTATTTAAATTTCAGTTATTAGTAGCATGGACAGGAGATGTTCTGAATTACTGAAATTTGACAAAGCTAGACACCTGTTTAGAATTCTTGTATCTGTAGCCAATAAACATATTTCATCACTATGGTTGCAAAAACAAATACTGACTAGCAAAATGTGGTTAACTGAAATAAAGTTATTGAGAAATAGAACAACACACTGTCTGAATCAGATTAGCCACCAAAATATTTGAGCTAAAGTGGATTAAACTGGATGAACTGATGGAGTTTACTGTCTTAATGGTTATAGCAAGATATATTTTCTTCTAAATCTAAATTGCAGGACCTGGGAGCAATTCCTACTTCCCTGATCAGGGAATACAGTCCTGCCATATCCCTGCTGCCACATCAGAGCAAGACCCTGTTATGAATCATTCTCCTACCGTAACTTCATTTCCATAGAAAGAAAATCCAGACATGTGGGCATGAAGTGAACCACAGCTTTATGAAATTCATCTGTTCTTCATACTTCTCTTCCATTCTTCTTCAATTTCTCTTAGTGAGTCCCTTAACACTTACAGAAAATAACTTACATGGTCAACAATAAAGTTACTCTATAATTAAAACTGACAGGCAGAAAGGCAACTTGTTTAGATACTACACATTTGGACACAGTGGAATGTTGTTGAATCTTTTTTTGATTTGTAGATCCCCTAATTTTTTCCATTGGCAGAAGGGACAGTGTGTAATAAATTTAATCTACTGACAATAGACTCTTGTTCCTTATTCAGTGGTGGGCCACAGGTTGAAAACGACTAGTACAGAATCTTATTTTTACATAACACATTATGGTGTAATTTACAATTAACCTGAGGAGCACACTGGACCAGCAGTACTTGACAGGAATTTCACCATTGACTGCAGTTTTATGGAGAGTCAGATGTTTTCTTTTAGGGGCAAATAATTCAGTAGGAGTCAAGGAAAGTTACGTTTGAATAACATGTATGTTTTGAGTCTGATCCAAAGCACACTGATTGTCAGAGGGAGTATTTGCCCACATGTTCCTCTACTAGCAAGATAACTTTTATAAGAAGCAATCATTTTAATGACTCAGAGTATAAATGGATAATATGAGGTCATAAAGGTATTTCCTTTCCCTCCCCTGCAAAACTATTGCTCTTGCATTGCACAGCACTACATATTTAGAACCAGACAGACTACTCACAGAGTTATGGTGCTATTCTCTACAATGGCAGAATTCAGTCTTATGTTGGTAGTTATTATAATTATGTCTTTATATCATCTTTCTGTAAATATTTAGGTATGCAGCACTACCAGAGGCAATATACCAGCTTACATGGATCGTTGAGTTGTTCTGGCGTGTGCATTCTTACATTATGATCTTATTTACAGTTATCAGTCAAGAAAACTATGACTAAGTTATGTGTAATTTCTAATGGATGTTCTCCTCACATGATTTTTCATGAGTCAGTTCCTCGGCACCTTTCATACCATTTAGCATATTGTTCTCAAATAAACTGTAATTAGCTGTTTTCTGAATAACTGATTGTTATCCTGCTGAGTTTATTCTAGCTGAGGGAACCCATGCCTAATCAACCTGACCGGTGCTTTTACAGGACAATGTGCTATAAGCTGCTTTTATCAGGTAATTCGTACTGTCACTTGTGATTGAGGTGCTGCCTTACTGAAGTCACTGTTTGCTTAGCCCATCCCTGACTGAGAACATTCTTGTTTTGTCTACATGTTGTCTCCATATGGAGTCAGACTTTAGCCAGGGCAGGTGCCTGGGTCTCAATGACTAGGAATTGATACTGGCTTCCTTTGGGTACAGATATCAGTTATATATATGGATGTCAAAATAAAACAGATATCAAAAGAAACTCACAGCTTCCTTTGTGCAAGTGTTTCATCACTCCCTGTTTTCAGCTAAGAGAGCAGAGGAAATGTCTGGCTAAATTGTATGTGGTTAAACATGCCTTTTTGGGTATTCTTGGAGCACTGTCTTGATAAATACACCTCTTTTCTCTCTCCATTTGGAGACATGATCCGCTCAGGAATTTATTTGTCAGACATACTGACCTTGCATCTACTGTAACTAGGCCATCATTGTCAATGTCTTACTGGACATGCAACCAACACACCAAAAAACTTCAACCCTGGTCAGAACACCTCTTCTCAGGCACTGAACTTATGTGTGAGGGAACTTCTCCAATTGGCAGGTGTGTTTTTTGGACAACGTGAGTGTCTCATAACCATACAGGAGCACAAGAACTTAGTGACTTTATTTTTAGTTTAGTGAGCTCTCTTGTTGACTACATAAGCCTGTCAAGGCCACATGAGCTTCCTGAGTGCAAGTGTTTTTAACTACCTCTCAGAATTGGCTGCGCTCTTCAAAAGATTTCTCAGTAAATTAATCCATGAATGAACAGAATTTAAGTTTCAGCAAATCACATGAAAAGGAGAGTCTTTTTCAGAAAGTAGTTGATGACATTTTTTCCAAACTGATAATCACATCCAGAACCAATCTATCAAAAGCTGAAGATGCAACTTAGCACAGGCTACCGGTGAGCACAGACACCTCATATAATCTGTTTAGTAGCACCAAACCTGCTGCACAGCCCGAAGAGATTATAAAAGGATTCTGAAATACTGAAGTGAATCCTGATGCCCTCCTTTGAAAGCATGATAACTACATAATGTACAGTATGTGCATACATGTGTAATATAAATAGAGAAGTTTGTACCTTCTCTTGTAAATAGAATCTCTGCACATTAATGCAAAGGGTAATTAAAATTGCCTCAGAGACTTTAAATGAAAGGAAAAGACAATATTAGTAAAACAGGTTATTTTATGTACCTTAGATAGATCCCAATGTTCCAGGATAAACAAAACAGATAGCTTTAATGGAAGTAATTCAGAGGAGGATTTAAAAGAAATGTTCTATACTATTTTTTCAGTACAGGAGATCACTTCTCCCTTCACAGATTTATTTGTATTCCAATAACAAAAGGTTGATAATCAAAACAAAATACAATCTACTGCATCACCACTGGTAAAATGTGTCCTTGGAGAATCCTTTACAAGTGGCATAATGTGAAACTGAACACTTTTTTCTTTCTAAAAAACCCTGAATACTTCACAGTATTGTTGTGGTTTAGCCCCAGCCAGCAACTCAGCACCACGCAGCCCCTCACTCACTCCCCCTACCCTGGTGGGATGGGGGAGAGAATTGGAGGAGTAAGTGTGAGAAACACTCCTGCGTTGAGATAAGAACAGTTTAATAATTGAAATAAAGTAAAATAGTAATGCTAATAGTAACAGTATAATAATGATAATAATAATAATGATGATAATAATAGTAATAATGATATACGAAGCAAGTGATGCACAAGGCAATTGCTCACCACCCGTCGACCGATACCCAGACAGTTCCTGAGCAGTGATCGCGGCTCCCCGGCCAACCCCCCCCCAGTTTCTATACTGAGCATGACATCATATGGTATGGAATAGCCCTTTGGTCAGTTTGGATTAACTATTCTGGCTGTGCCCCCTCCCAGTTTCTTGTGCACCTGGCAGAGCGTGGGAAGCTGAAAAGTCCTTGACTAGCATAAGCAGTACTCAACAACAACTAAAACATCAGTGTGTTATCAACATTCTTCTCCTACTAAATCCAAACCACAGCACTATGCCAGCTACTAGGAAGAAAATTAACTCTATCCCAGCCAAAACCAGGACAGCATTTACTCATTACAAATCAGAACGAGCTTTAAACAGGATGTACAGTAAACAGCATTGTCAGCAACAGGTCTAAAAGGTCAAATCTTAATTTAAAAGTTAACCAGGATATCAAAATATCAATGCTTATTTCCATATCATAGGAGATGGAAAAGCAACATCAAGACATGGGTAGTATTTCATTCATAGTAATCTGTGTAATTATGTTGTTTATAGGTCAGCAGATAAATCTAAGATTGAAAATGCAAAGAATCAAAGCCTCAGAGAATTAGGAACCTTATGTCATTTCAAAGGCAGTCCTCAGCTGAAACATTAATGATATCGATATATGTCATTTGTGGGAAGTGCTAAGCAACATAATTTCTTATTGATTCCCACCTAAATTGATTATGTTCTACGACTTACAGGATGAGACTGTAACTTACAGGATGAGGCTGTTAAGCCATGACATCGGACATATGACATAAAACTTTTACATGCTTTCTATGTGTGATCATCTCTTCTTCCTTCAATGACTTACGATCTCAGCCATAGCAGGTATTCACATCATCACACTTTTACCCACTGGGGTTTTTTGTTATTCTTTTGAGGTTTCTTATTCTGTTTTTATTTTATCACCAAATAACCAATAATAAAAAATATGATAAGATTGTATAATGAGACTTCTAGGAGCACATAAATACACAGTTTTGATTCATGAAAAAATGATTCAATTGTCTAAGCATATATTTTATTATTATTTGCATTAAAATAGTACTTAGGGACTCTAACTAGAACAAGGCCTCATTATGCTAAAAACTTTACATACAAAATTTGAAAGTGACTCTAACTTAAACTGTGTACAGTTTATAGTTCCAGTCATGCAAACAGAGCTCACTGCAGAATGAAAACGTTCATTACTTATCTTCAAGAATTTTTCTTTATAAGCAAGGTACTGTCAGATCACAGTGCACTGCCTGAGATTTAAAAAAATCAAAAAGCCCAAACTTTATTAAATAAAGAAAACTCTTGTTTTAATTTGGAAATAATTAAATATAGAAAAGAAGGTTAATGAAGAAAGATATTGCTCTGTGGCTATATATTATATCCATACAATCACCATAAGCTCAAAGTAATTGTAAAAATCCTGTAATAGTTATTGAATAATAACTATTGAATAACTATTGAATGACAATAGCTATTATTCAATGGCTATTATTGAACAACTGTACTGCGGTTCAGGTTAGGAATTAATCAACGTATAATTTCAGAGAAAACATGGAAGACTGTGCTTATCTTAAAGTATATGCAATCTACTGAAACCAACAAAATTACATTTTTTAAAAAAATGTTATATGTGTGCCTAGGTATTTTTCTGGATCTGTGCCTAAATCAGGAGCTTTTCCTTCAAAATGACTTCTTTCAAAATAAATTGTATGTATGTATATCTTTATTTAGATTCCCACTCATAACGGGTTTTTGTTTGAAATCAAGCTATCTCTTCACAAACTCTGTCATCCTTGTTTGATAAATCCACCAGACGCTAAAGAGAAGAAACAAGACAGAGCAAAGTGAGGAGACTTTGGAATTTTTTCAGTAAGGATATAAATGGAAGGGGGGACATGGACAGACAAATCAAAACTGAGGGTGGTAACAGTTTCAGGAATGCACATATGTCCATTTAATAATTCAATTTCATTTTATGGACGCCGAGCTTGTAAAAGGCAATGTGAATTAGACCCTCCATTTGGTCATAGAAGCCTGGAGTGTGGGTAATGACCCAGAAAGTGTGGAAAAAGCAATCAAAAGGCAATTAGCAGTGAATGGGTCTCTCCTGCCTAAAGAATGAGGGAACTGCCAATGCGGGAATCTGTCATTCGTGGCCATTGACTGAGCTGTGGCTTCAAGGAAATGTGTTTTATGGACAAGGCAGTATGGGAGTGATAAACTTCTTGCCTGTCCATCTGTGTGGAAGAGCTGTGGTTTCCTGCCACTACAAGGGAAAGAGGCACAGTGAGTGAAGACAATCCTTTGCAGCATGAGGAGAAGAGAATAAGGATTAATTCACCTCGGTGTACGGCAATGGTTAGACAAATTCTGCTGTCTTGTGCCCATATGTAAAAAATATGTTGAATAACAGTTTCAGCTAAAAACAAAACAAAACAAAACCCAAAAACACAACCCTAAAAAAAAGCCCAAAACCCACAAAAGGAAATTGAGGGTTGGAAAAGATGCCTTACAATGAGAAAGTTAGAAGCTCACTCATTATTTTATAAACAGGAAGATGACTTGCAATGTACCAGTATCTGAAGAAATTACTAAATGTACTGAAAAGCTCTTTAATCCATTGAGGAAAGGTCTAATTAAAACCAGTAGCTGTGCGCTGAAGCCAGACATTGAAACTGAGGCAAGGAAGCATCTCAGCAGTGAGACAACTTCAAAATAGAGGTGATGGGTTCTCTGTCTTTCAATGACGTCAGACCAAGACTGGATTTCATTGTGCACTCAAAGTGATGTAAAGGTGTACTTAAATTACAGTTAATGAATTGTGGTATAAAAAACCCCAAACTTCTGACCCTTCAGTCTGTGATTTAAAATATAAAAACATCTTACTGAAATGAAACCCTGAGCTTCTGCTTTCTGTAAACTGACATATTCCAACACTGGTGGAATTAATTTTTTAAATTATATTAAAGAATGTATGGAGTGCACTGAAAAAAATGTAAGGTCTTTTTTCATCTTCTGTTTGTGTCTAGTATTAAAGAAAGGTGGGGGAAAGAAAAGTTATGTAATTCCTTAGGACACGTAACTGAGCCTTTCCCTGGTCAGTTGTACCTGGATGCCATGAATCTCAGCTTCCTCAGATTATGTCAACCTCTCAACCAAATTCCGTTGCCATGCGGTAATGAATGGACAGGTTTTTAGCCTGTAGTATGAGATCACGGTTTTCTCCTAACTTTAAAATTGCTATAAATTACCCATGAGCACCAAGACTTTTTTTTTTTTCAGTAGATGTGTTCATCCTTAAAGAATGTCTAAGAGCTATAAATAACACTTAACCACTTCATGATTGAACTGGTGGAATGAAAGCCAGAAGTCAGAGGCCAAATGCTTTCACTATACACCATAAGCATTCCTTTCAATAAAATAAACTTCACATACTTTAAAACTTAAGGCACACAGGCTTAAAGACATACCACTAAAAATCCAATGTGAGGACAACCTCCTCTAGTAGATCAGAAGTTTCTGGAAAACTGCAGGCCAAATTTCACAATGTTTAAATGGGCAAAAGTGTATTGATTTTCACAGACATTTATCCTTTTGCATCACAGAGGAGCTAGCCATAGGGTATCATAAGGTTCTTGACTTGAATATGTCTCAGCATATGGACCCACTGTCTCTTTTGGCCTTTGCTGTTCCACCAGAAGACATGAGCATCTCCAGCCCTCCCAGACCTTACTGTAGTAGCATCTTATGGTAGTAGTTATTAGACAGCTTTCAGTCAATAGCTGAGATTGGAAAGACCCAGTATCTCATCTGTTTAAGATAAAAGGGGCTGATTTTGACTGAGAAGGGTTAGACAGTGCCCACTTTAGCAGTTTAGCTGGCCTTTTCAAAGAGATAGTGACTTCTTGCAAGATGATATTCAATCCCAACAACTGCAAGGAACCAAGAGAACCCCTGCTCATAAGCTCAGAGTTTAGGGACATAGATAAAACAAATCCAGATAAGATGATAAGACTAACTACTTTCATGATGTTGTATCTAGGAATTTAAAGATTCTAAGCTCCCAGATTAGTACCTTATTCCCATTTATCACTGAATTACAGGAGTGCTGAGAAGCTGGATTTGAGCATGATTCTGTTGATTAGGCACTCTACCAAGAGCCAGCAAGCAAACAGTCCTTGCACTGAAGAGTTTACACTCTGAATTCAAACAGCAACAGAACAGAGGCAGCCAGGAAAACCAGGGAAGGGAGGATATAAGTTATTTACATAAATCAACTCTGGAAGGAGTTAGCAAATACCTAAAAGCAGAAACATTTTACACTCCCTGAAAGTAACAGACAAAGCCAAGTCCAAACCAAAGCAGAATATACCTATGTTCAGCACTTTGAGATATAAATGGGAGATTTAGATCTAGACTATGGAGTATTTTCTTCAGAATAAACCAGAGTCAGCATCCAAAATCAATATAAAAAATCCATCACTACAATCCTTCACCAAAAACCAACCACCACCACCACTCCCCCCCCAAAAAAGTCTGTTTTGTGAAGATAGACAAAACCAGGATGTTATTACCTTTAAAATAATGGAAAAAATACAGTTTACTCCTACCTAACTGCATTATAAATAGTGGATGCCCCATAAAGCATCCCCTGTGTTCAGCTGCCTCACAGTGTGCACAGCTCTAGATTGCAGCAGACTGCTGAAGAATGAGTATCCCTCCTAGCACAGTTACTATTGGTGAGATACTTTTCTTGGGTAGGTGAATGAGGATGATGTTTAATTTTATTATTTCTTAGGTCTTGGATTTAATCTGTTAGGTAGAATAACTTTAGCTGATCCATAGCTGCACATTTTTGTTATCTAATCTTCCATTTCTTTTAGGGGAACTGCATAAATATAATTATTTTCCTGAAAAAAAGCCCTTTGTGAAAAGAGGTGTTGCCATGTCACAGATCCTACAGTCACAGCTTGTACTGAAGACATAAGTCATAATGTAGAAATTTTTTTCATTCAACCATTTTCACTGCACTAGGAGACTCAGAAAGTATAAATTTAAACTGATAAATTTTGAGGAAGAATTTTAATTGTTTAGCTGAGTTTTTTCTGTTTCTTTAAAAACTAATATTCTAAATATTTTAATCAGCTAGACAATTTTTCTTATAAACAGAAAATAATCTTAACTACAGCAAGGTGACCATTTGGTCATAATTCAAGTATTCATACACACCTTGAATAAAATGTACCTGCAGTATCTTTTCACACAGTCTGTGTGAAGTTCTACATATACTTATACAAACAGCACACATATAAAACAAAAATTACAGAGGCTGAAGTTTTTCATGGAAGTATACCATGTTACCAAGACAAGCTAAGAGTTCTGGTTTCTTGCAAAAATGTTGGAAACAGATTTTTTGCCTGACCATCATGGAAAAAGATCTAACTGAGGTGTTGCAGTTTGAATTTTGTTGTATTTCTTTTTTTGGCTTTCTGAAATGAGGGAACAGGTTTAAATAAACATTTTCATTTGGGTTCTGCGAGGTCTTAGAAAGGGGTAGTGTATGAACACTGACGTATTTGGACTTTACGTAAAGATACTTTGCCATTTTTGAAGCCAGATCTAACCTTTGTATCAACAAATCATACACAAAAACTTCAGTCTAAGCCTCAAGGTAAGAAAACATATACTTAAAGGGATCCTTTGTATTTTGTTTTAAAAATACACTCATTTACAAGCAGATTTTGAATGGGTGCCACCAACTAAGAAAATAACCTTTTCATTTATTTTTAATTTTCTTAAAGATGGGTCTCTTAGCAATCTATAATAATCATATAGTACATAAAATAACTTACAATCACATGTATTATAGGGTCTGACTAAAATCCACAAAAGCATTTACAGTTAGGCATGGACTTAATCTCCTTTTGAAGGGCTTCAGGGCATTTATACTGTATTTATATAAAAATAAATTTTACAGGTCATACAAACAAGTTAAGCAAGTGAATAGGATGTAATTTAGATACTCAGTGTTTTCAGTCACACGAGTTTAATTCAATCTGACATTGTTTGATGCATATCTTATTACAGGGACTTCTGAAGATGAATGTTTGCTGCATTAAGTTTGTTAAAGAAATAGTCCATGGAAAATGAAGGAGGTCAGGTGCCCCAAAAATATCACAAATTTGTCTATTTTATAGCACTTGGCTTACACCTTTATGATGATAAATGGCAATTTTTACATTCCTTCTATTGGTGCACCATCCATTGTGTCTGTATGTAATCTTCAGTTATGCCCCTCTTCCCCCCATTCTTCATGGCTGCCTCAAAGCCTATTGCCCTTCTCTTTGTGTCAGACCTAAGGACCGTAACTCTGTGAGGTCATTGTACTTAGCAGGTGAAGATTTGACCATCTTTTTTGCTCTACATAGAACATTAGATCATTTCATCAAAATGGGTAAACAACTATTTGGGGAGAAAAAGAAAAAGAAGAAAAAAAAGGGTCAAGTTATAAATCAAGGCCTGTCTTTTGCTTCTGGAAGAACACCTTTATTTCATTTTTGGTAAACTTTCTATTCTCAAGAAACAAAAAATATCTACAGAAAAATGTAATGCAAATTAAACAGTCCTACAACATTCATATTTATCCTGTGTACTTTTTATTCTTTTTTTCACCTACTGAATGATGAAATACACATTTGTGTGTAATGTCAGCACCATGCAATAGAACCCACCTTCCTTGACTTGCTGCAGAGCAGAGATTCTCAAGAAATGAGGGCATAAATGATAATAAAATCCACAAATTCCACTTTATGTCTATAATATGACACCTGCCACGTGTGTCTGTGCACCCTTACATGTTAAAATTGATGTGTAGTCATTGGCTTTTGAGTCTCCCAAGGATATTTTTACTTATTTTTCTTGGGAGAAGTCCTAATTCTGCAAGCATATTTTGGGAATACAAGCAAACCTTTCAAGATTAAAGTAACTAGGTATGAAAAACAGATCTGCTCCATCAAATCTAATGTAAAAGTGTATCCTTAATCTTTTGTTTTTAAATTTTTCAAATTTTTATATATCCCTATTATAAACTTTGCCTGAATTCCTGTGTGTAAAAGTGGGGACCCTGATCCTACATACAAGATTTATCACTATAAACAGTTTATGCAACTCTATGATGCTGTCAGACTTCTTTTGTCTGATTGTACAAGTATGTTGTTATACGCAACCACAAATATTTGAACTTTCAAGGTAAATATTTTCTTATTAATGGACATTTTCAGAAGATAAAAGTAGCAACCCAACAAAAAGTAATGAACTCCAGAAAAGCAGGTATCACAAAAATGATGACTCAAAAGGACAAAGGTTGATGAACAAAGTAGTATTAGAAACAGAATATCTATATTCTGCCTCTAAGATCACTGGATTTTAAAGAGACACATTAAATCAGCAAAGCCTTTGTGTCTGGCTGGGTGAATGACCACTAACATATTTACGTCAGCTTTTTCTCACCTGTGCAGTGCAGTGCAGTGCTTCACTTGGAAAAGATGGGTTTGAAAAAAAGCTGGCTGAAAGGCAAGAATAAGAACATACAATTCAAGAAATACGTCCATAGTTGGAAACATACATATGTTAATATTCCTTTTGTCTAACATCAGATGTGGTTTCACGGCTTCAATTCTGGATTGCATTTGTCTCTGGAAAAAATGGATGATTCCACTATTCCTAGATTTATATAGCTCCTATCTCTTCAAGGCAGTGCTGGCAGCGATGTGGTGAGCCTGCATTTGAAACTCTTGTCATCAACTATCAATTATTCTATAATTTGTTAGATGGTTTTCTGTGGATACTGATCCAAAACCTAGAAAAGTCTATGGAAAAAATCCCATTCAATTTAGTAAGCTTTTTTTGATTGGGCTCTAGCATAGGATATTCTGTAATAAGAAATGGGCAAAAACTCCACACTTACTGAAAAGGAAGTTGGAGTCTTCTAGTCTGCCTATGCCCCTTGGCTAGAGAGGGCTTTATCACTGGATTAGGTATGGTGAAATCACTTTCTGAGAGGGAAAGGAAATATAACCTAATTAAAAGGAGGCACTGATCTGCATTTATATACACTGTTGTTGTGAGTGCAAAATGCTCATATTTCCACTAAAAAAAAAAAAAGAAAAAAAAATCGCATGTTGTTATTGAGCAAAAGTGGACCAGATTCTGCAAACTAGGGATCTGAAACAGGAACTGTGTGGAATCTGGGGTTTCACTGGGGGAAGTGAGATATCTCTATGAATGAATGAAACAGAGTAGTAGATCACCATGCAGTTGGATAGCTGGTTTGAGTGGTAAATTGTCCATGCTAATTAGGGAAATTTTACAAAGGTGAGGAGAATAAAACAGAGGGGGGAGAGAGAGAGATTTCATAGTTGAAAAAAAATAAAAGCTTTACTATTGTAAGATGAAGACTTTTTTTTTTTTTTTTAGGATTAATAAAATGTTTTCCAAATCAATGGAAAAGAATTTGTAATGATCTCTCCATCCATGGAAGCTGGAAAGTTTTAAAGTTATGCTAGGCCAAATAAGTGATTTCATGAAAACTGAAAGCATGGAAATATATACAATTTTTTCTACATGCTACAGATGAATATAAAATATAGAAAATTAATGTCATTATTAAAACAAAATATTTTATTGAGCCTTACTGTGCTGAAAAAAAATTGTCTGAGTTTTTTAAATAGACAGTCTTTTCCAGCAGAAAGTCTTTTCCATCAAACTCTTCACTGACCAAAATTTTCCTGAGAACAACTAACCCTGGGGAAAAATTTATTTAGAAAAAGAGCCTGACTTCTCTAAGGAAAAGTGATGTTTCACAGTAAAACCTGAACACATCAGATCAAGAGCAAAGATTTGTTACTTAGGAAATATCATTAAGATGCCTCACAGACAGTCTAGACTGGGTTCCTCATGCCCTGTTGGCCTCGGTGTTGGTATTCCCCAGCAGAAGATGTTTTCATTCAGGCTGAATCCTTAGAAAACAATTCCTAAAAAGGGTGACTTAAAAGAAACTGTGATACAGTCATTTAAAAGAATAATGAGAAACTCTTACTACTTGAATATTTAGAAAATAGCAGTGTGCACACAAGGATTGTATTTACTAAACAAATTTGCTTTTTCAGTGACCAGAATAGCTAAAATACTTTAGAAGACATTTTCATTCACAATCTTAGATTGGCTCAAACTCTACTTTTAGCTTCCAAGCAAAACTTCCATTGATTTTAACGCATTAGAAGAAGAGGAGTGGCCAGATTCTCTGACCCTCTGAGCCGCATACAGAAGTTTTCATACAGCCAACAGTCACCAGACATGCACCACCTAACATAAAAGAGCATTCCCATTCTCTCTGGGAATGTCCATAGTTTAGCTATGGCTATGGCTTTCCAACACCACGGCAAACTGAGGTTGACCATTCAGCTACTTCCAGAAACTGTGTTTACATTGTAAGGCCAGTGAAGATGAGACCTGAGCATGCACCATCACGCCTTGAGGCCTCTTTTTCCTTCTTTCCTTCCTTCCTTGCTTCTTTTTTTTCCTTGTTTCTTTCATTCTCCCTCTTCCTTTCTTTCCTTTTCAGAGTGGGAACAGAGGTATATGAGGAGCTATACATGTTGTCTCATGAGGACAATAAGGGAACCAGGAGTGTGGAACACACTGTGAGATGCATACAGCTCACATTACAGGTGGAGACATTAGTGAATTTCCTTTTAGAGTAAGGAACTGAGATAACCCAGAAGCACTTGCATTACACTGACTACAGAGGGCCCTTTCTAGCTGAATCTTGTTGACCATGAAGGTGAGCCAGGCTTGAAGGTGAAGAAGAAAAAAGCTCAAGAGCCACAGTTTAGCAATCTGTACCCTAGGGCTTCAAATGCGAAGGTACTCTGCTATAATAAAATCTTTGGAATTTTACAGTAACCTGCATCTCACCTAGTCAGTGGAGAGCCTATCAAGAGTTTCTACAGAAAGGAACATGATTCATCTCACTTGAGTAACTGTTTAAAATAGGTCAGGTGAATCCTCTAGGAGTGCCTGCTTCACCCCACTGACAATAAAGGGAGCTCAGCGTGACTATCTCCGGCATGAACGTGTCCTGTGCTGTAACAGCTTGCTTGGGGCCAGCAGTGCAAAGAGCTTTCTGCTGCGTTTTGTATCACATTCCCACTGAACTCGTACCCGAGGAAAACATAGGCTGGCTGTATGGCGCCTGCACAAACCTCACGCGCCCACTATTTTTTATGTTTTGACAGGTAACGCTGCTGCTTGTTTATTTCACAAGTCTCATGGGGAGATAAGCATCTGCACACTATATCTGAAAAGTGAAAATTCATTGTTAACATGGTGATTTTTGAGTTTTGTACAGGCCATGTAAAGATTAAAAATCATAAACAGGGATCAAACATTCTCAAAATCTAAGATCTGTAAAAGAAGGGTTTATATGATCATATGTAGCAAACACCAACAAAGCTGAAATAGTGGTGGCCATTGAATAATGACTGTATACTTCTGCAGTTTATAACTTTAGTGTTAAACTTGTGCAACAACTAACTTTTTTTATTGTATTATACTAATTAAAAAGTTGAATCTCACTCTGTCTTAATGACTGATACCACACCTACTGAATATGATGTAAATCTTAATTGATTCTAGTGGATTTTGGATCAAATGTGCTTCAGAGAGCCATTTTTTCTAGGCTTAATCTCCCCTTCTATTCAGGGTAAACAACCTAAAGACCATATTTCATAGATCTTTCTAAAACCATTAGCAGCATTAATGTTTCGAGATAGTCTGCCTAATATATTCTTTATGTTTTAATCTGAATTTGGCAGTATCTTGTGAACTATGGGTCAGATCTTATAAGAGCTGAGTATCTCTAATGAACTGGATAGTCTCCAGTTTTAGTGTTGTATTTCCAATGAGCCAATTTCTCAATTTATTATAAGTGTCTACTAGGGGGCAAATTTCTAGATACAGGTGAAGGCAATTTTCACTGTGTGGAGTGGGTTTTTAGAAGACAATTAAAACACTGTTTTGCTCACCAGTGTTACACAAGATTTGTTAACTTCAGAGGTGCTTAGGTGGTAAGACAGTTTGAAGAGTGACTAAGTTAATACCATTTGATACACGCAAGTCTTTGCATCTATTCTGAGTATAGGTCTAGTCCCTTTCTCTACTGTTTTGCACAGTAAAACCACAGGTCACCTGAATTGCTGGTTCATGTTGTTACAAGTTCTCATAAAATCTACCAGGTATCTCAAAGCAGTTATCTGGCAATTATCCTGTTACTGGTCAAAAAAAAAAAAAAAACAACCCAAAACACACCAGCCTTTTTTAGTCAATCTCATCGGCACTTGTCTTATGCCTTCATACAGCAGTTTGTAATATATTTTTTTTTTAACAAAGTAAGTGTTTAAATACAGTTTGAGACTTTACTGTTTGAGTATAATGGTACTCACCTGCATATTTAGAAAAGTGAGTCAGTGATGGCAACATGCTGTAGTGTCCTGTAACAGTGCTTCCACATCCTGCAATGGGTTGTATTTTCAGCACGCAGGTGAGAAGTTTCTACATCAATGAACAGGGTTTAAATTCTATCAGTAACACCTTGCTCGTCAGGATGACAACACACCTGCAAAGTCAGGTGTTAGCATTCAGAGAATATACAATTAGAAGCATGGAACAAAATGAGGCTAGCACAGTGTTTGAAGAAGGTTAACACTCACCACTACAAGACATTCCCTCCTTCCACAGGGAAATATTTCAGTAACTACATTGATCTCCATTTTAAGTCTACCTTATAACAGTAACTTAACTGTTGATTAAAATGAGAACATAATACACTTCTTTCCTCAAGAGAACAAAATCTTGGTTTTACAGAAACATTTCTGACCAGGAGAAAATCTTTATCACTATTCTGTGCCACCCCTCACCTGTGTACCCTAAAGGGTGGCTTCCCACCCTTAGTTTTCCAAGCCCTGTTGAGCTTGCCAACTGTAAATCCAAACCCATCCTATTCCCTAACAATTTACAGTAAATCTTGGCATAAAGTGACCTTTTCCCAGTCACACTTGATGACAAACACAGTATTATTTACACCCCGATTGTTTCAGACCATGTTTCTTTACACAGAGCCCATTTTCCTCCATAAGTGATTATTTCACTGCATGAAACCACAGAGATATCAATCATTTGCAAGGCAAGGGATGTGGACAAGCCAGAGTATTCCAAGTCCTCTCTCAGTAAAAACTGGAGTTTTTTCTCATTTCTCATTCAAGAAGATTCATTGCATGGCATATAGCACCACAGAAGTGTGGTAATTTGTGCTACAAACTCATAGAAACAAAAGCCTAAAAAGAAAAAGAATATCACTATCAATTTACGAAAGGAGAGCTGAAGTTCTCTCATATGATTATGACTTCTGGTTTTTGGCAATGATCCTGTTAGTTGTTAATAAAAAGCAGCTCTTGTTTTTGGCAGTCCCATTTGGTGCTCTCTTTATGCCCTGATATGATAGTTCATAATCTGTATATTAACAAAACATATTTTAAATGCAGTTGTGGACTTCCTCAGTATTCCACCTTTTAGCAGAGAAGGCATACAGAACTTTAGCTGACATGAACAGTGGCAAGACTTAACTGCTTTGGTGGCTGCACAAGTTTCTAACAGTTTGTCTTGTACTCTGAAGACCTAAACCTTGTCTGGGGCCTCCTTTTTGCGTTTAAAAAAAAATCCCTGTGCTCACACACTTCACCCTGAGTTCAGAACACAGCAACACACAAAGAGAAAAATTTCATGTAATAATTGTGAATGGGACACAATTTTTAATGAAAACAGACACGCAAATTCCATATTCTACTTCATTTATCACGCAATAAGCTGATATTTAAAGGTTGAGCAAGAAGCTCCCAGGGAAGATACATCACAGACATACACACATACATATGACTTCATACTTCATCCTCAGATAAACACACTGCACACAGCCTGCGACCATCTGTCAGGACTCAGTATTCACTGGCGTTTTTGAGGTTTTAAGGCAGAGTTTGTAATAGCCAGCAAAAGTGATTAACAGGTTCAGGGTGCTCTGTTTCTTTATCTGAGGAAGGCAAAAATTCCTTGAAAAGATGTAATCTGTCATTGTCAAGGAAAATATGCCATGTGAGGATATCAGTAGGAAATGTCCCATTGCTTGGCATCTCTTTGCTTTTATGGATTTGCTTTGGCAGGGGAGGATGGCACTCAAGGAGCTTTAATCCCTTTTAAGAAAAATGTTATTTTCAGAATAAACAGAGCTGGATGCAATTCTTGCCCAGATGAGCTTACAAGGTTCATACTGCTCCATGCATGTTTAACATTTCGTATTTCCAGACTATAAAGAAGTATGGGAGCATGGCTAAATGGTTATTACCCCATTTCACTAATAAAGAAATAACTCCATAGTGATTACCGAGTGCAAAGCGAACAGAAACTGTTTAGCAATCTACTTTTTTCATAAGAAAGTGGGTGATGATCAAAAAATGCTGAAATACTGAAGTGGAGGATGAAGGAAAGACACACAAGCTGATACAGACTGCATTAGCTCTGAAAGCTGCAGTGGGATGGCTGCGTTCGGGCAGCAATCCACCCAGGTCACGTGAGGGGGAAGGCTTACATTCCCCCACTGAAGCTTCAGTTTGACTCTTTTGACCTCATGTAAGCAGCTCTGAGCGGCACAAGACTGCCCTGTATAGATAACCTGGCTCACGTTAGCAAAAGATTAAGGGCTTCTACACTCGTTCCCCTGCAGCATCACCCTGTGCTGCCACAATGACTGCAGATGGAGACTGGTGCATGAGAAAGACCAGCTTTTTTAACTTGAGTGGTGCTGTGCAAATGCCAGGGACACCGTTAGTGCATGACATGTGAGACACAAGCAGGAGGAAAGAGCTTTGTCAGTACATTTCAACCCTGACAGAAACAACGGCTCTTAGCTGGGCTCCAGGCCACTGAGGAAGAAGCAAAATGTGTGCAAGCTGTCTCCCAGCATGGAAGCATTTTCACTTTTAACCAAAGAACCACTTCAGTTTTCCATAAATGATAAATGAGTCACCCCCTGCATGTCACAGTTTTGTTTGAGATATGTAAATTTATTGCCAGGCTAAAAGAGAAATTAACTCTTTTCACTCACTATAATTTTAGGTGGCATGGCAAAGGTCTTGTCACTGCGTAAAGGGGCTTCCTTCCCCTCTTCTCTCACTGCACAGTCTTTATGGACTCTGCCCAAAGATCTTAGCAAATATTTTCACAATCTTTATGGAAAAGAAGAGAACAACAGTTGCACAGATATCACTAGTAGGACACTGGGACATGGTTTAGTCTAGTCTACCCTAATTAGTTTAGTGTGGACTTGGTAATGTTAGGTTAATGGTTGGACTGGATGATCTTAAAGATCTTTTCCAACCTAAACGATTCTATGATTCTATGACACAGGCCATTTCAGAGTAGCTCATTGACTGAACCCAAGCTGGGAACCACCACTCCCAAGACCAGTGTCCACCGCCACCTCTGTTCTCAAATGGAAAGCCATCGTTTAGGGACACATTTTACAAGTGGGATGTACATTTATGGGGTTTGTAGAGCAAGATTTTATTGTTATTATAATTCAGGTTTAAATATCCACATCTGTTATTTTGTTATGAAGAAATAAACTGTATTGGAGGGCATCTCGCTATAAGTCTGCATTGGGAATCTCATCTACAGTATAGGATAGGATTTCAGCTGCCCCTCTGTGAGGCAACTGCTGACTTTTCTAGGGAAGCTATTCTCTACCTTAAACCCTATTTACATTTTACATTTTTCCTAACACTGGATTTGATGAGTGTTAGCCATGATGAAGTAGAAAACAAGCCCGCCTTAAGGATGCTCTTTTTGTTCTGTTCAGCAATTCATAGTTTCCTTAACTTGATGGAGAATCCTAACAATAGTCTGTCTCTCCCAGATCCATCTTTACTGTGGGAAAGGTGAAGGAAGCTTGATACAGAAGCTACTTTGTTTATGAAGCTAATGGCAGCTTTTTTTTGACAGATTGGCATAAGGAAATCATGAGTTTAAGCTGATTAATCTCTTTTTAATTGAAAGGAAGAAAGAAGACTTAGCTTTAAAGGGAGAGAGTCCAGTGGACTCTCAACAGAAAGTCCAACAATGACTAGGGGATACTTAAAATAACATGGGCTCCTACACTTTTGAAAGAAGAACGAACACATGCAATAAGCTATTCAGGCCATGATCTTTAGTTTCATGATATCACTGCTGTAGATTCAAACACTATTCAAATAAAGATAAATTTATTTTAAAATAAAGCAAGCTAATCACTAATCTCTGCTGAAAATCACATTTTGAATGGGATTACATGGATTGCTTTTAAATCTGGAAACATGCAGACATTGTCTTATTCTGTGCATGAATGACTGCCCGAAGGGGTTAATGTACAAAGACAGGGATCAAAAATGAGAAGCATCAGACAAAGTGTGAATTTAAAGTATTCTGTGAATATTCCCACAGCTGAACAGCTTTGGCTATCACCTTGCCTTCTTGTTTTATTATTTTCCAACCTGATGAGTTATTCTGTAAGCGTACTCTAAAAGAAGACATTTTTCAACACGACAGCATTAATTGAAGGTTTCCTGATAGCTTCTGTGTAGTTTCCACATAATTCTGAGAACCTCTGTTCTGCAACGTGCTGCTTTTTTCCAGTTACACTGAGCTGAGACTGGACTAATGATATTGCTTTGGGGTTTGTTTGTTTGTTTGTTTTTCCCCCATAAATAAGTATTTGTATGAAAATAACATAATCTGATATTTTACCCTGGGAAGTGACTGAATTACTCAGAATGAAGGGGTCTAGTGTCAATAATGAACACCTAAAGTCACTGTGGTGTTCAGATACCTGAATGCCACCCATGTTGTCACGGAGAATTTAGTTTCTAAGCTTATGACCATGAAACCAACATGAGCAGCCTTAAAGAAAGGACACAGTTGTATGACTAAGATAAATCAAGGAAATAAGTGTTTTTAGAATCTTAATGCCAAACACTGAAACAAATGCTTCAGTTGCCTGCCATTGAGCAAATTAGAGCTACTATCGATACGTTACATTTAACTAATGTGACTAGGCTTCCTATCCAGCAGCTTGAGAAAGTCAGTGAAAGCATTTCCCATTATATCTACACCTGCACGTCTTACAAAAAAGTACAGCTGACCACTATATTCCTTCAAACCTGTGTAAAATACCTCAGTAGAGAGAAGCAGCAGCCCCATTGTATGTAATAAGGCTATGGAAACAGCTCCACCAATTAACGAGCCCAATTTCAGGTGGCCTGGTAAGACTAAATTTACCAAATCAGATGTGAGGCTTTAAACACACATTACCCATATTACTTATAAACTGACCTGGACAACTTGCAGGCATAACATCCGTTTTTCAAGAAGCAATCATATATCCTATAAAGAAAGGAACATTCTGTAGCTGTAAAAAAAACCCCACTATTCTGCGAAGAAAAGAATAAGAGTATTAAAAAGGTAAAAGAACGCCCAAGAAAATAACCCTTCTGTGTGCAGCTGCTTGCCTGGGTGTTGTGATTTGCAGCTCCTTCAGAGGATTTGCTCTCAGAGGCAGGCCTGTATTACTAGCCAAATATTCACTTTAAAAGGATGTTATTTCCGCTGAAATAAATAAGTATATACATTGGCAACAAATGAGTTTCAATTAAACCCTTGAAATGCATAAGTATTATTTCAGTAGGTTATACTGAGATACAAATAGTAATTTGCATTTTCTTCTTGGCAGATTTAGCAGTAATCTTTAGTGGCCATGGCAGAGGTCAGGGTAAAGATCGCTTGCCAGAAGATAGCTATTCCTTCTCCAAACCTACAAGATTACTTCTTTATCCCTACTCCCTCCTCAACTGCAATTAGAGAAGCAGGAACTTCATACCATAGTGGTTGAACTAAACTACCACTAATCTTTTAATTGAAAGTAAATGATGGAGAGATAGCAAATGAGCAAGGAAAACTGGAAAACACAGCTTCCTTATGTCCCTACACAGTACATATCAATCCACACCTCATCAGTAAATATAACAGTATTAACTACAGTGTACCTAATCTTTTCCATTAAGACAGAATACTGAACCCTTGAAGAGCGGTTTGAAAGCCTGACCCACACCCTACTGCCAAAACCTTTCTTCACTCAAAGGGTAAGAAAGGTTGATAAATGTCTCAGAAAGCCCTTGAGTGCTCCTGAGTGGTAGGCAGAACCTTAGGCAGCCAAAAAGCAATGTCACTTGTCAGTGTCATTTCCTGTCTTACACCAGCTGAGCATCTGCTTCCAAGTCTGGCAGGCAGTTTCTGGCTGAAAACCTCCAAGTGGGTCACTGCTTTTGACAAGCAGCAATCGCAGGGTGGCCCCAGGGGCAGCGGGGCTCTGCCAGAGCCCAAGTGAAAGGAGAGAGTCACCGCCACTCCATGTCTCTCCATGAAGTGCTTCTGCAAATATATGTGTGGGATCCAGAGGTCAGGACACCGCACCGCGTGCCTTGACTACACCTAGCACTTCCCAGGGGAGGTTCAGTTTATCAAGATAGGCAATGTCAGACCAGCCTCCCCACTATCTGGTTTACAATCACCCTGTTAGTCGAGGAGAGAAAGATGACAGATACGTTGCATCCCAGAGAGGTCTTGCCCCCTCCTGCCTCAGGGGACAGGGCATCTGACCCAAAAGACAGTTACGGACTGCTCCCAACTTTTGTTTGCCATGCCTGCTCTTCACCTGGAGGAAAGCATTCACAACAGCCACGGGCTGTCTGCACACATTACCAGCTTTATAAAATTTACATTTATAGATATATAGTTTGGGGGGGGGGGGGGGGGGGGGGGGGGGATGTTAAATAAACATTAAGTTTACCTGGGAAATTATTGGATTACTTCCTAGGAGATAGACTTGCTCTTTTTTCTAAGGTGATTCTTCATGTGTATATACATGTATATTTATATTAAACTGCATTTAAATCACCACTACCTATATGAAACAAAAAGTATTAGTTGAAGCACACTACAGCCTGTGTCAGATTTTAGTATTCCCCAAGTTTCATGGCATAATTAAAAATGTTTAATTAATTTAACATTGGAAAGTTGTAGGGGGCTGTTTTGTTGTTTTGTTTAACTTCACCTTTAAAACTTAAGCCACTTTTTTGGCCTTTGTAAATATTATGTTTTGAAGTTATCTGGCTCTATTTCTGATCTTTTTAAATTACTTGTATGTTTGTTCTTGTTCCTTTTACATTCACTAATCCTTTAGATTTAATTAAAAGATTTATTTATTTAGCCTCAAAGTAGCCAAAGGCAATAATTTTTTTCTATGCTGTTTGCTTTTAGCGAAACATGACTTGTGCCACCACCACAAAAGGTTTTATTTTATGAAGGAAAACACTGAAAATACAAACATTAAACATTTTAAATAACTACTGAAGCAAATACATGCATACATATACATTCATAAATCATAAGGACAGAAGAGACCACTGTAGTAACTGAGACTGATCTCCTGTACAGTGCAGGTCATAGGACATTCCCAAATTAATTCTGGTTGGAATAAGTGCATGTCTTTTATAAAAGCACTGTACTTTGAGAGAAAATTCTAGTCATGAAAAATCCACCACAACCCATATCAGGGTGGTCCAGTGATTAATTGCCTTCATTGTGAAAATCCATGACTCATTTCTAGACTAATTTTTTCTATGGTTGACCTCAGTATAAAATGTAGAATAAAAGTCTTCAGTCACAGATGTCTAAAATAGCATGAGGTGATTCCTTCTCTGGAAACAACAGGTTCTACCTGAAAAATCTGATATAATTTAACAGTATTCTACTAAAATTAGTAAAACCCTACAAATTCAGAGAGAGAAAATTTTCTTTTCTAGTTTCAAATTGCTGTTTTCCATGTGGTCAACAGCTTTACCACAGAATTATGCTTAAGACAATGCACTTGCTGTCTCACAGACGCGGATGCAACCTCAGATGTTCCTGCAAGGCGTACCTACCACACACAGTGGCTGCAGGTAGCACTACTCTCCCGGTTCATGTAGTCCTCCTTCCCACCTAGGCAGGAACCATGACCAAGTCCAGCAAATGCCCTCCTGGTAACTCTCTTAACGCTCCCTTCTTTTGCAGTATTTTCCGTGTGCGTATGTGAGCACGCTGCCTGCAGGCCTGGGAAAGGATGAGGGCTCGTGTTACTGGACACTAGACCAACACGTAGCGAGGAGTGGGCTCCCACATTCCCTGAAAATGAGGAGATGTGGGATGAGTCTGAAGAGAGCAGCACCAAAGCCCCGTTTCCCTGATTCTGTGTCTGGGGAGAGGGCAGCATGGCCCCAGACTCCCACAGAGCCACATCATTGTGACGCCAGCGACAAAAGATATGTGCGGTGATGCACTGTCCAGAAGAGCTGAGCTGCTCCCGCAGCTGCCCTGCAGTCACCCTGCCTGGGTCCCTGCCTGCTGAGGAGAGGGGGCCAGGCGACGGAGCCAGGATGGGTGCTCCCACAGGCAGCCTGTGCTGCTCCCCAGGTCCCAGCGACTGATGCAACCAGTTTCTCAAACTGATTTTCACATCAGCACAAAGTTAAAGCTGAGCCGTGCCACCGGACAAGCTCTCTCAAACTGCAGTTTTAGCTCAGGAGTCCACAGGTCTCCTTCTTTGTATTGGCGTCTTTTATTAAAAATGAATAAATTAGGACAGAATGGTGAGTGTATACTGTACCATTTCACAGGTGAGAAGCCTATTCAAATTTCCCAATAAATATAATTCTGATTCAAATTTCCCAATAAATTTAATTCTGATATGCTTGGACCTTCATTTATTTCACTTGGGTGGAAGCTCCTCTCTGAAGTCATTGTAGAGATAATACGTTGAGCAAATGCACAATAATAAATTATGATGTTGTTATTGAGCAACTTAATTTTAAATTAATCATATTTTATATATATGAAGAAATATTAGCCCTAGATGGTATCTATTTTTAAAAAATTATATTAGCTTTCTAGTCTGCACATTTAATATGCACATTTGCCGGAGTGCTGGTACTCTGCCACTATACAAATCTAATTTGTGATGTGATCTGTTTAGGTCTAATAAAATCACTTTTGTAAGTGCACAGTGGCTCCAGCTTATCTGTAATCCTTAATGGTGAAAGACATTAAGTTTATAGACTTTGACCTGAAACATTTAGGAGCATGTTACGCACAGAACACTCTCAATGCTATCTCCTGTTAAAGCAGAAAAGTATTTAATCTTCTAAATGGCTATAGATGACAATAGAACAGTAAAGAATCTTTATATTTCATTGCCAAAAAAAAAACTTCTCAGAAAAAAAAAAACAAGTTAGCACTCTAGTCAGAACCGCATGACTTTTCAAGCATCAGTTAAACATGTTTAAATATCACTGAAATTCCTATAACTAAAATATGTAGTTCATTGCACTAGAACACCTAAGGAGGTACAGGCTGAGACTTCAGCTTCAGAGTAAAGTAAAAATGTTCTTTTTTTATTTCAGTAGAACAACGTTATTGTCAATATACGTAAAATATCACTGATTCTTGATTTTGGTTGCCTAGAAACTTTGTCTTTGACCTACAGTCCTGCTGTTACATCAATGAAAATAAAGGAAATTTTGCAACTCTTTTCCATGAGCCCAACTTCAGCCACAAACGTAGGCGCAGCAGCTGTAAAATGTCCACGCTGCATCCCGTTAGCACAGAAGGGCCTCTAGCGGCAAACACTTAGACCCGGAGCAGCGGGCAAGTCACTGTGCAGAGCACAGGACAAAAATGAGAAATTAGCAGTGCTCCGCTGTTACTTTTCCCTCATTTAGACACACAGATTGTGTACACCTGCAGTGCGGGAAATTAAGATGTTTTTTACACTAGATTCAGTTTAGATAAATCCTTGCTCCAAGGGCAGCTCTCCCATACTACAATTAATGTATCAAGTGAGATCTCAAGTATCTGTGCCTTTTAATATCCACTCTGTAAGCAGTAAAAATACCTAGAAGGGCAATTCAAGGAAATTCCGTTTTGTACTGTGCAAAAGAAAACTTTTGGCACAAATCTTGGTTTGTTCCTGTATAGCTATACTCTAAACACAAGTCCAATGTGTTTTTTATTTGTATGGCCAAAGAATTTGCTGCCCTTTTTTTCCTAAGGAATGACCATCAAAATAGATTATTTTAAAATAAACCTTTACACGCTTTAATTTTGCAAACTGTCCTTAATATATGAGTAGAGTTTGAGCAAAGGCAGCAGTACCCTCCTGAACATATCAGCAGTATGGAGCAGGAGATCACAGGAATTTGATTATTTAACTTATTTCAATGGTCAGAGAAGTCTGAAGCCTAAAGAGGGAGGACCAGACTGACACTGAAACTCTCAGTTATCTGACAGCAGATCATTTTCGCAGCAGTATACAATTAATGTGCCTATTATGTAATCCCAAATGCTTGTGACACCTGCCTAGCTCCCAAAGGCCACTTGTTTCCTGCCAAGTTTCCAAAACTCTTAAGGTTCCTTCCAACAGCCTGTTGAATGTTGTTACACCTTTGACATGCTGAAAATTGGAATGGATTTCAATATAAGATAAATGTAATATGCAAATACAGGTGCTATTATGTGGATACATGTATTTACCCATTCCATTCAATTAAACTCTTTTTTCCCCTCAGTTAAAAAAAAAAAAAAAAAAAAAAGGTGTCACTGACTTCTCAGCTTGTGTCTTGTCTTATATCAGATATTCACATCTTTTGAGGCCAGTCTGCTAAAGAATCCACAGCAGAATTTTTTCCCCTTGGTAAAAGTGGGCAGAGCCTCAAAAATAGGTTTGGCTTTAAGGTGTGGAGCACCCTGAATTCTCATACATATTTAAGGACATTTTCGTACTGACCACCTTGCAGAAGGACAGCACCTTTCATGACTGGTACCTCCAGTTACACATTGCTAATGCACAAGGAATATTAATACAGTAAAATGCGACAGCTTCATACTGCTTGATTGTATTACATTGGGAACAGCATTTTTACTTGAAGAAGAAGAAAGATAAACCTTTTTTCTTTAATTTCTTAACTGCCCATGATAGTATGGATTCTTTTGTATAGAGTAATTAAGTGATTCAGGAAAAATTTACTGATCTGAGCTAGTTTTCCTAATTGTTATACACTCCTGCTGTATGTGTTAGCTTTCTTAAAATTGCCCAGGTCACCTTAACTAAAGAACACCCACAGAGCCTGGGAGAAACTCATGTATATTTAATTACAGAAAATTACTTCACAGTCTTTCACTGACACCCAGTGGTCAGACAGAGAGTTTTTTGTGGGAAACAAGGAAAAGCTACAGCAGCCAAGTATAGGCTCAAGACATCTCAGTGGAGAGCATTTATTTTGCAGTAGAAATAGTTGTTTGCTTAACTGGATAAGAGCACATATGAAACAGGCTTGCAAAATCAGCAGGTCAAGTTCTGTGCTTAGCTCCACTTGGACAATATCTAGTGAAGTCAATAGGAATCACAACCAAAGGAAGAATCTAGTCCTAGGAGAGGATGTGTTTTTTTCAGGCTTGTTCCTTTTTTCTTGGCCCACGCTACCAGACATTAACAACCCCTCCACTAAAAAGGGTACAAAAAACCTGAAACAGAAACAAAACAAAGAAACAACTTACAGTGTGATTATTGATCAAGATTTCTAACTAACTTTTGTTTATATATTGCAGAATCCCGCTTCCATTTAAAAAAAATGCCCTTGCTGGCCATTTCCTGCATTATAAAGTAAGATAGCTGATCCGCTGAGATTCTGCCTTGTGCAAGTTACAGTTACAGCTGTCTTTGATATTAAACAGAGCTGCACGTTAACACACAGACAAATCTGAGTTGTTCTGACCCCCAGCTCTTTTCCAAGACTCTGATAAACAAGCAGCTTAAAATTTGCCTCTGGACCCTCCTCCTTCCACGATGGCCAGGCACAGGCAGCATTTGCTTTCCTCCTTAGGGGAGGCACCAGGCAGACAGGACTGTCCACCTCCAGCTAGTGACAGGTAACCAGTTTGATGGGAGGAGAAAGGAGAGGGATTAAAACCAATGCTTCTCTTCCCCCCTGCAATCTCTGCTGCCTGCAGTAAGGTACCATGACACAAAATACAGAGCTCCCCAGAGGAAACACAGCCAACTGCACCATAATTACATATTCTGCATGGTGATGCTGACATCAGTGACGTCATTGCTGTCATTCACAGCTCTGGCAGATTGCAACGAAAAGCATGGAGCACAAGGCTCTCACAGCAAAACCGCTGAACCACAGCTGTACTGAAACAATCTGGCAAAAGGATAACCGAGGAAGCCTCCTGGCAGTACAGAAGACCTAATGAACAATGGGTGTGGATACATAGCATGTTGTTGAGGAATAGTATAGATAAATAATTTAAAAAAAAAAACAAACCCACACAGAAAACCCCAAGAAATTATCAATCTTTATTGTAAAAGCAGAGCACTGGTCCACACCACGGTTCAACCCTATTTGCTTAACTTCAGTGAGAAACTGCAAAAGCAGCTGCTTTAATCACTTAGCACACTTTGCAAGGGACCATGGCTGCCCCCCAACCCTCATGTGGTTCCTCAAGGTTTCAGCTCCATTATCACCACTAAATGTTGTTCACTATTACTGGGAGGAGGCAGGGAAAGTAGGCAGCTACATAGGGAGTGTGTACCTTGGGCGGGTGGGGGAAAGGCCATGCTACTTTTAACCTACGCTGCCTATGCTGAGCCCTGGGAAGCAGGCTGGCTGCTGTCCCTGCTGCTCAGGGCAGTCAAGGATGACAAGTTATTTTTAGGGAGCAAGGTCACCTCCATTTAGGAGCAGTGATCATTGTCCCAGCCCTTACGCTTTTCCACCTGCAGCAGGACCTGCAAGCCTGATCCTCCAGGCCTCATTTTCTGTCTTTTTCCATGCTTAGCTCATCTCCTTCTCATCTTCCTATTACATGAGAAGCCTGAGCCTGGCTTTTTACCTTTGAGTAACCACATTTGGTTTTGCCTCTGTTACTGACAAGCCTGACACCAAACCAATACCCTGCCACAACGCCCTGGGGGAGGGGCGGGAGGGCAGGAGGCAGCAGAGAGCAACAACATCTGCTGCAGATGTGCAGCGGGCAATTACTCAGTGAAGCTACCAGCAGACTGGGAACCAGCACACAGCTACAGCAGTAGCTGAACCAACTGATGGCAAGTCCTCTTTTTTTTTTTTAAAAAAATGAACTTGTAGACGAGCAAACCACTTTGCACTTCCAGTACTGTGTCCTCAGACACAGTACTATGCAAATGTTATTCATATAGTGCATGCAACGTATTGAAGCAACAAGAAGACAAAGTTATAATGCAAATAGAGCAACTGCTTTGCTCAATTATTAATGCATTATGTTACGTAAACTTACCCTTTCTCTAACTTTCCAGAATAAAGATCACATAAATCAGTTCTGGCTTGAACTCTACATGGGGAACGCTGTAGGTTCCAAAAACCTACTATTGCATCAGAAATGGAAATAGTACTACTTTTAATGATGTCAAACACTAATTCATATGGCAAATCTCTGCTGAGATATCTCTTCCTGCCTCTCTTGCCAAACTACAATATACAGATGAGTAAAAGACTAAACAGTGAACCGATAGCATAGCACACAATTTTTGAAAATTTAATGGAATTTGATTTACCATTTATGCTTCTACTTCAACATTTGATGTATTTTAGGACTCAGGACTGCTGTTATAGTTTTCTGTAATAATGATGCAATGTACCATACAGCCTGCTTCTCATTAGTGACTGCTTTACTGAACTAAAAATCAAAACAAGTATCAGGCTCCACTCTCAGATGTTTGAGACTGCTATAACTCATCACTTGTCCATCTCCATTTGAAGCAGGCACACATCATCATGTAAGGATTAGCAACTGTTGTTTTTTTTCCTTTTATAATAAAACACATATTCTTCAAAACACGTAAGCGAAACTATTCTCAATGTGCAACAGGCAAGCATAAAGACTTTCATTAACAGAGCATGAAATGCTGACCATTATAAAGCGAGATTCTCTGTCCTTCAACTTTTTATTCTTCTGTGCCTAAAGGACCTACCTGCTTTATTTGCACTAGAAGCAGCAATCTTTTAGCAATTTTGCTGAAACTGGATATAAAACTGAGATGTAAACAGGATACCTTTGCAACAAAATCTCCACCATAGCTCAAACTATTTGGAATAAACCAAAGATGCAGCAGCGTAATCTTACCCAAACTATTGTGAAAGAAAAGGGGGGTTAATTGTTATTTCAATGAGAATGATGCTGGATTGTATTTGGGTTATTTATGTGGTATTTCCTTTTCCTTGAGGTATAAGAGGAAGATTGTTGAGAAAAGATGTACAGAAAAAAATAATATTAGTGTTGCTACTGTGTTTTTTTATGAGATTACTAAAACAAAACTCCTAAAATAGTAAGATTTTTATCTGTATTTAAATTTAGAAGGCTGAAGACAGATTTATATTTCTATTTTTTGAGCTCTCTCTATCTAGTTATATCTTACAGAGTCTAGGAGCAAAAGGTCAGAAGTTATTGCTTTGGACATAGAAGCTACTGAGAAAGCTTCACAGGTTTGCCTTATGCAAGAAGTCAGAGATACCATTTTCCAGAAAACTGTTCCAAAGGTATTAATGAACTTTAAAAATGCTACACATCATTTTTTGCTACTTTACCAATATAGCTCCAAGGAGACAAACTAAATCAATTTCTTCTTCTGTTCCTGTTCATGTTATAGTCAGGAATATTAAAATCTTTTTCTTGTGTTTCTTAGATTAATTTAAAGTTCCATTTTTCCAACTCTATCTCAGAGCACAAAGAACCCCCCCCCCCCCCAAAAAAAAAAGAAGCCCTTCATACTTTGGCGTTGCTCACTTGTTTGTCTTGCCCTTTATAAAAGACTAATGAGATAACTGAGTGATGTAGTTTGGCTGCTATTCAGCTGAACTCAGGGACACACAGAGAGAGAGAGAGTGCAAGCGTTCCCAAATGAAAGGAGGAGAAAGTGCTTTCAGATTATACAAATAATCATCATTAGTTTTGTTTCCTATCAGCTGCTGAATCCAAAAGCTGTTTTACCCAGGAAGATGAATGAAATTGTGGAAGAGTGGGCCACTCTGACACTTGTGACAAGCCAAATTTAAGCTAAATGATTTTGTTCTCATCTTCAAGAAAATGAGGCCCATAAGAGAGGTGCTGCTGTCCTGTAAAATAAGTCACAACATCCTAGCGTGCTCGCTCTCTGTCTGTAATTACAGATGAAGCCAGAGAAAATCTTCATCTACAGCCTCAGAACTGTCACTGAGAATCTGAGAAGCTGTAAAATCTTCCTCTGAATGTTTCTCTTCATTTCCTTTGTATCCTTGATTAGTTAACCTGCATGATGGTTCACAAGCATCCCACTTATTCACTTGCATGACAACTACTGATTTCAGTGGCAGACCTTCCATTTTGCTCACATACTTGTGAGGCTAGTATTTGCAAGTACAACACACTATAAAAGCTACATGTGCAAAACGATTGAGGAAGGACTCCATACAAAGTCATTGTGTTATAAGACTAAAGCACAGACTCATTTTGGCAAGCCAAGTGTTCTGTTTTGCTATCAAGTAGGCCACATTTAAAAACATTATTTTGAATATTAACAAAGGGCAACTAGATATAAGCCAATAAATCCCAAATTCTGAAAAAAAGCAAAGCTGACTACATGAATTTGGAATACGGCCAAAGCCCTAAATGTCATGTTGTTCTCACTAGTCTGTAACCATTTGACCTTTATGGATGCTGGGGCAGCATAACCCTAGCAAGTCAATGGAGCTCTGCCAGTTCCTAACATATCTGGCCCTTAGAATACATTTATTTTCTCACAACCATTGCAAAATTCAAGAACTACTCCATGTGATTGGACAAGAAGAGGGAAAAAAAATCAGTGTTCAAATAGTCAGAGCATCAAACCGCATTATGAGCTTTCCAGAGTGAAATTCAACAATGAAACGACCGTACAAAGCTTCATACACTCAATGAACCTTTCCTCCTGTAAACATCTGTTTATGCTGTCTTCCATCCATCCTTTCTAAGTTACTTATTCCCCTTCTCTATGAACCAATCTCTGTAATGGCATTTCTTTAAATCTCATTAAAAGTAATGCATATTAGAAATGCTTATACTATCTGTGTGAGAAGGAACAGGGCATAAACAAATTGACAAAAAGATCCATCTGCTGCCTGGTTTGAGCTGGAACAGGAGACCACCAAGAAAAAAGCCAGAATGCTGCAGGAAGCAATGTTTGTGATGATAGCTTAGCTCCCTCTCACTTTTACTGCTATCTCTCTCTGGAAGCTTGATCTAAGATAACAAGAAGTTAAAATAGTAATATCTATCTTGTGCTACACTGTCTCCTGATGTAAAGTGGTGGGGCTGAAAAGGAAAACATGAAGATCAGCTTCTTAATAGCAAGGTTTTGACTGTAAGCTGTTGTATTACTCTGAGCACCTGAGAGCTGCTTTATTTTCTTGCACAGCAGTTAGCCAGTAGCTGATCAGTGCTAGCACAAATCAAACTCAATTCTAGTCCCATTCTCTATTGCATTGCCGACTGTGCAGTTACACAAAGCTGCAAAATAGGCTTCTAAATCCCAGTATAAGTTTTATAAATCATGATAATGCTGTGGAGTTAATTTTTATTTACATAACATTTCAAGCAATATACATAAATATTTGTAAATTGTATGGAGGAATTTCATGTGGTGTACGCTTTTCAACTATCCAGCAGATGAAACGCCACAAAAAAATTCTGGGCCACATGATGCTAAAGACAGAAGACTAGTAATATTCAGTGAGATCAGTAATTTGTTTCTGAGGGCTTTTATTATTTCAGTGTAGGGTGTTAAGAGAGTGCTAGACACTTTAACTGCCACACCTGAAATTTCAGAAAGAAGCGGTGAATTCCTGACACTGCTTTAATTCAGCAACTTGAAATTCCAAAGTGCTGATGGAGGAAGCTGGAAGGTGAGACATTCCCTTCCATAGGGAGCACCTGAGACATGATCCTTCCCTTCCATAGGGAGCACCTGAGACATGATCCTTCCTGCGTTACCCTTTATTACAGCATTTGAGACACCTGTAGCTCTACAGGATAGAGAATCTCAGTACTTTCTTTTAATTAAGAATAACAGAGCAAAAAGTCATTCATATGAGAAGAGCCAGGTTACAAGCAATAGATGCTCAGGAAGTCACTGAGCAAATTCTGCTATCAGTTGTACTAACATTTAAATCTTGGAAAATCTACTAAGTTTTAATGGAGGTACACAGGTCTCAGCATATGGGAAAAGTTGGGAGTATTTCTTCATGAAATGTGCCTGTTATTATAAATAATGATATAATTTGGCACAAAGCTAGAGTGTAGGATATATATTACCTAATGAAAAGAGGAAAATAGATGATATGAAGTTCTTCTACTGGACCTCCAACAACAGGTGATTTCCAGTATGCACAGAGCGCCAGTCAAAAGTTTTGTAAGGAAAAAGGACTACATACTGTACTGAACTATAAATAAGTTTTCAGAATGCCCTAAGAAATTCTGCCTACAGCTGTTTTTCATTTAACAAAATAGGAATCAGGGTATCACTGTCTGTTCACATGATGGCACTAGTGAATTTGAGTTCATCTCCATCATTGTATTTGAAGTGGTTTCTCACAGCACCAATGTATCCAAGTTAGTATATTATATACTGGACGGGTAACTTCTAGATCGGTGAAAAACTGGTTGCTTTGTCAGGCTCAAAGGGCAATGATTGGAGGCCAGGTCACCCTGGTTGAAGGCCAGTTACCAGTGGAGTTCCTCCAGGACCTTGTCCTGGGATCTATCCTGTCTAATATCTCTATCAGTGACCTGAAGGAGAAAACAGAGTGTACCCTCACCAAGTCTGAGGATGCCACCAAAACAGAGAATGCTTAATGACAGGAGTCATACTCAGAAGCATATAGGCAAGCTACAGGAATGGGTCACCTGGAGCCTCATGAAATTCAGCAATGGCAAATGCGAAGTGCTGCACCTGGGATGGACTGTTGATTTGTATCAGTGCAGGCTGCGGGTTGAATGGCTGAATAGCAGCTCTGCTGAGAAGAGCCTGAGGAAAGTCCTGAGCAGCCTGGTCTGATCCCAGAGCTGGCCCTGGTCAGGCAGGGATTTGGACCAGAGATCCCCTGGGGCCCCTTCCCACCTGAGTGACTCTGCGTTTCTGTGATCAGGTTGCTTTGAGCAAAGTACTTATAAGACACGTATCAGCGTATTAATCTGTGCATCTTAAACTGGAAGTCTTATCTTGACCTGTAGGAGATTAATTTACACTTTCAAGAGTGATAGAGCTCAGCCAACATAGCTTAATTTGGCTTTTCCTAAATATTTATCCATGACTTATATGTGTGAACCAAATATAGCATCATACCCAATCATACCAAGAATTCTGTGGACAAGCGAAAAATTCCTTGCAACATATACAGACAAATAAAATTTGAAAAGGGGATCTGAACAGTGATGTCTTTGGCTGCAATACCTTTAAAATCATTATGTTAATGAATTCATATGCTTGATGATTCAAATTTTAAAGAACAGTTTGCTCACTACCACTCAGAATATACAGGTCATCTATAATAATGATTGAAATATCTCCAAAGTCACAAAGTAACATCACTCTCCAAGTATTCAGATACTTTAGCATGAATTACAGGCAAGTCCCACTAAAACCAAAGTAATTACTTAGGTGTGTCATTGCTGTCATGTATACAGCATTCGAAGAACTAGAACTTAATCAGTTATCAATACTTTCCTTCTCACTGCAAAAATATAAGCAGTTCAAAGGGAGTGATTAATCACTGCTGTGGGAGGAAAGCTTAGGAGGTATGATCAGACATTTCCTCCATTTGACTGAACAAAAAAAAAAGTAGTGTGATTCTCTGCATATGAAACAAACATGGCAGGCCTCCACAGAAAACATGCCTTATGTGAAAGGAATAATTGAATGTGCTTGCCAATAGGTTTGTTTCTTTAAAGAAAGGAAAAAAAAGTCCACTTTTTTTTCCCCACATATTTTCTCTTTCAACACACCAAAGAGAAGTCAGACATGGGCTTAGAGGAATACTCCTTTATCTGCTGAGAGATCAATAGCAATGGTTAGAGGCTTGATGGTACCGTATGTTTTTAACAGCACAACTCCAATAAATGTTTCACGACAACAGAAGCAAACCTGGAACCAAACACAAAGTCTACGGGACTTGGAAACTATCTGGTAGAAACCTGTATTACACTATTTTTATCTCTTGACTGAGATGAAGAAATGGGATAAGGACAACCTCTCTGTGCAGTAACACTGCATGAGACAGGGCTTAAACTGGGTGGAAGGAAGCATGAACTTTTGTGTGGATCCAGAGATGTGGGCTAGAGTTTTTACTGAGGGCATTTTAGCTGATATATGGCGCCTGTTATAGTCAAGGCAGGTACTCAAGAATGCTCAAAACAGAGACCATGTTCCCAGGTTTTCTGGCCCACCCCCTGATGGGGTGGGGGAGGCAGGGCTCCTCCTGCAGGAGGGACAGGGCAGGCAGGAAGGCAGTTCCCCTCCACACCCTACCA
Source organism: Pelecanus crispus (assembly GCF_030463565.1). Lineage (NCBI taxonomy): Eukaryota > Metazoa > Chordata > Aves > Pelecaniformes > Pelecanidae > Pelecanus > Pelecanus crispus. The sequence goes on from NC_134643.1 coordinate 120,534,937, forward strand.
AGCTCCTGCAGTAGCTCCTACAGCTTTAAGCAGGAGCAACATCTCCTGAAAAAAAAGGCTCTTCTGTTCCTTTATAATCACCTACCACCTCTTCTTTCCACTGATCATTTGACCATACGTAGCAGATGATCCCAGACTTTTGACTGATGACATTATCACTAACTGATAAACCAGGTTGTTTCCAAAATGCAAACTGCTCAGAAGAATCTCCATGGTAGAGGATGTAATCCAGTGAACCATTATTGTTAGCCTTATTCCGCCACCTGTTAGAGTGCCAGTACGCCACAAAGATAAACTTTAGCAGAGGATTCAGAGATTCTTACACTCAAAAGGAATTGGTATTCTGCCACAGATGGCAAATTTTAAGAGAAAAGCAGAATGACTAGCACAGTAAAGTAGGATGCCAGTAAGGTATGTGAACCTTTCCAAGTTTCTGTAAATGCAAGCAATTTAGAACAATACTTAAACCTGAAGAAATTCATGCAGTTAAGGTCAGTGTGTGTTCATGTATGTAGGAACTTTCCCCTTAATCACAGTTTTCTAATTTCAAACAAGTGTGAAGGGTCTCAAATAGAGGTCTGACAAAATATTGAGTTCCTACAAGATGAGGAAAATAGGACAGTGAGTAGGAAAAAGTCTACTAATGCTCTGAAGCAAGTGCTAACTAACTTATTAGACAAAAATGTGGGAGGAAATCCTATATGGGAACAGTCCTTTCTACGGCTCACTAAGCTTCTTGTTTGAAAGTGAAAAGAATGCTATAGACCTTGACCCCAGTACTCTCTGCCTCTCGTATTCCTTTTATTTGCAGTACATAAACTTACTGCACAATATTCCAAAAGCATTACTTTACTCCTTATCAGCTACTTGACTCTTAAATCTATTTGTAAATTTGTAGTCACTTGTTTTGTTTGTACACTATAAAGCAGAGCACACTGTATGCTGCTTAACAGACAGTTTTCAGTAGTTAACAGTTATGAAACATATTTGTCATTACACTCCGAAAATACAATACACACAAACACAGTTCAGGTGACTGTATATATTGTTCTTAACAACAAAATAACATTTTTTTTTCTGTTTTACATTATTTTAATGTAAGATTATGCTTTATTTAGAAATTAAGAAATTTCTCAGGTGATCACATAAATCTGAAGTGAGAATCAACAAAACAGAAGACAACACAAATTTACAGTTAATTTAAGATTGCTTTTTGTTGCCAATATTCCCTAGTTATTAAACTTTCTCTTCCAAATGTTCCCTGTTTTTTTTCCCAGTAGAGTCATTTCTTCATTCATCTTTGCCAGAACCCTAGCAATTCTGCCTACGAGCCAATTTTTTTTTTTTTTGTTCTTCTGAGTCTCTCTTTCTTTGCTTTGAGGCTTCTCTCATTGTCTTTGTCTATATTAGCATTTGTTTCAGAGCTGCAGTGCAATTCTGTAAGAAACCCCCTGATTGCCTCCATTTACCACATGCTGGTTTGGCTCACAGAGAAGTTTTGGTGCATGTCATTCCTTCCAGAGAAGACTAAGGGATACATCTACATTAGCATTTCAGCTGGACCAGAATCACAGTTTTGAAAGCCAGTCTCCTAAATATTGCCAGTTACCATGCTTTCGATCACTTTGCAGAGGATCCATGGAGCACATGAGTTGTATTCCTTTCAGATGAAGAGATATAGGAAGGTGAGATCCAGGAACACATCCCATACACTTACCTACCAACCAGCATTTAGTCCATGGCACCAGACCAGAGCTAAGACAAAGCAACTGCCACACACTGACAGATCTAGTATAGACTTAATCGAGCTCTTACAGGACTACAATAATTGCTAATGGAGGCATGGAGTGATCTAGATCTGTCCTATGTTTGCACTAAACATGCTGCAAACTAAGACATAAAGATCCAAGATAGTAATTGATCCTTTAGGCAGCTCCAAACCATATGCACAGTGGGGACATTCAGTCAAAAGGAATGGGCTCAGTCAAACCCAAATTAAAACCTGAGCCTCATACAGGGTACATGTACGGGACAGGCCTCGTCCCCACTTGCTTTCGTCTACTGATCTGCTCCTATTGCTCTGAATTACTTGCCAGCATAGGCACAGCCCATGCCCTTCTGAGAGTTCACAGTTCCCTGCGTTTCTGTCTGTTAACCAGTGCTTCAGAATACCTTTTCTTTGCAGGATCCTCTTTCATAAGCTACACTTTTGTGTCTAATAACTAGCAGTCCCCAGTAATGGTAAACAGGCACAAGCAATGATATATACCAATAAGAGTAAAGGGGAGCAAGCAATGACATGCTTTTCTATTGCAATGCAGTCACAGTTGAAGTTACAAGTTTGTGTAATATCCTGCTTTGAGTATCCTCCCTGTATAGTCTTTCAGTACAATACCCTCCCTTTGGAAGTTTTTTACCTTGTTTGCTTGCTGCAGCTAAGACTAGTAACTGTTAGGGCAAGATAGGAAGTAAAAGTATTTGGTTTCTGTCAACCAGGTTTTATGTGTATTTGGGGTTTTTTATTTACTTTGTTTCCTCATGTTGGTGTTCCAGACATTTTCACCTCAACCATCATTTATGTGACATAGTCTATAATGAATTACCTGCACATGAATGGTTTTAGATTTCTTTTTAAAGCAGGTCTACTTGAATTCTTGCTACTGAATAAAGCAAAGTGAATGACCAATTCTTGATCTTTATGGTGCAATGGAGTGGAAAAAGGTGTAAGGAGGGGAACAAAACTGAATCCATCCACACACTCCACTCTGATCTGCCAGCTGTGATACATGGCCACACTTTCCCAAAGGTTAACATGCATCACTTTCAAAGCAGAAGCAAACTGCACCACTTGGGCCACACAGTTTAGGCTTCATAATGCAGTTTTCCCAACTCTTCTTCACTTTTTCCCCTGCTTCTCTTACTTCTTTTCACCCTTCCACTTCTCTGACCCCATCCTCTACAAACATCACCCAAGCTAGATAATCTTTTACCTTTGGGTTAGATATGGAGAGCCGGTGGAGCACTGGTGCACCATTAACTTAAGATGGCACCCTGCAAAATGAAGACTATTTCACCTAAATGAGTTAATCCTGTGCCAACCCACAGATCCTCTATATGCCAAGGGCAGATAAGCTATGTTTAAAACATCCATAGAGGTGCTCACTTTCCAGTGCAAATTGCTCTCAAAGGCTTAGTGACACCCGTGGACCCCAGCAAAACCTGTGACCACAGAGTACCTCAGTGGTGCTTATAGTGTGACTACCTACTACTACTGCAGATTGACTCTAATTACCTCTGGCATGGATGCCAGTGGCATCCTGCCCTTGTCTGCAGAGTCACTATTTTTGCTATGAAAAAAATTTATCATACTAACAAAGGCAGTACTTTTGCTGAGAGAAACCTGACAGTGATTTCTGTGTAGATATTTTGGTTTAGTATTAATAATACTTTAATTAATTTAATAACAATTGCAACAGCAAGGCTAATATTTGTGTTGGTAGTAAACCATACTCAGTCAACGACTGGGCATCATCACCCTGCTAGACACAAGAATAGGTCCCTAGTCAGCCATATGACAGAGAGCTTCCGTACAAATACATCAAAAACCTATATAAATTGCCAAATACTGAGCACCTGCAGCTTGAGTCAGGGGGGCTGACAGAACAGAGCAGGTCCCATCATTTAGGGGACAGAAAGGGTCTCGCTGGAAAAAAACTTCTTTCTGGCTGTTGCAGTAACTCCCAAAGACTGAAGTGGTGCACAGCCTCACTGCACTGCTAGCAAATCCTGAACCAAACAGCTGCCACGTCTCCTCAGTGTGATATGGATAATGAGGCTCTCTGGCACTTCTTGATAGATTAGATTTGTAGCTATTTGCTAAACCTATTTTATACTTGACCTGACCCTCATCGTTTCCACCCCCCTCCCTGTCCTTCCCAGAAAATAAAAATCACATATTTTCTGCCATATTCTTCCTGATCCCACCAGCTCCTACTATCTCTTTCTTCTCACATTTTGTGCCTGAGCAGTGAGCATGATCTGCATTCTCTAGAGCCAAAACTGAATTCAGATTTTAAAAGCTGGATGAAAGGTTAGAATTCAAATCTCCTGAACTTCTTCTGTTAGGTAAGTAGGTTAATATCTTAGCTAATATGAAAGGGGAAAACATTGCCAAAATGTTTCAGGATGTTAAAAAAAATCACATTCTTGTCAGTGAATTCACTGTTTATTGCTGTAATTTAGTCTAATTTACATTACATTTCCATCTCCAGGCTCAGCAAGTCACAACAGCTCTAAAGTGCACAACTATGAACAGGCATCAGCATGTATGAGCATGACCGTATGCACAAACATATAATCATATAAGCATGGAAAAGGCAGCCTTTTCCCATCACTCAAACTCTCTGTCACCTACTTCTGCACTGATTTGCTCTTCACCATCCTCCCTACATTTTTCCCCAAATACAACACTGATTTATTGCAAAGGGACAAACCAACCCCAGCATGCTGCAACCTGCTCCAAGCTCCCCCTTCCAGTGGGGCTGGCGTCTCTAGAACAGCCCCAGGGAGAGAGGATGCTACAGACCCAGGGCACAGAGCAGGCATCATGCCAGCACTTGCTGGAGGGATTCGGGTAAGCTGTAGGGTACAGATAAAGGTTTCCACTAAGACGACAGAAAAAGTCAAAGCTTGTGTGGATTGTTGGTGAAAGAGTCATATCAAAGTCACTCCGTCCAAACCATCATGTCAAAGGTTGGGTCCGTATGCCCAGTCATGAAAATACTGTACACACACGACCTAAAAACACCACACGGATACATTAAGGCCCTGCAGAGTGGACCTAACTTGGAGGTACTATAACTTATATGTTCAACTTTATGGATAACTTACAATACGTAAAATGAAAATAATGCCTGAGTGTACAGTCAAGACCTTGTTCATAGCAAACTATAAAAGAAATAATCTCAAATTCACATAGATATTATTGACTGTAATAGAAGTGCAAAAAGTATTCTCTACTTCTTATCATCTGTTATAAACATTTCAATTGTTTCCAAACATTTTTCATTGCATAACGAGTGATGTTAATGTAAAATTTTCCAAAGGAAAAAGGTTCATAAGTAGTTTTCAGGAACATTAGGTAAAGCTGCCCACTCCCATGATCCCAGGAATATCTGAAGAGCCAATTAAAGGATGCATTTCAGGAAAGGTACACATGTTCTCCAGAGTACTGAAATGTTGACACTGTGTTGGAAATGCCCATGACAGATAATAGATTTCAACTCATTTGTTCAGAGACTTTGGAAAAAACACAGAATGGAGTTATTAAAGAAAGGTAAGTACTCTTTTGCATCTCTTTCAGCACAGTGCCTTGGAAAATGTAGGTGTTTAGACAAAATGGTCTTATATTTTCTTGTCCAGTGTTTGTTTCATTTGATTGCTAGTGGGTCAGGTGCAGTGAACATCTCATTTTACATGTTATTGCATAAAAGCTTTGGCCCTGAAGCACCTGTTAGAGCTGGTTAAAGTTCTTTCCCCTGGACACAAACTCTCTCAGCTGCTAGTAATTAGAAAAAACAAAGCAGAACTACCACATGGACGCAGGCCCTGAAAGAGGGGAATGCCAAAGAAAGCAGCACAAATTTTACAAGGATGCATGTCATATTTTTTCCTTTGGCTGTACAACCTTAGAACACCGGGGCGAATGCCAGCTACTCCAAGGGTCAAGCAAACAACAAAATTTGCCACAGGTCTTCTAAGATTTAATCAGAAAGGGGAGCACCTAGAGGCAAGCCATAATTCTGTAAAATATCTGGGTTTAGAAATATGGATAGAGAGAAATTCTATAGGAAAAGATGTGTTTAAAAATTTTGATCGAGTGGAAGAGGCTAGTTTTCTAAACTCTTTGCAGCTGCAGACTTGCACTAGCATTTGTCTTATTTACTGTTGTAGGCTGTGTCATCAAGCTGGTCTTTATTTGTTGCTGTAAAATATTTTAGAAAGCATTTTTAGATTATGAAATTAATGCATCTGTAGAGGATTATCTATTTCAATAATGTCATCTGTGCGCAACCAGATTTACTGAATAAAGCACATTTTCTCTGGCAACATATAAACAACTTTAAATTTGGCTTTTATCACTAAGATTCAATCCAATTAGAATTGATTTCAATGGAAAAAAATGTGGTGATCGTAACAGGAAAAGAGTCAATTGACTAGGTATACTGTGCTGCACAAAGTAAATTTAATAAGACTGGTAATATAGCACATTATGTATAAAATATTTAAAAGTCAAAGAGATAATATTGTAAGTAAGTTACTTGTGGCACTTATGAACCTCCCCCAGAGAATTTCACAGGAGGATTTAATAAGTAGTAGCACAGTCCTCAAGGGGTACCGAATATCATACATTATTCTGCTTTAGTGGACACTTGGCCCCACTAGTCCTAGGTCAGTTTTCCCCTCAGTCTCAGACTATTTGCAGGATGAATTCCCTCACACTCGCAGACTCAGTCAATGTGCTGCTCTGTCAACTCAAAAACATATCGCTGTGGAAAACAAATGGAAGAAGTGAGCAATGTAACTGTTTGATGATGGTAAAGCTCATATTTTAACTAGGTAAGTTATAAACCCACTACAGATAAAGATTGAAACTTTGGGATCCTGGCAAGAGATCCTGGTTGAGGAATAGGGATGATAAAATTATACAGAATACATAAGTTATTATAGTGCTGAAACATATTTAAACCCAGTCCTGGCTGATGAGTGAATGAAGAGATGTGAGTGGAATCATTGCCTTTAGAAGATGCTCAGCACCTGGCAAAATGTGATTTCCCCTGGAAGGCCCAGCACTGTCAGGAACCTGGTATTAGCCTCACAGGACATGGTGCTATGTTTTTCTGATACCAACTTCTTTTAAGTTTCTGTTTTCTTCACTTCTCTGACCATGGGGTAGATCATGTCTAAGCTATGGCAGCAGGAAAATGAGGCAGCAGGGGAAGACACGGGAGGGAAGCATTGAAGTGATGCTGTTAAAGCCACCCATTCTGTCATATGCTAAAGGCGGCCTGGCAAAAGCCTGGGGGGTGCTTTTATACTAGAGATCATTTGTAAAGATTTCAAGAAATCTTTGTTTTGACTCCTGTCGCAGAGAAGGAAAAGAGAACAGAAAAATATACTAAAAGAAACTTGACTTAACAAGGTGAAAGTAAGCAATGGCGTGGAGAAGGGCTAGGAGTCTGATAACCTTATCACTTTTGCAGCAAGTCCTACCCTACTCACGGTCAGATCTAATCCCTTTCTAAAACAAGCACTGGAAAAAGATGAAAGAGCTGATATATCTCTAAATGTTCTGCAGGTCCAGAGACAGAAAGCAGCCCTCTACATGAGAATAATATAAACAAAGGAGATTAAGTGTTTACAATATTTCTTTGAGGGAAGGCAACAATCCCCCAGTTGGCACTACATTAAAATGATTTTAATCATCCTAATGGAGGACATGGATGCTTTGTGAAAGAAAAATTCCATAATGATACTTTTAGGAGGGGAATTATTCTCTGTTTCTTAAGTAAAAAGCCTCTGTTTAATTTTTTTTTTTTTAAGCACATGAAAAAAGAAGAATTAGTCTAGTATAGAATGTGGACTATGAATAATTCCAGGTTGTTGAAAGAAGGGATGGAGGAGAGAAGACAGATAGAAATTTCTGCTTCAGTACAGTCTCAGGTTTTGTTGTGTGAGGTTTTGGGTTGGTGGTGTTTTGCAGGTTTTTTTTAATTAAAGGCCAAGGAATGCTTTGTTTGATCTCTACTTCTCAACAAGTAGGAGAATATTTTATGAAAACCCTATGCCAAATATTTTCACCCAGAGTTCACCTGACCAATTTTAGGGGGAAATGACCTTGCCTTTACCAGTTGCTATGCTTTTGTTGTCTGACAGAAATTAAAGATACAGTCAGATTACTCATAACGGTTTCACACAGGACTGTGTGAAGTGTCACCATTTCACATGGCTTTTTACTACTAGAAGCCACAGACCCATGGTCATGTAGGTAGAGACAGAGTAGGAAAGGACAGAAGAGAAATCTCTGTGATGGATGTGACCTTCTGTGTCCTGTGGATCGACGGGACTAGGAGGCTCACCCCTACTATCAGAATCAAGTATTAGATGTGATTTCCAAATCACAGCTTTCTTCAAAGATGCAGTAATATTATGCATTTCAAAGCCACAATAAAAACAGAAACGCAAAGACCTGCATTGCTGGCTGGCTCAGCAATGTGCTGCTTCTGTGCTGCTTCATTCCACAGGACGCTCTCCTCTCCCATTCTAGAAACTGTTTTTCCTCTTTGCCTTCTCCTGGCTGTTGGCCAACTTGAAGGCCCCCAGACTCAGCAACTGAGGCCCTTCCACTTTAGGGCAATCACTAACATTGACTAGATTGCTCTCCTCAGCAAAACAGAAACATTTAGACCAACAACATTGTGGACCACCCTGCCTGGGATCTAGTCATACATATGTTTATTTTTCAGCTTCCTTTTTAGTTTGGTGTAATCCTAAATTCAGAAGCTTCTGCCTTCGCAAGAGATAGATGCTGAGAGTCAAAGTCCAGAAACATCCAATGGTTCATTAAACCAAAGCCGTTCAACAATCACTTTGAGTTTTAAAGGCAGTTAATCACATTTATAATAAAACTTTGTTATTACTGCAGATTAACTTGGAATCTTGTCGCACAAAATAATAAATAAAAACATCTGAGGAGCAGATGATTCCTTTCAGCCTTGGTATATAAGGAAAGGACTTGACACTGGCAATTGCATAGACCTGAACTTGGCCCCTCTCCACTTTGGCTGCACAGATTTCTGAAGATCGTAAAGGAATCAAAAACCTGCCAAAGAGAGTTCAGAACCTCATGTTTCTGCAAGACATACAGCAGACGGTATTGTTGCAATACGACACTGCTCTCAAAAAAAAAAAAAAATTCTGCCTAGGTTCCCGTGCTGCTCTAGATTCCAACTCAGGGTGCAGTATGGCCTATAGTGATATAGATAACAGATATCCCCTTTTTCAGAGCAATGAGCATGGACCCAGGCAGGCTACTAATAATACTACCCTCAGCCAGCTGCACAAAGAGCCCTCCCTTTGGACTCTGCAGGTTTTTGAGTGATCCCTAGATTTGGAATTTATTTATTTTTTGTTTCCTCTCAAAATTGCAAAAACTTTAACACTTATCTGGGATTTTAAAAAGATGGTTTTATCAACCATTTCAGTTCACATCTTTTCATTTCTGTACAACAACTGGACTCTCTGAAATAAAATACTCAGCAAAATCCAAGTCAGCTCTTGGTTCTTTCCTATTTCTTCCTCCATCTTTCTCATTGTATCCCATTGTCTTGCCTTCACTATTTAGTGCTCTTCATGCAGAGGTGAACAAATTATTTCTATATCCCATGTCTAGGTTTTTCTTTTAAACACAGTAACATTCTGAGTCAGGAACCAGACCTCACTGACGATTTGCCTGATATCTAACAGGTTGAGCAAGCTATCAGAAATAAATAATGTTGCTTGCTATTCTTGTTTAATAATACTAGCAAGATTTCTTGCTGGATGAAAATGGATGAAAAACACACCCACGTATATAGGTTGTAATCTTACCTTTTCTGTCTGGCTCTAAAGGTTAATGTCTAAATGTCTAAACGGTGTGGCAGATGTACTGAGGTATAGATCTCGCGTGGGAGGCCTGGCCTTGTTTTGACTATCTATCAGGACAAGTCTTGGAGCTACACCATCACCCCACACAGCCTAGTGTGCCCCAGAGAAAACCCCAGTGTGCTGCTGGGAGGAAGCCATGGTGGACCTCAACCTTCAGGGCACCCACTGAGTGCACCCTTCCTGCCCCCAGCTGACTTGCAGGCACCTTGCAGCTCCATCAGTGCAGCAGCAGATGTACATTCCCAGAGCCATTGAAATAGTTTTCCTCAGGAGTACCTTATCTTAGGACACACATGAGTGAGCTGTCAAGTCATTGATCTGTTGCTGATTTTGCTTGAAAACAGAAGATTCACACAGAGACCAGGGCAGTGCCATTACAGCAGTATTAAGGGAGAGTTGGTGCTACCACTTTATGGCCAAGACTACATCTCCTTTCAAAGAGGTTTTGTGCTGCTGTTGTGGTAATGGTTTCAATATTTGCTTAAATTTGTTTAAATAGTTTTACCAAGAAAAAGAGAAAGCAAGAAAAAGTCAAACCTTTTGTAAATGCATAACAGATGCACCAGAGCATGCCGGGACAAATGCAGAACAGACTCGGACCTGTCATCACGCTCCTCACAGATGCATTCTTTCCCCAGCTCATGTGGCCTACACCTGGGATACGCTGGCAGGGCGGCTTGTGAGGCTCCCAGGTTCAAAGCAAATGCTCATACCTTTGTTCCTGCCTGCAAGTCTTTTTAATTTTAACCTGTTTCCTCCCTGTCGTCGGTGTTGTCTTTCGATAGTAGTGGCTCTGGCTATATACCAAGACATGGTTTGTTTGTTTGTTTGTTTGTTTAGTATACAGGATACCCATCAAAACAAAATATAGATACTCGAGCCAGAAGTTATGTAAAAGTCACAGTTAGAGAAAGTTAAGTAGGTGGAAGCATAAGGACTCTTGGTAATCTCTGGACATTTGTTGTGTTGCATGAATAAAGATTTTTCTTTAAGATGTTGTGAAAAGTTAGAACTTTATTCTTATTTCTGTTTTTTTCCTCCAGCAATAACAAAGGTTTCTTCAATCAGATTCAGTAATACTGAGGAGTCAGGGTCAATGATCCATCTCTAGGATTTTTTTAAACTGGGAGACTAGTGTAAACTGGCTGCACAATAATCAAAGTTCAGGCCTTCATATATATCAAGGGCTGCAAAACGGCACTGATGCACAATGACCCATCATAGCCAGAATGTACTAAAATATCTCACTTGCATTAATAGCCCTTGCTCTTACAGGAAGGGCTTTCTTTGAAGGCTGAGGCTCAAAAAAAACTTAGGTCCCAAAAACCTAGGGAAAAAAATGCAAAAAGCCCCAAACAAACAAAGAAAAAGCCCAAAACAAAAAAGGCAATGGCAAGGCTACCACAATCTTTCCTGTTTGTAACTGGGCCAAATAGATTTCTTTGACTTAGGATTTACCATCCTGTCTGTTTCCAGCTACCCATAGCGCAATGTGTTGATATGTAGCTGGAAGTTGAAGTGTAAGTAAGAAATATCTATTCTCTCTCTGATGCTTTCCATATTGGCTTTTAGATTAGAATAACATCACTAGGAATAAAGTCCACATGTAGCTACAGTAGTACTCTGTGCACTGAGGTCCATTTTAAAGTACGTGTTGCTGCTCTTACACCTTTCTAGCAGCTCTCTCTCTGACACACACGATACTGCAGTTCAAGGCAAAAGCTGCCCGGACAATGTGATGGGACCAATAAATTGTACACTATACATGCTTTTACAGATCCTACAGAGTTTTAGTAGCTTACTGGAATGAAGACCACTGAGATACTTGTCTGCTTGTGATTTTTGGAAAGAGGCTTTAAATACATTCTCCTTTAAAAAAATCTGATTATATAATCTTCTTGTGACATTACGTTATCTGATTTTGTCTGTCCTATATCTGTTCTGTAACTATCTTTAATGACCTCCCTTCATCCCAGGCTTCCCTACATGAGCTGGTATGTATCTGACTGGTCAGGGCCAGAATTCCTGGTTTCTAAAAAGCATTCTTCTTAAAGCAAGATAGGAGCTTGCTAAAAAAAAGAGTCACTAGCTTTGTTACAAAGCATAGAGTATTAGTCAGTACCAAATAGAAAGGTAGTTTTTAATAGCATTTTTATAAATCTCTTGGTGTCTTTGCTGAATCTGTAGTTAGACTTAGCTCACCTCAAACCCCTTTTATTCATCTTAATTCTTGCCAGTGATGGGACTAATACGAGTTTCACAGTTTGCTTATTTCACTTTACTTATATCTTAATATTCAGTTCCATGAAGAGAGTGTTAACACTGAAACACCTAAAATGGAAAAAAGCTGAAAAGAATTGACTCATCGAAGAGGAAGCTACTGTGGTTTCTGCCTTCCCACTAGAAGTAATCTGCCCTTTCCCTATCCCAAGCGAAGATGAAAATTACCATCCTTTTTTTTAATTCCAAAGTTTAGCATAGTTTGCAATGCCATAAAGCCAGATAACAGCTCTAGAAAGCAATCAGAGTCAGAAGCAAAAGCTGAAGTGTGACCCACCTCACCTTCTACTAGTTCAGCAGCAGTGCAAACCAGCCACCGGGAGCCTACGAGCAGGTCACCTGCACAGTCTGCGCTGAAACCCAGCCTGTCCTCAGCTCTGATGGGATAAAAATCAAGACCGTGACTCTGTTGCCAATGGTATTCTGTATGCTTAACAGGAAGACATACAGAGATATATGCCATCCTGAAGATGTCCCACAGTCTCAGAAAAAATTTAAAGCCATCAGCCATGCTGGTGGGGGAGGTAGGGAGAGGAAAATTCCCCAGATAAATGAACAGAGGAATTGCTACCTCTCTATTTTTCAATTTAATTTTTTCTTTCAAATTGTAACTTATACGAGAAGAATGAAAATGAAATTTGAAAGCTCAAAAAGAAGCAATATCTCTCAAAATAATCTGAGCTGACCCATCCAAAAATAATTGATTAGCAGTTTACTCTTCTGAAAATTCTGATCAGACAGAAAAGCTGACTATCTTTGAGCATACTACATGATGACCATAAATGTCCTTTTCAGATATAAGCAACTAAAACAAGGTAAGTTTTCTTTGTTTTCAGGATAACTATGGTTTGTATGTTTTTAATTTTCCAAATAAATTAAGATTTTCTGTAGAATATTGACCTGACCTACATTCTGCTTGAGCAAGTAATGAAATTTTTGTTGATGGCAACACATATTGGGTCAGGTAGAAATCTTTACAGAGTACAGTAACAGACATCTTTACTGAGATGTGTCTTAACAAAATTATATTAATTCCATTAATTCCACAGAAACAAACATGGAAAGTAAGAATGCAGAATATGAGAAAGGGCAAGGGCATTTATATAATCCTGAAAAAAATTAAAATAATTTCATAGTGAATTATGACTATTTTCTCTCCTTTACAGATAGTATTTTATCTGACAGAATGCATCTCTTAATAGGATAACTATTTTCTGTGGCTTACATTGACATTTTCAATCACCCATCACTATGAAGTGAAAATTAAGAGTTCATGGGAAGCTGTTCTCTAGAACAATGACATAAAGAGGCCATACCTGCTTTTTTCAAATATCTGACATTTTCTTCTCACCAGAACATTCAGCAAGTCACCTTTGTCAGCAAATTCAAAGAATGTCACTCAGTAAGTGTGAAATGATGTAGAAACTTGCTTACATCAATAATTTCAAGTAAAAGACATGATGTGTGAACTCAGTAGTAGTCAGTAGCATCAAGTTTAGCTGGAGATGAGAATTTTTTCCTTCTTTGACAGAATGCTTCCATATGAATGGTTATAGTAGTAAGTGGTACTAAATTCTTTGGTCAGGCTTCCAACAATGAATAATGACTCATATCAGTATTCATGTACTGCATTATCTTCAAATAGCATCTGCTCAAGAGAGATAATCTCATTCTGTCTCTCTGCATCAATGTGATGTTCTTGTCATGACAATTTCATCACTCTTGTAATACCCGAGTCTTGAGCAGCAAATTCCCTTTGAAAAATCAAATATAAAAGCCAGATGATTTAAGATGGTCACAATGATTTAAAAAATTGTAAGATTTCTTAAAAAAAATCTGTCTGTAAGGGAAGTAAATACAGTAGCAGATATTCTAATGAATACTGTCCTTCAGATACAGAAGAACCACAAGTTAATGGGCTAAATGCTTTTGCGTACATATGCATCTTCCACATGCATGCATGCCCATTAATCTAAGATGGTGCCTCTAAAAATTTTTAAAGATTAATAACTTTGGGAAGTAAATTATGTTTCAAGTGATGAGGCAGAGAAATAGTGGTTCAATCTCACAGGAAATACCTAATTCAAATTTCTCTTTATAAGACCTGAATTAAAATTGCTCAAAAATTGAAGGTTCAGTTCAAATTTAATTTGAGGGGACAAGGAATATGAAGTAAATGTCTGCTTATGTAATTTACTTAATTTAAATCCTAGACAGTGATTTTGGGGACTGGCTAAACATTCCCTTATGTACTGTGTCCAATTAGGGAAAGAGAAATACACCTTTTTGCTACTCTTATTTTCTCCAAATTCTTATGGCTGTGTAAAACTGATTCTCTTCCACAACTTAGAACAACTTTAAAGCTGTTTTATATCTGTCTACCAGCTGGGGTTTCCAAGGTGTCATCTCCATGCTATGCAAAATAGAAGCAATTTCCTGCAGTACACAGGTAAGAGGTTGCTTGCATCATTTCCCTCACTGTCAGTGATGACAGTAAACTCACAGTGGTGTATGGCAACCCATATGGCACCTGAACTGGGAGCACTGGCTGCCGTCTCATCCACAATGCAGTCTAGTTACCCATTTACACTTGTAGTATTTCTGCTTATTATTCTGTAACTTTTCATTCCTCTCTCATTTATTAATGTGTCCCACCATTTCTTCTATGCAAATAAGGATGCAAAGGTATGGCTCAACAAATTACTTTCTTTTTATTATATGTCCTTTCCTTTGCAGCAGTTTTAAACTTCTTTTAAAAACTTTATTGTCATTATCTGGCAGCACTGAACTCCAAAACAGATTAGGAATTTTAAACTGCATTGCTGATGGCCTACATGAAAAGTGAACCTGTAAGAAGCCAATGAAATCTAAAACCTTTATTTAAGGTTGTTGTGGTTTAGCCCCAGCCAGCAACCAAGCACCACGCAGCCACTCGCTCACTCCCCTGCCCCAGTGGGATGGGGGAGAGAATTGGAATAGTAAGAGTGAGAAACACTCCTGGGTTGAGATAAGAACAGTTTAATTGAAATAAGATAAAGTATAATAGTAGTAGTAATAACAACAACAACATAATAATAGTAATAATAATACAAAAAGCAAGTGATGCACAGTGCAATTGCTCAACACCTGCCGACCAATACCCAGACAGTTCCCAAGCAGCGATCGCTGTCCCCCAGCCAACGCCCCCCCAGTTTCTATACTGAGCATGACGTCATATGGTATGGAATAGCCCTTTGGTCAGCTTGCCTCAGCTATCCCGGCTGTGCCCCCTCCCAGTTTCTTGTGCGCCTGGCAGAGCATGGGAAGCTGAAAAGTCCTTGACTAGCATAAGCAGTACTCAGCAACAACTAAAACATCAGTGTGTTATCAACATTCTTCTCCTACTAAATCCAAACCACAGCACTGTGACAGCTACTAGGAAGAAAATTAACTCTATCCCAGCTGAAACCAGGACAAGGTAGAAGAGACTTAAATACATCCTCCACTGCCCCTCAGATGTCTGAGTACAATTTTAGTTTCGGCCTCATTAGAGAGTTGTGTTAGTTCTTGTTTCAGCTTTAGTTTGCACTATTGAAAATTCCCTTTTCTCACTGCAAACAATGAATTAGGTCATACAAAAAGCTCATAATATCCTGCAATCTTCAGTAACAAGCCAAAGCAATAGGAAGATTTTTCTAAGCTGGATTTCCCAGAGCCATGCATTCTTCTATGAGGTCAGATGGTAAAAGAGAGGAGAATTTGGCTCTAAAATGAAGGTTTTTCATTTCCTCCTACTATCAGATACAAGTTTCTTTGGAAAGTCTTATACAAAATGAGTACTTTCTTATCATGTTAAAATGCCTTGGAATAAAGTCAATTGGATCTTGAGTTTCCCTCTTTTATTCTGATAAAAAATAGAAGTGCTATTTCCTAGCAGAGTGTAACCATTTGCATTTTTAATACTGTACATCACTTTGTATTGCTCTATAACTGGTAATGGAGTGTTATGTTCTGATTTTTGAGTATTTGGTATTTTTACCGCTTCATTATGATACTGTCACACTTCATACAGATATCTGCACAGACACAAGCTAAAGATCAGGTTCATCCTCCAGTCATCATTTTTCATATTTACACATTGATTTGATCTTTGGCTCAATGCTGGAATGAGTTACTTGTCTAACAAGGAATCTTAGGTTTATAGAGACTTTCTACACTGATTATGTGCACAAACTGTTGTATAATCAAACTCAGTCACCTACCAACACAGGACAACTTGTTCTCGGAACACAAACCTTCCCTGAGGCATGACTAGGGAAGGCACTACAGATGCAGTGTCAGACAGCGCAGCAATGTGAAAACAAGACACAGGGGTGATTCTGTCACCCTGGAAGCCTATTTTTTGATCAATAGGAATTAGGAACTATCTTGATAATTTGGGTATATGCTAAATGATAACAAGACTTGACTCCCCCTATGTTTCAGTTGCTAACATACTCTGATTGTACATCTGTTCTTACACTTGATAGCCTAAAACTGTGTGTAGATAGAGAAGAAAGCCAAATACAGCATTTTTGCCAGAGTTTTATGCTACATCGTTGCATTGGGGGAAAGGGGCTGCTGATTTAAACCTTTAAGGAGAGTACATACTTCTAACACAATCAAGCTTCAGATACGCTTGGCTTATAAAACAAGAGTTCTTCATCCATTTCAGGAGAATAAAATGATAAAAAAGCCAGGTAACATTAAACCTGCAAGTCATATCATAAACTCCAAAATTTATACAGAAGAAACATGTTCACAACTTTTATGCATCATCATATGAAAATCATGCATTTCTATGAGATTTTCTCTTTCCTTCTATGCACATGTAGAATATCACTTGACATTAGAGGTGGTGAACAATTTTTCAAATTTTTTACTAAATTCTCACCAGTTTTTCTACACATACCTTTACAGCCACCCTCTGACCAGCTCTATTACATGCAGGGGAAGATTTCCCATTAGGAGGAAACACTTGCAGGGAACAGCCAGGAGCAAAGATATCTGAACACCCACCACCCATCCTGCATTTTACTTCTGCACCAAAGGAGGAGGGTTGAGTTGTTGGCCTCTTTCCCTGCAAAACAGCCATTAGTCAAAAGCATACCTTAAAGCAGGTACCTTTTCTTCCCATTTCTCTCTCTCTTTCTTCTGATTGCCTCCCTTTGTTTGTGCTCCTCCCCTTCATAGCACCCTCTCTATTCCTTTCCCATCTATAAGGTCCAAATACATTGGAGGACTGCAGCCATATTGTATTTCCAGTCTGATAGAAACCAGTTGGATATCTTCTAGAAAAACCTTCCATGTTTCATTTTATCACCTGTGAGAAACACCATTAGAAGAGCCACACTTGATGCCTTGTGGAAGAAAAATTGGCATTTGACTTTCCAAACACGAGGTAAGCCAATTTGCAGTATTAAACACACATGGCATATTAATAGTAACAACAGATAATCTAATTGTACAAAAAAGTGTGGCATAAAGTCCAAAAAGATTTCATGTCTTTACTATTAAATTCCCAATGCAAGTTTGACTAAAGAGAAAAAACTGTAAGTCATACATGATGTAGTTATAATTAAACTTTATTATATTATTAAATATTTATAGACATGACTGAAACTCTCATTAAGGATAAGGTTGATGTGATAATAAAATTCATAAAAACTTTGCCCTTTTTCACTGATTGCTGTCCATACACTTTTCTCACCAATCTCTTTTTATTCATCCTGCAGCAATAGCATGGGCATAAATGAAAAAAATCCCAAACACCTGCTGTTTTTATAATGTATTTAAAATTAATTTTAATTTGCTTTCTGAAAAACAGCCTGGAAACATGTAGGTGCTGAAACCCAGGTATTTGGCACACAGCTGAATCAGATGCAGGTGGAAATTAGCAGTGTGTATTTTCTAAAATCAGTGTTTACTTTCTTATAATTGCAAACAGCTCAGTCTTAAGAAACATTCGCTGTTCTGAGTGGATATTTGCTTTGCACTTAAAATTGAAACTGGCAACTTCAGGACTTTACCAAGGTAAAAGCACCCAAGGATTTCTGGAAAGCCTGGCTGCTGACTCCCAGGAAACAGGAGCGTTCACCTGAACTTCCTTAATGGAGATTCCCTCTTAGCTTTCATAGTAGTGTCTTGGACAGCTTGAGGAGCTGTTCTGAGAGCTGCCTATGGCCAGAGATCATAAAGCCTATGTCATGTCAGGAGCTTTGGGGATGGGTTACAGTGGCAACAGGGATGTCCCAGGCATCCCACCGCCCTGCTGGACAGGCAGCCCACTACTAACCAGGGCTGGCTCACCAGCACTATTGGACTTCCTCCCTTCATTCAATATCCAACCTCCCCAACAGCCTCAGCACCATCAGAGAATTATCATGAGCTAGTGATTCACCAGCAGCTGAAAAGTCTCTCTCAGGCTGCTTTTGAGCAGTATAAAGCTATTTTTCCTTTGTGGATAAGGCATATTAGACAAATTGTGCAAGAATCTGAGATATGCCCTTGTACTATGAGGACTTCGAAGTGGCAGCACAAGTATTGAACATCAACTAAAACATCAGGAGATGGAGTCAAAAAAGATAAAAAAAAGCTCTGCTACTAACAGTGCTGGTCTGCAGTGGTATCACACCCATCCAGAAAGCTATATCAGTTGGTGTGGACAAAGTGTACTACCAAATTTGTGTTTGTTTATATTTCAGGCAAACATGCCTTGGACTAAATGGAAAGCCACAAAGCTGACATACAAAGATTATCTCTGCTGATAAAAGAAGCATTCAGAAACATCACTAGTTATCTGAGAATGTGAAGGAGCAGAAACTAGGATCAGTAAAGCTAACGGGGGAAAGTACAGCTGGAAGACTTGGCAGTGCTTTTCAAATTTTACTGTACTAGAACCTGGTGTTATTACAAAAGAAAATGTCAGTTTTTCCTTCTTATCCAGCAATAGAAATAAAGAAGTTGTTTGAAAAAGCTCCTGATTGCTAAGGAGGAATCTAGGCATTAAATGAAATGTGCAATTAGTTTTAAAATAAATAGAGCATTTGAAAGAAAAACTCTAGTTCATACAAATAAAAAAGATGTAACCCAATACTTGAAATGAACATTGTCCAGTATTTAGCAATAGAAAAAGAAGCGGGGGGGGGGACACGACGGATAGAAGAGTGGATAAGAAAATGGAAATAAATAAATATTTATTTATAAGCACCACAATTAAGGTGCTTGGTCTTGAAATAAGAAGTCCCAAATTATAAGTAAACCTTCATGTACTCCAGGTAGTTGTATGATCAGCTGATACTTGGCTCCTTGCTGTAGAGTACAGAGCATCAGGCAGAGATGCTCAGAAAAGATTAGTCTTCCAGTTGACTCCTATGGGTACTACAGCCTTGGGGTGGCCACAGAGGACAGCAAGTGTGCAGGACAGTAAGCATATTGGAGTTTCCTTCACTTGCCTTTGCATCCAGTGAACTAAAATATCCATTGCAAAACCAGACTGCTTATCATCCTATGAGCAGTTTTAACCTATGACTGATATTGAATATTAATGGAGGTTAGATAACTCTGATTTTCAACAACATTAAGGCCTGCCACTCTTGACTTGAAGTCAAAAGTTACTGGGTCAAAAAAACCCCTTATTTTTCTGCCATTTTCCATAAAACCAGAAGCTATTTGAATTTTAATGTCTGGTTTGTCTATAAAGTTGTAAACTATACTGTCAAATGAAACTGCAGTTCTTACAAAAGTTTATTGCTAAATTAACAATGCTGAGGTTAACTTGTGAGTTTCAGAAACAGAACACTATGAACTCTTCTGAACCATGTTTTTTCAAGTGCCCGGAAGTACTCAAGAATCAAGCAAAACTTTACAAACCATTTCAGAGCTTGAACGTGAATTGATTCAACGTATTACCATTAGAATAAAAACTTTTAAAATTTTAAATTAGGTCATCTACGTACCTGGAAATTTAGCACCATTTAAACACTCATACCTGAACAGTGAAAAATATCCCTATTTAATAGCAATGCAGCTGAAGTTCCTAATTGTGCATACCATCAACAAAACAGGAAATAAAATATAATTTAAAATAGCTGAATTTGTTCATTTAAGTGCTATAGCTATTAAAGAAGTGATTCAGTTTTTACTTTACATAAGGCTAGCGCCTCCTTATATTTGACCTTTTCAGTTTGAGCATTTTTGTTTAAAATCTTGTTTAAAAAAATATATTTATCCTTCTGACTTTTGAGTATAATTCACATGTCATAGGTCATTGTTCTTCCTTTGGACTTCACAGCTGTGCTTTGGGGAAGGGCTGTGCTGACACCCCTTAGCACCTGAGGCAAGAAACAGACAACGGCTAGTTGGAACCAGGCTTCATAATTCCAATTCTAAAACCACCTCCAGCAGCATTTCATAGGTGAGTGGCCTTGTCAGCTTGTATTTTAGGAAACCATATTGTAGATCCTTACGAATAGGAAGAGCTGTTTGAAGCAATAAGAATTTCCTTTATCCGCCACTTAGAAGTTGCAAAGACCGATCTGAAGGCCACAGAAAGGAAAAGGATGCAATTTCATTGGAACAAGACCACAGAAAGATAAAAGCCCAGACTGAAAATTCAGATTAAGATTTTTGTTCACGTGGTAGACTAATATTAAACCAGTGGTAGCTAACTTCTCATGCAACTCTGTTCTTTGTTCATGATTTTCTATGTTCAGTCTCTGAACCGAAATAAAAGGAAGAACACATATGATTAAAATATCAATCATTAAAATGATTAACATTACGGAAATCCAATATCATTCAAAGATAAAAAATTGAATGACAGGACAAAAAGAGAAACAAAAGACATAATGGAAAGAGAGGGAAAGCAAAAATTGGAAGTGAGAAGTAGTAATAAAGAAAACCCCTCTATACTAGTTTAAGCTATTCCCCTGGAGCTGAGAGAAGGGAATAGAGAAAAATGAAAATTAATCCATAATTGACAACACTGATGTTGTCCTGTAAAACAAAAGGTCAAACTATGATCCACAAGGTCAGTTTAATTCTTTGTGAGACTACATCATTGCTTTTAATGTAGTGTAAACTATGATTTTACAGTAGAAAACACAAGCAAGGTGGTCTGCTTTATTTACATACTGTTGGTGGTTAACAATGACCACTGAAGTAAGACAAAAGGATAAAACCTGATGTTTATCGTTCAAGGACAGGGCTATTCAAATAAAAAGAAAATGTTCCTTTCTGATAGAGTTGGAGTAATAGCTAAAGTATGAATCAATGGACAGGGTAGTTCTCCAACAACTTAGTATGGAGATAGTTTTGCTCTCCATATTCATGCTACGCACAACCTTACTCCTTGAGGAGTTACGCAAGGTGTAAAAAACCTTCTAAGAAGTAAAGTTATTACTACAAGTTTTGTGTATATCATCAAATGCCTTCTCCCTTTCACAGACGCCCTGTTAAAGAATCAAAAGCAAGTCACTGTTTCCAGCATGCTTAAAGCACTACATGTGCACACAGACCAAAAAGCTGCTTTCACAGCTTTTCCTTGACTTGTAGCAACCCTCGCTCAGTATCCCTGCACTGCCAGGCATCTGGCTGTATCTACCCCCCATGCTTGTACCTGCCTCAGACAACTGCAGCTTATGAGTTTCTTCTGCAGCTCTCTTCTGTTGTCACACCTGCACTTCACTGGCATGGCATGGTTCTGAAGATGAGAGCTATATGTAAAATCTCTGAAGTTGTTAAAGTACAGCTGTCTGAGGGGAATTTTCTTTTATTGCTTCTTTTTTTCAGAAAAAATTATAAAATGGTCTTATTTTGTAAAACATAGAGAATACTTGAGAACAACAGAATTCTTTTTCCATTAAGTAGTGTACACCAGCTTCACACTTAAAGCCTTAATGAACCATTACTCTGTTATACAGAGACTACAGCAAAAAAGGATTGGCATTTGAAAAATAATTTAAAGGTCAAGAATAGTGTGGTCTCCCTTCTCTAACTGAGCTTAATGAATAGACAAATTACCCTCCTGAAGCAATATAACTACTGGAGTGGATCTTCCTCAGTAGTTTTAATCTACTGCCCACCTGAAGTACAATTAATTTGCTATTTACTGATCATTTACTCTTTTGTGTAAGCCAGTAACTGGCATGTGTAACAAAGCAGCCTCTTTGCACTCTTCCTTACACTGTCAAGACGGTCACCCCATTGATTGTGCTCCTCAGTAAACGTGAAATCCCATGCACAGCCCTTTCTAAGTGAAGTGCATTTAGCTGAAGTTCGATATTGTTTCTAGCATCTGGCTGGTTCAGGATTACAAGAATAAATCTGTTTCTAGAGAACCATAAAGTACCACAATATTTACTTTGAACACAGTCCTGCTGTGAGTAAAGTAGAAAGGTGTCATCCTTGATATCAGTGCAGGTCTAGGTACAGACTCATTTTTTTCTTGAGACTTCTTCCAGGGTTGGAATCAACAAGCTGTAATTCTGACTGTACTGCACTATGACAATATTTGCAGCATTTTTCTGCATAACTTTCTAAGCACTGAGGAATATACAAAAATTTAGTAACATATGGAGTAGGAGAGCAAAACATGACATTCCTTTTCTATTAATTACCATACTTCAGTCAGTGTTATTCAGAACATATATGTTTGTTCTAAGTATCAGTTCTCTGCACTGTTTTCCATACAGTTATTTACATCATCAGTATCTCTGTTCTATATAAAATTGCTTTAATGTCAATTTTCTAAAACAGGAAGAAAAAGGGTTTTTTTAAATTGATTTCCAAAATGGTATTCTTGATAAAAAGAAACCATTTTCAAAGGATGTTTCTGTAAGCAGATTCAAACTAAAGGAGAAACTGGAAGAGAAGTTATGGTCTCTGGATTTTCATTGAAAAGCTAGACCAAGTTCTCCTTCAATTGAACTTTCCAAAGACATTCATTTTTGTTCAGAAAGCTACTTATTTTTTTGTCCAAAAAGTGGTACTATTACAAACTTAAGCTTCTCTTAATGTTAAACATTGCTAGTCATGAAATGTGCTCCCTACATGAGAAATCCTTCGTCATCTAAAACAGTTGCAATCATTCTGCCTACAACCAAGACTATGAGCCAAGACAGAAATGCCAAAAGAGGGCTGCCCAAGTTAAACAGGATGTGGTGACAAGTATCTACAGTATGCTTACTTTTTTACTTGGTGCCTGAGAGAAGGTGGTACAACCTACTGGTGTAGCCTAAAGCAACTGTGTGTGTTGCTAACGCCAGCAGGATGCTAGCCCACTGAATTCCTACCATTAACACCACACAAAAATGCCCCACATCACGGGCTTCTGCTCATGTGCCTGAACTGGTTCTGCACTGCTTTTCATGCTCTACTTCAGTCCAGGAAACTACAGAAATGGGCAAATGCTCAGGGACCCAAATTACTGAAAGCTTGAACTAGACCAAATTAGGCAGAATTGCAAGCCATGCAATGTATGAAAGAATATGAAATAATCAATGTTGTATCTCTACCTGATTCTGCCAGCCACCCCCATCACACCATTTTAGTCTAAGACTTATGTCAGCCCTTGCTTTGCCTCTCTTCATTATGACGGGTTACCCTTTTACACTCGACCAACTCAAAAGAGGTGCTCTACTCTATATAAGTGGAACTCAATTCAAATATAAACACCTACATATGGCATCTAAATATCCATTTCTAGTACCTGACTGCCAAAATCATTCTATTTGAGTACCCAGTTTTGACCTTTGACCTAACAGTGTTTCCCTCACAGTGTTTCTCTCTGCTTACACAATAAAGTTGCCAACAAATCTGTTACTGATTTTTGTCTGTATTCAGACCATAATTCCTCTTTGAAATATGTTCCCTCTACTTAATTAGATGCTGTTAAATAGAAATGCTGTAAGGTGATCATGACCATTCATTTTTTTCACTGTGAAATTAACACCTGGATAGTAGGTCTGCAAGGCAAGAGGGTTGGCGAGAGGGTTATGCTACGTACCTGGTGTAAAGTTAGCATAATTGTCACGAACGTCCAAGGTTTTAATGCCTGAATGTGACCAGTGTGAAGCAGATCTTTTCAGAAGCTTGAGCTGTTAAATGAGTCAAATGACCGTAGATTTTACAAACATAATGAACTTCCCCCCGCGCCCCTGCCAAATTTGATTCTTCAGTGCTTTAATACTAGAGCACTCATTTGTTGGCTTTTCCTTGCTTCTGCTTTTTCTGTCTTCCCATTCTGTGTGCACAGCATCTAGCACCTACCCTGCCATTCACTCTCCCTAAATTCATAGTGCTCTGTTCCGCTCTTAATCCATTATTAGCAGCAGCAGGAACAGTGTCATAGCACATCACAATGAATCCTCAGTGGATTCTGAAAACAACCAAGAGAAGACAATGCATTCCCTGCAACTGCCCGGACTGCCTCTCTGGCGAGAATAGTATCTAAAAATAACAAACATGCTACATATTTATGTTCACACGAGCTGGACAGAGGTTTATAGCTTATTTTTAATTCAGTAAGCACTTCAGATAGTAGCAAGCTTTGACTGCAACCAGTCAGTGGCCTACATGATTCACATCCCTTGAGTAGTTTCCTGAACCTCCATATCCCATTACTTATTCCCAATGATAGGTAAAACCCTCACTTTGTTACACTGCGTTCATTTCTGTATCTTACTTGCCAATTTTAATAATAATGAACCCATGTAGCATGTATTTTATAAGTTTAATGATTATGTTCATAGTAGCTGCTTAATTTTCCCCATAAGAGTGCTCCTTGAAAGTCTTTATTCTGAAAAACAGAATGACAGTGTTTTGGATTAAATCAGCCAGATCTTCAGTTATGGAAGGATAATTTTTTTTCACTCCATTGGGATAATGTTGTTTGAAAGCCAATTCCCCTGACCTAGAGGATCTTCCCTGACTTCATCTCTCCTGCTGGACTTTTCCACTTTGTAATTAAATATTCACAGGGTAAGCGGGAAACAAAGAATAAAGAAGAAGGGAAAAAATAAGCCCTTTGTAGAGGTTCCAGTCCTCTCGTCCAAGGAATATTTAATTATTTAGGCAAAGTGGAACTACTTCTCTGGAGAGGCTGAGAGAGTTCCACCACGGTGGTCAGAGTCCAACAGAGAAAATGGACAGAGGAAACCCACTGTATAAATCTCAACAAGGAAAGAGGTGCCTGCTTAGCACTTTTGAACAACATAAATAATTATATTACTAAGTGAACTGAGAGGGAAAGGCCTAGTTGATTGGAAAATTAATTGTTCTTAATTAGGTGTTTTGTGTTTCTTTAATATTGTTCTATCCTGAAATATTCAGGTAGCTATCAAGGAAGTAAAACAATGTGAAATTAATCAGATTTAATGCGCCTGCTCCCATAACAAATACAGGATATTTGTTGTGATGGTTTCTCCTAAATTATGTTACACAAACTTTTCCAATCTTTAACAAAGTTAGCAAAAGTCTGAGGGGGAGGTACCCTAAAAAGAAGGAGGTGGTATTTCTGACAGAGGGGAGATTTTTAAAGCAAGGTTGATTAATTAGTGGTGTAACATACACTGTGTACCTTTACCAGTGACATGTGCTGAATCCAGCTGATAGGTCAAATGCACAAGTGAAGTTTTAATGAAAACAGATGCCCAGAAGATCCTAGAGCAGCTGTGTCTGCCCATTGCTCCACATGTGTAACATCTTCCTGTTGCTTTGCAGTGCTGCACTCCCCCACTTCCAAGAAACCAGGGGCCTCTTAAAACAAGGTTGAAAGGAGAAAGGCTTGCTAGTCAGCTGGCAACGTATCTGCATTTTTAAGCTAGCCTGGATACAGCGGAGGAGAGCTTAGTTTTTGCTATGTGACTGACCTCTCTTAGCCAAGTTCATAGCAGTGTGAGCTATCAAATATGACAGGCTCTTGGCAAGCATTTGCATGCTTTTGGCTGGAATCTATTCCAAGCCCAGCTGGGATCAATTAAACTAAATAATAGTTCTTGCAATAACTAGTTCCTACCACACTCTTCAGAAATTGCTTAGTGTTCAAATGTAAATACTGTTAAGTTCATACCTTGCTTACCCTTCCCCCACTTTGAAGAAACTGTGACAGAACTACAAATCTAAGATTTTTCAAGCAAGCTCTTAAGGTTGAACAAGAAAAAAACATGGCATGTGCAGGCACACATTCTTGTCTTCTGGTTTGCCATCATGAAATCCATTCTACTTATCTAATATCCTAAATGTGAATAAAAATGCTACCACACATAATTTCTCTAGACTTCACATTAGAGGTGTCATTGTCCATAATTGATTAGTAAACTGGTCTAACTAAACTGTTACCAAATCCTGCCTTCCAAATTTGAAGTAATTGACCAAAAAAACATCTGTTGTGCTATAACTCAAATGTTTCCAGGACCAGGTAATGCTCACATTAGAACAAGGAACATTTATATTTAAGATCAGTTTCTCCTAGTGTTTTTACTACTGTATGGACATTTGCTGTGAGCAACATGAATAATCAGCCTCAACTTTTAAAAGATGCAAAACAATGTAACTGGAGCAAACACATGAATGTTTTTCATTGTGACTGAAAAGCAGTATTATTTTCCATTCAAGTAAAAAAAAAAAAAAAGCTAGGTTTTATAATCGAATAATCTCCAGATCTTTCCTGAGAGGAGCCCATGCTGAAACTATGCATCCAAACAGTTACTTTCTCTAAAGCCAGACAGTATTTGCATAGTTGTAAAGCCCCTGATCATTCTATCAGTTACAGAGGAATACAGTTCTCGACCCAAATAAAAAGAAATACAATACCTTCTTTTCTTTTCTTTTTTTTTTTTTTTTTTTTTTTTTTTTAATGAATGTCATGTAGTTTTACATGCTAGATCTACAAAACTTAATGCGAAAGCACTTGTTCCGCTAGGCACTTGAATGCAGTTGGATTGCTCAGCTGCTTAAAGGCCCTCAATGAATGGAAGCCAAGATTTTTATGATCCTGTGAAATGTCCAGTACTACCCTGGAATAGTGTGCTGTTTTGTCATTGCATTCCTTGGGTAATGACTTTCCCCACCAAGTATTCTCCTCTTATTTGAGGAGCTGGGATAGCCTGTCTGGCCTAGGCTTTATCCACCATGTCCTGCTAACCTGACAGTCCTCCCGAGGAGCTTTGCAGAGCTTCTGCAAGCAGTCAGAATTTAAACACTGCTAAATTTTACAAGTATAAGTTCTGAAAATAATGGCTCGCTTTAAATAAGCAATATAAAAACCAGAAAGCCTGTAATGCCATCTAACTTCAGAAATAATTCCTTGGCTGAAGAGTCAGAGAATGGCTGAAGGCACCGAGCCTGTCCTTTAAGTCCTCCTCTGTAAAAAGATCAGTAAACATGACGTTGCAAGGTCCTAAATGTATTGTTTTTACATAATATTGAAGAATATGCTCATTTCTCTAGGAAGAGAGTTTATTATAGTTGCCAGTACTGAATGGTTCAACAAGAAAGCTTATTGGGTGAAATCTAGAAAACCTCTTCTGCCTCACAGGAGGAAGTAGCCCTTGAGACCAATAACAATATCACTGAATGGGTGAGGATTAAACATTGGAAGTGTTTGCCAGTGCATGCTTTATTTTTTGTAGGAGAGAAGTTAATCCCCAATATCAGCACATTTTAGTGATATGCCTCTACCTACCATAGCCTGTATACTGGTTCAAACATTTTTTTAAAAAAACTGTTTAAAAAAATCACATTCCTATGTAAAGTAAATCCCTATTCCAGTAAACTTTCCAATGTAGGACATGTGATGCAAAGTTAGTGTTACCCTTTTGAGGGGAAACCTCCACAGTGAGCTTGTAGGATAACCTCCTGGCTAGAAACCAAGTGACCTGACAGCAACTAGGGAATTCAGCTCCTTATTTTATATATATAAATATCAGCTTCCATTTCTAGAATATCATCACTACACCAAAATGTCGTCATGTGTTTAAGCATCAGTTCACTGTTTCTGAATGAGTCCCAAAGGGACTGCCTCAAAGACAGAGTAGTTCATCAGGGGGGAAAAAAAAAACCCAAAACACAGCCCAATAGTATTTTCCCATTATTTCCCAGCCTGTGCCTGGCAACCTTATAACCCTGTTTTCAGACTGCATTCCAGGGAAGCATTTCCATTAGACTCACCGATGAGGCAGGGAGGCATATGGATAACAAACTGAACATTTCTACTGGGTATCCCAAATCAGCTCCCAGTCTCGTCCTGTATCTGCTGGCCAGCTATGCTCTCCAGAGACCCATGGGCACCCGAGCATGGTCCCACAGAAAGACTAACCCTTGTAAGAGACACCAGATCTTCTTGCGTCTGTGTAGACCACACCAGGTCTGCAGGCTCATATGAACTCTCCCAGTTGGGCTGAGCTTTTCTCTGTCCCCTGAAAAGTGCAGGTAGATAAAGAAAGGAGAATTACAATAGCTGAGAGTGGATATAATAAGGTGGGACGAGGACACTGAAAGGCTTCCAGTGTTGGGGAAAGAGTGAGAATGGCAGTTTTCAAGAAACAGAGCTAGACAAACAAATCAACACACATGTGACATGGGGAAAACAAAAGCATATGAGCATAAAGTAGTGAAACTCAGATATGAGATAGCCAAACAGATTCCTCAGCTGTCTAAAGCATTTAATAAGATATTATTATGGTACAGCCAGGAACCACGAAGAGGGAAGGGATTAGATTCTGCTATAAATTACCATCTATCATACAGTGTAACAGACTTACTCTAGATTTTCACCCGTATGGCTGCTCCAAAACATAGGAGCGTGGGGGCGTAATGGCAGAGGAATTAATTGAGGGATGCATAGTATGTAGCCAGTCATCTGTACTTCACAGAAACAATAGCCAGCACTCAGAAATTGAGATAGGTGGACAAATCAAAAGGACCAAAACAGTGTGGCAATACATAGTAAAGATGAGAAGAGATAAAAAAGGAAAGCTGCAGGGAAGGGCTCTGCAGCTGAAGCAGACAGCACAGCTCGGCCCCTTGCTCACCCGGGGGTGAGATGGCCCCAGCTGCACCTGCCCGGAGGAGGCTTCTGGGAGATGGGGTGAGGAGGAAGAGGCAGAAACAGCAGGAAAAGGAGCAGGGGATATTGGTGGGAGCGGACACACTGAGGAGTCACACTTTTTCTGTGCAGGGTGCTGCTCTGACCCCTTCCCCCTCCCTCTCCCTACCCCTCGCTTCCCCTCAAGCTGGCACCACTCCGAACCTGCTTTCTTGACAAAGAACAGTGAAAGGAATAGGAATTGTTGAAATCGCAGCAGAGGTTGTATAGACCAAAAAAAAAAAAAAATCCAGACCAGCTGCCAAGCCATTGGAACCAGAAGGCAGTGCGTTACCTGAGGGAGGGTCCAGCATTAATCACAGCCATGGGAAATGCAAGTTACAATCACAGCAGATGATCTAGGAGAAGAGAGCATAATTTTACCTACTGCACATTGGTCAGTTACATGTGTCAGCAAAATGCCCAGTAGTGGCTGAAAGGAGTCAAAGTTTCATACAAAGAAAAACAGATAAGGAAAAGGGGAACCTGTGCTTTTGGGCAGGGAGTTGATCACTGTGACAGGACTTTGATTAGTTGTAGCTTTGAGAAGTACATAAGATTTGTCCTTAAAGGAAGGGCAGCAAATAACAAAATGGGGTGAGAACCTAAAAAAAAATGGGGTTTATAGGCACAGAAACTAGAATGACATGCTGTGGTTTTCTTTTTCATTTAAAGAAACTCAGAGTGAAATCAAAAGGGTTTGTAAACTAACTCTGTCTCTTTCTGTGCACCATCCTTTCTCTTGGTCTTGCCCTTAGCCCAGCAGCTAGGCATGGATCTCTGCAATGATTCTGCACAGTCTGCAGGAAAAAGCTCTTTGCTTTTCATCCTCTCTGAGTCTAGCAACATGTCTACTCCCTGTGTCCCTGCAGTCTCTCAGGTTCTGCTCAGGCGGCATGTGAGCTCATGCTCACAGGCACGCACACGTGCATACAGGCGTGCTCCGTGATCTTCCTCTTCCCACTCCCTCAGCTCTGCACTGAGCACTCAGCCCATCCTCAGACCTTCTGTTTCATCCAGACCCAGAGTGCGGCAGCCAGGAAAAGGCAAACCGGCCCTTCAGCTGCGCTGCCTGCTGACTTTGGAGGAAAGTAACATGCAATACATGGTATCCTGCAAGCAAATAAAAAAGCTCCTATCTTTTACAATCATTGACAAAGAAGCTAAAAGTCAGTTGGGAAGTTATGGCATATTACATACCAGCAATATGTGGAAAGAAGCTCAAAAAATATTTTCTAATTAATACCATGTGTATTAATCTATGTTCTACATTAATGCTCTTCTAATAAAAGATCCACATTACACACTCAATAAAAAGTAGTGTTTATAATTTTAGTAGGTATTTTTATATATTTGCTTATAAAATATTGCTTACAAAAGTAAGAATTTATTGATTTTAGTATTTAGACTATTAAGGTGGAACATACAAGTCCTGGAGAAGTGAACCCTGTCTTAGATCGACTCTTACTAGATGGCCTAAAGTGCACAGGACAGAAAGAAGAGACACAGAAGACACATCAGGAGAAGAATGATCAATATTATGTTATTAAGCTTTCTGTATGTAACAAACTGATGCTGTATTGAAATCCACCATCCAATTCCTATGATGTGTTTTACTTTAAACAGGAACCAGTAGACACAATGCCAAAATACCTTACCGAATAGCTAAGTGTAGTGTAATGCAACATGTTAGAAACAGAGTCTGGTAAAAGGAAACAGGTTCTGAATGCATGAAAGGTACATTTTGAGATTTTCTTAAAGCCTGTGGAATGCATGCTATATTGAAAAATGTCTTAAACTCAAAATCACTACATACATCTGTTGAAAAGGAAGTAACAACAGCAGAGTTGGTGAAAGTGAACGTATCAGTGTTGTTGCACGATCTCCTGCTGGGGCCTGGAATGGTTGCTTGACTGCCATCACTTTCATGTGTACAAGCAGAGAGTGGAAATTGTTACCAAACCAGAAGTGCCTTGGCAACATATGTGACAACTCCTTGGTAATTTACTTTTTCTTCAGTCACAGGAATCCACAATACTCATACTATTCCTTTCTCACAAATCCATCAGTCCTTCCACTGTCCACCCACAGGCTTAATACCTCAAAAACACCTGCATTTGTCCTCTCAGTTTCCTTTCAACTACCTGTTCATCCAATAAGGGTAAAATGTCCTATGTGGGGATTTTGAAAGTAGTTTTCTAGTTGCCCTTGGTGGGGTTGAGCAGCAAGATTTAAGGTCTTCCAGTCCTTTAAAATCTGCTTGAGTATGCACTAGGGAAGAGAGTGCAAAGATGGGGAGGTGGGGGCAGAGAGAAATAAAGTGCTGTGGACAAAAGGACTTTGGCTGTTTTGCAAGAGCGGCTGTTTCTTGGGTGCCAGTGACTCCACGGTGCATCTCCCATATTCTGTCAGATATACTGACAGGTGAGACAAAGATCTTTTCATGGCGGCTGCTCTAGTTACAAGAAGAATGAGTATGCACAGGAGGCTGGAAGCTTTTAATACATGCAACCAGGGATTTTTGCATAAGCTCTGAAAATTTTGAAAAAGGAAATAAAAAAAGGGTGAAAGCACTTTTTTTCTGTTTTTCCTAAAATTCAGCTAGCACCTTCTTTTGATTCATGCAACTGCATTAGAAAGACTAGAACAAGGACAAAAACTGGGGGGCAGAGTCTTTGAAACATAAAGAAGCATACATGCCTGTAGAGAGAGGAGCGGAGAGGTTATCAAGCGGGTTTTGAGCCTGCTGTGGAAGGGGACACAGCCCCTTCAGTCTCTGTAACTGGTTCAGGTATGTTATGTTTGCCAGGGTGCTGCAAGGAAAGTGCCAAAACTTGCACCGATGTTAAAAATGTAAGTTGGGACTTTCCATCTCAAGACCCAGAGAGCTGTCCTCCCCGACGCGGCCAGCACTGCCCCGACCTTCCTGACCAGGCTGCGAGCTGGCTGTGAGCTGCACCTGATACAGTGCAGCATCATGCTGAGACGCTGGCCTAGGCCAATGCCACTGCCCTCTTCAGGAGCTGGCATGCCCAGTCCCAGCTCAGGGAGATCCTCAGTGCTCTCTATTGCATGGTGCAGCCTTGGCGTGAATTATATTAACAAAAAGCTTTGTCCAACTTCTCTAGAGAGATCTGCTTTAGAATTAGATTATCAGCCCTGATCTTTATAGGATTTATACACATGCAAACATGTGGTCCAAAACCCCCCTCCATGGTGGGTCTGGTCCATGTGATACTTCCATCTGCTCTCTGCCTTTCACCAGCAGTATGTAGAAGCAATCCTCACACGTAGCCACGGCCTGGGAAGAGCTGTCACTGCCAATACTGGATCCACCCAGACTGCAGCGTGCAAAGTGGAGACACTGGGAAAACTGGGATCTGGTCCAGGGTTGTCCCACTCCAGCCTGGGTATAGCTGTTCTACACTCCAGAGATTACAAATAATTTAATTTGTAAGACTGTCATTCTCTCATTCTATAGTATAAGAAGTGACTCATATATACAGAACTTTGAAAACAAATATATGGTCAGGAAAATATAAAAAGAAATCCAGTTTAAACAGAAAATGATAAGCAAGAAAATAATTTTATAGATGCCCTAACAGCTTGTGAAGAGACATGAAGTTTAACATTTCATTGAGGAATTACATGAAAATGCTCTCCTATAAACAAAGGTTGACCATTACATGTTTTAATGATCACAGTTTTATATTAAAGAAAAAAAATAAGAAAACAAACAAAAAAAATTTCATATTTTACCATCATTTCTTTTAAAAATAGATTTGCTTATACAAAATATCTTTAGTGTTTAGAAAAGGATTAGGAGAGAATAGTAATAGAACCAGAAGCTTGGCTAAGTAAAGAACATACATTATGGATTTTTTCTTCAGTTCTCATTAGTCACAGAATAGCAAGAAAATACACATTTGCCTATGAGGTGGACATTCAGATCCCAGTTCCTATTGTGTGGAGTGTTTGGGCCTGTAGTGCTTGAAAAATTGAATTTTAATTTGCAAATAGATTGGGAGCAGACACATGTATAATTTTTGTCAAAAAGTCTCCATTCACTGAAAATTTTAATCTACCTTTGTATGTTCACTAGTCTGAGATTCATAGTCTGAATTTCACAAAGAATACTATAGTAATGATCATATAACAACTTGAGTGCTTTAGCCTCAATTTGCTTGAGAAATAATCATACAGATTTCTTGTTTCTCCATGACTAGCAAGTCATTACATATCAAACTGTAAGGCATAATATAACATCCTTGGTAGTGCCTAATTTTGCTTAGTCATAGACCATTAGCTTGAGTAAATCAGTGTAAAAATACTATAATATAGATACATTTTAAGAGTCAACAGTGGTACTTCTGTAATAGTGTGGTGCTGAGCTTGACCAATATACCCTCCCTCTCAGGGCTCAGTAGCCCAACAGAATGGACGGAATAAATTCAATTTGCCATCAGCCGGCTTAAAATGTGGACAGAGTACGAAACAAATGTGCAGAGCTACTCACAGGGTTATGCCCCATTAATTTTCAAGGTCCACCTCACAGCCATTAAAGAAAGTTTGGTGGGAATGAGGAGCCATTAGCAACCTCTTCCATCAGAAGAGTCATTGTCACCTTTCCAAGCGTGATACCATACATCACAGTTATTTTCCTTTTTTTGTCATGCACTTGAGAAAAATATACCTTTTCTCATGATAAATGGCACCCATCATCTATAATTAAAACAAAATAATCACTGTGCTACACACATATCCTCCCTTTAAGGATAGGTACTCAAGAAGGCTATTAAATACATCACTTGGGAATCACTCAAGTACCATAGTGATGAGAGCAGTGTACAAATTAGGATAGAACAGAAGATGCATAAATTGGGTGTGAATGAAGGATTTGTTACTGCGGTCCTCAGCAATTTAAAGAGCATTAAATATAAAAAAGTGTAACAAGAGAAGTGTAAGACACACTGGCTACATCCAAGTAAAGTAATATGAGTCTAAAGCTGGAACTCTGTGACAGCCTGAATATACTTAAAAAAACCTCAGAGGGTCTGAGTTCCTCTCCCTTCCCCAGAGATTGTTTCCTACATTTTAAGTAACATTTCATTCTACAACAATGTATATTAATTATTAATGTCCTGATACTCCAGATAATAATTGTATAAAAGTTCATAAACAATTTTACTATAATATTCTGAATAAAGTCAGTTATTCTCGTACATAAGATGCCTGAATGTTAAATAATCCAGACTTTTAAAACATGTTCCAGTATTTGGCAAATGCAGTGAAAGTGTGACTCTTTTTCCAGAAGCCCTGAGCAGAGGATTCAGCTTGAAATCTATGGTGACAAAATGAACAGAAATTTGTTTAAATCTCTGTCTCTCATTACAGAATATGACTGTGTTCAATTCTGTTTCTCATCCAGAATAGGTGGACTCCCTGCAGCATTGCAAGAAAGAAAAATATGTGATGCTGAAAATATAAACTGGTGGGTGTTCTAGAATTAAAAAATATGATGCTGGTTGCTATATTTCATCATGTGAGTTGTATATCTTCAGCTGTTATCTTCAGCTGGTGAAAGTAAATTAAAGCTGACACGCACTGTTTTATACTATAAATTTTATTCCACAGATGTTCTTTTATTATTGATAATTATTACCTATGGACGTTCCACTTGTTTCTCTAGCCTCTAGTATTTTCCTCTTTTTCACTAAAAAGATATAATAATATTATTGCACTGATGGCCTCCTGGAATCCCTGAACTTTTCCAGAACCACAAACCTGGCTATCAAAACATAGCCACAAGTGCTCCTTGGTGAGCAATAAAATATTCCCAGCATCAGCACTGGATCCAAGCTTTTATAGACAATTACAGGATCAAATAGTTACAAGGAGCAAGATCTTTTCAAAGACTGGCTGTGGCTACCTCTGTCTGTGAATAACTACTAGAGATATAGCTAGTTATGAGGAAACACAAGCATCTCCATGAATAAACAAATAGAAATAAGTTGCAGACTTCTTTGTGAAACCCAGAGCAAACAAATCGTGCCAAAGCCATCTACAGCACTAAAAAAAGGTCTTTTTTCCTTTTGTTAATACCTAATTTTGTACTTCATTTCCCTAATGTTTAACGCTGGAATGAAGTGCTTATTCATGGGAAGGGCCTGAATTGTATTATTTTCTCTAAAACACTTGGCTTTTTTCTTTGATAAAAAAAGAAAATGTAAACTCTTTATTCCACTTCTCCTCCTCTTTAGAAAGTCAACAAGTAAAGCCAAGCAATGGAAGATATTTTCCAAGCGTTACCACCTAGGTCTTCAGCAAATTTGTCAGGCAATGTACTAGCTCTCATATTTACAGCATTTCATATGTGTTCATGTTGCTGTTGGATACACCAAGTTACCCCCTGAATCTACTATGTTGCCATTTTTACTTGACTTCTCTTTGATCTGAAAAATCTATGTGTTTTCCATGGCAAGGATGAATAAATGCTTCATAGATTAGATTAGGAGGATGTTTCATAGCCATAAAGATGTGCCTCTCCATGCTCTTTAACTTGCTTACATAATTCAGAAATACCAGTTCAACAACCTGTTCTAGTCTAAGTCTTACACTGTGCCTGTCACAGTGGTATTTATAGCTTGGCATCACTCAGAACTCTTGGATCTGTAAGAAGGATTATTTCTTTCTGTAGAGAAAGTGAGTTGGGCAAATATATTTTTGCAACAAAAAGGTCAACAACAGAAAAATTCTGGGGGACTTGGGTGACAAAGTTATTTCGTAAGTTTGGGTCATGCTGCCCACGTATTTTGGCTGAAAAACATGGGGAGATGTTTTCAAAAGTAATGAATCATTTTCCTTGGCTAAAGTGTTTCATCTTGGCATTTCCCAAAAAGTTTCTTTTTCACATTACTCTCCAACAAACAATTCCAAATTGTATTCAAAGACGTGATGCTTAATCTCTGTCATCCTCAACAGACAGGGTTTACGAACAGTCTGAATTATTCTGTAGCACAACGCAAAAGCCCTGCCGCAGCGAGTCCAAGATTCTTGCCTTATCTCGCAGCAGCCCAAGGGCATGGCATATCAGAACAACTCTCTGACCCTCCAGCACGGAAGCTTCCACGTCAGACACCCTTATCTTTCTTGCCACTGCATAAAACACCGGGTGCTCCTGGGGGCTGATCCAAAGCGGTGATAGGTGCTCCTCTGAAACAAGGCTCTGCTCACCTCACTTCTTGCCCCGCTGTATGCAAAATGCCCTGCTCCAGCCTCAGCACCCTGCCCGGAGTACCCTGCACCTCCTCTCTCCTCCCCACCAGGCCCCAACACTGGTCAGGGCACTTGACACTGACAGTGTGAGGGCAGAGGGAGCAAAGAGGCTGAGACTAGTTATCTCGGCTAATGCACCGCAGAATGGGAGCCCTAAGCCAGACCAGCATGGACGGTGCAGGAGCTTTTACTGAATGAAAACAGGAGTGGAATGACCCAAGCAATAAAATTGCAACTGTATAAGCAGCACGAAGATATCTGGCTAGTGATATGCATTAATTAGACAACGTTTAAACAGCTAAGCTATATATAATATAAGCAATATGCTCTGTGTAAAGTGTCACCACTATTAGAAACTGCAAGGGCAAGGGGGGAACAACACCTTTTTCAGAAGTTGCCTCTTCATTATCTAAAATCCATGAAAGGATATAGCATCTGAAACTCATGAATAAAGGTTAATCCCTGACAACTGTAAATGGCAGGTTTCAAGTTCTCCTTTTTCACTTTCGCAGGCCTTGAAGGTTCTGATTTAAACACAAGAACCACGGCTAATGACGACCAAACCTGAGGTGCTGCCTGCAATGACACATGTACAGTTTTAGCTACTTTCACACTAAGAAATGTGAGATTTTGGTGGGGTTATTTTAAAATGAAATGATATCATAGCTTTTGAGGTCTGAAAGTTTCCTACCATTTGTCAGTTTAATAAACTGAAGATTTTAATAGAGATCTTTTAACAACACATGCTGTACTCTGAAGGTG
Organism: Pelecanus crispus; assembly: GCF_030463565.1. Lineage (NCBI taxonomy): Eukaryota > Metazoa > Chordata > Aves > Pelecaniformes > Pelecanidae > Pelecanus > Pelecanus crispus. Next base: position 120,572,063 of record NC_134643.1, read on the forward strand.
TGAATATTTCCTAACTAGCCAAGTTTACATACGGCTCACACAGGAAACTCATAGGTTTCTTTGTAGCTTGACAGTGAAATTTAGCTATAACTGAGTAATATTAATAAAAACTAATCTTTAGGACATCTGCTCCGCACACTGAAAGGCTTGTGTCATGCTCTAGAAGACAAAAAGTAAAAGTACCTTAAATTAGGCTTCTAATTCCTCATTTAGGATGAGCAATTCTTCAAAGATCCTAAGTGTCCACAAAGCCTAAGACAGTTTGCTGGCTATCTCACACTCTTGAAAGGCAAACCATTTTGGTCAGAAGCCTTAATATAAAATGAAAGCCTAATTAAGGGCATTGTAAGAGTGTTCTTCTTGGTACTGAGAGGGAAGCATTATGAAAGAGAACAATACAAAAAAAAAAAAAAAAAAAAGAGCAGCTAAACCTTCCAAACGCGTAATTTAAGAAAAGACTCCATCTACCTTCATAGATCTGTTGTTAGTGCACATTTCAGCTAATGCAGTAATAACAAATAAAATATATGCTACAGAAATACAAGCTGCTTCCCTATTACACACCAAACTCCGCCGTGTGGATGGTAGATAACCCACCAAGGGGAAAAATGTTGGAATTTGACCAGAATTTTAAATATCTATAGAAAACTGTATGTAAGAAACATGGCACTTCACTGGTACAAAATAACCCCGAACTTCACTTATTAAAGCCATTTTCCTCTTTGGCCCATCATAAACAGCACACTGCTGCAGTATGAGGAGGTTCAGAGGGGCCTCAGCACAGCACACTAACATATATGAAAAGGCAGTAACTGCTCGTTAACACCTCAGAGAGTTTATGAAGAAATCAAGGACAGAAGTAATGCTGCTAGCTCCATTTCACCAGTGGAAAACTCAGGTGCAAAGAGAGAGTGGATAGCACAGACATTACACCATTAGCCTGCCTTGGAGCCTTCATCTGCAGCTCAGGGCTCGTGCCCCGGAAGGCTGAGCACATGGGCAGCAGCTCAGCTCTGCATGGGTACTGCCCGACGGGCACCATCAGAACCCTCACTCCACTTGTGCTGTATCAAAAATGAAAAAAGAACAAATCAAAATCCAAGGAAAAGGCCTGAAAAACTCAGCCCAGGAACTGGCTAAATTAGATGTTTCAAATGGAAGCTGTTGGACCAAATCACTTAATAGTTATTGCTAGCAACAGCAACAACTTTCTTGGTAGGGTGGATGAGGAGGGACAACAGTATGACTTATTAGCACTTATGTTTTATACATAAAAGTGTGTAATTTTAATAATCTTATTTTTATTGCCTGAGGTGCTTAAGATATCGAAACTATTTTTTCAGACCACATCAGCACTAAGAAAACGTATTTCAAAATCTTACAGAGTAATCAACCTGGGATCTACGAGTTATCAACAAAATGCCAGCTGAAAAAAATCCATCAGTTTTAAAATATGCTTTGTATTTAGCTGTGTGAACCAAGTACTTCTGAAAAAAAAAAAAAAATCATTCAGTTTGCAATCAGGGTTCTTCATGATGAAACTGAAATTTCTTTTCAATTCTCTTGGAAATTTGGAACTGCATTTTTTTTTCCTGGACAAGCACTGCAGCTAACACACCCCTGGTTTTGCTCATACTGTGATCAGTAAGGGGCTAAGCAGAACAAGTAAGCACAAGTACTTCTTTGCTCTCATTTTGGTCACCCTCTGTCACCAAGGCATTGAAAGTTCAGGTGAATTTCTGTCATCTGCATTTAGAGACATTTAGGCAGCTAATGTCTTGTAAGGCATGTACATCTGCCACTGTCAGGGAGATGCTGGCCATAGGAAATAACACTGATGAACATGCTGGAAGGTGGAAATAGCATTTCTCTCAGAAGAAGAGATGAATGGCAAAGGAGATATGACCAAGCATGAAAGTATCTGGGATTTGCCTTAGAGAAGATGCCATGTAGCTGGAATTCAGACTAAACAAAGAAAACTATCTACTTCAGCTGTGAGATTTTAGATCTGTGGGGATCCTCTGATATCTGTGATAGGGTTATACTAACCACCACATGCTTAGAAAACATGCATTTGTCTAGAGCCTCTTTGCGAAACAAAAAAGAAAAACTCGAATAGAGCTTAGGGGATCCTGTTGCTGCCCTTATCCAACATTATCAGTTTGTTTCATGCCCCAACTTTCTCTTATACTACCAAACAATCATCCCAGTTAAATTTCCCAGTGAGATTTCAATGCTGGGTTTAACCACCTCTGCTGCCTCTAAACATTGTTTTAACCACCTCTGCTGCCTCTAAACATTGTGGGTGTCTGGTTTAATTTTCATATTTCTGGTGCTGACTGCAGCTGGAGATGACTGGTTCATCAGCACACATCTCCTAAGGGAGGGAGACTGGTGCTGGAACAGAGGACGGACACAGCTCTTGTCAAGCCCTGTCCCTCCTCATGTCCTCTCCCCTGTTTTGCTCCGTGGCCCAAACCTGTGGGAAGGGAAAAGCCATCTTGCAGCCTGGCCAGCAGGGCAGGGGCCAAAACAATGATCTCGGTGTGAGAGAAGTGGAGGTGAGCACCCTCTGGCTGAAGACCAGATCAGACGGATCACTTCCCACACCTTGCTCCATGCTCGGGGCGCAGGGCAGGAGCAGGTGATGAGCATCTGCTCCTCTAGGCGCCATGTTTTAAAAAATGGTCAGCAGTGACTGCATTTTGTGTCAGACACCATCACTGAGACCAAGGGATGTCCAGAGGATGGCCACACAGCCAGGGTACTCCTCACCATGCTCTGCCATCCTGTTCAGACATCCAGGGCAGGAACTGTCAGATTAATGAAGGACACATCGTGATTTGGGATGGGCAGCTGGAAGAGGTGGTGGGTAATTTTGGTGTTGTACTTCAGAGTCTTATAACCCACTAAGCCCCATTCTAGGCGTGCAAGTAATTTTTTTAAAGCTGTTCCTACATACTAGTGTTTCATTTTTAATGGTTCTCTTGCTACATTTCCAAAAGAAATATGAGCCTTGCTTGAAAAGGGAGGGATTTCAGATATACCAGGGAAGGGCTTGCTTTTCAAACGTCTTAAAGGCAGCTGCGCAGTCCAAGCGGAGGCTTTGGCAGAAGGCTGAGTGCAGTGGTAATACTGCCCAATCCAGACTTTTTTTCTTTAATGGAAAATGATGGAAAGTCCTGCTTTAACAGGATTCAGACACTGGCTCTTGGAAACAGACTTTGGTAACCAAAATAAAAAGGATCTCAGAAACTTTAATGGCCTCCTTCACTAAAGCCTGGCCAAGTACTTGCATTTAATAACTGAAGCTATCAGTTTACCTTAACACAATGGATCTAAATCTACTCTCCAATACAGACACAAAACTCCCTTTGCTTCACTGCCTGTAGCCAGAGTTGGGTGCAATATGTTCATAAAAAATGAGAGACAGTGAAGTTAACTAAAGCAATTTTGTCGTTATGGTTAGAAGATGAGGTGGCAGCTGATAATCCTCACATCCTGGTGCCGATGTGGTGTTTATAGGTGTCAATGAAATCACTGTGACCTCAGGTAGCTGACAGGGTCCCCACGTAGCTGAATGAGCTGCATGGAAAGAGCCCACACCTATCCCCAGCCATTCCCATGAAACCCCGTGAGCTTCCTGAGAGGTGAGCCAGACTTCACCACAGGCTGAACATGTCCTACTAGATAAACTCAGAATTTGGCCCAGGAAAGTTTGGATCTTGATCCCACACATTTTAGAGAGCATCTCTACTGCTGTGTTACAAAATTAAAAATATGCTAATTTTATAGCTGTAGGAAAATACGTAATTCTTCATTAGAACAGCTGTTTCATATTATTTTTAGAGAGAAACATTACAACTCAAGCATGTATTACACTTACAGCAAACTGGATCACTGAATGCACTGGGCTATATAAAAGGTGCTGCAGCATCATGGCCTGGTGAGAAGTACAGATGATGCCCCTCATCTGGGTCCTCACCTCTAGAAAGTTCTCAGATCACCAAGATCTATTCTGTTAAAGAACTCCATACACTACACTTAAAACACACCTTCAAAAATATTTGTTTCTAAATTTAAATAAACATGCACATAACTTCCAGTCTTCACTTACTTCGCTAACCCTCACCTGCTTAGTTCCCAAATGTAGGCGACCACCACTGGGCCCAGGAAAAGAAGCTGACAATGAAATTTACTGGAACGTAAGAAGTCCCTCTGTCCACTAAAACAGGGGGATTGTGGAACAACAGGCAAAAACCAGATGTGGATCCATCCGTTCTTTCCAGCCATAGACAGTTAGCTGTTGAATTAATGCTCTCTTTACTTATGAATTAACTAGCTTTATACAATCTTCCTTTGAAACTTGTGCGGCGCTGGTATGTTACATACTGTAAATTTGGTAGATGGAAAGTTTGTCTTTGTCTGTGGTAGCTAACAGGTTAAAGTAAAGCGGAGATAGCCATTTTAAGCTGCAGAAGAAGAAAAGAACAGTTCTGGAGGAATATCGCACTCTTATCAGATCAGCTTTTTCCCACGAAAAGCACCAGACTTTCTCTGCCTCCAATACGCAGCACTGCTTTTCTGCACAGCCTGGCAGTGGGATTGGCTTACTGGATTACCACAAAATAAAATGCGCTATTTTGTGTTAAGTGTGTGGTAACTACATGGTAGATGTATTGGAAGCCACGATTGCTATTACACAGTAACTTGCGGTATCAGTACAATATTGCTCTATGAGATAATAGCAGGGGGCAAAGAGCTGCCTTGCAAGGAGGCTTGGATGAGTACAGCAGTCTGACCAGTTGCTTAAGATTTCAGCCCATGTCATTATCACTCTATCAGCACTAGATCAATACTATTGGCAGCTGGGTAATTACATCACTTTATTTTCAAATAATACAAAGAAAAAAGAAGTTTATACAATTTTCTAAAGGGCAAAATTAACCCTTGCTCAAAAAGCTATCATGAGCCATGCAAAATGCCTATGTCCCAATTTAAATCAGGGTTTCCCGTGACCTGCCTGAGAATTGTCTGGGCTCTCGCAAAGTTTAAAAGTGCATCGAGGAGGACATAAACTTTTTGTTCACACCGAGGACAGTTCGCATTCTGGCATCAGAGAATTTGGTTAAGTTTAACCAGCTAATGATGACTTATAAAAAGGTAAAGGAAAATAAGCATAGAAAAAGAAGAGAAGCAGTGAAAGCAGAAGGGACCAGAGCTTTGTTGAATGTAAACCAACAGTCACCTAAGGATTCATGTGGAATTACTCTGCCTCACCCTTGACAGTCCACTGTGTTTAACCACTTTCATTTGGGACTAGTTACATTTGTAGAAACCTGAAAGATTAACCTGCTGTTCATATAATTACTCTTGAAGGGATTTCTTGTTCATGTTAATAACTCAGCTTTTAATAACAGAAATAAACGGGTTATCTTTACTAAACCACAAAAATGGAAGTTATGCAATATTATGATTCCACTTTAAGCAAACATGTGCTTTGAAATAAGGCAATGTGTACCCATCACTAAAGTTAACACCAGATTTTCAGAGGAGCTGGCTTGTAAAAAAGAAGGGAATTTCCACCCTGCAGAGAATTACATCATTTTGACAATCGTTACTGCACTGGAAGAACACAAGCTTTTTCTCCATCCCTCTCTCCCTCCCACTTCTCTCTGTGTTTAATGTAAATAGAAATGTTCTCAAATATTTCAACCATTAAAAAAAAAAACCCACATAATTTTACTTCCATGAGTTCACTGTGGAACTACATCTTCTTGAACCGCTACAGTGCCATGTGGGACTTGCTGCTCCAGGGCTTCACGTCCCTGTTTTCATTTATGAAAGAGGCACACTATGGACAAGTGACATGATACTGATCAAAGGACTGCCATGATTGCTGGCCAAACTGGGCCACTGACAGAAATGCAGTTGTATTTCTCAGCAAAATGGCTAGTTCTGATACCCTTTTCACACAAACCTGCAGCTTATCCCACAGAGAGTCCTACTGTGACCAACGAATCTAATTATACAGAAAGGCCAGGGCTCACCTAATTTTAGCTTTCCTAAAAGCTAGTCTTCTAGCCTCACTCTGTAATCAGTGAAAAGAGATGGATACCTTCAGAGAGAGGTTTAGTTACAGTTGAGACAGATTAAAGTGTCAGATGTGGAGTGCCAGGATCTGGTCCAGAGACACATTTATCCACGGTGCTATCCTTAGCACAGAGGGCAGAAATTTGCATCAACAGCCCCAGTACATGCAGGACAGACTACCCCATGGTACAGGCTGATACAAATTGGTGTCAGAGAGAAATCGTAACAGGAATCTCTATGACCCTGTGCTTAAATAAATACACTTGTCCCTCACTTTATCTAAGGTCTCATAAAACCAGAAACTGATTCAACATGGCCTGGGACAAGCTGTTTCCCACAGTCTGCCCTGTGTGCAGTTCTGCAGGAGGCACGCACACAGAGAATTTCAGGGAGATGCCAGGCTCCCAGGACTGCCAAGCGCAATGCTTGGTCCTCCTCTGCAATCGATGGAGAGAATCAGGCTACTTCAGAGGATAGGTCAGAAAAACTAGCCAGCTAACTAAAGTAGGTTCTTAGAGCTGATGTGGAAGCTTTATGCAATATGTAAACACTAATGTGGTAGGTGGCTTGGAAATGCCATTCGAGCCATTTGAAAACTACTCAGAAAAACAGTGTTCCTAATAGAAACTGCTTTGACTTAAAGGGTGGACATGCTGATTTATGTCAAAGAGAAAGGTTCTTCTTTCATGTATGAAGAAGGATGGCTATAGTGAGCGCAACTTTTCTTACACCATACCTATTGAGGTCTATTAAAGTGCTTCATAAGAATGAGTCTCATAAAATAAGAGGATTACGATAACTAATATGGCTATCTTGATGAGATTTTCCCAAAAGGAAATATAAACAGGATGCATAGATTAAATCCTAGTAACAAAAGATAGTTTTCTTAGGTTGTTGAGACTGAATGCAATGCAAACAGCCTAGATTAGCTTACTTATTATTACACAAACAAAGTTCTACTAAAAAGCCAGAAATTATATAGATATAAATATATATATATATAAAAATATGCCTCCAAAAGTTTTTATTTGTGTTTTTATGATCCACCAAATCACTCCCACTGTGAAATAAAATTTAAAAAATAAAAATTCTAAGAGGTTGAAGGAACTACCAAAGTTTCCCAAATGATCAGTTAACACCTTCTCCCTCTCTTGACTGCTGTGGAATTCAATCACACTTACTTTACTTAAACTTCAGTTCATTCTCTTCATTTTTCTAACCTTACAAATAAGAGACTAGCCCTGGATAAGCTTTTTTTCCCCCCTCCTGTCCCCTCAGAACATAATTAATTCCACTCTCCCTGTTATACTCTTTCTCTGAAATTCTTGTTGCTGATTACCAGAGAAAGAAGCAGAAAACACTACTATAAAAATAATTATTAAAAAGACTTCAGATTTTTTTTTCTCTTTTTTTTGTTCTTTTTTCTTGGTGATGGCAACACAGGGGTGGCATAACCTCGTTTAGTTCTTGTTAGAAGAGAGCATGAATGCACATGTACATCTACACTTCGTCACTGCCAGGTGTCAAATATCTATCTGTTCCCACAGCAAAAAGAAAATGATCCACAAAACCATACGACTACTTGTTGTTGCCAAGCAGGTAAGGTAAATCATCACTAAAGATAAATGTCACTTATCTCCACACTCCAAGTAGGGGAGTAAATCTGTTTCTACATCAAGACCAAATTTGATTCCACATCCATATCCAGGCACCAAGATGCAAAATCATTTGAATAAATTACCAGAATTAAGTTTAAAAACAAGTTAGATGCCCCCCTTTGCCCACATTGTACCAAAAATTCAAATTGCTGTATAAAAAAAGTCTTCTAAATGTCCATCCCAAATTTTCCTTATGGTCCCTTTCGGTCTTCTGCCAGTACTGGCCTGTGGTTAAAAAGGTCCTTTTCCCTCCTTACCCCTTGCTTCTCCAATACTAGCAAACATGCATCCTCCCTGCCTTGGTTCACCCAGCTGGGCTGCCCTAGGATATATCTGCATGATGGCAACAGGCTGGGCCCTCTTGCAGTACACATGTGGAGTCCAGAACAAAAGCATAATGGGGATCCCTCTCCCCGATCTGTGCAGTTTGTTCTCATTCTGCAGGCAGTACCGCCACAACAACCCCACGCGGTGCTTAAGCTAAGAGGCCCCATTAAGGTCTCTGTGTTGTATTCCACTGTGAAGCATAGCTATTCCCTAGACCCCCCCTTCCCTTCATCCTCTGCTTCACCCGTCTCTGCACCCAGTGCAGTATGAAGACATTTTCCTTCAACATCAGTGACCGGAGTCTGTCACCAATGCTCTGTTGAACAGCACCAATGTTTCCCCGTGGTTGCTGGAATGTTTCCTTGTATCTGATAAAGCAGTTAGATCCTTGGACTTCCTTTTTAAGGGATATATCAGATTATCAGCTCACAGCCATTCTACAACTGGGTAAGATTTAGGCAATTCCTGTGAATTGCTAGGGACTGACCAATTTTCACAGCAAAATGGGACTGTACAACATCTGTCACAACCTGCATCATGACAGAAAGGGCAGCTCACCTTCATTTACGGAGCAGAAACAATGAGAGGACAATGAGAAAACACCACTGTTGAAGCTGTTTGTGCTGTCAGAGGAACACCATGCTGGCAGATCTCAGGGGTAAGTAAGCAGCCAAAGCCTGAACAAACCCAGCTAGGGATGCCTAAAGACACGAGCACTGCTCAATCCTTCCCCAGGCTCAAACACTCAAAACTGCACATTAGTGTACAGGTCCTACATCAAAGATGCCAGGTCCTTACACTGGTGAACTTGCAACCAGTTACTACAGCCCAGCATCTGAGCCCACCTGCATTTCCAAGAGAGATGTGGGAACTACTCCTGTGCAGAAGGAGATGCTACCAAAGACACCGACAATGGGGTGAGCCACATGGCCCCATGGATGCCAGAATTAATCTTGCCCTTTACCACAGATATCTTTTGAAAGCTTTAAAATATATTTCTTGAGATCATATTCAATCTTCAAGTTTGTACAAAATTTGATGAGTTTTATCTTTCTTCGTTTGCTGTTTAACTTACAGAATAAATAAATGTTAGTCATTGCTGAATGAATTTCTGCCTTTCTTGCACAAGAAAACATTAACTACTTTGGTTAAATATAATTCATTAAGCTGTCAGGAATATTCCAGTATATTTTAAATATTCTATTATAGTGTACAGAGAAATGTAAATGATCTCTACAAAGAAAGGTAAATTCCTATTACTTACAAAAGTGAAACAAAATGTGAACATTTCTGGGAAGGCTCCTTCTTACTGAGTGAACAGTTATTATCTCACATACATTTCAAAAAAAGTAGAGAGCGCTCTCTTACTATAGAAGATTAAATAGCTTTTTTCAATGAATATTTTTGTAAAAGAAGAGAACCAAATAAACAACTTGCCAAGTGAAGCAGATATGAGTATTTTTCATGTATAAGAGGTAACAGATGAAGCCAAAATAGCACCTTCCCTATTTTCAATGGAGAACAAAATGTTTTACTCTAACATTTATGTAACTACGAAAAATTTTATGGTTCAGAGAGAAATACTGTACGGTTGTCATCCATGTCACCCTCTTAGACTAAATATTTTATAAATCCATGCTGCTATTTACATTTAAGCAAATTCCCCTTTGATTTAACCTACTTAATGAAGTTCCTTTGTGAGATGCCCATAATAGACAAAGAAGGAAAAGCCTAAATGAAAGTTAAAAGCCAAAACAAAACAAACATACTTACTTGGAACAAATCAGTCACTAAGGTTATACTATCCTCTTCATCTGTGACATCCATACCACTGTTCTCCAGACTTTGCAAAATATAGCTATTAAAACCAACTGTCTTCTGTGTCTCTGACACATCTGTACATCATGTTATCAGACTGAATAGTTCACACATCCATGAAAAGTACTCACAACTCCCCAGTGACTCTTGCCTGGGATGAAAATGTATATGGTAAAGGTTTGCATGGGTAAACAAATATAAGCACTGGTTTAGAGTAGGAATGAAAACACAAATTACACATAGAAGCTCTAGATATTCCACTTGAATAAATAGTGCTTTGGACCATTTGCTATTCAATATCCCAAGATTAGTATAGCTAGTTATCTCTGTGTAATGGGAAACAACATGAGGATTGCCTAAGTGAAGCAAAGCGAAAAGATTGTAATGCTCACTTTAAAAAGGGTTTCCATGGAAAATGCAGGAAACAATTTCCTCATAAAGTGACGTGCTGGAAAGAAGCTGGAAACAGTATACATGAATAGAATATATAATAAAGTACCAGCATCCCCGTAGCTTTAAAGACAAAAAGGATAAAAAATGGAGAACTTATGTTTTGATAAAACCTGTAGAATTCAGGAGATGATGGATGTTACTAAAGCAACAGAGAAGTTGACACATATAGAAATCATAGGAATGATTTTGCAGTCAGAGACAACTGTGTAAGAGCTGTACATGGAGGAGGTAAAGCAAATGCCATCAGTGAATGGTATGATTCCAGATGTATGAGAAAAAAATATTTGTTGTGCTAATTTATGATGATCTTTTTTCATGATGAGTAGCATATTCGACTCCACTAGTATCTTTGCTGACTTCATGATATAAATTATGTATGATTCACTATGAGTGTACCAGCCTGCAACTCCTTGAAAGATTAATGCAACCCTTTCTAGCCCCTCCTTTTTCTTGGTGCTCAGGACCTGATAAAGTCATTGCTTTCTGCTGCTGCACCTTCTTCTTCCTTCCTCAAGGACAATCTCTCTGCTTAGACAGAAATGGGAGTGAATTAAAAAATGGAATCTTGGATAGGTGAACTGGTCAAAAATGCTAAAAGCTCAGACCGTATGGTCAGAGGTGTACAAAAGTCTATGCCCTTACTCTGTTTGTTTTAGTAGAACAGAAATAGCCTTACTGACCTTCAATAGGCTTCAGACCTAGATCATGTATTATAATTGTTTTAATGCCCACACTTTTGTATATACTTTAGGTGATGAACACTATGTCACTACTCTAAGTGAACACTTTGTCCTTTGTATCCCAACAGCAACCTGATGCAGTTGGCCTTGCTTTGAGTGGGGAGTTGGAGTAGATAGCCTCCAGAGATCCCTGTCAACGTGAATTACTTCATGGTTCTATGATTGCTTAAAAAAATAAAAAGGGCAGAGGTATATCTGTATATTATATATATATATATATATATATTTACTTTGAGTGTGCTAGTTGGCCAAGGATGAGGTATCAATTTATTATTTCAGTGTTGTATTGTATGTATCCAGATTTGCTTGTTTTTATTATGTTCGCTGTCACATTTTGTTAGAATAATGTATCACTGTGCATTAGTTACCACAGGTGGGACATAAAGGGCAATATGTGTACTTATATAAGGACATCCAAATCCACACCATGGACCATTTCCACAAAGAGTTTAGACCTATGCTGTTTTGGTGAGTGAGAGCATTATGTTGTATGGACACAAGATTCAGCATGTCATTTGGCACTGTTTCCCAGTGTTAATGTGGGATGAGAGTCCTTTCAATGGCCACAGAATAGGCAAAAAAAAGAGAAAGAAAGCACAGACACACAGCAGTAAGAGGATTAGAAGTCTTTTCTGGTGGGTAGGTTGTGGAGTACAAAGAGTAAAGTGGCTTTTATTACTTTTTTGCTGGGATTATTGTAGAAAGACTATTAAAAGGAATGATTGGTAGGAACAAATCTGAATGAACAAGAAGTCTCCATTTGTTAAACAACCGCCAAGGAATATTTTGGATGAATATTCCAATGCTGTGGAAAACAAATGAAGAATATGGTACAAAGGATTCACTTTGCTTTGGAGGAACATAGGTAATTGGGAGAGTAGGAAAACAAGTGATGCAGGGGATATAGCAAGCATGAAACATGTTCATACATGGAAAGGAAATGGAAGTGGAGGGCAAAAACAGGGACAAAACACCAAGCCAGGTATTTTATCATAGAAGGTTATCAGGTTTGTCAAGCATGAACATCCCCTTGGTGAATCCATGCTGACTACTCTTGATTACTTTCTTGTCCTTCATGTGCCTGGAAATGGTTTCCAGGTTAAATTGCTCCATTCCCTTCCCAGTGATTGAGGTGAGGCTGACCAGCCTGTCATTCTCTGGGTCCTCCTTCTTGCCCTTCCTGAAGACAGGAGTGACATTTTCTTTCCTCCAGTCCTCAGGCATCTCTCCCAGTCGCCATGATCACTCAAAGATTAAGAAGAGCAGTCTTGCAATGACACCAGCCAGGTCCCTCGGTACTTGTGGGTACATCCCATCAGGGCCTATGGACTTATGTATGTCCAGTTTGCTTAAGTATTCCCTGACCTGATCATCTTCCATCAAGGGTAAATTTCCGTTCCTCCAGATTATCCCCCTGGTCTCTGGGGCCTGGGATTCAAGAAGGTCAGTCTTGCTAGTAAAGACTGATGTGAAGGCAGCATTCAGTACCTCAGCCTTCTCCATATCCTGCTTCAACAGGTCCCCCACCTCATTCAGCAGCAGAATCACATTTTCACCAGTCTTCCTTTTGTCACCTGTGTACTTTGAGTGTCCCTTCTTACTGCCTTTGACATTCCTCACTACAGTCAGTCCCAGTTGGGCTTTGCCTTTCTGAACCCTGTCTCTGGATGTTCAGACAGTATCTTTGTATTCCTCCCAGGTTACCTGTCCCTACCTCCAGCTTCTCTACATTTCCTTCTTATCTTTAAATTTTGCCAGGAGCTCCTTGTTCATCCATACGGGCCTCCTGGTATTTTTGCCCAACATCCTCCTTGTTGGGATGGACTGCTATTCAATTGGTTCATGCTTAGCGATACAGGGCCACCTTTTCAAGTAGATAAAACTATAATCATAACATGAAAATACGTTTCAGTTGTGAGATAGAATAATAAATATGCACATTTTATTGTTCTTCATGTATGATCTGCAAAATCTTAAGAGGTAACAAATCACATATTTCATACTGTTTTAAAGAGAAGTAAATGAAATACCTGAACTTTCATTCTGCAAGAGGTAGTGCAACTTTTTCATTCAAAATCAGAACAGATTATTAATTTTTTTTTTTCTATTGTCTGAAACTTTTGCAATTATTTTAACTCAGAAACTCTCTGCAGTATCACATATCTCATGGGAACTGTACTTTGGGTGAATGATACCCAGACTCTTAGCAGTCTGTAATCCAAGGCCTTGTTTGGTACAGCACAGCTGTGTGACCTTGACAGAGTTTTACTGAGAAAATTATTGCTAAGGTGTGAGAAAATATGTGAACCAAAGCTGTGCAAGATAAGCAAAGTGAAAACCTAGACAGAGGGTAGTTGTTGAAATCATGATAGTTAGCAGCTTACAGATTCAAGAGGAGAAATGCTGGCACGAAAAGCTGTAAAACCTCAAGAAAAAAAAAAGAAGAGCAGAGGATGGAATAGAGCAATTCACCACCTCTGTGGATCAGCCGTCCAATCTCCCCACCACTGCCATCTCATCAGTGTCTCACAGGGGAGCTGAGCATCTTAGTGCTCAGCATAGTAGCTGAACAGCACAGCTAGCTGCTCTGCACATTACCCAATAAATAATTGCTTGGTGTTCCCAGGTTGTGTGTATCCTGCTTACAGAGCCACTCTGCAAAGATGAAAAGATGTTTGAACACTGCAAACTCCTCACATTTGTCACTATCCAGAGTCATGTGCCTTGACACATGCAGGTGGATTTTAGGAAGTGAAACCTCTCAAAGGAAGGAAATCCACTCTACAGGGGAAAATAGTAAAATCTTTTATTCTTAGCTCTTATAGCACAGTGAGGAGATGCAGACTAATGCCAGAGTGAATCACTTTCAGTTTGAGGAGTAAATCGAAAAGATTCAAATGTCTTCTTTCAATTTTCCCACTGGGGAATAGAAAACAATAATAAAATTGAAATTTTTGCACGCAAAAATACAATTTCACAGATACTACGTGTTCAATGAGGAAAAATTCATGTAAAACATCAGATCAGCTCTAATTTCAGTTCCAGCTCAAAAATTCTTTCAGGAGTGAATCTCTTTTCCTTCTCATAACAATCATGCAAAAATTTCCAGGAAGTGGTGAGAAGGTTATTGAGTCGTAACAATGTTACACCCAAGAGAGATTTAACATGATCCAATTAAATGTATTTATTTTAGCAGAGAACTGTGCTTGTTAACTCATTTTGAAACCAGCACACAAACCAGTCACGAGAGTTTTGTGTAAGTACCACACCGTTTTGTACAGCTGCTGTATGATACTGAAGGTGCACTGGTAAGATCATCTCCTTGACCCCAAGCCAGTCTCTCATCCACACAGGCACGAGGCAGCAGCAGATCAGCATTGATGCCCATCACCTTCTGACAAGCTCTGCTCCATCCCCAGCCTTTCCTGCTGGAGGAAGCTGTATCCTGCAGTTTCCCTCATGTGAAAGACCAGCCCAGTAAAATCCTGGTGTAGATGAAGCCCCAGCCAGCCTCCACCAGCAGCATGGGATGCCCCTGGGAGGGATTTCTCCTGCAAGGGGCTCCACGACACAACTGTATCAGGCCACCCTGCGCAAAGTACAAAAAAGATGTTTTGTAAAGCTGAAAGGTTTGTAAAGCAAGTGAAAAAAATAGCTTATTGCTGAGACTTGGTGTAAGGCATTTTATGAGTCATTACCTCAGAAGGATTTTATTGTGATTCTGGGAAATGAGGAACTGGGGGCTCATTTGTAAGACTTTCAGAGCTGCAGGTGAAACACTGCCTTCAATAGGTGGATTCATGAAAGTCCAGACCGGAAGATGGTACACTAAAACACAACTTGATAAACTAGTAGATTAGCCTTTATATTGGTAAAGCAGTGCCCCAGAGAAATCTGAATGCTCTTTTGCTTTCTGTGAATGAATTGCATCATTCATGTCAGAAGCTAATACTGAGTTAAACATTGTACTGAATGTGGCTTTCTGATCCTGTGCTCACGAACAAAAGACACTTGTTATAAGAAATATTGAAGATGCATCAGTAACTTTTTCTCTTTTTTTTTTTTAAACTCAGGAGTAACTGTAAATATCAAACACTTCCTCATTAAAACTCTTTCATAAACTTAAGGGATGAGATGGAGAGGGTAGAAGATTAAAATCACCTTGTTGCACAAAGCATACTACAATCTCACATTATCAGTACCTACAGTACAGGCTTGTATGAGTCATGTAATCAGTCCACACACAAAGCACTAAGTTTTGCTCACAGCAGAAACCACAGAAGGGAGAAAGAAAGGTTCTTTCTCTGAGACAGCGTTATGCTGAGGCAGCAATGACCGTCTGAAGAATCCCTACTCCATGAGCCACAATAGCTCAATGTGAATTGAAGTTCCAATTTCAGAATTTCAAAGAGAAATTTCTTTCCGTACCACTCAGCGAAAGGGAGCAGTGGCAGTCCTCACTGCCCTGTATGTCAACCCTGACCTTCTCCCAGGAGAGTGGGGCAATGCATCATCATCTGCATTCAGCCTCAGAGCTGGGGGCATTTAGTGGAGTTGACACGTGGGGCAGCTCTGTGGGGGCAGAGTATGCTCAGTACTGAAGCAACAGAAAAAAGTTATCAGCAAATCTTTCTGCAAGGTCTCCTGCTGTACTGCCCGATAGGGACCATCAAAGGCTAAAGTTGAAAGAATTTCCATGACAACTGCAAAAGACATCTTCAGTGCACCAGGTCTTCTCCCTGTCCAAATATTAGAGGTACCAGTGTGTTAGTTTCACAGCGGCGGAAGAGCCCCTGTTTCTCTGGCCTACGAAATGGTTAAACTTTTGCCATCAAAACATTCAGCCTAAGGCAGAGAACAATCATGGAAAGTTTCAGCCCAACCCGTTAATGTTTGGCAAAGCCGTAACCAGCTTATAACAGAGGCTTGTAATCAGAGTGGGTCGGAACATTCTCAACTAAATGAAATTTCATCGAAATATGCTGTTTCATCCAAGCCAAAACATTTTTCAGAGACATATCTGTTTCCACAAAGTTTTTGTTGGGAAAGCTGAGAGAGAAAGCATGCTCACACACTATATACTGAAGATTAGGTCACCAGTTTGGGATGTGAGACAATCAAGTTTAGGGCCTGACTCACAGGGGTCTGCAATAAAAACCCATGCTCTGCATCGGGAAGAGTAGGTACAGAGTATCCCAAATCCAAAGTAGTGCCCTGGCTAGGTTATCTACAAAAAATGAAGTATCACGAGAAACATGTTTTGATTATGATGTCCAAGAGATTTTATGTCTTCAAGTGCCACACTTTAAACGTTGTAAGTTGACCTAAAAGGGAGCTGACCTCTTTCAGAAGTGTGCACTTCTAACAGGAAATGTTGGGGAACATTTGCACTTTTAAAGGTCCATTTAAATTGGCTGCAACTGAAGTTATCAGATACAATTCCTTTTACATGTTCCCCATAATCTAAACAGAATACTTTGCAACTACCATCATAACAGATTCAGAAATAATTCAGCAGTGTACTCACAAAAGCATTATGCCCAATGTGTTGTGCAGGGTGTCAATATCAGGTGAAAGTCCAACTAAAGCCCTCCCAGACCTCATGGTCTGGAAGGGGAAGGTGGAGGAGCTCCTGTATGTTTTTAAAGTTGCAGCTGCTGGCAAAACAGAAGAGCAAATTAGCTTCTCCATGTACACAAGTTCCTGACACTCCACACAGAACAGAACATACTGGCAGGGTGTATAACTAGAAAACTATAAAGAGCCACAATTCAGAGGGCTGCAAATGTAGAGGGGGAGCAAACCGTACAAACTCTTATCAGTTAGTACAGTTCTGCACTTGAATAGATCAATAAACATTTTTTTAAAAATTACAGTCCATAAAAAAAGGGAAGAAAAGATTAATATTACAAGGTGAAAAATCCTTACTTTTTTATTCTTATGTTTTCCACATCTCAGGCATGTATGTGAATTAGGGAATAATAAGAAAAAATATGTTTGCAATTAAAATGTATTTCATACTGCGGTAGGTCCTTCCATCAATTACAGTGAGGTTTGAGGCCTACAAGTCTTGTCCAAATAAAGAGAGAGAGATCAGAACTTTTCATTTCTAAAGGTGTAAGCAGGAAGTCATTGCACTGCTGAGTTGAGCTGATGTAAACCTTTGCTTTCATGCACTATTACAGTGTCTTTAGCTTGTGCAATTATTTTATTTCCTAAAACATCCTGTTTGGTGCCCACCTGCTTTTTTGAAGATTATCCAAAGGTTTTTTGATATAAATGTTGGGCTTACAGCATTCACTGCCCTAACATGTTATTGCACATGTCAGCAGAAAGGAGTCATGTGATACAGAAGGCTGGGATCATACTTAGATAATTCTATGTAAAGAATAATACCAGCAATTTTTTTTCTAAAAACATATTTTTGCACTTAGAAACACTGGGTTCTCTAGCTTTTTTCTAACTCTTAGCATATGATTCTCAAAAACATTTCATTTCTGTTATTTGTACAATCTATTTAAAAACAGAAAACAAACCCAAAGAAATCTCATCATTTCAAAGCAACAAATAGCTGCAGTATTCAAAATCTGGAACTCTGTTCTCAAACCATTGTGATTTGTGGCAATGTCCTCCTCCCTGAACAACAAAGACTTCAAAGTGGCCAAGATCTGAAGTTTCTTGTTAAAGTTTTGTGAGGTGAAGTTGGACTACATAAGATATTTTTCCAGAGATTGAGGGTTGTTGGCAGACATAAAGAGTACTGGAACAATGTTAATGAAAAATAAATTTTCTTAGCAATTGCAAGAAAAAAAAATATGCATACTTGTCCATTAACTCTTATGTTGCTACAATCAGGACAAAAAGAAAGGCAGGTCATCTCTCCTGATGACAACTAATAAAGAGCCAGTTGTTACTGAATATGTTCCAAATGTATAAGATTAGTTATATCTTGTTTGGGATTTTAAATTGTTTTCACTTTGTTATCAATTGTTATCAAGGACTTGCCCTGGCAAAGCTTCATTGTTTTAACTGCTGTGGGATCAGGATACACATAAGTGAATGAGGAGACAAAAGCAAAAAACCAGAAATAATAAACTATCACTCTTAATGACAATCATTTAAAAAACTTCACAGTACTAGCTAGTATGCAATAAAAATGTCCAAATCCTGTCAATTTATAGCTCCACTGATACCAGATTATTCTATTATCAGTGTTTTAATTGCAAGTTATTTTTAACTATTTCCAAAGTTGCATGAAACAATGTGAGACTTAAATGTAGTTTACCACATAGATAAAATGAAGCCATATTCCATCTGTCAAAGTGTGCACAGCAATTTGAAAACACTTACTGTTCTGCATAGTAAAGGAGAATACTGCTGAGAAGCTGAGAATATTATAGGAATAACATTTAATATTTTATTATTGTTGATAATTTTAGAAAACATCTTAAAACTCCCCAGTGTTTTCAATGGTTTGAAAACAGACCACAGCACATGAAAAGTCAAAACAACTCCCTGACATCCCAGCACTACTTCAAACTCACTGCATCCTTCGCCCTCCTTAGTCCTAAATACATAAGCACAACAAGAGCATGCTGGACCTCAATTATACAACCTCAGTCTAGCCTAGCGATAGACTGAATCTTCAGCTGTAGTGATTCTGGTCACTTGAATTCAGAATCTTGCCCCGTGAACGGAAGACATTGAAAGGGAATTAACACTTTTGATTTGGCCTAAAGAGGTGATTTAGTTTAAGGCAGAATTTGACCAACCTGGAATGGGAAAACAAATCCAACAAGCTTTTCCATCAAAAGTAATAGCCTTTCTTTCCCCAGTTATAGGTATTTTCAGCTCACAAGGTAGGACAGGGGACTGAATATATTGGATTTTTCAATAAAACTCGTCTGACATAAAAGATACAGGGTGTGTGATTAATGTCACCAGGGGCAAGGAGGATGAGGTTTAACAGAAGATGATGGAGCTATGGGACTCTGAGATGCAAGTACAGGTGTTTGTCCCTCATCATGAAGTGCCAGTCCTGAAGTATAGCTTCCCTGACAGCAGACTATTGATTTGTTTGCAGTTCAATAGAGCACCTGTGAACTGACTTCAAAATTACTTTCAAAAGAACACTGTTAATGCTGAGCATAGCGCTTTAAATCTACAAATAAAACCACTGAAGTCAAGGCAACCAGCGAATAAGATACTGAATCAAACTAAAAGGCTTTGGAAGTTATCTCCCACAGATTAACATTTCATTTAAAAACAAACAAATGGCCAGACTAGTATCCTACTGTACTATTTAAATAAGATAAACAAACTTTCTGATATTAAAAAAGCCATCTATATGACTTTTTCCTGTGGTTAGTAGTTGAAGGACTTGTGTTAGAGACTGAGAATGGAAAAAGGCTTGCTCATTAAGTCTGGTCTGTATTTCTGACATCACTGTAGATAACTAAAGAACAAAGAGATAGCTAGGTTAGAAAATGATAATAAAACAACAGCTACAAGAGAAAAAGCATTGGCCTCTGAGTGATAGCTGTGTAAAGCAGACAAGCGGCAGTTCCAGACCACTGGAGGAATTTCAAAATCCAATGAGTTACTGTCCCTAACTGAGGCAGATAGCAAAGAAAAATAGAAGAACAAATGTACAAGGGTAACATGAAAGTATAAGGTATAATTTCCATTTCTGGAATTCACTACAAGGTATGCAAAGTGAAAAAGTACAAAGAAGAAACTATAGTATCTAGACAGCAAGAATGTCTGACAACTAACCAAGAAAGAATTTTTTTCTTTCTGCTTTCTATCCTCTGCCCTGCTGCTTTAATCCTTTTAAAGAAAATGCCAGAAAGAAAAACAAATAATTCCTCAAAGGATGAGAACACATCAACATCATGCTAGAAATAATTCTCTATGCGTTTGTATAAACCCCTGTAGGTCAGAAGGCTAACACAATGCAGGGACAAGTGGAATGCTGACTAATCTCCTTCTGAAAACCAAAAAAAGTAAAAGAGGGAAATGTTAACAGGCACTATTAAATTTCTGAGATGTACAGGAAGATCTCCTAAAGAGAAATTATTAATTTGTCCATGAGGAGTAATTATCCCAGAAGTTAACACAGATATTTCAACTTGATTTAAGTGTAGAAGTTACTAGCAGTGTTATGTATTTATGCATAGGGGACCAGTTACACTATTTTAATATATTGAAAGAACTCTAGAAGGTCCAAGGAAGTTAAAAACCTGGTTTCTTTCTTTCTTTGCTTTAATTGCAGCAAAATGTAATTTATTTTAAATAATAAGAGATTAGATTTTGAATATAGATACTCAACAAAGAGATTGAATGGCAAGCTTTTTCTCTATAGACTTGTACAATATACAAAACTCTAGATTTTTGACCAAAACTTTACACCAAGGTAAGAAGTAATAAATATGCTTGTGTCTCACTAATTAGACCACTGAAGTTAAAATGAAATATTAATGGAAGAAAAAGTGAAAACTCCAAGATGGATCTCATGGCTCTATTCAGTGGTGGTGACATTTTTAAATGAATGGCTTAACCCAAAAAAATCTTCCCCTTAAAAAATAAAAATGCCCACCCTTAAACCTCAGGTCAAAGTTAAAGAAATTAAAAGAACAAGATAAACCTGATACATCTTTATTCTTTCATATAATGACATACAATAGCAGCAAGTCTAGCATGAAAATACGTTCAGGCTCTAAGCTCCCTGACTTTTCCTTTGCTTAGAAGTATGCAAGAAAGAGCTAGAGAAACAAAATTAATTTGGCATCCTTTGGCAATCATGGAAGTATTAGTGTAGAAAGCCTGAGGACACCATACATCTTTTGAACTGAAGACAGGTGCTTTTCTCAGAAAACAGGTATGTCCTGCAGAGCTGGTAGAGCCAGGTGTGTGATTTAGGTGCATTTCACCAGGAAAGGGAAGTGCTTCTACAAATGGCCTGTGACACTTTCAATAACAAGGACAACATGGTAACACCATTTACAGTTTGGGAATTATTAACCTCAGCTGATACAAATCAAAATGCAGACAAGGCCAGAGTCATTCTGCTAAACGTAACTAAAAAGCAAAACATAGGTAAGGAACTGGATTTGTTTTTCCCCATGCAGAGGAATATAAAAGCACGAGTCACATGGTTGTGCTGGTACACTGCAATAGCTAAAGGGTATGTGCACGATGATTTGAACAAGGTGGTAGAGATACAACAAAAGTTGGTTTTAAGCTAATTTTTAATTGAATTCTGTGTTCTGAATTTTCTCCTCTGAACTACGTATGTAATAAAGAAAATGGCAAATAAAAATGGTAACTAGAAAAGAGGTTTAATGTCACAGGAAATGAATTAGCTCTGTACCATTTTCGATGAGTTACTGGTCTTGGTCTTTTTACTCCCAGAGGACATTTCCTAGTCTAATATATAAATATTCCATTTATATGCAACATCCTAACTCCATGTGTCTCCAGGTTCATTCATAGCTCTCTTTCCTTGGCTGATCTGATGACTTTTCTTGGGTACAGCTTCTCCATCTATTATTACACCTATATGGAAATCAGACATGACAGCTCAACTACATAGTTCCCAAATATATACACTAAAACCCCTGAAATTCCCCAGAAATGTAAATACATCCTTTCCTGTCACTATTGAACTATTGCAGATTTTTCAAGAACCCTGAACTGGGAATTTACCTGTTCAGGGCCAAGTGACTGTAGAAGCAGACAGACACAACTATCTTCTCTTGTGTTTATTACCCCATTATGTTACTGAGCTGACAAAAATAGAGTCCCTGATACCAAACATAATTTCTAAGCTGCATGTATTCTTAACCTGTTTCCCAAAATCACTCAATGTGCATTATATCCACCAAAGAAAATTACCCTTCACCAACAGCTTTTCACCAATGCGGGTTCTCTGAAGCCTAACAAGACAAGATCTCTCACAGGGTTTTTCCCAGACTTTATCATTCAGCATCTCTTTTCTGTGTGCACTGTCCAGGGATGAGAAACCTGAATATTTAACCGAAGTGTTACTAACTCACAAGGCAAAAATTAAGAAATCAAGCTTCATCTGCTTTAGTGCATAGAGAATTACTTGGTCTCAGAGAACCCTTCCAATGTAGAATCTTTAGAGCACCATACACATTCAGTATCACTTCTTATTTAATACACTTTAAGCTCTGAAACGTAAAAGTGCTTTGGGCAGTCTTAACTGTAGATACTGTTGCTAGTGACCAGCCAGTTTTATCTATATAAAATACATGATTGTGTAGTTACAGATGTATGTACATGTTCCATCACACATAACCACACAGCAAGCACTACACATTTTTTCAAATACAAAATCATTTAATGTAAATAACAATGAGGTTTGGGGTTTTTTCCCAGCACTAAAAAGAATGCTGGTTTAGTGATAACATTGAAAAATAGTATCATTTTTTACTCTTGACTTAATTCCAAATTTTGCACGGCAACATACTACTTGTTTAAGTCCCAATGCTGTTAGTTATGGGAGGAAACAGGCAAATATAGAGAGCTTTAGTGTTTGACCACCTATGCAGTATTTAATTTCTGTACTTTTACTACTACATGCACAAAGAAATTTCTGTATAGGAGAATCATGGAAGATGCACAACCATGAAGCTACATTCCTAGCCTGTTTATAAAACTCCCAAAATTATTACAATGGGAGTTAAGAACCTACTATATAACCCCTATTCTTAATAGGAGAAAGATATCAATGTCAAGAACAGAAATAGTCTTCCAAATGCTACTTTGTAATGTTTGCAGAGATCCTCTGAACAGCAGAACTATTCACTATCTCAGAAGTGTAGAAGCTTGCCTGTGGTTTATATGCCACCAGTGAAGGAAAAAGGGCACTCTGTGATAAATTGTTTCTTACCACAACAAGCACATCAAGATAACCATGTCAAAGGATTGACTTTGAGTCTTCCTACAGAAAGTAGCTATGGATTTTTTAATAAATGTAATGATTTACAGCACTACTATAATAACCTTCTTGCCATGTGTAAAGGCTGTATTTCCCATTTTGTCTGAGAAAGGTGGCATGTCAGATGGAAATATCCTATGGGCCAGATCTAGCCAGTTGCACCATATGGATCTAGTCCTAAGAACAATATATTCCACAACAGTTTCTGCTTGGATGTGCTTCTTTACTTTCAGATATTAAGAAAACTGGGCAGAAAAGAGTGTGATTTTTCTTCAGTAACCTTTATGGAAATAAAATTCAGTGCTTATCAACAGCAAACTTCATATTTCTCTTTCAGTTAAACTTTTAAGAAAAACTCCGGAAGTTACTGAGGTCATGCCTTAAAATGCAGCAGCTGTGTGTTAAGAATCAGATTTTGCTAGCTTAGAGGAAAATTAACACCTTATAGCACAGTAAATATTTGTACAAAATTTAAGTTAGCCCCATCAAGAATAATTGCATAGGTTTAAATGATGGGCCATTCCAATTGTCCTCATGGGATGCAAACTAAAATGTTTGAGGTGAAAAAAAAGCAGCACTCAGATTCTAGAAAACAAATCACTCACTCAATATTCAGGTTAATAGCCTTTCACACTTCCTTCTGACCTGAAAGAATATTTTATTTTCTCATTTTTTAAGGCCCATGCACCTTCACAAAATTAAACCATAGTAAAGAGGAATTCAATCTCCTAAAAGCTTTGGGAAACCACAAACTTTCCAGAAAGAAAAAAAAGAAGTTTGCAAATTTTAACATGCTGAACCAGATCAGTGTGGTTTGCTCTCCATTACTGGCTGGCATTTCCCAAAACCTGGGGACTATGGATATAAACAAAAACCTGGTGTCAAGCTAATGACTTCCTTGGATTTTGTGGTAATTCCACTATCTCAGACTGTACCTTAATGCAGCCATCCAAACAGGCATCCCTGCTGCTGGCACTTTTCTGGCTTTCAAGTACTTCCCTTTGCAATGTTAATGATGAATTTTAACACAGATTATTGTAATTTAATAACTGTACTAATTTTAATATAGTACTAGAAGAAATATAAAAGTTTATGTAAGTGCTAAGTATCATTCTTATTATTTCAACAATCAAAAGAGTTCTCAGATGTTTCTGAAAAAATCTTAATTTACTGCCTTAAATTTTCTACCAGATACTTCTAACTTTCTGTCAAAAAAGAGGTGAAAACTCCTTTCACATACTGAGCACATGCATAAAAGAACATGTGCTATTTATTAACAGGAGCAAGCATTTATTAAAGTCTATCCTGGCTTTTGAAAATAAGATGACTTCATACACAGGAAAGAGGTGTATATGATAAGTTGTTATTTCAGGGCTGTTTTGAAAACATTGAAAGGGGGCTAAACCTATTTTACATGCCAGTTTTAATTAATCTAATTTCCAGAAGGAATTTGACCAGTGACAAAGCGAAGCATAACCCTTGCGAAAACTCTAAACACCACTCATTTAAAACTCTTTATGGCATAGTAATGTTTTTAGTTTCAATACTTCATGAACTGCAGAAGTGTCAAAAGCTTTTTACAGTTTGCATTGAACATTTTGAAGGTCTATCTCAATTCTAATTGTAAAATGTCAATATTGGCTTGACCAAAATCAGCAAAATAGCGCTTACTACCTGATCTCAATCTTCCAGTCTATTCTGCCAAATGCTAAGAGGAGAGTGTAAGAGTAATTCACAGTAGTCACAAACACTCAACTTCATATTCCACTGAAAACTTACCTATAGCAAGATATTGTATCACATTTTCCTGACATTAATATCCTGCTCAGATCACCATCAGACTATTTCTAACTTGGCTATTTAACATTTTTCCATTTTATTAGCCACCTCCTTCACCTAAGTAGATGGCAATCTACGTGATCTGTAGAGTAGTGATTTTCCTGAGTGTTATAAGTAGAAGTTGGACTCAGTAGTGCCTTTCATGCTCCAGAATATTGTGGAAAGCATAAATGGAAGTGCTTCAGCACAGCCACTGGGAGCTAGAGGAACCATAGGGAAATGGAGAAACCAGCAGAGAAAATTAAGAGTAAGTAAGCATGAGATTAGAAACACAGAATGGGCCAGAACAACTTTCTTGCCATGGAGCGCTCGCTCTCTCTCTTGTTGCATCTTACATTGTCCGTACAATACCAATGGGTATACTGCTGTTGTCTATTTTAATTCTATTAGTAAAGTCTCTCAACCTTCCTCCCTCACTTTCCCTCTGGCATTTTTCTCTGAAGACCCTTTCCAATTGCTCTTGCTATATACAGAGAAGGTTTCTAAATGTGAGGCCAGCAGCTAAAGGTGGATGTATTCCTCCCGCACTAACAGATACAGAAATAGATAGATAGATATGTATACACACAGACAAGCATACATACACACATGCATATATATGTGCATGTGTACATATGTATGTGTATATGTATTGGGTTTGCTTGGCAAGGTTTTGGTAGCGGGGGGGCTACAGGGGTGTCGTCTTTGAGAAGCTGCTAGAAGCTTCCCCTATAAGAAAAGAAAAAACCAACCCAACAGGACACAAACTGCAGCCAGAGAGAGGAGTGAGAATACGTGAAAGACACTGCAGACACCAAGGTCAGTGAAGAAGGAGGGCAGGAGGTGCTCCACACACCAGAGCAGGGATTCCCCTGCAGCCCGTGGTGCAGACCATGGTGAGGCAGCTGTGCCCCTGCAGCCCGTGGAGGTTAACGGTGGAGCAGAGATCCACCTGCAGCCCGGGGAGGACCCCACGCTGGAGCAGGAGGATGCCCGAAGGATGCTGTGACCCCGTGGGAAGCCTGCACTGGAGCAGGCTCTGGGCAGGACCTGTGGACCCACGGAGAGAGGAGCCCATGCTGGAGCAGGTTTGCCTGCATATACATATATCCACCCAGTAAAGAACACAGTGAAGGACTCCCAACTCAGGTTATATCACAGGCTTCATGAATTTACTGGGATTGCAGAAGGTCTCTTAAAACTACACCCAAGCACATTCACCTCAGCATTTACCATTGTACTGCATTTGGAATTCCTCAAAATAATGGAAGTTGATACATAAGTTAAAATAAAAAGCACTACAATTGTGTACTTCATTATTAAAGACCTTAGCCTACACAAGCATGTTTGTTGTAAGCACTCATGCACATATGAATCTGATTTGAACATGAGAAAGAACAGGGTTTGATAAGTCATCTGAAAAGCAGCTGGTTTCACTCAGTGGATAGTTATTATTTGTGTCTACATATATTGATGACAATAGTTGTCTCCTCCTCTTCATGATGGAACTCACAAAGCTGTCATGTCACAAATGGTTAAATACAATCTTACTGAATGTCTTTGAAAATATAGAGAGCTATGAAATAGCCCTTTTTGCTCTTCAGGCCATGAATTTTCATTGAGCACACCTGACATTTTCTTCCACCTATTTCATGGTAGGCAGAAAATCTTTCAAAGAAAGGAAAGGGTTTTCACAGATGAGGGCAGGATCAGACTGGAGACCATAAAAAACCCAAGATCAAGGGGGTCCTGTATCGTCCCTCCATGAGGCTGAAGGCAGTAGCTTAAAGCAAAAGAGTGAATGGAGGCAAATCCACACTTGGGGCAGCAGGCGAACACCCTCCTTGCCCACCTCGCCTCCCCAGGTGCCTCTGTACAACAGATATGAGGCTCTGCATGTGGAAGGCCACTCAATGGATGATATGGACAATGGTCTGTGCTGGTTTTGGCTGGGATAGAGTTAATGTTCTTCATAGAAGCTAGTATGAGGCTATGTTTTGGATCTGTGCTGGAAACATTGTTGATAACACAGGGATGTTTTCATTATTGCTGAGCAGTGCTTACACAGAGTCAAGGCCTTTTCTGCTTCTCACACCATCCCACCAGCAAGTAGGATGGGGTTGCACAAGAACCTGGGAGGGGACAGCCAGGACAGCTGACCCCAACTGACCAAAGGGATAGTCCGTACCATATTCCATTCCATACCATAACTTTCCATTCCATAGCATATAAAGCTGTGGGAAGAAGAAGGAAGGGGGGACGTTCAGAGTGATGGTGTTTGTCTTCCCAAGTAACTGTTACGCGTGATGAATCCCTGCTTTCCTGGGGATGGCTGAACACCTGCCTGCTGATGCAAAATAGTGAATGAATTCCTTGTTTTGCTTTTCTTGCATGCATGGCTTTTACTTTACTTATTAAACTGTCTTTATCTCAACCCACAGGTTTTCTTACTCTTATTCTTATGATTCTCTCCCCCATCCCACTGTGGGGAGTGAGCGAGCAGCCATGTGGTGTTCAGTTGCCAGCTGGGGTTAAACCATGACATGGTCCATTTATGCCAGAGGTGTCACCAAGGTCAGAAAGGCCTACCCCCCTTATCAGGACCACCTTCATAAGGAAGAAAAGATGTGTTGTAGTTGTAGGTGTCTTCCTTCTGAGGGGAACAGAAGGTCCAATATGCCGGGCAGACCCTCCTCTTAGGGAAGTCTGCTGCTTCCCTGGGGCCCAGGTTAAGGACATCAGTAGGAAACTTCCTAGCCTAGTATGGCCCTTGGACTATTACCCATTACTGCTCTTCCATGTGGGTGGCAATGAAGCTGCAATGTGTAGTCCAAGGGCAATCAGACTTCAGGGCCTTGGGACAGCTGGTAAGGAAATCTGGAGCACAGGTTTTTTTTCCTCTCTCCTTCCAGTTGTGGGCAGCAACATTGGAAGAACCAGATGGGCCCACTCTGTTAATACGTGGCTCCGTGGCTAGAGTCACCACCACAGTCTGGGTTTTTTTGATAATGGGATGGCCTACACAGCACCAGGCCTGCTGACGTTACTTGGGATTCACCTTTCTCAAAGCGGAAAGACGGTCTTTGCTCACAAGCTAGTGGGGCTCATTGAAAGAGCTTTAGACTTGCTAGAAAGCTGTGACCTAGCTGCCATTACTGAAAGTTGGTGGGACAAATCCCATGACTGGAGTGCAGCTATCGATGGCTACAGGCTGTTCAAAAGGAACAGGCAAGGAAGGAGGGGTGAAGATGTTGCCCTCTACATCAAAAAGTCCCTGAAGAATAGCCACAAGCAGGTTGAAAGCTTATGGGTAAGAATCAGAGACAAAGGCAACAAAGGGAACCTTGTGGTTGGTGTCTACTACAGGCTGCCTGATCAAGGGGAGCCTATTGACGAAGCCTTCTTACTCCAGCTACAGGAGGCATCATGCTAGCAGGCTCTCATCCTGCTGGCAGACTTCAACCACCCCAACAAGCTGAGTGGTGTGGCTGACACGCCTGAAGAATGGGATGCCATTGAGAGGGACCTGGACAAGCTCAAGAAGTGGGCCCATGTGAACCTTATGAAGTTCAACAAGGCCAAGTGCAAGGTCCTGCACCTGTGATGGGGCAACACCTGGTATCAATATAGGCTGGGGGATGAAGGGATTGAGAGAAACCCTGAGGAGAAGGACTTGGTGGTGTTGGTTGATGAGAAGCTCAACATGACCCAGCAATGTGTGCTCACAGCCCAGAATGCTGACCGAATCCTGCGCTGCATCAAAAGAAGTGTGGCCAGCAGGTCAAGGGAGGCGATTCTACCCCTCTACTCCACTCTGGTGAGACCTCACCTGGAGTACTGCATACAGCTCTGGAGCCCTCAGCACAAGAAGGACATGGAACGGTTGGAGCGGGTCCAGAGAAGGACCATGAAAATGATCAGAGGGCTAGAACACCTCTTCTATGAAGAAAGGCTGAGAAATTTGGGGTTGTTCAGCCTGGAGAAAAGGCTTCAGGGACACCTTATTGAAGCCTTTCAATATACAAAGGGGGTTTATAAGAAAGATGGGGAGAAACTTTTTAGTAGGGCCTGTTGTGATAGGACAAGGGGTAATGGTTTTAAACTAAAAGAGGGTAGATTCGGACTACATATAAGGAAGAAATTTTTTACAGTGAGGGTGGTGAAACACTGGAATGGGGGCGCAGAGAGGTGGTAGATGCCCCATCCCTGGAAACATTCAAGGTCAGGCTGGACGGGGCTCTGAGCAACCTGATCTAGTTGAAGATGTCCCTGCTCATTGCAGGGTGGATTGGACTAGATGACCTTTAAAAGTCCCTTCCAACCCAAACTATTCTATGATTCTATGATTCTATGATAATTACAATTAAAGTCAGATATAGGAGACAATACAAGGTGACGCAGGAGCTGGTTGTTCTTACTGCAAATGCCCCAGGCCTTTGACACCACCTATAGGAAAATCTGTCACCAACTGCCATCAGTACTCTTAAAAGGTTTTTATTTATCCATGATGAGCCAGCATTGAATACTCCTTATTCTGTCCAATCAACAAACAACAGAATCCCAAAAACTGATTCCAAGAAAAATGGCAAATTTTCATATCAACTCTTCCTTTTCATTGCAAAAGGGCATAGTCACTCCATTTCACTCTTCCCCTCAGTTTTCTTTTGCACAGCTGATCACAGAAGCCATTCTGCCCTCTTCTATGCGCACACTTCCTTTACTTTATTTGGTCATGTTTTCTCAAACCATCCCCAGTACATAAAAGTCACTACCTTGTAAAGTCAGTTTTGCACTGTAGAGAAATTAGGAAGCATTTCTCCAGCAAACTAACCCATTGATAGAATTTCTAGACCTAAACTGCAAACTATTGTTTTATTTTACTACTGCACTTCTTAGGCAGTGCATGGAAATATTGTCAGATAGATAAAAGACTCTTGGGGAGAGAGTACAAGAAATACAGAATAATGGTTTCTGTATACTCGCCTTATTTGTAGCAGGCCTAACACTGCTAAAACATGATTTCCTGGGCCATGATGCAGGTCCATGCAGTCAGTGGGACTGTTTGCACCAGAAAAGGCTCTGCACCGTCTCTGAGTGCCTCAAAAAGGGACATAAAGACAACACCAGACCACTCTGTTTCTGTTCATACTGTTTCTTCCTAAAATGAATAGATACGCTTACTTTATTCTCATGCAGCTTTTTGGTAGATGATCTCATTTTACCCTCCCTGTTAAACTTTACTATTGCACCATGTTGTTGGCTGGATCTGATTTTCTAAAACAATTCTTTTTTTTTCAGTTACACAAAGACACAAAAATGCTGCCAATGTATTTATTCATTTACTTTATGTTCTTGTAATAAAGAACTATTTTAATTTTCTCAGAATAACTGAGCAATAATTTCACCACTGAACAATAAAACTACCACTGAATTAATACAGAGGTAATGAGAGGTTAGAATCCAACATATGGTTGAAAATAAGGGAATGTCCTCCAAACTTTCATGACCCCCATGAGCAAGATTACCAACAAACTAAAAGGGCATGTTTAAAGAGAGATGGGTGTATTGCATGAAATACAAGCCATTACATTTCATTATTGTAGTTCACTGGTTCACAAGAAAGTCTGTGAAAAGAATAGTTAGCAACTGAGGATGAAGATTACAACAGAAGAGAAACAGCAAGACTTTTATGCTTGAGTTAGCAGGGTTTTTTTCTTCTTGCTAACTCACTGAGTGTTTTCAGTGAAAACTAACTGACATGGACTAAATGAGACAAATTATGAAAATTATGAAATTATGTGGCATCTTATTGATGGGAGAGCATATCTAAGAGGTGTTATACCTTTTTCTCCCTTTCTGGAATACTTTAGATTCTCCTCTGAGTAAATTTATGTGAATTGTAAATCAATCTTTTTAATGAGTTTAAAATCTTGATTACTCAGTATCATGATTCATTTCCAGTCAGAATATAGTTGAATTAGTAATATGTTATTAGATCACAATGACATTTCACAGTTCAAGAGTTCTTCTTATCCAAAGATCCCAAAGTTCTTGCAAATAATAAACCAAATAGTGTATTTACAAAGAATTAGATATCGAAGTATTAACAACTAATGAATGTGTCAGACTAGTGCTCAGAGTGCAAGTTGTGCAAAGAAAGGGAAGATACGAAACAGTGCAGGTTAAAACCAAAAGTCTATTGGAAATATTCTTTAAGATATTACTCAGTGTCATGAGAAAATTCCTCGTCTGGCTAGTAACACTGAGACTGAACACTACATTAAAAATATGTTCTTCTATCTCTAGTCTGTGGTATATGGGGGTATGGAGATCATGGGCTGAATTTCCTGCTGGTGTAAACAGCACAGCTGGATTTTTCTTCAGTAGTATCTGCTTGCATATATTGTTTTGGGAGATTCTGTGGAAGATTTGTAAAAAGAGCTGACAGACAACCAGTGTTTTCATCACACAGGAAATTCCATTATTGAAACACTTTGTCCTGATATCAAATCAGGATAAAAACTCAAAGTATCTTTTTGCTTTTTCCATACAGGAAGACATGCCCAACTCTGTTTTTAAAAATACCAACTGTTTGGAGCTGGCTTAGTGAAGACTGGTAATCATCCGTAACAAAATCTCACAGAAAAATTCTAGTTTTATGTCCTACATCTCCATTTTCCCTTTTGACTTCGCTGTACAAGTTTGGTTCCCTGAGAAGACCACACCTGATCTTACGCAAGAGAACATTCACCTGCACCTGCCCATTCTGCTAGACACAAACATATGTGCCTAGACAAACATCCAAATTGCCTCCAAAACCATTAAGCAAGTATGGACTTTAACTCTCATACCAGAAAAAAAGTGCTGCAGAACTACTTTTCCTTGGTAACTGGATACTGCAAATACTAATGCAAAGAGGTAGATTTTGGAAAGATGTTTGCTATACTGTTGCTATACCCTTGACTTTATTAATAAATAAATGAAACTGATTACAGAATTCATGTCAACAGCCACAAGATAGTTAAATATATGTCTTTCTAAATACACAAATGGCTGTTTACATCTCAGCCTAAAATACGCATTAGCTGTATAAGTACCAATATTGCTCCCACAAAAGTTAGTAAGATTTATTTTGATTTAAGCAAGAGTTGACCAATGAGCAATGAATGAATCTAACAAGTCTACAAAAATACTTCACGAGTTATGCTTAGCAGATATACTGTGCTTCTGAGATGGACTTTTCCTATGCATCTCTCAACGGTAACATTCTTTATAATTCTCCTGACTCTCAGTTTAAGTCTGTACATATCTTGCATATGAAACTAAAAAGGCAAATAACTCCTTTTTGAATACAGTATTCTGAATAGTTTGCAATCCCAGAATTTCAACAATTTATAGTATATATGGCAAAATTAATTTTGCAGTAACTACAGTTGTAATATGTTAGGCATAGATTTACAGCATTATACATTTTTCCAATCAGTTTGAAAAAGTCTTATCTCAGAGGAGCATAATTATTTCACGTATTATTGTCATTTCTTGCCTTTCTAGCTTTCATGTGTTTAGTAATTTTCTAGATCATTCTATAAACTGTTATCTTTAACAGAATGTGTATGTTGGGAATAAAAATCATAATACAAAAAGACCACAAAAATAATCTAATTTCTGGTATCAGAAAGCCTTCCTACTTAAACCTAATCCTAATTAAGAACTATCAGGATTTTTATAAAAATCCTATTACCATAGAGGGGAATATCCTGTTTGATTTTGATAGGATCAGATGTATGCTTATTGCATTTGTTTGCTTTTCAAATTTAATTAAGGTCTCAAACACTCTTCATTAAAATATTGAAGGTGAAAGGCAAAGGAAAAGTGAGAAGTTATTCCTATACATTGTTCATGCTTGCTATGATGTACAGAGGGGTTTGGAGAGAGATGATTTATTTTGTATTTTACTAGCTTACTGGTTATTTTTCAGTTTGTATATATACATGTTCATTTGGTCTTATCCTGACTCATTTTGTAGTCAGTGGTATTGATCATGTTCTCTGTCTTAAAAAGTAGTTTTGGGTGAAAAATCTTGGCCCTAATGAAAGCAGCAGCCACAACATTAGCTTGACTTGAGTGGGACCAGGATGATCAACCTTGGTGATTTTTATCACAATGATGCCAATGCCTCTTTTCATTTTACACTCCAGCTTTACAGCCCTCTGTTCCTAGCTGATAAACATATATATTGTTCCTTTGTCCTTGACAATTTAGGGTCCGTCTGTGAAATTAGCAGGTGTATCAATTCAGCTGAAACATCTGAGAGAAATCATGGCGCAGCCCACAGAGAGATAAGGCTGCATGCAGGGCAGCAGTGGGCACCATTTTACCCCCAATATGCTGAGCAGAGCCATCACATGGCTACAGTGTCCCAAAACAGAGGACAGTGTAGGTGCAGCAGCATCTTGAGCATGGAGGGACCATTCCCTCCTTGTACAGAGCAGCCAGACATGAGGAGATATTTTCTGAGATGTTCCTTCTTATGATGCTGCTTCAGAGGAAACAGAAAACCATACAGTGGGCAAGTCAGGATGCACCTCCCTGTAAACAACCCCTAGTGTGAATAACCATTTCACTATGCGCTTTTGAATCACAGTTTTCTGTGGAGAGTGACTGAATCTTACCAAATATCCGCAAACAGCCCAACACAGAAGGACTCTAATTTTGGTTGGGGTCTCTAAGTAAAAACCTACTGCCAACAATAGCTGAGTATTAATCTTTCCTAGCACAATTTTAAATGACTATGAGAATATATAGTTTGGACTAACACAGCAAAAATATTTTCTTTTTAATCTTTTGGATGTTCTTTGCTCTCATAGGCTTAAATAATTCAAAACATAAGTGCCTACTCTTATTTCTTACTGAAAATGACATCTGTTCCTCATGAATTCAGTCGCATGCATGATATTCGCTATGCCTGGATACTTTCCTTTGAAACATGCACTAACTAAAGATGAGCTCTTATTCTGAAACTTGACAAAAGTTTTGATCAGTAACAGTTACAACGAAAGGTCTGTATTGGGCAAGATTTGATCTCACAGTCTGGACAAAATCTTCAGACTGAGGTTTTTGAATGGAAAAGCTTATCTAAACAGAGCAAGAGGAATATGAAGATACTGTACTGATGCATCAGAACCAGTTCATCCAAGAATAAGGTAAAGCTGCTTTCATTCCACATTTTCCACAGCATTCTTTATACGTTACTCCTGTTATCAGGTTTGCCAAGCCAAAGACGCAAAAAGAAAACAAAATACACACTCACAAAACACAGCTCTTTCCCCCTCCCCAAAAGACATGTGTTTTGATCCAGTAACTTAGAAGTCATACATTGCTTATTCAGAACACAG
The DNA here is from genome assembly GCF_030463565.1 of Pelecanus crispus. Classification (NCBI taxonomy): domain Eukaryota; kingdom Metazoa; phylum Chordata; class Aves; order Pelecaniformes; family Pelecanidae; genus Pelecanus; species Pelecanus crispus. Next base: position 120,606,330 of record NC_134643.1, read on the forward strand.
TGAGACTGTAATCATAAGCAGAGCTGCAAAAGGGCCTGCCACCAAGGCAGAAACAAGTTTCTTGCTCTCATATCGTATAACCCAGGGTGGTCTGCTGTTGTCAACTTAAGGACTTGGATCTGCAACTGAAAGCCATCCCTGTGGGCAGCAACAGCCAGGTCTTGCTCTGCCATGAAAACCCCAGAGCCCTTCAGCAGCTCCCACCATGGCTGCACTTGCCCTCTTGCCCACGCTGTGAGGGGCCGTGAGACTGCCCCAAGGGGACAGTGTCAGGAGGGCGGCCGCCATCTGGCAGAGACATACTGACACGGCCGATGCTGTGAGGGGCCAAGGGCTTTGGGGAAAAACACCTCCCACCCACAGCTAGAAGGACCTTTTTCCACCGTTGCAGCACAGGGCTGCAGCAAATGCATGCAAAAGTGCACAGCTTCTGGGGCAGCGTGGGAACTTATTTAAAATAGGGTTTTCTGTCAGTTTCTTAAGATTACTTCCCCCTAGGAACTGGCCTATCCCCTAGAAGACCTTGATCCTCTTACACTGAAACACAACCAAGGATTGCTTTTAGTAGAAAGAGGTTTAGATGACCCCTGTGTGAGAAGACAGGTCAATTTGTGAAGGGAAGTACTTCATCAGGAATCTAAGATAGTCAGAAAGCCCATTCTAAAAAGCTACATTTTCCTCATTTAACCATTTTCTTTGTGCATATCACTGAAGGAGACATATGATGGTAAGAAGTATTTAGTCATATTTTCAGGAAGTTAATTACAGAGCCCTAGAGCATATAAGCACAGCAGTAGCCCTGCTAGAGCTAGTGAGATGACTTGATGTTCATTAACCTAACACTGGAAGTTATTTCTGCTTCACTGTATCGCTACCATATCTCTGTATGAGGTATGGGAAATAAATGAATTGTATATCTTTTTAGTTAACAATTTCAAGGAGATTCTGACAAGCAATGACACTTGCATACTGAAAGTCAATCTCTTAAGAAAAACATGGTACACAGGTTCTAACAATGTAATATTAGCAGACAGTTCTCATAACTGCTTTCCAACAAACCATACAAGATACAACATTACCCCCTACACAATCAAATGTGAAAACCTGGAAAAAAGATGAATAGATTGAGAGAGAGGCACTAGAGGTTGGTGAGGTCTCCACCTCAAAAGTGATTTTGTATCTCCTGATCCCAAGTGCAGTAATCCTTTCATTAACCCACACCACAGTAAGGAAAGTGATAACAGATAAAGCCCATGCAAGAGCAAATATCAATTGCAAGAAAATTTGTGCCAATAAAAGCTCTTCTTCAGCTAACATCATGTCAGAACAGACAAGATAATTTTCATGAATGAGATATTTTAGGGTAATTTAAATTGAATGGAGCAAGGAACTGAGATGCGCAAGACTTTGTTCTTTCAGCTTTACATAAGGGTCTGCAGTTACCTCAAAGATAGGACCAAGAGAGTAGACAAAAAACGCTCCCATCAACCAAGGTGCTGTCCAGCCGGAGTGATGGAGAGAAGAGTGGCAGCTTCTTAATTGTCAGTACCTGCATAAAGGGTTGAGATGTTTCTGTTCATATATGTTATGTATTACTAGATTTGGGTTTGGTATAATGAAAAGGAATTTATGCATAGAATATTTTACCTTTTTATATCAAACAAAACTGAAAATTGTGTTTCTGGATAACATCTTGTCCACACTAAGGTACCTGCCGGAAAGCAGTAGAGCTCCATGTGCATGCAATTTCTATTGGAAGCAAGGGTGTCCCTTAAGGGCAAGAGGCGATGTAAAACAGCAGGACTAAATACATTTGGGTTTTTTCTCAGCCACCAGGCAGGGTGTGAGTCCTAAAGTTCAGATGCAACCACAGTATACCGCAGTTTGAATTTAACACCAGCGTTCCTTGGTGCCACGGTTTAACCCCAGCCAGCAGCTAAACACCGCACAGCCACTTGCTCACCCTCCCCGCCAGCCCCCGCAGTGGGATGGGGAAGAGAATCAGAAAAAAAAAGTAAAACCCATAGGTTGAGATAGAGACGGTTTAAGAAGTAAAGCAAAAGCTGCGCATGCAAGCAAAGCAAAACAAGGAATTCATTCACCACTTCCCATCGGCAGGCAGGTGTTCAGCCATCTCCAGGAAAGCAGGGCTCCATCACACGTAACTGTTACTTGGGAAGACAAACGCCATCACTTCCTTCTTCTTCCCCCAGCTTTATATGCTGAGCATGACGTCATATGGTATGGAATAGCCCCTTGGTCAGCTGGGGTCAGCTGTCCTGGCTGTGCCCCCTCCCAGGTTCTTGTGCACCCCCAGCCTACTCACTGGCGGGTGGGGTAAGGAGCAGAAAAGGCCTTGACTCTGCGCAAGCACTGCTCAGCACTAACGAAAACATCCCTGTGTTATCAACATTTCCAGCACAGATCCAAAACACACTAGGCACTAGTACATATGAAGCTTAACACAAACCATAGTAGCAGCTCACATTTATATATCGCATGAGGTAATAGAGTTACTGTCTCCAAGCATTTGCAAGATTGTCTTTTTACTTTCTAAGGGAAAACGAAATCTTGGTATTTAAAAACCGAGGAGTGTCAGGTAAGCCATGGATCTTTAGAAGATAATACCCAACCACATTGTTATTCCCTGCAGGAGCAGTCATTTCCAGATGACATATCCTGCCTGCCATCCAGACTGCCTTTGTTATAGTACCATATAAATTAGTAAATTTAAAATAATACTGCAGGAGGGTTGTCACTGACCACTGGTCTTTTTCCATGCAAGTATTTCTTCTTGCCATCTTTAATGAGGCAAATATATACATAAAGAGCTGACCTCTATTTTCTAATTCCCTGGCTTCAATATAAATGAACTGAATTAGGAAGTTGAACTCAACCAAAAGATTAACAACATAAATAACATTACCTCCTAATATGACAGTATGAGACACAAGACTGCATTTTGTCCTGACATTTTTTTTACCAAAAAATAAAAAATACCAACAGTATGATTACATGAATGTTTGGCTTAAATATGCCAAATAGCTACACAAAATGTTGACATTCCCTTTTAATATTTTAGTGTGAATGCCATCTTTAATCAAAATGGATTTTCCACTATAGCTGTGCTAAGGATTTTTTAATGAGAATTTACCAAAGCAGCACAGTGTAGCATTCCTTAAAAACAAGTACTTCCTTATCAGCTCTGTTTAGGAACATTTTTAGTTTGTTACTCACATTTTTGCAATAATTTTCTATGGTATTTTGCCAAGTAGGTCAGTTTCATTACATGGCTCACCACAGACTTTTTTTCTTGATTGTGTATATTTAACTTACATGGTCAGTGTTTAAAATTTGATTTTTGATCTAAAATCAAGGTCTATCTGTTGAGTGACATAATGATTTTGCAATTATTTAGGAAATACACACACCCCCTACTCTCTATGCTTATGACGGCATTTTACTGAAGCGCCAACCTTTTTCTCTTCTCTTTGTAAGTTAACAGAAAAGATGGCAGAACTTGTCTCTTTTCCCTCCCACACTTTCCCAGGAGAAATAGACTTCCCTGTCTTATATTCATGGGAGGGCTTCACAGGGATCCAGCTCATCGTACTGACCAGAGCATCTCTTTCTTCCACAAACAGGCAATACATGGACTTTTAGCTACAGCTGGCTAACACATACTTTGCAGATCCATGGGTTTTTTTTTCAGGGAAGAAAAGACAGAAGTGTGTCTTACAAAAAAATCTCTGCTTCTTCACAGAACTATTTATCCCAATGCCAGTTAAATAGATCTCACCAGGCTTCTCTCTTCTCATTCTTGCTTCCTCCATAGTCTCCTTCATCTACAAACTCTTTTATGTAACTTATAGTTTTCATTACCACATTGGTCTGAATTGGTTCATGCTGGCACCAGTTTTCATCAACCACCCGTTACTATCTCATCTAAGCACACTGATTTGTTTTTGGAGTCCCACAGGCCAGAAATGCCTAAGAGTTATTAACTACTATTTCCAGAGAAGATGAAAAGTGTAATTTTGTTTGCAGCCACCTGCCAACTTAGAATTGTCAAAATTGCAACCAGCTTTTGATTTTAAAAGCCCACATTTTAATGATAGCCTATTGCAATCTCTGTTTTCCTTTACAATTATTTAAACGCCAATTTTCCACCATTCATTTTTTACTTGGCACTCTCTCTTCCCACTACCTGGCACAGAGAACTCTAGTCTCATCATATAACTTCATTCCATGGGGGCACTCCCAGCTTTATGTTTAATAGATTTATCTTTTCATTTTGTTTGCTTTTAAGCTGTTGCAAGGAAGAAGTATTGTAGAAATGAGACAATATCTTAGAACAATTTTGCAATCCACTCAAGATCTCAATGATACTGAAATAGTAGCACACATTCTTCTGGACAAAACTTCAGTGGTATTAACAGCAAATCTGAAAATAAAAGCAGTAGTTCAAGAAACAGCTGAGCTGCAACAGAAGAGTTGCTCTAACATTTAGTTATCCAAGTCTGCAACTTTTATGAGAAGAGAAAATAATCTAGCCTCATTCTATCATCTAAATCACTTTGGAGGTGTAATGAAGTGCCCAGTATTACTCATTTCAAACTCACTAATCAGATGATATCTAGTGGGTAACTGCTAGTTACTGGAGGTTTACTATTTTTATTAATATTCATCCAGGGTGCCTCAAATGCAGCTACTTTTATTTACTTTCTTCCCCCATACTTCAAAGTTTTGGAGAGGGTGTAACTCCACCTTGTCTCTGTTGGCAAGGAGGAAGAACTTTATTTAGAAAATCTCATTTACATGACACTGGCATAGAGAACCTACTCTCTATTGGTCATCAAGCATCTGGCATCTTGGATGTATGTAGCTTTTGTAATGCTGGAAAATAGTTATTGGTTGCCCCTCTAATTGCAGTCATAAAGTTGTTCCAAATTTCCAGCAGTTGATATGACCTTCCTTTTGTGTACCTGGTAGGAACATGCATGAGAATAAACTCTAACCACACTGAAAAAAATATACAGAGAGCAGCAGATACATGTAAGTTTGTTTATTGTGAGATGTCTATGTTTGTTAAAATCACCGAGTGTAAAATCAAACCCTGAATTTATATAAGTAAATTTAAAAAATCTCTTGGAGAATGCGAAATATGTCTGCAAAACATATTTGACAAAATTATCTAGCAAGCAATGACCTTGGTATTAATGGACATACTCTCTACAACAGAAAAATCAGAGAAGTAGAATCAAAGTAACAATTTGAAATACTGGCCATGGCCAAGTTTGACAATGGCCACTGTTAGTTACAGCAGATCTGCTGAACAGTGGCACCAGTTAAAAAGGTAGTTTGTGTGACTGTCGTGAAGTGTCTAAGCCTTACCAGGGAGACACAACTCATCTTTTGCACCACTGCTATAATTATTTCCTGCTCTCAGGCTTTCAACACAAGCAATTAATTCCAGTATAAGTTTCCACTGGTCTGACTGTTAGTTGAATCTCATTTATTTCATACATGAAGCCTACAGTCTGAAAGCATAGCACAGATTCACACATTTTTCTTATGGGATTTGATTCTTTGCAGGGAAATACTTGCTGTCAGATAAGCCACATTGCTTTCCCTGTCCGTTTCAGAAGGCCACTAAGTTTTGTTGTGTATCTTCCCTGTATTAACATGCTTATTCTTCCCAAAATAAGTTCTCCTACAGAAGTTGTGTTAAAATCATAGCATCCTTCTCCTGACAAAAGCTTAAGCTGGCCACATGCACTGAAATTGGGCTTACATACCTTTTCAGAGGGGAATCCCCTGCCTCATCATTACTACAAAGTCCGAGGGAGTTTGAGAGAGTGATCCCCCTGCAATGCCTTTATAAAAGGCTGTGCAGAATTAATATTATACCTATTATTGCCCTGCAAGTTGCAATTTGAGCATGCAATAAGAGGAAAAAATAGGAAAATTTTTCAGGAATTCCTCTTACAGCTGTACTTGTTTTACATAGCCTCAAACAAATTAATGAGATGGTGAGTAAGATGGTGCATTGGTTAGAAAATAGAAACATTTTGCATGAGCATATGCACATCTCCTGGAATTTCAAAGACTTTTATCCAGATCTATTCAAAATCTTTCACTAATTCTGAATAAATCTTTCTGCTCTTCTTCATAAAGCTCTAATAATGCAAGATTTGTAACTTTCTTTAAAATATTTTTCCAGTTCTTTTCCTTTCAAAGGCCACCTTAATATGCGAGTTGTACAGCAATATGTAAGGCTTTAAGTTTTCACTGGGATTTAATTAGGACTAGTGTCCAGACAGCCTAGTCATTTACCTTACTTTGTAGCCTCTGCAAGTGCATAAAGAAAGACGTGTCTCCACTCCCACAGCATGTAACTATACAAGAGTCTAATCCATCTCTCTCTTCCCTGTTTGATTTTTCCCCGGTAGTGCTAGAATGCAGCTTGCAAGCCTTTCTTTCAGTCATCTGGTGCTGAGTAACCAATACCTTGAAACCAATAAATACATACTAGGGGGACAGGTGAGGGGAACTTTGCTCTTAGTTTTTTGAGGGTCTCACTGACGATGGGCCATAAGTTTCTTCCTGGCTCTGAACTTTATTGAACAGCCTATGAGAGTCTCAGCTCATAAATCAGCAGCAGCAATATTGCAATACCACTGCTGCTTCCCGTTGTCTGTGTGCAGAGTCCTTCAGACACTCTCCACCCACTCAGCTTACTGGTAACCAGTATTTGGCCCTCAAAGTAGTAGTGGCTGCTTTTTCGAACAGCTATTTCCATGTCTGGCAGGGGACTGAGCCGGGTTCTTTTTTTGTCTTGTTTTTCATCGAGATGCACAAGGAACAAAGTGTGATCCTGGAGCTGTCATTCAGCCTTAAAATGTGTCTCAAACAGTAAAAACATGGAAGCAGTAGCTTCCCATTCATCATTCGTTACCCAGACTGAATCCTTGCTGGCTGCCTTGGAGCCCCATGATATACAGAGATTCCTACAGAAGTGGAAACCTCTGATGACACAGAAAAGTTTTCTGGCACTTGTGTGTGGGTGTGATAGGCACCTGGGCCTTCACTGGAGTGCTTTGAAAATGCTTTTAATATGACAATGCTGGCAAAGCCCCTTTGAAATGTCACTGTTTCACTAACTCTGGGACCTTTTGAGTGTTACTTGTAATATGTTTAACTCAAACTACCACAGAACAGAAAACTTTCAGACATCTGGAAGGGTGCAGTTCTCCTGCTCACACTTTCCACTGGGCTAACCTAGCCCAGGGCAATCTGCCTTGAGGGTTGATTTGCAAAGAAAATAAATTTCAGGCTTTTCTCACTTCTTTATGACACCTAAAACCTTTCTTGTTTTTCTGTGGTCTGTTTGTGGAGTTTGTACGGGGAAGCAGGTATGTCTGCTTTAGAAAATGTTGATATCAACACTGCCACATAGACGTATCACACAAGACAAGGTCCACACAAAGAAACTATTGCACAGACATGTCATTAGACTATGACACAACTCAGCTACAACCACCATAAACTGTGATACAATTTTTCCAGATCAGTATTTTCTGCAGACACATCTCACACAAAATCCTGTTTGTTCAAAAGAACAGGTTTTTCTTAAAAGACCATTTTAGCTTGCCCTTTTAACAAGCCAAAGTTGCCTTATAAGATCAAAGTCACAGAAAGGATTGGCAATGGCCAATTTACAACCGTTGCAGACAAAATGAGGCTTATTGGTTTCCACTAACCCATCAACAGCATGGTTTGATTGTCTGACCACAGTTTTCCCAAAGCCCTTGGAAGGAATACAAGTTTCCTGGGGTAGACCATCAGAAGTGGTTCCACACAAAACTCAGGGCAAGGGACATGAGGCTCAATCTAAAAATGAATTGCCTGTTACCATGAGGCTCTATGCATACATAGCTCCTGTTAGCTGTCCTCATATTTCAGCAAATGTTGCAATGAAGTATTGTCAGACTATTTTTCATGTTGAGTGATTAAGCATTCAACAAAGAATTATCTTTGCAATACAAAATTTCTGAAGAACATTTCTTAGAAAAACAATTCAATGTGATTGTCATTCAAGTGCCATATACTTTGACAAAAGATGTCTAAAACATCATGTCCTGAGAAACTCTTTGACATCTTTGTTAACTCAACTACATTGCATACAGCTGAACATGCTTATGTTACTTAGAACTGAACACAACTCTTGTGGTATAGAAAAAAAGAGACAATATTTCCATTCTTCTTCAATACACAGTTCAGAAGACCTCAAATTAGAAAATTAGAGCCATGGAGCTATTCTACTTGTCCTTAAATAAAATTAAGAAAAAGGATTTACTGCAAATAGCAAATATTTTATGTGCAAAGCTATCCTTACAATTCTCTCAAAAACATAACTATTTTAAATGAAATTGCAGATTTTGTTAATTAAGTTTTTCAGAGCCAAATCCCCTAGAAAGTCTTTTAAGACAAATTTCATGATACAATTAATGATGTCAGAAAACTAGCCTTATGTTTGGTAATTATTTTATCTTAGGGAAAGCTGTAGCCACAAGATAAGAGAAAAATCACATTCCTGGCAAAGAACAAAAGAACCTTACATACATACATTTCCTTTATTTTCTTTCTGGAAGCAATGATGGCTGATAGTCATTTTTTTCAGAATTTTTGCAGGGACCTCCAGTGTCTAAAAGTTACTATTTTTTTGCCATGACTTCTAGATTATGTTGCTTTCCTACTTTTGCTACCTGTCAAAGAGTGAGTCTCTTTAATTTGTAACCTTTTGTGTAGCTTATCACTTGACGCTGAACTCACAGGAGTGCCTGTTCCTAATTTCCTCTGCAATATCACCCCTTTGATTGCAGCTATGAACGGTTCCAGGAGAAGATGGGGTAAATCTGCCCCACTCTAAATAAAAATAATCTGTTTATGTAAGAAACAAAAACCCTTCGATATTCAGATATATGTTCTGCCCTTATTTCTCTCCTAAGAGAGAAGCACTGCTAGAAGTTCGTTTGCTACCCACTCTCAAGGTTTTAGAGAGTCACTGTACAATTTAGGCCCATGCTTCAGACACGACCAAAGAAGACTCCAAATTTGAGACTTACTTGGTACATTGACCCTGTCCTGCTTACCTTACTTAGGGTAAGCAGTACTTTGCTCATAACAGCAACTAGTAGTCATCTGAGCCACTCAATAGGTCTAAATTTGGCCTCTCAGGGAACAGTCATGTGGCTAAATTCAGATTCTTTAGACCCTCTTGGCAGTCACTGAAGGTGACTTCAGGCCTTAGGTGTTCCTAAAGCCTGATTCTCCATGTCCCAAAAGTAAGCATTTTACTTAACCTAGTAGGTAAGAGTGTTCAGTTAAGCTAGTAGGTAAGACTAGTTCAGAGTCACTGTGTTGCAGGAACAACCATTTCTTTCAGCTGACACTAAAGGCAGTCCAAGGTGTGCCTCTCTAGGGTAGGCATCTGAAGTTACAGGAGACGAATCCCTCCCCTTCCGCACCCAGAAGTGCAGAACATAGCTTGGCATTCACATATGAAGGGAGAATTAATTGCACGGGGAAAAATCTCAGTACACGTTTGAGGAGAAAATGCTGCCTAGGAAATAATGTGTATGTGGTGGCCAGATCAGACACCTGTACTATTTACAAATTCAGTGCTTTTCCTCCACGGGAGCACGTTCAAGGGGCTGAAGAACAACCTTTGTCCTGTGAGGCCCATTACATTCATGGTGACACACTAACTTTGTGAACTAATGATGCAACTTCTGCTGCTAACGTGTCTTGCTGAAATGGCTGAATTAGCCATGTCATGGGGACAGGTGATATGTCATATGTGTGTTGCATAACATCACCATGGCATAGAAAGTGGTATTATGCCAATGCACAAAGTTGGGGATGTGGCAGAACAGACCTTTAGCATTACACCAGCAGGTTAGGGAAATGTTGAGCCAGAAATGACACAAAAACCTCAGGTAGCTAAGACACTGTTGTTGGACATGAACACTTACACAGACCTGTGCCTGCATCTAATCCAGCCCTGACAAAATATTTAGCAGTATTCTCTGGACATTTCTGTCTTGACAGCTGGTAAATTCAAGCCAGAAATACAAAAGATGTAGCTGAACAAGGAAGTATCGCTGAAGCACAAAAATCAGCATCAGCCAACAAAACAGACCTAGTGATAGCCTGTAGCCAGAGCTACTAAGAGGAAAAGTATTCCCCTCTGTGGCAATTTCAAGGAGAATTCCAGGAAAGGTAGAAACCGGTTACAGGAGAAAACAGCGAAGCAGGGAAGGAGCTGGTCCAGCTGCGGAGCTGCATACACGCGGGGAGCGCGGGTTCAGCATGCAGCAAGGTTAGTGGGGTCGAAGCACAGGAGGAAGCAGTGCTAATTCAGGCTCTCCTGCACTTTTTTATCTCCCATATACAGGCATGGCCTCCCTCGCTATTAAGGTGCATTATTCTCTGGAGCAAACATACATACTAATTAGCACTGACCCCTGAGAAAACATAAAGCTCTCAATTCCACAAATGGGAGTCAGGCAAAGAAATTCACAGGTGATAGAGTTTTCTCCTAATATAAGCCCCACACTGCTAAGTCATTCTAACTAATCCCTCTATTTTTAACGTAGGTATCTCTGATAACATTAGATAGGGAAATATCCATACTGCATTGCCGAGGTGTGAGTAGAGGAGAGGAAGGTATGGACACATTTACCTTGGATAAACCTGTTCACTTATTAGCCACTGTGTGCCATGCTCTGAGCCCATCTGGAAAAGTCCTGGGAAGCTGATGGCCATGCTTGCCGTAACCATACTACTATTGGCAATCAAACCAATTAATTTAAAACCGGCTCACATGTGTCTTTATGATTACAGTCATACCTCTTCCAACTTAGACTCTGTATTCTGCTAAAAAAATAAATAATGCTACAGCTTCCATCTGGTTTTGCACAGAAACATCTGGCAACGTGCTGTTATTTCACAGAAACTACCCCCCTTACCCTTATCTGTGTCCACTTAATCTACTGCTTTTTTAATTCCATTTGCATTTCTAATAATTTTGATGTCAGTTTGACAGATATGATAGTTCTGTCATTAACCAAAAATGCAACATAACTTGTCCAAAGAGAGTAGATTCCATTGTTATCATTTGCAGAGATGTCAGTTTGGTTTGGTACACTTATCTCCCTTTCATTCTCTGGTGTTGGCTGAAGTCAGACACTGAATACTTAATTAACCAAAATGATTGTGGGAGTGCACATTTTCATGATGTATATAAGGCACAAAATGTTATAAGTCCGTTTCCATCCTCTAATAGTTGGCACGTATTTTGTGCAACTCCACACTTTTAGAAACATAACGAAAACCATAGGTTGTAAGAGAGAGGCAGAACGGTACCCAGGGTCATTCGCTGAAGATGGGCCAGAGATTTTTACTTGCTGCACTCGTAATGAGCAAAAGCACTCAAGACACAGTTCTGACCCAAGGAGAGGGCTTCATCTGTTTCTATTAATTATTTTTATAAAGCCGTGGTCAGTGATCTGGTCCTCTGTACTATATGCAGGGCGAGGAGATGGAGTGCAGGAGGAGAAATTGCTTCAAACGTTTGCCCCTCCAGAACCCAGCATGTCTTCAGTGTTGAGAAGAAATGGATTTGTGGTATAACATTAAACGTTCAGAACGTGAGTCCAGGGAAGTGCAGAATAAGGCAGCCATTCATGGCATCGACTTCCAGCATCATGGGCATCCGGTCATCTCGGACTTTGTCAGGCTGACAGAGAAAAGGAGCATCTCTGTTACAGCCCTGCTCAGACCCCGCTCAAGGAGAGCCCTGTGGTCTCCACTCACCCTCTGCGGAGTTCAAGGAGGCTGCACATCAGAAGTCTACCCTCTCTCAAGCAGATGGTGCAAACAGGCTGTCCTGCGCCTGACACGTCCAGCACAGCCAGGTGTGCGACGGCCCCATTCAGAGGGGTAATCTGATCTCTCACGGCATATCCAGCCAGAGAAGCCAGGCAGGACTAACTCCCTTTCCAAACGTATTAGCCCAAAGCTATTACAGAACGCTCAAGCTGAAACTAGTTCTTCCTGTGTGTAGTGCAAATCAGCAGGGGAAGGTCTGAAATGATCTGTAACGCACAATTTATGCTTTCACAGTCTTTTATCCTTCTAGTTCCCTAAGGTAATGGATTAATTGCAGATAATTATTTCAAAGATTATTATCTAATTCATACTGTGAATCTACATGACAGATATTATTCACTTAGACAACAAGCACACCTATTTTTAATTCCTATCTAGTCTCAGTTCAGTCTTTCAAAATAAAATAGCTCACTACTGATTCCACAATTCTTTGTGCTACTGGCAAGGGACCGAGGAAACTTATTTGGATAAAACGCCTGTGCTTAGAAAAATTATGAATATGCTTTAGTAAATTTGATCTCCAATTTAACACTAAAACTTAATGAACATATTTGCATTGAGGCTTTAGAAGTAAGAAAACAAGGATAAAAGTATATTTCATTTGTGAGTCTTGAAGGCAGAAATAATATTATATTTATCTATGTCTTTTCTATTTTTGTCCCAGGCATTCAGATCATTTTGGACACTTTCCTCATAACCTGTCTTTTTACCTTTTCCTCAAAAAAATGTTTATTTTGTGAAAGACATTTTCATCTAGAACTGAAACTGCATTAAAAAATTATGTTACAACAGCCATTGTGACTTCAGTTCCCAGCTCACTGAGTGGTTTGCCATGCAGAAAGTTTTTGAACTGGTGAATTTACTAAATATAAAGAATAATTGAATTCATTTTAACAGCTTTCTAATTATTTATGTGATAGCTATTTCGGACAACTCTGAAATGTTTATTTAGAACTCTTAAAATGTGCTTAACTTTTCTTTTTCTAATTACAATTGTTTCACTGCAAAATAATTCCTTCCTTTCACAGGTATAAAAACTACCCTCAAGTTTCCCTAAAATTATGTAAAAATTAAAATAGCCTTACACAATAAGGAAATGCAAACCTTACAGACCTATGCATAGAGACCTATGCACATTATTCCTTTATTAGTTTATAATTTTTAATTTATAATCTATATTAGTAGTTTCCAGACATGTCTGCAATAAAAACAATGCAACTGGTCCATTTACTCTTCCACAGTTTTCATGCTGATTTATGATCGACAGTGAATGTTCTCTCCCAGACTAAAAGATCTCCCAGAGTCCTAGCAGCAAAATAATAAATAATGCATAAAGTGCAAGTAAGATTTGGTATTGAGCATGAAAGTGCATTTCCTCCAGAATTACACCCTTGCTAATATTTGAACTTAGCATATCCTTAGAGTCTTATTCAGCCTTCAGCTACCCTAAGTCTAGGTTTTGACATTCAGGTTTAGCTAGATTCACAGCTATATATGGCAGAAATGAAAACACAGTACTGCTACCATGGTAGTGAAACTAAGATATGAAAACCACTGCTGGTTTTCCATGTTTCTATCCATATACTAGCCCAACAGTAGAAACATGTGAAAATGAATAAATGCAATTTTGTTATTTCTTTTATACTTCCTGCTTGTATTTAAAAGTTGACTTCACTGCAAGACAAGGCTTGGAGTGCTCCCAGACCTTTATGAACTGAAAAACCATTAATAGTAAAAAGAATATTTATAAAGCAAAAGTCTGACAGAAATGCCTGTTCTCCTCATTTACAATATGCCAGATAATTTGGACTGACAGTCACTTTTAAACACAGTTATTTTTCATTGCTTAGGCTGCTTATTCACTTTTTCCCCAATCACTCAGTGAAGAGAATGTTATTTGGATTTAGAGCAGTCTCTTTTATATCTGGTTATAGGACTCGATCTCGAACTCACTAAATCCAGGTAGAAAGACTCCCACTGGCTTCAATAACTTTTGATTAGGCCCTATTTAGGTCACTGATTCTCTTATGTTCTCAAACACAAATACATGGAAATGGCTTGCAGAGAGGGGGTTGCATTTCTGAGCATACGTTAAGATACGGCAGTCTGCATGGTGAGCCAGTCAAATGTTCGTTGCAGAGAGAGCTGTCATTGGTTCTTATCTTTTTCTTTCATATTTTAGTTTGAAAAGTCATTGGGAAGGTAGGTCTGTATTCTCCACAACACAAGAATAACTTCTGGAAGACAGAAAAAACTATGTGCATCTTTGTAGCATCGGTCATCTCTATTACCTTTATAAGGAATCAAAATGGATAAAACATTATTTTCAAGTCATGTTATAGGCTTTGTGATTCAGTTTTGCATTCTGTTTTTTTCTTATTTGAATTTTGTCCTTTACTGATAGCTGAATGAAATTACTCTTTTGATTTAAATGAGGGAGATCCCTGAAGCAACTGGGAGGCAGTTTACAATGATAACTTTTTGCAGCATTAACATATATACTATTAGAAACACTTATTACCATTTACACATTATATTAATTAATAAATTAAGTATTTAGTAAATAGGTATGTGAGATATGAACTGCCAAAGCCACCTCAGTCTTTGCTTTCTTTACAGCACAAGTAGAACAACACTGGGGTGGACAGGACAAGACTTTTGCCAGGCTTTACACACTGAGTAGAACAAGGTGCTTTGCTGTCACAGTTTACAGAACACCAAACAAAAGCTTCAGTTTGGGTGGATTAAAAATTCAATACACTCTGCTCAGATGTTGTGGCTGACTAAAATTAACAGTTTCCTGGCTTCCCACTCTACTGAACTCATATTTCTGACGCACACAAACATGTGTGAGCCCACCCTTCTTCCCAATCTCATCTATTTACCACAGTCAGCAAAATCCTACCCAAATAAGTGGCTTGTTGGCATCTCACCAATTCCTTGAGGGCTATATCTTGCTTGTGCAAATGAAAGCCCTGTCATCTGAAGCAAGGGGCTGCAGCCCAAGAGGCTGCAAGTTTCAGCAGGCAACACTCCATCTTGGACTCTGCAAGATAGATATTTGGTTTACTGTAGCTCTTCCACTCAGTATTGTAATGGCCTTATATTCTGTGGGAACACAATTCTTGTTTCTCCATTGATTTATTTTTCTCTTCTTCCATGGAGTTGTTTCCTAGTCAATGTAAGTGTGTACTGACCTTAGTATTTGAAGGGAGTGGGAGGACCCTTGCTATAATTTTTGCTAATTTCACACCCGAAGCTGTGAGCAAGTGCAATGTCACTGACTTCACATAAAAGCCATTTTTTTCAAATCATGCTGTTTGTGTCATTGATTTTGCAATCAGATGAAACAGAGACGCTTGCCAAGGACTTCCCAGAGCCCACGTTAGCTTTCTCAGAGTTAGGCAGCTGGTCCAAGGCATGTGCTCTGATCTCCCCTCCAGCCGTGGGGATGATGAAATCTATGTGAGGAGGGGATGTCAATGCTGCAAGGAAAGCATTCCCTTTCTCTCTCTCCACCACTGAGGAAGCCCAGACAAGATGCCTGTCTTCCACACACCTGAGACTGGGCAAAGGAAGCCTACTGGCTCCTCTGCTACCTCCCAGGTGCCACCAACATGCATTACATGCATGATAGGCAAATCCCTGTGCTCAGTGCTGGCATGCTCCGAGTGACATGCACTGCTGGGTACCACTGATCAAACATACTGAGCCACTCAAGCAAGAAGACATGTCAGGGAAAGCCTGATAAAGGAAGAGATAAAGGCTTTGTGGGAGGGGAGCGAAGTGGAGAAAGGTCACACAGGCGCTCAGGAGCAGGTCACTACATGGGTTGCTATGATGCAGGCTCCCTGAGCAGTTCACACAACTCAGGCAATGGCTGCAGCACCCAACACATCTTGTGGGGAGAAGGAAAAGCAAAGGGAATGATGCCCAAGAGGGAGCTGAAGGAATGCAAGCCAAAGACTGACACTTCCAGGGTATTGTCCGGGATGTTGCAGTGGCTGAACACAAGTGACTGGGTTTGAAGGGCATACGGAGCAGAAAGGGTGGGAATGTGAGCAGCCGTCTGCAGTCTGTGGGACCATTGCTGCTGCTGAGGCAGGAATATGTTTTGCCCTGTGTGTGCCTGGCATGGTCTAATGCACCAGGAGACATCTTAAGTGAAGGCTGAGCTTGAGTAACACCAGCAAAATAGAAACACCAGGCCAAAGAAGTACATTAAGGCAATATGAATCAGCTATCCTTGGACCATGGAACACCAAAAATACCCTGGATCTGAATCATACCACTGGGACAAACACCGTTAATTAGAAACGATGTAACACCTGCTTTTAATGATACAGGCTTTTAGGCTAATCCTCAGGGGAGGAAGCTTCCCTTGAAATCTCCTGGTATGTACTTAAACATGATGTGGTTCTTGTCAGTATAACAGCGAATCTGCTCTAGGGGAGCCAGGGTCCCCAGCAGCTCTGGAGAGCTGTCCTTCTGTTCTGCTGAGCTCTCATACCAATGTCAACCCATCCCAGGCGTTCCCTACTTGTGTTAGCATGCCAGCAAGGAGGCTACATGCAAACATACAATTAGAGGAAGACAATAAGATATTTCTGCAACACACTGTCCTCAGTTTTGCTTTTATCCTAGGCTGGAACACATCCTCTGCGAGAAAATTTAAAAAAAAGTCTCAGCTCAGTGCGGACATTGAAGCGATCTGGGACAAGGGTGCAGTTCTTCAGCGTCCTACATTGCACTTTGAGGGAGGAGTAGAGGCTGAGCAGAAGGCACCAGTAACACATGTGTTCACACATGCCTTAAAATTACTTGCAGTTGTCCTTTACCAAATCTATAAAGAATTCTTTTAACGAAGCATCAGTTTAGATTAAGAAACATGGACTCCCCTCTCGTCACATAAATCATAGCTTTAAAATACCCAAGACTGTGAGTGTGCTACTGCTCCACATATCTGCAGGAATTTGTTCCTTATTCATAAAAGTATAGGGTAACTCCATCAATATCCACTAGATAATTAAGTAAAAGGAATTTACTTGTTAGAGTGAATGTGTGTTCAGTTTATAGCTGATTATTGTATGTCTTGAGGGCAGAATTTGATTTTAAGTTTTTTTCTAATATGCAATCTGGTCAGCACCAATAACTGCTTGCAAACCACATTTCTGGGTAAATAAACTTTTTACTGCATTTATTTGATTTTGTCCATAGCTGGATGGGATATTGACATATTATCTTCTTTGTTATGTATATTCTTCTTTTCAAGAAAGAAATAATTTAAAGGAAATATTTTATTTGCTTTTTAATTTTTATTATTTTGTCAGTTATATATTTTTGTAGCTTGAAACTGCTTCACAGTTCGTCTTTGGCTTTCATTGTCCGATAAAATATTCAAGTTATTGTTCTTGTGGAGAAAACAATTTAGTTAAGGTTTTATAACCACATGGGCAATTTTTTTTCCTCTAAACAACACAGAGGCAAGCATATAAGGACATGTTGAGGATGCACTGACAAGAAATATAAACAAGTTCTTTTCCCATCAGTAACATAAAGGCTTCTTGCTGTTTTATATTTGTTTCCCACTTTATGTTAACTTTGCTTATCAGTGCACAGGCTCTTAAATGAATTCATTCTTCAGCTCATAATTTACTCATTGGAATTTGCAAGTAGTCGTAAATTGGCATGAAAAATTTTAAATAACATCCACATACATTCTATGTCTCTTCATATGAGTTCAACAGCATTCATGCATGTGGCATTTGGAAGAGATAAATTTTACCTAATGTTTTGTTTTAATTAAATTCTTGAATTTCTCTTATGGTTTATAGGATGTTGCTCTCTGGAAAGCAGGCACAAAGAAGTAGCAATGAAATTACATAAGAGTGTCTAAAAGAAAGAAATCTGGATTTACTATTTGTTAAAACAAACATTTCCTATAGTTCATCTTTTTTCCTACAGTACTCTTCATAAATGTTTGTAGGTCAAGATTTTAACACTGAGAAACTTGAGGTTATTCTGAAATTTGCATTTATGCTTCCAGGTAAGTAAATTTATTGTGTCATATTTTGTATGCTTAATAGTTTCTGAAGTTAATTCACTTTTTAGATTATCCAGGCATGGACTGAAAGACTTTAAACTTACATTGCCTTTTTTCTTGAGCTCTGTATATTCTGTAGGCTAGAGAACATCCCTCAGTTCCCCAGACAGGACAGTGCTTACTGGCATTATTTCAAAAAGTCCCCCACAAAATCAAAACAATACAAAACAAGAGTTCTGGTTACATTTTCAACCATTAACTGTATAAGTTACTATAAACAGCATACATTAGGTTGAGTTTGCTTGACTTTTATTTATAAAGCAGTCATCCATGTCCTGTGTGTCGTCTGTGTGTGTGTCCCCCGCCTTTTACATAAAACAAAAAGAACAATTATGTGAAGGAAGGTCAGGAGTCTAAAAGATCGGAAGATATATTCTAGGAATAAGGATCTGGAACTTTTTGAAACATTCTCAGGTTCTCCCAGCAAAACAGGCATTTCATCAAAACAGAAAAGTCTGCAAACCATGTTGGCTTCTAAGAGTTTTAACAGAGAAGTTCATCTCCTGCCCTCAAGTTTGGTGCTTAGTATGCTCACAGTTATGTTCCCTTTCTACCTACATCCATGCACCAGGGCAATACCTTTAAAATCTATGCAACCTATATAGAAACTATATGCTATATGTATTATAAAAACATTCTGTTATGAGGAAGAGAAAGTTTTAAAATGGCTAAAGGGTTTAGAAAATATTTTTACTCTAAGTTCTTTTTATTGTCAATGGAATTGAGTGACATTTTTCAGAGCACTTGAAGATACACACCTGTATCACCTCTCTTTCTGAAGAAGCTTCTCTGCGCTGTGGCCTCCCTCTCCCTCCATAATACTGAAATGTTGAAAGATTTCCTTTTTCTTTCCATGTTAGAATAGAAACAAACTGTGAAACTTCTAAATTCCTCACAACTGGAACTGTTGTTTCAGGACATTCCCGGGACTTCAGATGTTTATAAGTATCTTATCCAGTGGTTCCAGATGTCTTGACCTTGGGCTAGAAACCTCAGGAACACACATTTTCCCATTCATTCTTTCAGTTCTCCTGATTATCTTCTCATTCTTCTGTTTGCATCCAGATAAGAAAAAGGTAAAGATAAGTCTGATTTCAGGTAAGAGGTGGCTCCAATTTTTTTCACAAAAAAAATTAGGTATTTCCTTCATTTAGTCTAAGGTGGTTGCTCTAATTCTTAAGTGGTGGGGCTGATAAGAACAGAAACAGATCGAGTTGGTGGAGAGAAGTGATTCAGTCTCTGTAGGTTTCTAGGAGGAAGACATGTTCTAGTGCAAGGTTATGAGCACCACCATGGGAACTGATCAAGAGGAAGCAGGATGTCTCCCTCCTATTCTGCCACTTTGCATTTAACAATTATGCACAATCAGCATCCCAAAACCAAAGTGCATCAGATCAGAACAGGTTCAAATGGTGCACCCAAATCCAATGTAAAACCAGCAGCATGATGTACTTTAATTGCAACTCCCTAGTATCACAATGCCACTATCAGTCATAGAGCCAGATTAATAATGGAGATTTGGGGGAAGTCATGCCATATTTTCCAAGATTCACTTAGACATTTTTAAACACAAAATGCAGTGAGTTTTCATGTTTCACACACTTCTATCTTTAACCTAACTTGATAATTTTTTCCAAGATGAATTGTTTCCAAAAGCACTTGAGGTAATCTGGGCAAGTGCAAAACAGCTCTAACTCCCTTAGTACCCAGAAATTCCAAGAGCAGATGAAAAGCCTTACATATGATTTCAGTTGAAGAACTCAAAAGATTTAGGGAACTCCCAGCTGTGTGGTGACAATACAGCTGGATTACTAGTAGCAGCTCAGGGAACCCCAGTGAGTATATGGCCTACTAATTTCAAGAGTGAAGTGAGAAGATGCTAAAGCATTAACAGCTGCACTGGTAATTTACCAATTTATTAATTTACTAATACCTGAGTTCCTGAAGTGCACAGTACATGTATGTGTGTGTGCATATGTACCTAATTTGATATCTCTCTCTGTATAAATACATATATACATATACACAAACATATATAAAAAATATACTGTGCATATATACACACATATATCTGTAAAATTTTTTAATCAAAAGAAGTTTTTCTAGTCCTAGTTGACAGTGCTGATAAAGAACTGTCTAACACATATTATATTACACTATACATTGGACCATGTTTTATAACTATTAGACCAGCTCTGGTTAAAAGTTTGAGCCAGAAACAACCATTGGTTTTATTTTACACAGTTTTGCTTTTGATTTTAGGGAGCTCTTTGGGATAGGGATCATGTCATCTTCTATGTTTTATTTCAGTATAAACATTCCTGAGCACAAGGCCAACTTTTAAACAAATGCAGGGCTTAAGTATTCCTTTGGACAGCATGATTATGTAGCTGATGTTAGCACACACCCAGGCAGCAGGACCTACAGTGATATGAAGATCAAGCCCTTCTAGGACATTCCCTCTCACTATGTGACTAGTACTGTGCTTTAAAAAGACCAAAGCATGCTAAGTAACCAGGTGCACAGCTCTTTTTTCCTTCATCTGCAAATGAAATCTAACATCTTAATCCACACGGGATAGGCAAAGAACAAGCATACAGTCATCAGTTTCTGTGGCCTACCCTAATGAGTACTAACTCATTAACTACTGCACCTCATTGGCTTGCAACCGCCTGTCCATTAGCTGACATTACTGATTTCTGGAGTACTGTACAGGCTATAATTTCAACCTAAGTAAGTGCTGATAGTGGGCAGGCTCTTTTTTTTTTTTTTCTTTTTTCCAGCCAAGGGGAATAATTCTCCACAACTTAATCTGTTGAGGACTCACACGTCAGAAAAATAAGATGGAAATAATGTATAATATAATGCAGCCACAAGGGGTTCCAGATGTCTTTCTTCATCAGTTCAAAGTATTTTAAGTGCATTTTCTCAGATGCTGTGTACAGATAAATCAGTGCATTTAATTATGATGCTAAATTGCTTATTGAGTGGTACCATTTTTTTTACATGTAACAATAACACACACTTGTAGGATATTCATGCAGAAAGGCACACAAGTAACTTCCCATGCAACTGCGCCATATAACACAAAAAAGTTTGAAAAAACACTTCTTTGGGGGTGTTCATAACACACTCTATGCCAAAATGTTTCAGTTTTTCTTAGTCTGATAGGAGATCCTGAAGAAGGCTGGACTTTGCTATAAGGACATGGAAAGTGGGCACACATGATCAGAGATTATCACCTGTGTTGATGCATTTTTTTTAATGACTTAAAGACAGAAAGGCACTGAAACCAATACAGATCTTTCACATGATCCACTTTGGAAATAAATCAAAAGAGATTTTCTTAATTTCAATCTATAGTTACATTTTTATATTTGACTTTACATTTTTATATTTGACTTTACATTTTTATATTTGACTTAAGGACTATACAAAGCACTTAGACTGCTCGGCTTCCTAGTTGAGACTTAATTGCCAGTTTCAATCACCCAGAGTTGAAAACTTAATGCTTTACATGAACATCTGGTGACAGGGACTGGAAAGAAATGAGGAGGAAATGAAAAAGCACATGAAACTTAGAGTTCAAGGAAAACCTACTGAATCACATTTCTTTTAAAATTTAATTTTGCTTTGTGCTGAAAGAAACCAAGAGGTATTCTGTAGCTGTAAACAACTGTGATTCCAAAATAGCAAAGATGTCCTGATTTTGGTATGTGTTTTTACCAGAGGGTCATGTTTACAGAGCAATCTGCCATTTAAGCGTTCTTACAGCCCTGTTGTGAAATTCCTACAACCCTTCACACATAAGTGCCACATTTACCTTCTTCACTTCATCAGGGACGTATGACCTTTCCAGTAATTTGTAGACCACCATCACGAGCCCCCAGTAAAAGGAAAACATTGCATTCAGGGTTTTAGGTTTTGTTGATTAGAGCATTATTCATTGTTAAATCACAGCCTGTTCCTTCAGAGAGTGCTACAGAAGCTGCAGATATAAGACAAATTTACAGCTTCTTTGGGCAGTAGGTGAACTCCTTGCAGTGAATTTGTTCTTTGGCTAAATACAAGTTGGACTATCAAATTCTTCTTTTCGCTCTAGAATGCCACCAGCACACTGACAAACAACAGATGATTATATTTTGGCAGCAAATTAGAGAATAAGGATCAACATGCGCTTTGTAGCATCCAAGGAGTCTTCATGGGGTTGAAACCTGAAACTCTCCGCATCTCAATATTATGTTGCAGCAAAAAAAGCATTGCTTTAGACCACTGACAAATACCCAAGAGTGCTTAGAGACAAAAATGACTAATGGAGTACATCACTAACACAATATTAACCACAAAAAAGTCATAGTCGACATCAAAGCTCCTATAGCAACTTTAATTACTATCTCTGTTTTTAGAAAATCTAGAGGCTGCATATCAGACTTTACAATTTTACTAGCCATTATACAGAGATGGTTCAGGCCAGCTGTAGTGACAAAGGATAGGAAAAAGCAGTAGCTTACCCCTCTTTTATAAGTGCGAATTGGCCCACAAGGAGACCAAGACCTGTGGTCATGCTGGACTGTGTCACAAAGCTGAGAGCTAAGCTGAAAACCAACTTCCTCCCTACATTTGCATGATAAACAAATGCCATCTCACTGTGTCCACACTTCTAGTGCATATGAATTTGCTCTGCCTGTAGTCCAAAGTGACCAAACCCATGAGACTGCATTAATGTAGTGCTAAGCCAAGAGTAAGAAACCATCTCTGTCACAGGTGGCACCCCATGAAACCCAAAACCTCCAGGTTATACCTTGTAAGTATATGTCAGTTTAAACATTCATTTTCTGTTTCCTTTTCCTTTCACATTTGGTCTATTTTATGATACATGTGTAAGAAAGTAAAGCAAAAATTTTGCTCTTTTTTTATACAATGGTGATGTTGAACAATTTTAGCAAATTATTCCCAACTACTGATTTTGCTTGTTATATTTGTTCTTGATTTATCAACCTGCATACCTCTTTATATAGACTGTCACCGCAATTAGTTTTTCTAATAATTAAACAAATGACTAACAAATTTTAAAGGAGATTCAATTCTCTAAAATTGCTTTCCTTTGAGACAAGGTTGTGACAAACTAAAATACTGCATTCCCAGCTGCATAAGCTGCCAACATTTCAATAGCATTATACATTAGTAGGAATAAGAGTAGTTATTAATGTTGTGTGTTTCTTTTAATTACAGAATTAGACTGTGCTTCCTCCGCTATCAACCCCTAGGACTTCTATTTGAAACATGCTATTTCCATAACTGTTAAAGTAGAACAGTATTTTTTCTCCATTATGATGGCAATGATGGACTTTCTGTATTGTTGAAGTGAGTGAATTCAACAGATGGTAATGGCCTCAGCCATCTACCAACTCCCAAAGAGTGAAGCTACACAGCTAATTGACCTCACAGGTATGTAGTCAATGGTTATGTACAATGTATATTTCTCATGGTTAAATACAGACCTGAAAGTAAAGACCAGAAATCAATCACTTTAGGTTAATCTTAAAAAAAAAAAAAAAAAAGATGAGAGAAGAATATTTCATGTTGTTCCAACAGTAGGACAACATACTAAAATTTCAATTTAGCTTCAGTCTCTTAGTGTAAGCAGCATGTAACACATTAACAGACCTTTCTTTTCACCTCACATAAATTCAAAAACATCAATCTTGCCTGACAAAATTACATAATTTGGTTCTATAATCCTTTTTTTTTCCTGTTTCATATTTAAAATCACCATTCAATATTGTAGATAAATTAGTGACAGTTTATGGCTTGGTATTCACAAAGGACATACTTAGAAAAGCCATTTTTCTGTATTGCATATTTCTTCTGCATTAACAATCAAACTTTTACTGCTGGTTGGGTTTATCTAAAGCTATTTTTAAAATATTTTTCCTCCTACTTATGAAAAAATGATGCTATTGTTGGCCAGAACATTTGCTGGTAAGATACATGCTCACATCATCATAAAACATATGACTGGTAGATTATGTGCTAGTGAAAGAAGATATGGTGTTTAAGTACAAAATTTAACTGTTGAGTGTTGCAAGAAATAATCAGATCATAATAATATTTTAAATTAAAGGAGTTTAGGATCATTGATTAGGCTTTTACTGTTACATTGACATAAGGATCACACTTCCCCTTTTAATACTTTATTTAACCCCCATCTCTGACACTGGGGAATTATCATCAATAAATGCTTGTTTATAGGATGTTGACTGCCTTTCTATAGCTAGTCATCATCATTTCACTGACAAAGTGTATTCCTAAACTGGAACACGGCCCTCGCTGTCAACTAAAATAAACACCAGAGAAAGCAGAATACCAACCAACAAAGAGAAAGGAAAAAAAACCCCAAACCCAGCCTTTTTTCTCTTTCTAAGACTCATAAAAAGGAGACTTGACAAAACTGAAAAATCAGTTTTATAAAGTTGTATTAAAAGTACCTGAAATCTCCCTGTGAAATGTATTGATATATCTTAAGGAATATGTAAACAGTTTAACCCATTTGTCCCCTGGAGGACAGGAGGCTGCAAAGAGCCCAGCACACCCCTTGACAACAGGTCGGACCTCTTGCAGCCTTCTGGAATTTCTCCCAAGACAGCATTTTGAAGCTCTGTGCCCTGGCAGCTCACAGACAGACGTGACATCGGCTGCAGAGGCAGACCCTTGCTGCTGGTTGCGTGCAGCAGAGAGAGCTGGGGAGGTGCAGAGCTGTGCCCACCACCCTTGCACCACCACCCTGCCAGGCTGATCTCCACGCAGCCACATTCCCTTCTCTACCCAACCACAATTAGCCACAGATCAGGAAGTGTGGTTTTGCACACTAGCAGATACAGCTTAAACATTAACAGCAGTCCGTGTCTCACTTCACACTACTACGTTTTTAACCCAGTTCCTTCCGGAACGCTACACACACACACACACACTCTGTGGGTACAGAAGTACTGTACATTAGAAGAAACACACAGTTTGTTATGCTGACAAGCACAATTTGTCATTTGTTCAAGTCTGTCCATGTAAAGTTGCCAAAAGTTTAACAAAAAGTTATGTATTCATTTGAACTCTGTGTTCCTCCAGCCTTTGCTGGACAAAAAACATGGCCAATACTACATGTTCCAGCTGCAGGGATTTTTATTCTCAAAATATATGGGAGGATGACTAAAGGGTTAGCTATACACAGCACAGAGAACTGAACAAAGAGGATGGCAGACTCTCCATGTTTAATAAAACAAGACAGCACAGGTAATTTATGGCAGCTCTGAACTGTAAGCACAACACAGTGAACGGTAAGGCTATCTAAAAGTACCAGCCACTTCCCACACACTGTCCCCTCCTTGGCAAGGACAAAGTTATTTCCAACAGGAGCACGTATTTCTATGAGTCCTGGTTCCCTTCATATCTTCCGCTTCCTGGGCCTCAGACCACAGTGGCCCTTCAGAACATCCTTAATATTAGCCCATATTAACCATTAGTTCATAAGCCCATCAGTACAAAAAACCTGCTTAACTCTCATTTATTAAAAAAAGAAAGAAGACTTGGGAACATATGTAGGTGCTGTCTGAAGTAAAGGCCATAGATGGTAACTTCAGAGAACTGGAGAGTTTTCTTTCTTCCATTAAAGTTAAACGAATGATGAGAAAAAGGAATTCAAGGTACTATAAGTCAAATAAGCTAACCCAGAGTGGTTTAAGCTTCCTTTCTCCCTATTCTAACCCCCAGTTTTGAAGTCTAGCATTAAAGTCTCAAGAATGGGACAAGAGTTCTCGGAAAGGTTTGGTTTATCTGGCAAGCAATGCAATTAATGTGATATACGAGGTGCCACTGGACCATACAGGTGTCTGCAGCAGCATATTTAAGACCTGTGAAGTTCCAGTAGCTATTCAGGGTTTTCTTTCATTTTTATGTTATGCATTTTGCTTCTATGCACTAACATCTGTACAACTTTTTTATTGCATCTACAGTTTATTACATTGATAGATCATTACCTTTAATACATTTACTTCTTGGAGAGTTCTGGGAGTTTGTGGTCAGTGCAATTACTCCTCCCTGCCTAAAACACTCTCTTCAGCTGCTATAAATCCCGGAGTTGGCAAAGTGACTAGCAAATAATCTCTTCTCTAATGAGAAAGATGACAAATGGAAGGAGAGAGAGTCACAAGAGCAACAGGGAGATGCATCTTCTAAATGTGCACTAAAAAAGCTGGGATACCTCCAGGTGATTTCTGTACTTCCTAAGCTAATGGATAACCAACTGACTGGAAAGAACTGGGCATAATGAGCGGAACAAACTACCACAGCCCCGTTTCCAAATCTCCGCCTGCCCTTTGGCTGCCAGCAGTAGCACTGCTTTCTTCAGTTCATAAAGACCTGGGAACTGCACTCTCCCTTCCGCGCCTGTCCCCCTGCTCCTCGCAGGAAGGGCACGTCTGCAAAGAGATGTTCAAAAGCCAGGACGGAGATTTCCCGTTTCTAGTGACTTGCTTACCATTCTCACTGAATAAGCACCACACCAGTCACCTTCATGCAAACATCTAGCATAAGGGCGATGTTATAAAGTGTTTCAAGGACAGTTAAGTATCGCTTAGACTCTCTGTGGTCTTCGTATTAACAATGAGATATAATGGCAACTGCCAGTTATGAATTTAACTGCCCTCAGTTAAAAATTAGCCACCTTTTTTATACCTTACTTTCCTCTCCTCAGTAAGCCTTGCTATGATGTAGCACACTGAGAAAATCATGGGCAGGTGGGATGCAGTGTCAATGCCTGAAAGTTTTGTGGAAAGCAGAGGGATTCTGCCTGTCCGAGACACCAGAGACCACTGGCACTGTGGGGTCAATGTTTTCAGTCACCCCCATGGATTCAGGGGGAGTGAGACATCAGAGACACAGATTCAGATATTCAAGCCTTTCAAGATGACTTGGTGACAGCCCATCTCTACAATAATTCCTGCTGTCTAAGGTCTGGCGGTTCATCTAAATGCAAAACATCTGAGAACAAGGAGTCTCTGTAACAGCAGCAAAAAGATAGCATAACTTCTCTGCAGCTGAGCCATGACAGGCAGGAACAAGAACAAATCCATTAGGACAACTGCTTAAAGTTTATCCTTCGCAGCCTGATCCAGACTATTCTGACATGAGAGCTTTCACCCCAAAGACACCTGGTAGCAATATAACAGGACATATTTAGCAATACAGGGATGGCAAAACAGAAAAAAAAAGAGTTCTCAAGAGCCTAAGAAGAAAATCCTACTTGCATATGGCATATCAGTGGAGCTCCTAAGATAGGAAAAGATTTTAATGAACTTTGAACATCTGACTCCTTCCAGCATTATGGAAACAAAGTTGTCATTCATCCTACAGTCCCTATCACAGCCAAGTATATCCAGCACTGGAAAAAAATCTGTGGAAAGGTACAAAATGAAAGCAATTAAATTTCCAGGTCTCACAGTTATCACAATATTTTCTCAAATATTTCCCTCTGATAAGCCAAAGAGATTTAGTTCAAACAGGAACTGCTTCTAAAAAGGCAGAGAAGCCAGTGTTATTAATTCAAACCATAGTAGAGGCAAGTTTAACATTAACTACAAAAGTAGTTCTCACTCTAAAATTGTTCTTTGCAGTGAATCATAACACTTTCAGTATAGAAAATTGTATCCCAAATAATGGTTTGAATACCACCTCCTTGGACTAGCAGCTGTGTGTTGCCTAACACTGCTGAACACTGATCTCAAGGCACTGACCTGTGCTTTGTCACACAATTTTCAGTAACTCCTATTTCTCAGAATTACTGGTGAAACATTTACTGACTCAGATAATACTGAGTTTTATCATAACACAAAATTTAAAGAATGAAACACCTACAAGCCAGGACCCCAGAAGGGTCCTCCAAGTGGCAGGAGGATCTACAATAAATGGTTATTCCTTTAAGCAAGAGCAATTGACTTTCTTTCCCCTGGGCCACAGGCTTATATCTGCTTGTGTCTGTGAGCCAGAAGACTCACTCCATAGGCTTTAAAGAACAGAGGATAAATTGCTGTGAATGCGGTCCTCTGGAGGAAACCTTACTAGTTTCATCACTGGACTGAGCAATGAGACTTGGCTATGCTGGCTACACAGCAGAGACCTGGGGCTATTTGTCACTGTCACCTTCAGCCGTGCCTGCTGATTCATTGTCTTCCACAGCCAGGAATCCGGATTGCCTAACACTGGCGCCTCGTACACCAGTACAGCTTTGCACAGATGTACTGGCTGCGCAGACCTGCTATGAGATCCATGCTCCTACTGCTCACAAGCCACACAGAAGTCACAGGCTGCCCCTGGTTTAAAAAAATTATATCTGTAAAAATGCTAACAACATTTAAACACTTGATGATGGGAGTTCGATTCCTTCAGGAAATTATTTAAAAAAATATACCAGTGGGTAGTATGCAGAGAGCACAATAAGAACCACATATTAGATACATACTGCATTATATGCTACTGATCTACCTAGATGTGGAAGACCTCTGGGCATAGAGTTTAAACCTGTTACAACTACCAAAAAAAAGTATAAACAATACAAAACAGTGCATATTTTTACAATATTTATTGTAAAATTGTAAAATACAAATGTATCTGACTGCTTTCATGTAGTAACTTTCAAATATACCTTGGCCACAGTAGTATTTAATAAATGAGAAAAAAAAAAATACATTGTGAAACTTCTGATGGCTTATACTCCTTTCTTGGTGCTATAATTCTCTCCCATATACCTCCTTCTTACTTCCTAGTACAGTCTCTTTTGCTCGTATACTCCTCAGAGCACAACAGCAGAATGAACATTTAGAAATATGAAAACGTGACAAATTACAAGCTGCTAAAAGTATTTTTTTTCTGTAGACACTCTGTGAAACTAAGTGCAACAGGATAATGCAAAAACTAAGAGGTTATTGGATGTAAAACATGACATTGATAAAGTACGAAATACTGCAAAAGACCTAATATTAAATAAATTATTGTATTACAGAACATGAAGCACTCTCTCGCTCATGATGGGACACAGAAAATGTGTTCAACAGGCTGTTACTAAGCTGGGCAAAACAGAAGGATGTAAGGCTGCTTTACAAGTGGTGATGCCCTGAAAAGCCAGGCTGGTTCCTGTCACTGCTGCCACTGCTGAAGTGGATGGGGTACACAGGTTCACTCAAAGGACCTTCCAGAAGCCAAAGCCCTGGCTCCAGCTCCAGCTCCCCGGGCAGAAAGACTGCAACTGGGCAAAAAGACTGCAACCCAACATTGCTGCAATATTTCTTCTGTGCTCCTCTGTGATGGGTGGCATTGATCATCACTGCTGAAGGAAGCATTCTGGAGAATGATACTTTGCCACGCTATCAGGATACTAACAATACAAGATTTTCAGTTTCTTACATACCCATTCCTGACAGACAGTTAATCCCAATATCCACACTCATATTAGTTTACCATTCATGCCATTTTTCTCAAGTCTGTTGCTCAAGAAACACAGGTGACATAAATTACCTCCTGCCTGGACAAATAATAACACAACAGACTTGTCCTCACTAGCAGTGACAGCAGTGGCTGGCTGAGAGGTGGCAATGGCAGCAAGGAAAAATATATATGTCACACATAATGAATGTGTGACATACAGGGCATGGAGAACATCTGGCAGGAGGGAAGGAGAAACTCTAAGGCAGAAGAAATGGAGGGGAGAAAGAGGTAGGATGGGATAGTAAAAGGGGAAAGAGGAACACCCAAAGCCTCCAAAGGAGAGAGTCAAAATGGAGAAAAGGAAGGAATATGCTTTGTTTGGACCCTCTGGCATGTGGTTGCAATCTGCAGATGACACTAACGCAGACTGTGAAGATGTGCACACAGTTACAAGAAACCTAACTGAGGAGTTGTCAACCCCTATAGCCCATCCGCTTCATCACTGGCAGCAGCAAGAAGAACCAGCCTGTTCCACTGCCATCCTTCAATTTTTTTTACTGTTGTATATGAATTTCTATATCCTATGTAAGCAATTATTAAATGACATTACAGCCATCTACAGTGTTTTTTTTCTTATCAGAGGTCTGGAGACATCACTTGGTACAACTTCAGTGCAAATAACACTAAATAGACCATAAGAATTTAGATGATATTAACACTAAACAAGAACTGAACAAATAGCAGAGAATGACAACTCATTATTCTAATCAATAGGGTTAATTTACTATGCTTCTCTGAACTAACAGCGGAAGACAGCTAAAAAGAATGAACTGGAATAACACTCTATGCATACAGTATCAACTACTTCAGCCTGTTCCAGTCACCCAGAATTTTAAACTACATTTTATGCTTCCTTAAGCTGCCAAATCTTTTCATCAATGAATATAAAGGCAGGTCAAATTTCCAGAATATACGTGCAGAATTCTAGAAACCCGCAAGTCTATCAAAGATTTAATCTCTACCACTGCCATAAAAATACACCCATCTTTACAAATGGAATGCAAAACAAAAAAAGAAGGGCACTCCACTGATGTGCAGTATCAACTATATTTAAACAACAGTCAGGAAAGTGAGTACATAGTATGACATCTTGTTTTGCAGATTTGCCTTACGTATACTTTTATGTCCTAACTGGTTTTTTTCCAGTCCTAACTGATTGCTCTCTGCGAAGGAATAAATCAATTACTGCCAGTGACCATTCTTTGACATATGGAAAAATGAAGCTTTTCACCTCTACGATTTAATCTCAGTGATGAACATAATACGTTTGATTCTCTGTATGTTTTTGAACACATACAGCTTCCCTGGATTAACAAAGAAAGCAAGAAGAAATATGTGCCACTGCGTAACTGTTTCATACACCAAACATACATCACTAACAATAAATGCAGCATTTAGTAGAGAAATATAGACATTTGAAGTGAAAGTGCATTTTTTTCTGTAACAGCGTAATGGGATTTTTGAGTGAGGTAAATAAATACCTACATAAAAAAACCTCAAACAAACAAACAAAAAAAAAACTATACAAAGATGCAGAATCAACCTGGAACAGGAGAGGCCGTAACCATATATAGCTCTTTCCTAACTTTAGATGAACTATATCCATGTAATTGTGGCCAGAAGTCACACAGTCACTTGTTGCAACTTTTCTAAATCCTTTTTATTTTTAAGAGAAGCTAACTGGGAAAGCAGTTCTCAAAATGTCTTAAGTTTTTAAAAAGTGTTTATAATTAATACATCTCAGTGGAGACATGTTACAAGTGAGGCAGCTCAATAGTCTCAAGGCTTTTTGTCAGCAAAGCATTTTGTACTTCAACTCATAAGAAAAGCCAGGGAAACCTGGTAGGTCTTGCATGTGTTGCAGGTCAGCGGCTATTGTTATTTTGGAGATTGCTCAGAGAGCTGTGGCACACAATGTGAAGTTAGAGCTTTGCTGGAATTTACTGCTTGTTCTAAATGCTTGGTCATCCCGTTGATTTGAACTGACTCTTGCTTGGCCCTCTCTGTGGGTCTCCCTTGGGAGGGGTCCGTCACACCTAGTGTTAGTACTCCAGATGTTAGGCAGTCATCCAGGCTCCTTTACAGCAGGAGAAAGGGAGCAGCATCTCCAGAGGGTGACTCATCTCCCACAGCAGATATTTATCTTCTGATGGGATGAACTTCCATTTGTACATATTTCTTTCTCAGTCCGGTCGTTGACTACAGTGGAGGCCTCAGTGAGTAGCAGCATAGTAGCTGTGGCTGTGCAGGCTTAAGGACTTAGACACAGCAAAGCTTGTCATTAGAAGTGATACCTTTTACTAGACCATGCTGCCAAAACATAAAGAGAAGGAATCACATCATCTTAACAGGAGTTATAGATCATGTGCATACATACACACACACCAGTTTCAAGGCACACAACCATGTAGCATTCTTACTCTCAGTGGGACTGTGTTTGTCAAGGTTTATAGATTTTCTATAAACTGCAGATTTTCTATCATTTACATCTCAGATGGTTCCTGGAACCTTTACACTTGTCTGTGATTGACCCCAATTTTACCAATGCTTCGTGGAAATTCAGCAAGACAGCTACTCTATATGAGTTTATTAACCTCACAATAACACATTAATACCTGTCTTGTATAATTTATTGCCTTGTTCTCTCCCCAGGGACAGCACTGTATGTGCACATGGCAATGCACTGATAAAGTACACATTTTAATGTGAGCATTCTGCATTTGTACTTAGTGGGGAAAGCAAAGTTGAAGGCTTGATTTCTGACGTCAAAGCAAAAGTTAATTACTTCTATAATGATAACAGAAAAAATAAAAACCTGTTTTGGTATGAAGTTTCATATCATAGCTTTTAACAAAATTTTGTTGAACTAACATCCTGACTCTATGAAAATATTTCAGTATCCATGAGTGTGTTAAAAGAAGGGATCAGTATCTTTACTGTGACTTTGTACTTTTTGGATTGTGTACATATTAAGTGAAGGTCAGGACTAATAGCTTCAGGGTCATGAATCTGACATGGAATATGGCATACAATAAAAATACATGTCACTCAGAGTTGGGTCATTGTCCTCCAGGTTGGGATGGCCTCCTAGCAGAAAAGATTGCAACATTGTTTGCATGAACATCCATGTGAGCTTGCTGTCACTGAAGAATCCAAGAGTGCAGCTAAACTATGGCCTGATGTAAGGGTTAGAAAAACAACGTTTTAAAAGCAGGGAAACACCCACTGCTCAGAATCAGTGACTTGCCCACTTAAACATCCTACGCTCTTTTCACAGAAATTATTCAATCATGAGAGAATATTTTCAAAACACTGCAAAAAAACTAGGCTAACACACAACAATGATTAAAAACCATTCTCTATGTCCTTCAGTTTCCTATACCTAAGTTGGGGAAAAATATTTGCCAATGCTGACATAAAAATTATACGCAAAATTTAAGATGGCTAGAGACACAGTTTTCTTGCAGGTGAACAATATCAGTAAGTTTTCTGAGTGTGAATCTGTTTCAAAGCTTCAGTTTGGGACGGGGAGGAGTACATGGAAGAAAAAATGAGGAAAGCAAATATTGTCTCACTACCTTTTCATTTAGTCAAAAAAAGCATGCATTTTTCATTAAATGTTTCCAGAATATTCTCTGCTGGTTTAATCTGACGTTTGAGAAGATTGGAGTGGCCCTGCTCTCAGACTGTTTGTCTGTATGGAGGCTGCCAGTGGAAAGGGCCGTTTGTCAAAACACATCAATTGATTTTACAGGGCAAAACATCTGTAGCACTTATTAGTTTAACAAATGGTTCTTCACTTAAAAACAAAAGAAGAAAAAAGGAGAGGCTTTTATTTATATGTTCTTTTACTTGGGAAAAAATGATATGAAAGCAATAACTCATTTGATAGAGTCATATCAGACCCCAGTACTTTGTGAGTGGTTAAAGACAAAGACCATGAATATACCTGAATTATGACAGCATTTGGTTTGACCAAACAGCTTATAATTACTTATGTATTCAATGCCTATAATGGTGAATTTCTTTGTCTTCATTATGTTGATATACAATATTGATACATAATATCTTACAGAAATCAGTTTTGGGGATTTTTTTCATCTTTACAAAAAGACTGGTGCAATCATGACTGCTGGAAAAGGTTACTCACTGATTGACTCCATGAGTAAGACCCATTTCAGATGTGACATTAGCACGTGAGTTCTTAATTTCATTAAAGAAAACCCCTTTGGCTTTCCACATTTCTCTTCTAGATGTCTAATCCATGGTAACTTTTTAAAAAGAAAATGGAACCTTTTGTTCTTCTTCCAGTTCTCATAGTTTCAAAAGTCGACCACCTGCTGGTACATTTGCTTTGATTTAGTAGCTTAAATTTACTCCACCTGCTTATCTTTCTTTTTCACAAAGCAATAAAGCCCAAAAATCCATGCAAGTTGTCTAGAAACTGTATAGGAAAGCTATTTCTGAAACTCTTCCTCTCCCCCTCTTACATTTTCTTTGGTTCACATAAAGGAAGTGATACTATTATTTACATTAGAAACATTGTGGTGAAGCCACTGTGGTCCCCAGAAGCAAAAATCATCTGTGATGTAAATGATACAAAAAAAGAAAAGAAAACAATATTAATGGCACTGCATATATAAATGCAAATTT
The DNA here is from genome assembly GCF_030463565.1 of Pelecanus crispus. NCBI lineage: Eukaryota > Metazoa > Chordata > Aves > Pelecaniformes > Pelecanidae > Pelecanus > Pelecanus crispus. The sequence continues at coordinate 120,640,573 of NC_134643.1, forward strand.
TACTATTTTCCAAATTGTTGTGATAGCAGAACCCAAACAAGGAACTTCAGTTCTATCCATGTTTTTCCATCTCCACGTGCTAACAAAATAACATTTCTTAAACACTGAGGTAGGTTGAGTCTAGGGCAAAGTACACTTTCCTTCTGCTGGAGTGTTGCCTGATAAATAGCTGTGCAAGCAAGAGGCCTTAAGGGGTATGAAAGAAGGCCAGTGTCCTTAGATGGGTAAATTAAGACCACAACATCAAGTTTTCAGCTATGTACCAGAATACAAGTGTCAGTATAGTGTGAGTTTGTGCTTTTAGAACTGCCCTTAAAGCTATACATTCTTGATTTTATGATATGGTTCTGCCAAGCCTCTTCTCTCAAGAAGCAGTTATTCTGTTCCTTCCTTCATCCTACTGGTTGCTGTATAACCTCTGCCCCCACATATTTTGGCTTGTCTTTCTCTTCACTGACATGTAGAAAGAATTTCTAAGGTTTACTGGACAGGAACTTTGCAAGTTCGAGGAATTTTTACTTCTAACACTATACCACAAGAACAATCTTCATGACTATTATCTGATTAAAACATGCTAAAAAAATTCAGTGAATTCTTAGTAAAGAGATTTGTGGAACACAACAATTAATAGGTAAACCTTACTGTTATGCCAGAAGAATGAAAAGAACAAATAAATGAAGTTACAGAATAATTTTCCTTAATACCATGAAATTCTACCTAGCCATTATTTCAAACCTCCCCTTTTTTTTTTCTAGAAATCATTTGCTATTACATATGTGTTATTTTATGGCTGAATCCATTTTTACAACCTTTGATATGATTTCAGGCTTCATTCTATTTCCCTTCCAATAAAAAGAAAGCACACTTTCAAAAGAGGCATAATCACTAATAGAAATATGTTTCCACGTTTTTTTCTGTGAAATAGTCATCTTTCCTTCCCATCATGATTTTATTTTTCTTTCCTTTTCTCAAAACCCTTGAAGACATAAAATGCTTATGATCCATTTTACATCTAAAGGGTTTTTCCCCTGCTCTGTTATTAAGCTAAGATGACAGTATGTCATGAGCTATGGATAAATTAGATGAGAACTGAACTGGAACGGCTAATGAGAGTTTTTACTACAGTGTTAGTGGGCTTCTATGACTGTCGCATGCATTTATACCTATCTGTGACAGGGGTTTTCTTCTCTGAACCTCTAAAGTAATAGCTATATTAGAGAGACACCACTCAGCAATGCAGCTACTAGACCAAATCCGGTCCCTCTTGTTTCTGAAGTGTAACACATCTGTTAAGATCACAAATGTCAATTAGCAAGAAAATTCACTGATGATGTATGAAAGATTGAAAGCAGATCAGTACTAGTGAGACATACATTTGTAAGCACACACACACACACAGAGCTACAGGAATACATACAACTGATTTATAACTTGATTTTAAAATTCCAACACCATTAGAACAGCTTGAAAAAAAGCTCTGATGATAAAAATTCTGTGGAATCAATGAAAAACTTGCTGAAGTAGAAGTAAAGCCAAGTGCTGTTACAGCACTGGGGATTACGTCTCCGTTATCTTGTGAGATTCAAGGCTTCATTGTACAGTCCTAACACATGTAAGCAAAACCTTAGAATAGTGAAAAAGCTCACACCTCCAGTACTAAAGTTCGGCTAGATGCCACAGACCTATTAATAGAGCTCTTAAAACCTAGGGATGGTCTCTGTACTGTCTAAGGCACTGCTCTCAGAGTTGACAAGGTCAGCTAAAATTCCCGTGTGAATTCAGCAACTGCAATTGCAAGAGCCAAATTCCTCCAGACACATCTAAGGTAGCCTGGCATGAGAAAGTGATAAAAGAGCCACAAAACCCATGTTATCTCCTTCAAACCTGAAAACGCCCTTTGAAAGTTTTTTTCAACTTGTTGTGTTCCCTTTCACTTGACCATCAGCCAAATCACTCAATAATCTCAACAGCTCCTATTAGGGGTAAGTGGATTTACGTCACTGTTTTCCCCAGAGGAAACCAGATCACAGCAGGTTGCTAACACACTTTCTAGAGCTGATGATCAGGCCACATACAACAAAAACTTTTGAATTTTATTCCGATTTCTCCCTTTCCTCGTTTAAACTCTCAACTGAACCAACAGTGTTTTCTTTCAGTAATAATGAACATCTGTGACAGTAGCGAAGCCAAAATAAGCCCAGTCAAGGAAATTCTATGTAGTTATGCTAAACAAGTTTTATTCACAGGTTTAGGTTTCCTATTAAAAGGGGTAGAAAATGTCTTCCTGCCCTGGCTTTATGTGTTATCATATATATTACTGAAAGTAATGTATACAATACCAAAGGGTTGCCATATTCTTAAGATGATTTTTCACTCATATTCTCCTGGAATGAAAAACAGTTGTGCAGCTTTCAAGTCATAACAAGGGGATCAATGCTTATTGTGTGAAATGTTTTCCTTTACTGTCATGATGAAAACCAGCCGGTGCTGGTAGGTAACCCACTATAAGCAATTCAGTCATCAACCATTATCTAGGGCAAGTGTTGACCTGGCCTCAGACAAAATCCTTATTGTTCCCTTTGTTGTTCCTCTTGCTCTCCCTCCCTATGTTTAGTTATGATATGCAAATTGGACATGAAAAGAAAAATCCAAGGTAATTCACTCCTTTCCAGCTGCAACAGTTGCAGTTGGCAACAAGTCATAATAAAGTGATGTTATGATTAAGCCTTTTTGATTATGCTACTTTTGCAACATAATGTGGATTTAAGAAGTGATCAGTGGTTTGTACGCTTATTTCATTTCTTCAGAAGTACACGTATGCCTTTCCTTCTTTAATGTGTTTAAACACCTCAGTACTAGTTGGCTGTGACAACCACTTTAGCCTTTTAATGTGACTCCAAAAACATATTTCTCACGTGCTGCGTTGCCGTATCCAAGCAAAAGAGACTCAGGCACTTCTGTAGCATTTTCAGAAAAGTCACTCTAAACAAACCATTTATTACTATTCCTATTTATTGCCAATAAACTGATTGGAGACCATCTTATTATAATATGAAAATAGCAAAACAGAGAAAAATACAAAGCAACAGAGGTGTCTCCTACAGTATCATCTTTTTAACTGTCATAATTTAACAAAATTCAGATATTCATTGAAAAAGAGATGTATACATTTCTAAAAGCTATAGCTGAAAAACTGGGTATATTTTTCATGAAAAATATTTTATCACTGTTTCCACCAAGAGTCAGAAATGTCAAAACATGACAGGAGATGAAAAATCTACTGTGTGTTACTCCAGAAGTAATGTTGTCTCTAAGGACTGGAGTTTCAGTGTTAGGAACAATGACTACCCCTGCATCACCATATTTGGAACCCAGATGGTAGGGATATGCATATTTCCATGGAAACACAGCTAAATACAAGCTAGAAATTTAACAGCCTACCAGTATCTAATTACCAGGTCAGAGATTTAGCTGAACCAAGCAAAGATCACAAGAGTGCAGGGCCATCCCACCCCTGAGAACTGCTACATCCTTCTGCAGTGGAGAGGCTTAGACAAGAACTTGTTGACAAAAAGGTGCTGGTCGTACAATTTAGGCCTTAATTCACCTAAGGGCTACTCCAGTGGGTATTCGCAGCCATAGAAGTCAGCAGCCATATCATCCAAATCATCACAAATACATTAACATAATCTGATTTTTTTTTTTAATCCAATCTTCTTCAGAAATGCTTCACCAAGGCATTCTCTTAAAAGCTTAGAAATCCCACCCAAAGGTTGTCTGATAAAAATAACCTTTCTATGCACTATCTCATCAGCATGGAGCTCTTTGCTGCTGCTTTTCCCTCAGTCTTTGCCAATATTCTGCTTGCCAAGGAGGTATGTTGACAAATGTGATGCAAACAAGAGGTTCTGTGTGCTTTCCTTCCTTATTTGTAAAGAGCTCTTATTTTTATCCTGGGAGCCAACGTATCCACAATCAGAGACCTATTGCCTCTGATGTGTGTTTTTAGATTTGGTAATGAGAGACCAACCATAGCAAAGCAGAAAAGGCCATTCATAATAAAAAGAGTTAGTCTGGGGTCTTATCTAACCAATGCCAATTGGCAAAAAGGAAGAACTAATTTATTCTAAGCATCTCAGAGGAAAAGTCTTTTTTACTGCTAAATGCTATAGGAACTGTTGCTTCAAATTGCTCTCAAATGCTCTGAGAGTGTTGGAACAAAATAATTGCTTTATAATATACACTAGTGAGTTTATGTGCTAATCTACACTAATATTAAGAGGCTTACAGAAAGAGGCATTATACCCAGATATAGGAAAAGACAGCTTCTACCCCAGAGAGCCTAAAATCTACATTGACAAGACAGAAATTAGGAGACTTGCAGATATGGGAAAAAACCCTACAACAAGTATTTCAAATTATCCAACTTAGAACAGTAACCCATCTGCAGTGGTTTGGTCTATACAAATGGCATAAAGAAATTACTCCCAAAGAGTGTTTAGTTTTGGCTTTTCTTTTTTAAAGATTATTTTCTCCGGTTAAAAAAAAATTTTCCTCTTGGTTGGGATGACCTGAAAAAGCTCCCCTGGCATAAAGCCAGCATTGACTGCTCACTGAAGTTAATAAAGAAATGATTACACAAGAGAGAAACAAAGCTGAGGACTCTAACTCTGTTTCAGTATTGCTTGGTTTTCAAACAAACAAATTAAAAGATATCATTCTACCCTGTGCTCACAGGAAGACATGTGTGGATTATGTAAACCATAAAATCCACATGTTCCAGAATATAAGCCAACTTGCCCCAAGTGGAGGGAGACAACCTCTCTCTTTGAAGAAAGACTTTATAGGAGAAAATGAGACTTTCTTTACCTTTAAAGCCTCTTAAGATGAATGCGGAGATTACTAAAAGGAAAAAAAGCACCCTTCCCACCTGGTGCTACTAGTCCCTGCAGAGCTGGCTACTGTTGGATGAGTAGGTACAAGGAAGAGCTATATCAATATTCATAACAAACACTAATAGCAAAAAACATGCTTTTTATTGTCTTCCAGATCACATATTATCCACAATAACTTTCTATAAAGCATGGCTTGGTAGCCACCTGCTGTGAACATATTTCAGCCTATGATCTGAGTCAAAGTCCTTTGCTATGGGCATAAATACTTTCCTGTACTTCAGTGGAACCTGGAGAGGGGCCTTACTCCACGTAACAGAGAGGATCAACTTTAAGGAAGACAGGACATGGAAGGCACTATGTAGTTTCACTTCGTTTACAGAGCACTGAACAGACAAACAGGCACACTAAGACCAAAAGTAAAGATTTTTGTAACATTGGAGACAAAATGCTGTATCTGCAGCAATGCAATCTGACTAAACAAATTTTAGGGATCATAGAATCATAGAATCATAGAATCATCTAGGTTGGAAAAGACCTTTAAGATCATCCAGTCCAACCATTAACCTACACTACCAAGCCCACTCTAGACTAATCAAGGGTAGACCAGACTAAACCATATCCCGAAGTGCCACATCTACCCGTTTTTTAAACGCCTCCAGGGATGGTGACTCCACCACCTCTCTGGGCAGCCTGTTCCAATGCCTGACCACCCTTTCCGTAAAGAAATTTTTCCTAATTTCCAGTCTAAACCTCCCCTGGCGCAGCTTAAGCCCATTTCCTCTTGTCCTATCGCTAGCTACTTGGGAGAAGAGACCAACACCCACCTCACTACAACCTCCTTTCAGGTAGTTGTAGAGAGCGATAAGGTCTCCCCTCAGCCTCCTCTTTTCCAGGCTAAACAACCCCAGTTCCCTCAGCCGCTCCTCATAAGACTTGTTCTCCAGACCCTTCACCAGCTTCGTTGCCCTTCTCTGAACACGCTCCAGCACCTCAATGTCTTTCTTGTAGTGAGGGGCCCAAAACTGGACACAGTATTCCAGGTGCGGCCTCACCAGCGCCGAGTACAGGGGGACAATCACCTCCCTGCTCCTGCTGGCCACAGCATTCCTGATACAAGCCAGGATGCTGTTGGCCTTCTTGGCCACCTGGGCACACTGCTGGCTCATGTTCAGCCGGCTATCTACTAACACCCCCAGGTCCTTTTCGGCCAGGCAGCTTTCCAGCCACTCCTCCCCAAGCCTGTAGCGTTGCAATTGCGTCTGCAATTAAACACCAGAAATAAATGTAACCCTGCTATTTTTGACTTCACCTCTGATGTATGAAGTGGTTGAACTGGGGAGAAGAGTTTAATAAATTCATGAGCTGCTATATCAATAGGCATTTCCTTTTCCACATTCTTAAGTCATTACTGATTTGCTACAGGATACTAAAGTGACTTCTAACTAATCAGAATATTCTCTCACAAACAAACATAAACATCTTTACTGAGTAATTAAATGCTTCTCAGAAAGCACTTTGTATGTCTCTATCACTGTAATGTATCAATGCTCTGGAAAACATACTACTTAGATTGAAGGATTTAAAAAACAAACCTGTGCGTCAGCATAATGTACAACTGAAAATGGTTATTAGTCAAAAATGAATTGAGGAAAAAATTGCTCCACAAAACAAATTTTCCTTTTATTTGGTTTCAAGGAATTTCCAAGAAACAAAGGAATCTAAAAGTTGTGTGACAGATAAATTTATTTGGAGAAGTAGGATGTGAAATTAAGATCCCTAAGAGAAACTTTAGTTTCAGTGAATACCTCTTTGATTTTACACACTTCAGATTGAGTCACACTGAAACTTGACTTTTATCAGAAAAAAAACCAAACCAGATCTAAAAGGTTCATGCTGCGTCCTTTCTGAAATTCAGAAAGACAGATTAATGAAGATACAGTTAAAAAACACCCTCAAAATCCTAAAATAAAAACTCTTCAGATTAGGCTTTAAATTAAATGGTTGGAAAAAAGGTTACCAAAAAACCCCCCAGCAATTCTGGACCAAAGTATCCAGCTGCTCCAGAATTCTCTAATGATTCTTCCTATAGAAGCTGAAGGGCAAGAACTCATACATTCACTCCATCTTCCTTTCGCTCCTGAGTTTAAAGTTAGCTTGAAGTGAGAAAAGGAGGTAACCTGGAAACTTGTCTCCCACATGGAGTACTTCCCTCCAAATCCTCTCTCATTTATGTTCAAAATAAATCTTAATCTCTATGATTTATTTCAGCTTAATTTCCTAGTTCTTACCCAAAACCTACAATAGCTTTCATGCCTCTGTTGCCTTTTTGAAGCTACAGATGCAAATTTTGCATTAATATGTTATTTGCAGAGACCAGTGTAATTTAAAACCTGTCTTGAGTTGTTACAGCATTCTCACCATCATCACAGACTTCACAAATCCCATCCATTCTCTACATAAGTACTAAAGCTGTTAGCAGAATGCTTGATCTTAACCACCTCCCCCTGCATGTTTTATCAGCTCTGCCACATCTGTGCCAAAAATCTTCATTTGAGTTCAAATTGGCCCTAGCATTCAACACAATTTAAACACCATTAAGTATTTTGAACAATGCAAACTCATTTCTGCCTACAGCTTTTCTTGCTCATTTCAACAGCAAAAGAATCCTTATTCTGAAATTTTCATAATTCTAGCCCTGCCCAAGGGTGCCATAGATAGGTTTATAGTTCTCAGGACTTCCATGTTTTACAGAAATGCTGCACGTCTGCATATAAAATAAAATGAGAAAGAGCCTGGTGTTTTAAATGATAGTTTTCTATGCTTATATAGTTTCTATGCTTATTGTAGATTTTGATGTGCTCAGCGAAGGTGATCACCTAAAATGGTGAAGAAGAGTCTCTTTCTTAAGTATTTCCCTACTACAGAAAAAAAGTAATGTATAACATTAAAATAATGTCTAGTATCTAAAAACTTGAAGATTTCAGATTCAGTTAGATGTCCAGTTTCTAAGTTTAAAAGTTTGGACCAAAAGACTTGCAAAAAAAGATAGCCAATCAAAGGTCACTGAAACTACTACACGGTTAGTAGTTTGCTCTATGGAAATTTTTCCTCTAAAACTTATTGGTTATCCACCACATCACTGTTTAAAGTAAAATACTTAAATTTTATGGTTTGTTCAGTTCATCACTAAAAGAAAACCTAATCAAAACGAGGTTGACTTCTCATTGAATTTCTAACCAGAAAAGGATTTAACATTAGGAAGATTCTAACCACATTGCTTATCAAGACTTTTGTCCTAAAAACCAACCCAATAAAAACAGAGAAGGTTTAATTATAGTCATCCTAATTTTGCCTAGCTAGGGTCTAGTGGCAAATGAATAAGCTCCTACAGGGATGTATAGAAGTTCCACGTATTTGACCTGTGGCTACCTTGAAAATAATGTTTTCCAGGCCTCTAGAATTGAAACCAATAGATTTAACCTTTTCTGCACGAGAGGTAGCAACAACTGAAGAATGTGTCTGTGAGGACTCCAGTAAGTCTTAGGGAAAGGGGACAAGTTTTCCAGCACATCCATAAGGTTCTCATAGTGTTCCAGCACGATGTACAGGCTGCAAATGCTAAAATTTCATAGTGGAACAGGAGCTGATGCAATTTCAGGGGGCTGAGAATGAAATAGGTTTCAAGTGGTAATGTGCCAAATGCCCCCTGGGGCATATCGCTGAGGTTCATGGAATTTTGTGGTTTTCCTTGCAGTTTGCTTTTAAATAAAAGTAAATTAGAACCATGGCTCCTCTGAAGAAATTTAGCATTACAAGACATGTAATGAAAGTTATATTATGTACCTTAAGCTCTGTATGGAGGGAGGCTTTTAATTTTTGATAACTGTGTCAATGTTCATTAGCATGCCACTGGGTATTTTTATTGGGCACGTCTCTACAGCTCTTCTGAAATAACATGTGTTTGTAGATTTTTATTAGAAAAAGAGAGAGAAGTGGTTGAATAATGGTGGTGAAGACATTGCATGGCCCCACACACTCATCCAAGACAAGGATGGCCCTATGGTTACAGCATTACTTTGTGATCTTGGAATTGTTCCATGAAATTCTTGTGTGGCTGCGAAGAAACCATTGACACTAGGGGCTCTCATTCCCATCAGTAAAGCAGGAATAATACTTCATTGTCCCACCTGTTCCATTTTGACTATCCATGTGCTTCCAAAGAATACAGCCTAAAAATATTAAGGTTCCTTGGTAGCCAGTGTTGTTCAGACCTACAGAAATATCCCTGTGCTGGATTGGCAAAGGCACAGGAAGGAGAATGAAGTATCAGGATTTCCAGGGGGAGGAACTAATACAGACAGAACTAACAACTTGAACCTCAAGAGTCTTCAGGTCAAATCTTCAGTTTTGCAGTATGTTTGGTTTCTCACAAGTTGGTCATAAATATAATTTCTTGGATGAACATTGGTGGTATGTTTAGCATCAGCCTGGGAGCAATAGTCCACTCCTGAAAGCAAGGCCTGTGGGTTCAGAGCCACAGAAAGACAGGACAACAGACCTGAATTAGGCTTGAATGACAGGGTAATTTCTAAAAGATTGTTTTTCATTTCCACATACTGTTGAGTTTCCTGCTGCTGAATGGGAAGAAAAGTTGAAGTGATGAAATATTATGCGAAAAGCCACTCTGTCAGTATTTTTGGCCTGACCAGAACCCAAAAGGACCAAAATAGTCAAAATTTCTTTCTTCCAGATTTGTGACTCTGCAAATTCAGCATATGAGATGTGTCTAAGCATCAGGGTCCAAGTTCTGAGAAGTGCTAAGCACATACAAATCCCCCTCAAGCTAATGGGAGTTACAGGTGTCCCCAGCAATGGCAACAGTGAAAATATCAGCACACGTAAGGGTTGCAGGGTCAGGATCTTGTCCAAATCAGACTGAATCTCTAAATTCTTCGCAACAATCTTGTTGCTAAGTTAAACTCTAACTTTTCCTGTGCTTTTGTATCCTTCATTAAGAACTTCTGTTTCCTAGCAATAAAATTGGCAATTCAGTGAGAAAATTATCCTCTTTTCCACATTTCAGTGTTCTGGAAAGCACTGCAAGTTCAGCGCTGAGCTTTGCCACAACACCTACTAAAGCCTATGGAAAGATTGCCACTGACTTCACAGAGGTTAGATTAAGTCATGCAGGCTGACAGATTTTTATGGTCTAGATCCTGAGCTGTTGAAAAGTCACATCTCTTTATTAACAGTAACACCAGCCGAGTACCTGGCCTTCTGTTGCACATTAGATTTTTCATCTTACGTCCTATACATCCTCAAGTTCAGCAGAATTTACCAGCTGCGACCACCATTTTCAGAATGGGCGTTTTGCCTCAATACACTACACGTTAAGAACAACTTCTTGAGTGTTAATCATAAATGACTTACAGAAAAAGTACCTTTGCCTTGAGCAAAGAGCTAAGAGCTGTATTCTTCTTTCCCCTCTTTCCACTACTTTGCGCTTGAGGTATACAGCTCTGTCAGACTTTAATCACTGGAAGTATTTTGTTTCCCTAATTCAAAAGAGGGATTTCATTGATACACATATAGACCTTTCTATTTCAGACAGAAAAAAAGAAAAGTCAAATGTGCATTATTACAGTCAGTGTGAATTTACCAAATTATTCCATGATGCTATGTGTGATTGTACAATAGAACTGGAAATTACTTATGTTCACAGAGACAACCAGGAGCTGCAACACTTGATGATGTGTAGCAGACCTCTCCCTTAAACAACTGATAATGTATTCACTGTCCATAACAATATTTTGGCTTTTTCTTCGGAACAAGTGGACCTCAAAATATTCAGAGATTTGGATCAGCTTTTGCAGGCATCCATAACTTGAAGGATGTGGTTTTATGTGTTTTATTTAATTGTTTTTACTGCCTGGCTGACAGTCTTGGTGAAGGATTTGGCCTAGAAGGAAGATAATGTGTTTCATAATTTCCCAGTATTTGCTCATGTCTAACATGTTAGCACAGGAAGTACAGCAATACTGCAAGAAATACAATCTTGGCAGCATTTTCAGCACATCCCAATTCATTAGGATTTTCTCAAACCCAGCAAACACTAATATAGAATATTAAACAAAAAGTAGTGGTACATAATGTTCAAATAATCTGATCATGCTATGCTGACTTGCAGTTTGTATTTCCACTTTGAGACTTTGTTCTAATTCAGGTTTTCATCACAAATGCCCTGAGACTTCTCTATACTTTGCAAAACACTGTGTGCAGTGATAAACAAGATAAATTATTTTCATTATTCATAGGTGTATTGCTCTCAATTGTGACAGATTCAGAACAGTATATGTAAATATTATATAAATATAAAAAATATAAAATAGTGATGCAGAACTTGGGGAAAAGCCCAGGCCTTAAAGTAACACAGTGAAAAGGAACACGCACAAATTGAGTTTCATAATCTTCAGAAAATACTCTGAAGAGCAGCTACTAGTTTTAGTTTCATGTTTATGAAGGAAACCGGTTTTTATTCAAATATGTTAACTCTCCTGGGACAAGACCAGAAGAAAGTTAGAACAAGGGGCAACCAAGCTGTACCCAGTTCTTTGTACTAGCCAAGGTAAGTGAAAAATGTGCTTAATGAGTAAGTAGTATACTGTACTTTAAGTGCTGTTAAGATCAAGCATCCACACAAGCTAAAGGAGAATTTGTGTATCACTTCAATTTTAAGGACTTTAGAAGAGCTTAGAAACATAACTGAAAAGCAATTGCAGTCTAGGGCAAGAATCCCATTCATCCCAGTGAGGTTTAAAACAGATCTTACCATTAAAATTATACTAGCCATTCAAACATCAAAATTTATGTTCGTACAGAGGTCAAACTATGCGTGATAAGATTAGATACATTTTCATGTTAATGTGAAGATAGACTGTGTAAATAGGGGACATTTCAAAAACCCAGCTGGAACAACAGGCTCTCAAACACAATAGTATTAAAATAAAACAAAACAAATAAAACCATGGCAAGGTAAAGTTACTACTTTTACTGAGAAAGGAAGTATGCATACATGAATGTTATATAAAAATTACATAAGTTTTCTTTGATCTGTTAACAAGAAAACTAAACAAGCTGGTGGATATTCTCCAAATAACTTGTCATTATTGGATTTTTTTTAGATGACTGAATTCCTTCCCAAAAAGAACAAAGATGGGTCCCCTGGGAGAAGAGACCTGAAAGCCAGAAATAATCAGTCTACACATCCTATTGTTAGATGATGGCCAAGGTTAAGAGTTTTGTAGGACTAAAGATAAAGACCATTTAGTCCATTTCCCTCAGATGACTTCATATGAATAGGAAGAGGACTGTGGTTTAAGCACATAAATACTATCCTCTTTGGTTTTGTGATTTTTAATTGACTTTTCTACACTACGGAACTACTGTCCTTCATTCTTCATTTAAAAATCCAGGTTTTAAGATAAGACATCATATTAGGACAAATCACTACTTTGTGTTCTACCCATCATCAGTCAGCAATGACTAATGCAATAGAGTGGGAGCGCACTTCACTGGCCTTAAGGTAGTGGCATGGAGTGGCATTAGGCGGCAAGACTGATGCACACCTCCTCAAATGCCTTCTCCAGCCCTCATCTATTAGTCGTCCCCACAAACAACCCATGCTGAAGACTCCAAAAGCACCAATACTCGCCCTACTTGTAGTACTTCGGTGGTCACTTTCTCCTTGAAGGAGCTATCAAACCCCTCTCTGTAAATCCCACAGCCTCCACCTCTACAACCTTCAGGCTCTGCTTGCCTGCAGGAGCTGGTCCCTGGCCTCCAGCCCCACCACCTGCAGTCTGCAAGGTCGGTCAAGAGACAAGGTGGAGCGAGACCATCTCTCCCATTTTACCTCTGACAGCTCCTACTGGGTGAGTGGGAACAGAAGAGGCCCAGACAGGCCTAACAAAAATAAAGTTAATGATTTCAGGTAATAGTTTCTTAACTGTAAATGGTGGGTTCTTCCTTATGTGTCATATATTTCTTTCTCCCTCCTCATCTCAGCCTCCACCAAGAGGACAGATGAGTAGCTCCACAGACAGGAACTGCATGGGCCAGAAAACTGGGCAGCTGTCTGCATGTCCAAAGGCAAGTAAAGCAGCTACCTTGTCCTGGAACTTCAAATTAACTGACCAGCATTAATACTTCTAAATTAACCCTAAGTTAACCTAAGGCAGTTATCCTGGTTAGTTGATTGTTCAGTGCACATGTCTGACCTTGGTCTTTGCATAAAACTATGTGGCAATCTCATAGGTGCAGGACTAGGCCTTCCACATTGGCCAGCGCCTGACCAAAGCTGCCTCATTTGGTCGGAAGACAGGCCTTGGGGAGTATAATGTCCCCCTGAGCACAGATGTGAAAAATGATGATGGGGACAATAGCACCAACAGCATCAGCAGCAACAGAGACACCAAGAGCAGAAGCAGCAAGGAGCATGTTATCATAGGAGTATGAAATAGCAGCTGCTGGTACCTAACAGGCTGTGTCTTCCTTTTAAAGAGGGTGAGGCTTGGACATGTGTCACTTGTGGAATAGATGTGCTGGGAGCATGGTACACATCAGTGGTTCAGTGCTCTCAAAGGAGGTGGTTTTGGTGGGATCTCCCTTGCAGCCATACTCGGAGTCTTGCAGTTGGCACTCAGTGGCTCCCCCAATGACCTCAATGCAGTTTCCCTCCCACTTGCAGTTTTTCCAGCAAATAAGCTCTCTACGGATGGGCAGTGCACACCTAATACTGGCAGCTGGTGTTAACCTCATTGCCACTGAAGATAGGATATGGATGTGTGGCCCTGGAATCATAATGCATAGCAACAAATCAAATCCTGGTCCTTCCCCCTTTGCAACACACCAGTGGGTATTTTGTACACCTACTACAGTAGGCGCACCTACTGAGCCTTAGAGAGCTCTGTAGGGCTATAAAGGACATAGTTATCGAGTCAGGGTTTGCTCCAAGGCACTCGAAAATACACAAGTGGCCAGCCTCTCCTGGGAGCTGCTTGATGAACGAAGGTGGTAGAGGAGAGCCTTTCCTCAGTGAGTGGTGTGCAGATCAGGTCTTGTATTCAGGCATTTCACACCAATTCAGTGGTCTGCCCTCAAGATTCCCAACTGGTCCTACTAAAAGGTGATGTTACAATCACACCAACTTATTCCTCCATATCTCTCCAACCTTTTTTATTCTGTGAGTTAGTTAGAAACACAAATTAATGCTGGAATGTCATGTTATGCTTGAATTAATCACTATTATTTCCCAGTAGACTGTTTAGAAAGATTACCATTGTCTTCAGACTGTAAGTAATATGAAAAGAATTCAGAAAATCCAAGTACACACTGCTCCAACTGAGTACATTCAGTAACTCCAAATGGCTCCAATGGTTTGGAAGGCAAATAGAAAAGGGAAACAAGCATGAATGAAGCAAGGTCACTAAAAAAAAGAAAAAAACCTATACTGTATATATAGCGATAAGTTCATCATCAGATTCAACAGTGTGCCACGTATTATAGAAAGGAGGGATCAAGCAATTAAGGGTGCAGTCTGATTCTATACCCATTTACATCTCAGATTTAAAAGTCAGTACTTCTTCCACTGATGGGAAGACTTGCTGGTAGCTAACTGTACTTGAACCCTCTAAAAACTGGATTGACATCACTAATGAATTTTTTTCATCATACCTGATTTTAAATAACCAGAACTGGTATTCCTGTCTGCAAATTCCGTATCATAATTTCTCTGCCTGAGTCACATTTGTAGCTTGTTTCCAATTTATCTTACCTAGTTAAAATAGAAAATTAAATAAATAAAATTATTCCATTTGAGCTCTGGGTGAATCACAAATATCATATTCCAAATGCAGACCGCGTACAGTGTGCTGGAAACATCATTCTTGTACAAACAGAAAAGATAAGCATGTTCACTAAGGTCATGTAAATACTGCTAACATCTGACACTGACTTAAGCCTGGGATTTTTTTTATTATTTCTGTTTTTCAGAAGTCCCATCTACAGGGACTATCTTACTGATACATTCAAGGTGGAAAATGTCCTAACAAGTCATTTAAATGGCTGTGGCTTCATAGCATTTCCTGTTTGGCAATGAAAAATGTTCCAAAAAAACTTTACTTTTGGTGGATGGGTGCTATCACTTTACAGCCTAGAGTGCCAAACAGTATATTTAAAAGGACATTGTATGCAACTAATTATCAGGCAGGAATGTGAGGTTAGGGAAAAAGGTGTTGGAATGCAGTAATGAGTACAGAAAAGGCAGAGTTTAGTTTGATGGAAAAATTAACACGCCAAAGATTCGATTCTGCAATTGTAGTGCCTTAAACTTGCCACTAATTTTAAGAACAATGGAGAATTTAATTCCATTTGGAAATTCTGTGATTAAAAATGTGACAAAATGCTTGATTTATGTACTATGTTCTACACAAAAAGAGTAAAACTAAAACTTTGAACTATCACAGATATTTATATGTATAAAAAGGATACTTGCATAACCTGTGTCTTCCTTCATACATTTCCTATTTGCTGTATACGCCACTGTCTTCATAACAATGCTCAATCATTTTCTCAAAACTTTAATTAACATTTGTAATAAAAGGCATAGTTTTTCTTGTTTAAAAAACGCTGAGAATTGCAGAGAAGAAAATGAGATTTATATTGCTATGAAATTCCTCCTAGCTGTACTTTATATAATCAAGTCAAAAGCATATCCATTATCAAGTAAAAAAACTAAATTGTTACATTTGACCCAAAAAGACATTTCAGAGTTCTAAATCCATCGTGATTCATAGTTATTTAAAATATTTCAGAAAATGACTATTAAAAAACCCTAATACCACTGCCATTAAAAAAATCTATAAAGCTTTTCAAATCATGTAAATCTAAACTTTTTGCAAAATCTTGCAAAATTTTAGTCTTTTTTCAGTACACTATTTCATATATTCATAGAATCATAGAATCACAGAATCGTTTAGGTTGGAAAAGACCTTTAAGAATTTCAATGCTATGCAATCTCTTTTGTGAATTTACAGTATAACAGCAACAACAACAATAACAACAAAATCAAATTCTTAAGGCCTTATTATGTTTTCACCCTTTTCTCCAAGCTCCATTTATTGTTTTTCTTCCTTTCCACAACTATAATCATAATATTCCAAAGGGAAGGTTTACACGGGTTTGCTGTGAGTAATTTTTATACATATGGTTTCTACTTCAATATATTAGATTTTCAAGTCTGTAATGCCAAAAAAAGCAAATGCCAAGAAACTGCACATTATTTGCAAAAAAACACTCACCATGTTATTTGGTTATTCCTTTACAATGATAAATGACCAAAACTAGACATTAAAGTTTTTATGAAATGCCATCTACACAGAGTAAAGACTAACAAATTAAGGCCCCAATACTGCCAGTCAACACATGGAGACAGCATTGCTCTGTTGATGCCCACGCAAAGTCCTATTGAATTTCAATGAACCTCTTTGCATGATTCCACATGCTCAGCAGTCCGTAGGATTAGGGTTTGGCTAGGCTACTTAGGAGTCACTGATGAGCTTCAGGCCTACCACCTCACAATGAAGTCCATGCAGACAAAGCTCACCAACTGCAATGGTTGCATCTGTGCTGTATTCATTGGCGGATCCTGGCTTCAGGCTGGATATTAACAGAAAATACCAAACTGACTGTGCTTTGATCTGGCAATACTTACCAGCCCAGAGTTCCAGGAGATGAGCATGAAGAATGGTTACTCATGCAATGCTTTCATCCTTCATGGAGGTAACACCTAACAGCACAAAAGATACACATTAAACAGAGAACGGACACCTTACTATTCAGTTGATTGCTTGCCATTTTTTAGCAGATATTTTTTATTCAGACTAAAAGTGGTTCATTTTTCTAAAATGTATCCCAAAAGAAAGCACCATCCATTCTTTGGGCCAAGACATGATCATGGTCAAAACCTTTGGGGGAAAAAAATGAAGAAAAAAAAAAAAAGCCAATCTCAGTATAAATGAATTACAAAAGAATATCTAAACCACAAAATCAACATTATTAAATCCTGGGGAACTACCAAGCAGAACATCTAAAACTCACATTCAAATTAATTAAATCAATCTTACTGGAGTTTCTCTTATGTTCATCCTCAAATATTTATAATTAGCTAGCAACATAAGGGATAAGGGGAATTAGCTGGCTTACACTGCTTTTCTTGTGGTGACTTTCTCATGAACCTAAATTGCCAGAATAACTATGCTCAAAATAACAAAAATTAGTTCTGTGGTCATCTCAAGATCATCTGCAGCATTTTAATATGCTAAATCTGTATACTTTGCTTACTTACTTCTAAATATAGCACATTGTTTTGCTGTTAAAAATAGGCTTCTTTATTAATCACGTACTCAGTACAATGGCGACACACTGTCTGTTCTTGCACACATAATGGGTCATATCTTCTAGCAACGAGCAGACTTGGGAAGAAAATAAACCTGAGGTAACTATTTACAATGATTTGCGGTAAGCACTTCATGGTTCTTGTTTATTTCCACATCAGGAGGAACGTTCCATCTGCTTCAGGTACAAAGGGATTCCTCAGATATGATAAAACTTCAGCACTGAAGTAATGTGCCACTTTTAATACAATGCACAATTGGAAAACACTGCCAAAACCTCAGCTGCTGTAACTCTCTATAGTCAGTGGAATGATGCCAATTTGCAATCATTAGGTATATGGTCTCAGTGGTATAAAATGCTACATGATAAAATAAGATGCAATATTGTTGATTAACTCTTTCTTGCTACATGTATAATAACCAGTAACATCTCCAGAAGTTCTTATCCACTTTTCCCTAGAAATATGGAAGCAGTGTATTGCTCAAAGCACTGCTTTTGAGGGTGGCCTTTCCTTTAGCTAGAAACATTACCAGAAGTTAAATGCTCAGGGCCATGATCAGAACTGGTTCTTTATACAAGGTTTGTAAATGTCTTGAAAATATTGTGACCCTAAAACAAAAATTAAAAAGGGAAATGAATACTCTTAACAAGGAAAACTAATCCTCCTTCAACTTTTACTTCACAGAAATAAAAGTGTTTCAATTAGAATTAGCCTGGAAACATATCTTTTGGCAGTAAAATTAGATGGTAAGCCAGAAACTTAATGCAGTAATAGGGAAGATGTCCTTTGTATTTCACAGTCCACACTACTCACGCTACAGTACGTGCCACTCACTACAAAAACTTGGTGACGGCAAGTATTTGAGGGAAATAAACAGTCAGTCCAAGCCCAGTAATCCAACATGTAATAACATTTGCCTGCAAATCAGGAACACTTAGCTATAACCAATGTGCTGAGAGAAAGCAAACCCAGAACATAAGAGATCTCTATCAGAGACTATCCGGATTTGATGTCATCTCAAGATATATTTGTCCAACAGAACATCCCTTTTGCTCTAAGTTACGTAGACAGTTAGTATTAATTTAAACACAATGTCACTAGCAGATATTAAACCAGTGAATCTGCCTCCACTTAGCATGTGTACAAGAAAGATTATGTGGAAAGAATCCAGGGACTGTAAGCCTCTCAAATCTTTTTTCCTTTTTTACCAGTCATTAATCTGAGAGATGTCACCCAGCAAGTTGTTTATTTAGCGCTTGATCTTTAGATAAGTGTCATCATTTTATCGAAGATTTTTAATTTCTCTTTGGCTAGTGTTGTTTATAGAGTTACTGAAGTAAATGTTTTTATGGCTTTTAGGCCTAACAAAAGGCTTCACCCTGCAAGCAATTACACTTGTGTAAAAATGCCTGCAGGACTGGAGCCTAGAGGATTTAGCCCATATTCTTTCCCACGTAGCTAAAGCCCCAAATCAAATCGGTTTGTCTCCAGATAAATGTGTTCTTTAAGCAGATTATTCTTGATCAGCTTTTTGTGCCTAGTGCTAAGTAATACTCAAATACTGGAGTTTAAAGCAATGACACAGAAAAAACTTAAATTAAATATAAGAAAACTTATATTAAATATAGGTATGCACAAATACATACATATAGATATCATAGACACATATATAAAAAAATGGTTTACTATTACAGTGCTTTATGAAAAACTTAACCTAATAGTGCTGTAAGTGTGTGCCATGTACAAACTGAAAAGTGAGTATCATTGATCCATTAGAGGACATTCTTTAGATAAGTAATAAAATGGGGAATGAATTCTGCACATTTTGGTTTCACCCTTCAGTGATTCTATTGGGAAGCCTCAAAAATAGGATTCCTGCCATATGTGTTGATGCGATTTTAATACCAGTAAGCCTTATATTCAATTAGTATAAAGCAATGTAGTTTTCCAGCAAAGATCACCTTGTGATTAGAGATTAAAATACATTTTTTGCTGTGCTGTATGTCCTGGTACAAAGAAATCAGCCACTACCTTTTGCTGTTATTTAAAGTGCTCTTCTGTTTCCTAGTAGGGAACCAGGTAGGTGATTAGAAGTCCTAATCAGTGAGATTATTCATGCTGGAAGTATACCACCTAACCATTTTCTGAGCTTTTTTAAGTGGAAGAAATAAGTATCTGCAGGGAGCAGCATGGGAAAATACTCCATAGGGCAGCAGCTTGGAGGTGAGAGGTTAAGGGGGTAATTGTTACTGCTGCCTGGTGGAACGGATGACTTTGGTGCTGTGTTGTGGCAGTGCCGGCCTCCCTTTGTGCCAGGGCCTATTCCAACAGGGAAGGGAAGACGGTGACAACACAGATTTTCCCATATGAGCCAGGACCTCCTGCCAGGGGACTGCAGAGGAAGGAAGGGGGAGGAAGCGGGAGGAGGGATGAGGATAATTACATGGTAAATATTCTCTTGCCAGCATCACTCTTGGAGTCCTGGGTACGTATGCTGGACTAGCAAAGCAATAGGCAAAATCTTGAGATACAGAATGCTGCTCCAACATCAGGGGGAAAAGACTGCCTACAGCTGTGTGTGAGCGGGGAATACTGTGCCTCAGTAATAGAGAGAATTCCTGCAGGACACAGGTGCCTCAGCAGCTCCCGAGTCCAGGAATTGCAGCTGCACAAAATCCTCAGTTTTCCTATCTAACCCCAATTTAATGCCAATTCACACTAAGGTGAATCCACGCAGCTGAAACTTTGCCTGTTTAATGGGCATACAAGCAGGAGTGCATTCTCCACGCAGCCAGCTGACACTACATCACTGTCCTAAAGCACTTTATGAAAGGGAAGAAGCACAGTATTTCTTCATTGGCAGCAAGAAGCCAACTTCTCGGTGTTTGTTTTTCACAAGAAGACTCTGACAGTTATGCAGAGCTAGCAATTGGTAGTCAAGCAACTCCTGTGGAGCCAGGCAGATCTAGAGACATCACCATGCACGCTCTGGTGCTGTCTCTGCTATTTTTTCCCTCCATCCCCCCCACAAAGGCTGTTCTGCCTTTTTGCCATCACTAGATGCTTAGTTTTTCCATGGTGAAGTAGGTGTAAGAACAGAGGGAATGTGTACAGGGAAGAAGTGTTGGGCACTGTTAGGATAAGGAAGGGAAAAATGTTTTATTTTCTCAGAATCCATGAACCTGACTTCGTCAATAATTTCCCCACAAATCCAGAGTTTATTCGAAACACACAAACTGATCAACAGCAACTCCCCTAACCAGACCCGGTTGTCCTTATTCGGTGGGAACTGTGACTCTGCCCTTCAGTGTAGTCCCAAACATGCCCCTCTCCCCTCGATGCGGGCAGTAAGAGAACAGCCTATGCCATAACTTTAATGATACATTTCCTGCTTATTGCTCTAGTCCATCTGTCCTTGCTGTGGGGTTTTTGCCAAAACACTTCAGAACTGTATAAATGTCTTCTATACACAAATACTGTGGGGTTTTTATGGCCTAGTACCAAATTTATCTCAGGCAGAGTTCTTTGTATTCACACGAGACGACAAAAGGTTACTGATACTTGACCAGTTTGCGGTGATGAAACAGCACGTGAACTGCTAGATCAGAGGACATTTTGTCTCCAAAGAAGACATACTAAGTCATTCTGAGAGCTGCTTTACAGAGCTTAATTTGATAACGACTCGGGAGGATAATGTTCCTAGTGAATTTAGGCCTAATCCTGGAAGTTCTCTTTTACATAAATACTCCCACAGACCTTTGAAAGGAAAGGAAATAGGGGTCACAGGAACAGGCCTTTCTCATTAAGTACTCAAGATCTCTCCCATCTTACCCATGCTGAACAGAAGGTTAATCTAATAGCAGTCTTATTTACATGCTGTGAGTCGAATCCCCTCACATGGGCCCCAAACGTGCAAAATTTGCAATCAGCTGTATTGACTAATCTTGCTAACACGTGTACTGCAGTTAGACGCAGGAGTTACCACAATGCTTGTTAGCGAGTATGGTCAAGTTTTGGCCTCTCACTTTCAGCACATAGTATTAGGCCACACAAGCAGGCAACAGGGCCAATTATCCTACATGGTAAGATGTGCTAATATCTCTACTCAGGGAATTAGTTTTGCCTTATACCAAACACAATTGCCTGCAATTGCTATGTTACTTTGCCCTGACATTGAACTCACATTGAACCCACACTCTTCATACGTAACCAGCAGTTTTTCATGTTACCCATGTGTTGTAAACTGGTTTTCAGAAGCAAAAAGCCCATGTCTCCAACATATATCAATCTGAGACATACCTGAATTACATCGCATTGAATAAGAAATCAATGTCATGTAAAGTGGTGTAAGACTCTTAACAGCTGTTAACATGTGAATAATAATCGGTGGTCATGAAAGTGTCACTTTGCACACTGATATTACTACCTTCGCTTTGATGTGGTACACACATCAAAGCAACAGTAGTAATATCAGGCAACAGTAGTAATATCAGGCACCAGCACAGAAGAAATGCTGCTGTTGCTAGGACAGGGGCAACCCTGTACACACTAAGAACCGGGGAGAAAGCGGACATGAAACTGGATGAAAGAAGAGAAGTTATTTTTTTTCTTTTGCTAAGCTGGTCTTGCACCTTTTTTTCTTTTGCTAAGATGCCAGAGTAACAAAACTGTTCATATCAGGAGAAGGAAAACAACTGAGTACACGTAAGAGAAAAAACAAATGTGTGGGATTGTAGTTGCTGCTGAATGTTTTATTCCTCTGGATCAGCACCAGTATATGGAAGAACTAGTACCAGAGCAGAGAGCAGTGGGAATTCCCCCAAGATTAACAGTAAGATAGAAGCTATTAATTAGAACTTGAAATAAAATGTGTGGACCCATAAATGCAAAAATCCAGACAGAAGTCTATGAACAGTGAGTAAAAGGCCAACGCACCCTGATCTCTTTATTCAAATGACACCCTAGAGCTGGAGTGAGCTGCTCAGCTTGAATGTGGGTAGGCAAAGCTGACCCACAGACAACTGGCAATGGTAGGCACATTAAAAACTAACTTTCTGGTGTTCTAAAACACTTCAGGGTAATAACTATATGACTATGACACAGGGATAACTATAACACTTGCTGACCCTTCAAAGCAAGCTGCACATTCTGGACTTCCTGCTTAAATCCCAGAGAACTGAACGTACTAGCTCTGCACTAGATCACAGTCATGCGCACTGGTGCTTTTTGGCTTAACAGGAGAGGTACATTGTTACTACTGAACTCTCCGTGCTTTAGCCACAGGCAAATGAACAAACAAGCACACGCTATCACACCCAAACAGCCTCTTAGGTTCGCCCTTCAGTCAAAGCAACACACAGCTTGCTGCTTAGATGACATTGGCGCTTTATCTTTTCCTCTTTCATTGCTGAATCCACCTATGACTGAAAAACATATTGGTTTTTAGTATAGCGCATCCTATGCCAGGCTAGTCTAACTTCTATTTTTCATGACTTAGAGGGGAAGAAAAACCAGAGAGAGACAGAGGGAGGGAGACAGACAGAGGAAAGATTTCTTTTTAGTTAAAAGTTCAGGAAATGTTTTCACAATCCAGGCAGATTATGCTGGTAGCTGAGAAGCTGAAGAATAGCCATCAGTAAGATAACTTTTTTTCCCTTTTTCATCCCTTCACTAGCCCAGAGATAGCATGCCCCTGCGGGGCCTCACTTCTGACTCTCTGACGAAAGCTGAGCAGCCTTCTGAGCCACAAGATGAGATAAAGCTGCAGCTATGAACAGCAGGGCAGAAGCTCTGGCATCTTTCCCTCCCACAAACCTCCATTAAAGGTCAAGCAAACTACTTAGGCCTGCTATTACAGGGATGAAAGAAGAACAGTTTTGTGATATAGATGATATATGCAAATAAATAAATAAAACGGGAGAGACAATTGAGGCTCCTTGAGTCCAGTTAGCAAAACACAAAAGGACAACTTTCATGTCAGACTCCGTTTCTGGAATGCTTTTCAACCTTCTGATCTCAAAAGACTTATAGTCTAGGAAAGGACAGTTTGTTACACATTGCTTGAGATCAGGGACTATACAAGATTTATATAGCAGTAAATTAATTCACCTCCCTTTTTTCCCCTCCACCATTCCCAGGTACTTTATTAGGTAGCAGTGTTGCAAGATCCGTCAATAAAGTTCATGGTGCTCACAGGAGTTTGACAGAGACAGTCTATAGTGCATCACAACACATACCAGAAAAAAAAAAGAAAACCCAGACCTACCTTTTGCAATCATTACCGCTACAACAGAAAGTAGAAATTAGGAAAGACTTATAACCTGGTAAACGGACAAGTTTTAAAACAGCAAAGCTAGAGTTCGTGCCATCTTCTGAACTGAAGCATCATTACTAGGAATTTGTAGGGCAGAGAGTTGATATTGCTTCTTAAAATATTCATATGTTTCCATTTGGGAAGCTATAAAGATGAAATTAAGATATGGAAAGAAAACCATAGTAACTTGCATATTTTCCAGATTAAAATAAGTATTTAAGATTGCTTTTTATTTTTCCCTCCATCAGCAGAGAGCTACTATACAGCCAAGAGAAGACAGAGGCTGCTGCCTGCTTTCTAAGATCCTCCTGAACTACAGGACCATTCACTATCTTTTAATTAGAAAGATGTACTACAGCACAAGGAAGCATAGCAGCTTAATAGTTGTTCCTCTCTGAAGCAGAGGTGATAGCACAATTTAAAAGAGTAGGCTGATATCTCAGTACTCCTCAAGTCCAGTCAGTTTATGACACAGGCACGATGGCAAACAGACCCACCTGGCTGTAAGTTATCTTCTGCCTTCAATGAACATCAGAAGATGCAAGGAGGATACTTCCAGCTCTCTGGGAGCAACCTTTCCAGTGTCTGGGCTCTTGTCTCTCCAAGTGATCTCAGAGGCAGGTTTTCCTAGGGAGTATGGACTTTCTTAGACATAGTCTGTACTTCTACCCAGGAATTTTAACTGAGCAGAAATTAAGCACTCTGAGCTTTTGTCTACATTGACCAATAAGGCGAAAAACATCCTCACAGCACCACATGCAGAGCAGACCTAGTGCACATGCACAGCCTCTGGGTCCACACACACGCAGAGTAAATGTGACACAATCTAGACACACTGGACATATTGCCCACACTTCTGTGTACATGCAGTGTTATAGTAGACCTGTACAGTATGCTAAGCGCTACAAAAATACTGCACACTTGTGCACAATTTCCATTTAGGAAATCCAAGGGAAAAAAAGAGCCAAACAAACAAAAATCCCAAATGTAGTTTGCTTTAGGTTCCCATAAAGGCAGCCCTAAGCTGCCATAATTTTTGTTACCCTACGTGATCCAATCCATAATGCCTCTAACTCCATTTTACCCATTGTAATATTTCCATGTCGTACTACCCCACATCCAGTGTATGTATTTGGTATTGGCAGGAAGATCAGTTCTCGTGGTTCAGATGACTGCTGTGCTCTCTCATCCAATATGGTCAAGCAGAGACGATGGTGCCAGGTACCTGACAGACTGAGAAAAATAGTAAGTTAAACTGGCTGCAGCTCAATTTAAAGAG
Organism: Pelecanus crispus; assembly: GCF_030463565.1. Taxonomy (NCBI): domain Eukaryota; kingdom Metazoa; phylum Chordata; class Aves; order Pelecaniformes; family Pelecanidae; genus Pelecanus; species Pelecanus crispus. The sequence continues at coordinate 120,665,514 of NC_134643.1, forward strand.
AAGTTTACAGGTTAGAGGACACAGCTAAAATACATGCCAAAGACTATGAAGCCTCCTGGCTGAAGATATGCATCTACCAGCTGTCAGTTGAAGTTTTAAGTTAAAAAAAAAACAAACCACCAAACCTGCTTGGTTGGACAGTCATAGCCTTTGCAGTGAGAACCGAGGACCAGAGCAGCACTCACATAAACCTCTCTTTTTTTAGGTTCTATCCCCAATGCAGAGTAAGAAGTAGCTCAAACCCCTTTCTTGCAGGACAACTGGGCTAACAGTGCACCGATGCATAATTCTGGCATTTTTTCCAGATTTTTTCCAGAGATTACTCAGGACTGTACAGGTTTGTTACCATTAACTTAAGAAACCTATGTTAAGATGCAATTAATGCTTTGCATAATCTTGCTTATTTGCTTCAGAAGAACTGTGTAGCAATATCTGTGCCCAAATTTCCCATCTTTGTTTTCTCTAGACGGCAGATGTTTATGTCTTCTACTGCCGCCTTTCCACTCAGCACACACTGCAAGTCAGCCTTTGCCTCCCCACTTCCCACCAGTCCCTCATTCCCCCTCAGCTATTAGCATCCTTCTGCATCACATACATACAAACACTTTGAAACCTAGTTGGGATCCCCACAGAAGAGTAAAAAAATGTGGTCAGTAGTTGCCATCCCCTCTAGAGGTCTGATATTCCAGGTACGAATTTCAAAAGAGGAAAAATCTCCACATAAGCCCATTCTGTTCTGCTTTACATTCGCTATGGAGAAATGATACATACTGCGTAATCCCACATTAAGAGTCACCACTATGTAAATGGTTAAACCACATTCACAGGCTTGGGTATTGAGGTACTGTCCTTTTCAGCCAAGTCCCTGTTGCCACAAACTCTGTATAAAGATCTTGTTGGAATTTAGTGAGATTTCTTACTGACCCAGGGATATGCCTGATAGGGGTTTTTTTGCAAGATCAGGACCTCTTATGTCAGTTTACACTTACTCCTAAGTGTGTAGGAGTCCATCTTTCATAATCCAGGTCATTAAATGACATTTTAGCCTATCCAATAATCCAAAGTGCTCTTTTCAGCAGGAAGTACTTTACAAGGTCCACATCCTGCCATCAGCCTAGGCACTGATCTCCCACTTGAAAACAGTAGAGAGGTCTGTGTAAAATATCACTGACAGGATATGGGTAATCACTGATCTTTTTCTGGCTAGCAGTAGGAGTAGAAATATGCTGTTTTTCTCATATTTAGCAGTTATTTGGTCTGAACTCATTATTTACCTGTATGTTATTAAGGGTAATTGAAAAGGCTTGTTTTCTTCAAATCCCTAAAGGGGAAGAGATCCATGCCAAGTCTACCCACACATAATTATATATTTCTACAGCAGAACTGTTTAAAAAAAAAGTCCCTTGCTTCAGTGCAGGGATGGAGAAAATTCTGTCTCCTTGCCAATTCGAGGAATCTGAAAAAATAAAATAAAATAATAATTTTTGCTAACTCAGTTCTAAAAAAAATGTTGCCATATATCAAAATTCTGTACTCATTTGCCAACTGATAATTACAGCAGGCAAGACTACAGTATTGCTTCCTTAGGCCTGAGCCTCTAGTAGCAAATAAATTGTAATGGAAATACCGACAGGATAGGATATAAGGTTAGCAAGGCTTTTATGCGGGTATATTTCTCTAAAGGCACTCTTAGGTTATCCCTGTCAACTGTTTATTGGTTTGTGTGAAATCACTTTGTGAAAGCACTTGAAGAGGCCCAAAGAGAAGAGATCAGCATCCAACCACAGCATGTGATCTACATATTTCAAAAATATTCAAATACCACTTACAGTCAGAAAGGGTAAAAGAGCAGAGAAAGGGAAGATCTCCCAAATCCTAATTTCAAGTCTATGGCACCGAATTACGGTGTGATTTTAAGCTGTAGTTAATATAGCTGCTTATCATGAGCTTAACAGCATTAAAGGGATGTGTGGAGCTGGAGGAAGGGGGGAGATTTCTCCTGTTCCCTTTCTGAAGGCATATGCTTACTTGAGAATATCACCTTTCATCTTTAAAAAGTTTCTAAACCTCCTAATTGCAGAAAACTCTTGAAAGTATGTCTTCAGAACAAAGAAGGAAAATTAAAGGCATCCACATGTTAAAAAAAAAAATGTTTTTTTACTAGAGGAAAGTAGAGGAGGGAATAGCTGACAGATGTTTATAGGGCTGAGGTTAACAGTGCAGGATCTACACTCAGTTCTCTCCATCTGCAAAACAATCCTTATGAAAGCAGGATACACAAAGGAGAGAGTAGAAGATATGAGGAAAGGTGAAAAGGTGGTAACTGAAGGAAACCTTACTCCTTTATTCAAGAATAGAAACAGAATCATAGAATCACTTAGGTTAGAAAAGACCTTTAAGATCATCGAGTCCAACCGTAAAAGAGAAACAGTGGTTTCTTCTGTTCTGCCTTTCCTTCTCCTTTTGCAGAAAACGGCCCATGCTAGCACAGGTAGATGTTATGCTGGGGAAAGAACACACCTCTGATCCAAGGAAAAGCATGCCAGCAGATGCACCAGACTCACAAAATACCCAGCAGTACATCAAAAATAGTTGTAAAGGCATAAGCCAGCCAAGAGAATCAACCTCCTGCTGCATATGGACTATAACTTTTACTCAAGCAAATGTAACCCGGATACAAAACCCCCCTGTGTCTCTTAGCATACAGTTGCCTTCCTAGAAAAGGTAGAATAAAGCCTGTGGGAAATGGAGAAGGAGAGACAGAAATGCTTACATCACATCACATCACCATCTTGTGCTTCATATTAAAGTCCAAATACTGAATTCATATGTTTTTCTACATACCTTATTCTTGTATGTTGGACTACTTGCTTTTCAGCTGGTTCAGTGAACTGAACCAGCTTACATGAGTTAGGAAGAGGCTGGGCTCCATGGCTGGAAATAGGGCAGGAGAGCCAGGTGCATCTCTTTCAGTGACAGCTATGTACTAGATCTGCTCATCCCATCTGACTGAAATGCCACATAATCTCTCACAGTGCAAAATCAATTGGATTGGCAGGAACCATCTTCCTAAACCACTCCAGGGTGTGTAAGAGTGTATCTGTGCATTTCCCATGTAACCAGAGGGGCCCTGAATAGCCCCAAATTAAGTCATTAAATTAACACCTGAGCTAAGAAAATCTGGCCAGTTTGGACTTCTCTCACCTTGCAGCATTGCTAGAAGAGACACTTTCTTAATCAGACAGACAGAACAAACATTTAAAAAGTGATGGCATTTTGAACTAAGTCGCAGGTTTATTGCATTGTGGCTGCAACTCATGTTTACGTAGCAAACAGATGTGTCAGTTAAAGAATCTATGCCCTCTACCAAAGTTTCTAGTCCCTGTAGAAGAGCTGACAGAAGAATAACATGTCCCCAGTACTGCAGCTGTTGTCACTCTGCCAATTTATACAAAAAGCCCAATTTTCACTAGAGTGGGAAAAGCCCAGGTTTTCTTCTGCTCTCTCTATTGTGAAAGTGAACATTGGGAAGTGGAGAGATTTGCCTGAATTCACTCAAAAGTCACTGAGCTGGTGGCTGGGCAGGCTGAAGTGGCATAAAGATAAATGTAGTATTGTACCTTGCACAACCAGTGCACAGAATAGTTTGCGTGTGACTACACAGGCATGCACAACTAATGTCTTACATATGGTGTATGGCTTTTGTCCGGCCTCTAAAGCTTAGCATAATATTGTTCTTTCCCATGTATTGAAGGAGATATTGCAAGTCTCACAGATTTGAGATAAGGGCCATATTCTGGTTATTAATTTTCCAGGCTCCCTTCCCAAAACTCTCATGGTTTGCAAGAAAGAACTTTGACCCCGATCACCTCTGGCTCAAGCCTGAGGCTCACAGGCCTACCACTCCCCTGAAAACAATCTGCAAAACCATGACCACCTTCCTTTGCCCATTAGAGACAGGATAATCCCAGCCTGCTATGTAATCTCTCAGGTTTTGCTTTGGTGTTTTGAATTAACTGATTTTCAAATCCAAGTCATTGAAAATGGGCTTTTCAGTTGATTAAATATTACAGTGCTAAAAAACAAACAAAAAACAACACAACACCACAGTTTCCTTGGTTTATTTTGGAAAACATACTGAAGTCACTGTTGGGTTAAAAGCACCATCATCATGGCATATCTGAAGTATAAGTTATACATGAAAAGGAGCCAACGCTGTCATTTGGAGTAAACAAACCAGTTAGATAATACAGGAACTGCCATGGACCCTTCAACTCAACCTAAAAGACCCCTCATCTCTGACAAGTTTTTCTGAAGCACCAGGCCTAATGAAGCTTACTTTATTTCTGGTTTATGTTTGATGAAGGATTGGCTTCAATGTATGGAAATTTCTGACCCACCCCTGTGTCCCCTGAGCTCTTTTCCCCACAGCTCAACATTTTAATGTTTTTCTTTTGTGCGGACCCGCCAATGCCTAGGGCAATCATTTGATCAATTTAAGCCAACATCAAAAGTAGAAAAAGCAGTCCCATCCTTCTTTTGTATGGGTACAAACATTCATGCCACCACGCAATGAAAATGGTTTGCATTAAAATTAACTTTTTTTATTATTATTATTATTATTTAGTGGGTTATAGTGTTATTGAACAGAAGAAAGAGTGGCCCCACCTCTAGGTTGCACATATAAAAGAAATAAACCTAGAGTTAATCAGATTTAAACAAAACCTGATTTAAACAGATGGCAATTACTATGAAATACATCCAATTTTTTGTTTCCTTACAGAAGTATTTGGAGTATGTGAAAATGGCAGGCATGTGAGATTAAAGATAAACCTGCATAGTCGGACACATTAGGCTGAAGGCCATTTTCCAGTGCTAAGAAAAATACATTTAAGTCACTAAAATAAACTTGCCAGCATTACATGTAAATAATCACAATTAGCACATGATCTAAAATGCCATGGTTGGATTTGTCCAAGATGCAAAAGACAGAGCACTACTGGGGAGTTGTGAAGAGACCCACTGAAGATATTTGCTCTCTCCAGATGGTCAGCAGCAGGCTTTTTCTTGTGAGAATTTGCATGGATTGCCTGCGCTGAATCCAGTAGACACCTTTTAAAAAGTCTCATGCATCATGGTTGTCACTCTGGTACCTTTCATAATCTATAACTTCATCTTAAAGAAAGGGAGAATAACCTTTTATTATTATTACCATCATAACCTACCATTTTTGTATATGATCTGTACCATTATCCTGCTTTCACTAGCAAAATTCAGAATTAACAATATGAAATGATCCTGTGTGCATATTCATTAAGAATCAGAAAGAAACACTTTCCAGTAGATGGCTGAAAATTAAGGAACTTTTCTTCTGGCAGGCAACAGATAGGAAAAACTTAACTGAGCCAATTCAAAAATGTCAAGCTGTTGTTATCAGAATAATAAAAATGTTATGGAAACATGGGGGGTTTTATTGATTTATGATGAGGAATGGGATTTTTTTGTATCTTTTTTTGTTGTTTTTGCTTTGGAAATTACGGTGTCAGGAAAGAGACTCAACATGAGTCCATGAATCTCCCCTTCTTCACCTGCTACAATTTTTTCCCTTTTCATTTGTCGCAACTTATAGAAAGCCCTCCAACACAACCTGGAAAATTCATCACCTGAAACTGTCAAAGCTCATGCCTGTCAGTAAATGTTCGGAGAACTCAGTTTTGGCTTTAATCTACATGCCAATCAGTTTTCTTGGCCTCAGCACAGAATTTAATTGGATTCACTCTCAGGACAAGACGACGTTTCCATTTGCAGCTCTGAAAATTCCTTCATCTGTAATTTTACGTAACATTTTAGAAACATGGGTTTGTATTCATACATTCTTGTGTCTTTGCAGCCGTATGATCATTTTAGCCCAGTATCAACCCTAAGTTTAAAGTAATCCTTGTGAGAGTTTATTAACTAATGCTCAATGCCACATGTTTGGGTGGTGATTTTTTTTCTCCAACACTGTGTCTCTGTCTCAGTACTACCTGGTGCAACAGTGTGGCTTTGGACAAACATTGCAAATTTGACAAAATTGCAAATTCTGTGAAATCTTGACACCTCAAACTCAGTGAGATTTTTTTCCATTGTCTTTGGTAGAGCTCAGGTTTCACCAACTGTAATTGTAGTTGCTTTCTACTACCATTCAAGTTTCTTCACTGATGTCAAAAAACATACATTCCTCTTTCCAAATTTGTGTTTAACTCTGGAGAGCTCTATTTTCTTAATCACAGCATGAAGTAGGAAAGGGGGAAAAGGTTCAGGTTATGATCAAGGCTTTGTTTCATACCTTCCAAGCACCAGCTCTAGTGAGGTTTTGCAATACTAAATACTGAGCAATACTATATATTTTACAATACTGGGCTTTCCAGAAAACCAAAAGCAAATGAGCTCTCCCTTCCTCTGGCCCTTATTTCAGTGTATAAAATATCAAACTCTTTCAAGATCTCTAGCTTGAAGTGTAATGTCTGCTTTCCAGGTTGTAGGAGTTCTGCTTTCTTGAAAGACAAACTTCTAGGTAAAGCCATTGCAATTACTACGCAAAAAGATTACCTTGTGTACAGTGTACTAGACCACGCTCATTTTGGGTGTTGAGGATGAGTGTAATAATAGAGATTTGCTTAATTTGTCAATTCTATGTTTAAAATGTCACCACTTCTGGTTGTTTGGCAACATTGTCATTAAAAACCAAACTTCATAGCAACGTAGCATTAAGTGTGCAACACCTTGACAAAAAGTGATGAATTTGGGAGGATCTGTCTGTTAAAACAGAGATCTCTTGAAGTTTTCATGAAATAAAATACAGAAGCCATCATTCAAAACTCTCTGTCTCATTAAGAAAATGCAATAGGTTTATACTGACATGCAATAAGTTTATCAATTTTGTTTGATCTTTAGTTAGTTAGACAATATTGTATTTACCTATGGCTGGATTTATCCAGTATGTTGGGAATGGTGCAATGTACTTGGCAGGAAAAGGAGCTTTTGGCAAAGAAGGATTGCATCTGCATTTGTAGATCTTATGGGAAAAAGTTATGTCATCAGGGCAATGTAATATGACACGTTTAAATGTTTCATTAGTACCAATACAAACATATGCAGGGCAAAGTTTCTATTTTTCAGTTTAGGCTTTTACAACCTTAATTTTTTATTTCTTTTTGTTTTCAAAGAAGTCTATGTTGCTTCAAATCCACTTATAATGTGTCTCAAATCCCCTGTGCAGTGACTTAGTACACCAACAGAGGAACGCTAATAATCACACACATGCACACACACACACAGAGTGTGCACAAGACCTGACTGCACACATGCACTGAAACAGATTATACTGAATTTAGCTGTTTCTTACGGATCCTGCAGAAATTAAACACTACATCTTGACTAGTTACATATATACTCTCTCACAGTAGCTGTTTATGCATTTTTATTTTGGATATGTACCCTTACAATATTAATATCTGTTTCAAGTACAACTTTTGGTCAAAATAGGGTATTCTGTTCAAGGCACTGTACTAAAAGAGAAATACATCCCCTGCCCACAGCAGAATCAGAATAGTTATTTTGGTTGGTTGTCTTCAAGATGCTAGAAATTCCCATCAGCTCTTCTGTGTACATTTTAGAGGTACCAGTGAGCTTAAAATAGGACTCAAAGAATAAAGCCTATGCTGACCTATGGCCATATTTGTATATAAAGGATCACGGCATTCTGGGAAACATTACATGCACCAGTTGTTAGAAAGCAAATAAAACCCTCTTGACCCTTTTTCTCATGTACATGCCTGTTTAGAAAAGGAACTACTGCCTTCTTTCACTGGAATTGCATTTTGACTACAGCTTCCTTGTCATAATTTTCATAAAGATGCACTAGATCTTTGTGATCTTACAGGTCCTCCTACGTTCTCTGTCCATTTCTACCTGTTGCTCCTATATCCTTGAGAACCCACTGCACATGTGCAGATACATGAGCACACACTTTAATGCATGTAAACCACTGCTGCATGCAAGCACAGGGGACTTCTGAGCACATTATGGTCTTTAGGATGCTTAAGTATACATGACATTACAATATGTGTTATGACCACAAGACACTCAATAACTTAGAGACTACCCCACATTTAAAAAAAAATCTTTCTAACAACCATTTTTTAGTGGAATGTCAACATTTCACCAATAGATGTAGCCTATTAACAAATGTTTTGGTTTTCCCTGCATCTCTAACTTTTTCTTTCTGGAATGGTACATTATTGCACACAGGCAACATGTAACATTTAAGGAGTGGGTTAAAATTCAAATAAGGGAACATAGAATATTAAAAAGCTTTTTAATTTAGAAGTCTCCATTGCTTGTAACCAGGTTCATTGCCAAGATGACCCATGTGTAGACCACATGAGCAAGGAAAAACACAAGGGAGATGGGGCAGTGTCACATTAATTTTAAGTGGATGGTCTTATTTCTGGTCCCTATTGAGATACTAAAAATAAGTACTATATACATAGCTTTAGATATAGTTAAGATTGTGAAGGTACCTACTGCAAAGACTATTAAAATAAGAAAGGTAAAAGGAAACCAGGAGGTAGGTGACACGATAGCGCCATTTGAGTGGGAAAAAGAATGGGAAATCATCATAATGAGTTACAAGACCAGTATACAAAAATCCATCATCATTCTCAAACATTCTTGTCAAATGGATCTTCAGTTCCTTTTCTCCCCTCCTCCTCACCCTTCCTAGAAAACTTTCCAAGGGCTTACTGCTCTTCAGGGAAGAGTTTTCAAGAGTTTTCAGAGGGTAAATTATAACAGTAAGTAATTTTTAGCCGAAGTACAGTCAGATGAGAACACTGGGACATGCAGTTACTTTCAGGAATATTTACTGACCATCAACTGCCCAGATCGATTACAGAACAGGGAAACTGTTTCAAAGCGTGACAGTTGTTGGCCACAAAAAGAACAGTGCAACTGTCAGAGTCAAAACCAGCCATGGACTTATCAATATATTGAATACTCAAAAGCTCTTTTGAAAGTCATGGAAATTCTTAAAGCAAGTCATACACTTCCAGCATATGATGCCAGGCTTATGTCTCCAGTACAACTTATATTTCAAGAAGTCTGCCACTGAATTTACATGATACAGAGCATTAAAGAGTGAAAACAGAATTTGTGAGAAGAAAGTTCAGTTCTGAGATGGTCTGATGTTACAGTGGTGCATGGCATTGGTGAAGCACTCCATGCTGGAGCAATGCAACTGAATCTACATACTATTCTCTTCAGGATTTAAAGAGATAAACAAGAAGTCCTGCACATTATAAATATTTATATCATGGTTTAGATTATTAGGAACTAACACCCCCTTTTCTCAACAGTCTCTGCATTTTAAATCAAGGGACATCCTAGAAACTGCCTGTGCTCAATGGAGGACATCAGCTACCTACCTAGAAAACAGTTCCCACTTTTGGACCCAGCCAAACTGGGAATAAGGCCACATGTATAGTGAGAGGGAGGGAGAAAAAGCAGAGCCAAGCTGGGTGTGATCAGTTGCAGTATCTCACAGGCACAAGAACACGGGTCTGCTCTGTGAACACCAGTCTGGGGTTAGAGTTCACACCCCCCTTTCTCCCTGAACTCACAAAAGATGGCCATCCTGGGCAATGGACTCTTCTTTTTTCCAAAGCGTTAATACTATCATTGTGCAAGTGGCTGGGCTTTTGTCAGGAATCAGAGAGTGCCACAGCACCTCCCATTCGGTTGGTAGCCGGTGGAAGGTCACAGAGGTAGTGGCTTAACATGGTCTCACTGATGTTAATGGTTTGTGTTGGAAGGGACATAAACCCCAGAGAACAGTTTATTGGGTGTATTATACTTCATAAGAAGTTAGGTTTTGACCATAAAAACATATCTTGTGGCTGGAGCTAAGTGTCCTGAATAAGCCAACAATCAACAGTCTTCAGGGTACCGAGTCTGGAAAAAACGCTGATCCAAAATAACTGAACTTGATATTGCTGGGTATTACTAATGGTCTAACTTCACTGAACTACCACACTGAATAAAAGGTTTAGATTCACTGAAAAACCTAAATATAGGTCTGTCTCTAAGCATTCGAATAAGCTTTAGAGAAAAAGACCTACACATGCAAGGAATACTTTTAATGCAGTTTTGGTATTACCCATATAATGCCATCATTAATTCAGATTCCATCATAGTTTAAAATCATAGGGTAATTGAGGCTGAGATGGATCTCTGGAGGTTTTCTAGACCAGCCTCCTGTTCCAAGGAAGGCAAACCTCACCGTTATATCAGGCTGCTCAGAGCCTTGTCCAGTCAAGTTCTGAAGATCCTCAGCAACGGCAATTCCACAACCTCTCAGGGAAATCCATTCCAGCACTCAAGTACTTTCATTAGGGAAAGAAAATTGTTGCAGCAGACATTTGTTTTGATTATGTGAACTGGCAGGAGAGCATACCTGTTCTCAAAAATCCCTGTTTCCAGTCCTTCTCTTACATAGATTAACAGCAGCACAGGACTCAAAAAATTGCCATTCAATTGATATTTACTGATTTAGCCTGCTTTTAGGCTTAAGGCCATAACATCTAATTGCCTGTCTCTCCATGTTTTACACTGTGGGTATGCACGTAGTGTGCGCCATGCACAACATAGCCAAGGAAGAAAAGGTCAATCTGGTTCTGCCTACTGTGGTTGGCCAATAGACTTCAGCTCTGGGATGAAAACAAATATGTTCAAAATTACCACCAGAGTGTTGTTAATACCACAGGGCTTCCCTCACAATTATGTTCACAAACCAACCCTGGAGCTCAGCTCATGAGGTACTGGAGGTTTTTTCCCCTTTATTTAATTTACATGAACGAGGTGCTGGCCGCTTCACTAGTCACCCAGCAATGCACAAAACCTGAATGACTATTGATTCTTGCTTCCCACCCACACAGAGATCCCTATGTGATTTCAGATGGATCTGTAGTAAGAGTTGTCATTTCTGCAGTGTCAATAAATGAACCTTTTCATCTTTCCTTAATTTATCGTTTCTCTTTCCAAAAGAATCCTCCCCATGCAGTCACTAATGATCTCCACGCCCTTTCCAGGAGGTGAGTGGGTTGATGACCTCCTTTCTCTTCGGTTCCTTCTGTGCTGCGCTTTGCCTTGCAGGAGCATCAGCTGGCTGTTTTTCCCATCTTTCAGAGGGCCACCAAGGAGACTTCTTCATGCCTTCTCTTCGCACTGAGGAGTGCCAGAAAGCTGGGTTTCTGTTTTGTCCTCCATTCCTCAGGGCTCACAGGATACAAAAGAGGAAGGCTGAGAAAGTCATCTGGCAAGGATCTGCCTACCTCACTGTTGCTCAAAACAACATTGACTCAAGACTGCATAAAGTATATTTAAAGCAGCATCTTATTCAATTCAGCTGGACTTAAGCGTCAATGCAAACATTTAACACGGTTCTAATTACCGGTCTCCTGTCTACATCGTCCATCTGAATCAAAATAAATCTGATGGACGGTAATAAAACACTTGGCAGCATATTTTTGCTGCAACAACTTACTGTTTGGTTTCACTGATGTTCTCTAAGTGAAAACTGATATTGTTCCATTGGATACTTCCAGCAGGCACAATTAATTCATATTCCCCAAGATTAAAAAAAGGAAAGCTAGAGAAAGGAAGAAAGTGCAATACAAATAACAAATCTGAAAAGTTCAGTTTCACTCAGATTAAAGTGAAATTAAATGGCATCTTTGCTCTGATTTCAGTATGTTACACCTTCAGTATCTCAAGAATTGGGTTTCAGATCAAACCCTAAGGAAGGACACAAATGAAAAAAGATGTGTATGTATTTTTCAGGGAGCGAGAAGGAGGTGGTGTTCCTTGCTTGAAGCAAAGTTCATCATCCAACAACTAGCCCACTTCCAGTATAAAATGAGGCTGAGGTCCAAATCCCATTCTTTGCTGTTGTTCCAGACAGGAATCTTGATTTCTCCTTCTCTCCTGTGGTCTTTAGTGGATTTGGTCTTTAAAAAATTCTTGAGCTAGTCACAACATGTTGAGTAGGTTAGTCTTAGGAAAATATATAGATCTGATGACCTGGGAAAATTTTTTGGGCATAAATATATAAGCATTTTAGGTGACTTTATAAGACTAGAATTAGTGGCACCCCTTGTAAATTCAAATTGCTAAGATTTTCTTCAGGTCTTCAATCAACATGTTAAGGACATGAACCTGACACTGCTTTTCTAAATACTGCAGAATGACTGTAATACAGATGCTGAAACTCACGGATACATAGATTTTCACAACATCCTCCTCTGAATAGAAACATTCAAACAGGAAGCTAACTAAGTGAAGCACAGTTAGTGCCACCTTCAAAAGTTTTGTGGTAAACCCCTGGGCAAGACAGTGTGTGCCACAGGATGTATTAACTTTGAGTTAAAGTCTGTGGTATGAAACTACTTAATGGGGTACTGCGGAGAACATTAATCCCGGACAAGGAGTACTGCAGGTCTTCTGCCCTGGTATAAAGAGATCAGAAACTTCAACATCCCCACCTGGGAAATACGAAGGATACATAAACTCTGCCTTAGATGAGATTACTTTTGATGTAAGTGAACATAATGAATCTATCCCTTCTAGAACTACTGAGGTAAGTTGCTGCACAGAAAGTGCTTGAGGGATACCCTTTCCTTCACACAGAGTTCTTGTAGGGGAAAACACACCCTGTTTTCCTTTATCAAAGTTAACTACTGTCTTTAAAATAGATTTTAAAGTTGTTTTATGCAAGCAAGATCATTAACGAGCAGACACCATTCCTGACATTTCCATTGAAGCATGCTTCAGAACAGAGAAGGCATCATTACATTTTTCCTGTACATGACAAAAAAAAAAAAAAAAAGAAAAAGAAAAACAAAAACAAAAAAAAGACTCTCTTGGTTATGCAAGACTCTTCTCTTTGATTCTTGGCCAGCTCTCAATCATAATCCCCATTATTTCAAAATATTATGCTGGAAATTTTGCTGGAATCTTACTAAACAAATAGCTGCACTGATGGACTGCAACTTCCCTGCTTCTGAGTGCAACCTTGTCCATCATACTAGAGACTAGATTTCATCAGAGCATTCTCAGGCTTTTCACAAATATTGGTGAGGGAAAAAAGTATAACTGTAAAGAGCCAAAAAATAGCTTTAATTTGAAGGATTCTGTATTTTGTAGCCAGTTCAATGAAATTTTCCATGCAGACTTTTCTAATTCTGAATGGTCTTTCTTTCTGACTTCTGTTGAGAAACTCAATATACAGTAACTTGGTGGTGAAACACAAAGACGGAAGACTCAGGCTCAAGATTCCGTTCTGCAAAATTCTCTCTCCTGTGTGCTCATGAAGTATCTGTTGTGTGTTTTGCATTGGTGTGGGATTAAAAGCAAAAATTTCAAAGCCTTAATAGTGCATAAAACAGAATCCTTATTTCCTTGTCTGCCTTAAAATATACTTTCTCACTGTCTGTCAAACTCCAGTGAAGACAGACATCTGAGTTTCATCCTCCACCAGCCTGCCCTCTCTCAAAGGTACATCTCAAGCTCATTCTCAAACAAGATTTGGCTCTGCTACCCAGCTGAAGTCAGCGTACAGCTACAAGTGTGGTAGACAGCAGCATGTTAATCTGCAATGACAGGAAATTTCAAGTGTTTGCCCTATAAAACCCAGTAAATCACCTATAATGAGATAATTCTTTGTATTGGGACCACTTCAAAGTATAATCTTGGAAATTAAAAGCCTTATCTAATCTTGAACATGAATCCACACAGCACACAGCATTGCTCTAACACCACTGCCCACAGGCTCCAGGGAGACAAAGGTTTTCACTCCAACCGAGACAAGATTTCTAGACGGTCCTTTGGTATATCCTAAATCTGTCTAAAATGAATGAAAAATATAAACTATATATGTTGTACTATGACTTTTTCAACAGTGACACTTTAAACTAAGAATACTGATAAAAAGGAGAGGGTTTTTTTCCTCTCCACTTTCATTCTGGGATTTCAAAAGCAAGAAACTTCCATTTACCATCAGCCAAGCAAACACTGTTTGTCTATCAGTAGGGTCAGTGTCACCAAAACACAGTATTTTCTTGTGAGGAGCTTTTGTCTTCCTTTTCAAAGTGCACATTTTTACCTGATTATTTCCTCATGATCAACTGCAGTCAAGTTGGTTGCAAACAGTTAGCACAAATATCCCAGAAATGAATCATAATTCAGAGAAAAAAAACAAACATCCAACTGACAATAAACTTGTTTCTTGCCTTGTTTTTTCAGTCTCAGAAGACGGAAGCATTGTAACACAAACACATACTATAAGTTTCTTCAGGTGCACAAAACCTAATAGTAATTTAACCTAAACCATATTTGCTGTGCAAAGGGCCTTACCCGAGTGCAACATTGTGGATGAGAATTATCTTCCCCTCTCTCAGGTCAAAATTTAGTTTCTCAAAGCACTGTTATCTGAGGCAAACTATGGACAGAACTAGATACCCACCTCAGTTTGCAGATTTTTTGCAGAAACTCAGAGGCATAGGAAGACCAAAAAATGAGGTATATACATGCACAGCTAAACAAAATCACATCACTAAAGCATTACATTTAGATACTTAAAAAAATCACCACAAAAATACCTTAACCATCAGGGCTGGGGTAGGGCAGGGGGGAAGGATGCCTTTTGGGGATAAACACAGACAAAGGCTCTGATATCCTCACATACATTCTGTTATCACATGGAAATTACTTTATTTCTATATGACTACATGCTCATTTGAAAGGCATGTTGAAGGCCACAGCAGTTATCTACTGTTCCTTGTGGCAAATATTTACAAGAGTTTCTTTCCCTCAGCTGTACCCTATAATAACATATTCAGCTAAGGTTTTACCACAGAGATCAGTTCAGGTGCCACACAGTCCATGTAATAAGGTTTCTTCAAGTCCTAACATGCATTCTAAGAGGCAGCTAGATTGACATAAATTTGCAAGAACCTACCCTCAAGTAGAGAACTCAAAGATAGTTTAGTTACACACAAACCAAACAGAGAGAGTGCTGAAGTTATGGCAGCACCATGCTGCCAAACAAGAAACTCCCATGGGCGTAAGGATGACTCCTGCTAGCATGTAATATGATCAACCTGGGCATTCATCACGGGCCAGTGAGAGCTGATAGTAACCAAAAGCCCAAAGCTAACACTCCCACATCCTCAACAGACAACATGTTTTAAGGTGACTCATGAGCCAATGAACACATGGATTTTGAGTCATTGAAACTATGTTCATGTATAACTGATCCACTTAGATTAAAGCTGTAGACTTAATAATGGGCATTAGCCCAGTGTTAGCAACACCCAATGCAGTATATTTGCCCCAAATATCCAAATGTCTAACAGGAGAGCAGAGCGGAAGCTCCACCTAGGCTTCCTCAGTAGTCCTAGATAAATGGTTTTGATTATGTGCATGAGCAGTGACTCCACTGTGCACAGCACAACGGAGGTTCAGTCCACACCGGCAATGCCAATGGACCTCATGCACACAGGCGAGCCCACCCATGGCCCATGCTCTCTGGACTCTGCTTGTGTACTGCAAGCCTGAAGCTTTCAGCAATGTCTACTGTGTGTACAGCAAACCTGGTATTTTTCTTCAGGAAATAGCTGTGCATGAACAACACACATTCGGATTTCCAACACAGAAATCCAGCTGCTCTAGACAGCACTCCTGTAACATATAAGATGGTTTTGGCTGTGCAAGATCATTTTTTACTGTGGATAAGGACTGTATGTGCCTCAGTATAAATATGCACGTAACACTTCTGATAAAGTCAGCACATTGGGCTCACTTCCAAATGAGCTGTTTAAAACACGGTATTGATGGATTGAGGATACATGAACTGAGAAGTATTTGGACTCAAACACATCTAATAATTTTTTGCTTGTAATGACATGTCTTAAGCAAAGGTTTTTTTAACATCACTGAATGTGCAGTCTAGAATGTAGCTGTGCAACAAAATCTGATAACAAAAGATGAAGACAGACCTGGAGAAAAAAATGAGGTTATTGCAGTTTCTGCTCTGAAATTGAAAAAATGTGTTCCAGAGAAAGGCATTCTGGCTGATGAGTCGGTGTACACTGCAAATCCAAGAACAGTACTGAAATTGGAGCTAAACCATAATAAAGATTTTATAAGAAAGTTAATTCTTATGACAGTTGAAGTGGACTTTGCAAAACATTAGAAAAAACAAGCTTCCCATGCAAAGTTGTGCTGCTTCTCACGTCTCTTGCAAACAAGAGTTGTAGAAAATTAGATGATTGATGTGGAATTTATGGACTGACACTGTTTTTCATATGAACAGCAACCTAATTTTCTTGAGAAGCTGAAGGCTGAAAAAAATAATTTTTCAGGAGACAAAACATATCCACTTGAGAAAGGAGAGAGCAGTACATCTCCTGCTCCAGCTTTTAAGGGTCTTCAGATGTATGTCTATTTGGAAATAAGAACAGCCTTAAAACGAAATACATAAGGTGAGAAAAGAGGTGCTTCCTCTCCACTTTTCTCCACCTACCTCATTGATAAAGTTATTTCTGTGAGTACTAGAGTAATTTGGAAGCCATGAAAATCAGAACAGTGTTATATTAACTACAAAACAAACAAAAGAAAAAAAAAACCCACACCCACCCCTCAAAAAAAAAAAAAAAAAAAAACAAACCCCAAGAAACCAGCATTAACTCTGGTGAAAAAAACCTACTCAGACACCCTCCCTTTATGTTGTATCCCCTCCTCTAAGTGTTTAAAAAGATACTACTTGTTCTACAAGTTTCAACACAGAATCTGAATATCCGGCTACAATTGCATTTCTTTGTGAACCACAAGTGCAAAAATTTGGCATAAAGAACCCTCACAGTGATGCCTGCATAAAGCTACAAAAGCATCTGGGTTCATCATCTGATACTGGTTTCAGAGTTATCAATTTTGCCTGTGGAATATTTTCTATAGTTGTTAATGTGAAGAACCTCAGCTGAACTTTTCAGTCTCAGGAGGAAGACACAAGGCTGTTCTTGTAAATTAACTTGTGCTTGCAAAATAGCCAGATTGGACACAGCAATAGGTTGCAGGGGCTGAGGGAACATTAGAGGGAAAAAAAGATTCCACAGTGTCTCCTCTTTTTTGTTGGAGGGAAAAAAAGGTATCTTTTCAGAGTAGAAATATATTTCATTTTAAAGTCACTTGCCAGATAATTTACCTTTTTTGACATTACTTTTTACCCTATTTTCTCATTCTTCATGTTGCCATACGTTAGCCAATAAAGTCAAACTCTCCATTGCAAGTCTTCAGCTTTAGAAATCACTTGCTCTACTACTACATACAGCAAAAAAAAAAAAAAGTCACTGCTAGTCTACTTTTTGACAAAAATAGCATCCTTCCTGTATTTGTGCTGTGTGCAGAATGTACTTTGGCATTTAACAAGTAATTTAACTAAAATTCATACTTTTAAAAATTCATCATCTTCACTCTCACAGGAAAGGTTTCTTATAACACAGATTTGACTTCATACATCCTGTTTCAATTGAAACTTCAATTATTAGGCCTTAATCTGTAGCAGCCAAATCCATAAAAATCGCACTAAAGAGTATGCATAAAACCTGGGAAATACAAACCGAACCTTAAGAATCAGATTTCAGAATGTATACAGTGAACAGTGTCAGCCATGAATATCTGAACTGAAAACAAGATATGCCTTTATATCCTTGAATATTCATCTGAATGTCTAACAGTTCACCCAGTGAACAACCTTTCCTAATGACACGAGGTTTGACTTATTTTAACAGCTTAGTATTTTTCATACCAGTTTTCTTTTGCTGATCTCAGATTACTTACAGAGCAATATTTTGCATATAGGAATTTCAATCCCTTTAACCAAAAGGAGTAATTGCAATTCTGCATCACTGCCACGTTTTCCACACAACCAGGGGTGGCTCCTACCTTGGGGTTAGTGGGGCTCATCCCCACGATAACTTTACATTCCTCAGTGAAACCTTCTTGTTGCCCCCTTGCACCAAGCCTGGACTGGACACAAGAGCACCCTAGCCCAGCATTATGGAAACATACTGGAAAAGGAAGCAGCCACAAGACCAAGAAGTACCTGGCGTTTCTGTGGTAGAGTTTAGCAGGAATTTCAGCACTGGTCCCCATGCTCTCTGGGATAGACACGCAGCCACTTGGGGTATGCACAAGGAGGAGCAAATAAGATAAAGTTACAAGGTCTTTTATCAAGTAACTGTCATTCTTCTGTTTTATAACATGTAACAACTAAATACATTAGTCTTATATTCACCCAATGAGTCGACCATACTGTTACTGTTTTGTACTGCACTGTTCTTAAACCTCCTTTGCATTGCATGCATGAACATACTACAGATTGGATTTTTACAAAATGGAGAAGAACACAACTGTAAATTATTAATCAGACTGGCAGCATGGTGATTCCAGATTATCATTGATCCAGTGAGAAACAGAAGTCGCTCACATTCTTTGCTAGTATATCATCTTGGCCTCCTCTAAACACTAAATATTCTTTTTTCTCTGATCCATGGTTGACCGTGCCTCACAGCATTTTTGTACTAATCAAGTCTGGTAAGAAAACCAGTTTCCACCTTCCTACACTTAGCATGCAATAATATTATTCACCTAAACTTTATTCTCAGCAAAGAAAGTTTTAAATGTATGGATACCTAACTTCAATACTTTGATTCTGAAGCTACTCTGGTTCTTGAAAGCTTCACTTGGGAGCTTTATGAAAGCTTCATTTGCAAGCTTTATGAAAGCTTCACTTGGAGGGCTTTGGAAGTATTTTCTCTAAAGGATGGGTTCCCTTCTTGAATCATAAATTTTGGAGACTCCATTAGGTCTTTTCCTCATCCCAGCTAGAAGCTGAAGTTGTTGAACATTGTTGGAAATATGTTCTCCAGGCAAAGCTGGTACTTATTGCTTGCAACGACCTTCGCTTCATAGCTGTGAGAGTGGCAACTTTAACAGGTATAAGACACTAACAAAACAGCTCTTCACATTAAATCATCCTAGCTGTATCACTCCCTGGCAGGTTTTGTGCTACAGAGGGCAGAAATTACCCTCCTGCCTATCTCATAGAAAAGGGATGTGGGGCTCATGCTCTTGTAGCAGTTAGCAGAGTTCTTGCATCATGAGCTACCTGCGCTTTTCAGTATGTTGAAAAACAAGCAAAGCCACAGGCCTGACAAAGTCACCATCAAAAATCTTGCCTTTGGTTTCCAAAGCACAAGCCACTACAGGTCTAAAACACATCCCAATATGGCTGCTAAATACTTTAGAATCATAGAATGGTTTGGGTTGGAAGAGACCTTTAAAGATCATTAGTCCAACTCCCCAGCCACAGGAAGGGACATATTCCACTAGATGAGGTTGCTCAATGCCCCATCTAACCTGATTTTGAACACTTCCAACGATGGGGCATCCACAACTTAGCTGGGCAACCTGTGCCAGTGGCTCCTCACCCTGATGATAAAGAATTTCTTCCTCATGTCCAATCTAAATGCACCCTATTTCAGTTTAAAACCGTTGCCCCTTCTCCTGTCGCTACAGGCCCTGGTAAAAAGTCATAATTGGCTAAACTGTTTCTCCTGTCTTCTTGCTTCAACTCATATTAAATTGACTTTGTTTTCAACATAATTGGCTCCAGCAAGGTATCATCCTGTTACTGGTCATGACCTGGTACAGAGTTGACAGGGTACATGTAGCTAAATGTCTGCCTAGAGATTTGAACGGGGTGATAATCCAGCACACCATACGCTGTGTTATGTGTTCTCTCCCAGTTTGTACAGTATGTACACAAAGCAGAATTGGCATCAGGTAGGACTTGTGCTCTACGTGCCAAAGTGCTGCACAGCTGCATCGTCCTCAGCTTAATGCAATTTGTTTTTCCAGAACTTGTTCCATATGGTTTAGCAATGAGTTTATTCTAACTGCCCCCTTCTGGTATGTCAAGGTCAGGCATTACAGACACGCACCCAACATACATTTTATTGCCTATGGCGAGAAACATCCCCAGTGTAGAAACGACTGTATGGAAAATAGCCAGCCCTGCTGCCTGCTTCCATTTGAGTTTGCAGACCACCTGACGTTGTTCTCCCCTTGTACTCTATAGGGCTTATGGCACATCAGACCCTTGGGGTGGGGCGGGGGAAGAGACTGGCAATGGCAAGGAGGACAACGAAAAGAAAAAGAAAAAAAATAGACTGACGAGATGAAGGCAATGTCCAAAATCTGATAACAAGGATAAATGTAACCATGGGGCAGAGGAAAGAAGGGCAAGATCAAGAGGAAAAAAAAAAAGGAAAAAAAAAGAAAAAAATCAGCAATGAACCAGATGTCAACTAGAACTGAAGTTTTAATTCAGAACATCATTCTATTCAGGGCAAAAAAGTTGAACAAGTAGGTTAAAAAATAAAATCCAAGTTTCAAAGCTCAGGATTTAAAAGCCTTACCCTTCTCAAACAAGAAAGAAAAACCAAAAGTTTGGAAGCTGGATGAAATTAATGTAAGTGATATTTTGTTAAACGTTTGCAGTGCCAGAATCAGGGTATTGGCACAAGATCCAGTAGAAATATGATTGTGTGGTTGACTTTACTGAAATTGTAATCTGGATAAAAAAAAAAAAAAAGTAGATAATAGGGCATTCTAGCAGTGCAAATAAAATAGTCAGGGGTCAGTACCATACAGCATCATTGCATCATTTCAATGCGAGAGTCACATTGAAGTCACACAAATTCTTATTTGCCAGAAAACGTGTTTGGGGGTGGGTGGGGTGGGGTGGGTGCAGAAAAGAGAGAGAAAGAATAGTTCAAATCTCATTTAATTTTGGTTTTTAATGTCTGATTAACAGCTACTGCAACATTTTTTTGTTTGTAGAATAAAAATAATGCTTTTCTTCATTAAAGAAGAACAGGGCTCTGGGGGAGAACAGGGGAACCTCACTCTAGATTTCCTGAACACTAAACAAAATTTTTGTCAGAAACTGAAAATGGGAGGTAGGAGTGGGAGAAAGAAGAAGGTCACTTGCGTGCCCCCCAGAAGACCCTCATACTTAGCTCAGGCTAAGAAATTCCACATAATTTAAAACCACTAAGAATGTTTCGAACAAGACTCAAGACTCTCTGTTTTAAAAATATCCAAAAGGCATACTGCCCCGAAATAAACAAAATAACAAGATAAGATGCTGCTGACAAACTGACAACGGTAACACCCTGGTTTAATTCTGCAGTGTGTTACGGCTGTATCCAAATATAATCATGCTATCAGTTAAAAAAAATAGAAAATACAGAGAGCAAAGGCATTGGGAGCCACCTTGCTACCTATGATGATCAAGGACATATAAAATGGACTTTTCTGACCTAAGTGTCACCATGTGAATGGAAGAATTGTCCACATGGTCACTCCAGAAATATGAGCTCTGAACTACTGCAGGAAGAAAGGAATGAACATGCCGGGATCCAGATGTGACCCTGCGGTGTTTCCCAAATTCCCCACTCATGCTCAGGCTCTGACCTCATCCCTGTTCCCTATCACAGTGCGAAATAGTTGCTCACCATGTCCACCACCTACAAGTAGGAAACCTGGGCATGCAAGCTGGAAGGAAGCTGCAGGACACAGTGGCCAGGGTTCTGAAGCTTCAACAAAGCCCAAGAGAACAAGTCATAGAGTAGGAAATGAGTCATCCTATTCATTTCTTGAAAGGAAAAGAAGAACCATGGGGGAAGGCAGAGAAAACATTTAGACAACGTTTCTCCCTTCACACACCACCCCCCTGCCCGGCACCATCAAAAATAAAATTGCAGATGGAAAGTAGTGTTTATAGGGAAACAAGAGAGTCACAGGATTTTGGTAAGCCTTCAAAATCTTGGAGAAACTTTCTTACTGTTGGAAAGTCCGCTGATAATAGTTCTCCTATAGAGCCCCCAAGACAGATCATCTTCAATTTGTCCAACTGGGAAAATTGGCTTCCATTACTGTTAGCAAATACCCAATGGCCCTGTACTTCATATCATCAAGGTTTATTTCACTACTTTGCTAGCTAGTTTTTACAATCAGAATATTCAAAAAGTCTAGTGAAATTTAAAAAAGGTTTCCCATTATCCCTCTTTCTCATCAACTCTCCCTTGCCTTGTCTTCCCTCCCTGCACTATGCTTACATAGGGATAACAGAACCACAGCCTGGTTGAGGATGGAAGGCACCTCTGGAGTTCATCTTGTCTGACCCCCTCTGCTCAAGCAGGGCCACCTAGAGCAGGTTACCCAGGACCACGTCCAGACAGCTTTTGAATATCTCCAATGGTGGTGACTCCACAACCTCCTTGGGCAACCTGTGCCAGTGCTCAGTCACCCTCACAATAAAAAAAGTGCTTCCTGATGTTTTCCCCAGGTAGACACCAAAAAATAACTGCTCTGTGTTCAGACTATATTAGACATACGTGAGCCACATTAGAGACATATCTATTTCACATCCTGTGGTGGAGGATTAATCAATCTTAATCATGCAATAGATTCAGGTCTGATTTAAAGGGAAAAGTGTGGTTTGTTTGATTTTTTAATTAAATTCTGCAAGTAATACTAAATTCATCAGTGATCACAGCTGTCCCTCAGCACCCCAAAACAAAACACACTGTATTCATTTAGTACTAAAGACTCCCCTATAACTCACTAATTAAAAAAAATAAGCATGTTGCAATGAATTACATTAATAGGTCATTTAGCTGACTTGAGAAGCAACTATTCCAATAAGTCCTTTGGAAATCTGTGAACCTGCTCTGACTAAATTGGAGCTCTTACGCTCAGAATAGAGAAGGTAAATCTCATTTTCACAAAGAATAAGATAAATTTTCCCTTCAAAAACTGTGTTCTCCCAGAAAAATAACAGTTCATTAAAAAAAAAAAAAATCAATGCCCCTACATCTTCCTCCAGCTCAATGACTTAGAGTGACTGTATTATTAATAACAAGCTCTAACTGTTTTGATATGCTATTGAGGTATGTAGTTAAGGTTGTACTGAGATTTGTACTATAAGTGGGATTTTAATTCTGCTTTGATTTTTACTATTAAATGTAGTCTCACCATTTGGCATCGTACCTGTGAATACAGTGTAATTTTACAGTTATATTAAAACTTTTGCAAGAGAAACAATTTTTAAGTGTTCACTTTTTAAAGTTTTGCCATTTGGCTCAAATATCCTTGAGTTCCTTTAGCTAAACCTCCACTTTCCCCACAGACTTCCAACTTCTTACACACATGCTAACAGCTCAAGCACAAGCCACTCTGGGAAATTTAAAATTACAGTCATTCCCTCTTCTTGGCATGCAGGGCTATCCAAAGAAGAGGAGATGAACTGTCAAGTTTTGCCAGGTCTTCAAGCTTCCTGTTGCATCTTGCATCTCTCATGCTCCTCTGATGCATACTTTTAACTTGTA
This sequence comes from Pelecanus crispus, assembly GCF_030463565.1. Taxonomy (NCBI): domain Eukaryota; kingdom Metazoa; phylum Chordata; class Aves; order Pelecaniformes; family Pelecanidae; genus Pelecanus; species Pelecanus crispus. The sequence goes on from NC_134643.1 coordinate 120,689,066, forward strand.
CCACCATAAAAAAAACCCACTAACTAGAATATTTTACCTACAAGTTCTACAGTCCTACACTTGATTGTTCACTACCCTGTTACATATTCTGTGGCTTGCTTCCTTTCATCCACGATCAGCAAGCATAGACTATTACAAGCTAATCACTAGAAAAACCCATAGGCAATTTTCCCTGATCCCCCATTACCTTATTTGGTACTCTGACTTGCAACCACAACTCCAGGCATCCCTCAGATGGGCTGCATAAAGACTTTTGGCTCAGCTCTTTCCATAGGTAAACTAAAAACTGTCCCTACATTTTGATGATTGCAAACTCAGGTGACATTTCTGTAAGCATGCCTGCAGATTTTGTGTGCTTATATGTAAGCTAAAGAAACTGGAGATGTGCATTGTACAGACTTGCACTTTAGATGTAAAAAATTTTAAAGGTATGTGAAAAAAAATGGTGTTTTCTTGATTGGCAAAGCATATGAACTGAAGCAGCCCTGGGTGTGAATGTTATTTTAACTAGACACTTTCTTAATAACATTGTGTTGAGAGAAAATACAGTCAAGCATCTCTAGTATTAATCAATACTTTTCAATGAGAAGACGCCATTGCAAAACGTGCCATTGGAAGACTACGACTAAAGAGATGCTGGTTGTACAACAAGAAGTAATGCACGGTAAGTTTCTATTTTTTAATAGAGATCAATAAGGTCTTAGGCTTTAAGGGTAATGTTTTATCAGGTCAAATGTTTTCTAACAAAATAGTTTCAGGATTTCAACTTCATGAAGTTTTGCAAAATGTATGTCTGCTTTCTGCCTTCTTCCTTCCCAAAAAATGAAAAATATCACCATCAAAGAACTAAACTCGATAATTTATAGAACTCAATGAGTGTTAGAAGATGGACCAATTTCAGTGAATGAAGCAAGTCTTACAACAGGAAGGACATGAAGCACAGAAGCTACACAGAGCTCAGCCCAGCTTTGCCCAGATGGAAGAATGGGAGCAGGGGTTATCTGAAGGGTAACTCCTAGGAGGCATCAGAACATCCCTGAAACATGCACTCTGACATACTTAAATTCAGTTTCTACTGAAAGTAAACTATGTTGCTTCAATCAATTTCCAAATGGAAAGTTGGAAGTTTTGGAAGTATCAACAGATGTCAAAATATTCCATGGTAAGGGAAAAAGGAAAACTAAAATAAAGCCAGACCAAACAATGTATGACCAATTCCAGTACTGATCACTTGATGCTATCAGAGATTAAACTGTTCCAAAAATGAGATCTGCACAAGAATTGTATGCATTTTTGGTTTATAAACCTATTGTGATGACTGTAAATAAAACTGATTGAGTTTTATTTGACACTAAACATAAAACAGTGACCTGGTGACAAACAGGATATCAATATTCCAGCCAGGCTACACCTTTAATTCCCTATTAATTTACACCAGACCCATTTATAAAAACAGGATTCCCATCACAAGATTAGAGTCTGACTTTAATAACATGAAGTAACTGCCTCTGTACTCAGCAAAGACTAAGCTCTAGAACACATTTCACATTTAGGCCTGATTTTACAGTCTTGTTCTTAGAAAAAAAACTTGTATTCACGTAGGTTTTCCTATTTTATATATGCTTAAAATGTTGCTAACAGCTGGAGTCTACATTTACCTATGTGTTCCTCCTACAACAAGAGACAATAAAGTACTGGAAAAATCCTACAGTCAAAATGGACTCATTATACCCACAAAATAAAAGCTCACAAGACTGTACAGCATCAGTTCATCTTATATTTTAGCCCAAAGAAGTCATGCTTCCCCTCACATTTTTCAGCTGAATATTCAGAGGAACCACACTTCCTGCAGAAAACCAAACTTACCAGCCTCATAAGCCCATTTGCTGTCTCAGCTTCTACATCATTCTACATCACCATCCCAGGCACACCTCCTTCTGCTAGACCAAGGAGAACTTTTGCTCTTTGCGGAACAGCGATGATTCACCTTTCAACCTTTTGTCAGAGTTCATCCCCTCCAGAATATTGCAATAAAATCTAATAGACACAGACAGCAATTCTCCCACTACCTTCTCTTTCAAGGCAAACACTCCCATGAAAATTCAGCCTTCATCCATCTTCAGACTTTGATGTTCCATTGATTTTCTACCCTCTTGGCATCTCTCGGCTCTTTTTGAACTCTCCCCTTTGTTAGTTTAGGCAGATGTGCAGCTTCCCAGTGCCTGAGGCTGGGATCGGGATCCAAAACTATCACTTAACACCAGTCTGCAGCTAGAGAACCCCATCAGATTAAGCTGCCTACCCCCAAGCACCCAACCAGCTTTTTCGTCTACCCCTAACTACGCCAAAACCTGTTTCTTTTGCTTGAGAGTTCCTTTTCCACCACCGCTGTTCTTCAAAGCTTGGAAACCAACTGTGGTAGGTCCCGTGATTGCCAGCCCTCTACCTGAGCCCCACCACTTGGGGATCAGGCTAACCAGACCCACCTGAGAGCTCAGGTTCTTTTTCAGGGGCAACTTGCCCAATGAAGTCACTGTATTCACAGCTTTGTTGTGAGGTTGTTGGTTGTTCCTTAGTGCAGGGGGCACAGCTGAAAGTTTAGTTGCGTTGCCAAATTATTGTGCAGTATCAGTCCTAACCTGAAGCCATTGTGGACACCAAGGAGAAGAGGGCAACTTTCTCAACACAGTTACTCAGCCTTTGGCCTCTCTATGAAGACTGCCAAGTTGCAATGATTGCTTTAGGCCCTGATCCAGAAAGGCCCTTAACTGTCTGTCAAACATTAACCATATGAGTAATCTTACTAAAACCATGAACTACCCATGCTTAGAGCTAAATACTCGCTCAAGTTCTTTTCTGGATCAAGAACTCAGTGATGTGGATGCTTATCCACTAATACATGAACCGAGATAACCAAGTCGGCCTCTTTCAGCTACGATAAAATTGCAAAAGAAAGATTTCAATCCCTGTGTCAGTGGGGTAAGGTTCACCCACCCCCTTCACAAGAGTGCTGCTCCTCATGAGTGCTATAAATCACAAGAAAGTGACTTATATCATGGGCCTAATCCTGAAGACCCATAAAATATGAGCAGTGTTGTTATCAGCTGTTAACTCACATGAGCAGTAAAGATGTACGTGGCCAAGAAAAAAGTATAATGTACCTTCTGTTCCAGGCAACCCCTTAGTAAGCATAATATTTTAATTATATGACTATTTAGTCTATCTGAGCTTTCATTACTGACAGCATTCTGCTCTTCAGAGCTTCAGGGTGCTGTTACGCTTCCTATTTTCCACTAACTAAACTTTAATTGTTTAAGAAATGCAATACTGCCATCTAGCATCCATACAATATGATGAAAATTTCCTTTCACTAAAGCACCTCACCTGGCACAGGCACAAGTCAGTTTTACATAAGCTTTGGGGACCACAGGTTATCACCAGGACTCAGAAGTGGCCTGGCTGTCAGAAAGCTGTTTGCTTTCCCAGAAAGTGCCAGGAGAAATACACCCAGCGGCCGCAGGAGTTATATTTGTGAGATCAGTCATCCTTAATGGCTGTTGTGCTGGCTCCAAAGGGGTCCTAGAGCCACAGAGCAGTTTCAGAGAGCAGCGGGCCCACTGCAAAATGCAGGCAGGACAAACCACCCACGCCCCCAAACTCCCGTTCAGAGCAGCATTTTGGCAGGGAAGATGAAAATATTCCCTGCCAATGGCTGCTTCCAGGACCTTTACCCTTCTTCGCCCTCCCTACGGTGCTGCCAAGGTTAGACCTAGGCCAGAGCAGCCGTATTAAGGTCACCGTCAGACTACTGAAAGTGCCCAAGCGCTGGCAGCAATTTTGCTTTCTAGCTTTCCGTGCTACTCTGCAAATGAATGCTGAACGCCCAAATATTTGCAGTCATTGTTTCTGGGTGAAACTCCTAGCAGCCTGTACTTGTGCCGTTACTTAAAGCCAGGCCAGCAGACAGCTAGCCAGCATCGCCCAGCCTCTGCATTTCACAGCACCACGCCACCGCGTAAGCAGCAGCGCTGGGGGAAAGCCCCCCGGCGGGTGCAGAGCCGCCCCGCCTCCCCCGGCCAGGCACGGGGTGACGGGAGGGCAGCCCTTGTACCGCTGTCCGGCCGCCCCTTCCCCGGCCTCGGGGCCGCTCCCGTTCCAGGGTCGCGCTGAGGAGCAGCCGCGGCGGCGCAGGCGGCGGGACCGGGGGAGCCCCCGCAGCCATTTCGCGGCGCGGCGGGGCCGGGCGGGGCCGGGCGGTCACCGGCGCCAAGGGGCGCGCTCCTGCCCTCTGGCGTCCCCGCCGCCCGGGAGCCGTCAGGTCAACCCCCGCCTCCCCTCGTAGCGTATATACACACACACACACACACACAACGTATACACATGTAGTATACACATTGTGTGTGTCTCTGTGTGTAGTATATAGAATCATAGAATCGTTTAGGTTGGAAAAGACCTTTAAGATCATCCAGTCCAACCATTAACCTACACTACCAAGTCCACTCTAAGCCAATCAAGGGTAGACTAGACTAACCCATGTCCCGAAGTGCCACATCTACCCATTTTTTGAACACTTCCAGGGATGGTGACTCCACCACTTCTCTGGGCAGCCTGTTCCAATGCTTGACCACCCTTTCCGTAAAGAAATTTTTCCTAATTTCCAACCTAAACCTCCCCTGGCGCAGCTTAAGCCCATTTCCTCTCGTCCTATCACTAACTACTTGGGAGAAGAGACCAACACCCACCTCACTACAGCCTCCTTTCAGGTAGTACCTATATACCTTAATACACGTAGTATATACAGTATATAGTACATATAGTATATACGTATATAATGTATATGCAATGTATTTAGTGTATAGATACTGTATACATTATATATATGATATATATGCATGCTGTATAGATACACACACACCGATATTGTATATATGCTAATATTGTATATACACTAATAGTATACATATACATGCTATATATACAATAATAGTACACACATATATAGTGTATATAGTATGTATACTCTCTATACACACAATGTATTATATTTACAGTATATAGTATATATAGTGCATGTGTATATACTGTATATTCTCTACACCATGTATCTATGTACGTAGTGCATATATGTATATATGTGGTTGTGTATATATATACAGATATTATATATACTATAGCATAAGCGTATATATGCTGTGTAATATAACCACTTGTGGTGGGTTGACCTTGGCTGGACACCAGGCGCCATGAAGCCACTCTAGTACTCCCCTCCTCAGTAGGGACAGGTGGGGAGAAAATGAGATGGGGGAAAAAAAAAACTTGTGGGTCAAGATACAGGCAGTTTAATAAAAAAGCAAAAGCAGAGGCCACATGCAGAAGCAAAAAAAGAAAACAAAGATTTTATTCTCTACTTCCCATCAGCAGTCAGTGTGCAGCCACTTCCCGGGAAGCAGGGCTTCGGTACACGTAGCGGTTGCTCCGGAAGACAAACATAAATAACGAATGCCTGCCCTTCCTCCTCCTTTCTCTTAGCTTTTATTGCTGAGCCAACATCATATGGTATGGAATATCCCTTTGGTCAGTTTGGGTCAGCTGTCCTGGCTATGTCCCCTCCCAAGATCTTGCCCACCCCCAGCCTACTGGTGAGAGGGGGAAAATGTTGGAGAGAGGGCCCTGATGCTGTGGGAGCACTGCTCAGCAGTAGCCAAAACACTGGTGTGTTATCACACCTTTCTAGCTACCAATGCAAAGCACAGCACTCTGAGGGCTGTTATGGGGAAAATTAATTCCATCTCAGCCAGACCCGATACAGCACTCTATACAGTATATATGCTGTATAATATATATACTGTATAGCCATTATCTAGTATATATACACTATATGGTGTGTGTATATACCGTGTGTGTATATATACTCTATATATACACTATACATAGTGCACATACATATAGAGTGTGTATGTGTATATATGCACACGCTGTGACCCAAGGCTGGCAGCTAGGACACACCTAGAGCGAAGGGCACGGGGGCTCAGCAGCAGAAGCAGAGGTAAAGCGCACTGCAGCTTCCCCCCGGGCAGGTGCTGAGGTTTCCTTCCTGGGAAGCGTGTCACACTGCTGAGCACCCCTGGCCCCAGCTCAAAAGATACCCCGCTGCTTCAGCAGGCAGGCGGGGGCCGTTCCTAGCACTGTGTGCTCATCTAGTTATCTTCTCCCTGCAGTTGCTGCTCAAACGCTTTCCGAGGACGTCCAGCTCCCCTTCCAGCCTTCACAGAGATAGCAGCAAAACGAGACAGCTGGCAGCATGCACTCAGAAATGCTTATGTCTGCTGATGTCACTGGGAAATGGAGCTATATGATAAAATGAAACTTTTTGACTCATTTGTCATTGACCTTTCCCCTGTTTAAGGACCCATCACTGCCAGGATTTTGTCTCACTTCCCAAACAACTGGACACATTCAGACAGCTATGTGCGTAGTCTCACGTACAAAGAAAGAGATGGAGAGATACAGAGAAGAGGAGACACGCATGCATTAAGCTGGCAAATATCTAAATTCTCCATTCCCCTGAAAGGGGAATTTCTTCCTCAGAAGGCCTAGGGTACAGAGCAAGTGGTATTCCCCCTGGACCACAGGGCTGAAAGTTGAGATCCCATACACACTACCTCAGAAAGGCTGTCAGATATTAGGTATAACACAAAGCTGTTGGTATACACAAAAAGTTCGCCATAGGCTTTTTTTAGCATTTTCTAAAGACTGTTCACTGGATTCATAGTACCAAGACATCTGGATTTATGGTTTCATTTCATTTTGCCTAACTTCAGATGTGTATAATGTAACATTTATGTCTCACCTACCTGTCTAGACTCTTTTTATACTTGGTGGAGAAAAATAAGCACCGTTTCAGATGTCTACATTAGGGTGAGATGAATCGTGACCTAGAGGTGCCTATTCATCTCCCAACAGTTACAAAGGGAGCCTAGACAACTAGCTCCAGCATGGACTTCTGCAGTGTTGATGTCTAAATGGGGGTAAGATTAATCCTGCTTTTTAGATTTTGAAATCCAGGGAGGCTGTGAGATCAGTTAGTCCAACTCCTGTTTAACACAGGTCAGAAACATTCATCAATGATGCCTGTGTTAAGCTTGCCATCTTGTATTTGCCTAACAGGTATTTTCCAGAATGGCATCCAGCCTGGATTCAAAGACTTCAACCAGTGGACAAGTCGGTTTTGCTAAATAGTTTGTTCCAGTGGTTTATCAATATCACCAAAATGATGTAACATGGTAGATAAGCATAGAAAGAGTATCAGTTCAGATTTTACTTTTGATTTTGTCTTTGATTCTAGCAAAAATGTGGGATAGTGAAAAATCATGTAAAAATGTACACAGTGCATAGTAGTTAAGTGTTTAATTAACATTTCATTAAGTAATTTCCTATGGAATTATTCTACAGCTTCATTAGAAGAAAGTGAAGAGCAAATCCATCCCAAACAAAGGTCAAAGACACTTCTGTGCTATAGAACCATTCTCTGTGCAAGTGCACTTTTTGCATACATTGGAGAATGCTTTCTGTATGAACTACCTTTAACACGTATATCAACTTCTTGCACATGTAGAGAGATGCAATTCACTCATTTGCTCTAAAACTCTCAAATGATGATTCTGCCACAGTGTGGAAAAGAAGACAGATCATTGCTACCTCTCTTAGTTGTACAAACGGTTTAGTTGCTCTGCTAGGAGGTAGAGCTAGACAAACACAAAGTAGAGGGGAGAGATGAACCGCAAAGATCTCGCAGTGCGGTGTGTTCTCCTAAGATCCTACCATTTCACTAACATCAGGCCCAGCCAGCAACAGCCCAATTACCTTTAGCCCAGTTAGCACAATTACTTTTGGTAGTGAAAGGATGGAAACTGAATTTACAAAAGACAATATTCATGAATTATCCAACTGCTAGGAAACATTTTTGTTTGGGGGTTTTGGTGGGGTTTTTCTTTTGTTTTGTTCCTAGGTTACAAAGCTAATTATAAACAAAGCTGTATTAACTAAGCTGAAAATCACCCAAGCCTATCCTAAAAACATATATTTATGTGCTACAAAATTAAATTTCTGTTATTAAATTTCTGTTAACTCCTCATGATTTAGAATAATTGGATTTACATAGGACTTTAAAACAGATAAAAATCATTATTTTTATTGTGGATGTGTAAAACATGGAGCTTCATTTCTCATTAGGACATGCACACTGAACCATCACTATAACCATTTGCAAGATTCTACAAAGATTTATGATTCACATGATCTGAACTTACTAACCACTCCACATTTTAAGAAGAAACACTTTGTTCTTGCTTAGTTACTAAAGTACTTATTTTGTGTGACCTCAAATCTTTCTCATCCTTTTAAGTTCACTCCACTTAGCTCTTTGTGGCTGACTTGAAAATATTTATTGAGATGTAGTAGCATAGGAAGTAAATGTCAAATTACTTCAAAATATTTAAAAGCAAGTGATCCCCAACCTCATCTTCCTCCAGCATTAAGGAGAACTGTCTATTCAAAGCATGTGGTGACATTTACCATTACTGTCAAAGCAGTCTTTCAAGTGATGAATTCAAGACATAAATACATGTCTGCAGTCCATGGCAGATTTCAAGACTGTCACTCAATTAGAATTCCTGCAGGGGAGCAGGAAGAAATTCTCCATTTAGTGATTTTATCAGAGAGAACAAAATATGATGAAATCACCCCTCTCTCCCTCCTGCCCCTTAAAAACAATATTTATGTAATTTTGCTGAAATGGCAGCTGTGGTGAAGTGATTCATCCTAGGTATAAATCCATAAAGTAGTTTGGAATATTTTGGGGATGTGGTTTGGGATGAGTTATTGCCCTGAATAGAAGTCTTGGACTATTTTATTGTCCACAAATTTAAATATGACCCTAGACACTATTGTTTTACTCCCTGCTTTGCTGCAAGCAAAGATATCAAACTGGGGGACTTGCCACATGCAAACATGTAGGTCGACATACCAAGAGCAGCTCTAGCTGACACCATGTAGACATTTGTTGTGTGTCCCCCATGTCATGGGAGAAGGATCAGGAGGCAGTCAGGCAGGACTGGCAGCCCAGCAAGGAAGGTAACCCCCCCGTGCAGAGCTATGTGCCTCATGGCAGCTTGCTAGCCCCCTGGAACGAGAAGACAGACAACAACAAATACGAAGGAGAAAACACCAGGGCCTTTGTTTCAGTATCTGTACAAATTTAGCATGGTTAGTACACATGCAGACAACCACCAGAGGAAGTTTTCTGGTCTGATGCATGAAGCGAGGCTGAACTACAACAGAAGTCACCTCTGGCCCTAGAATATAACATGCACGCATTGCTTCCCTTGTGGGAGAAGCCAACAAATTAAATAGGGAAAGAATGAGTGTGAGGGAGAAGAAAGTGAAAACATTTCATTAAAACCTAAAAATGCAATACTGAGAAAAATAATCACAGTTACTAGGCTGCCAATTTCATCACTGTCACTTCTTCGGCCCTCCTGTGTTTCTGGATGCTTTTCAGCAAGTCTGGAGGAGTTTCCCTGCTATTCTTTTTGGCAGTGACCTTTTGACGTGGAGGGGTGGGTTGGCTTCCTGATTTGTGCAAGGAAGACAGAAACATAAATGAGACTTTATCCATATGGCACTCCAGCAGCCCTGTACCTTCTGGGAATGGGCAACCACGCATTCCTGTTGGAGGCGAGGAGGATTAATCTGTTAATATGGAAGATTAATTTATTTTTTAGACACAGTTAAAAATAAACCCCAGCTTCAGTAATAAGGAGGAAAGCAGAGAAAGAGGAAGAGAAGTTTCTGCCTGCTTGCTGTTAATACACGCTCCTATTAACAGGCCACTTAAGGTGAAATAATGAACAGCCTCAGGTTGTATGAGCCATTTGGGAAAGTCACAAAAATTTTTTGATTAGAGCTCTAGTTTCACCTTCACAGAAACCATGATACATGCAGGGGTAGCTTTAAACTACTTTTGAAACACTGTTGTTAATCTTCCCCAGCATAATGTAGAATAGCCTTAGGACCACAGCATTTCATCCCTTCTTTCTAGCAAAACCTGACCACGTTCAGAGTGCCACAAAGTCACTTAAAAAATCTTCAGATAACCAGAAATTACTGAACACAACATAGGTTTCCATTTAAAATGTTGCCCTTTAAAACACTGGGAGCAAAAAACATGGAAAAAGTGGGACTAATGTTTCCAGCTAGATCTGTTACAGAGTCAAAAAGAGCCATTATCACATAATGGCTGTGAACCTCCCACTGCCATAGGACGTATAAATAGAGACGGGTTTGGATGGAGATTTTATTTCACAGTACCAAACGCACCGATTTCATATGCTGGTGTTCTTGACCAAGTGTTTGGCAGGAATTTAGAAAAGATGCTCCTATAAAATCTGTGACTCAAAGGAAAAGCTTTGCAACAGGAAAGGAACATGCTTTAGAGGAGACTGAACTGAGGCTGAAACTCACTGGTGGTCTGACTGTGGGAGCTGTAAGCAGCATCTTGCTTTGCCACGTATTTGTCTTTCAGAGTATATGGTACAATGAAACAGGAATTAAATTTGTCCATATGTTCTGTGACTGGAAGACATCCTAAGTCAAAACCATCCCTACTGATTTTACCGTTTACAACTTTGAAAGTGAGATAGCAATAATCAGGCATAGTACTGTTGTACTGTTTAACATGGGTAAACATAATATAAAAACAGACAGTTTGTATTTCAGCTTTTTTTTTTTTAACAGAAAGGCAAGAAAAGATTGAAGGAATTGGGCAAAGAGCTAATTATGTCTTTTAAGAGTCACAAAAAGAGAATGTATCAGTGTAGGTAGTTTGTAAATATTTTTAAATGGTGATGTTTATTTGCTTAAAATTAAGCACCTGCTTAAGTGTTTTATTAATGGAAGTTTATTGATTCCTCTCCATCCTAATAATTGACTCCTCTCCATCCTAAGCCTTTCTAAAGTGATTAAGGGTACTATGTTTTCTTTAGAAAGCTGCTTCCTGCTGAGGTACTGACTACTAAAGTGCATCTCAAGTTCCGTTAAGGGTAAAGATTATTTATAATAAAGGAAAGCTTCCCAAGACTGAGGTGAAATACTGTTTTATGTCACTGATAGGACTGATGCCTCTCTGCAAATATCATTATTACCCATAATCTTGAAAACGGTTCACTGCAAATGCTTAGCTGAAGGCATTATGAAGTCCTAATAGCTTTTATAGGCCTACTCATGCTTAAAATTAAACTCAGTCATTTATGACTGAAAGAATGTAGGAAAAAGAGCAAAAATTTTTTTCTGATTTTAACTTTTTGCTGGAGTAGTTACATGTGTAATAAAGCTTTGTAGTTTAACTTCATTTTTTATGTGTTCTCAACTGTTTTATTGTTTCATTTTTCAATGTAATACCTAAAGGCTTTTTCTCTCTCTGTTTCTCTTCTTCTTTGTCACTCTATCTTTATTTTTCTTTCTTTCTGTCCCCTCTCTCTCTTCCCCTCCCCCTCTTTCTTTCTGACAAGGATTGAGTTTAATGGTAGGTTTTAATTTTTATTAACGTCAGGTTAAAAATCCTGTTGCTGGATAGGATTCTAAAGACTCCTCTGTAGAAAGAGAGCAAGAGAGAAACTGAGAGACTTACCAGCAGAAACTTGATGCATCGCCTTCAGGAAAAAATATTTGCCAGTCAGAAGATTAACAGGGTAGGGCTGGGTGAAAGGAGGAGACCAAATAAGTAGTGACTACACAAACTTAAATATTTACAGTAATATGTACACTTTTAAATATATAAAAATATACATGAAGAGATACCATTGCATGGGCTCTGTCCTATCATACAATGTATTAGAAAATTAGAATTTTGTTATAAAAATGGGAAAACCACTCATTTGGTAAATTTTATTTTTACTTGAAGAGGTATCTTGCACAGTTTACACATAAATTTGCCAATATTAAAAACATCAGGAGTCGATTTTGCACAACATTACAGTGCTTGCTGGATATCAGCACCAAATTAGAAGCATGCAAATGAGAAACCCCATTCCCTGAGGATGGGAAAGCCCAACTCTTTCTCTTTCCACTGTGTAACTCCTGGTTTCTTGCTAAAAGTGAAAGAATATTTTGCAGGACTCGAGGCACTACTTTTTGGCAATTAAGCCCAACTCTTTCTCTTTCCACTGTGTAACTCCTGGTTTCTTGCTAAAAGTGAAAGAATATTTTGCAGGACTCGAGGCACTACTTTTTGGCAATTAATAGTAACCTTATACTATCTAAGAACATAAAATAATTGGATCAGAAAATGCCAACAATTTGTGTCTGCTCTCAACAAGACAGAATAATTAAGAGAAGTCATGAATGCTATTAAAGACAATAGTGGTAGGAAGCTTATTTAACATCTCTGGCTAAGAATCACAGTACAAATACAGACCTATCCAATGACTGAGTTTTCTCCATTTATGAAAATGCTGTTCAGTATTTAAAGGAAGTTATTGTAGGTAGTTGCAAAAATTGGCAGTACTGCTATGCCACCATGCTCTCCTAGTAGAATATGCCATTAATCATCACTGCATTCTTAAACGTCAAATCCCAGAATATTATGTAGTGTCTTCCACAGCTGCATAATGCAGTATAGTATTTCATTTCAAGTGAAAACAAGGAGAGGCTTGTTTGCACGTTGATGTACAGTGAGTCTTTTCTTTGCTGGGAAACCATGCAAAGCAGCTTCCATCTTTTGTGCTTGGTTTGGAGCGTGAAAGCAGTTTACCCAACTCTTGTGCTGCTATTGGCACCACTAACAAGCCCTGACGTATTTAACATGCATCCGTTGTTGTGCTGTCCAGCTCCTGTCTGTTTCCAGGGCAGCAAAGGGAGGAAGGAGATAGACATTTGGGCCATGGGCATTCCAGAACGTGGAACAATGTGAAATATATCCCCAAATCAGGATACTTTTGTTATAATGAATAAAATGCATGTGTAGCAATGATACAAATAGGGAGTATTTGGGAAACTAAAAAGAGTAGAAACTTTTTTTTTTTTCTAACTCATTTGCACAGTTTCAGTCCAGTGGGTCGCAGTGTAGGGAGATGAACTCTCTGCCTTTTGCTTAGCAGAGGCATGGAGCACAGTGAAGTGCTAGTTTAGGCTGAAGTCCCTGGTAGGACTGTTGAACTGAGTAAACCTGAGGGACAGGGCTGCAAAGTTTGGAATCAATCACGTTTGGCAGATGATGTAATAGTCTTATCAAAAGCTTCAAAAACCCATGCAAGATGTAATGCACTGAGGAAGGGTACTCTCTGATTTTCACACAAGCACTGTTAAGGCTCTCCAGACAGCTGAGAAGACAGCAAACTATTTTCACTGTCTCTCCTCACATAGTGAAAATGTCAATGAGCTGATATCTAAACTGTATTTTGAATATCCCATTGGAACTTGTTTCCTGTCAAGGGTTAAAGCACAAAACATCAGAACAAAACCTGCTAACGGTTTCTATGGCTATGTCTTGTTCATATGACCTGGCAAAAGGGATGATCTGATCTTGGAAATGGAAAGTACTGTTCCCCTAAAGATACCTCATCTACCTTCTCTATATTTCTTTTGACTATTTTAGATATTCATTTTCATGATCATGGTAATTCTACTTGATGTTGATGTCTATACAATTCAGTTGTTTAAGTTTATGTCAGACATATCAACATGTTTAATATAATAAGTATTATATAACACAGTTTTATGTAATCCCATATAAATACTATAACTTAGCACTGGAGGTGGCTTACAAATGAGAAATAATTCTATATACTGACTCCAAATATTCTATCAGTAATAAAAAAAATATATACATACACACACCTATATATGCTATACTATAAATAATAACATGTATGAGTTTTATATATGCATATCTTCATACACTATTTTAGACCTATACCAAGACATGTAGATGTATAAAACTATGGGGTTTTTTTATTTTTAATCAACCAATAAGGTCCCAAAGGAGGACTTAGACAGTGAGCTTTTGAACATATAGGTGATTATTGATCTTTATGCACATTTTGTATACATTAAAACTATAACTTGAAATTTGCCTGCAGGGCATTTACTGCTAATGAAATAAGTATATTCTGCCTCACCTGTTTAGTCAATGCACAACTTAAACAACCACAAGAGAGCAATAGCAAGTGAGAAGAAGACATTGCACATACCTTTCAAATAAGCCAAAGCATTTGGAATCATGCCTGTAGATTGCTTACTGTTATTGATAGGGATATGGCTAATTTAAAATAAAGTCTTCCAAAGTAAAATTCCATTACTGAAAATTTGCTGGGTTTTAAATACTTTAAACGACTGCCAACAGTCTACAGAAATTGTCGTGGGGTACAGTAGCTTCCAACAAAAACCTAATCTTTCTTTTGCTTAAAGGATGTTCTCATATTTCTGACTCTCCTTATACTTTATATCTGCCTTGATTAATTAAGGCAGTTCAGCACTGAGGCTACTTGCATTCTTAAACTGAGACACGTATTCAAATACCTTGCTGAACTGTAGCCCAGGTTTTAATATGGGTGCTCATAAAAGAATTCTAAATTAGTATGAATTGTTAACAGAACAGGAAATGTTCATATATCGAATGTTCTATATATAGAATAATAAACAGGAATCAGTCATAAAAAACCAGCTGTGGTGGCAAAAGGGCTTCCATGTAGCTCGAGATCCCACAGGGCATGGAAACATGAGGTGGTTAAGCCATATACTACAAATAAGCATACAATCATAGCAGTCATTCCACAGGTACCTTTGACTTCCCTTATTTCTCCCAAACGTGACTTTTTCCTGAATTCTGATACAGAAACTCATAAATAACTTATTTGCACAGTAACAAATGAAATACAGTTATAGGCAGTGAAATCGCTGAAGTAACAGGGAAAAACTGAGGATTTTTTTATTTTTTGGTTCAAAGGCCAAGCTACAAAAAAAATCTCATTCTGAAGCTAACTATGGTGGAATGGAAGGTTCTTTTGAAATTCTTACTACTTACATTTGAGCCACACCATGCTTTTGGCGTTAAATCTACAAACACTGACTGAACTGAATCAGCTCCTGACAAAAAACCCTTGAAAGGTAAGTGGCTTTGTACTTAAAATTAGAATCCTTACTCCATATTTTAAGACTTAATTAAGTGGCTGTATTTTCAAAGGTATTAAAAGATGGAAAGAGCCACTTAAATCAAAATGTCATTGGGTCAGCACATCAAAAATTGTTGCATACCTGAAAAGCTATTTGAGGCCCCAAGTTTGAAACTGTGGGCTATTATAGTAATTAAGTCTAGAATTTGTCAGTTTGGGTAGAAAATTTTTGGTTTGTTTAAGTAAACATTTTTATATGGGAGCAATTACAACCAAAAGAAGCCACCTAAAAAACACAAATCAGAAACTGTTCTCTCTTGTACGAAGGTGAGCTACATATACCTTAAGTATGGCTTCAGCTACCAATGTCAAAGAATTTTCATTTGCATAGGATAGAAAATGCATAGTACTATTTGTGCTTGTACAGGAGTCCAGTACATGCCACTAGTTTTACAACTTACTCATAAAAATGGAGATACCCTTCTTAGTAAGAGAAAAGGCAGGAGGAATTGACCCAAACAACCAGCCATATAGTGGTAAGCATTTGTGCGATTTATTAAACATTGACAGGCTTGGGGCATCAACCACCTCTCCAGGAAGCCTGTTCCAGTGTTTGACCGCCCTCTTGGTAAAGAAATGCTTCCTAATGTTCATTCTAAACTTCCCCTGGCACAGCTTTGAACCATTCCAATGTGTCCTATCACTGGATACCAGGGTGAAGAGCTCAGCACTTCCCTCTTCATTTCCCCTCCTCAGGAAGCTGTAGAGAGCAATGGGGCCACCCCTCAGCCTCCTTTTCTCCAAACTGGACAAGCCCAAAGTCCTTAGCTGCTCCTCATAGGCCATTCCTTCCAGCCCTTTCATCAGCTTTGTTGCCCTCCTCTGGATGCATTCAAGGGCCTTCATATCCTTCTTAAATTGTGGGCCCAGAACTGCACACAGTATTCAAGGTGAGGCTGCACCAACGCTGAATACAGCGGGATAATCACTTTTGACCAGCTGGTTATGCTGTGTTTGATGCACCCCAGGATGTGGTTTGCCCTCCTTGCTGCCAGGGCACACTGCTGGCTCATATTGAGCCTGCTGTCAACCAGCACCCCCAGATCCCTTTCTGCAGGGCTGCTCTCCAGCCACTCCTCTCCCAATTTGTACTTGTGCCCAGCATTACTTCATCGTGGGTGCAGAATCAAGCATTTTGACTTATAGAATCATAGAATCGTTTAGGTTGGAAAAGACCTTTAAGATCATCCAGTCCAACCATTAACCTAACATTACCAAGTCCATACTAAACCAATTAAGGGTAGAGTAGACTAACCCATGTCCCAAAGTGCCACATCTACCCGTTTTTTGAACACTTCCAGGGATGGTGACTCCACCACCTCTCTGGGCAGCCTGTTCCAATGCTTGACTACTCCTTCCATGAAGAAATTTTTCCTAATATCCAATCTAAAACTCCCCTGGCACAACTTGAGGCCATTTCCTCTTGTCCTATTGCTATCTACTTGGGAGAAGAGCCCAACACCCACCTCACTACCACCACCTTTCAGGTAGTTGTAGAGAGCGATAAGGTCTCCCCTCAGCCTTCTCTTCTCCAGACTAAACAACCCCAGTTCCCTCAGCCACTCTTCATAAGGCCTGTGCTCCAGACCCTTCACCAGCTTCATTGCCCTTCTCTGGACACGCGCCAGCACCTCAATGTCTTTCTTGTATTGAGGGGCCCAAAACTGGACACAGTATTCCACTTGTTATATTTAATCCCATTAATCATAGCCCAATGCTCCCACCTATCTAGATCCCTCTGCAAGGCCTCTGGTCCATCAACAGAGTCAACAGCACCTCCCAGTTTGGTATAATTTTCCTCTTCTCTCATTATGTTTTTGGCGATGTCATGGAGCAGATCCAGTATCACACTGTGTTCAGTGTGCCCACTGACCCAGTCAGAATTCACTGAAGAGAAACTGGATTCAGGGAGTATGTTCCCCCTTATGAAGAGCAAAAATTATTTCTCTTCCTTTTTGCCCACCCATAGAGCACAGCTTAGACCATTCCTGTTGGACCCACATAGTCATTTCCAAAGATAACATTATATGAGATACTCTTAGAAGACTGTTTCTGGTGCAAAATGTCACAACTGTCATCTCTGTGCCATCCACCTCCTTGGTATGTTGCCAATATTTGTGATACCCTATATACTAATCCTCTAGGTTCTCTTTCCTCCACTAAAACAAAATCAACCCCCAAAGTAAGCCACAGATGTGACAGGGGTTAAGTCTGAAATTCAACAAAATGTCTTCTCTTGCCTTACAGACCCCAAAAAACTCTTCTGTGTGATTTCTAAAGAACGTTGCTCTGTCAGGGCATGCAGAAAGGAGAGCTGCAAAGTAGCTAGACAACAACAGCCCCTGTCCTGCAGAGTCTATGATTAGGCAAGATCTGAAAACTCTTAAAAAACCTCATTAACTTCCCTTTATCTTGTGGCTCCTTTCAACTGTGTATGTACATATGTTTAAAATTTCCCTGAATAGCAATTTTTAAAAGCTTTCCTGATGTGGGGCCTCTGTGAATAATGCACTGTTCAACCAATTCTCTTATTCCTTGTCTGTTGCCATATGAACTCTCAAACCTTTATGAGAAAGGGTTGTAGCTCCATGTTCTAATCTAAGAGATAAATATGAGTTACAGAAAAGAGGACAGGTTATTTTCTTGCACGCCTCTTGTATATCATCATCTGTTTTGTAGATAGCAGTGTCTTATCTTTCTGGATGCTCAGAATCCTGAACATCTGTCACAGTATAGTTTTGCTACCCTTGTATTTTTCATAAAAATCATGAGGATGTAGTTTCTGCTTACACCTTCTTTCACAAAGATTCACAATTATCTTTACTGAATTCTCAAAAAAAAAAGGTTGGATAAAAGTATCCAGATTATTGTTCTGAGCCATGATATGTGATCTGAAGTCAATTAACCTTAGGAGTGAATTATTCTGTACTCTATTCAACAAGAAGAAACACGTTTTAAATGGAATACCTTAGTAGTTTAAACTGTTCTCCTTTGTTTTACAAAGTGTAACTGGCAAATGGACAAAGAATTTTATTTCCCACAAAATATTTTAAAAATGATGAAAATCAGAACTTTGCATCAAAGCACTTCCTCAGCCTCAACCTGAAGCCTAATCAGCTGGTATAAAGTATGCTTTTGTTGGCTGAATTTATTGTGTATTAAGGAGGCACAAATGTGCATACAAAAGTAGGAAGAGGTGGAAATACCACTGAGCACCAGTGCCTTTGTGGGAAAGCGAGAAGCTGTGAAGTGATATATAAGTTCAAAGCCTAATTATGTAATTACTAACTGAAAGGTCAAAGTCAGCCAAGCACAGAGATAAGCCTTAAAATACTTACTAATAAAAAAAAGGAGCACAAATTTCAGGAACAAAAAGCATTCAGATATTTTTTGCCCTTTAAAAGTGAGAGTTTTCCGAGAATACATGTCATGGTTTTGCGGGCCTGGATCCAAACAACGAAGTGGCGAGCTCTCATCTAGCCTGCCTCCAGTGCCTGCTTCTCCACATGGCGAAGTCCTTGGTTCCAGAGCAGTTTTTAATACACTTAGGTTACAGATGGATTTAAGTGCTTTGCTTGATCTGGGACTGTGTGTACGCTGCCTCTCAACACTAGTGCAGATGGTAGGCTTTGCGAACTCAGTCGCCACCTTGGTTCAGATGGTGCAGACACCATCCTGCTTGTGTTCCACTGAATGGGTCTGCATAGCTTGAAATGGTGTGAACATGTCACCCCCTCTGTCATACGCATTTTGCTACATACAGGAACAGTCACATTGCTGTTGGGTCTGTTTCTAAGACAGAAATTTCATTGTTGGCCTTTACCTTCTCATAGTTTTGCTTAATCTGACCTTGCTTGGTTTAGTACAGTCAGGATATAAGCCAGAGCAGGATCAGATATCCAAGGATGATGCAAATTCAGTAATGAATATCAGGACTTTGGGAGGGTGAGAAAATCCTCAGTCTATTTTGACATATGACATTTTTTAAAACAGTAAGGAGCCATGTTTGATCTTCATGAGGAACAGTAGCCTCTTCTGCCCTTGTACTCCTGACTGATGCATGGGAAAGGAACAGAGAAAACAAGTATGTTCTGTCTTTAATACAGGCATGAACAGTGTTATGGTGGGAGAAATGACTGCCTGTGCCTTAGCTTCTTTTAGTGCAAGAACTGGTGAATTTCAGTCCCTGGACAACATGAGATAGGGAGACGGCTAGCATAGACACAGGCCAGCAAGTCTGGATTATGGGAATCTATTGCTGACAACTCTTGCCAGGACCAGCTGGGTTTCCTCATAGGGCTAGTACAAGAATTCAGAATTTACATTTTGCATATATTATTGTTCATACTGTTTTCCAGACCACTGCACATGCTAGACAGCTTCAAATTGAAATACAACCCCTGCCCTGGCAAGGGCAGCATTAGCCATGAAAGTCACTCAGATACTTACTTCCCTTATATGACTTACCGGGGCTTGTGGGCGTTCGAGTTTGTGTTTCAGTTGCTTAATTCCCTGTTGGGGCTGCAAGGCTGAATCTGCAGAAAAGGTTACAGTTTAAACAGTGCCCCATGTATATTTGCCAGTCCTACAAAGCACAAGGTAACTTGGTTAAGGCAGGCACTTTTTACTTCCTGATGATTTTTCAGTCTGGTGCATCAGAATTAAAAAAAAAAAAAAAAAAAAAGATTTAAAAAGGAAATATAGGGTCTTTTTTAATCTTGTGGATATCATTACACCTAAATGGAAGTACAAGAGAAAAGTTTTTTATGTTAGATGCTTAATATTATCAAAAGAAAAAAAAAGGCATTTTTAAAATAGCAAAACTAAGGATTGAACTTCTATTTTCAAAAAGACTGACTGTACCTTTTTATTAGACATTTGTTTTCTCTTAGCTGGAGGCTTTTAAGAATAGTCTAGTTTAAAGAAAAGTCTATATATTTGGACTATCATGTAATCCCCCCTCTTGCTGAATAATGGTTGCTCTGTCAAATAGGCTTTCATCTGGAAACAGCAGTCCTACCTCAACAGTGCTGTAATATAACTTGAAAAAAGTGATCAGAGGGAAAACAAGATGTGTTAAATTCCTCTAATGTTAACTTGGTAGGCTAATAGTGCTATTTGAATAGCTAGGTAATTAACCTCACCTGATCACTTAAGCAGAAACATTGCACTGTTCCTGAAGTGCTTCTCTCAAATCACCAAACTGCTTCCAAACTGCTGCCCTCTTTCCCCCTCCTCACACCCGCAATGATCTCCCTGCCTTCCAGCAGGCAATGCTGCTCAGCGCATCCGGAAGCATCACACCAAGGGTATCTGGATGAGAACAGGGTAAGAGGAATCTACTGCAGGAGTACCATGGGGCCCTGGTGGGGCTCAGCTCCTTCTTTGCTCTGAGACGTATCATTTTAAGGACATCCTTCTGTTTTGTACAGTGCAAATGAAAATTAACACAGCTGCAAGTACGTGATGTTTTTGCTTAGTGCTGTGTGGCATTTCTGCTAGGTTTGCCCTGAAACTTGGAAGGAGGACCCCAGTACATTTGCTACTCGGGGTTTCCAAATTCCTACCCATATTTGTTACTTCCCTGGCACTGTAAAGCACAGAGGTAGGGGGACATAGTGGGGCTTTCACCATTACACACCAAAATGTGCCCATACAAAATTCAGCAAGTTCTGAGGCTTTCTGGCCCTACAAGCATTTTGGAATTGTTATTGACTTCTGCAGAATGTGCATTTTACTTAAAAGGTGAGGCTGGAGGTTACAGTGAAGAAAATGTTCTAAATGTAAGGAAAGTGTTTCCTCTACAGAGCTACCTCCTATGTAGCTCATATGAGACAGAAATGCTATCTCCAAATTATATCATTTTAATGATAAATACCAGTCTCTTTAACAGAATCATACATTTCACTTCACAAAAGGCAACGCAAAAGGACTCACACACTCAACAAGCTCAGGCTTGTTTTCAGGATTGGAGGCTGCATCTAGAATTCTAATTTTAGGTATTAACTGTTTACTACTCATTAATATTCAACCATTATATCCATTGAGGGAGCTGGAGGAAGTGCTCACTTTCAATCATTTATCAGCAGTCCTGGCTAACCAGGGCAGTCCCAGTTGACTGGAGATTAGCAAATGTGACGCCCATCTACAAGAAGGGCCAGAAGGGGGATCTGGAAAACTACAGGCCTGTCACTCTGGCCTTGGTGCCAGGGAAGGTTATGGAGCAGATCATCCTGCATGCCCTCACATGGCATGTACAGGACAACCAGGTGATCAGCATGGGTTTATGAAAGGCAGGTCCTGCTCGACTAACTTGATCTCCTTCTATGACAAGGTGACCCACTTAGCTGATGAAGGAGAGGCTGTGGATGTTGTCTACCTGGACTTTAGAAAAGTCTTTGACACTGTTTCCCACAGCATTCTCCTGGAGAAACTGGCTGCTCATGGCTTGGATGGGTGTACTCTTTGCTGGGTAAAAAATTGGCTGGATGGCCGGGCCCAAAGAGTTGTGGTGAATGGAGTTAAATCCAGTTGGCAGCCAGTCACAAGTGGTGTTCCCCAGGGCTCCATTTTGGGGCCAGTTCTGTTTAATATCTTTATCAATGATCTGGACAAGGGGATCGAGTGCACCCTCCATAAGTTTGCAGACAACACCAAGTTGGGTGGGAGTGTTGATCTGCTTGAGGGTAAGAAGGCCCTGCAGAGGGACCTGGGCAGGCTGAATTGATGGGCCGAGGCCAACTGGATGAGGTTTAACAAGGCCAAGTGCCGGGTCCTGCACTTGGGTCACAACAACCCCATGCAGCGCTACAGGCTTGGGGAAGAGTGGCTGGAAAGCTGCCTGGCGGAAAAGGACCTGGGGGTGTTGGTTGACAGCTGGCTGAACATGAGCCAGCAGTGTGCCCAGGTGGCCAAGGCGGCCAACAACATCCTGGCTTGTATCAGAAATAGTGCAGCCAGCAGGACTAGGGAGGTGATTGTGCCCCTGTACTCGGCGCTGGTGAGGCCGCACCTGGAATACTGTGTCCAGTTTTGGGCCCCTCAATGCAAGAAAGACATTGAGGTGCTGGAGCATGTCCATAGAAGAGCAACGAAGCTGGTGAAGGGCCTGGAGCACGTCTTAAGAGGAGCAGCTGAGGGAACTGGGATTGTTTAGTCTGGAGAAAAGGAGGCTGAGGGGAGACCTTATCACTCTCTAGAACTACCTGAAAGGAGGTTGTAGCGAGGTGGGTGTCGGTCTCTTCTCCCAAGTAACAAGCAACAGCACAAGAGGAAATGGGCTCAAGTTGTGCCAGGGGAGTTTTAGATTGGATATTAGGAAAAATTTCTTCACAAAAAGGGTTGTCAAGCACTGGACCAGGCTGCCCAGGGAAGTGGTTGAGTCCCCATCCCTGGAGGTATTTAAAAGACGTGTAGATGTGGTGCTTAGGGACATGGTTTAGTGGTGGACTTGGCAGTGCTACGTTAACAGTTGGACTTGATGATCTGAATGGTCTTTTCCAATCTAAATGATTCTATGAT
Source organism: Pelecanus crispus (assembly GCF_030463565.1). NCBI lineage: Eukaryota > Metazoa > Chordata > Aves > Pelecaniformes > Pelecanidae > Pelecanus > Pelecanus crispus. Next base: position 120,711,814 of record NC_134643.1, read on the forward strand.
TCTATGAAAATCTACTGAACAGGGAGCCGACTACTCAGCGGACTGAACAAAGATTTGTTTGAGAAATTTCATACCATTCATGTAAGTAGACTGAGGAAACACCAAAGTGAGAAAATTAAAATATTATTACTAAACTTAATTCAGGCAGGCATCCCAACTGAAAAAAATACTGATCAAGTGTTTAGGACCTTCATTAATGACCAGAAAGTTACTGCTGAATTGAGCCAAGGACTCCATCATATGCAGTCAGTCAGCACAATCACTGCCATATGTGGGAAAGGGAACATTAAACTTAACAGGGCTAAACAGAACCGCTCTAATGATGCTGTGGATTTGCCTTAAGATCTCCAATAGTCCTTGTTGAGAGTAATTGCAATGCGTCATACAATGCAGAAGGATCAACAAAGCAGCTGCCTTCAAACGTATCTGGCACCCAGGTGTTCAAGCCAGTTGCCAAGTTACTTGTTGCAGCCAGATTTTTTGAGGCAATCCCACAGCTCAACTCCAGTTCTGCAGCAGTGTAGACACTTAGCTTTGTACTGCTGTAAGCTCCTAGTGCATAAATGTATGCCCGTGAAAAACTTTCTGCTGGTCTAAGAATTTTTACATAGCAGGCAATCCCACAATTTCTCCCCTGACAACAAATTCCCCGTTTAGTTTCAGTCTTCCCACCTGTTAACTTTGAGGGCTGGAAGACTCCTCTGCTGAAAAGTAAATAAACATGCATGGAAATATTTACTTTACTAAAAAATGAAGGTGAAAATCTTTTTTGATGTCTGTGGCACATGATATGTGAAACTTTTCGATCAGGAGAGGAAGCTTCTTGTTTGCCAGAAAGCAGTGATATTCCATGTACTTTCAAAGGAAACTTCCCCACAAAGCCTGATTTCTGTGATTAAAAGGGTATCGTGTCACATGGTTTAGATTTAAGAGAGCTGAACTACTGAAAAAATTTTTAAGAACAGCAAGCCCAAACCTTGAGCTATTTATGCCAGTTCTACCTTTTTACTCCCTGTGATAACTTCATTTGAGTTCCTCGGGGAACCATTTTGTGGTTGCTGTCAATAGAAACATTTATAGATTACTTTGCTTTCACCACATTCCAGCAATTCGCAGCTTTTCCCATGACCCCATTTCCACTTGCACTTCCAAGATCATGACCCCCACTTTGGGAATAACATTTGCTCAAAGATATATTCTGCCAGCCAATGCATTACCCAAACAAATGAGCTATATGTTGAGCAAAACCACATGATGAGGAAGAAGGGATCTGAAATAACAGTCGTAGCTCCAAAACCTTTCCCTAAGGGGAAATGACCTGTGAATAATCCAAGCTCCATTTTGTCAGCTTTCTCAACAGCATGTACAGTATGCCATGAAGCTATGGGCTGATACCCCTTATGTGACCTCCCCAAATCTACTCTACTATTTAATGATGATGAACTCAAAAGCAATTGTCTACAGCAGAAGGTACATCAAACATTGGCGGTGAAAGTTAGCCAGTGTCCTTCATCTCATATCCTCAAGTGAAGATAATCAACAGGATCACTGGTTTTAATTATATTTAGCCCATGTGGCAATATTATTTCCCTTAGAAGTGTGTTTTATCATGTCCATCATTACTCTGAGCACCCTAAGTGAAGCTGCTATACCATGAGCTTATTTATTTTTCAATGCAGTAAATGTTCCCTATATTTACAAAGTCTAGAAATGAACTTTTTATTCATGATTTCAAAACCACTGATGACAGGTTTTCTAAATTCTGGCTGAGCCATTCAAACCCAAAAGAGAATAGGGAGCAGAGTGACAGTCCTTTGTTTTCCAGTATGACTCTCAGAAATTAGCTCTACAAAGGCCCAAGTGCTCCCCCCAGTTATGCTCACTAAAACTGGAGTGGTTCCATTCATGACAGCACAACAGAAATCAAAACCTGGCTTGAAGCCTTGGATCTTCATGTTTCAGCTACTCACAGCAGAAAAGGCCCTTGGAAGTTAGTGCTCTTAGCATGTGGTCTGGGATGAAGTAATTCTAGCCCCAAAGCAATAAAATACAAGAAAATGGCTGCTTTGAGCTTAAGTCAGTGCTGAAGAATAATAGAGTATTGCGTTGCTGGCATTATAACCACAGCTCCATGGGCATAGCAACTGTGGTTGTTAGAGGTGGTTGTCTGCATACCTCTACCAGAATGCACCATTGATGTGTGACCTGGAAACTTTCTGGACAGCAGAAAAGTGTTCTTTGTGTTACTGCGTATGCATCATGCTCCAGTCCTCACAGTCCCTTCATTGCATCTTACACGTAGGTGTTGACCCTAATGTTAAGGAGGCCCTCAGTCTAAAGCAGGAATGTAAGGGAGAACAAGCATTCCAATCCAAGCCAGCTGGAAAGGATTCCAGGAAAGGATCTATGCTTTGTCTAATTTTGAGATTGATGAAATCTCAATGAAATAGTAGTTACTGGCCTGCTCTTCCATACGGAGTATGTGACCTGGTGGGTACATCTACAGAAAATTCAGTAGCAGCAGGCAAAAAAATACTGTTCCTAAGCAATAAAAGCACCCAGTTATTTGTAGCTGTCCTCGCCCAAATTGGAAGGGGTACATAAATCAGGAGAACTGAACCTCTCCTGTCTCGTTGTAGAAGGGATGCACAGTCCGTCTGAGCAGGCATCTGGCAATGCACCCAAGTTTTACAACCAATCTTGTAAATCATTGTTTTCAGCAATTATTTGGTCCTGTGAGTAGCAGCAAAAGGTTTCTTTGCAATCAAAACAGTTCAATCTTCCCTTGTTAGAAATGGGAATGGAGGGAAACTACCAATGAACTTGAAGAAAAATTTCTGTGGAAGTCATGAGCTATCGACACCAGTGGCCACAATAAAACATACATGAATAAACTTTTTGGTAGGCCAGACATGGAGGCCTACATCTGGAGGCTCTTTGGGCACCTGAGACTTCTTCTGCCACAGGTTACTGCTATCAACAAGGGCAGGTAAAACCCTCTGACAATGTCTCTGAAGTCAGTTCAGTCAATAACTCCCTTGAATTTTACCCCAGAAGTAGTTTTCAGGTAGGACAAGCTTTTTAAGTGTCTTGTCCCTGGGTCTGGAGACCTCAGTGCAGACTGGTACTGATGCCGAATGACCAGATCTGCAGCCGGGCTGCTGAGCTCCATAAGACACTCCCAGGTATTAGAAGGGGGGGCCTTGGTTTAAAAAGACACGAGAGTGCCGAGAATTAGCATCTCTTACCTTGTCCAGAGAAGAAGTCCTCTCCATACCACACCGCAAAGATCTCTTGGGAAAGATTTCCAGCTCTCCAGCTGCATTTCTGGACTCGTCAATAGAAGTTGCTGTCGGAGTCCAGGTTGCCAAGGGTCGCAGATGGCGACAGACCAAAGGCAAGCAGAGGCTGATGCCTGTAGTCAAATGGGAAGAGTGCTCAAGTGTGCACCCCAGGGCACGGCTGTCAGCAGAGCCTTGCCTTCATGCTGGCTGATCTTCTAGGAAGCCCTGGAGATAAGGGGAATCCAAAAGATGGCGCAGAGGCACATCTGTTTTTCATGGGGAAGGAATGCATAGGCTGAAGAGCTGGGAGCCCACCACGGCAGGGAAGGCACTGAGCACACTCAGCTTTCTGTCCCTGTCCTGGTCTGCCCTGAAGAGTCTCAATCTTAGGATTTTTAATCTTTTTTTGTCCCATTTTCCTGTTCCATTGCAGGTGTTAAACCAAGGCCATTTCTGATTCTTGCCAGTATAAAAAGAAGAATCAAGTCTCCCTTCATACCTTTTTTTCTAACAGTGTATACACTTCACAGAGACCCAAACCTGTATTAACTTTCTGATTGTTTATATTTTAACTTTAGACTCAACTTCAAATTTCCTGCCTTTCCAGTATTTTGTAGTAGACAAAATTCTTCCCTGTTTTAGTCTGCCTGCTGCCTGCTTTTCTACCTTTGACACTGTGTTATTTGCAGTGGCCGGGAGAGGAAAAGGAACTTTCCTAGTGCACAGCAACATCTTACTAACAGGCAATGATGTGAGTTATGTTTTGATATATAAAACATCAGCTAAAGTTTCTTGTTATATATTGCATGTATAAAATACAAAATACAAAGTCTTCTGCAAACTTCTTGTTAAGTATTACAAGGCAAAAATAAAAAATTAGCATAAATACTTTTTAATTATTAACAACTGATGGTGTCTAGGGTTCTTCTTAGCCAGATGAACTAACATTGGAAAAATCTAGATAATGTCAGTATATTGTATATTTTAACTGAAAACAGTCAGCAAACAAACTGAATGGAGGATGTCACATACCTTCGCACAAAGTGGCACAGTGTAAACCACAAAAGTTGAATATTTTTTCATGGTACACATTTATCTATCTGTCGCGGTTTAACCCCAGCCAGCAGCCAAGCACCACACAGCCGCTCACTCACCCTCCCCCCCCGGTGGGATGGGGAAGAGAATCAGAAGGGGAAAAGTGAGAAAACTAGTGGGTTGAGATAAGAACAGTTTAATAATTGGAATTGAATAAAATATTATTATAATAATAATAAATTGTACTGAAAAGGAAAACAACAACAACAAAAAAGGAACAAAACCCAGGAAAAATAAGGGATGCAACCGCTCACCACCCACCAACCAATGCCCAACCAGTCCCTGAGCAGCGATCACTGCCGCCTGGCCAACTGCCCCCAGTTTCTATACTGAGCGTGATGTCACATGGTATGGAATAGCCCTTTGGTCAGTTTGGGTCAACTATTCTGGCTGTGCCCCCTCCCAGCTTCTTGTGCACCTGGCAGAGCATGGGAAGCTGAAAAAGTCCTTGACTGGTGTAAGCCCTACTTAACATCGGTGTGTTATCAACATTATTCTCATACTAAATCCAAAACACAGCACTACGCCTGCTACTAGGAAGAAAATTAACCCTATCCCAGCCAAAACCCGGAAACTATCTTATGTCTCTTTTCAACTGTTATTCTGCTAAACTTCCTGAGAAGTCAGTAAAATATCCTCTGAAATCAACCGGAATCTTTTTTGTTAAGTTTCTTCACAGTGTGTCTGTTTCCATAAATAAATAAATAAATAAATAAATTATTCATACACTTGAAAAGTTTAACAGGCACAAAAATATCAGATATTAGCATCTTTAAAATATATATAATTATTGAGCTCAGAAGCCTTTAAATAAAGCATTGGAATAGAGAGGCCATCATCATGTGATATGATTTTACACATAATTTTACAAATATTTTTATATGACCATCAGTGATTTTTCAACAGAACTAGTAATTTGGGTGCTCAGCTGGCCACGTTTCACCTTCAGAAATCGTACTTAGACTTACAGTCTAGCCATTTTTAAGGTGTTGAAGCTGGGCAAATAAAAATGGAGGCCTCTACAGGCACAGTCACTTCTGAAGCTCTTAGCCAAGAGCTTCTGCTTACATTCTATAGTACACAAAAGCTCTGTCACCAGCCGTGACCTTTGGACACAGGTTTCAGTACCCATCAACATCTCACAAGGATGTTCCGTAAAGGGAGAAAACTAAGGATGACATAAGTAAGAAATATAGCTTAACAAAGTAGTTCTGCAGGAGAGTAACTCAGGTTTTCCTATTGCCTTGGCAATAGCTGTAGGCTGTAATGTTAACTACTTGGACATCTGCATCCTTAGAACAATTTATTCCTTTAGTAACCAGCGTAAACAGTGGTGTGCTGCTAGGAACCAGAATATATCACTACTCAACAAAAGCAATTGAATGCAAGGAAAGAACTCAATCTACTCTTAAATTTAATAATCTTGATTCTAATGCCTGGGAGAAAATGATTTTTTTTCTTTCTTTCTTTACACAGAACTAAGAAGGCCATTTCTAAGTTCAGGAATTTCCTGAGCTTTGCCCACTATGGGTGTTTTGAGGTCTATTATATGCATGCTTTCCCAGTGCTCCTGCTGGGACTATTTTTTTATTGTTATTAACCTTGCACCTGATAAAGGTTAAATCCTGCTTGCAGGTTGGAGCATACTGGCAGCAGTGACACGGAACCCACACCCCAGATGTCATTTCACACTCAGAGGACATGGAGGAAGGAAGGGAAGGAAGGTGCCGAACAGCCTACATGAATCTGTTTCAATTAGCAATACTCCTTGCCAGCCGTGTGTAACTGAAACAGGCAAAGCATGAGGAGTACCTTTCTTCTGTAACCCTGAGCCACTTTCTGTTTAATTGCCGTGGCAAGTGAATAAGGCTGAACAACTAACTGAAGAAATTCTTGCGTTTTTTTCCCCAGGTAAGAAAGAGAGGAGAGGACAGTAATTTAAATATCCAAACATCTAGGAGTTCTCCTACTTCATGCTGAGAAAGTCACTACTTATATCACAAATGGATTTGTGATGCTCTGTGTGACTGTGTGGGTCATGTGCTCCAGTCCTGAAATAGTATTCACATGAGAAATGTGGGAATGTTATAGAGAAACTGTTATATTAGTTGCCCTCACTTAATTTCTGTTCACTCACGGGTTCCAAAAGGCACTGCTGATTCATAAAGGAAATGCTATGAACTGGTGGGATGCTAGGAAAAACCAAATAGCTGTGGTACCATGATTTCTTGTTTGTACCAGCAGCACAGAGACGCCCCCCAGATGCCAAGGGAGTGGGCAATTCTGGGTTGGAAAAGTACCACAGACCTGTTTTGCAAGGGATTGTGTGGACAGTTTTTCAGATCTGAGTATGCTAAAGATTCTTGAAAACTTTTTGTCATTTTTCACTGCAACAAAGGCAGTCTGGTCTTGGCTGGGCAACTGTGTCTTGCTCTGAGAGGATCAGTTAGGGCAGAAGGAACTCAAAGATTCCACAGCAGTAAAAACATGGCAAAAAGCATTAATGTTTTTCTCATTTGTTGTGTTCATATGTTTATTTCTATTTTACTCACTGGTGTCCTCCACCTTCAGGCTACACAGCCTGAAGCATATACTAGAAGGGGAGCAATGGCATCAGCTGCGGCATGCTGGGGACACACCACTTCTTTGACCTTCATGAGACAGTGCCATATTGGTAAACAGCCACTAAAAATAAAACAATGATGAGATCTGAAGACTTCCTGGAAGAGAGGCTTTCCGTCACCATGAGTACAGGGCTTCAGTTTATTATTCACCTTCTCCAGTTTAAAGAAAAACCATTGTTGCTGGAGAAGAGGATGAATAAAACTCAGTAATCAGTCTATTACCGTTCCCATACTCATATAAAATAACGGGAAGAACAAGCCCAGGGGAGATCTGTGATGTGAACCAACTGGTAAATCATTTGTCATTGGTACTGTGTGACTGCAGACCCCATCCTGCCCATGCTTGCTTCAGTCTGAAGCCACAGTAACTCCTTTGTGATTAATAGGGTAATAGCAGTATTAAACTGATCCAAGTGCCAAGATGGCACAAATAAAAACTCTTTAACGGTTCAGATCTCACTTTCTAAGCTTTGATACACTGAACTATGGAATAAAAGAAACATAAAAACAAACAGTAACAGGGGAAAATCTGTAGCCATAAACTTCTCAAAGCAATTTTAAGGAAAACACATTAAAAAGCACCACTAGTTCACAGATCAGCTGTGCAACGGTTCTTATTCCCAATCTGCGAAAGTGGATACTTTCCTTGTAAGCGGTATTCATTTCCCATAGCCAATTTTTTTATAGTGCCACCTGTTCTGGACCAGCAACTGACATTTATAATCTTACTGAAAACAAGCCTGCCAATACACATGTGAGTTTACTACAAATTTGTTCCTGACAGGATTTTCATATCCCTCAGGACAAAGTAACACCAAGTTCTCTGAAATGTTATTTAAAATTAGCAAAGACTGTTTGAAAAAAGCAACCTTTATTTCTCAGTATTTAGCCACTTAAAGACCTGAGCTTTTATGTACACTTCAGATCAACTCTAGCAGTAGAGGATGGACATAATCATAATTCATTTCCAGTTTAAGAATCTTTTACCCCAATAAAATGGCTTAATAAGGTCTCATTTTGACAAGAATTAGGCCCAAGATTTTGTACACTCAGAGTTTTATAATCTACTCGGAGTATGTAAGTGTGAAAAACCACGAATGCCCTAAACTAATTTGATTTACAGGCTGTCCTTGAAATGATTTGCAGTTCCCTCCTCTTGTTACCAGTTTGATCACCATACTTGTCCACTCCATTTTTTGAGTCATTACTGTGAGCCACACACAAACATCTGATCTCACTCATATCTCTAAAGGAAAGGAAATGAATATTTGCAAAGCCAGAGCTATATTGACCAGGATGCCAACACTGATATTGTACTCTATTCTACTACTTTAGCTCTTTTTTCTTTTCTTTTTTTTTTTTTTTTTTTTTTTTTTTTGTTTTGCTAGCATGATTTATCTGACAGTAGTGCTAACTAGCAAACCATGCTGCCTTGGAAAATACTTTCCTATGTAAGTGCGAAGTAATGTAAATACAGTGAGAGAGTAAAACCCACAGTGAGAGAGTCCAGAAGGAAATGGGCAGAACTCCGTTGTTGTCCTTGAAGATGCACCCACTGACACCACACATCCATAAAAGTTTGATTGGTGTTCACATACTTTAGGGAAATGATACAAAGTGCTGGTGGATTGAGCTTTTACATTCTTCTCAGAACCATGCACATGATCTTCATATTATAATACATCACAGTATAGTGATACTCTGCTGAGAGTTTTTAAAAGGACTTGCAAACCACAGAAAATCGAGACATGGTAGTAACACAAAATATGAGCTGCCAATGCAGGTTTCTGTGGGGTCCTCTGTTTTGCCAAAGAACTGTCATCGGTGCACCAGTACTGAATGGGGACATGTTACTGCTAATACCTCTGTGGTTCATGCTGCTGTATATGCTCCAGAAATTATTTTTCCAGAACAGTTAGCTATCAATAAAAAATAAAGATGAGCTGAAGTGGGAAAAAGCTTTTCCTGCCTGCACCCACCTTCCTCCTCCACATTGTTCCTGTTTGCCTTACTGTACAATCACAAGGCTGGCAGGGAGGATGGATGAGCCAGTGGCTAAAGCAGGAGATAACCCTTTGAGAGACCTCCTTTCACAGATCTGCTGCATGTCTTCTGTGATCTCCAGGCAAATCCCTGAGGCCATTTCCATCCTGTCCTTGTGAGCACTGCAGTGTCTCCTTTATGCTCAGAAGAGAGCAGACTGTTCACAGTAGTTAATGGGCACATGGGAGGGGGACAGACAGGGACATACAAATCTATCACTATCAAACCATCTTTGAAATATTTTTTCTCACACTATCAGTCTGTCTTTTCCACTGTTCAGTGGACAAAAGTGATAAAGCCATTAAGTGCCAGGCAGCCCATAGCTTTTCTGGCTAGAAGATAAGCTTCCCTCACATATGCCTTTTTAAATACTCTCACAGTGCTATTGAAACATATGCAAAGAGGTTTAAAAAAGGGCAAAAACTTAGGAATCGATTTATACATGGCATCCTGGTAATAGAATTGATCAGAAGAGCATGTGGATCATCTGTACAAGTTCTGTAACGAGATTGTATCCTAAGAAAGAATTTGAACTGGCTGTAGGCAAATGAGTAACAGGAAAAAACCACAAACTGATTATTTTAAGATGTAAGATTTGCAGGATCACATACACATCCCACATACTTTTGTTGTTGTTGTTGTTTAGTTTTGCCAGAGGATTTTTTTCTGAAAAGTGACTTGCAATGACATCACTTAAAAATCCATTACATTCACACATGCAATGTCACTGAAAACATTTGGGGAGTAAACACTGCCATGTGGCTTACTTGACCAAGCAGGCTAAACCTCACAGTCAGGATTTCAACTGTATAAATTCAGGCTTAGTTTTAAGCTTTTTTTTTTTTTTTTCAATTTTAAAATATGTAGAACAACAATGGAAAAATTATCAATTTTCTTCCTTTTTTTTAGTTCCAGAATGAGAACAAAAAAGCACCTGGCAAATGTATACTAAGTACCCCTGAAATAAAGATTACTTTGTGCTCTACATAACCTGGAAGCCACTGGTTCAGGGACACTACTATTCAAGCGGGGTTTTTGAAGAACTGGGTTGGAATGCTTGGAAAGCAGTAACATAAAAAGTAATGCAAGCTCTGGCAAGCTATGCAAACCATGGTAAAATGGGAGACTAAAACCTCATGCTTCAGGGCTTAAATTTTACCTACTAGGGAGGCCAGGAAGCAATTTTTCTCCTAATAACATGGTATAATTGAATAAGTAGACAGTGGGTCTGATCCAAAGCCCACTGTTGCTAATGAAGCACTTTGTATTTATTTTCCTGAGCTTTGGCTCAAGCCTGTGGTAGTCAGAAAGCTGCTCATCTTCCTTTCAGATCTGTGTAAATTTGCCATTGCTGGAAGCAACAAGGCAGACTAGGTGTTTGATCAGCAATCGGACCAGAAAAGAAAAATGCAAATTATTCTTGCAAACTCAACCCGTGTGGAGTTCCCAGCAACTGCAGACATTCAAAATATGAACACACATCTGTGATCGTCTTGCAGCTTCTTGGCTGCTGAATATGGCGTAGGCTCTGCTGGGTTACTTAGAGATGCTTTCCTTTCCATAAAGCTTGGCTTCCTGAGCTTGGCTCCACCTGAAGAAGAGAGCTCAGATATCCTTTAAGCTTTTGCTAGGCTTCTTTAATTAAGAGAACGGGCTTGAGGGAAATGGTGACATCTCTTATCGGAGGTGCCAAGACTAGCTATTGTTCATCATGCAGGTTTTCTCAAGCCAGTTGTCCTTTCCATGTGCAAATTGTGAGAGGGCATGGATTCATCTTGTTAATGTAGAAATGACAGAAGAAACCAAAGATTCATTATTAGTACTGCTGGGTGCGACATACACGCACCTGCAGCTGCTCCCACTGCCACCTCTGCTTTCACTGCCTATGGCTGCCACTGGCCTGAAATATGGATATCAACTGGAGTGAGAAGCACATTTAATCTACAAAATATAAGGTCAGATGTGAGGTTTGTGGGGGGGATTTCCTTTGTCTCTGCACAGAATGCCAAATAACTAATAAATATTTCCTATCAGCTGGGAACCTCTCAGTGGGAACAATTATCATAAACTGCTGTAAAATAAGTATTGCAAAATCTTCCCTCAGACTTCTACACGGTTCCAGCAAAGTTAAATGCCAGGGCAGGAAGAGGACAGGAAAGCTAACGCAACCCAGTATTCACCAGCAGGTTGAAACAGAGTGCAGGGAGGAAAGGAGGCAGCAAAGAACAGTATAATTTGTAAAGGAACCCAGCCTCCACTTTGAAATATGGCCAGGTGTTGCTGGGCTCAACACTACTGTGCCTGGCCAAGTTAGCTGACTTGGACCTAAGAAGGCTAGATATGACTCGCAGTCTTCCTACAGTCAATGGGAAAAGATTCACTTCAATTAGGGTGCAGGCCCCAGTGATTAACTCTGTCCACTTACGGTAGGAGAAGCCCAAGGAGAGAGCAAGGGCTAACTCTGCCAGCTCAGGCAGGTGCTGCGCTGGGGTGCCACTGTACCCTGCTGTGTGCCAGCATAGCATGAGATGTCTTTAATCGTTGTTGGTTGAGATCAAAAGGAGCTGAGTGCACAAAAAACGTTTTACTAATCCTCTCTCTAGCCTTTAAACCCCTTCCAGATTACACAGGTAACATGGGGGTACAACTGGACACCTTGATCTCTTCCATGGCACAGTAGCACCAGTCTGTCTCAGCTTGTTTTTTCTTGGGAAGTGTAGGTGTAGAGTTGCACCTTGCTCTTGGGCCTCTTCTTTGAACACACTCCACCACCTCATCTCTCTACGCATGAATCCCCATCTGAACAAAGCACGCACTCTTCTCAGTTTGGGGGGAGTGACACTCTGGAGTCACTGTGTACACAATCTCAGGGTGAGACATTAAAATGTCCAACTGTAATCTATATGCAGGTTGCTTTCAAGAGGTCAGATTTCAAAGGAGGAAGTGCAGAAAAGGGGGGAGACTCTGTACCTTATATCAGTGCGATCAAGCTGTTGAATGTCTTTCCCAGACTAAACAAATTCATTTTATATTTTCAAATTGACACAAGTCAAACCTAGATGCTGAATTAATTAATGATGCCTGTGAGAATGAGTCCTCCTTCAGCTTTTTAATGATGCTTTGCCATGTGCCTTCATGAGATCTTTCAAGGGAAGCCAAAGAGCTCAGTTTTGCTATTACTTTATGTCTAGGAAATTCAGAGTAAACTGAAAATGAGTGACTCCAAAATAGAAGTCCTTAACAAAATATTTCAGCGTATGCAGCTGGGTCCTGGGGATGCACATTGGTCTTTACTGCTCTTTGGGGCAAGAAAGTGTCTCTCTCTCACCAGTCCTTCAATTATTTTGGAACATAAGTTAGGTGCCAAATGCTCCTTTAAATTTTTCTGTTAATGCATAGTCTGCGTCACACATAACGATTTTTTACATCAAGTATACTTGATTCTTAGGAACAATTTAAGAAGCTGTCCGTTTCAGAGAGAGCAGCAAGACAGGTTTATGTGGGTAAAGAGGAATGTTAATAAAGTTCTTTTTTTGTGTCAATATTTACTGAAATGTCTTGTTAATGTCCAAAAAAAAAAAAAAAAAAAAAAAGCAAGCACAGATTGAATAAGCAGTTTCTAGCCATTACTATCCACTAGTAAGTTTTTCTGCTGATTGTAGAAGAGTCTGCAAATGATCTGGCATGGTTTTGATTATTTATACATAGATAGACGTAAGTATTTGGAGATAAGTGGTCTCTCATAGGCAATGTAATTGATTTTATTTAACTTTGCATCTTGCAGGACTCTGATGTTTTCCCTAATGTCTTTGTTCCTGTCTGAGGAGGAGATTAACAAAAGTACTGGTGTTTAAAAGTGGCACATGACAGAGCTGCAACATGATCAGCCCCAACACTAGTGTGAGCTGTGAGGGTATGACTCCATTGTTGCTCATCTGGTTCATGTGATGCCTGCAAGCTCCAGAGAACAAATTAACCAATGCAAAAAAAATGTTTCCATCTGCAGCCACAGAATAAGCCAAAGCCTGCAAGAAGGCAACTGAGAAGCAAACAGTCAGCAGAGCTTCGTGCTAGACAGGGACAGACACACAGCCAACCTGCAGCTGAGACTCTCGCCCAGCCTCACCTGAAAGGACACAATCATGTTGTCTTCTGCCAGAGCAGCTGGCCACACTTTTTTTTAAGATCAACTCTGGGCAGTCAGGGTTCCTGACGAAGCAGGGAGAAGGGGTTATCTGCATTTTTCTAGCACTTTTCTCTGTAGGTCACCATTGCAAACTCCCAAGTTGTTTTCTCCATTGCTTTCTCAGTCAGTTGGACAGCATTAGCAAACACTGAATTAGTTCTTTGGTTGTTTTTCCTTCTAAAAGCAAAAATCTATCATAAACTTGTCTTTGACAGATAACAAAGGTAACTGCCAGCCTATTTCACCCTTGGAAAAAGAAATGTCCAGGTACAGTAGATACTGTACATTGACTGGAAAATGAGTCCTTCATGATGTCCTTCAGGGTGATTTTGAGCCTCTTACCCACAAATCAGGCACCTTCACACTTTCACCTGCACCAGCTGGGTGCTCAAACCCAACTCAGCTTCTCACTTGAACTCGTGCTTCACTTGAAGTGCCAGAGCAGTCCCATTTGTGTCACTTCTCCCAGACAGGTCTGAGGCACCGCTCTGGGTAACCCTTGAGCATGGGCAGTGACAGGGAAGAAAGAGGCTTCCTCCACATCAGTGTTTTCAAAAGCACACACCTTCTGGCCATACTAGCTTGAATTTCACTACATAAAGAAACAGGTATTATATCTCCATTTGACTTGTGTTATTCAATCTTGTCAAGTATTTCAACTGCCACAAAAGATAGACCTGTCAAGACAATGCCTAGAAAAATACCACAGAAAGGGACTTTGTTATTTACTTTAGGGTAGGAGCCTTCCCAGAAGATACAAGACCAAATCTGGGTTTAGTTGCATCAGCGTAACTTCAGGGTGTCCTTGCATGCACATGCAGCACGTAAGCAGGAAATGCCGGAGTCTGTGGCAATCTGCAGAGACAGACATCTAGAAGTTTACAGTCCTTGCACAATTTCTTCTGTGGACAGCTTAGTTGCCCACCAGTGGGTGACATCACCCTGGGAAGACACTCACAGGCCATCGGGCCTGGGCAAGGGTCAGCTGTATGGCGATGCACCGGGGACTCAGGAGACCTGGCACCCGCTCCTGACTCAGCGACATGTTTTCTTACTGTCCTGAGGCAGGCAATAGATTCAGAGTCTCAGTTCAACAGCAGTGAGGTTGTCGACCTTCCTGGGAGAAGCGTTGTAAGGAGTTTTGGGGAGAGGAGGGAGCTACAGAGGTGATAAAGGGCTGCCTCCTATTTTCCGGCAGGCATCTCCCATATCACATCACTCCTCTGCTGGAGGGAGGCAGTCCAGTCCTTCACCTTGCTGTAAGTAATTTCTGTAATACATGGAGCATAAAAGACTCAATGCAGAAGATCTGAGATTAGACCAGTCCATTCTGGGCTGCTTTAAGCAATGTGGTAGGACAGGGTCCTGTGCAGACTCAGGTGCTAAGTATCCAGATTTTTTGCCTCGGCAAGGAGGCAGAGTGCTCCATCCCTACTGCTGAAGAGGTGGGGCTGATAGCTGAAACACAGGCCTGTGACACTTATAAATTAAAAGTGCACTAGCCAAGATATAGTTAATATTAGCTATCCTTGGAGCTGAACATAAGTAGAGTAAAATAGTCTAACCACCACAGTGTATGAGCACTTCATAACATTGTGATGGCACCTAAGTATGTGAGCAGCTTGCCCACCAAAGGGGAAAACAGTGAGTGTAGCTGCATGTAGGAGACACAAAAAGTTGCCAAAATATAAGATAAGCACAAGGGACTGCAATTCAGCAGGACATCCTGCCAAATGCACAAGAAAAATGACTGGCATGATGAAAAAATACATAATATGAGGAGCAGAGGAGACCACCCCTTTTGGGAGGGAGGCAAAAGAGCACTAAAAACTTCAAGCTCAAAGAGGAAAGACAGAGAAGAAAGAAGACAGCCCACTTTGATGCTTATCAGAGAGCTCTCAAGCTTAATCACCTGGACTTCCCTGACTAAGAAACACCACAGACTGCAGCTGCCTGCACTTGCTGCACGGCATCATCTCCATGGTACTGTATACTTACAGCTGATTCAAAATATGAGTCTTACAGTCTAAGCTTTTGGTATGTGTAGCAATGATGATTAACAATGCACAAGAATGAACCGTTAGTAGAAATAGTGTTGTTAATGAACAAATCTGATAAAGTTTTAGTTTATAGTTTAAAACTAGCTTAGTCTTCTAAGCGCTCCCTTCACAATGATCTCTAATACCCTAGCTGATATAGTTACTCATATATACACATATATGCATATGAATACAGTTGCAAAGAAGTTGAGAGGTCTGGAGATAAAGGGAACAGAAGTGATATGAGAAACAAAAAGAAGAGCCAATAAGCAAGAACTTTCCAACTTCTGTTTTATCTTCCATGTTCATATACTAGAGCAGCCTCTTCATAGAGAAATGTGTTAAAAGTGACAATAATCCTCCTTTCATGCCAGAATGTAAACATTCACCTCCTTTGGAAGGAAACTATGAGTATGAGCAATAGCATATAACTGATCTAAGCAACTGTCTGTACAATAACCTGCTCATTAGATAGTAGAGCCTGCCATTCAAGGAGCAGCCTGATGAAACTTCGTCAGAGTAAAGATTAAGTCTTAATGCTTTGTTTGGAGTACACTGACCATTTATCTGGTGTGATTTAGTTTGTTTTGCTTTGTTTTGTTTTGTTTTGCTTTGTTTTGTTTTGTTTTGTTTTGTTTTGTTTTTTACTAGTGTGTACAGATTTTATTGCTTGGCTCTTTTCTTGCGTACACAGTTTCATCAGAGGAACGCATCAGCTCTAAGCACAAAGGAAAGAACAGCTAAAGAACTATTTTATTAGTAAACTTAAAGTAACTACAGTTTACAGCTTAGCTTAACATGTATGTGGCAGCTCAAATGGAAAGATCCCTGTAAGTTTACTAGAACATCAAAGATCAGCAACACTTGCAAAACCTACTGCTTTCCCTCAACTCCTTCTCCTGTATCAGCAGTGACACAGCTGATAGTGGGTACTTGTGCCCCCCACCAGACTTTTTCATGCCACAAGGCTCTGTATCACCAGCTACATCAAACAGCTGGGCAGGATCTCAAAACCAACTTAAGCAAAATGCAATATCATGCTCTGAGTCACTAACAAGTACTTCATAGCTATCACAAGTTAGTCAGTGTTTCACCCATTGAAAAGGTTAACGGGCTAAGATAGAAACCCTGTGTGCAGCCACTCACTTGCACTGTGTGTGACTTCAGTCCCTGACACCGGAGTAACTAAACTCAGCTCTCGAAAGAGCTAGAAGCCATGACTTTGCAACCAGGGCAATCAAGCAGGGACCAACATACCATAGAGGTCTACTCTTTCAAACATACTAAACATACTTTACCCTGAGTAACACTAAAATGATGTCTCCAGTGAAATGAACTACTTTACGATTTGGCCTAAAGGTTTTATTTACGCTTTTCAGGAAGTCAAGGGACCACAGTGTTAGTCAGAAAAGAATTAATGAGCGTTTCTTATTAAACACAGAGAGCTTTAAAGTACAGCAAGTGGAAAAACAAGTTTACTGCTGTTCCTTTAAAAAAGAGACATACTTATAAGGAGAAAATAGGAGTCCAGTGGTATGCAATAAAAGCAACTTAAAGAGAACAACAAATACCATAGTTACTGTATGGTCAGTAACAGTTTTCATTCCCATCCTTATGTTCTGTTACATCCCAGAAGTATAGTTCACTAATAAACTCACATGAAACTTATAAAATCAATTTATGAGTGCATTGCAGGGATGCCCTTTATGCCCTGTTGAAAACAGAATGTATATACATGTTTAAAAACAATACTCATACCAAGGTATTGCATCACAAATTGATGTACTAGAGATTTTGTTCTCTCGGGTCAAACTTAGGTGTTTTTTCTTATGAGTTGCTACCATTTAGCCAGAATTAGTGGGCATGACAGTTATTCAGAATGAAGGTACTTTTTTACTCTTTCCCTGGTCCTATATGGCACAGCATCCTGATCACCCTTGCAGACACCCTGAACTGCTCTCTGCTTCAAAGTGACAACCTCATTGCAACATTAGATACCTCGGCCTGGTTTTCAAACCTGTGATGTCTCATTGATAGGAGAGTTCACGAGTGTGTCCATGTGACCCTCTGTGCTGGCTGTTCTCAGTCTTTGTAAGTGGCTTTCAATGCCTTTCCCTTTCTAGTTTTCCACCAGGTATCTGGGATATTTGGATGCTTTCAAGTTTCTTCCAGTGACCTCATTGTTCATTGTGAATCAATAACATCTAGGCCATCAACCGCAGCACCTCCAGATGTCTCGCTTCCAGATTAAATTAGGACCTCAGTGGATTCAGCAAAGAATTTTAGTTTATTTTTATTTCAATTTCTCTGTCTTCCCCAAAGATATGAGTACCATTATTGTTTTTAGAGCATGGCATCAGTTATTAAGAATTTCTGTATAAGAACAAGTTATTACCTGTTTTGGGGGCATCTTCCTGGTTATCACTGATGAAAGCAATCTAGTGAAATTGATCCTGGGTTTGTCTTACTTACCAAAACTGAGTTGCAAAAAAAAATTTTTGCAAACTGGAAACTTAATGAGCTTAGTCATTACACTAGGCTATTCTGTACTGAGATTCAGAGACAAAACCTCCTTATTCACTGGAAAACAATTAGCCATTACCTCCGAGAAAATTCAACTGATTAAATGAATAAACAACCTAAGTCCTTTGTAAATAGTGATGACTTAATACAGTCCACAGAGTGAAGGCCACAACTCATCTCACCCTGTAGTAAAAGTCAAAAATAGGCCACAGAAATCCTAAAATTGCCTGTTTCTCTCCTTTGACAGTAAAATTAGCCTAGGATTACTGGTTAGGATGCTGTCATATACTTTGTAAACAGCCAAGGTCAGATGAGATGAGCCTTGCCCCTCCTGGGATCAGGAAAACTCAATCATTTCCATGAGTTCTGTACAAAGATTTCAAGTTTTTCTGATTAGAATCAGATTCTGATTTCTAAAGTCACATTTAGACTTCATTAATTCTGCCACTCGCAACTTATATTCACAGTAAATCTTCTTCTCTGTGCCTTTTTTTTCTCATTATGTGGAGTATTAGAGCTTAAATATCTCTGATACTAGCTCTAACAAAATTCTGAAATGTATAACTTACGTTTTTGTCTCTTATGAGTGTTTGATGAATACAGAAATACTGCACTCCTTGCAATCCCATTCACAACCATGTATGTGACACACCTGCAGAATTCTGGCAATCTTAGTTACTCTTTTTCCCTACCATTTGACAGACTTCCCAGTTAAAATCTAGCTTTTTAAAATCGATTCTGTCCACACCATTTTTTCGAAGTTACTTTTCATAAATTAAAAAGAAGGAAAAGAAGAAAGGAAAACACCTGGATGAACAACCCAGTGGGCAGGAAGCAGAAAGGAGAAAATTTAACCACATTTTCCAGGAAGCCTGCTGAGCCAGGAAGAATACTGACATGGTGTTTTCTATTATGACTGAGCAGTGGATGGGAGAATAGTGACTCAGAGGCATTTGAACATGAGTATTATCACTCAGCTTTCCGATGGGAACAAGCCATCTGGTTGCCTAACTTCCACTGTAACAGAACAGGAGTTGGCAGTCAAAGTTTCTTATCTTTCTTTTAAAATCTTAGCCCATGGTCACAGAATTATCAGTAAATACTGACTTATGGACAAATTGCCCCAATTACTTGTAAGCAGAACTTCTCAGAGGATTAAATAAGAGAGTTTTATTCAAAATGGCTGAGGTGCTATGGCCTTCTTGAGATCACTTATGTCTCTCGGAGAAAACTGACACAAAGATAGTTCCCAAGATTTACTGTATTTTAATACTTTCTGTTTGTTTGTTTAGTGCAATAATTCTTCATGTCAGAATAAAGACTAGATATAAACTATAGAAAATGACAGTAACACTTTCATCCTAGGCTGTGATGAAATGCCAGCTATCATGTGTGCTCACAGCAGCTATCAGAGTATGAAAGTTGTCAGTCATCCACTTTTCATTATTGAAAATCAAAATTTTGCATCATATGTCTGCATACAAAGACAACTCTGAAAACATTTCATAAGCAGACACCAGGCACTTGGCTAGCAACAAGAGTGGACAAGCAGGTTGCACACAAGCATCGATATGTGCAGAGCACAGCACAATAATGCCCTATCAGGCACAGTATGCTAACAATGAGACCTGTATTTGTTCCTTATGCTTAATACATAAAATGTGCCACTCTTGTTTCAGTGGCAGCATGGAAACAATATATAAGATCTGGGGGTTTTCCACTGGGAAAGGAGGAGTTAGATCTATTGGCATAAACACGATTTATTTATTTATTTCTCTATCTCTTAAAGAGCTGCCAAGGAGCCTCCATATGAGCAGTAGTCTGAATTCTCAGTACAAAGGAGTAGCTTTTCCCCCGACTCCCTGTCAAACCAGCACATCCATTTCAGCTCCACCATGTGGGTACAGGCTCTTGCAATTGTATGGTGTTAGAACCGGGTGTAACGTGTTTTCTCTATGTGATCTGGTGTCCAATGGCATTATATTTTCGAGTAAAAAGAGTGGGATTCCCTCTGTTCAGAACTGAAGCCTGCAAACGATTACAGCTTTGTCACTGTCAATATTTCGACTGAGTCAGAGGCACATGCTTAGGCAAATCCGAGCAATTTACTGTTAGCACTCTTATAATGTTGATTGTACTCCTACTAAAACAGAAAAACACATGTTTTTACCATATGTAGTAAAATGCCTATGTACAGATCACATTACTGAAAGGACATGGCATATACTTAGTAAGCGCCAACAAAGAGAAATTTGATTACAGCCACGTCAAGGACCAGCTTCAATATGCTTGAAAGTCCCAGAAAGCGGGTGTTTCTCCTACTCCAAGCTAAGAGGATAGATTTAAATACAAATAGCAACACAAGAAGGAAGCCAATAGACATTTCTTTCTCTTAAGTTGACATTAATCCTCCATCAGCCCTAAGAAGGAACTTTCTCTGAGGCTTTTCCAGGACCTTCTTCTCATCTACTTCTGGTTCCCAGTAGCAGAGCCCATGGGCAGGTCTCCGTTTTGGTTGGATGATCAGAGGGGCACTGAAGGGCCATCAAACCAGAAATATGTTCTTGTTAGTAGCTAGCTCGAAAAGTGTTTGTCGTTCCAGCTCCCTGCATCAGATTGCAGGCAGTATGGATATTCTCTGATCCCTAGTGGTGTTAACACTAGGGATCTTCTCACTCATGCAGGTATTGCTAGGGAGCCTGTGTAAGGCAAAGCAGTAATGGTCTCCTCATTTTACAGACAATAAATGACGAAGAAAGAACATGTTTGCAATGCATAATGTGGTCTAGAATAGATATACTCCAGGGGATAATTTAGCCAGCTGGAGATTCAGAGTAATTAATCTATAGTGCTTCTGGTGTGGCACAGTGTGATGATGAATTACACAGAAAATAATTTGCACAAAATCATATCTGAAATACATGACAGAATATAGAACTAAATACATATCTCTGGAGCTCAGCACCATCCTCCTAGGTGTCCTTAGCCTCAAATTTCATGCTTCTTGTACAAAAAATTGTGATGGTTGAGCACCACTAGTAACTTACTTTAAAAAACCCTGTTAACTTTGCTCACTGCGATCAGAGAGAGATTTGCTATTTATTGCAAAAGGGAAAAGCTTTTACATCAAAAATCTTTGTTTCATGCATAAATAGCCAAGACCAGCCCTGTCAGGACCACACCAAACTACTAGAAGAAGAGCGCGTGACTGATGGCTTCAGAAAAACATCAGGATGCAAAAAAATGGAGATGGTTGTGCTGAATGAATGGGCAGCTCATTTATCCATGATAGTGGTCACCTTGGTTAAAACATCAGGTAATCTAAGATGCTATGGAAAGTTTTGGAAGTGTGAGATATGATGAGTAATTTCTTACACATAAAGGTAATTTTTCCTGCAGTTAGGAAAAATTAATACCAAATCTTTAGCACAATTGACCAAAATTTTTATTAAAAAAGGAATGTATTAAAGCCATATTCAAAATGAACCATATCTTTAAAGTCCCTCTACAACCTGTTTGCAAAAAGGTATATAGAAAATCTTTCAAAAATTCCAACACTCTGGTGAAACAGAAAAAATACGATGTCTAATATGCATGTCACAAACATATTTAAGATAACAAGCTAATCTATTTTCATGTTGCATTGCAAAGAAATTATGAATGCTAGGTCTGCATTATCAATACAGCATATGACACACATCTATATATCGATGTCAAAGAGATAAAAGGCCTGGTAAATTATTTTTGGAATTAGATAAGAGAAATGAACCAACGCATAAAAATGGCAAGAATAAAAGACAAAGTTTTAAAAAAAAACATTACACAAAGTATTTGCTAGTTTTCAGCAGGAAAATGATGGAGACCTCCAGTTGTCTGTAAGTGAAATACCATCATGCCTCACCTTGAGGAGACTTCATAAAAGAGAGATTCATGATATGAAATCTGTGGTGTACCTATGCTACAGAATTACCAGCTAGACCTCCCTTCTATTCATTTCTTGGAAGAAAATCCCTCACCTCCTGAAAAATAATCACCTACAGAAAAATAATCATCATGTTGCAATAAAAAAACACTAAGAAAAATAAAACACTAAGCAATGAAGGCATACGAAATACTGCAGTCTGTAGTACTGACATCCAGAAGCAGCTGAGCAGCTTCTCCATTTACACCATTGCTGAATATGACTCAAGTTGAAAATGCGCTATTTATATTTGATGATCTGTTCATGTGTCTGCAAGTAGTTAGCGAGAAAAATATTTTCTAATTGATGGAACATTATGTATTCATGCTCATCCTAGCTGTGTTTTGGGTTTGTGGGTTTATTTATTTATTTATTTATTTTCCTTAGACAATGCAATGGAAGAATAGGATGCAAGTCAGTATAAAGAATGCAAAAAGATCCAAGCAGTAGAAAGCATTCCATTTTCCCTTCTCATTAAAGCCACTGAAAGGGCGTGCACTTCTGCTACTCTCTGATCCCATAGTGTTCCAGCACACAAGCTCACAATTCTTTAAATGCTCCATGAAGCATACAGGTATTCACTGGATTTTACTGCTTTACCATTTTTATTTCCATGTAATCTTATTAGCTCGTAATTCTGTTTCTGCTTCAGGCATGTATCCACTATTTAAAAATCCAAAGCTCTGACATATCTGTGTACTTCTTGATTCACTGGCAGTTCTGAGAAAATAGAAATAAAACTGTTTTCAGTTGGACCAAAACCAGAACTTTCAAAATTTCTAAGGAAAGGACTTTTTTAATAATTTTGGATTGAACAAAATGTTTCATTTTCATCCTGACAATTTTAAAATTTACTTTTCGCTTAAATCAAATTAAAAGATATTTTGTAATAAACAATTGCTTCAAAATGAAAATAAACTCCATAAAATAAAATATTCTGGTTTTTTCTCAAAAAAACCAGCCTGGTTGACCAGCCCTGCATGGTGCTTTTGCAGCAGCCCACCCAGCCCTGTGCCACCTGGGTGCCATACGCACGTGGTCCCCCCAGGAGCGTGACCAGCTGCGGTACCAGTTGTGCAGTTCAGTGCAGAAGCCCACAGTCAACAGGGATGTCAGAGAAGAACTAGAAGTGAAACCCATCCTGGCACCAGGCTTATTGCCTGTCCTATTTGTGGCCAGGGAGAGCACCAGGGGCTTTTCAGGGTACAGCTTCTGCAGCCAGAGGGGACAGCTGTACACGGTTTGCTGCCTGTTGCAACAGCCCAACAACTAGAAGAGCAACCATGCTGCAGCAACATTGGCCTGGTGGTCTAGCGGGGACACTTCACTAATGTAGGACAGTGATACAGGGTTGTAATGCTGATGTCTTCAGATACTTGATTCTCTTAAGTTAGCATTCACAACCCATCTACAGACAGGCATCACCATCACCAAGATTAAAAACTACTGTGGACAAAACTGCATAACCCTTGTTCCTTTGTGTCATGCAGCCTCGCTTGGACAGCTCTAACTTTCAGCTTTTAGCTAGGCATTCATGCCTTCATGGTGCTGGGATGTGCATTCAGATGATTACCTGTAAAAGAAAACAGAAGACCCCACAGCAGGATGGAAGAAGCTTCTCTATTTCTCCTGTGTCAGAAATGACCTGTTTGGGGCACAGCTCCTTTGTACTGACTTCTAAGCTGTCTGGCAGTAAACTGATAAATTGCTAATGAGTCACGCATGTTTTCCCTGTGTTGCAATGTCCCAGGCCACTATGCATTCAGTTTCTGGGCAGGACAGCGTACCTCTGATGTGGACCTTGTCTCCACTACTTGTGACTAAAGGGGGTACCTAATGCAGGGACTGGGGAAGCAGCTCTTTGAGGAGGAGCTGCTGGGGAGGGTTACATGCTCAAGAAGGCTCTGATCTGCTACATCTTTTGCCCTGGCAGCCAGCATCATTTATTTGCCAGAGTCCATGTACACTCTTCCACCTCCTCCCCTCCCCCAGACATACACAGGAACACACAGGAGCTCTGCTTCTGGGCCATGCCTAGAGGACCTGCAAAAATATGTGGGAAAATGGGCTTCAGATCTTTCCCAGCAGATTTAGCCTCTGAGGAGGATGAGAACTTATCTTCAGGAGGACCTGTTTTTGTCATCCTGAAGCTGGGAAGTGGCCTAGATAATAGCACACTCTCCACCCACCTACTCAGGGGACTGAACTAGTGAGACCTTCACAGTAGCCTGCAATTCAATGAACTAATGAAAGTCAGCAAAAAACACAGATTTGCATCAAGCTCCTGAAGGTCAGCTTGGAAGACCTAACTTTAGAGTAGAAATCCCTAAACATTTTCATTTTGTACTCTTACTGGTCTCTCAGTGGTGGTTTGGACCGCATGCAGAAATCTGACCAAGTGGTGCTTGTTGGGTTGCTGACCCTAAAATCATATGTGTTAAGAAACCCCTTCTCCTCCAGCGTGCAGGCACTTCTCTCTGCACACCCAGCATGAAGCTGAAGCAGCTTCCACAAGTATGAGAGGTATGCTTTGCAGCCCAGCAAATACCTGTGTGTGCATACATACATACATATATATATATACATCTACCTATGAATATAGGTAGATACGTAGACAGCTAGATTTAGTAGAGTGCAGGGGAAGAGGATCCAGGAATAAACAAAGCATACATATACAATCTCTTTTGCATCTGAAGTAGTATTTTCAGAGGTATCCAGTACCCACCAAATTTTGACCCTACTAAAGCCAACTCAAGAGCTTTTGACAAGATATCCAACTACATGTCTAAGAAAATCCATGTACTTCGTTCATCTTGCTTTCTCTGCAGTTTCTGAGCACCTTAAGTTTAGCCCATTCTCCTGTTGATCTTCCCTGCCTTTTAAGCATAATTTTATTGCTCCTTTAACAGTGTCATACTGCCATTTTCTTCCATTTCCGTATGTAAAAAGCCATGTGGTCTTGTATATTTTTCATAATAAGGACTGCTCTTTGTTCAAAATGTTTTAGACTTCTGAATCAGCACATTTTAGGCAAATGCTGAATCTGCTAACATCTCATGACTTTACTCAGCAAAACAAATCAGCATTTGCATGTACGGTCAGCAAAATTCTTAAACATTGATGTAAAACTACATTAGGTTGCAGGCTAATGACTAATTCCCTACAAGATACTGCAGTTTCTGCATATCAAGAGCCCACTCAAAACTCTGAAAATGAATTCTGTGGACTTGCTTTTTTATGAATTTCTATACTGCAGAGCACAATAAATTTGGATTGAATGTTGCCATTACTGAGATTAGAAGCCATTAGTTTTTACTATAGTGAATTTTGCCATAGCACAATTGTACACGGTTATATGGCACCATCTACTGAAATACTATAATTATAAAAAACAGTTTAAGAATTAGTTTGAAATTGTCTTGCTGCTTCATGCGTTCAATTTGAAAATGTAGACCATGGAAAATTTTATAACTAAAGGTTGAAATTTCATTTGGAACTGAAACAGTTTATTCTGTCCAGTGGTTATAAAAACATTATGTGAGTTAAGGATTAACTCTTCAGATGACTGAAAAAAAAAATCCTGCTTTGAATTTTCATGTGCTAACCTTCACAAGCAACATTTTTCTGCAGAAAGCAGAAATTATAAATCACCCTGAAAACACTGGCAAATGGATTCCTAGTTTACTGGATTTTTTTTTTTTAAATCATTTTCTTGCAGAAATATATGGTGAAAATTAAATATAATTTTAAAAACTCCTTTGTGTTGGTAAGAATATTTTCCTTTTTAATCAGTTAAAGATCCTGAGGGAAATCCTCAAATTACACATTGAGTTGATGTGTACATTCAGTAGATTTAAGGAAAAACATCAGAATAAATAATTTCATTATAAAATCTTTTCTTCTCTTTTTGAAAGCAGACCACAAAATGACCTGAAATAACTTGTATTCAAATTATTTCCTGGTTAGCAGGGAGCTCTTGAAATGGACTATATTCAAAATTTGCACTACACTGTTTATAAAAAGCATTCTCTTTCTTTTCATGAAAATGTAGATGCAAACATACACGGTAGTCAAATGCTTAGTGTTTGCAGAAAAACCTAAAGAATTACCTTAAACAAAAATTTTCTAAGGGTGCTTTCTTTCAATTTTTTCCCCCATTTTATTTACAAGCAACATTGCTATAATGAGTTATGGAGTTGATCCAATAATCAGTGAATTTAATCACACAATGCCACCGTGCATTCTGACACTGTTACCATATTATATTTTTAATGAAGTTTTAAATCAAGGGTGTCTTGACTTTTCTGCTTGAAGGCCAACTCATCATTTCACAAAGGTCAGGGCTCTTTGAATAATCATGCTTTGGGCATATTTTTGCCTTCTTCCACTCTTTTCATATCACTCAGGCAGCATGACTTCCCTCACTCTGTCCCAGGAGATTGGAGAGCAAGCATAATTACATCCTGTAACTTCTTTTCCTGTCTCTTGACATCTAAGGCATGGCAATGGTGGGAAAAGTTGGCATGCTGTCCTCTAACTGTCCTTAACCCGTGTGTGTGCCCATCATTGCTGCTTTCATCTGAGATGAGCCAGGGATGCAGTAAATGGGGATCAGCTTCCTTGCTCTCCCCCCTCTTCCCTGGGCTGCTTCCTGGTGACTGTGAAAGCTTGAGTCATCCTGTTGGAGCCTTCTTGAAATCAAGGCCAGGCAATGGAGGCCTTGCCAAGTTTTATGCAAAGATCCCAAAACTCAAAGCAGTAACCCCGGGAGAGCTCCTCTCCCTGCTGTGGTAAGAGGGAGCTGCCCAAGAGGGAGCTGCCAAGCAGCCGCAGCCCCTCAGGGATAAAGGCTGGGGGGGTGCATGCCAGTGCCCTTCCTCCCCCAGTATGGCAATCAGTGCGTAGCCATTTGGAGCATATTCCAGGATCATGAAAGATTTGCAGTAAACAAATTGGTAACACAGGCATGAGGTTAACACACCACTGACCTAGGTATACGGGTGAATGAAGCTAACATCTTTCTGTCGAAATTATTAAATGGATTTGTGCAATCTAGAGTTATATATTATATCACTGTGATGTAAATCAGAACTTGCAGGTTAAGAGCTTAATGAGTTACAGGAGTATGAATGGTCAATATGTATGAGAGCGAAATAAAAGATCGTCAACAAGATTTTGCAGAAATGTAATGTAAGTAAATTGGATATGAACATCTGTATGTTAAAATGTACATGTATAAATATAAAATACAATATTTTTTTCATACAAGGCCTGCAGACTCCAAGCAATATTTTGGAATTGGTAAGATGTAACTGTATTTTGACATTTACAGTTATTACCTCAAATAGCAAACTGATTTTTCTTAGTCCAGGTGGTTCCTTGGACACCTTTCCAAACTCATTGCTATTACACAGGAATTTTTTTTCCCATTCTAAGTCAGTCAGTCAGTCAGTCATTTGGGATTTCAGAAAATTATTATACTGGGAACAGTGAGGAAATACTTCTTTTGTAGTTTCTTTTCTGTCCACAATTGTGCACACGTTTAGAGAACTGCAGTGTTTAAATAAATTTTAACAAAGAAGAACCTGGGGGCAGATGTAGAGCTCAGGCAGGCACAGATGTCCCATCAGCTGGAAGGTACTGTTCTTGTTTCCCTGTCATGTGCATGCATACATACAGCAAAACTTTTTGCATGCTAAGAAAATACAGGTACAAACCACATTACACATCCACTGCGTTTAGAATATTTTATTCCCAATATTTGCATAAAACATGGGTTAAAAATGCTACTTTCTTTAATGTGTGAATATACACAAATATACATGCTGTATACAAACACAATGGCCAAATTCTGCCCTCAAAAAAACACATGCAATTCTAAGGGAAGTATTTGGCCACTATGTTGGTACACAGCCGAGTGAAAAATAATACTGTAATACAAACTAATGTAATGACACTTCTTAAAGCAAAGTCTATGTATATAGCAGAGGGAAAAACTAATGAGAAACAGATGTACACAGGAGAGTATTTTGACTTAAATGGTATGTGTGGTTTCATTTGGGCACGTGTTTCTTTAGCATGTGGAGAGAGAGAGTATATATAGCTATGCAAAGGAAAATATTAGTTGTTGAAAAATGTGTATGCTATCGGGAAAAAGAGGCTTTAAAGGGGAAAGTATTCAGATGAAAAAGCAAATTCTGTAAGTCTCAGGAGAGCTCAGCACTTTTTAAACTACAATTAATTAATTCTTTTGCATTCCGGGAGTCCAAAACAAATGAAAGGATCAATTCCTTCCTGTGCCCACAAGACAGTGCTTGCTGCCGCTGCAGCCATGCCAGCTGTGAGCACCACGGCACCGACCCAGCAGCAGCAGCACCCACCTCTGCCCAGGCAGCACAGCACCCCAGCAGCCCGGGTCACCGCTGCCCCAGCTCACCCTTGGCGGGGAGCGGCACAGCTCCCGGCCCCGCCGCCGCCCAGCAGAAAGCTCCCCTATGTCCAGTCGGTGCGTGGTTTGCAAAACTGACTGCAGTATTAACATCTGCTGAGTGCTCAGGAATCTTGGCTGGAAAAGCAGGTAACAGCTCCGTCCTCCCTGTAGGGCAAGAAGGAGTTTGCTTTTACCAACAAAACATAAAGCCGTGTCTTTAAATAATGGGGTAAGGCAGAACTCTTTTTTATGAGATATTACTGGAGTGGAGTAGTGAAAGAACATTCACATAGTCATCTCAAGAGAAAACAAAACTTTCAAGGGAAATTTAGGTTATAGATAAATATTTTACCCACACTTCTGTAGACATTCGAAACTGAAGAGGCTTTTACGTTCAAGTTGCAGGCAGCTTCCACTGTTTGGAAGAAATACATTGTCTTGTTAGCATAATAGCCACCAGCTTTACCTGCATCCCTGACTCATTATACAACCATTATACAATGTGAAAGGCTTACTGGAAGAGGCAGCAACTGCAAGGCCAAGGTTTTTTGTTTTTTTTTTTTTCTGAGAAATGGTCTAATTCTGCCACAGATTGTTTCTGAAAGTTTCTGTTCCTCCAGAGTACATTACCTCAGCCTGTGGCCAGTTAGTCTGTCATTCAACACTTTCACGATCTCATTCCACGGTACATTCTGCAGATTCACATCACTAAAAGATAAACAATAAATATATAATATGTAGTCTGCCCATCTGTGTAGCGCAGAACTCGGCAGTTAAACTTCTTTAAAAGTCTTATGCTTTTTCCAAGGTCTGTCTTGTCCCTGATTCATGTCAAATTTTAGTAAGAAATCTCTTTATTCAAAAAATACAATATCTTCTTTGAAGACATCATTGCCACAAGCTGTGTAGAGCAAGCTCTGCTTAGCCAGATACTCCATAGGAACTACCAGGTATTGCTGCTTTCATGTTCAGAGGAGCACAACCTCTCTCCTCCATTACACCACTCCACTCTTGAATTCTTTCTCAATTACCATGATAACATTAAAAACTATATAAGACACTTACTTTCTCCATCCCTCAGGGCTGAAACCAGGGACCAACAGAGTAAAAGTCAGCTTTACCATAGACTGCTTCTGCACATATAATCTATAAAACAATTCTGTTCCTCTACTAAAACAAACCTGAACAACATGTCGGCCAAGACCTAAAAGGAAAGTGATCTGCTTTGTAACAGTGAGCAAAAGGTGAAACTAAGGGAATATCTTTTTTTTTATGGTCTTCTCCAGAGAGGAATGACATCCATGGACTTTTTATGAGGCTCTCGGCACACAATAGGGAATTCAGCTTTTCCTAAACTGTTGTCATTAAAGCCAACAATGGGCTGGGCTGCTCTGGGAAGTCCTTTCTGAATATCAGTATGAGAGATCGTTCTTTCAGGCCTGACCTTTCACCTGCAAATGTCAACGGGATCACAGTAAAAAGTCTCTAAATCATTATGGTTTTAACATGGGTATCAGCTTCCCTGGCTGTGTTCCACAGTACCTAAATAGCTTTAATTCAATTCTGTTCTACTGCTTGCAAGAGGTCCTCCTTTCTTTCATGCCTTGCTATCCCTGGATACAGAAATCTGGCAAGCAGGTCTGCCAGCTCCTCTCCTGGAGCAGCAGGGCCAGGATCATTTCCATGCAAGGAGAGAGGGGTGGCCTGGCACTGCCCTTCTGGCTAATTTAAAGGCTACAGCCTGTCTGCAAAGTGGCAGAAGATTTGAAACCCACATGAAAACCACCAGCCCCATGAAGCCACAGTCACAATCTCAGTTTTCCATTGGCCATGCATATTCCACATCAAGGTCCTCAAAGCAAACTGGGAGTGCTTCCCTACCCTCTTCACTTAGTAGCCGAATCATATTTTGGAGCAGTTAAAGTAGAAAAATTTTTCCTTTGCACAAGCTTGGACAAAAGTATCAGGAATAGATAGCTATTTTAATAAGATTTAATCCAAAATCATCCACAGTTTGGTGCTGCACAGTACAGAATAGGGCAGAGATAATGAAAAATTATTTCTACAGAAGAGAAAAGGAAGGAAAAATCCTTTTTCTTTTTATGAAACAAGGAGTACAAAGCACTGGGGAAAAAAACCTACGTTTTCTTCTGGAAAGTATTTTCAGCAGTCTCAGGCTGTGTCTCACTCTATCGAACCACTGAGACATTTTGGTCATTTTTCCCACTATTATATGAAGAAAAAAAATCCCTGAAAGTCCTTCAATCATTTTAAAATCTTTAAAACGAAGCCCTTGGAAAACAGAAAGATGTTAATGGGGCCCATTGTCTACAGTCATTAAGCAAATCAGTCCAGATTATCTCATTCCTCTCTTATTCTTTGCCTAACTCTTCTTGTAAAGCATATTTTATCTTAACTTGCATATTGATGGCAGGCTTTTGCCAGTCTAAACTTTTTCTTCTCTACCTTTCATCCAGTGGCAATTCAGCACATAAACACTTCTGCTGCTGCAAGTGCTGGTGCAAAATTCTCAGGCAGTGTCTAGCTGGAGAAGCTGAAAATTGTTGCAACATACCCTGCGACTGGCAACGTAGTGTTTTTGGGAAGGACTAACCAGAAGTGGGCAAAGGAATGCAATGCTTTCCAATTGCCTCCTCCAAAAAAGTGGACTTAATGCATGTGTTTAAGTTCTCCATTGAACTGGGGCTAAAACTTGAAGTGGTTGAATCTTCCCAGTGACTTTAAGAGTCTTGCTATTTTGTTTCCTTTTCTTTTGCTGCAAAGTTCCTTAGAGTGTATGTATGGAAAGAGGAATTAGTATTTGTAATGACTGATATTCATATTTTAAAATCATGTTGGCTATTCCATTCAGAAAACAGTCTACTAACTGCTGTGTGTATTACTATCTCCTCCCAGAAAAGTCTGTTTATGCCTTCAGCCTGTTGGCAAACATGAAACCCTCAGCTGGTAGAAGTGCAGTCTCATAGATGACTGCATTTTTCACAGGCAGGCACATAAGAAGCTGTGGTTGTGGTCTTTACTACCCAGTGACCTAATTTTCCTGCTTGAATAACAGAGAAAGTGGGAGGGGTGCATCTTAGAACGTACCATTTTTAATAGGTAACAGAATATGGTCTGAATGGTGCACTTGATTTATAATTAAAATAACTTGTACGTGTTGAGTTCCTTGGACAGCCACACCAAAAATGAATGTGATGTGTACTAGTGATTGTGTTGGATTTCCTTCCGACTCCTTTCATTAAGATGTTCTATTCCCATAAAACAAAACCATTTATATTCTCACATGTACGTCAATGGCAAGGGGTCAGTTTTCAAAACCTGCCCCATTTCCTCAATGACTCAGCTTCTCAGCATTGCACTGTTTGCATAATAAGAGTAACTAATCCCTAGAGTAAATAGACCCACTACATGTTGTCCCTACCAAATTTATATCATTAAAGGTCATGTAAAATGACTTGCTTCCTTATATACTTCTTTATATTGTCCCATGTGTGCCCTACATCTTTTTTAAAAGTATAGTTTGTGACATATGACAGTGGGAACAAGAGAGCAGTGAAGAAAGACGTATTTGGACTTGGCTTTGAAAACAGAATACCACCGATATTCAGACAGCAATAAACATGCACAAGTGTTTACTCCTCAGATACTGCAATACAGGTATAAGTTCCCTGTTGCAGCTTTTTCAGGGAGCAAGCACATATTCTGCTAATATCTCACACAGCAATCCCTGAGGTCAGGAAGAAGACATTAATTCAACTGCAATGTGCAGGTGAAATGTATCCACTTGTTAGAGTGCTCTTCAAATCTGTGTTTCTCATATGTACAAAACAGGCAGCATATACCTTATGGGCAAGTTTCCAGAGACTTCTTATTATGATTTTTTTTTTTACATTCTAAATACAAGGTGACAGTGTAAAACTAAATTCTGCAGTCATTACTTCAGAAAATCAATTAATTTATTTCAGTGACAAATATGAAATGTGCAGCTGTGATCTCTGTTGCTTTCCAAACACTAATTGCACAAGCCCTCCTACGGCTGGAAAATGGCTTATAACCAAGGGGAGCACAGACAACTGGTCCAAATGAGTTACCAAGAATGTGGAGGTAGCCGTGCTTCAGAGCCAAGAGAAAATTCAACAGTGCCTGTCTCCTGGTTCCCACCCAGAGCCAGTTCACACTATTAGCACTCTCACATTTTAGGCAGGTATGTTACTAACCATGTGTTGCACCACTCTCCTGGTTCATTTCTTGTTTTAGAGACAACAGGCAAGTGAAAACGAGGAAAAGGAAGCAGATCTTACCTTTTCCCAGGATGCCAGCTTTGCCCAAATGCTTGCATTACAGAATCTTTAAATCTGTTTCCAGTTGCAAAAGGTGAACTGAGGGTGAAGAAGGTTTAGCTGGGGACTTTGTCTCTAATTTATTTTATCTATAACAAACCAAAAAAGAGTACTGCACAAGAAGTGCAGCGGAAGACAGCACTTCATGACATAGCTGGCCTTATTCACAAAGAGATATTTACAGTACAGGCTGTCTTACTGAAGAGGGTGGACCTTTCAGGGTGTGCAAAGCCTACCAACTGAATAGTAAAGTACTACTTCATCTCAGAGGAAAAGTACTGTGGTCAGGCCCTGAGGTTGTACTTATTAAGAAATTCAGAACAGAAATTTTACGAACCAAACCATTATGTAAATCCTGAAGTACTGCACTACATCCATTGTGACAGTTTTATTAGAGAGTTGTTGAAGTGTGTATTTCTAGGATTAAATATCTGCAATAAGGAAGCTTCCATCTAATGTATTCTTACCCGACCCTGAAATAGAAAAAAAAAAAAGTCTCACTAGGAGAAAAAAGGTGGTAGGAAGGCAAAACCCAAAACAATTTAGCATAGCACAAAAGATGGCAATCCTAATACTATTGTATAAGTCATCTACATCTCAGGTAGACTGATCCCCCAACTGTGATCTCAGGACAAAGCTAGGGGGACAGAAGGAATTTTTCACCCACAGCAATATTTACGTATCCTCTTATCTCTGAGCATAAAACCAGGCTTCAGTTTAAACACCAGAGCTGTTGTTTTGGCAGTGGGAGAGCAGTGTCCTGAGCTGCTGGGAGGGTGCTGGGCAGAGGGGACTGTATCACTCATCCCGTTAAAGTGCTGTGCCCTTTGCCTCTGTGCTGGAGGGATCCCCCATGCAGAGCCAGAGAGGAGCAAACAGGCAGGAGCTATGTCCCACACCACACAGCCAAGCTCTTCTCCCTGATGTCAAAAAAACCAAAACAGCTCCCCATGTTCAAACATACCCACACAATTTACAACTGAGTCATTGCCAGGGCATCGCCTCCCCTAACTTTAGATGACGGCAAAGGATGACTTCGCTGATAGCATTTGACAACTTCATTTTGGGCTTAGTCAGACCCGGGTTGAGGAAGAAGGATATGGCTGCACAAGCTCTTGATTGCTGCCCCTGGCCAAACAGCACAGCTGCTGGAGCTCGCTCTTGTGGAAGCAGCTTGACCCAGGCTGCAAAACACTTGGATCTCAAATATGCTAATGACAGAGTCAACAACAAGAAATGAACATCCAAATGCCATTGAAATACCTTGACACAGTGACCAGAACCTGCCTTGTATCCCCTGTGCACAACAACAGGAAAGGGCCAGGAGATGTCCAGAGCTGGGAAAGGCACCAGACTTTCAGGGCATGACTATACTCTGTGATGTACTGACAGACAGGCTACCCAGCTGCTGCTGAAGAAGTTGGGCTGATTAACGGAAGGTTTTTATCCGCATTAGAGGAATGTTTCACGCAGGCTAATTAGTCAGGCTGAGAAGGAGATATAATGAGAGGAAAAATCAGAATAATGTCATGGTAACCATGACTGAGACGTACATTGAGATATTTCCAAACTTTGTGAGGGCAAAGAAAAAAGGAAGAAAAATAAAAAGAAACAGAAAATACCAAGAGACCAGGGAATGCCTATGCATTTTCAGGCAGGTAGGGAGAGACTTATTCTAAAGTATTCCAGGGTCTACATCATTCAGGCTACTAGCCTGCTGAATATGTTATGGTAACAGCTTGTGCCATCTTTCTTGTTCTCATTTGATCCAGAAATCTTGTCCATGAAGGCTTCATCTACAAGTATGCATCTTCATGAAAAGCTTTGGGGTTTTAACAAGAAATTTCCAAAATGTTATTTTCCAATGAAAAATGTTTCACTGGAATTTCCCAACCAGTTCCAGCCTAAAGATGCTCATGCATTAATTTAAACCCCAGCAATTTTGGTGTTGAATAACAACATGAAGCCTAAACTTTTCTCATTTTTTCTTTCTGAAATTGCAGGGTTTTTTAATGCTGATCATAGGAAAACAAAGATGAATCATAAACAAAGGTATAGCTTTCTTTTCCCCTGAAATATTATGTTGACAAAAAAAAGTCCTTGCCTTCAGATATCTCCTAGAGTTTTGTTGTTGACAACTTAATAAGAAGCACACAGAGAAAGAAAAGAACAAAGGTATGTACTAAGCAAGTCATCAAGTAAATGAGACCAAAGAGTCCTAATAAATCTCGGTGTTGCCAAAAGATAATTCAGTCCAAAACATCTGAAACAGTAACACAAATAAAGACATGTTTAATCCTTCTTTGGTCACATCAGTTGCATTTAAAGGATAAACAAGAGTCCTGAGTTTACAGAGAGTAATTCCAATGTACGCTGTCATTTCTGCAAGGTATAATGGGCTTTAGAATTTACACACATGGAGGGTTTCCAGCAATTCCTGTTTTATTTAAAGCTTTATTGTATTTTTCCTTAGTCCGTCATCACAATGTATCCCTCTTTTTAGGACTTATGAGGTATTGTTTATCTGGAGGCTGCAAGATGTTCTTATACAATATTAACTTCATTGCTCAGAAGTAGGAGTTAATATTGTCTGGGGCCTGGTATAGTTCAAAGACTGTGAGGCTGTGCAGTGGGTTTGGAAACAGATCAAAAATCCCAAAGGGATGAGGCCAGGCCGCTGGCAATTGAATCTAACTATATTGTGCAGAAAGCTGAAAAATGTAACTCACGCTTCTCACTGCTATTCTTTGGGATCTTAAATAAAGCACTGACCTTCTAGTCTTCTAACATCCTAAAAATCCAGCATTTAAAGACAATATGGCAATAAACCGGTTGCCTTTTTTTTTTTCATTCCCAAGTTCATATACACACACAAACATGAAAATACTCATAGACTTTTAGTCAGTTCAGCTAATTTCTTTTACTTCATGAAACTCTGAATGATTTTCAACAGAATAAAGCAAAATAAACTGATGAAAGAAATCAGATCATTTGGGTTCTTTCTTTGGAGATAATTTGCTCTTGATACTTTAGACTGACTAATACTGTTCTTTCTTGGTCTTGATTACAAACATTTCTTATATAGAGAGAAAGTGTGGTTTTCAAAGTGAAGGTAAAAGGAAATGTATTTCATTTGTAAGAGCAGATGCAAAATATGTCATTTGTCTTTATGGAAATAAATGCTATCTTCACAAATATCATAGTACTGTTTTGTATTTATAATCAATAGTTTAAAATAATTCTCGGACAAAACCAACATCCAATAATTTCAATGCTGATAAGGGACCTTGCACGCACTTTTGTAACACTTCTAGAGAAGTCTGGTTTCCATGGAATGCAATTTCTGAAAATCAAGGACCTCCAGTGTTTGTCAAAGAGGACATTCAAAATCATAATCATTCCAACCAAGATTTCCAAAAGCTTGCTTGTGACTGCGTATTCCTATCACTCGAATGCATTCTAGTCAATATTTTCAAGTCTAGATGCTTAGCAATAATCAACTAAAAGGCTGAGCACCCTATACAACCTGATAATTTCTTGACAACCATGCCCATATCTGGATGTTGGCATCTAAGAAATACTTCCCTTAAAAATGTTGAGCCTTAAGGCAGCCGATAACCTATACAAAGCCTGTGCCTTTATATACCACACAAATTGTAGAAAAGCATAGTCAATCATTAATGTGTAGGAGGTAGTTCATAAAATAGGCAAGAAAAAAAAATGTATTTATCCAGCATTGGACAGCATTGGTGAGGGGGTGTTTCCCAGAAACCAGGAGTAAAGCTCTTCCAGTACAAATAATCTGTGCTTTTCCAATATCCCTTTGAATCTAAAAAGCCACTAAAAATTAATTTCACACGTCTTAACTGAAGCCAAAGTTGTTAAAAATTCTCTGCTAGATCAGTAAATATGACCTCTACCATTCATCATTCTTTTCAAAATGGTTGATTTCAATAAAAAGAGCATAAAGCCAAACTCTATGAGGAGGGCATTTCATGTCCAGTCATAATATAATCCATCACCTTTTGTCTGTAAAATAGAAAAACCTAAAATACCTAAGGAAAATATTTTAAAAATGTGATTCCACTTGAATTTAGAACAATATATACCACATGCTGCTGGTGTTACTTGTGATGACTCTGCTTAAACTTTAGCAATGCTGAGGTCCAAAAATAGAATGGGATTATGGGAGCAACAGGCTATGTCAAAAAGACCTTAACATATTATTCAAGGAACAGACTAGAACTGCAGAGATGTCCTGAGGGTAGGAAAGAAAATTAATCTGTTCACTATGCAGAATCTGCTTATACCACACTCATGGGACAACAAGGATCTTGGGATTCAAGACAAGAAGATGTCTGTGCATGAACAGATCATCTTCAGAGCAATATAGAAATATGAGGTCTTGGTCAAGCAAGCAATTGTGTATGTAGATTCAAAGGATGCTTTGAAATACCTTACCAGGCACTTAAGGTAGTAAACTGAGGTGCCTCCCACTCGGACAAAAATACCTCCCAGAAGATATCACAAAAGTATCTCAAATCAAAAAAGATCTTTTTATGTTTTCTTCTGCAAATTAACAATAACCTATGTGACTTAGGTACATATATTATTTGCTACTGCAAGGCTATGCTGCAAAGCTATGCTTAATCTTACTCCAGAATAGGTCTTTTCAGTTAATTTATATAGGGTGAAAAATAGATATATGAAAAAATTATAGTAATAATAAAAAACCTTCACTGGATGTGATAATGTATTGTGAGTTGCTTTAATTGCTAATATGTATTTTTCCCTTCCTTTTGCATGTGTTCACACTGACAGCCATGTGAACATTAACCAGTATGTTCACCCTACAGTTCTGGGTACATCTATATAAAGCCACTAATCCAGAAAAAAATCAAGACCTTCCTTATTACAGGAGTGAAAATGCCCTTTAAGCTCTTTTACAATACATTCCTTTCCAGGATTTTAAAATATCTACATCTAGGGGCCACTAGAGAAGATTTCAAAAGCTGTATGTGTGCCTTATCATTTTTACTGCTTACAGCAAATAGGGAGAATGGACCATGAGAAAGGGCCTGGGTTGTGTTCCAAAGCAACACACTGTCAGAGTCAGAAATATTAAATACATACAGAGAAACAAACAAAAATTTGACTTGACATTATTTCTTCTCGCTGGAAAAACTAGTTTGACAAAGTTCTTAATCTCTACCCTACAATAATAATTCTCCTGAGGTATCGATATCATGGACTGTTTTAAAAATGTGTCTGAAATTGGGTTCCTGTAACCAACACATAAAAGTAGGCTAGTGCGAGATGTTTATAAGCTCTCCATAGTACCACAGGTGCCAATAAGAGCTGAAGGACCCAGTATATCTGAAGAAGATCACTGGTGTTAAGGTGTTTAAATACAGAAATAGAAAATTAGCAGAAGGAGCAAACACATGAAAATGTTGACCCATATTTTTAAATTGTTCTACAAAAGCACTAAGTTCTTCCACTGCCTGTTCTGCCCTGATAAGTGAGGAACAGACACACAGAAAATGCCTGTCTGCCTCAAGGACAATAGGATCTAACTGTAGTGAAAAGCACTCACGTGTGGCTCCAAATAAATATTTACTGGGCAAACAATAGTAACAGTAAAGACTCTGGAAAAGGAACAACAATCACATCTAATATACAGTAAGAGAGAAACCAAAGAAGATTTAGGAAATACCAAAAGGGGATTTCAGCCTGCACACAGTGCTTCCCCCAAAACATAGACAGCATTTCTACGCCCAGTTCTGCCTAAAAACCTGATATAATTCCTTCAGTTGCATCATTATCTCCATAAAGTCCAATAAGGATCCTGAAGGAAACAAGGATTGCAGGTTTTGCCCTTAATAGAATAGGTGAAGCCTATAGACTAAGCTTAGTTATTAGACTTTTCCAACTTGAAATGTACTAATAACAAACACAGTCAATTAATCTTACCTTTCAAAGACATGAAAAGGACAGAATGAACATTTTGTTCAAA
Source organism: Pelecanus crispus (assembly GCF_030463565.1). Classification (NCBI taxonomy): domain Eukaryota; kingdom Metazoa; phylum Chordata; class Aves; order Pelecaniformes; family Pelecanidae; genus Pelecanus; species Pelecanus crispus. Next base: position 120,750,376 of record NC_134643.1, read on the forward strand.
TATATTTTTGTTCTGTGGCACTACAAAAAGGAGAAAAAAGGAAAAAGTCCATGATTTGTTCAAATCCCCCTAACGTGACAGCTGCAATAGATGTGATTAATCAGCTGCAACCATCAAACAATATGTGGAGGACACAGACAGGCTGCACTTCAATCTAAAATTCCACAAAACACCACAGTCTGCAGTATATCTACATCCAAAACCACTCCAAAACTAACACATGACATTAATCATTCTTGGCCATCCATTATAACCTGATGAATTTGCAGAGTTTGTATTCCAGTCCACTGGAGACTTAAAAATAATAAAAATAAAAAATAAGCTGGAGCAGCAAAAATACCAGAGGCCAAAAGAATAAATAAAGCTTAGTGACTCCACAGCCCAGAATCAAAATGAATGACCACTAAAGGTAAAGGGGCCAAGCAGTGGCCTCTACTATACGTACACATACTCCTCATTACAAATGCAAGGCCATGGCTAAAACTCATTTACAGAAGTTCTCTGTGCAAGACAGTGCAACAGTGGGGATGAAGTAGAATATATGACAATGTCCCATAAAAGTATGTCAAACCACTTCATGAATGTGACTTGACACAACCTGCTTTCTTGCAAGGAATATAATTTATAATTAACATTGCCATCCCATAGATGCTGAATCAGGGATACCCCTTTAAGCCTTAAACCTGAAAACAGGGTACACTTGCTTAAATCTGATGTGAGCAGTCTCATCAGTGTAACACTTAACTACAGTTAAGCATGTGGTTACCAAAAAATAACTGCAGAAATGGAATGTGAGCAACTCTCCAAATCTCTCTTGAAGTGAGCCCAGGTCTCCTTCCTCCAATCTCACCTTGCTTATATATAGCAGACGTATCTCCCATTGTTAGTATAGCGCTAGCATCATTAAACACTAAACTTACGAAACTTATAACTGATTTGTGTGGGGACATCTATACACAAGGTCAGGGCAGAAAAGCATTCTTTGAGGGGGATTCCCAATCTTTCTCTGTTTTAGTTTGCAACCTCCAGACCAAAATCAAGACAGGTTCAGCTTTTTGCTTTCATACCTCAAAATAAAATTATCTGAAAGGACAACATCAGCAGAAAGGTTACAACTGCCCAGAAATTTCCCAAAAAACAGTTTTCTTTCAGCAAATGGGGATTCATAAAAAGCAGATTGTTTTTCAGATTCTCATCACACCCTGGCAGGCCAGCCCTCCTGGTGCTTGTTTCCTCAGCTGTCCATTTCACAATCTGTGAATCTGGAAATTGTGGCTTTTGACCTCTCAGGACCATGGGCTCTCCTGGGTTCATAGCTCTCCAACACTGAGGTTGGAGAGGCACAATGGGAGGCCTAGCTTGGGCTTCCAGCCTACTTCTTCTTAGTTAGACCTAGGTCCCAGGCTCACAGCTCCTTAACATTTGGGATCCTAGCTCCCGGGGCGTCCGGATGCGAAGGCTGTGAGAGGGCTGCCAGGCAGACTGCTTGGACCCCATGGCCCCAGCACCCCTGGGAGCTACCACTCTTCCAGCTGTCCAGTTCCTTACTTGGTAAGCCTTGGAAATGTTTTACAGAATGAAACTAAATGTCATGTTGACTTTTCCAAATTCCTCAAAAAATTCGGAAATGTATTTTTTCCACTTTGTTTTTAAATAAGTATAATCGTTGATGTTGCTGTTAAGTCCTTCCCATGGAATATGAATTCAGATTTATTTCCAGTCAGCCAAGAAAACAGTAAAAATCCAGCAACAATTGGGAATTTTTTTTCTCTGTCCCACTGTTGCTCTAGGATTTTAAAATCTCTACAAGGGTTCTCAGGAGAACAGGAGAAGCAATCACTGCCTAAGATTTGGGAGATGGTGTGCATTCACTTCCATAGCACAGTATTCAAAACCTGACTTTTTGTTTGCAGCCTAGGTGTTGATCAGTATTAAAGCCTTTGATGCTAACATTAAGCTACCCCATGCCATGGACCAAATACCCTAACAACAAAGAACCAAATGTGTGAACAGCACTGTTTTTCAATCAAGCCAGCTAACATGCTGTATTCTTCCACTACTCTTTCTACACAGACTGTGTGGAATGCTCTCATTACCCTTTTTTATTACAAAAATAAATGTATGGGTTTTACAAATACTCATTATCATTTCAATCACAAGAAACTCTATTAAATTGTTATATTGGGGGAAAAAACATGCCTAGTCAGCACAAGTAAAACAAACCCATTTGACATATGTCAATGCTAAATCTTCCAGCACAGGAAAGGAGGTGAATAATAAACTCGATCCTGGTTTTCTTCTGTGAAAGCAAAAGATGGCACTACAGCTGCAGAACAGCAGTAAGCTTAAACAGAAAATATTACAGATACATTATGGCAGTCTTCAGCAGAGGAATCTAATCTTTTCCTGTATGATTTTTCATCATTTACCTGATCACTTACCAAGAAGACCTAAAATAGGTTTCAAACTTCCCAAAGAATGACCATGTATTGACATTTATGTGTTGAATCGTTTTTTTAAGCCTTATGGGACTACCTCCAGGTGCAGATGGCTAAAGATTTGCATGACTTCAGCTAAGATCTAAAATACAAGGATTAGTGGGGAAAAGTCCAGTTAAAGAAGATAGAAATCATGTCTACTAATTTTTCTGCCAGGTGGATTGAAAACAGACAGAAAAAAAGAGCAAAGATGGACAAACTATATTCCATTGAGAAAAAACATCTACATGTAATTTTACTACAGCAACATGAGGTATGGGAAAGCATAGCATAAATTCATGGGGTAACAGGGAATCGTGCAAGTCTTCAAAGAAAGCTGTATTAACAAAAAAAAGCACTAGAAGGTTCACCAGGACAGAACTGATAAAAGATTTAGATACATGCATATGTTTATGTGAATATATATCTTAATACATAGACCTTTTTTTTTGCATAGTTATTGAATTACTTTAATGTCATCTTAAATTACAAGGGAAATTTAACTCTCTCTCAGTCTAGAGTCAGTTCTTAATACAAACAAAAGGAAATGGGACTCTATTTCACATTTTTAAAAGTGGTGAATTTGAAGCTGTTTCAGTAGGCCCCCCCCCCCACTGTTTTGATGAGTTCTTTTCAGTTATTTATTAACAAATCTGATAGAAGATGAACAGATATGAAACCAAGTTTGCACCAGCTACATGCAAGGTGTTGATGTTGAACAGTGTATATTTTTTATTTTTTTACAGGCATAATCACAGAATGTCTTCTACACAAATGCAGTTTAATCACTTGGAAATGACTTCTTCCTTTTGTACAGAGCTTTTTATGTAGACTTACTGTCAATGCATCCAATGGCTGAAAACCAGTTCCAAAAAGTTAAAGGGGAGATTCCTTGCATTTTAGCTAAATTTCATTAAATATACTTTTGGTCAGCTCAGTCTTTCCAGACAGTACCTGTCAACTCATATATCATATTCACTTCTAATTTACTACTCAACTGGGATAACAGTTTATATTAATATATATAAAATTGAAAACTAGGAGGTTCTGATTGCCTGGCAAAACAAATCCTTAGTAACTTCTCCCCTTTTAAAAGGGAGAGTTAAATGAGACATGACTTAGCTGCATGGCCATATATGATGTACTCAAACCCTTAGACTGTGAAATATCCCAATAGTGGGAAATATCCCTTGCACGTGAAATATCCCAATAGTGGGAAAGTCTGTATTGCTGTACCAATGGCACAGCACACACGGCAGGATGCCATCATGGGAAGAGCTAAGCATGCAGGCAGACCTCAAGCAGCTCAGTCCTGGTCCCATCATACTCAGGACAGACATTTCTGGGCTTGGGTTCATAAATATCAGCGGATTTACATGCACTGTACTTTGGTGTATTAGGTATGACTGGTACATCTGTATCATCAGTACCTGTCTGCCAAGGGACAGTGTTCAAGGCCTCATTGAGAAGAATCAATGATAAGATGTCTCTGCACGGTCTACAGGAAACCTTTCTGTTATGTGCTATACTCAGCATGATTTCAGTTACAATCCACACACAAGTAATTCCTTTTTTCCAAAATTGTAACCAAGACACAAATGCTACTTGTCACAGAGTAAGGGTAGCCTAGGAACAGACTCATTTTGAGGCAGGGACGGGAATGACCTGCCCTGCCACTTACAGAAACTCCTCCTAACAAGAGACATGGGAATCTAACCTTGCAAGCATTTCTTCAAGTACAGCGCAATCTTCACATCCTGTTCAAAAGCTTTGAGGGACTTGAGCTGTCACCTCCAGCTTGGGACTTCTGCCATGACTTTCTTGTGGCAGCACAGGAAGACCTGCACCATGAGTTTCCCCTCCTCCCAATCTTTCCCAAGGTCATTTTTTCCATCCGATACATCCAAGTTTTCCCAAACTTGAACTGAAAAATCTGCTCCTGGGGGGTGAATGGATCCCCACACTACCCAGACACCACCACCACTGTCACTGCCAAAGCTACACAAGGTGTTGGCTTAGCTTTAAACTCCATTTTGTTAACCTTTAAAATAAAACTGAGTAACCTTTACAAATAAATTGTCTGGAAACGAATTAGTGAGCTAGTATTGCTCAGTGTATGTAGTTCATCTATTTCGACATTCTTTGTTACGATACAATAGCAATTTAACTCCCGGAATACAACAGATCGAGTATTCATTTTTGCCATTTATTGAAAATCCACATGTGAATCTGATCTATGAATATATAGTATAAACAGGGCCTGAATCAAAGACTGATGAAGTCAATGGAAAGATTCCTAATACATCTCATGAACTTCGGATCCTGAAGCAAAGGGTTCAAGCAGCCTGCTTATGATTCCTCTGGACTAGAACAATTCAGTCATATAAAACTGTAAGACAAGTGTCATCATGATAACACATGCTAAACATTTCCCAGCAAAGATTTGTTTGCCTTTTTTTTCCAGTAGACTACTTGCATCACACAAATTCAATCAGCGTATGAAGAAACCTGACTCTAGTATTGCCCACTTTCAGCTCCATGATACTCTCTGCTGTCTCTTGTTCTGAAAATATGGCAAATAGCTTTTATCAGCTTTTTCTATCACTGTTATAATAAGAAGAACAGTTGTGGGAGCAGCAAATTTTATCTTGTGCAGATCCCTGGGCAGTGCTGTATAAAATGTACATTTATTAGCTTTCTCTCACTGTGGGTTGTGATTGCAAGTCCCTTCACTATCTTAACAGCCCACTTTTTCCTAGGAGCAGCTAGCATTTTTGAAACACATCTCTCTATCAAATCAATCAAAAACTAACCAGTGGAATCTGGAGTCAATGCGGAAGGAATCACATATAGATACACAAAAAGACTGACTGTACGCACACATGTGTACAGCATAATCATAAAAAATCTTAATTTCCTTACAAAACTGGGCTAAAAAAAAACTCCTGAGGAGTTCCTATGAGATGAGAAAAAATTAACAATACAATGTAATTTAAAATCAAAGCAGCAGCAACAACAACATGAAAGCCACCAAGACTGTGTGCCAGTATTTTGATTTAGTTCTTATTTTAGGGAATTTGGCATACTAATTTTTCTTAGCCTTGTGGTGCATATATAAATTATATCAACCAGTTGATAAGCATGTAAAGTTACTAATCTTTTAATTTTCTAAAATATGAGGGAAAATATATGTGTCAGTCAAGGTCCTCTGTTGTAACATTGTTCATTCAATTGTGATGTCAGTTTACTAAATAGATTGCCTATTCCAAACAATGGGATTGCACTGTACCAACTGTAAAAAATCTTGCACCAATGAATTTCTGCTCAGAACTCCTGTTAAAAATGAGCACAATAAAATGTAAAGCACTCCCAGCATTACAGAATACAAAGCTTTTATTTTAAAAATCAGTTTATAGCAATACTTTCAACCACAGCTTTGCTCGTGATTTCATTGAAGATCCATCCATTGCATTTTTCTTATTATTTGAAGCATCCTGAAACAATGAGAATCTTTCTATTGACTTTACCTAGATTTGTATTGTGGCATCTATCATTTTGTACTTGCCGTGTTTTCTTCAGCTCTGGATAAACACCTCAGTCAATGTATATTGTGATCATAGTACTCAGGAGTACCTGGTCAAATAATTGACTTTGTGTAACAGAGCACCTGGCTGGCATGTAAATCTGAGATATAAAACACAAGAGTTATTTCTGTCACTAAAGAGTGAGTATGCTTCAAATGCTGTTAAAATCAGAAAGATATCATGCATATGAGAAGCATTAAGCTTAAATTACACAAGAAACAAGTAAGGTGGTATTTAAATTACAAAAAATTCTCTATGTGTGAAACTAGCCTTACCTTCTAACTATTCAAAAATGCCATCATGAGAGTACCAGCACAATTCCCCAAAATTACTTCCAATACATGTTTAATAATCTACATGGACTGGGGTTAGCAGCAGAGAAACAGCTACATTATTTTCCTTTTTTTCTCAATTCTCATTTCTTTACAGGAAGAATAGGTGCAAATGCTGTAAATATTGTAAATATCTTATGTACTTTGTATCTGTACTTTTATGTACTTTGCTGTAGCACACTCTGTAAATGGAATACAAAATTTTAGTCTACTATACACTTTGATCAAACCACAGTCTCAGGCACACAGTATCAACTCAAGGTAAAATTCAGCAGGCAAACAAAAGGCCTATTGAAAAAATTTCTTGTCCACAATGTGGATTTAGACAGGATTTAGGCAGTATGACAGGCCTTAGCTTAGCCTCCTGCACACAGCTGGAATTTGCCTACAATATGAAGAAGAATTTGCCTCTAAAGAAAGTGCAAATGTAAGACAGAGGTGGAAATGGACACTTGAATCTAAAGCTGAAAAGAGGCTTCCGCTGTCTTATTTTTGCACCTTTAGCCCAGGGATTAAGTATATACATAGAAATTTTACTTTGGCAGCATACAATATACCCACTGTCTTTTCATGCAGAATGACTTCTGTTTCAAGGTGAAAAAGGTAATTTACTCCCAGATTTTTTTAAAGAAAGGTAACTTCAGTTTTATAAAAATTTCATAGGGAATCTGTTTAATAGATTAGAAAGGAGATTGGGTTTTCTTAAAACAGTTGCTTGAAATTATTATACATTGGGCTTTGCTTTGGATCTTTCTGGGAATTATAACGACTGCTGCCAAAACAAAATCTGTTTAACTGTTTAAGTGAGAGTTTCAACAGAACCTCATTCAGTGCAAATGAGATCAGTTTATTAGAGTTTAATAACTATAACACAGACATAAAGAAAAACCCAACCTTCTCTTGAAACGCTATCTTCCTCCCACCCTCATTCAGATGCATAGCCAAGATACTTTTCATTTTTTAACTCAGGAAACATTGTGGCACTAATGTCAAAAGGACAACGCTTCCTTACAGATCCCTTTTGAACCCCATGAGGAGTTAACCTCACTGGTCCAAACTGGGTAACTTCCTTCCATTACTGCGGAGCATTATTATGGCTGTTCCTCAGAGTACTGAGAAAACGTCTGATACCAGATCCTGAAAAACCCGCTTTGGAGTTCAGCTCCCATTTGCTTGGCAGTGAGAAACAGTGTAAGCAATATTGGGTGAAATGAGCTTTATTTCCCAAATGCTTCCCATGTATTTCTTGAAAGTGCTTCCATCCTAACTAAAACGTATCAGAGCTGGCACAGCTCAGCTTTGCCACAACAGCTGCTTCTGCAGGAAGGTGGCCCGAGTGCACGGGATGCAGGATGCTGGACTGCTGTGTTCAAAGAAGCCAGGTAAAGCCAAAGATCACAGGGACCTTAAAACCATCTAAGATGGACACAAAGAGCATGACACAAACCATGCCCTGACAACTTGTAAAGGGCTGGGGACAGCTAGAAATTGGATGCTGTCTGCAGGAAAAAGGAACAGACAAATCTATCCCTAGGGATCTTCTGTGCCCTCAGCAGAAGTAAAGGGAACATTTGAGGCCCAGTCTGGATGAGTGCACAGGCAAAAGCTGAGGGTGAGAAACACTCCGTGAATGAGAAAAAAGAAAAGGCAGGGAGATGGAGACAAGAGGAATACAGAACCAGCGTTCCCACTGAAGGAATAATAAGGCAGTCAAGATATAAATGAAGGAATAAAAGGGGAGTCAAGACCTAAATGAAACAAAGAACAATCCTGTCTGTACCATGGTGTGGCAGAAACTGGAAAAAGGGATGTGAAGGAGGAGAAGAATATAAAGGAGAAAGCACATTACTTTTAAAATGATTGGTTGGAGAAGATTGTTGCTTTATGCCCATTTTACTAATTGACAAAGCTTTGGTTGCTTTGCATGTTTTTCTGAAATACAGTGTTGCTTTTAGCACTCTCTGCTTCATTTTCTCCTGTCCCACCCAACAAAAACGGAGGAGGGAGTTATTTACTTTCAGTCAGAGCACTAAGACACATAAAGTCAGTCCTGCCAACATCACGTCTCACACCATCAGTATAGCCTATTGAGAGGACAGCTACTGGCTGAGTCCATTCTGGGAATCGTTTCCTTATGATTAACTTTTCCAAGTCAGGATGGCTGGACGAAGAAATGTTTGCATTAGGTTTGGGATCACATTCCAATGCCTCATAATTCAAAGTATATGGTATATTTGCAATACTAATGCTATACACAAACCAGTAGTTTTGCACGCTGGCTCCACTTTAGATACCAACAGTCTCAAGCAGGTCTGAACACCACCAAATTGGATAGTAATAGATGCTTCTGGTTTTTGACCAAGCTTTCAATGCTGTTTTGTTTTTCTAATGTTTAGTAACACTGGTGATGATTGATAAGGCCACAGTTGAAGTAGAGGTAAAAATCCGTGTAACGGTGCAGTTTTACATTGGCAGAGAATCTGGCCTTCAAGCTCCTGATTTCAGAGAACACCTTCCACACAGACAGTCTCCTTGTAGTATACAGGAAGGGTAACAAACGTGCATTCAAACAAAGGTATAATATGGCCAGCACCATCTGGAGGACTTGAGCATAGATAGTGGCTGCAAGCTCAGATCCTGACAACAGAAAAGGCATCACTTACCTGCTAGTCTCGACAGCCACAAATAGGATAATCTCATACTTTGCAATCTCTATTTCAGTCCAACAACAGAAGTCATTCACCATGCCTGCACAATGCTGAAGAACCACATTTCTGGGGGAGATATAAAATGTCATGGAAGTGCTTTTTTGGTGAAAATGTGTCTGTCTTTCTTTTTTCTAAAGGATTCTGTGAAGCACGTGAGGTGTGCATCCCTTTCCCTCAGCCAACCCTGCATGCTCTGCATGCCAGGGAAAACTCACAGCTCAGAAATGAGAAGATGGGTTTCTCTACAAAATTGGAGTAGTGAAGAATTTTGCTACAACTATTTCCTTTCTGAATAGAGAGAGAAAAATACTTTCAATATTTAGCAGCATCACAGGTGTGCCTGCAGAATCCAGTAGAGACTGGAGACAGTGAGCATACTAGATCACCTAGCTTTAGGTAGCTAACTCTTACTCCTACCTTGTTTTCTTAGATTTCAGTATAACCCAGGGAGGGAGATTTCTGACAAGGGCATTTCCAGAAGCTAAATGCAGCGGACCTGTCTCCACTGCCGGTACAAAGAGCCCAGGACACCTAGTCCCATAGCTTAAATGCCACATTTTTGTATTTCCTAACATCTACCCTGCATCTAACTACAGAAGAAGGGGGAGTTTGGGCTATTGGAAACCAGCTAACAAGATAAAATGGCAAAGAATGCAAAGAAAGAGTAAATGTGCAGGAATATGAAACAAATAATCCAGGGCCACTCTGGATGAGATGCAGAGACAAGTTTTGAGTGTCCTGAGCTTTAGTTTAGTACCTGTTCACTAGACCAGATATTCCCTAGTCCATTGTGTTGCTTTTGTTTCTAACCAGGGTATAAGGTGGGAAGAGTATTCTAATCACTTTTTCAGAATATTTCATCAGGCTTGGTAGTTCATAGTATGAGTATAAACTCATATTTGTCTTCATAGATTTTGAAGCAAGCATGAAACTGAGCTACCCAAATTTCTCTGTGTGTGCTAAAGTAACCAGAGAGAGACAACCTAGTATGATTACTGCTGAAAACTCAGAAAAATCCCATTCCCAGAACTTGAATTCCAGGTACTTTTATTTCTGTGTAGAAAGTATAGTGCACCTAAGACATGTTTATTTCTCCCAACAGATTGGTCAAGACAAAGACATGGCGTATGTTTATTTTTCCTGAGTGCTACTTAAATAGCAATAAAAAGATATAAATAACTAATTCAACTCAAAATGTGTAGCTAAGCAAAGAAATGAGCAATGAACAAAAGGCTTGCCAGTTTAAGAGAACTGACTTGTAAGAGATATATGATTTTAAAAAAAGAAAGCACACAAAGTAAGACTTTAGAATTTTTTTTTTTTTCTCCATAAGTAACCAGGTATATACTTCATACAACAGGTAAGGAGTGGTCTGTACTTGTTGACAGAGTTTTCACCAAAAAGGAGTTAGAATTATTATTAGAATTATTATGACAGAAAATGTACTTCAGGGAAGGAGGGGGAGGTGTAGACATTGGGGGAAATATTTTCAGGTCAAATCCTTTATTTTGTAGGAAATATCTCCTTCTTGTTTTCATATCAAATTTAAGCAAATAAAAATTTAAATATTTTGACTTCACCAAAAATACATTTGGGAATTATTTCCCTAATAAAGGAATTCAGCAAGTCAGAGGCACATAATTTCAGGCAATTTTTTTTGCTTCAGGCAAAATTTGCTTTGCTGGGGTAGGAAAAAGGTGTTCTCAAAAGGATAATTAATTCTTCTCATTACACTGATTTACTCTTCTAGCTTTGAAAACAGGAATGTGGAATTAAGTTAAAGTATGAGTTGATTTTAGTAGTACTAGTCTGTACCAATGTCTCAATATGTTCATGATTGTAAAGTCACAGGATGTCTACTCTAGCTGATTTTAAACTGTAAGATACATATTTTAAAGTGTAAGATAAACTGTTATTATATGTATTATATTATATATTATATATTATATACTATATAGTATATATGTTATATATATTTAAAACTGTAAGATAAACTGTTAGAACTGTAATGTTCACATTAATGTCTTAATAGTAAGAAATCAAAACATACATATCTATCCAAATTCTTCCTTCAAATACACACCCATTGAGGATTTGGCCATCCAATCTATCAAATAGTTCTCAAGAAAAACTTGCATCCTCATAGTAGCTGTTTAACACTTCGTCATATTGATTCTTTTTTGTTTTAAGGAAGAAATTCAAAGCTGTCCTCCCCATAGTAGAACAACAAATATGTTTAAAGTCACAGGTGGATCTGCTTTCTTTGCTGGACTGAAGCTAGTTTGCTTGGAATATAATTTCCTGTCTTTTGCTTTTCCATGCTTAATGAGGAACATAGAAGAGTTCCTGTGTGCTGTCAAAGATTTTCTCTCAGCATTCCAGGATTCTCCTTGATCCTCGGTTATTAACATAGCAGTATCTCAACTTTATCAGTATTTCACCCACCTTCTGTAGGCAATTATAGTCTTAAAAATTGATGCTTTTCTCCAGGGAACAGCTGTAGCAATTTTTGCCAGTTTTGTGACAGTGGATACATCTTAAAAGCAGGCTTCAAAGAGACAGTGGTGCTGCAGCAGTACAGATATCCCTTACATTTCTTCAGCCTTGATTGAAGAGCACAGAAACAGCTGTTCAACATAAATTCATTACTGGAAACTAGTTTAAATAGGTAGACATATCAAACAGATTCCACATAAGTCCTACATTATATATAGTAATTATATTATTCAAACCCATCCATGCCTTTTGGGGGGAATAAAGTGTAAAGGACAGCGAACTTGCTAGCCCTCTTTTAAACACCAATAAGGCCAAACTACAACATCAGTTAGCATAACAACACTAGGAAGTGCCCCACCTCACAAATAATTCCAGGTATGTCTAAGAAAAAGTTATCGCAATTTGGCCAACAGAAATTAATTAGTATTTCAAAAATTTTTCTTTTTTTTTCCCCCTTTTGTGCTAAAGCAAAAGGAGGACTATCATGATGAGATGGCTTTTTTCTTTTTTAAATGACTTTTTTAAAAAAGTCAAACATTCACTTCAATCAGTAATCCAGCAAAAGTAGTAAATTTAGGCCTCATAACAACTACATGACATTTCTACTGTCAGTACTTGCACTGGATGAATTTGTAAGTAGAAACATTTTGGTGTCATTTTGGCTTCTCTCACTTTAAGTCCTCATTTTAAACTTGAAAAATGACTCCCTTATAACAACTATGTTATGTTTCTTTTCATTAATGAAAATTAGTTCCACAGTTACTGAATTCTGCACTGAATTCAGGCTAAAGACATCCATATTATCTTAAAACACTCCAGACCAACATAACTCCCAGCCTAAACTGATGTCACCCTTTTCTGAGTCAGCTGGGTCCTCATGTATGCAGACTAAATTTATGTGAAAGGGCCAGATTCACCACAGGGCCTGATTTTCACAGGAGAGGTTCAATCTTTTTTTAATTGCTGTTTTCAGTTTCATAAAAAGGCAAACAGGTTAGAGTCCTTAGGAATCCTACTGTCAGGATGAGCACCTAGCTATGGAGAAGTTGATACTGACAAAATTTGTGTTTTGACTGTTGGATCCTGGATAACATCTTGCAAAATGAGAGTGATGAAGCAGATCATTTAATGAGCAGAGGGAACCATATATTATGACCACCAGAGATAACTGTTTTTACAATGCAAAAATATTTTAGAAACAGTACTATATTTGCTTTGAAAAGAAGAGCTGCTTACAAGTATACATTGCCTCATTAGGGCTTATGACAGAGCAGACCACATGATGGCTAGATACAGTCTTTTTTCAAAAGTCTACTAGCACAGTTATTATTTGGAGGGAAAGACATACATGGATAGCAGCATGGTGATTTCTACATTCAAGACAACATATAGCAGTTAATGGCAGAAGATTGTTTCCAATGGAAGCAGTGGAGAGGACTAGAGGGCATGACTTGTGAGGAGCAGCTGAAGATATGAGGTTTATTCAGCTTAGGGAAAGGGAGACTGAGGGGTGACCTCACCGCTGTCTACAACTTCCTTATGAAGGGGGAGCAGAGAGGGAGATGGTGATCTCTTCTTTCCGGTGTCTGGTGATAGGACGTGAGAGAACGGCTTAAAGATGTGTCAGGGGAAGTTCAGATTGGATATTAGGAAAAAGTTCTTCCCTGCGAGGGTGGTCAAGGACTGGAACAAGCTCCCCAGGGAAATGGTCAAAGCACCTGTGGACCCAGACCTGGTGGTGTTCAAGAAGCATTTGAACAACGCTCTTAGATACATGGTTTAACTTCTAGGTTGCCCTGTGTGGAGTCAGGAGTTGGACTCAATCCTCATGGGTCCCTTCCAACACAGTTTCTTCTATGAGTCTGTGATTCTGTGTTGGTTGACAAACCTTCCCATCAGTAATGTCAGTGACTTTTTCCAAAGTTCTGCAGGACTAGGCTGAAAGAACAGCCCTTCATACCTGTGGTGGCTGATTTCCCATCTCATTTCTCAATTTGAGCATGAGACTCTGCTCAGGCAAAGCTGGTTTGATTTGTCCACATCAGCTTTCCTTCCTCCCTCCCTCCTGCTGTGGCCCCATGAAGACCTTGTGAGTGGCAGCCACAGGCTGCTTCCCAGACAGGAGAGGATGCTCTAACCCTACCAGAGTCATCCGTCACATGCTCCAAATAATGCATGGTTTTCTTCCACTGTGGTCAACCAAATTGCTCTAAAACAGTATTCTCATTCCCCCAACAACTTTTCGAGTCTTAAAGGCATTTGACCCTGTAAGACAACAGACAAGCTGTGTCTGTGGAAAAAGTCTGAACCAAGCTGATAAGCACTTCAGAAAAAATAGTGAACATACAGTCCTTTCAGGGTACAACTCCTACAAATGTACAAGTATTAAGTATGGCAGTTGTTTATCATTATTGTGACAGAGGAGCTTGCACTACATTTGTAATTTAAACTAAGTAAATCATGATGTGGAGGCCAGTAATTTTAATCATAAGATTATCTTTTTCTCACTCCTCAGTAGCAAGTTATAAACACCTTTCTTTACAGTTTATTTCATTTAATTAAACAGAAGATCATTAGTATATGACTCCTGGCTTCTACCCTGTTTTTCCAGAAATTAAAGTTTAGTTTGCAGACATATTTCAGCTTAAATACATTAATCATGTATCACAGCCCTTCAGCTTAATTTCACATATCATAAATGTTTGTGTATTAAAGCTATTGGCTGTGTCCCAGTGAAGATAGTCCAGGTTAATGTTTGACGAGGACATTAATAAATGTACTAGAGTGAGCGAATCAAAACTTTGGCTATTTTTATAGTTTCTTTATGCATTTCAAAACTGTAAACAAATCATATAAATAATACATAGTTTGTGGCAAATCAGAAAAGCTAAATAGGTACTGATGAAGAGATTTAGATTTACACTGCATAAAAATTCAGCTACCAAAAACATTAAGGGAAAAAAACAGCATAATAATTTTGAAGATGGCTTTATAATAAAAGCTCAAATCCAAACTGAAATTATTCCATGTGGAGTTAAGGAAGATATTAATTGAGATTTATATCTATTAACACATATGTCTAGCTCAGTTCAGCTGCCTTAACATAGTCATAAGGTGTCATCTGAGATATCCAAAGGATCTGAGATGTCAGCAAGCTGGTAGCAGATATGACACAAGACCTCCAGGAGACCCATGCCCTTTTGAACTGGCAGCTGGAGCCAGGTAGGTCCCTAGGGCATCTCAAATGGCATCAGATGTTTGGGAAATGGATCATGCCCAGGAACTCTAAAATTTCACTTCAGTAAAGATTATAGGAAAGATAACTTTCCCTCTTTGGGTATTGCTATGATAGGGGAAAAAAAATACGTGACTGTCAATTTAAACAGTTCAAAGTTCTGTTTGAAGTGTACTCCTTTGAAGCCTTGGTGTTGGTATTGCCATAGATCCACTTTTAACCTTAGAGGGTGATGGTGCTCTCGCTTAAGTCAATAGCATGTCTTCCCTTTGCTCTTTTCAAGAGCTCTTTTGAGATACAAGACCAATTATAGGTATTAGCAGCAGGGTACATGGTGGCTCCACTTGTTTGGCAGAGGGTGTGAAGGCACTAGGTTTGGTGGGGGCGTAGGATGCCTGGCTGAAGATCTGAAAGACAAACCCCATGTGGAGAAAGGAAGAGAACGGACCAGACTTTTCCATTCAGTTGGAATGTCTTCCAAAGGACAAGGAACCTTTCCATAGACCAAATATACTCACCCATTTTTGACCTAGCTAAGGGCTGCTGTAGTTTTCTATTACCGTTTTTTTGCTTTGTTTTCCTTTCCCTTTCTCAAAATAATGGCCTCTGTTGGAGGGAGCTAATTCCAAAGGCAGTGGCCATACATTTACCTATATGAGAAAGCAGAGCAACCTACACAGGCAGAGTCTCAAGAGCAAGCTTGAGATGTCCAGTGGTTAAAAGTTCTTCTGAGTCTCAATTTGTAACTTTATAGGACAATTCAAGCAATGTAGTTAGACTCCTCTTTTTCTGAGTTCTTGTCTGTGAGAGACTATGTTCTACTACTTGTTATAAAGGGAAATTGGCCGTATAACTTAGCCAGAGTTAGGTGCTGCCAACACTCCTTCAATGGTTGTATCTCCTAGAAATATCCCATATCCTTAGCATGCGTAAACAGAATCAATATGTGAAAATGAAGACTTCACATGCAAGCAGGTTGTCATTGCTATATGTATCAGGCCTGTGACTTCATCCTTTTTATATGACATTGGCAGGGCATCAGAAGCACAAAATTTGAAACATGCCTTTGAAATAAAATACCACTTAAATGGTCTTTTTAAAAGACAACAGAGTATGCAAAGTAGCAACAAATGGGACATTCATACTTTTGTCCAATGGTAGAGTTCCTTTATTCACCAAATTTACTGAAGAATCTTGCTCAATTCTGCAAACGCTATGAATATTAAATTCCAGATCAGCCAGATAAGAGCTTATTTTGTATTAAAATCATGTGCATTTGTATGTCATTTGGACTTCTTTGATAGCTATGAATAAGACATTAGTAAGGTGCTTTTTATGCTCAATTTTAACCAATGACATTTTCAGGTAAATTAATTTAAAGTTTTCACATGATAAAAGCACATTCCTGACATGAAGGAAAAGCACACCCACATATGAACTTCAACAAGTTTTTCTGTGCTAATGAGCTAAACACCCCAATATTAGTACAAGTGATTCAGTGTTAGGTTTCCACTAGGATAAACGTGATAGAATGGGCAAAACCTCACTTAATGCCATATAGTACATTACTCAAATTGTGTTTCTAATCTGTAAGTACATTACATCATGAGTCATTCAAAGGAAAGGGCAGAGTTTCCTGCCCAATTCATTACAAAAAAGAAAGTGACATTTAGAAGGTAAAATATGAGAAAAGGGAATTGTATCTCACAGGTAGAGTTCTTTTTTCTCATGAGATTTTCTTTTATTTAGATAAAAAAGAAAATACCAGAATTCTGTCTCACTAGCTGAAAATTAGCAAGCCTGTTTCTTAAAGGTATAGGACATCTAAATAGAAGAGTTACTGAAAATAAAATGTTAGCTCCTCATATGTAATTCATTATAGCTTTATTTACATTATTTGGAAACCTAGATAAGGGTGTAGAAGAATTTCACATAGAAGGCAAGTTTTCTGGGTTTATTTTTGTTGTTGTTTAAATACTAGCTTGTACCCTTCAATGCATTTGAACAGCAAATCCTATTACAGTGTGAAGAGTACTGTACAGAAGATACCAAGGCAGCAATGGTAAGATTCACCACAGATCACCTTTTATTTACATGGATTAAACACTTCTGGTGTTACTGAGAGGCAAATGAAAGAAAAGTCTGACCTTGTAAGGGT
The DNA here is from genome assembly GCF_030463565.1 of Pelecanus crispus. Lineage (NCBI taxonomy): Eukaryota > Metazoa > Chordata > Aves > Pelecaniformes > Pelecanidae > Pelecanus > Pelecanus crispus. The sequence goes on from NC_134643.1 coordinate 120,767,366, forward strand.
AATATGAAATGTGTGTCCAGTTCTAAGCACTTAAGTACATATGAGCATTTATAAACACAGCGGGGGTTTTTTTAAAGAATATTCACATCCGCATACTAGTACTTGCCTTCTCCTCACCAGATGTGTGTCATTATTCCACTTTCAGCTAGCCCTCTGACCAAGCTTGCCAGCGTGGTGATTTGAAAACACCAAACTAGTTGCAGAAGATGAAGGAGACAAATGTGATCTTGTTAATTTTGTAATGTCTTTAAACATCAAAACTAAGCACTATGGAGAAACTAATAGAAAACAAATCGAAACCCAGAGCATCCCTTCATGTGCAGTTATTGACCACAACCTGCTCCATGGTGTTTGGAGATGAACAGAATACCAAAAGCATGAAGGGAACTTCAGTGCTGAGCGTGGGGATGAACAGTTCATCTGACTCTTGTATGTTAAACAAGGGTTTAAGAGATCAAGACAGCAGATATCTGATGCCCACCTACAGAGTACTAGCATTCCCTTCTCCAGAGAATATCTGCACATTTGAAAGTGGCTCTACAGAGCAAGTTGCAGACACTTAGGACTACAGGGTCAGCCAGACATCAATAGTTTGGCTTTGGATTTGGTTCAGAGCAACTGGGAGATTTATCTGAGATTTAACAATCTGGTGCAATAGCTGCTTACCATAACAAGCTTTACACTACAAACTTTGTTCAAACATCTTGGAACAATGACAAATAACAGCCCATCCACTCCTACCCCAAGGCTCAGTGATTTTTTTGTGCCAAGCCTTTGTTTAGTTTTGCCTCGCTACTGTGTTTTCTTGAGTTGTCAGGGCTCATTGCCATAGGAATTAAAGCACCTACAAACTGAGAAAAGTGAGTGGTTTCACTGCACACCAGTAACATCATGGTGCTATACAGAGCTGTACAAGAAGCAGAGATGGCACAGTGACTCTTTTCTCACTTGGAATTTCATTATTTCTTTATATCTGGCTACAGATGCAGACAGCTTAACCAGCCTGGGCTTCCCTGCACCCTGGGAGCGGACGCCAGCTCTGCTGCCACATGGAGGCGACTGGCTGTGCCCACAGCAGGGCTGGGGCCAGGGACTGGCTGCACAGAGGGACAATCTAAGGGAAGGGATGAGGGAGCCCCAGAGGGAACCTCTCACTTCTCTCAGGCTTACCGTCACTTAAAATTGTTATTATTATCCATTTCTTTAAGATAAAGCCAGGCCTCTGATGAGGGAGGAGCTTTGATTTATATGGCCTCTATACAGCTGTTCCAATCTACATTATTTGGCCAAAAATCATACTTTTTCTATGGCAGATGCTTGTCACTAACTTGATTAAACTAGTGCTTCTATTACAAGCACAATAAAAGAACATTAAAACACAATCCTAATATTTCACCTGAATCTATACAATAAGATCTATAAGCTTATCCCTATAGAATTCCTACACAGGAGCAAGAGGTCCACTTTCTTAGTCCATATGCATCAGATATAAATTTTATATTATGTGTGTAAGATGTAGGTGCTTGTGAGAGTGGAAAAGTGCATACACAGAGACAAAATACAAAATTATTCATCTACAGCTATGACAGCTGTGCTAAATAGCTACTGACAGATGATAGACCTCTGTGAAAGCCATGTGCTTCCAGATGCCTTTCCATCATCCTAGCCCACATATCCTCCATCCTGAAGGCAAGAGCCACCATCATCTCTGTGCACTATGGCAAAGGCAGGCAGGCTGGGGAGATATAGCCCATCAGGTTGCCTGACTTTGTAGCTAGCTTCGCTCCGTGAGCCACCTTTACACAACTTAATAGAAGTTCAGGTACAACTAGAGGTTGTGATTCCTGTTCTAAGCTTTGCTGCATTTGATTAAGCTAATTCTTAAAAATGGTAAATAGATGTATTATAAACAGAAACCATTATAAAATATAGATGGAGCATGACACAAATCTATACATTAATTACAAAATACTTAATGACAACCAAAAGAAGATCCTGAACTTTGGATCCTAATCTAAATGTTATTTTCCTATTTAGAAGTGTTCTAAAAAGTGAAACACTATGGACCAAGTTGTACAACTTTCCCTCATGTTGGTCCCTGTTGGAAACATTCACTCACTGGTTGAAATTGCTGTGCTTTATGCAGCCCTACTTATAGAAAGGAAATTGCTAATTTTTTAAAGATGATTTTGCAGTTTTCCATTTGTTTCAAACCAAAGAGACAAGGAAAGGTAAAACACTAATTATTGAATTGCATACACCATCTCCAGAATTGAATTGTAACTCTTGAGTCTGGTTTGAAGGCGCAGGTGCTAGCAAAGATCAGTCATCTAAGACAACAGAAAGAAGAAAAGGAAAAAAACCCAGCAGTGAGTGTACTTGCTTTGAAAAGATTGCCCTCTGATGCTGGCAAGAGGTATTTCTTTCTTTAGTTAGGTAATCTAATAACCAGGATTTATGATACCAAAAGGCAAAAAAGATTATTTGTGCTGAATGTAGAATTCTTTTGGACTCAGGTCAGTAGAACTACTTGTTGACTGCAGGAAAGTACAGGGACTCTCACAGTCTGTGGAAAACTGATTCAGTGGGAGATCTACAACACTACTGCTTATGAACATGTATATCATCCATAATTTATATTTTAAGCCCTTTTGAACTCCTGTTCCAAATATATATCATGCTTATAGGACAATTCCTAGCTCACATAGACAAAGCAATTACTTTTCAGTGTCTAACTGCTTTGCAAAATTAAAATGCTACAAAGAAGTTGACTGTGTTGAATTTCTCAAATACACAACCTTGCCTTTGTTTTTAGTCCCATACATGTCCGTATATGGTTAGAAATGGGATTGGAGGTCATCAGATGACTCATTTTAACAACTTCCAGGACAAAAGCAAAACAACATCAGATTATAATTCTGATTTCCTGAATCTAATCATGAAAAGGAACTGGTTTATGCAAATCATCTTCCTACTGGAAATGACAGAATAACTCTTGAGGAGCTGGGGGAGGTAAACCAGGGGAGGAACGCCGAAACCGTACTATTTGTATGATGCTGAAAGGAAGGAAATGCAGCAGTTCTGGCTTTTTGTTTTGGTCTGGGAGGGATTAATTCTTCCTGTCAACTCCCTCTGCTCTTTTTAAAGCTCATTAATACCTTTGCCAGTAAAGCATGGTTCTTAGATATCTTCAGAACCAACAAAATCAGCCTATCTCTATTTCGTATGGGTTTATGTAGGGCTTAAAAAACAGGAGACTATAGATCTGGTTTTTAAACACACCTCTGAGCACACATACACGTTCCCTCTCCCCCTTTCCACCCCCTCAAAGATAAGGAAATACTTTAAAATAGAAAAGACAGAACAAAGAGAGAAGTCCAGCAGAGTTATGTCACTGGTTTTTTTAAAGCATCAAAAATGAGAATATCCAGGAAGACATCTGTATGAAAATATACAAGTTTATCAGTAATGACTCACTAACCAATTAAAATTACAAACTGTTATAAGAAAACGGCTTTTTGAATTTAGCTTAAACCATGTGAAAATGAAAACTGGACTCTACTTAAAAAAAACCACTCTAGATTCTATACTGTGCATTTTTACACACATGAATTAAAAGAAACACAATAGAAGGGCCCACTAAATTGAAAGGACCCTGTTTAAGTCAGCATAAGTGTCCTTCCCTGGCCTTGTCTCTCTCCCAAAAGCTGAATGAGTATTGAGGAGTTACAACCACACAAATACATACTTGGTCTGCCAGCAGGAAGCGCTTTTATTTTAATGGCATTCACATTCCCACCAGTGAAATTGTAGAGCTGTGTAATCTGTTCTCTCCATAGTTATTTTTTATTATTATTATTTTGGAATGGGTTCAAGGGGAAAGTAGGTCAAAACATTTGAAGAGTGATTGGCCTGCATTTTGTACATTTAGCAAATTTGGTTGCCTAAAAAATCACTGTCAGCAAAATGTTCTGGTTGCATGGTCATCTTTACAAAGTTGCAGCAACTCAGTTTTAATGCAACTGTAGTGGATTGCTGTGCTTTTACCATATAAAATAAAAAATTATGTTTTGATTTGCAGCGATGCTTTTGGTATCACTTTTCTGTAGCACCATCATAAAGCAAGTAAAAGAAAGAATATGAAAAAAAGTATGAACTAGAGCAGCCCCTATTGTTACAGTTGATGTGAAAGCTGTCTTACACAACCATATGGTATACATTATGACTTCTTTTAGTGTCTCAAGCTTACTGTCAAAAAAGATTCCACAGTGAACTTGTGACATGACAACCTCAGGATCCTAGGAATTAGTAGATGGCTTGAAGTTTCAGCTCCTGCACTTTAATGTAGAAACAGTCAATAAGAAAGTACAACTACAGAACTTAAATTTTTTTGCAGTACTGCCAAGACTTGATAGCACTGTGTCGACCGGCTTCATACGCTGGATGTTCTTCTTCTGGAGCTAGCACTGTCTCGCACAAGGCTGGGTGACGGTCACAATGGACTGTGCACAACCCCAGCGACATAAAGGAGGGCCAGTTATAGACCAATTTCCTAAGAGACACTTGCTTAGTGCACAACACAGGAGATAAGGTAAATGGGTTTCCTGAGGACATGAAGCACTTGGTACCACAATTGGCTTAGAAGGGTTTGACATCTATACCAATGTTAACCCTTCCTATAAAACTAAGGATTTCATCCATTGCCATTCTAACAGTACCTTCAGAAATGACAGTTAGCTTTACCTGTCCCCACATGGATTGTGATTTAAAGAAGCATCCTTTCAATGGCAGAGGCTACTGCTGGCACGTTAGACCTGTGCCAGCTTTCCAGGGTAAGGCTCAGTTCTTAGCTTCATGGCCTGGGCCCAGGGAAAGTAAAGACACCTCTGGAGCTCCAGTATGACACAGATATAACAGTCAGCCTTTTTTCTTCAGGTATTAAGATGGTCTTTGTAGAAGATTAAACTTTGAGGGAACTGTTAAGTTCCTGAAACAAGCCTCCCACAGGAATAACCCTTCATCACAGGCCTCACCCTTTTCCATCCTAAGTACAAGACCTAGCCCACGCTAACACAAATGCAATAAAAAAAACAACGAGCAAGCCTCCCAAAACCAAACTCCATGTTCATTTCCATGTCATAGATAAGAGAAAAAATGGCATGTGACGTCACTATTTCATATAATTTGCAAAGCAGAGAACTAATATAAAAGAGTGGTAGAAATGGGGTAATCTGAGTTAAAATATTGCTGAAATAGAGTACTATCTATGAAGTTTCACAATTAACAGATTCATAGTTAATAAGAGCAGCTTTGGTTTAAACCTTTCTAAACCCTCCATGCATGTTGCAAACACTTGCTGAAGTAGGTGGAGAAGAAGAGAAAGAGGAAGATGCAGTTTTACAAACAATCTGCAGGCTATATATTGGTATTTAACATTTCTTAGAACATTACTGGAAGGAACTGGACTTCTTATAGTGAAAAAACAGAGCATATGAATCTATAGTAAACATTAAATGTAGACCAGAGTCTGCAGATACATTTATTTTCACCTTTGATGTAATTCATTGCCTTCATTTGAGACACAGAAAGATTATTTGGTACTACAATATTCATTCTTTACTCAGATCATTTCCTTTCTCTTTGCTCTAGTTGTCTTCTCTCAGAAAAAAAGTCTACGTAGCCAGCTAATCTGTGTTGATATACGTTTGTGTGTTCACCACATGAAGCGTGTTTCCTAATAACATCAGTGGAACTGTTATATTTTATGCAGGAATCAGGATGATAGATTTTAAGCTTGTGATCATCTAATGATATCTACTGTGGACCAGAAGCCACAGGATATTATCTAGCAATCTGAAAAGGGAAGACTACCCATGGACTATTGAACTCAATAATTCAAATTCAGCTGCCACACCAGAAAAAAACCAAAAGCAAACACCCCCCTCTTATCCCCCCCTAAAAAAAAAAAAAACAAAAAAAAACCCCAAAACCCACCCAAACAAAAAACACATGCCAAGCAACGTAAAGACCAAGGGAGAAGGGAAGTGCAAGAAAAATGCTTTCTTTTGGACAGGTACACATGAAGTAGCTGCTTTCAAAACTGCTAGCAGTTTGCCAAGAAAATGTCTGAAAGGAAGAAAAGACAATGAGAAGGCTTGGAGGGCACACAACGGTGCAGAGCCAAGGAGGACAATACTCTAAGGAACAAGGAAGCAATGCGAGGAGTTTTGAATACACAGATTAGTGGTCACCATTGTACCAGGTGAAAAGGATTCCCATCAGCCTACCACACAATTCTGAAAGAAGCCATGGGAACCACAAAGGCCCTGAACTACCTGGTACCCCAGGACCACACACCCTTCCACCAACCCAGCGGAGGTGAACTTACATTTGAACTTTTGCAAGTAAAACAGGGCCAGATCACTCCTTTCCATTTTGAGTAGCTCAGGAACTCTTCCCCCTCTTTCTGCCTTTTCTCTTCTACACCATGCAGTGCAAGAATCCCACCTCTAACATGTTTCGGGAAAAAAACATCTTGTGAAAACTATGATACTTGACTGTGCTTTCTGATGCCTTGTGACCCTAAGCTATGCTGTATTACATGGTGTTGATATTTTAATGTTTCTAAATCCACGTTAGCAGCAAAACATTTTAATAGACATTTGTCACAGTGTTCAAGCATTTCACGCAAAGCAGCGACTGAATAGTTTCATTCAGCTACACATGGACCACATCTGTAAGGTTATGAGCACATCACCCAAAATGGGCATGGAAGGCTTTTATTATGATGAATTTGTGCTGGATTGCCCTGCTATGCTGTGTGAAATCTTGTCAAAACCTTGAATGATGTCTATTACAGTTTCCTGTAAAAGTATAGCTCTTGGCAAATACTGACATCACTACTGCTACCTTTCCAGCTAGACCAAACAAGGCTAAACTGCAGAAGAAACAACAAATCATCACTAGCTCCAAACTTAGGTGAAAGTCTACAAACAAACTTACTCCATGGATTTGCTTTTCATGTCATTTCAGCAGTACAGCTGTCTGATGACAGGTTGTTTCATTAACTGCTGATTAAAAAAGCTTACAGAAAAGGGGTACACAACCTGTGTTTAAATTTAGTTCTTGCTTTTACATGCAGGAAAAGTGATTATGTGCATCAGCTAAACATTGACTGATATTGAAATGAAACACCCCTAGGACAATAGGATAATATGAACTCTCTGCTACTGAGAGAAACGTGAGGGCTGATTTGTTAGCACTCAGAAAAATTACTGTCTTTGCTTTGGGGCTGGAACAAATATTCTCAAGCGTAGCCAGCCCAGAGGAGAGATGGAGAACAGAGAAACAAGAGAAGTGCCCGCAAGAAATCATTTTTTGGAAAGTAACATTGTAGTTGAGGTGGGGGGAAGGAAGAGGATGACAAAACCTACTGGTTCTTTGTTGGAAATGAGGACATTTGGCCAGTAATTTGCACTTGCATGAGGTGCAACTGGAAGTAAAGATAATAGCATCAACAACACAATTTCCACTACACCAGTATTCATTTGCAGTAATTTTTAAACAGTGTACACAAAGAAATGCAGAGTAAAGCAACCATGCTACATTAGGCTTGATGTCCATTAGAAAGGTATCTCTCTACAGCTTCCTGAGGAGGCGAAGTGGAGAGGGAGGTGCTGAGCTCTTCTCCCTGGTATCCAATGATGGTTCAAAGCTGCACCAGGGGAGGTTTAGACTGGATATTAGGAAGCATTTCTTTACCGTGAGGGTGGTCAAACCATGGAACAGGCTTCCTAGAGAGGTGGTTGATGCCCCAAGCCTGTCAGTGTTGAATAGGCATTTGGATAATGCCCTTAACATGCTTTAACTTTTGGTCAGCCCTGAAGTGGTTAGGCAGTTGGACTAGATGGTCATTTTATGTCCCTTCCAAATGAAATTATTCTATTCTATTCTATTCTATTCTATTCTATTCTATTCTAATTAGTACTGTAGTACACTGCCATAGCACATTGCAACATATACACATTTTTGAAGAGTTGAGACCAAAACCTTACATTTACATGTTGCTTTATTCAAAAGTAAAACCTTCTAAGAATATAAAAAAATCTGTCAATAAAGAGGATAGCCTTTAAAACTTCACACATAAAAGTTTCTTGTTACACAAAAACACCACTGTAGATATAGCAGGAAAAGACAATGGAAAGGCTAAAGAGCTTCAGAGTCTTTTTTTTTTTTTTTTTTTTGGTCATTTCTCCAAAAATCAAAAAGCCAGCTTTCTCTGAAAAGCATGTAAACCTAATTGCAGAAAAATGTTAGATGAGTAAGTTTTACTTACTTTTCCCACCCAGTAAGTCAAATTTAAACGTTTTACTGTGGGATTCAAGTTCCATAGTTATCTCCCATGAAATAAGTTTAGATCATTTGCATGGTCAGCAAATATTTCTGGAACATCAGAACAGCCTCCCCCCTCCTTCTCAAGCACCTGTGTGGTAGCTTTCACATTGCTGCTCAGTTCTCACTGTTACAACACTATGATTTCATTAAGAGATGCACAAAAAGAGGCCATTAACATAAATACTTATGAGCCTAAATAAAAAGTTTCTTCTGATTTGTATTCTTTCACTTACTACTGTGCTTAGTCATACAGATAGGTGGCAATTTTCATCATTGGTTGAGGCTTAGCTACGATTTTCCTTTCCATAAGCTCTTTGCCTGTTTTGGATGATAAATCATGGAAACTTATGTAAACATGACAGTTGTCTAATATGAGCTCCTGCTGTTATGTGGCAAAACACCATTCTAGACACTACCACAAAATATTTGTATTTATCATGTTAGCAACATCCAAAAGCGTTGTCTGTTGCTGTGACTACAAAATATGACTAACACAGTATGGTTGTAATACTGAAGCAACAGTCTACCTGTCTCATGGCTCTTTATAGTCAACCTCTTGTGACGTTTGTCCACTGCTGTTCTTTGCCAGCAACCCAAGACCTTGCAGCAGAAAGTCCCATTCACGAGCAAATTTTAGAGAAGAATAGCCCTCATCCGGTACAACCACAGTCCCAAGCACCTTCTTGTAGCATTGCCAGCTTATTACTTACAGGTTCATACTGACTCCTTGCTGCTGGCCCACTCCAAATGCACTTACTTTGACCAGAAGTCTAGAGGCAAAGAAAGGAGAAATCCTATTGCTGTACCTCTTTCACTACTTCCCTGGACACACTTGTCAAGCCTTTCCATCCAATTACACAGCCTTGTAACCCCACAGAGGGGTTCTGATACCAAGCAAGGCAGAGGGTGGCCAGCCACAAACAATGTCCATGACAGTGCAGGGACTAAGCTCCCATTTGCAGAAGCATGGATCTATATCTGATTTACATGCTAGCATAGTCACTACTTATGCCAACAAATGCTCTTGATAACTTCACAAGCAGGGCAAACACAGGTCCCAGAGACTGCAGTTTTCAAATTTTTTTGCATACTGTTACAGTAGTTTGACACAATTATCAAACAGGTTATTTTAAACACGATAAGCTCATTCACTTTAACAGAAGACAAATAACAAAGCAAAGTGTTCAGAGGACTTTATTTCTTTAGAAACTAAATCCCACTGATTTCATCTACAGAAAATGCTCACACATTCCCAGCTTCTTTAAATACAAAGTACACACGTTGCACATGATGTGTTGCTCCTTCTAGAATTCGCAGCCCTTACAAATTACACTGACACTGACTGGGATCCTGGAGGGAATCCAAGAAGCATATAATTCATCAGATTTCACCCACACTCAGACAGCCTGGCTGCTTGCTTCATTCTTGAGGCTACGTTGCTACAATTTCATTTGAACAGGTCACCTCCAACCTCAATCCAAGAGCCACAGTGTCTAAACTTTGCATCAGTTTGACTGACACTGCATAGGGCATTCACTGCATGGAGTTTTCTTGCAAAAACAACGCAGCTGCTGGATTACAGTTCTGAAACTCTAAAAGGCAAGAGCCCAAATTATTTTAAGAAACATGAGACTGAGTGAAGAATGTGGTTTGCACAGCTGAAAACGAAGGTCATCAATTTTGATATTTAGCCTATGTAAATAAAATGTTTGGCTTCTTTAAATTTTTCTACTTAAATTCCTGTAAGAGTCAGTGGATTCAAATGACTGCTGGTACAAAATGCAAATTCTTATAATTTTCTTTTAAAATTGAGCTTAAGTTTGACCAAAAAAAATCAAATGTATGGTTATTTTACCAAACTTGTTACTTATGATTAATTTCAAATAGCCTTAATTGTTTTCCTAGATAACACTGATAATATTTTAGCTTTAAGCCTCAGTAAATATGGGAAACTGAGTGAAAATTTAAATACATTCTTGAAATAGTTATTCTTGATGTCCAAATATGAAGCTGACAAAACACTGTCAATTACTTTAAGTTTATTATTTACATAGGATATTCACATTGTAGCTAAGTATCTCAGTTGATTCATTACTTTATGTTTTTGATCTATTTAGATCTTAAAACAATATAAAGAGGCTTTAAACAGCATACAAAAAACATTTCCAGAGTTATTGATAATATATATATATGTCATGGACGAATTATGACACCAAAAAAGAAAAATCTTTAAAAGCTCTGAGACATTTAAAACATGTAAGGCTTTTGTTCTTTACAGTCTTATTCTAAAATTATATTACTACATTCTTACAGCAACTTATGTTACTGTAAGAAACCTAAACCCAACAACATTTAAGAGTATTCAAGCACATCTTGGATTATTTCGCTGCAAGTCTATTGTGAAGTGAAGTAGAATCTGAAAAACTGAAGGGGAGAAGTTCTAGGTATTCCTATTTAAGACCAAAGTTGATATAATTCAGACTAAACTTGACATTTAAAACAATTTCCCTTTCTTACAGTTCAGTGAGAGGCAGTAGTGTTACGGTCCATTCAAGACCATGTATACGAGCAAAAGAAAGTCAAGGAAAAGCCAACATCAAGGAATGATGAATCTACATTCTAATGACAGAAAAATATGTGAAATAACTTTAAAGTCATATTGGGATGCAGGCAGCTAGGCTACTATGGAGCTCAGGACAAACAACCATAAGCATAACCTAGCTTCTCTGGGCAAGTCTGCAACCCGTCCAGCGCTCTCACCTACTACAACCCATCTGCAACCAAACCGGTTGAAGTCATTCAGGTTGGTCTGCACTACTCTTTAGTCAACAGCAGGCCCCCCTTAAACTGTCATGCCCTTATTCTGGCATGTAAAGGATCAACTTGCTAGTCTAGCAATTAACCTTTTGCAATTTAAAATCCAGGGTGAAACTGTTCCTTTTTATACACTTAATGGCCATATAACTCTCACACTTGATTAACTATTTTTAAGCATGCATTCATTCTGTGGTTTAAAATTCATGAAGCTTCACTAAGAAACAGGGTATTTTGTCAATGCAGATGTTGCAGACTTGCAGTTAATTGCATGCAAGCATCTGAGAACACAGGAGGTGCAAGAAAACAACTGCAAAAATCAAGTGCACACAGAAAAAGAAAATAGAGGCACCATTGTCCTGTCTTTCCTGTGTGTTCCCAGAAAGGGATGTAAGTGCTGAAAGCAAGAAGGGGAGAGAGGAAATGCTGGCAATATTTACTTTCCTTTTCTCAGTCTCTCACTTGTTTACATCATATCCTGTCTGGATGATTTCCAGATAAAATTTACTTTTTCTGTTGTGATTTCAGACTATGTTCCTTACCGAGCACAGAAGTAACAAATAGTGAGCAACCTCTTTTAAATACATTTCTGTTTCTTTCCAGTGTTTATCAGGCACTGAAATACACAGCAGTTATTTTGAGACATAGCTCAGGAGGGAAGGATGAAGAGTTATTGTCTTTTATGTCCTTTCAGATGTAAACAATGATGCAATATGTTATGTTATCCCTATAGCAGTTTATTTTGGTTTATTTAAAACAACATTGCTAAAGCATCAAAAAGGTCCACCACTAATTAGACTTGTAGACAACATCTTCAAGAAAAACTCAGAAATAGCATATACAGCAAAGGTGGCTAGGATGACAAGTTACCTTGTAAAGCCATCTTACAAAAGGAGACTAGAAGAGCTTGGCTTGTCCAGTATATTAACATGAGAGCTAAGAGAGTATTTAGTATATCTCTACATAGTCAACTGGAGGATAAACACCAGAGTGAAAGAACAGTCCTTTGAGTTGAAGCAAAGTGTCAACCCAAGGAGAAAGCTTATATAAATTTGCCACAAATAAATACAGACTGAAAGATAGATTTTTTTTTTTTTTAATCATAATCGTAATGAGAATCTGCAGCAGCCTTCCCATATAGATGAGGGAGAAAAATCAGTTCTAATGCAAACCTCCGTGGCAGGGAGTTCATGCTGTTGTAGGATCCTATAACAAGAGAATTAGTCCTACTGATCCAAGAAGGTCCTACTAGCTTTGTAACTGCAAAATTGCACCAGCTCCAGTGGTCTCAAATATCATCATTCCACCTCAAGAGCTGTACCAGTTTGCCAGCTAAAGAGACATACAGGAATGACAAGGCCACGGTGCATTCTGTGCAGCAACCTTTAGTGCTAAAGATACATAAACATAAATAAACAAAAGGTAAACTATTTCTGAAAACAGATCTCAACCATACTTGCATGTTGCTGAACTCAGAAGGTGCTGTTTAGGCAGGAGATCTTGCAGTCATCATTGGAAGTTCTCTAAAGTCTTTGACTCTATGCACATGGGAATTCAAAGCACTAACAAATGTTTGGAAACATCTGGAAGGGTCTTGAGAATAAGGCATCTTGGTGCCATGAAAAGCTTTTGTGTTGCCACATCCCAAGTACTGTCTACTGTTCTTGTCTCCATGTCTCAAAAGGACTGAGAAAAAGGCAACTACAATTGTCAAGGTGATGGAGGCACTGAAAACCTGGGACTTCAGTTTGAAGAGAAAGATGAGGGAGGAGGATACAACTGAAGTTTAAAAAAAAAATCTTGAAGGTTTCAGCTATGGTGAATCCAAAGATTATTAACCAGATCCAGCACACTAGAATTCCCCTGACAAATGTAATAGGATTTTTAAATAGATTAAAGAAAGTATTTTACACAGCAGGTAGTGAACTTTTGGGACTTACTGCCTCAGGAAACTGTGAATCATTTAGTATCAGCAGGTTCAAAGAGGCATTAGATAAACTCATGAATATTAGTTCCATAAACAGAAACTAATGACACTCGGCAGCAAGAAAACCTCTAACAGCCCTGGTATGACTGGGATTGCAGACATGTGAGATGGACTCCAGAAAGCAGTCTACATGTTCACATGCACTCCCAAAATGTATCTCCTCTTGCCCCATCTGAAGCAAACAGTGGCCAAGATGAACACCAGTCTGACTCAGTATGGCATTTTTTATCACATGCTCCATGTAGCCATTTCATATTATAAGGTCTGACCTATATGCTAAAAATATTTGAATCATTTAGTCAAAGGCCTGTGCTCCCCATGTAGGAAGTGCTGGATAACTGGCAGAGTGCTCAGAGACTGGAGCAAAGCCTACTTCAGGCTGTACACCTGAGCAGGCCAAACTACATCAGCACCCATTCCCACTTCACATCTCAGTGGCTGCCTGCTCAATTCCTTGGCAGGGGCTTTCACACCAGCCCTAGAGAGGACAGGAATCACAGTTCAAAGAGAACTTAACTTAAAGGTCATGCAAGTCCATTAAATGAGAAAATGTGAGTAATTCAGTCTCCAACTGAAATAAGCAGCTGATAGCCTTGCCCGAAGTCAAACATATAAACCAGGTGTTGCCAGCTTGACATTTTATCTCTAGAAGTCTGTAAAACCTCAACAAAGACATCCAAAGTCATGCAGCAGAAGAGGATGATTTAATAAATTACATCATTACTTAGTGTTAAGTCCACCACCTTCAACTGTGTGCTTACCAAGCATATACACAGAACTGCCAGCGGCAATCTGGCCAGAGTACTATAAAAACCCAAGACATTGATATTTGTTAGTGTTATCTGTTCATTACATCCCTTTTCACCAAAACTAATCAGACAAGAGTCATGATAAAAAACCACATCCCCACAGGTTTGAGTCCAAATGGCAAATACAATGCTTATTGCTATATAATTATCAAACTTATAGTAACTGTAGACTCAAGTAAAACATAGCCTGAATAATGCTGTAACCTATTAAGCAGGTTAAGAAAGATTTCTTTAAAACCAAAAAAATATGGTCATCCTATATCAGAAGCGACAAATTGAGAGAGAGAGATGTTTTCTCAAGTGGGCTGGAATGGGAGAACATGTACCTTTGAAAGGCTTCCAAGTTTTAAGTGCAGATCCAAAAAAAAAGTATCTTTATTTTCCTATAGTCTACTTATGGTAAACATTTCTGCACACACAATAGTAATTCCTCACAGGGAAAAAAAAGTGTTTATAGGAGAAATTAATAACCAGAGGATAGCACTTTTCTGGAAAGCCTTTTTATTATTATGATCCATATTTATTTATTATTAAGATCCATTTGAAACCAGGAAACCCAAGTTTCTGACCTAATCTGAAATCGTGCTTTTATAGTAAAAACTGGACATCAGTCAATATCACAGTCTATTTAAACTGCTGAGTTTGTACTATGAAAAATAGAGTGGTTTCCTAGTTAAAACATGAGATTAGGAGTAGAGAGATGGTAGTTGCTGGCCAAGCCTTCAATTGTCTCTTTTCTTCAGTTGTTAAAAGAATTCCTGCAATCCAACATAATTTTTCAGCTGAAGCACACAATTTACTTTTTTACTGCTCTCTCTGGATAAAAACCCAGGCAAAGAGGGTATGGCCTTGGGCCAGTCTCTCCCTCAAGGTGGGTGTGCCATTTACTCTTTGTAATTGCTGCACACAAGTTTGTGCTTATGAAATGGCAGCTCATCTGGCCAGTTGCTTATTGGATGCATTGAAAACACATATTGTGCTATTTATGTTTGCTTTCCAGTAATCTCGAAGTATTTTACAGAAATCCAAAAGGCTACATTGGTTTATAAGGAGCTGGGCACACTTAGTATGTCTATACATTGACAATGGCTCAATTGCAAAAATGTTCTCGGTTCCCATGTCATTACATAATCTGATAAAATCACTAATGACCACACAGACCAACAGATCATTTCCCTTGATTTCAGAGGCATTCTGAAGAACAAAACAGATGAGGTGCAGTTTCTCAGTGACAACTATCTTATTTTAAAATTCTGATATGTTTTCATGTTTACTGAAAACCCTCTTTGACAAAAACATAAGTTCTGCTTCCTGCTAACTAGGTTAAGAAAAATCATGGGGATGCCTTGCTTCCTCCTGCAAATGACTAAGGAAGTGGTTTTTAAAACAAACAAAAATTGCCAAATACTTACAAATACTTTTTGTGATTAGCTAAAAGAGATAACTTTATTGAGTTCTTTACAAATCTTCACAGTAGGTTTTGATTATGACCTTCCAAGTCAGTTATCCAGACAGATTTTTTTTTCAGGCATAAGGATACAGCCCACAGTTTTTCCATTTGAAATGAAAATAATTCCTTAAGGACATGAAGACAGACTTTGGGTGTTAGAGCATGACTAGCATTGTGTGAATATGTAGTATGCCAAATACAGAAAAGGGTGGGGTACTCTGTAACTTGTCCCCCACATGTTTGTCTGTGTGTATGTCTGCTGTATTTGACACAGCACCTTTATGCAGCTATCAATTAATATTTGACATGAAATGTTGAAATCATGAAAACACCACCTGCCAGTTATTGCAATAAATCTATCTTCATTCAAAAAGATATCAGCAACAAAATGCTAGCTTTGTTAATCAAGCAGATAAACACATAGAAGGGAAACTTGTCTTAAGTCAGGCACTGGACTGCGAAGCTTAAATTCAGTTGTACCTTGGCAGTAGACTTCATAAATGCTTGAACATGTCTTTTAGTGCTTCAGTTCCTCACCTGTAAAATGAGACTAAAATCTCAGTCTCACAGCCATGTCAGAAATTTCCTTAAATTTCTGCAAAGCAAAGGTATCACAGCATTGGGAAACAGATGTTGAAAGAGTCAGATTGAACAAACAAGATCTGTCACAGGATTGTTACCACTTCCAAACTATGTGTTATACAAAGAGTTTATCTCCACAGCCAGGAAACTCATTAGGTTTTCAGCTACAGAGCTTCTATTGTCAATGCCATTGAAATCATGGTTATAATACTGTGTTAAATGGGCACAGCACTAAATGTCATTGCAACGCCATTGGCTCAGCACAAAGTGGTACAACAGATGCAGTCATTTTTCAGGTCATTTCTTCAGATACGAGAGGCAGATTTTTAATCCACAGAACAGTGTCGAGAGCCAGAATCTTAAAAGACATCTGCACTTTCAAAGTCTCCCTTTGGATGACTCCTTTAGGGGAAGGAGAGTGAGGTAATGGCCCAGTGAGTCAGCCATAACTTTGAGGTGGATGTGCTTAGACCTTGTTTTTATAACGAGATCCCCAAAGAAAACCAAAACACTTTGAAACTCAAAATAGCCAGGAAGACTGGAATATTTAACTTTTCAAATACAGGAAATTCAAAGTGAATAGAGGAGATGGAATAGAAATTAAAAGGATTTATACACAGCTTTCCCTGGCCCACTGCATCCTTGCAGGTATTTTGCTTCCAGGTGAGGTGGCAGTAGACTCAGTGGATTTCTGATCTGCATCAGAAAACCCTCTCTGTTCCCAAGGAGGTTTGCATGTTCCCTTTGAAGGTGACCTGGCAGCTCCCCACTGCATCAGGTCCTTTCCTTGGCAAGCTGCAGCCTCCCTGCTCTGTGCTGGGACTCCTTCAGCAGCCTCATTCATGCAGCTTGCAAGGTGCCCCAGGAACCTTCCCTCCCCTGCATCAGCTCCATGACACTACAGTCTTAAAAGCACTTGACATGCTTATGAATAGAAAGGCAGGTGAAAAAAAAAAGATGCTTTATATAGCAAGACAGGCAGAGCACAATGTTGTTTTATTCACCTATGAGATTTTATTATTAAATTTAATGCTATCGTACATCTGGCTTTTTCCAAACACATCCTTGTTCTTTCACTCAAGATCTTGCCCTGGCAGAGTTTAAGAATTTTGCACATTTGCTTAGGATTTCCAGATGTCCTGCAGCCTTCTCCTTACTAGAATGCAGGACTTCCACTCATGCCCAGTGTGCCCTTGCAGATCACCTTTATAATGCATCCAGTGAAGACTTGATGGCTTGACACATGGGACTAGTGCACATTAAATCCAACCCATCCCGAAAGTCCTGGGAGGAAATACAAAAAATAGCAACAGGAGAACCCTACATACCTAGCAAAAAGGCAATGTGCTAACAAGCCCCCTCTCTCGTTTGGGCTGGACATCTTCTCTGATCCAGTGTTCTACCTTGCAAAATCTGAATACAAGCAAGATCTACCACACACAAGCTATATGAAACCAAGGCCCAGGGCAGATCCAGCAATAGTTCACAAGGGAAAGAGAGCCCAGCTTAAGCCTCAGCAGACCGTCCAGGTCACTGTACGCATGTCAGCCGCAGCAGCCTGTTCTGCCCAGTGTTTAGACTACATGATAGCTCCTCTGCCAGCGCAGGGTGACTGCTAGTTGTGTGATGCAACAGACACATGGGAGCTGCAGCTGAACTGCTCAGAAGTGGCATATGGGCCAGAAGTCACTATGTGGCTATTTCCCCTCAATCTGTACATTACCCCTCAATTATTCTTGGATTAAATGTTGAAAAATGCAGTATCAAAGAATTCAAGTGTAAAAGAATTCTTCAAAAAAGTTAGGAAAAGACCACGCTGTTGACATTGGCTTTCACATGCTGCAAGTTTATTACATCAGAGAATTGAGATACTATGAATATATTTAAGTGTTGACCTCATTGCAGTTTCCGGTATTGAAGGCAATAAATATCTCTCACTGCAATAATAAACACAGAGGCCACGAGTATTTATGAACTGCAGGAGACGTTGATGCCAAAAATGCCGTGCAAACCAAAATAGGATTAATGATATTTTATTGGAAATTAAAAAAAAAAAAAAAGAAAGAAAACAGAAGAGTGGAAAAAAAGAGGTGGTCATTTTTATAGGTTGATGATTGTTATATGTATAATCTATAAGTTTAATAAGAGCATTTGGAATATCACATTTCTTAGCAACTCATCACTGAGTTAGGGTTTCACTGGTTTAGGAGATAATGATGAGAAAAATCAGATTAGTGTAGATTTCCAACATAGTAAAAGTGTAGTATTTGCAAAGTTCTTTAAAGTCATGATCTAAGCTACAGCACCCAGTGCAAGTGAAGACTGAGAATTCACATTTTGACACATATTAAGGTCATGCTCAGAGATGTAACTCTGCATTCTGTGCATTGCAGTGCTACATCTATTTATGGAATTGCCCTTTTTAATACCCAGTGCAAGTGGCAGTCTCTATAACACAGTTTTCAAAGTGCTACAGCAGGTGATTAATATGGGTGACATGTTTAGAGAAGTCCTACATTGTTCCTGCCTCCCTTCCAGTTCCGTGTTCCTTCAGACCCTGGGCTACACAGGGAGGCTCCATTCATTGCCAGCTCCCATGTGAGAAGCACACACTGCCTCTTCTGCACATGCATGGAGCATCCAGGCACAGTCTAGTGGGATGACAGAATCATAGAATGCTTTGGGTTGGAAGGGACCTTTAGAGGCCATCCAGCCCAACCCCCCTGCAGTGAGCAGGGACAGCTTTAACCAGATCAGGTTGCTCAGAGCCCCGTCCAACCTGACCTGGAATGTTGCCAGGGATGGGGCCTCCACCACCTCTCTGGGCAACCTGTGCCGGTGCTTCACCACCCTCATTGTAAAATATTTCTTCCTTATGTCTAGTCTAAATCTATTCTTCTTTAGTTTAAATCCATTATTAATTGTCCTGTCACAACAGGCCTTGCTAAAAAGATTGCCCCCATCCTTCCTATAGGCCCTCTTTAAGTATTGGAAGGTTGCAATAAGGTCTCCTCGCAGCCTTCTCTTCTCCAGGCTGAACAACCCCAACTCCCTCAGCCTGGCCTCGTAGGAGAGGTGTTCCAACCCTCAGATCATTTTTGTGGCCCTCCTCTGGACCCGCTCCAGCAGGTCCATGCCCTTCTTGTGCTGAGGGCCCCAGAGCTGGACGCAGTGCTCCAGGTGAGGTCTCACCAGAGCAGAGCAGAGGGGCAGAATCACCTCCCTCGACCTGCTGGCCACGCTTCTTTTGATGCAGCCCAGGATACAGCTGACCTTCTGGGCTGCAAGCGCACATTGCCGGCTCATGTCCAGCTTTTCATCCACCAGTACCCCCAAGTCCTTCTCCGCAGGGCTGCTCTCAATCCCTTCATCCCCCAGCCTGTATTGATATCGGGGGTTGCCCCATCCCAGGTGCAGGACTCTCTCTAAGTCTCTAGGAATAACGGTTGGCAATAGATACTTCACTGAAGTAACAGCACATGAACCATCTAATCTCATCTCCAACTTTGTCTTTTTCAAATCCAGTTGTTACTCTTCAAACTTGCTACTTGTATTAGGAAAAATAAATATGGCTACCTCATTGTTGGCAATATTCTGTATAACACTCCGTCATAAGCCCAGACAATAGTGCAACAAGTCAGACAACTTCTAAGTCAGACATCTAAGACAGAAACAACTGTGGTGCATTTCCTACCCGAACTCTTTAAAAAGACCACAAAATGAGATCACCCTGTGGTGACCTAGCTTTGGATGAACTCTTTTATTTCAAAATATATTTCTACTGCTGGCGTGAGAAATTAGATTTCAGTATTTCCTTCACAGCAGGCTGAATGAGTATGTTTTGAGTCATAATGCCCAGCAGACTGACAGCAGGAAGTCTTGCTGATGGGATATGCAACTTTTATTTGCTTCCTGTGAACATGTATTTGTTTCCTGTTAAGAGTCTTCACAGAGACAATATCAGAAAAATCACGAGCATATATGCTTAGATGCACATGCATGGCAGAATGGCTTTAGTCAAATTGTTAAATATTCAGTAGTTTGAAAAGCTCTCTGTGTATTAAAGAACCCTGCAGCTGGGAATCCATGTGGTTGAGATGATCAAGTGTCTCAGACGTTGTAGCCAGCAACAACAGCAGTGAGTGCACCAAACAGATCGCAAGTTAAGGCCTTCCATCTTCGACGCACAGTCTGTAAAAGCTAACCAATAAAATAAATCTGCCGAAGAATGATTTCCAGGATGATGAAATTCAAGAAGGTAAAATTAGTAAGCAAATTAGAGTATTCCAACCCATTTGCTCTGGTGAATGATTAGCACTGTGTCTGGCAATAAGTCCCACTCAGACTTCTGCAGGCTGAGGTCCAATCTAGGGAGATGCAGATAAGAGAGTTTAATACATTTTCCTACATATTGAGAGAGGTTTGTTGGGGGGAAAAAAAAAATGTTAAAATGCCTTAGCTTGCTAGGGTTTTTTTTTAATTAAGGCAGAACAGAATGTTCCTTTTCTCCATTACCAAAGCAAGGGGAGTCATCAGTGGTGTGAACTTACTTGGAATAGCAACAGGAAGAATCATTGCATTTCCTGGCTGACCAGACCAGATTACAGAGCAGTTGCAGCTGACGTATTGCTCTAAGACAAGTCTGCAAATGCAGGGTATCTTTGTCTTCCAGGTGCATCAGTTGCTGCTCTGGCTTATTTGAGTATCTTGTTAGGGTGTGCTCGATTCAATATACAGAGGCATAGCAAGGTTCACCAGGCTAAAGGACCTTTATATATCAACATGGCTCTATTGCTGCTGGTAGTCAAACTACATTTTCTAAGCTAGCTCACTTGTGTCTATAAGGCTGTATCATGTAGACTTTCTCTGATTTATAAGTCACCCTCTTTTTGCCTCATTAAAGGAATTTGACCTCATTGATGTTTTAATACCAGGATCAGCATGACATTTTAAAATAAGTGAAGTTTTGGATTCTTCAATAGCAAATAGATGTGTTGGAAAATGCTTGCAAAGCATGAAATTTCATCTTTTTTTTTCCATGAACTGTTAATGCAAAACTAACCAAACAGAATTTCAGCAAATTTTCAGAAAGCACATTTTTGGCTGCAGAACAAACAAAATAAATTTCAAACAAAGCATTCATTTCCCCACTTTTTGGAACATCATAAGCACCTGAAAACAGGCATTCATAATGAAAGTTCTTCCTGCAATGTTTGTACAGTAACTATAGTGCAGCTACCACAATACTATAAGACAGCCACTAGATAATTGCAGCTATTATGCCCCATTACAAATATTTACCACACTGTGGGCAACAAAAATTGCTATCTCAATGGATCCTGATTTTCCATGAGGAAAATAATTGCCTTTTGCTCTTGGACAACTTATGGAACAAAAAGTCCAGCATCATTATTTACTTTTGGTTCAGAAAGCATAAAATGTTACCACACATCAGTTTTTCATCCATGAAACTGTTGTATTGCTGAAAATTGGAAGATAATACAAATATTTTTCAGGAAGGTAAAATTAGTAAGCAAATTAGAGTATTTCAACCCATTTGCTCTGGTTGCTGAAGCGGACCTTGCTGCTTAGTTCTGCAACCTCCGATCACACTTTCTTCTCCTACTGTGCACCAGAGACCAGAGGTATCCAAGGATGGAAAATTGTCCTGAGTTTGTTTAGCTCAGGGGACATTCAGCATGACCACAGGCGCCTGTGCAGGGAGCTCCCTTGCATCCTGGCTCTTACAGCAGCCAGGTCATTTTGCAACTCCTTCTGGAGCTGAAGAAAAAGCTAATCAAGTTAGTTACAAATTTTTGACAGGCATGGACTTCTGATTTTCAAATAGTCCAAACCAAGACACCTTGGCAGTGGCAGTGGCCCGTCTTCCCCTCACCTACAACCTCTTTGTCTCACTTCCACACAACACTTCCATCACAAGCCTGTCTTTCTATTAACCAATAGAGCTCAGGCATGTGCCTCAGGAGACAGCATTCCTTTCACCCCATCCTTCTTACTGTGGTGTTTCCAGACAGTCATTCACCTCAGGAAACTGTCAGGTTCATGGCTGATATTAAAGACATGGCTTACTTGGAAAAGATAATGAAAACATGTTAGAAAAGTGACTGATTTGCAGACTTTGAAAGACCTGGTAGAACACTTGTCAAAGTTTGAGACTGCATTAGTTTAAATGCACACACTTTTGGGTTCATCATTTTACTGTATGTCTGGTGCAGAGTGGGCTTTGGTTTTCTATCTGAATTTTAATAAGAGCCTTCCCCCTTTTCATCCATACTGGCAAACATACAAATCTCTGGTCTGTGAACTAGTACATGTGGTTGAAAGCCAAAGATAAACCATGAAATAAGGGTGACTGCTCATCTCCCACAGTGCTCAGCAAATGTGCCATGTCTCATTCAATCAAACTTCTGCCGAAATACAACCCTAGCATGAAGGAAAGCATCATTTTAATTATTTTCAAAACCTACTCCGCTTTATTACAGCAAACTCTATGTAGGCTTGCAAATGTTCTTCCAGTGCCTTCCAATTACACCTATGAGAGATGTATTTTGTATACTTTGTGCATTTTCTACACACAAATTCACCTACAAGTTGAAGTGCCCTGCCTGGCTTTTAGGTAATATATCATGTATTGCCATATCACACAGGAAATAATTGAGTGAAGTAGCCTCTAAGACAGCCATCTGTAACGCAAGATCTTAAATGTTACAACAACAACAAAAGATGAGCTAATGATTCAGAAATTCAATGAGACAAACCAGACAACAAATTTTTTATGAAACTTCTCTTCTTCATCTGGAATTATTAATTTCTCACATTGCTAATGCCTGATCCCTTTTGGAAAAAAAACCCTAAATAGTCCTATATATCAAACCCAGTTTTATTAGTATTATCATTATCTTACCAAACAGAGAAAAATAAATTAATTAATCAGCTATCAGCAACCCCGTATGTTGCTGCCACATTACTTCTCTGGTTCATATACATGTTTTTCTCCAGGGCTATATTTTGGTATAATGGACATACATTGAATAATGTAAAATTTTATGCTTCCAGCTGAGTTTGTTCAAATATTATGAGCCTTTACTAAGAACTTCATCAGATTTGCTTAATTAATTTTCTTTATTGACATCAGTAAGAATGAAAGAAAGATATATCTATTATAATACAGGTTTATTTTCATCTGTTTCATCTCATATTGTTCTTAGTTAAGTTTTGTAAAATCATTGCTTTATCATGGTGATTGGACTGAATTAACTTAGTTGTCATGCAGTTATAGATCAGATAGATAGTGCTAGAGCCATGAAACGTAGAACAGTTCACACCCACGGAGGAATGGCTAGAGTGTGTATATTTATATCTGCCTCAAGGAGAAAATCTTAAGGTTTTGATACATTTTGAATGAAACTAATTAGTGTAGGAAATCACAAACTGGTAACAGTTACGTTGTGGCCACATAAATCAATTAAATCATCATTCCCTATTTTCTTTGCTCAAATCCCTGAGTTAATGCTATACAGAACTATGATTCACTTATTGCAGAAGTATTACTTTACACCACTTCTCTCTGCTCTATTTGAACAACTTACAGATACAATATACATCGCTTAGTCATTCTACCTGCCCTTCTGTTGCACTTCAGCAGGTGCCAAGCTAATCATTTCATCTTTTCTTCATGTTTATGAAGTGTAGATATAGAGAACAGTGGAGGATTTTGTTTAGTATGTCAGTGGCAGAAGCAGTAGAATAGCCTTTTCTCTCAGTCAGCAGCTACATGAAGCACCCTTATGGCAGTGGTCTAAAGTTAATGAGGTGACATAAGTGGGTATGCATGATAACAAAGTGTTAAACAGGATTATAAGGAGCTGCTGTTCTCCCATGGGATCACCAGCATGGCTCTGTAAGCATCTTGGAAACACAGCAATATTATATTGGATCATACTGAAATAGTATCCCACCTCCAAGGAGACTGAACACTGACAGAGACTTCACAAGGAGAGATAAGAAAAAGTCATGTTCGATACATATGTTCACCGCTGGAAATAACAGCCCACCAATTTAAATTATTTCTGTGCTGTCACTTGGACTCTGGCCAAGAAGTATTATGTTTGTCACCTACGCTAAATACATGTGACATGCCAATTAAAGAAGAAGAGGAAGATGATGAAGGAGGCAAGAGTCCTATTACCATTTGGGTAACAGGAGGCGTAAATAAGCAGGTTCCTTACTCCAATAACAAAGTCCTATACCGAGTTTGAGCTGAATATGTGTGAGGGAGGAATTTCTCAGCCTGGGCAAATGCAATGTTAATGAGAATAGCAGGAAGCCAACACAGAGCTGGTGACCTCAGGGAAAACTCAATTAAAATTAATTGAAAATGTGGGAAGCAAGAAATAATTCAAAAAAGATGAACCACATCCTTAACTGAGGTGAATCATCATCGTTAGACTGAAGGGTCTGGCTGGGTTGGTGTATACATGCTGCAGATCAGGCTGCTAGCAGGAAGCTGGAGGACACCCAGTGGCACTCACCACTGACTTAGGGGGTAGGCTGTGTCTTTGCCAGGGAAATAGAAGGAGAACTGAGAGCTATAACACAGCAACCTGAGAACTGATCCACCTACTTGTTTATCCAATACCTACATAAGTCATGGTTATAGAAGCGAGTGGTATTTAGTCACTTGCAGATGGACACAGCCTGGCAAAAAATGCCAAGGAGGTTGCTCTTTCACGTATTCTCTTCCACTTCTAACTGAGCCACATCTTTCCCAAAATGAGTTAGCTCAGCAGCTAGTGTATTGGAAAATTACAATCATCATGAGAATAACATGCTGCTCTGAATTTGTCCTGAAGCTGTTTTCTCCCATGGATTGTGCTCAGGAAAGACTGGTGCTTGAGAGGAACAGAAGAGCCCTTCAGGTCTATAGTTCTTTTATTGAAGGATCTAATGGTCCCCTCATGATGCAAGATTCACTGGAAGAGTCAGATGTTCTCTGTCACTTCTGATGGGCTCAGCAGCTACTAGCCTGGTGTAAGTGAAGAGAGGAGGCCCTTTGCTATGAGCACCACTCCAGCAACAAGGAGATGCTCCTTCCCCACTGCCAGAACAGCCCCAGGCAAAGGAGAGTGAAGGAGTGGCCTTCCTGCCCAGCGGTCCCCGGAGCTGGTCTCCTCTCTGGGCATCAGTCTGCCACCGCCAGTAAAGGTGCAGCCTCACAACTGGCAATTTTATTTCAGGCAATTAGCCAATGGCCAACCAAGCCTAAGACCAAAAGGTTCACAGAACAAAATTCAGGTTTTCTCTGACTGCCAAAGCCTGATACCAAGCTCAGCCAAACCATCACACTCCGCCTGTAAATCACCCTCCTTGTCAACAGTACTGTAGGTAATATTAGTTATTGCAAGGGTTAGAAATAGTCACTTATAATTAAATGCACATCTCATTAATCAGCAGCCTGTTAGCAAAATTTTCAAGAGCGAAAGTTAAAGTGACATTGACAGATACAGTTCCCATTTGCTAAGTACTACTACTTGCTCCTGATGCTTATACAGAGCTTGGCAAGCTTACATAGTTATAAATTTATAAAATTTGTCCCCCTCCAAAATCCCCAGTTGAATGGAGCAGTAAAGACCTTGTTGAAAGAAGTTCACCCTCGTATCAAGGGTTTCAATAGCCATATGTCTTATAAAAATTGTATATATAGGTTGTTTCAATTTATGTGGTTTGTACACAACCCATTTTACCTTTTCAGTTACCCTGCAAAAATCCTTGGATTGCTATGCATTATTGTGGAATCCAATTCACATCCTCTGACTGATATGCTGCCAGGTTAGAAGATAGATATGTTTATGGATAATCACTTAGTCCACTCAATTCTTACCACATATTTTTAGACTCTAACCTCTCCTTGGTCCAGAGTATGTCTGAACCTCCTCTGTATTTTTGTAAACTCCCAATCATACTTTTCTATGTACCAATCTCAACAACATTAGAGCTTTGTTCCATTTTTGCTTTGGAAACACCTAACTAATAATTACCTGTGGTGTCAATAAACCCTGACTTGCACAAATGAAAATGTAACATCCTCTGATTCAGCCTGTTGCTTTGTTTTGGAAAATGCAGCAGAGCTTCTGAGGGATAGATAGATATTTGCCCTTTTATTCATAGTTAACTAAAAAATCACACAGAATAAAGATAAAAACCTGAAGGAACAAGCTGAAACTACAATAGAAGCAAACATAAAGCAAAGCATAAAAACTCCCAGTGCTTCTGTGCCCCAAGATGAATGAAATGTCTCCCCCTTGCAAACAGTAGTAGGGGTTTTGTCCAAAACTGTTTCTCTCCAAACGTCCTGTCATTCCATACGACTTATCTCTTATGTGGTCAAGGAAAAAAGACATGCAGAATTGTATCATTACGTGCAAGTTAGAATCACTCCTTACACTTCACCAAACGCGGCTAAGTATAAATTCATATAAGATGGTGTGTGTAAGAAAGTAAATGTTAAGTGAGTCACCATAAGGATTTCATTGTTCTAGAAAGACGTCGAACACCAGTATAGTATTTCAATAAAACCTGTGGGTTTTTTCCTGAAAACTAGTTCTCCTGCGTCAGGATGGGAGTTACTCCCCTAGAGATCAATGGAATTTATTCCCTCTTGTGCTTGAATTTAAGACAACAAGTCTCTCCTCCTGCTCTCTCTGGTACAAGGTTTATCAAGAGCACAATAGCCTCGGGCCTTATTTTTCTGCTAAAACATTCAATGACTTCCAAGGGGGTTACTCCCATCCTGTGACAGAAAAACATCATCCCCAGCAGTTTCTGTGTTGAGCAGGGAGGGGCACTGTATTTTCTCCAGGAATGTCTTGGTTTAAAAGTCACCAGCACTGCTGCTGTCAGTCATCATTCCCCACTTCCCAGAGAAGAAGAGCTCTAGAAAGACTCCAGGAGTCAGCAGCTCTTTTGCTCCCTTCTGTGCAGCAGCATGGTTTGGGCAAATCCACTGTCAGGCTGGCTGCACACCTGGTCTCCTCCCTGCTGGGGACCCCCCACTCCCCAGACTACCTCCCTGGCCAGAAGGCACCTCTCTAAAGAGTAGCAAGCTGCAAACCTTGCTGACTCTGTGGAGTCAGCACACAGCCACACATTTAAAGATAATTGTTCTGCTGATTTCTTTTCACTAGCAGATTGAGACTCCCACCCTAGGGCGTGGCTTTGGGCTTTGCATCCTGACTGACCAACAATATCTGCCCATCTCCCTGGTTTACTTGGTGAAGCAAATGGGAGGGACTGAAGACACAAGTGCTGAGTGTGTCCTTTCAAATCTCTAAGCAGATCTACTCCCACCACGCTCAGGTTTTGGTCTGTCAATGGAAACACCTAAATTTCCCTAAGCTGAAGAAGTATGGGGCACCTAGGTACCTAACCATGCCTTGCAGTCCACTCAGAGAGCTGGGCTCTCAAACATTGACATTGCAATCCAGAACACTTTTACTGGCTCTTCCCTTTCATGTCCAACCAAAAACAATCCATTTTTTCTGAGATAGACCCACAGATTATTCAGGAGCAAAGACACCCACCACTAGTGGGATAACTGCTTCTGAAACAAATGGCTGTGTACCCACATGTATATACATGCACACAATCTTTACCCACTAGTAGAGCATAAATAAAAGTACATTTTCAAGCCTTTAAATATGTAATGTCAGGAAGGAAGCAGAAAAGTATTATCTCTAGACCCAAATTATGTTGAATATTGTCATGAGCAATCTAACCTAATTTTGCAGCTCTAGGACACTGGTGGATGCAGAGATAAGCAACAAGAACAGCCAGCAACAGCAAAATATTCTAACTAAACCATGGCGATATATGAACTAAAGACCTGACTGCTCCCTCTTGAGTTCTTTTGCACTTTCCCAATTAAAGCCTCATCAGGAATTCAGTTTTGCTCTTTCTCCCTGAGCTTCTGCCCCAAGGTGTCCAACTGAAGATGCCACATGCCTCCTGCCATCATCCCCATTAAGTTACCTCCATGGCAAACATGGAGTATTACCCTGGGTCAGACAATGTCATGGCCTTTACAAGGCCTGTTTCTTTTTTTGTTGTTTTCAGGGACCTAATCTTCAAACTTCTTTTTCGCTCTTTCAGTTTGAGATAACATGAAAGTCCCAGAACACTCTTGCTTCTCTTCTTTTCTTTTCCATCCCGTTAATGGTCAGGGTACTGTCACTGTCTTTCAGATCCTGGGGGGAAAAAAAAAAGTCACTGTTCCATGTATCTGCTTGTCTCTCATATGCAAAAAGACCTTTGTTCAGTGCATTAACATATATAAAGCTGAACATGAAAGCAAACAACAGAATATTAATCAGAACATATCTTTTCACAGTACTATCATACATCTTAATTAAATATCCAAAGATTTATAGATATCTGGAAAAAGCAGAAAACTTAAAAAAAATAGTTAAAATGTGAAGTACATCTGATGTGTTTAGGTAGTTGCATCCGAAAATTAAGCCTCAGTCTTCTCCAAGTCACATAACTAAAGCTGCTTTGTATTTCAGTCCTCCAAAGAACTAAATTCACTGGCTACTGTCCTGCAAAGTCATTTCCTCTCTTTGTTTTCCATGCTTGAATTTTCATATCTTTTCCAACCTTTTGTGCATAGAATGAGTCAAGTTTGGCATTTTTGCCCAGAATGGCCCTTTTTTTCCATAGATACAGTCTTTATTATCCTTCCTGACTACATCTAACACAGATTCCTGTCAGTGCTCTCATAAATTATTCTTTTATGCAATTTTAAAACTGGTGACTGAAAAGGATTAAATGAGACAACTCGTGCTAAATTAGCAGGTACTGCTGAAGAATAGCAGTATCTATTTCAAATTCTGAATGTAGCTAAACCACACATGGAAAACACAGGAAAAAACACTTGTTTATCCATTTTAGTTATCCTGCAGAGAAGTGAAATTCAGCATGTTTCATATAATTGGTCCTGACAATTACACCAGCACTCTTCTAAGAGTTCTTATTTCTATCCAAATACCATGTGCCATAGGAAGTTCTGCACATATGGTGCATCTTTGCACAGTCTGTCAGCAGAGAGTGCTAGGGCTAACTTTTAAGCTAATTTTGCTGCGGGACCCTTCTGCTCCTACGCTTGTTATCATTTGTTTATCAAGGTGATAAAGGGAGAGGAAATAATCCACTAGCAGGTCCCAGACATTATGTTTGGAAATAACTATTCTCAGATTAGCTCTGCAAGAAAAATGACTGGAAATACTATGATTTGTTGATTACATCTCCAATAGCCCCAATAAGAGCTAAAGGATGAGCAATTCAAAATACAGAGAGCGCAGCCAATGTGCAAGCAAAGGCTTCTATTTTCAGGACAACACATTTTTAATGTAGATCAAAAGAGACAAGAACAGGGAAAGAAACAATCTGTTCATGTCAAAACAGAGGGACTTTGTGGCTACCCAAATGAAAAGTCAAGGCAAGAGGAGAAAGCCTAGGATACAAATCATTATCTATCACTTCATTGTTTACATTATTCAAAAAGCAAAGAAAGCTGGTTTTGAATTTCTAGGGGGCTGGAACAGGAAACCAGTACTTTCCCATTTCCAGGGTAATTTAGTCAAGTTACATGCCAGCTGCCCTCTGCAGAGAAGGGAAAGTCCATATTTAATAGTTACTATTTTTCCTCCCAAAGCTTCTCCTGGCCCAGTGCATCAGTGTTCTCTAGTCGGAAGACTTTATGTCCTCTTCTGTCCCATAGACCATCTCTGTCTGTAGCCTGCCAGTTACGGTTACATTACAGACGGCTTGATGATGGCTGAGGAGGGCATCCCAGATCCACTGAACCCCATGGGAATTTTGTCACTTGCTCCAGCAGGGCCTGGAAATTACCCTGAAATCTTTTGGTCCCAGACAGCTTTTTAAGAGTCCAGTTGCAGCCTTTGGCCTATTCCTGAGGCAGACGTTTGTCATCAACTACCATCAGAGCTGCCGCCTTAGCAGACAGGAGGCTGACCACTTCCTAGAGGGGTCTGTCTATTCAGAACAGGGCTGGCACAGACTGGAAGAGTACTGGCACCCCTACTCATGCTATCTGCTTGATGTAGAGACTTGATTACCATGAAACCAGCAAGTTTCACAAGTACTGAAATGCTGACTAAATTTAACTGCTGTTTTTTTCCAAAATTTACCTCCATCAGTGAATCAACAGGAAACCCTTCCACTAGTTAAACCTATGATGGGCAGTCACTAGCCTTTTATTATGTCTCTGGGCTGAAGTTCATCACTACTACATAGTAAAAGCCTCATATCGCAGAATCACAGAATATCTGAGGCTGGAAGGGACCTCTAAAGATTATCTAGTCCAACCGCCCTGCTCAACCAGGATCAGCCAGAGGGAGTGTTCCCCTAGGACCATGTCTAGCTGGGTTTTGAGTATCTCCTGCAAGAAAAAAGGATTCTGAGCACCTCAGTATAAATCCCACGGTGTACCTAGACACCTACTTTTGAGTTAGCTATCTAGTCACCCTTTTCTAGCTTGCGGGAGAAATAGGCCCATTCTGGGTAGGATTCACCTCCTCTGAAGAATGACCTCTGTAGAAATCAAAGGCATTGACAGTGTGAAATTAGTTTATCCAGGTGAGACACTGATGTTTTTGGGGTCTGGCCTTTTTTGAAACATTTTGCAAGAATGCTAAACACATCCTTATAGCTAAAACTGTTCCCTCTTCGTAGATGAATTATATGGATAAACATGAGACTTTGGGCTAATATGATTGCCCTGAAAGATGCTGTTTCAGTTTTGGGAGCTCTGACATTCTGCTACTGTGATTAGATTCCCAGAAGTGCTGTCTACTGATAGCGCCAAGAAAATGTCCAGTGCCAATTAGGCCAAATTCAGACCCAATATAAGCATGTGTAATTCCTTTGGAGAGGCACTCTATCTGAATTTGTCCCAGTTGCACTAAAGAAGGTAAAACAATCCCAAACCAAAATACAGTGAAATGGTCTTTTGATCCTTCCTCATCTTCTTCTCTGATCATAGTTCTTACCAAAACAATTTTTTTAACACGTGCCAGTAATGCTAATAACATTAGGGATGCCTTGTGCCCTATGGCTGGATGCAGTTTGGGCCACTGGGGCTTTGACCATCTGGAAGGAAAAAAAAAAATCCTTTAGAAAGGGAACAAACCACTGCATTACTGACACCTAATAGCAGGTACTACCCAAATTAATCATTCCCAAAATTTTCCATTGACTGGAAGTTGATGGTTGGCAATCATGCTAAACCACTCTGCTTCCCAGTCCCTGACATGGTCGCACAAGTCAGCTCTCAGCATGCAGGTAAAGTGATGTCATGGAGAAGAGCATCAGTGAGCAGCGGTGGTGCCAGGTCCTCCCTCCCCAGTCAGGCCCATCCCGCAGCCCCCAGCGAGGTGAGCCAGGGCAGGACGGGGTCGGCCACAGCCTGGCCATCACCACGGGCCCTGAGCAGTGGGGCCAGTGAGGTGGGAGGCTGGGCACAGTGTAGGTACAACGCAGCCCAGGCACAAGCCATGGCCCTGGCCCCAGCCCGAGCTGGAGCTGAGATGCAGCTGTGGGGACAAGCAAGGGTATGCAGTGGAGGTTCCCTTGGTTGAGCAATATATTGCTAGTTTTATTATTATTTCATTTTTTTAATCTTAAATCCTAAAGTTACCTTACATAGTCTGTCTTCATATCAAAAAAGTACTGCAGATGAGGTGAACTTTTTTTGCTGTCTTTGAGCATAAGTAAGAAAGCTGTTACAAACTTTTTAGTATGTATTCTTTCCTTAAACTTTTATTTAATACCAGTGATGGGATCAAACCTCATTCCTTAGTGTTTGTAAAATACGAGTAGTAAAAATAGGATTTTTATTATCATCTGTGTCCGAGTATTGACAGTCACTGGTTTGTTCTAGATGTCTGACATGGGAATTAAAATTATCTGGGTCCTGAGCTTCATCTCAGCAACCCTGAAAGCCTACTGATTTCAGCGGAGCTGCATAGGCACAGATTACGCTTATTCATAAGTGCTGAACTGCAACATCCTTGCCACTCCAGAGTTACTCTGAAAGCTTTTGAAACTGCAGAAAATTTTGAAAGTTGCTGTAACTACTGGAAGATTTTTACCAAGATTTTGTGAGATGAAAATCAATTTGAAATCTTGAGTGTAATGATAAGGTCTTATCAGTCACAGATTTACTTGGGGAATTATTGATGTTCTGAGTTTAGAAGATATTCACATCATTTCAGGTCTATGTTGGAAATCATGTCTGCTTTCGAATAGTGGTAAGTGATATGGGCTATTTAATCTGATTTTCCAAGCACAGTATGTAAATATTCAGATTTAGGGAATTTGAAAATAATTTCTTTACAGAATTTCTACTTTCAAATTCAAAATCATTACTAAGTTTTAAAATTTTGTGTCACTAAAATGGCAGGCAATAGAAGTCAAATAGATATTTTAATCCTACTTTAAAAGACTATCTCTCACTTCTGGGTAAAGGTTGCTGTTCTACTTTGATTCAATTTTCAGCTGTAGTGAAATTCCTGAAGTATATTCTGCCATTTGAAAAATCACACTGCTACTAGTTGACTCCATAATCTATAGTTTTGCAACCATTTCATGCTAGGTAAATTCTCCTTTAAATGTTCAGAATTCTCTCATGTAAAATATTCATGCTGCTGAAAATCCATGGTTTCAACTGTCTCAAAGGTACTCTGGCAGTATAGTTTAGTTTAAAATTATCATCCTGATTTCAATATCGCTCAGCTCCCTGACTGACCTTGTCATCTCTTCTAGCACAGTCTATCAGCCAAGAAACCTCTAGCCCAAGTTCACTACATGGTGATGGAGAAACTACAGCAAAGCTCAGGATGCATACGTTACACTTTTGGAGGGACACCTGCACAGGCTTGCATCTAAATATAGCAACTAGAGTGATTAAGACTACAGAGAGAGCTGGAGTGTATCAAATCACCTTGATCTCATTTTGTCTTTATAGGTGAAAGATTGCCAAAGTCATCAGGCCGCCAGTCAAGTCAATACAGAAAAAGAGTACTTTCCAAGGAACCTGGTGTTTTGAGATGGGTTGAGAAATTTCCCTGGTTTATGAATGTTTTTCTACACACAGTCTGTACTCCCTGGAGTTCCTTTTCTCCCCCTATAGATTTTTCTCACGGGTTTTGAACTGAAAGTAGGTGATGCTTTATGTAGATGCTTTATTTAGCATAATCAAAATTAAAACATTGCACAAAGCATTATGAAAGCTCATGTACTGCAAAACTAAGAAAAGCTTTTCACAGGATCCCAAAGAAGCCAGGCACCATGGGGTGACAAAATGCAATGGAAGCGGGCACTTATTTCCTTTACGTTCCTCATTATGGATCTGTACATACAGCTCACTAGAAGTGTATTTTAGTACGGAGACTACAGGCCCTGCGGCCACCCTTTGCCTCCTTCAGCTCTGCCATTCAGACCCTGCTCATTCCACCTTGGCCCAGTGCCATATCTGTGCCCTTGTTTCCTGCGTCCCCTACTTTATGTCTCAGCATTATTTTAAATTCAGTGCAGCATCAAAAGCCAAAGCCTGATCTCATGGAAGTGGGTGGTCGCTCTGCAACTGCCCTTTAGGGAACCATTTGGTCCTGACTTCATTTCCTATTGTTTCTCCAGTATGAAAAAATAAGATATTTTTATCGTTGTCTCTCTGAGAGTATAAAGAGCAATCATTTTGTGCCACAGGCATTGTATTTATAGTCATGAACACAAACTCAGACTTCAGCTACATCCAAGTAGCACCGCAATTTTCAATAGTGTTGTCTTGCTGTACAAAATTTCACCTATCTTTCCAAATTTCTCCCTCCACTGACGTTTCTGTCACAGTCAACAATTCCTCCTTTTACCTTGGCTTCTAGTTTTGATACCATTTTAAAGACAACAAATCCAAATATGCTGGATAAAAAGTTTTCATAGAAAATGCCTTTTTTATAGCATATTTTTCTGTTTAATATGAAATGCTTCTTTTCACAGTTAAAAGATTGTAAAGATATCTGATTCAAATTTTAAAGAAAACCTCCTCCATTTAGAATAAGATAAAACAAAGAAAAAAACAGATCTGTTTCAGACACTTTAGAATTAAAACCCCCCACTTTTTCTTTAGTTACTCAAAATCAGATTTTCGTATTTAGATATTGTCTATGCTTTAGGCTTCTCTGTCTTCTTTCTTCCTTCATATCCAGATAAAGCTCTGCCACTTCTTTGTCTTCTTGTGTAAAATTATTCCTCCCTCCCCTCTCTACCATGTAAAATCCAGTAAAAACAGAAGCCCCTGTACAAGCCAGGTGTTTCCCTGACTCCTTTTCTTCTTGCTTCACCACATCACACTTGGTTCCTCTCATTTCACCTGTTCACTTATTTCATAGCAGTATTTAGGCAGTCTGAGACATCCTTTGCTAGTGGCATTATAGAAAAAGAAATGCAAAATTTTCTAGCAAGATGATAGCAACAACGAAGCATTTACAATTTATATGAAATTTTCACTGCAGCCGTCTAAACATACACCACAATAGTATAAAGTATGTGATGAAATTATATACACACACACACTGCTGATAAACCAGATGAAGATACACTGAACATATCCCACTGGAGTGAGGTACACTACACAGGAGTCCTCAGCGTCTGATGAAGAAATTTTACTCCTGAGCCAACTGAAACCTGCACCTCAGCTTCGTGCTTTTTTCTCTTCTCCTTGCTACTCTATTCCCCTGTTCTGCAGTACATATACATTGAAACTTTAGTGATAACTGCAGTCTGTGGTGGCCACAATGCATATTTTAGCAGACAGATTAAAGGCTTCCTACTTAGGACCTTACCCAAAGCCTGTGGAATTGAAGTTGGTTTTGTTTCCTTCAAATCAAACCTTTCTGATATGTGAGAGGCATCCAACACCCAGAACAGCCTTCTCATCTCAGCTTAAGCTGGGTCAGGAGGCCTTCTTTGCAGCTGAGAAATTGGTGCAACACTAGAATCAGGCTTGAGTCTGAGATTCTTTTCTTTCACACATTAGTAAGCATATCATGCACTTCCTTCTAGATAGGAAGTATCCAAATGCTGCCTTGACATGGCATTTCCATTGCACAATATCTTGGAAAAAGAGTAAAGTGAAGTAGAATGAAGTTGATTAATAGTCTATGCAATATATATATGAGAATGACTCTCTTTAGTAGCTAGTCAGAGCAACAGGATACTAATACCATTTTGTCTTCACAATAGTTCTCTATTTTCTTCTTTATTAGGGAAGTGTAGTTTATTGTCTTCAGTGGAGTTTGGATTAGGGCTGAAATTATTTCAGTGCAGTAGATCTTACACCCCATACATATTTAAGTATAGTTTTATTATTTTTATCCACAAACATATATACACAACTTTTTTTTTTTGTATAGAGATATATATGACCCTATTATCTAATCTTCTTTGAGCATGGTTAGGTTTCTCTGGTTTTGTAAATTAAGAAAAAGTTTAGAAACTGTAATGAAAACAACAGGATTCAATTCTGTTCCTGGGTCCAGCAGCTAGACCCTGGTCTCAAAGACCACTCAAAGAGTGTCTCAAAGGGCATCAGAGTCAAGCCACAAATATCTTTAGAAGATCATCACGACAATGATGGTGGCACACATCCATAGAGCTTACTTAGCAAGGAGTCAAGCTCTCCTGAAGAAAAGCTACAGAAAACAGAGGACTGTGATTGACATCTGTAAGGAGAAAATCTCAGAACAACATGATCAGATCAGTGTTACTACATCATCCAAGCAAGGAGTTTTCAATTGTGGTTACTGGCACTTGTGCAAGAATATGCGATGATAAAATGCATCTTTGTTTTAAACGCACCAACCTCTTATCCCCTTACAACCTCAGAACACAAGTCTTTTCTGATGGGTCAGTGTTACACTGCTATATGGCTTGGCTTCTGCTTGAATAGAATACAATAATTTGTTTTAATTACACACTGCAAACTGCATACATACATAGAACGAATGCGGCTCGTGGCTGAGTCTTAGTGGCCTCCAGCCTTTCAGTATGTTTTTTCTGACCGGAGTGTAAGAAGAACAGGAAAAAGAAATAACAATGTCTAACATATAGACAAGTCTTGTTTCTATTCTGAACTAGATAGAGACTTTTTGCTACCAAATACAGGGCTAAAACTGTGTTACTGTATTTTGGTCCACTCTTTTCATGGGAGTATTTTAATACTACATGGGTGTAAATATTTCCTGCACACAGAGGAGCTCTGTAAAATCTACATCTGATTCAGTGACAGGAAAGGAAAAGAAACTGGTGGCTTAGGAAAAGAAACACTTCTGAACATGTTGAGTTTTTAATCTTTGGTTTGCAATGTGTCTGGCCTCTGTTAAGAGCAAAACAAGGATTTCAGCTGGGAAGGTGGGGATGGACAGTGGAAGGTGCAAGGTCCCAGTGGGGGCAGAACCGATGTCCCAGCTCACCGACGTCCCAGCCCTGACCTCCCCTTGCACTGCCCCATTCCCTTGCGCTGGCTTTGGCTCTTGTTTGGCACTTGGGTGAACAATGCATTAAACGCCCCCTCCTGCTTGAGGGAAGAGGAGGAGGGGGTTGCTGGATTTTTTTGCCATTTTGTTGGTGTAAATAGAGGGCTGCAGAGCACTTATCCTGACTTCAAGGGAGGTGACAGTGATGCAGTGACCAAATGAGCAGGGAGGGACAGGACAGCAAAAGAAGTAACATCACCCTTCCAGTGACGGTGAGCACAGCTCTGTCCTGCCTCATGAAACTTCACTGAAGGCATTAAAATTATTAGTCTTTAATAGGAAAAATACAGCATCAGTAGACACAGTGCAAGTCACATCCATTTCTCTTTTTTTCTGCTCTTGGGAGACAACCTCAGAAAGAAAATCGCAAATGGATCCCTATGCCTACTCATGCTCTTTCCTGAAGCTGGAAATCTGATTTACACTGGTTACCTTTAATAGAATCAATATTCTATTGTCTTGCTCCCTGAGCTTTTCCAGTCTCCTTTCCAAAGGGCTGCATTATAAGTTATGTTGAGTTTTATAAATAATGTGTAATAACAACACAGAGACTTTGGAATTCATTCCTACTCAATAGGTGTCATTTTGGTCTCCCTCTAATTGCTTCTGCCAACATATTCAAATATAAAATCCATAGAAATTACATGCAATATGCTAACTGCTACATATATTTTTCCACAACCATTAATTTCTGTGTACTAAATTGTATACTTTGGCAGGATCTTCTAGTGTGTAAAATTTAGACATTGCAATATAATGTGATATGGCAACATGAAATGGCAGTAGTTGGAACACTGATCAGACAAATTTAGTGAATGGTTTAAAATAGGTAGTTCCACATTTAAATATAATACAGAATATCATACATATAAAGTTAGTCCTAGTAGGCTAACAAAAACATTCTTTATCCTCTTTATATGCACACAATCACAAGCATCCCCCACAGTTTCTGTAAAATAATACTGTATATAAACCCTATTTGAGTGGCAGTGGGATTTTAAAAAGTTTTTAATGACTTTACTGAATCATAAAATGCTCCTCTAAAGCAAAACCAACATATGGATAAAAGTGTCTGAAACAAAAATTCTCAGTTAAGATTATATTTTAATATTTAAATTCATCATTTTGGGGGAAAGAACATATTTTAATTGAAAATAATAATTTAATAATAAATTGTGAATCAGTTCTAATAAAAGATCACAGAGAGAAAAAACATCAAATGAACAAAAAGAATTTAACATAAAACGTATGCTAACTCCTTTACGAGTATTCAAGTCTTTCTGTTGGGGAGCTGCACAGCACTTGCAGAACTTATTGGATATTTTATTTTCTTTTCAGTGCCATATAGTGCTACTAAGACTCGTTAGCAGTTTCTGTTCACACCAATTATTTTAGTGTACTAATCTGATTTCTCTGCTACATGACAACTACCTCAGTCAAGCTTATGTTACAGACAGCTGATGCAATCTGAACCATTTCCAATACTACCAAGTATTTGACACTATTTCTAAGTGGTCAGGACTGTCCTGGAGCTGTATGTGAGGGAAAGGTCATCTTCCCTCTTCAGCTGCCTCTGCTGCTAGGTGATCAGATATTTCTGCAGGCTGGGATTTGTCCCAGGGGGGTTTCACATGGAGATGGCATGAGGCATCCTGGACCCTACTCTTCTTTCTCTGCCTGGGACCCCTATCCCATGGGACCTCTCTCCCATGGAACTCCTACGTTGGTACAACTTACTGCCTCATCCAACCCAGAGCCTGAAGATGATGCTCACTGCCCCGCAGGCACCACTGAAGAGCCCAAGGGGTATTTGTTGGCTAAGGGCAGGGGAGGCAATGTCCTGAAAGCCTCCATGTCTAACAACTTCAGTAGCATTTCTTACCTGAGTCCATGATATTTCAGTGGTACTAGTATATTGCCAACCACTAGTGCACATTACCATTGCACAGGTACAAAACCAGAATATAGCAGTGAATTAGAACAGAAAGATTGGTTGATACCACAGTGAAGAATGTTATAATATTTTTTTTAAAAATAATTTGTTGAACTTTCAAAAGTGTACATATATTGAGAAATCATAATTCTGGAATAATACATGGTATTAGAGTTTTAGAGCTATTTATTATAGATGTATAAGGTAAGTATGTCTACATTTTAATATATATACACTCTGCGGTGAGCTACTGTGTATACATATTATAATGACATGGATATACTCAGTTATATAGGTAGATACATAAAAGGGGAAGAAGCAAAATACTGCAGCTCCACGTGTTTTTCAGAATAAGAAAAGATTTTTGTTCAGACTCCAATATTTCTGGTGGAAATACTTTGCAAGACAGGCATGTTTTCCATTAACCTAAATACTGTTAACCCCAACAGAAAACACACTGTTAAGAAAATTACTTTATCATACACCATTCAAAAACACTGTGCTACATATCTGCTTAGGGACCTGTGCATTGTAACCTCCTAATGTTAAAATACCAGCCTAATTACTTTTTAAAGTTATTTGTTTGTTCTGGAAAACTAATCCACAGATTCATGTTAATTCACAGACAGTAAGTCTGAGATCCACATGACAAGCTTGATCCGGAGCATATTAAAGTCAATGGAAGTTCATTGACGTCAAAGGATTTCAGATCAGAAACTAAAATAAGGTATTACAGCACAGCATTGAATAACCCTTTTGTTAGCCCTTCATTCATCTTGGTGAATGAGGGGTAGAACTGTCATCTTATCTTTCTTCTTCTTACTCTCTTTCTTGTTTTCTTGCTTTTTCTTCCTTCTTCCCTGCTTTCTTTCCTTCCTGTTTCTCTCTCTTTCTCTTTCCCCTTTTCTCCTTTCCTTCTCATTCTTCCTTGCCTGTTTCTTCAAACCAACTGAACAACTACATTGTGAAAATTCTGTGACACCTTAATGCAAATTGCTTCTACCAGAGCTGCAGTCAGTGCATTTGTGACCCCTAAAATGGCATGTGGATCTAAGAAATATGACATTGGCAGCAAAGATATCATATGCCTTCTAAGGCATGGCTCACAGGCATTTCAGCATGCACCATTGCAAGCTGTTGCTGTAGTTGATTTTTCCTGTGGTACCAACGATTCTACTCTGTTGTCACTGTGTAGCATCTTACTGTTTTCAATTGTCCCAGAACCCTTACTTCAAATTTCTACTCTTTCTCTGAGAAAACAAAAATATATATTCTTTCTTCTGAAATGTGTGGCTTGCTATTCATTTATATGTTGTGCTATTTGCCTTAGCCACAGCCAATAAAAGGAGGTGTGAACCCCAGATGGTGTGGACTCAATTCTTAAGAAACCAAAAAAGTTTAATTTTTCCAACTCAGTTCTTTAAATATATCAGACAACAGTTAAAGACTTTGGGGGAGGGGGATATGTTTCTTTATCTTGTTTTATTGCTGATGTAAAGGATGTTTTGCATCTAAACCAGGTAGGTTTTACTTAGAATTTGAGCACCTCTTCACAGCACACAGCATTATTGCTTGAGAACAAAGAAAGATCATTCCTTTGAGGTATCCAGAGTATTTCTATTTCCAATGTGCACTGAACAGTCCTGACATAACAATATTTTTGAGCCACATGAAATGAGTGGCATCAGAGTCTATAAACAATCTCTGCAGCAAGCAATGGAAGACAGCACACTTTGTGAACTGAGCCAGCCTCACTCTCCTCCCTGAGTTCCCCTTTTCTCCCCATTCCTGCCTTTCTACTATAGATACTTCCAATATAGAGGGTCTATTAGAGAGACTTTCTTCTTACACACACGTGTATGCAAAGTCACTCTGCCTGGGAGGAGCATTTGATTGACCATTGGACTGGTCTATAATGGACACTTGTTTCTGCTTTCCCTGGGTATTCTTTTACCAAGTCTTTATTTGATGTATACCTTAGCAGAGTTTCTGACACTGAACAGAGCAAATTAAGAGAGTACAACCTAAAGGATTTCTGGTCTGAAATAAATACCAAAAACCATAAAATGGGTGACAAACCCCAGGGACAGTGTTGACTGTTTTACATTAGATTATTTGAAATGCTTACAGCTAATGTTATCCAAACATCACAAATAGTCTGCAACAACCCAGCAACAAGAAAAAAAATGGAGAATTATAGAATCACAGACTCACAGACTGGCTGGGGTTGGAAGACACCTCTGGAGGGCACCTGGTCCAACCCCCTGCTCAAGCAGGGCCACCCAGAGCCAGTTGCCCAGGACCATGTCCAGACAGCTTTTGAATATCTCCAGGGGTGGAAACTCCACAACCTCTCTGGGCAACCTGTGCCAGTGCTCGGTCACCCTCACAGTGAAAAAGCATTTCCTGATGTTCAGAGGGAGCCTCCTGTGTTCCACTTTGTGCCCATTGTCTCTGGTCCTGTCACTGAGCACCACTGAAAACAGAAATGAAATCTCTTTCCTAAATAGAGCACACAGTTAGAGCAAATATTTAGCAAAAGACTGCTTCTGACCAACTCTAGCTGAGATACATTTCTGGGAGAGCAAAACCCAGTAATCATGTATCTGTATGGGCAACAAAGCTGGTGAAGGGTCTGGAGCACAAGTCTTATGAGGAGCAGCTGAGGCAACTGGGATTGTTTAGCCTGGAGAAGAGGAGGCTGAGGGGAGACCTTATGGCTCTCTACAACTACCTGAAAGGAGGTTGTAGTGAGGTGGGTGTTGGGCTCTTCTCCCAAGTACTTAACGATAGGACGAGAGGAAATGGGCTCAAGCTGCGCCAGGGGAGGTTTAGATTGGATATTAGGAAAAATTCCTTCACAGAAACAGTAGTCAAGCATTGGAACATGCTGCCCAGAGAGGTGGTGGAGTCACCATCCCTGGAAGTATTCAAAAAATGGGTAGATGTGGCACTTTGGGATATGGTTTAGTGGCCATGGTGGTGTTGGGTTGATGGTTGGACTGATGATCTTAAAGATCCTTTCCAACCTTAATGAGTCCTAGTTTTCACTTTCATTAAAAAATAATCCAGCCACCAAGCCAGGAAACATGAAATTACTACTCTACCCTTAATTGGTTTAGTGGTGGACTTGGTAGTGTTAGGTTAGTGGTTGGACTGGATGATCTTAAAGGTCTTTCCCAACATAAACAATTCTATGAGTCTATGATTCTATTCTATGTTCCACTGTAGCATGGAAAGAATCAAACATTCAGCTAGCTTCTCATCTGACAGAAGGCTTTCCTTCCCTGAAAGCACAGTATAGCTGTGTTAAGCAAATTTTTCTTATCAAAAATAGTCACCAGTTCAGGACTTACTGCACCACTGACCTGATCAAGACCTGTTGGCTTAGTACTCTCTCTTCCACGGGACCTGGATGCACAGGGTGTGATAGGCATCACTTATACCTTTCCTGTGCACCTGATGTCCTGCTATACTTTCTTTTCATTTGGAGACATAATAAGAGTAATATTATTGAAAACAAAAATCAGCTCACTGTTAAAACTGTCAAAATATTCCCTAGAAGAACCAGATATTTTACGACAACCAAAGATGTCCTAGCATGTTACAGCTGTTTTATCTGGGGAAGTTGGTTTTGCTTCTTTTTGAAACGGTTTCATTGACTTTCAACAGCTGAGGGATGCTTTTCTTCTTCTGCAAAAATAAATTAATAAGTAAATGCATTGTGTTTTTCAAACAATGTTAACAGCTTTCAGTGGAGATTTGTAGAGCCAAACAGTAAGTTTGCACTGTAATGATTTGTATAAGCTCTTATACCACAAGAAGCAACACTGGTTGAGACAAAGTTATTTTTGTAACATGACAGAAGAAAGGACAGTGGTATCATTTGTGGAAACACTGCTCGAGCTATAATTACAGTGCTCTTTCTCTTGTTCTTATGAAGGTAATCAGGGGTTTTTTCAATCTAAGCATGTAAGATAAGAGCAAACTGACATGGGCACATCTTGCCTTCATTGAAATTGATTGAAGCTGCGTTATCAACATCAACAGAAGCAGAAATAGCTCAAATGTGGCCAGCTAGTGAGCATCCTTATGGCATAATCTAAATCCCAATTGACATCAAGTGTTGTGCTACCATCAAACAAACACCCTCAGCTGATTGGAATTTCTCATAGGCTACAAAGCAGAAGAGCTCAGACACTAGGGGCTGAATTTCTTTGCAGTAACACATCTCTGAAGATATGTGTATATTTAACCCAAATCCATAGGCCTCATGAAATCCTCACCGGTTCCAAGGAAAACATTTGAGTTTATGCAATCCTAACATTATACTCCATTACACAATGTAAACAGGGGCCAAAGATATCTCAAATAATGAAAATATAAGCTTTGAGATCCAGAGTGGATCTTGCAGACCTTGTTCAGATGTTTGTATTGTACCCCTAGTCATTTCCAGGTCCAGGAAGGCTTCTCACCACAGATGCGGCACAGTGCAACCCCGTACTGATGCCTCCCTGCAACACGGCACCCCACATAACAAGCTTTTCCAGATCCCTGAGCGTGGTGCCAATGCACAGTCAGGCACCACACAGAACAGTTAGGCAGGTTCAATGAAAGTGCCCTGCTGAATATGCAAGTGATCTGGCACAGCCAGGCATTGCTCCCTGCAACATTCAAGTTTCAGGACTGAGGTACAAGTACACCCAAGTTGGCTCCCTGCAGAACAGGCTCCAGACAC
The DNA here is from genome assembly GCF_030463565.1 of Pelecanus crispus. Lineage (NCBI taxonomy): Eukaryota > Metazoa > Chordata > Aves > Pelecaniformes > Pelecanidae > Pelecanus > Pelecanus crispus. The sequence goes on from NC_134643.1 coordinate 120,810,700, forward strand.
TGAAGGTTAGAATAATCTTTGGTCTTATATTAAAGAAGGTTCCTCTTAGTTAGCAGCAGGTAAGTTGGTTACTTTTAGACCCTTAAGCTCACATCAGCATTAATCTATTTTTTTGCTGGTCCAAACAAATTACTGAATGCAGTCAAAGAAGAGTATTTTGTCCTTTTGTATTCATCTTACAACTGGTAAATTTACCCTTCTTGGTATTCTAAGAACTCTCCTTCCTGTGTATTTCTGAGTGCAAATATACAGAGGACTAAAAAATATCAGTATTATAAATGGTACATTCTCCAGTAGGGTATGCAGTTACAAAAACATTATTTTAAACAGCCATGAAATGATATTATACTTTTGAACATGTGAGTACATACACTGCCTTTTCTGTCCTCTTTCAGAGGCTTGGCTGTCTGACAAACCTGTGTGCTTAAACAGTATTGAATATCAAAACCTCTGTGTTTCAAAACTCACTCATTTAGTTTTTTCCATAACTGCCTCTGTGAAGAAACAAATAGTCTCCTAATCACCTCTTGCAATGCATTAAGATCCAGCTCAGATTCTCATGTTATATCTAACACCTAGAGCATTTAAAATTTTCGGTGATGGGAACAATACTCCTATGGTAATATAGTTGTCTGATTTCCACATTGATATACTACAGAAGGAGGAAAAAAGAAAGGACATTATGGCTACAGAACAGTGAAGTCTAATATCTCTAAAGGTGTTCCTCTTCTTGGAGCTGTTCTCATATGCTTTTGGGACATCTTCTATCAAACACATTGAGCATCTAGAAAGTAGGTACCCTTAATTCAAACCACATGTCTTAACTCCTAGCTGCTCTGATGATCTCATCCCTCAACCATCATGTGCAGTTGTGCATTGTGCAATCCTCCCCTTCATTTTCAGTCCTGGCTTGTTTAATAAAAGAGCTCTTTCAAACTTTGTTTTTCCATAATACATAGGAATATAAATATTAATATCCACATTCTGTACCTATAATTGCATTTCACTTCAGAAATAATATTTCCAGAGGTGCCTCCAAAAGACAGTTAAAAATACATGGTGCATTAATTATAAATTGAACTCCCTGCATATATTGAATATAGTGCCCTGTAATTTTTGTTCATTAATTCTCTATAATTGTGTCTAATTGCATCTATTACTTATGCAAACCTCCCAAGGCCTTGCACATAAGTAACTCCCATTTACTTGAAGAGAAGTTACTCATATCCTGCATAGAAAAAGACTCCTGTTTACACTTCAATGCAGATTTTCCTTCAAGAACTCAAAAGTATTTGTTCTTTAACATAAAGCCAAGAAACTCATCTACATACCTGAAGAATGTGCACAGACACAAGTCACAAATGAAAGAACCAGAAGAGCAGAAACATAAGAATAAATTATTTCAATGTAGTGCTTCATGCTTTCACTCATGCTTGGGAGGAGTATACAGCTTCAAAGCTGAAAATGTGTGAAAATATATGACGAACCCTCTCAGCATCACTCTTTAAATCCTTTCCTAAAAGTGTTCTTTGCCTGGCTTATGAAATGTTAAAATCAATTATCCAGATAAGGTGCTGATTCTACTGCATATTATGTTAGAAATTATTCTTATTATTCAATTTTACATTTGGGGCAATCTTCCTTTTTGACCAACACCTGGTCAGTGAGGTACTGGACAATAAGGCACTACAGCAGTGTAAAGGTGAGTGTGTTGTCATGCATGATAGAACATTAATAAGTTAGAAATAATGTTTATGTATTACTAACAGTATAAAGCCAGGTTCTTATGCATTTTCTCTACTCATTTGTGGAAGCATCTCACTCCACAATTATATCTATCGGTTACAATAACTGCAGATTTTAAACCTGTTCTCAACAGAAAACAGAGTTCAGCTGTAAAGGATAAAGTAAGGATCATGTATACAAATATATTTGTACAAAGTAAGATGTATATGTATCATTTGCCTGATCACTTTCCTGATTTTTTTTTTCGTTTAGGTTGGAAAAGACCTTTAAGATCATCCAGTCCAACCATTACCTAACATTACCACGTCCACACTAAACCAATTAAGGGTAGACTAGAATCTTTCATGTTTATTCTGTTCTTTAATCAGCTAGCTCCAGAGATAGGAACGATGTCAATGATCAGAAAGGACCGCACATATTTAAGGTGTTTTTGAAATCTAAGTAAGGACTAAGCATGCTCTTACCATTCTTATTATCAACAGGTATTCATTTAATTTTAAAGAGAAATAGGTGAATATTTCCATCTCCAGGCAGCAAATTACTATGGATCTAGAGTAAAAGAGAAATCCTGATTTCATATTTCCTGAACAGTTGGCAATCACAGGTTTTGAATTTTATTATTTGAGTGGGCAATTTCTTCTTAGTTTTAATTATCTCTTGATTAAACCTTCTTTCTGGTGATTAGATTTGTATGCACTAAGCTGGAAGCCAATTTCAAAGGCAGATGTCCCTTTTTTTTCTTTCACCCACCATGAAATTCTTCCATATGGAGAAGGTCAGTCAGAAGCCTATTCACCATTTAAAAGTCACTGGATTTTTGCAAAGCAGAGGTAAAGCAATATTTAAGCAGTACCTAGAGCTAGCTCTGGCTCCTTGCAGGGGGAGGAATTTCACCCATAAATCTTTATACAACTTGTTCTGCTGATAAATTAATACTGAGACTGAATTATTTAATACAAGGAACAGGTAATATTTATACTGTCGAGTGAGGTGTTTTCACCATCTTTGGACTGAAATTAAAGTGTTCCCCAAGTGGATGTAAAATACATAGCAAGTTTAACGAGCTTCTTACATTGTCTCTTAAATTCTCCCTGGCTCAAAGTAAAAATCTATTTGAGTGATTGCAGATAGCTTAAAAGAGAACTCCAGCATCCTACTTAATATCTGTGCTAACATCATCATCCACCATGTTTAGGAAATGATTATTTTGCAAGGGGATACTTTCTTTTTCTGGATAATAAAAATATTGCTGGCTGGGATAATAAAGCTTTATTAGGAGGAAGAAGATCAAATTATTTTTTATCAGAACACTCAGTAATTCTTCCACTTAGCTTGATTCTGGTTAGTTTAAATTCAAACTGCAAGATACCTCCTAATTCAATGATGCTAGATAAACCTAAGAGAAATCTTTACAAAAACGGTGTTAACTCCCTAGACAAAACACTAAGGGTATCTTAGCCATTTACTCATGCATATCCGGAAAATCAATTATTTGGAAGAATTTTCCTGCCCAGACCTTCTCACTGTCTACCTTGGATTTATGCAGCAACTGATAGTAAAGTAATTGGAGGCAGACCGAAGGCTGCCTTTACTCTGCAGCCTTGTGTTAACCCTTTGGTGAGAGCCAGTTATATAGATGTTTTTGCGGTTATATTTCCTGCTGATTTGAGAGCACATGCAAAATCTGTATTATTAAATGTGTGGCATGAAATCTTTTACCTGATAGGAACCTGTGCCTCCTCTTGATAGGGGCTGAACACTGAGTTGAAAGAAATGACCATCAGCATGAAAAATCCACCCTACCTAGGTCCCACAATGCAAATCATTGCTGCACCCATGTGCAATGCTACCATGCTCCAGAAGGTGCCCTTCCAACATTGGGGAGTGACTGAAATGCCGAGCAAAAAAATCCACCAAGCAGCCAATTCTGTCACTTTCATGCCCTGGGTGCCCTGTTCTAGTGAGCAGCAGGGTGCTGCTGCAAGACAGGAGCTCCTTCAAGTCTTCTTGACGCAAAGAAGCACTTGACCGCATCAGTCCCCAGCTAAAATTGTCCAAATCAAGCAATGTGGGTTCTTGACAAAAAAAACCCACACACCCACATAAATTATTATTAAAATCAGCAGTGTGTGGTAAGGACCTGAGAGGAAGGTTTCACCCTTGGAAGCTGTAAGCAACTAATAATTAGATTTCCAGGTCTTACTGACTCTTTACGGGTTTCTCAATTTGAAAGAGTGTAACTAACCAGTAAGTGATCTGCTGTGGTCTCGGAAAGCAAACTGAATCAACATGTAGAGGATTTAGACCATTTCCATAAATACATTTAAAAACAAATTTGACAGGAGTTTTCAAACAGGTCTTGAGTGAAAAAAATTTTGAGGGCCTGTACAATCTCTCCAGCTGATATCTTCTCCATGTGTGCCTGAACTGCACACCAGCCAAGAAGCTCTCTGAGAGCTCAAGCCACTCTGACGGAATCTCACAATGCACCGCTAGACTGGATGGAGAGCACAGCTAAAATTCCTGGCTAGGAAATACATCACTTAAAAACAAACAAGGTCCAGGAAAAAAGTCATGGAAAACATTGAAAACAGTCATACTGCAATGTGAGATGTCAGCAAATGTCTTCTTTTTTTTAACTAAAAAGACTGAAAGTCAGCATGATTGAGGGTATCATCTTTGCTTTCTTATCAGAAGTATTTTTTCTGGCCTTTTATGTGAAAAAGCACCATAACAAATTAAAAAAACCAACCAAACAAACACACCTACTCTCACTGTGCTAAATTGCTAAATCAACTGTAAATTAAGCAGTGAATGCACTCCTAAGCCACCAGCTTTGTATGTTCAGCAATCACAGTCATACTGAATTGGGCATTTCAGAAATGAGCAAACTTTGCTTTACTTAACTGGGTTGCTAATGGTCCCCACATCCCATGATAAGAATTTAAAATTACTTACCTACGATTCATGCATTTAAAAGAAAAATAGCCTCGGGAGGTTCATTACTGCGTACACCTTCATCCACAGCAAACTCCACATTCCTACCCTTAACAAGAGCAACCTCGGAACGGGCCCACAGAAAGCACCAGAGAAGTACATATGTCACAAATAATACATTTCCCTCTCTGTGCCAAGCAATTTTATCCACTCTTTAAAGCTGCTTTGTTGTCCGCAGAGTATTACTCTGGCAAGCCAAAGGACCCTCCACCGACTTCTACTGAGCTATTCCCATCATTCTGCTGGGAAACGGTTTTTGTGTCCGTAAGTCCCTAAGGGAGTAAATGCTGGCACCTCCAGCATTGACTTGCCCCCCTGAGGCTGGGTCTCAATGTGCTGATGCGGACAAGAAGCCAACAGAACAGTGTAAAGGAAATGCTCTGCTCTGCATTTTACCAGGATTTCCCTAAACTTCAAGGGGAACGTGGTCCTGCCAAGGGATCACGGCCCCACGTGTTGAGCTTCCAGGATCTGGCCGTTTCTACCTTGCAGGGTGCCAGGAGCAGCACATGCCCCCCTCGGCCCCCAGAGCCAGCCCTCCACGTCTCTCAGCACCTCCCAAACTGCTCTGCATGCTGCGGGAAGCGGAGGGAGGAGCTGGTAATATTAATTGCTATACACATGACTTATTCAGCTCCTTCCAAACCTGAGCTCCCGAGATCAAAGCAGATCACCATCTTTTAACTTCTCAGGGAGGGAGAAAGAGCTGGGTATGCTTCACGGGTTAGCTGGGACAGGTCTGGGCTTGTGTCTGCAGTGGTCAGTGGCTCCCACTCTGCTCCTCCAACTCTGGAGAAAACAGATGTGGCTTAGCCCATGCTGAAGAACATGCTAAGAAGTGCTGATTAACATGTCCATACCACACCACGGGGTGTGATAGTGCAGAAATCCTGCGCTATTGCTCATCCAAGCCAGGCAGCATGGCTGAGAAGTCCCTCCACAAGTCTTGCTAGCTTGGGAGCACTTCCAGATAAAAACAACTGTGCCACTTTTAGGGCTGAACTGGCTTACATGAAGTGCAATCCCCAGCTCTTCTACTTTATATTGCTGCTTTTCCCTTTTGTTCTTTTATTTGAAGTTAACATTAAATGAGAATGGGAGAGAACATGAAAGGGCAACTTAACCAACCAAAATGCTGCCTAGGAAATATATAAAAAGCATGTTGCATTAACATACTGGTCATGCAGCTCCAAAAGCAAGTAATGAACACCACCAAATCTATTTTATCATCTTTTAGGCAACATGAGATTTTTCTTTTTGCTTGCTAATTTATTCTGACCATTACACTATTCAGCAGTATTTAAACCAGATGCAGGTTGCTGCATTTTCTTTTTGTATTTGTTGTTCATCTGCTGTGCTTGGCCAACAAGAGTTGCTTTTGTGAAGAATTTTTGCTGCAATAAATTTAAAGATCAGATGTCATCTAATTCCTCAACCCAAAAATCTGTCAGATTTATCAGGATCTCTTTTTACCTTGTCAGATTAAATCTGGAGTGATTTTTCATGAAGACAGCAGTTATAAGTAATACTGTGCTCCTAAAACAGATCTGTTATGTCTTGTAACATTGCTAATGGCATAGCTTAAAGTTTATAGGACTTGGGGGCTTATCACTTTCCCTGGCAGTCACTGCCTGCACCTTCGTCCAAAGGAATTTGAAATTAAATTATTTTGCTGGGTTCAGCTGACAGCCATGGCTTTCTCTAGGAAACAGATGGTGACCTGGGTGAGAGGTGTAAGATGCAGGGGTATGATGCAGGCAGCTATAGACATGGGGCCAGGGGGTAGAAGACAATTGTCTTCTCCAGCACCACCCGGGATTCCCTCTTATACAAGATACACACAGCCTGTGCATGTGGAGATGCAAGCACGCTGGGAAGCACCATGCTGCCACGAGTATGGAAGCCCAGGACCTGGGGACCTGTGCCTGCACTTTCAGAGGATCAGAAAGACACACAGAGAAATCCCCACAAGAACTGGCAAAAATTATCCAAAAATATTTGTCATGGAAAATTCAGGGAAGAAAAATTTTCCAGTTTTCGCTTTGGGTTTTATTTGGATCAGAGTGTTTTTAAATATGGTGAGCTTGGGCCTTTCGAGTGAAAAAACCTTGCAAGTTTGAAAGCAATAAAGAAATAAAAACATTTACATTTCCAAAGCAAAGCCATTTTTCATCCCCAAAAATGTCTGACTGAAAAATATTATGCGTATCTTTATTCCCCTTTCCCCAAGTGAAAGAAACAGTGGCTGCCTGCAGAGAGCCCTCCCTTTGACTCTGGGTTGGCACAGGAAGGAGGGTCTGAACGGGAATGGATATGGGCATGGGTGAAAACAATAACATGAAATAAGAGATGTTTAGTCAGGGGAGGAGGCTGGGGAGTATTTTAGAAGTACTGCTGCGTACTTCCCTGTTCTCATTCTTCCTTATGCATTCTTTATTGACCACTGACCAAATGAACTGGTCCAAAGCAGCTGTTCCCGTACTGTTCCCGTACTTGTCAGCCTGACCTCGGTGCCGGGGAAGATTATGGAGAGGTTCATCTTGAGCGAACTCAACAGGCAAGTACAGGTCAAGCAGGGGATCAGACCCAGCCAGCATGGGTTCACGAAAGGCAGGTCCTGCTTGACCAACCTGATCTCCTTCTATGACCTGGTGACCCACCTGGTAGATGATGGAAAGGCTGTGGATGTCATCTACCTGGACTTTAGCAAAGCTTTTGACACTGTCTCGCATAATATCCTCCTTGGGAAGCTGGCAGCTCACGGCTTGGACAGGCATACTCTTCGCTGGGTAAAGAACTGGTTGGGTGGCCAAGCCCAGAGAGTTGTGGTAAATGGTGTTAAGTCCAGTTAGCAGCCGGTCACGAGCGGTGTTCCCCAGGGCTCTGTTTTAGGGCCAGTCTTGTTCAATATCTTTGTCAATGATCTGGACAAGGGGATCGAGTGTGCCCTCAGTAAGTTTGCAGACGACACCAAATTGGGTGGGAGTGTCGATCTGCTGGAGGGTAGGATGGCCCTGCAGAGGGACCTGGACAGGCTGGATCGATGGGCCGTGGCCACCTGTATGAGGTTCAACAAGGCCAAGTGCCAGGTCCTGCACTTCAGTCACAACAACCCCATGCAACGCTACAGGCTTGGGGAGGAGTGGCTGGAAAGCTGCCTGGCAGAAAAGGATCTGGGGTGTTGGTAGATAGCCGGCTGAACATGAGCCAGCAGTGTGCCCAGGTGGCCAAGAAGGCCAACAGCATACTGGCTTGTATCAGGAATGCTGTGGCCAGCAGGAGCAGGGAGGTGATTGTGCCCCTGTACTCAGCGCTGGTGAGGCCGCACCTGGAATACTGTGTCCAGTTTTGGGCCCCTCACTACAAGAAAGACATTGAGGTGCTGGAGCGTGTTCAGAGACGGGCAACAAGGCTGGTGAAGGGTCTGGAGAACAAGTCTTATGAGGAGTGGCTGAGGGAACTGGGGTTGTTTAGTCTGGAGAAGAGGAGGCTGAGGGGAGACCTTATTGCTCTCTACAACTACCTGAAAGGAGGTTGTAGTGAGGTGGGTGTTGGTCTCTTCTCCCAAGTAGCTAGCGATAGGATGAGAGGAAATGGGCTCAAGCTGCGCCAGGGGAGGTTTAGGTTGGAAATTAGGAAAAATTTCTTTACGGAAAGGGTGGTCAAGCATTGGAACAGGCTGCCCAGAGAGGTGGTGGAGTCGCCATCCCTGGAAGTGTTCAAAAAACAGGTAGATGTGGCATTTCAGGATATGGTTTAGTCTAGTCTACCCTTGATTGGTTTAGGTGGGCTTGGTAGTGTAGGTTAATGGTTGGACTGGATGATCTTAAAGGTCTTTTCCAACCTAGACGATTCTATGATTCTATGATTCTTGTTTACAATAAATGGTTCTGCCACCTGTACAGAAAACAACACTCACTCCACTGTAAAGGCTACGTGGATTTCTATCTGATGCTTTACCCCTCCTTCAAATGTCCCATGGAGAAGTATTAGGTGAGAAAGCCCAAGGCATCAGAGCCTTCGACACAGACACACACAGATGCAGCGTCATTGATTTTGTGTCACAGGTACTTAAAGCCATTGCCAACAGAACAGAAATGAAGACACCCCCCCGAAGTCCTCCTCCCAGAACCATCAATCTTCAGCCACACACTACAGGAGCATCGCATGCCCTTGCTTCCTTCTTCCCCTTGCCTGCTCGCCACTCCAGCACAGGAATGCCAACAACGAAGCTGTACAAGAGATGACAGCCCACATAGCATGTAATTTTGAATGATAGTAGTACCTAGAGATGACTCCACAGATGATGGTGCATTCAAAAATGGATTTAGAAAGGGTCATAGGCAAGTGGTCACTATCTGTGACATTTCACACAGTGTTAAGTTTTTAATGGCCCTGAGTTCTCTTTGTCATTTCTACTTGGTTTCTCTTCATGAAGTTCTAAGTTTTTAGTTAAATAAAAAATCTATTTAAAACGTCACACAAAATTTAATAAGAAAGTGGATCATATATAGGTTTGGAGTAAGAGAGAGCTTGGTTAACATTGGATAATTTTAATCCACTGTTCCTGTGTCATTATGAAATTTATTGTTCTCACAACTGAAAAACACCCTCTGAACAAAAGTAATAAAGTATTTCACATTATGATTCAGATGTAGAATATCTCGCAGCAGCTAGGAAATTCAAAGCTAAAGCAGGTAGTATATACTCCACTTTTTCACCCACAAGTGCACACTTATCACCCCCCGTGTACTATATATCCTTACACGTGCCAAAAAGCAGGCTGTGCCTCTCTGTGCATGCCCATACTACTAGGCACTACAAACACCAATGTGACTACAGGGAGCAATGTAGCAGCTGAAGAAGGGCAAAAGGAAAGCAGAACAAATTTTGTAAGAACTGAGCCAAAGAGGATGGCAGCTGTTATTTGGTTATTTGTGTTATGTTGTATAAGCAGCAGATCTTTTTTCCAGCTTAATGTAATTATGTACTTGCAGAAGTTATTGTTGTTGTTTTTAATTGTCTGAGGATGTCTTTAATACTATTAGCAGGATAGCTCCAGCCCGTAAAAAGGAAATTAAGATTGTGAAATGTTGCATGACTGTGGGAGTGAATATACTCTTGTTCTACAACTGGAACTCACAGAAAAGTGTCCAACAACAGTGAATTTTACTATTTTATAATTAAATTCTCAGTGGAAAAATATGAGCATCCCAATGGAGGTGTCTTGATGTGCATCAGATGGTGATGTGACTCTAAAAGCTTATTAGAGTCATAAAATAATCTGATACTTAGGACCTTTACAAATCTTCATGACAGAGCTCAGGTTAGGCATTAAAATTTTGTGAATTGCTTCTGATCAGTATAAATGTTTCAGAGTACTCCAAAAGAAAAGCATAATCACTTTTTCTCATTTAAAAGTGATTTAGGATACAAGTTTAATAAAGTTATCACCACTGGAAAGCCATTTCACTATTTCTAACAGAGTATACAGAGCAACAACAGCATTGGTAGTGGAGACATCAAAGTATGAGCTATCTGTTCTTAATTTAACAGGTTTTTGTTGTTTGAATTACAGGGTTTGAATGTCGTGACCGAACAGAACAATTCTAACACAAATTCCCAGTAAACTCTGCCTGATTCCTCCCATCAACTACCAGACTCCACATCTAGCTTGTATCCACTAGCTTAAGGTGGTGGGAATAGCTGCCTCAGGTCAAGCAGGTCAGTTAGTTTATTTATTTCTTTTTTCTAAAATCTGTTAAATTAGTCAATATCAGCTGAATGAAGTACTGCCTTTTAAAGCTGTTGTAGTATCATACTGAGAAGGAACAAGGTCAGTCATTAATGGCTATCAAAGACTCAAAAAAAGCTTATGGTGATGATTTTGATAGAAAATGAATCAGCTTTCTAGCACAAGAAAGAAAAAGTGTTTTGGGAAAAGTGAACAGGGCACAAGTTAAACCACACACAAGACACTTACACACGTGCCCTTCCAGAGATTAGGTGAAGTGTTTTAATGAAGTGTAGTTTTGCATACTCCAAATTTTCCAAGAGATGGGTGGAACTGGAAAAGTGTTCGGTTCAAACCTGTACTGGCAGAGGGAAGAGAAGACAACTTTATACCAAAAGAATGGAGCACATTTTGTAGCTTCTTTCCAGTTTCAGTTGATAATTATAATGAGTTTGCAGTGTTCAAGACAATCAAAGGCCTTTGCAACTTGTAATCAGTCCAGATGAATATTTTTCTTGGTGTGCTTTATCACTTGGACAATCTGCTTGTATCTCACCTGTCTGTTTCTTTCATGTACTATATAGTTTACATGTAAGATCATTTTCCTAATCCCATCCGATCTGTATGTTTTTACTGTAAACTCTCTCCTACATAAAGACCACCAATACCTTGCCAAACACACTTTCATGAGCTGTTTCTTAAAGAAAAAAAAGATGCCCTGTTTGTCTTGTATAAGCCTGTAAGCAGAGCTGTACATGTGTTTCGCAACCTGTGAAAGCCTGAAGACAACACACCACTGTACAGGCGTAATTAAGAAGATGTCCTTTCCCTACAATGGAAAACTATGCAAAGAGTCAAAGCTCATTTGCTACTTTTTCCAGCTTTTAAAATTGCAGTCCTGGGAGACTGGTGTCTGAATATCAGGAAGGAAAACACGATCTTTTTAACCCTTCAAGTCATTAATCTGTGTCCAGGTATGGCCAGCAGTAATCCAAAACCATCTAGTAGCTGTTTAGAAATCTGTGTGCCATGAACTAGTGACCACATGCCAGGCACTGATTAGGCATTGCTCAGTGGTTGTCCCTGAAGGACAAAGTGACGGCACATGGATGAGGAAATGTGAGAAGCTTGTTCAACTCCAGGACCTGCTCTGCAGATAAACAGAGGACTTCGCATTCACAGCCTTGAAGTTTGGATCTTCTCACAAGCAGGCATTTTTTCAGATGTGGTAGCTGGTGTCAATATTTGCATTTTTACCATGTCTACCCAAACATTTCACTTGTCTCTGTTGTCTCACATATAGATCAGGGTGAGTTTAAAGGCATACCCATGATCCACCCACAGCACAGGCTTTCCAGCGCTATTCCAGCACTGTTACTCTAACTTGGCTTCTGAATTAGATTGAAATAACCAAACAGGCATGCATTTCAACCTATTTCCAGTCTAAGGATACGTGGATGTGCCATTTGACTCCCTCACTAATGCTAATGTTGATGCAGCCAGCCCACCCTGTGTGAGGCTGGGAGACACCTTCATTTCCACTTTACCAACAGGAAGCTGAGGCATGAAGAAATTAAGGCCTGGACCTACAAAGACTGCAACACAAATGTTTGTTAGGTGCTTCCTGCTTTTGACAAGCTAGCCTGAGGCTTTTTCCACACCTCCCGCCCTGGCTGTAGCCATGCTCCTGTCCCCAGCTGCTCTCCTCCTCCCCTTGCCAAAGGCTGACACCCACTCAAGTCTGCCGGAATAACCGCATGTGTAACCTCCCCCTCTCACAGTTCATGAAAAACAGTAAGGGCTAGCAAAGTCTTGTTGTTTACAGCACTGAAGAGCAAGGAAATCAACTCAGAGAGCAGTTATCCTGGCAGAGCGAAGTTGATGGTAATCACTGATGGAGGGGACAAGAGGCTGTGGCGGAGGCACGGTTGTTGGGAGGGACACGTCTTGCTCAGCACAACTACCCCCAGCACCAGCTCCAGACCGTCGGCAGTGGTGGGGTGTAAAGCATCCCCAGCCTCCGCCCTGCCTGCTTCACCTGCACAGAGGTCTACCAAGAAACACCTCTGAGGTCTGTGGGTGAAGCCGCAACTGCAACACCTGCTGCAAGCCTGGCCTGCAGAGGGCTTTCTCCTCCTCCCCTGCCCTCCTCCCAGGATGTCCTGGCACTTGGAGCTTCATCCAGGCTCCAGCCCCATGCCCCAGAGTCACAGAGGAGAACGTGGAAGAGCACGGGACATAATCCTGGCTCTCCTAAACCCCAGGCTGATGTCCCTCCATCTACTGATCTGCTGCTAATCTCAGAAGAGCCTCTTCCAAACCACACGATACTGGCTCTCACTTCACAAAAATCTTCCAGCCCAGAAAAAGTGCGGCTTCTCTGTGCACCATTTACAGTCACAAACTGTGCAGTTTTTTGGAGGTGGAGGCATAGTCAAACACTTGGCTCGGCACACTGCATTTCTGGTCTTCCCAAGCACTCGCAGTAAGCACCTTGGGAAATGGAGAGCACCAGGCACTAAAGATATAACTGTGGTGGCCGAAGGGGACATGTGCACGCACACACACAAAATCTTTTATAGGGTGCACAGATTCTCCCTTGTAGCTTCTTATGCTTTTATGTCAAACATGGCAGCTATGATCTCTCTCCCTGCTTGTAGTGGCAAAACATCAGATGTCACACACTCACAGATTCTTGGACAGAAAGTGAATTTATCTCTTGTTGCCAATCTCATTAGAAACAAATAATAAGTATTCCAAGACTTCTGCAGTCCCTGCAGCCTCTCTCCAACAGCCTTGCTTTCTGTTACAGCTCAAGCAAACCGCCCTGCTCCAAGGTCACAAAAGGAAGTCTGTGAAAGAACTGGAACTCAAAGCCAGGTCTCTTAAATCCCAAACTGGCTATAATTCTGTAATTAATTTATTCTATGTAGCAAAAATGTTATGCATCTTATTTTATTATTTGGAATTGGAAGTAGGGCCTTCTGGCTTTTATATTTCATCATAGGCATCAGTTCCATAAATGCTTTCTGCATGTGACTAATCCTACGCAGTGTCTGAAGTCAGACTACTAAAGCACATGTCTGCAATATCAGGGCCTAGTTTTGTTTTCAGTCATTCTTGTAAGAACTGATGTAGCTTCCGAACAGCTAAGCCACATCTCAGAAGGTTTTTAGGAGTAAACCTAGAGGTTTGCCAGAGCCTGGGCACATACCTGCCCTCTCTTCTTTTCAAAGTCTCCCAACATGTACTGTTAAAGCAATGGTATATTAGCCCCACAGAAATGGAATGAAAATCGTCAGAAACACAAATGTATGGATCAGTGATATCACAAATGACTAACTAAAAAAATGTAAATTTCTCTTTGCATCTGCTACTAAACTATACCACTTCTTTTCACCTGTTACCATTTGTTACACTTGCTGAACTAGGCTTACAAGGAGGACTGTCATGGGAGGTCAAATTACCTGCAATCCAGTCAACAGAGTGAGCACACAACAACAGCAAGCCTTGATTATGGCACAAGGTTTCATCATAAATCACAAAGAGTGAATAACTTAGCTACAAAAGGGCAAACTGGATCAAAACCGAGCAATTTCTGAGATGGTCTCACATGTAGCCATCCGCAGTCCTGTACTGCCATCTGCTGCCTCCCAGTAATAGCTGGATATCTAAATCATCAGGCTCACATCGACCTTGGCAACCGCATGGTCCCTGTAAACATTAGGCGTGTTCAGTGGCAGGCAGATGGTTTTTTCTAAAAATATTATCATATTAAAATAATCAAAATATTCCTCTTTTTCATGATGATTGTTCTTTTCCCAGCTGTTTTTTATTTTCTATTTTATCTCACTTCTCTACTGTCTTTGCTAATTGAAGTTGAATGTCAGAACCAAAGTGCAACACATTTGATATCCCAGAAAGTTTTTAATATGCTGATAAAGAAGAGTGGTTTAGAAGTTGCACATAATATCTTTGCAACATATGGAAATTGGTTTTTTAATTTGTGTTGTTACAGTTACAGCATTAAATTTGAGTTTTCATAGAATATATCCCCTAACATCTATAGCCAGAGAAATATAAACATCTTTTCTTGTATGCAAAAGTTGCTTGGACTCTAAAAACATGCTATAGTATGCTCTTACGGTGGAGATGTCTATCTCTGTTCCAGGTTACAGAAGCAGATCAGCTAAAACAGCACTGGGCTATTACCCTGCAGGGAACTGGCACATGGCTGAATGTAACAAGGTACAGTGGCTTAGCAAGCTACCACACATCAGTGGCGAGCAACCACAGCTGACCATGATCCTCCATGAATCTTCTCCCAGTCTGCAAGGTAAAACAGCAACCCTTAGGGGTTGTTGAAACCAATGAGTTTAACCCAGGTATGCTCCAAGTGATACCTCCTGGCCATGGACGCCATCTCCTCTGACATGCAGTAATTCAGTAAGCTGTGGTAACTAGTTCATAAGACTGATCCCTTTGGTTCTTTCCAAATGAATTTGTCTTTGTTGATGACTGTAAAGCAAAGAATTAGCATGGTGTTTGCAGGGACAGAGTCACTGCTAGACCAGGAGTCCTACAGGATAATCATAACGATCTTTTCCTGGTCAAAGAAAAAGGTCCTGGATCAAGAAGATAGGCATGAAAAGGTGGAAAGAACTGACTGTTTTATAGTAATAAGATAAATCAAGAATATCCACTGGCTGTCAAAGAGCATATAAGGCACCTCAGAACATCAAGTCTACCTTGAAGGGAGCAGCTCAGCTGCACCATTTACCGTAACTCCTCTAAGACCTGGTGTAACCAAGTGTCAGTTGGACCTGCTAGAAGCTGAGTGACTAACGGGTGCCTTGATTGATTGGTTTTGCACATCTTGCCGCCCTGTTGCTAGGAGGTGACACATCAGTCAGTAGGTATTGATCATGGTGTAAGTGCACGCTGCAAAACAGGCTGCTGCTCTTGAGGAAGTGCAAGGCACTCAGTGCAGGATGCCCCAGCAGCGCTGGGAACACTGAGCTGGTGGGGGACGGGGCTGTCTGAGCAGGCTATCCTTTCCCAAACTGTGTTCCAGCTGCTGCTGGAAGCTCAGGGGGATACTGGCTGTTAGAGAGGTAAGATGCCACATATTATCAGTGGTATCTCACCTCTGTGTAAGGCAGCATCTCTCGGTTCTCGCTGTATTCAGAAGTCAGCAGGGTAAGGAGCCATGAGCTGCTGTCCTGCATGGATGCCTTTCTTGAGCTGCCACAGCACCAAGCTCCTGGCCCTGCCTCTGCCCTGCTGCTTGGTGTTTAAAATCCACCCACTCACTGCCTTGGGAACTCACACTTCTGGTGCTAACTCCTGTTCTACAGCAAATTTTCAAAGTAAATTGTTTCAATATTGCTAGTATATAAGGAGACTTTGATCTGACATAAAGAATGAGCCCGAAAACATCCATAATCTCAAGAAATTTATTCAGGGTGATTGTCATGTTCTGAAAGATTTAGCACTGTCTCAATAGGAGCCCATGGACCAGACCCTGCCTTCTGGACACTTGTAGCTACAGCCCTCGTGATGCAAATGGGGAGTAGCTACGTGGTCAGCTTTATCTTAAGACCCAAATGCTTCTTCCAGTGCCTGGTCAAATCAAAGTGCTTGGTACTAGACCCAGGAGTCTCTTAGGAGGCAGGGGTTGAGCTAAAGGCATATCTCACACAGGCACATGGCCAGAGAAACCACCACATCAAGGAAGCCAGCAAGAAGGATTCCAAAACTGGGATCCAGCCCCATAGCTGATGAGGTTGGGCACCCTGAACTGAGCACTTGCAGTTCCACAGATACCAATGACACAAAAAAAATATGCATTCAGTTGCTGAACCAAAGGTCTTAGGGAATGCATGTGGAAATTTAAACTGTACCACAGGGATCAAATAAGGAAACAGAGAGAGAAAGTGACCCATGACTTGTCTAATACATATGCTCTTACTGCACAAACTGCTTCAAGGAAATTGTGTGTAATAGTAAAACCAATTCCTACTGCCACTATGTGTCCTTGCAAGTGTTAGCATAGCAAAACAGTAGCCAAAATGTAAAGATCAAGGACACATCAATATTAAAAACTATTTTTATAAGAGGTAAATTATACTCCCTAACATTGTTTTTTGTCTTCAATGGGAGATTTTTTCAATTTGCCCTATGGGAAGGAGTCACTGCAAAGAGAAGGGAGATTTATGCTTAAAAGGGGAAAAGTGCAGGCCAAATTGTAGAGATAAATGAAGAGGTTAGGTTACCAGAGATATTAGAGTTAAAAATCATACCGAATCAGTGTGCAGGACTGTGGTTGAATTTTCATGTAGCCAGACTGACATCTTGTGGCTTGTGCAGAACATTTAAACATGCACCTGGGGGGAATTAACTTGTAAATTGTTACGGCATGGTCAGATATACCCTTTTTTTCAGCAGAACAGGATGTGGCTCCCCCAGTGCATTAATGGTTGCAATCATGAAGTTTATATATAAACTGTCATTTCAGTTTCTGCTTTTGCATGTACTTGCTAGCCCTGTCTCCATTTGTAAGTCTCAGCCTAATGGTAGAGCTGCATTTAAAGCCAGTCACTCAAAAAAGTGTTTAACAGTAAAACTTTTTAAATCAGCTTAGCATCCTGGAAATTTTACAGATTACTAGTAAATATGTATCCTTGTTTAATGTCAGGGTGAAAGTTTACGAAACACAAAAATGGCCCTTTTTGGTCAGCTGACAGGTAGCCTTACATCAGTATCTAGTGACCAGCAGTAACTGCTTATGGAAGAATATTAATATAGTTTGGCCCAAATAAAATTGGAAGATCTGACTAATCTGCACTTCTCCTGTCTTAATGAGGCACCATCCTCACACCAGTTTTAATCCACTCTGACTGCCAAGAACATAAGCTCTTTTCTCTTTTTTGGCCTGTACAGCAAAGATAGTGGGGAGATCAAGGATGACATTGGAGCAAGGGCAAGGAAGTATTGCTGGCGATCTGTACAAGAAAGACTAGAGAAAAGAGTAGGTGCATGGATGGTCAAAGGGCACATCCACACTGTGCCATGGTAGCCGGCACAGATCTTCAAGCTACTGGCAGCCAAGTCAGCAGCACATGAAGCCTCCTAACCCTACTGACTTCAGGGCTGGGGAGCCTAGGCACAGCACCAAGCTCACCCAGCTGCTTGGCTCTGGGCTTGGAGCTGTGTCCTCTCCAGCCAGCCACCCAATACCAGGGGGGCTCAAGATGACCTCTGCAATCTTTGCACCAAGCTCCACTTCTTGGTGTAGGCTTACTCCAAGCCATCATTACAGGTCAAGTCCAGTAGATCTCTTCAAGGGGAAGGGGCAAGGAACAGTCAGGAGGTGGGTTTAAATAAAACAGGGTGAAAATGGAAAGCAAGGAAGACAAAACCTGCCAGAAGAAAAGCCAGCTATCCTCTCTTCCTTGCTTTTCATGGCTTCATGGAGAAAAAAGAAGATCTCAGGGCCACAGAGTCAAGTTAAAGCTCTGCACTGGCACTCAACACAGTGCTCAATGTCCCCTGCACCTGCAGCGTGAATTCTTACAGAAATGGAGAAAAACTAGGCCTCCCGGTTATGAATAGTTTACAGTTGCTAATACCATAAATACCATGTACTTTAGGAAAGGCTCCTCCAGAGAACAGTTCAAAGCAAGAGCATACCTAAAGCTGTGAAGTATCCAGAGACATCATATCTCTCTCTCTCCACAGAAGGTGCAGAAGGAGCTGAGAAAGACACATCTCCTAACCCAGAGCACTTGTGTGACTGCCCTGAACTAAGGGTCAAATGTTCCAACAGCACTTGCAAGACCTTGTAAGCCTGGCCCCTGGGCAAGTACCTCCACTGTACATGCTCAGGCATCCCCTGCACCCAGGAGCTGGAAGCTAGATGTGGGTGTAGTCCCCTGATGACAAGGGGCACAAGCAGAATGCTCTGCCAATAAAAGCTGGATTTTTTCATTTTTATTTTCAACATGAGAGAATAGAAAGGGAGGAATTAATGTCACCGTGGTGAGAGGTATTTCTGAGGGCAGAAAAGAGCCACATGCTCAAGTAGATCAAATGACTTTGGCTGAAGTTACAGAGAAGCAGCAGCCTGAGCTGGGCTTGAGCAATAAACTCATCTGAGCCTCTCCCACACTGCTCCACTCATGTACCTCAAACACAGCCTGGATGCAATGTCCTTGCTGTCCCAGCTGGGATCTGCTTTTCATCAACAGCTGACATTCACACCAAATTGTAGAGTTTAATATTTATCCCTAAACACATAAAGCCTGCTAATAAAAATGGACTGGGAACTATTTGGTTACAGTTACTAAGGCACCAATAGGCAAGAATGGGAGTTCACATGTCCAAGCCTCAGGCTAATCCCATCCTCCCTGACACACTGCTCCCAAGCCATTTCTCAGCTTCTTTGCACTTTAAACAAACTCTGATTTTAAAATGTCCAAAGTCCTCTCACAGGAAGGGCAAAGGATGGGAAAGATGCTCCCTCAACGTATTCCCTTTTTTTTTTTTTCCACAAGGTGATTCCACCTTCTGGCCCCAAAGGGGGCAAATATTTAAAAGCAGGGTATTTAAAAGCAGAGGTGACGTGCTGTGGGGGTGAGGGGGTACTGTGTCTGCATGAGCTCTCGCAGCTCTGCCTCTCTGCTTCTACTGCACCTGAGACTATGCCTGTCAGGCACTTGTTTTCCCACTGCCCTTAAAACCACGTATAATCAAGGGAAGAAGACTAGCTCATTCCTTTTCTTATTTCCCATTTGTCTTGATAATAGGCCCTTAAAATGCAAGCACTATCTAAAGACTGAGAGATTCTCCTGTCCTTGTTGTTAGGCAGTGGGCAGTGGTTGCAACACAGATGCCTGCATAGTTGGGAATTGTTCAGTCTTCCAGTCTGTCAAGTCAACATATTTCATGGCTGGTAACAACCACAGAAAATAATTATGAACAGTGACAAAGTAATTAATAGCTAATTTCAGGACCATTTGTTTCCAATAACGGCAGCTGGCAAGCAGGTATGTAGTTACACAAATCCTCCCTGCAGACCTTTACAGCTCACCGTATCCAGAGGTATCAAATGACTGCAGACAGCATCGGCTCATCATTAACTATGGTTGCAAGAAATTCTTGAAATGTTAACCACGTTTAGGGATGTATGTATCATATGTATCAAGATGCCTAAACTTCTCTAAAACCAGAGCAGCCATCCCAGCCACAGCTGTCAGCACGGGCACTGCTGAAGCTGAGACCAGGTCATTCACATGATACTTCTTTATACTATGCCTTGAAGCTGCACAGGTCAGTTTTAAACAGGATAAATACCTCTGAAGTATTATTGAAGCTGCTAGGAACTATCAATGTAAGCACAGCAAGGTTTTCAGCGTGAGGCAATACCTTTCATTAGACCAACTGATAAAACTGGAATAAACAGGTAAGCTATGAGGCACCCTAGCTGAGACCCTTCTGAGCCAAAAGGGGCTTGTGTGCCCCAAAGCCTGTCCAGTTTTTCCCACGTGTATGAGCTAGCCCAACGGAGGACCATACTTCTCCCTAGACACCCTCCCTCACTTAGGGGAGACCATCACAGACCGCACAAAATTACTGCTAGTGGCACCAAAACAACAACTCAAGACCTTCCCCAGATCTGAAAAACCAGACAAGCTGGCAGACATGCAAGCTCTTTTTCAGACCGATGACTGCAGAAAAGGCTTCTGCCCATCTTCCTCTTGCAGTGTTTTCAGTTACCGTAACAGGGAACAGGACCTCTCACCACAGGCACCATCTTGCCTAACTAGGCCAGTTTGTGGTAAAGCTTTGTCTTCTTCAGCTCCCTTGATAAATATTAAAGCACCATGTGGTAGAGATCATCATTTTTAACTGTCCAAACCCATACTATAATTCTCTGAAAAAAGACAATGCTGTTGAGAACTGGCCTTGTCAGCAAAGTCAATGCCTGTACCTTCTCCAGGAGGCAAAACAGTCCAAGGAAGAGGACAAAGCCTGGTAAATCTGAATTTGGCAAACGCTGACTCTCAGGGCTTCATGAAGATGTTTAGATAGGCTTTGCAGGCTCTAAGAAGTAAGCTCATGGCTGCTGTGTCTAATACTTGTCATGTCTAATTATTGTACGGTATTGCACAATTGCCTAAGTGAATTATATGTTTCCTTTGAGATACCATGAGCTGTACTGGTCAGCCTAAGGGACAGCATGCTGTATGTTTGATCAATGAATCATCTGACCCGGTAAGGCTTTCCTCTTTCTTGTACTATAAATGTGTACAGATTTTGCCTCACATGGACTTGCAGAACTTAATCTCGCATTGGCTCTGGACAAGCAAAGAGGCAAAATGAGGATCTTCAGCCTCCTCCAGGATCAACTGCATGTTCTTGGGGAGATCCACCAGCAGTCAGCATCATCCCCATGCAGCTGAAGGAAATCCTTTCAGGGCTGTATCTTTTACAAGCAAAGCTCCAGGGGTCAGACCCAGCCTCCTCTATGCTCCCCAGGTAAGTGGCATTGGTATTTATTGGAGTAGGTTTTCAGCAGCAAACACATGGAGTTAATTACCCAGCCCACATTGCCATTAATGACAGCCAAGCACCTAATCCTCCACATGCAGCACGCCGAACACGTTACCCTATGAAACTGCAGCTTCACAGTTATTGTACTTCAGTTTATGTAGTTTCCCTTATGCTGCGCTGAATGGATTTCCATTCTGTGTCCAGGAGCATTCCAGTCCCTCCAGTAGCAAACAATAAATGAATCTTAGGAGGCTCTGGTGTACTTAGGAGGCTCTGGTGAACCTATCAAAAGAGGCAATTTATTTCTGAACTTGGCACTAGGCACAGCGTGCCTTGTAAATGTCAATTTGTGTATGTGTGAGCATCTGACACTACTCAGCAGCACATGGCCAGGGCCAAGAATTTGACTGATTCTGGCTGATTTGCAAGCCTAAAAATATTCTCTTCTATCAATATCCATTTTTTGTGCTTATTTGCATGCTAAGAAAACCCTAAGCAGGCGGTGGTTTCATGGATCAATCCACAACAGCTCTGTGGACATCAAGTACGTGATGACCTGCCATAAACTGTGTGATGACACAGTTAGAACCATTGCATAAGAAGTGGCCCATATATAGGCATACTTTGATTTTCACTGTGCGTTCTAATCCTGCAGGAATCAGAGACATTTTAATCTCTTTTATTGTTTTGTATTCATTTACATGCAGTGCCCAAAGGCCTCTGGCAAGCAGAGAGAGGGCTATATAAGTCAAATGCATTGTTATTACTACTGTAGTTCCTATCATGGGCTCAATTCTCTTCCCATTGACGTCAATGGCAAATCTTCCAATAATTTCAGTGAGAGCTAGATTAAGCCAAAAATCTATGTACACACCCTGTTATGTTTTAGACCAACAGTATTGTGGGCTCCAGCTGAAAATTTCAGCATTTATTAGAGTATGGGAAACACAGGGGGCTCTAAAAGAGGTTTTGATGATAAATGAGTGCATTTATGTGGCAAGCTGCTCCATGTGTCATTGGAACATGACAAAGGTGGATGCCAAAATAAAATCTTCAGCAATACCAAGAAAAAATGCAAATTTCTAACTTTTCTTAGAACAACTCAGGAGAGTTATGTGGGTTCATAAGACAGTTTTTATCATCAAGAATTAGCCTGATAATACTGCACCGTGATAAAGCAGAAAAATACTCAAATACCACCATAGGTTTACAGCTTGGGTGTACAATTTTTTCCATTTCATCAGTCCACTTCATTTGGTGACTCTCAGTGCTGCCCTCTCACTTTCAGTTTCACCCACGGAGCCCCTTCATTTCTCTCTTCAGTGTTATTTTTCCCTCCTTTCCCTAGTCTTCTCACCCTTTCTCCTTCATTTTTGTACTCTCATCTGCTCTCTGCTTTCCTTCTGCGTGTGCTGCCTCTCAGAGGCCTCTGTCTCTGCTACAAAGGAACTTAGCCCCTTAGAGCCACCCAGCTCTTCACACCTGCAAGGCTTTTTTTCTCTATTGCCAACTTTTGTCCTTTTTTAAGACCAAACCCACATACTGCTTCCAACTCCTACTTTCAGGACTGCTCCTCCTCCCTCCATCTTCTTGATTCAGCTTTTGTTCCTTTTCCTTAGCACTTTGACGTGTCCCCCCTAAATTCATTGTTTTTCTCAGTCACCTTTTCTGACACGAAAGTTCAATCTGCCTTGCCTGATGGACTCTGCAGCCCACAGATCTGCATTGACACCATTGATCTCTCTTGAAATCCAAAGAATAGATCAAAACAAGATGGGTGGAAACCCAGCTAAAAGCTCAAAATTTGATGGTTAATTAATGTCTCAAAATCAAGCCAACAGCCAGTCACAAATAGCATTCCCCAGGGGTTGATATGGTGTCTAATACTACTCAAAATATTTTTCAGTGATCTGGATAATGGGACTGAATGCCCACACCAAGTTTGTGGGTGACACCAAACTGGGAAAAGAGATACACTGGAAGGAGATGAGCCACCACACAGAGAGACCACAACAGGCTGGAAGCCTGAGCCAACAAGATTGCTATTTAATATCAGGTTAAAACAATAAATGTTTGAGGATTAATGAAGACAAATGTAAAGTCCTGCAGATGGGATGGAATAATCCCAAGCAGCAGTACAGGCTGGGGACTGGCTGGCTGGGGAGCAGCTCTGCTGAAAAGGCCCTGGGCGTCTGGGCGGACAGCAAGCTGAGCATGGGCCAGCAGTCTGCCCTGGCAGCAAAGGTGGCAAACTGTGTCCTGGGCTTGCATCAGCAAGAGTACAGCCAGCAAACCAAGAGATGTGATTATTCCTCTCTACTTGGCACTTGTCAGGACACACCTGGACTATTTCATCCACTTTTGCTTTCTCTCTGCTCAAAAGAGACATTGAAAAATCTGAGACATGTGGATGATAGTCACGGGTGATTAGAGTGCTGGAGAGCTTGATGCAGAAAGAAAGGTTGGAGTTTAATTTTTCAGCCAAGAGAAGGGAATCTAATCACAGTCTTCTAACACCAAAAAGGCAGTTTTAGAGAGGTAGACAGAGGTACAGGGAAGTATTGTCTTCACAAGGATGCACAGCAACAGGACAAGAGGCAATGAGCACAAGTCACTACAGGGTAACTGCCATCTAGATGTAAGAAAAAAATATTATCTGTGAGAACAATTCAGCATTAGAAGTAGTTGCTCAGAGAAGTGGTGGAATCTCCTTTACTGGGAATACTCCAGATTTGGCTTGACAGGGCCCTGGATAACCGAACCTAAGGCCCTGCTTTCAAGAGAAGACAGATGATGTCAAGAGGTCCCTTCCAATCTCAGCTTTTCTATGATTCTGTGAAAGCACGGGGGAAGATACATGTGTCAAATTCTGAGCCCTCCTCTCAAAGGGGCTCAGAAGCATTAAGAACAAAGCATGCAGGTGATCTGATAGACATAGCACAGGTTCAGTAGATGAAAGTAGATGAAAGTGGATGAGAAAGTACACATGAAGGGCAATGATCTTTGCAGGCTCTCCTCCCTGATGAAAGCAAAGCCGATCTCTGAAAGCTGATCTCTGATCTCTGATGAAAAATGGGTGAGCTGGTTTTCACCTTAGCACGGTGACCAGGAAATTCAGCCATGGAGCAAGACACTGCAGGGGTAGATATTGCACAAGTGATGGCTCTTATCTGAAAGAATTTGTCCATATATAACACAGTATAAGCCAGGAGGTAAATGAGACTTACAGACTCTCTGGAGAGTGCCAGAGAGTAATACAGTATTAGTCAACATGACAGCACTGGTTGGGAACCAGCTCTGGGAAACGGTAGCTGAACAGTTGAGGGCTGGGATGTGAAGCCTTCAGTCAGTAGCATGTACCACTGGATGCAAACTGAAGCCGTCCCACTCTCTGGAAGCTGTTGAGCTAAGCTGCTGACAGCCTTTCAGCTCTTACTGTGCTGCTGAAAACTTTCTGGAGCCTGTGGTGATGAAGGCCTGAAGCTTCATCTCTGGTGGCCCTGAGACATCCCTACCACCTTACAGCCAGCAGAGTCATCTTGTGGATAATACATGGGTGTGGGTTAGTGTGGGCCATTTGCTGAAATTTTTAGAGCAGCAAGGGGGATGTGTGTGGGGGAGTCCTATCTGAGAAATGTACACATGCATTCAAGTTGTGTGAAATGTTATTCTTTAGGCATTATTTGGTAGTCTTTTACTGATGGATTTATGTATGATTCATGCTCTTTTTCCTTCTCTTTTTTTTTTTCATTCCTGAAAGGTCTGAGATCTGTCTATGCATCAGCAGAGAAGTCAGGCTGCAAGGCAGGGAAAAGGAGATTGCATTAATGTTGCATAGTGATACCTCAGCACACGCCACAGGCTCCACACTGCTCTTTGCTCCTCACCACAGTCCTTCAAGGGACAACTTCAACAAGTAAACTAAGCCTACAAAAATGTTGGTTGCATCAAGAGATATCAGATTGCTGATCAATGAGGACTAGGACTATGTCACATTCGTTGTGATCAAACACAGGGACTGCAGTGTGGGGGACAGTCAGCAAGGTGTAGGCACATCCCATACCCCGTTTTCGTGACAGACTGCTCTATTTGTGCCACTAAGGAGAACTCATACCCCTCAAGGAGGAGCTGCAGGATCTGCCTTCACATGTGCTAAAAAACTTTCGTAAATGTTGGCAGAAGGTTTAATGGCACTATTAGTGCAAGTCAGTGTTCAGTCCAGGCAGACTGCTTTTCTTAACTTTCTGTCTTATTGCTGTGATATGGCTCATCTGAAATAATCATGTAACATCCACCAACACTGAACAACACAAACTGATCACCCCTCAGGTATTTCCAAAAGCCCAAGGTTTCAGGCAACACACTACTTAAGATACCATGCAATGTCCCTTGCTTTTAAACAAACCACCAAGTGTAACCTCCTGCACACGTGGCCCCAAAACAATCTGTGGGCTTTGAGAAACAACGTCCTGCAGCTTAAGAAAAATCACAATATCCATATAGACTAAACTGCTGGCTGGAAGAAAACACTTTCAGGACAAACAGCTTCAAAACACTGTATTAATGAATTTTGCAATTTGTGCATGATCACCATCATGTTTTTAGCAGGTCCTTCTGGAAAACTCAACAGAATAAAGATTATTTGGCATTATATAGGAGTATAACAAGATTAGCAAGCCTAGTTATTGCAATCCATTTAAGATATGTTTACCCCAAATATTGCTTGTGTGCATTTTCATAGCATTTCTGAAAATCAGGGAAGTGAATCACAAAGAGTTTAAGTGACTTGGTTAAGTGAAATTACAGCAAAGCAAAGGACAGGCTTGAATCCTCTTGACTCCTATGCTACCTATCCTATGGACCACCTAACCTTAGCCACTAAATTATTTATTATGTCAACTCTAGCACATAACAAGGGTCAGCTCCTGCTCTGGAAAGCAGATCTGTAAAATTAATACATTTCTGCTGATATTAAGAGTCATAATACTTTCTTCCTGAAGTAGATATTTATTCTCATTTCCTCCCCTTCTAAGAACTGCAAAGCCATGTCCATTAAGGAAGAATGAGTAAGACTCTGCTCTGCATCATGTATCAATATGTTTTACTGTTCTGCATCATGAATTAACAGTTTTCTGTTCTGCATCGTGTATCAATATTTTCCAAATCCAAGGCCATAATGCTGTCTCTCCAGACAGCCTCTGGGAGACAGGGAATGAAAAGATTAACTAGAAACAGAATCTGAAGAACGTGTGCTTGCATAAATACAATGCAATACATAGTTTGGCTGGTGGAAAGTTATGGTGACAATGAAGAAGTCAAGGAGAATGCAGCTTGGATTTCAAGAAGAGCAGAAGCCTGCCGAGCTGGCAGGTGGACAAATATGTCTTGTAAACTCAACAAAGTTCCATAAAAGCTGCTGTTACATAGACATGAAACTATATCATGCCATGTTTTCTGTGCTGTTGTTCAGAGTATGACCTCAGTAGTGTAGAAGGCCTTTCAGTGTGTATTTCGTACTCACTTTTTTTTTCTGGTAAAGAAACAGAGAAAAGAGGAAGAAAAATTCTGATTGCACATGTAAATTTTTAATTTGTCCTTTCAGTGCTAGGGGATAAATTCACACTTTCACAGCTGCAGGTTTTGGGCCAGAGACTTTTTTCTGCATGGCTGAGCTTTTAGGACAGCAGCACATCTGAAAACCCAGTGCAGATGGATAGCAACAGTGGGCAGAGTTGGTGACAACTGGATTTGAATGGGTCATGTACAGTCTTCCTACTGGCACAACAGCAGACCCATGAGAAAGTCAGAAAAATAAACCAAGGGTTAAAAAAAGGTATAAAAATAATAGGAGAAAGCACAAGCATTAGCTCTGTATTGATCCTGAGGCCAGCTCCACCATTAGGGGCACCTCAGTTTTGTGGCAGTGAGGGAAGGGGAGGGATGGAAGAAATAAATATTTATTTGTATTAACATACAAAGTATGTGGATGATAAATATATTCTTTTTTCTTTATGCTCAGTGGTAGAAAATGGTAGGAAACCAGAATACACACTCTTCAGCTTACAGTAACTGCAAGCAGAACATAAATTGCCATCAACATTAAGTTAGGGCTTAGTCACAGGATCTTATAGCAGATGCTTAGAGCAAGAGACATTTTGAATACTTCACAAAAAGTCTTGGAGACATGGCGTTCCCAGCTCCCATCCCGAGAGTAAAGATTTACTGTTTCTACAAGCTAATCAAATGATGGTATTTTTCATAAAGATAGCACAGCAATATTGTACATTATGTGGTAGTTTTCTTCTGCGAGTAACCACAAATTGCTACACACTGCAAGTAACCACAAATTGTAAGTACTGCTGCAAGTACTTACAGTACCAGTAGTTCCTTAGACTAAAGAACCTTCAAATATTGGGTCATATAGGCTCAAAAGCCATCTATCTTTTGAGAAGAAAGAAAAGTAATCATTGGGCTCAGCCTACAGACACTTAATGTTTTATTGTGCTTTAATCAAAGCCCAATTAGTCACAAGATAAATTTAAACAGACTTCAGCAATAAAATGGTTGTCTCAGGCTTGTCTTACGCAACCGAAGAGCGAAAGAATAATGTTTTTTTTTTAAAGGAAAACATTTTTGTTTGAGTTAACATTTACAAAATTAACTGCCAAATCACACTCTTTGCAAAGGAAAAATATTTTAATTTGCCTTCAAATTTTTCCCAATGAGGCAAATTTGTCATCTTTTCCATCCACATACCTAAAAACATCCTCTGACTGAGAGGCGTTCTTCAGGTACTATGTTACTGCTGTCCTCATTGTTCTTAGTATAATAACTGGACTATTGTGGTAGCTCTATAAAATGTTTTCCTGATGGCACACAAATCTTGTCAGCAAATGTACTTCAGTCCGCTCTTAGCTGGCATGGACTAAAGATAAATAACCGGCACATTATACATGTGACTTCATTTAATATTCTTGGTAAACTATTTAT
This sequence comes from Pelecanus crispus, assembly GCF_030463565.1. Taxonomy (NCBI): domain Eukaryota; kingdom Metazoa; phylum Chordata; class Aves; order Pelecaniformes; family Pelecanidae; genus Pelecanus; species Pelecanus crispus. The sequence goes on from NC_134643.1 coordinate 120,838,721, forward strand.
TATGTCTGTGGCTATACGCTGCTCTCGCTCTGTCTCCCACTCTTTACTTTGCACAATTTAGTGATTAATGGTTAAAAAAGACAAAACCTCCACCAGTTTGAACAAATAGTTCTGGGGACTCGATACAGCTGGGCACAATTCCAAATTCAAGGAGGCGCCAGTAAACTAATGAAGAATGTTACTGATCTGCTCCACCCATGCAAAATCAGGATTTCATCTTGTACAAACCACACAAGGTCAAACACAGTCAACATTTAGCTTAGGAGTCCTCAGGATGTTCCTGAGTGTTGGTGATTCACCAGGTCTGATCCAGTGTCTCAGCTTGCTCCTAGGAAGCACTGTGCTGCTAGGTGGGATACTGAAGTCGCAGGTTTTTGAGTCCTCAAGACCAGTAAAAATTCCTATGGTACATTTTTTTGTGAGACAAGCTCTGTTAAAATCTGCTATGCTGGACAAATTCCAGCTCTGAAAAATTTATGCCCGCTTAAGTGACCTGTAAAAAATTAAGTGTATATGGTTTTATTCTTTGCTTCCAACACTGGGGCACTACCCAGGAGCTCCAGAGGACCAAGAGGCACCTCTGTGCCTCTCCTACCAACACAGCTGCTAAACACAATGTTTTGTGAATGAAAGCAAGAGATAATCTCCTGCAGCCTAGGGACAACCAAGTCTTAGTGGGTTTGCAAAGGTTAGGGATGCCAATTTCTGCAGCCAACAGTACATCCACAAACGATAGTCAGCTGGGACTGTTCAACTGGAAAAGAGACGCCTGAAATTGAATATGACAGAGGTCTACAAAACCATGGTATGGCATGGAGGTATTGCTTTCTCTTCCAGTATAAGAACTATAGGGCATTAAACGAACCTCATAGGATCCAAGTTCTGAGCAAACCAATGGATGTGGTTTGTCACGCTGTAGATCTGCTTCCTGCAGGATGCAGATGCTATGGATGCTAAAATTTTACATGAACCAATGGGCAGCTACAGCAAATGCACAGGTTAAGGGTTTTCTTAATTATACAGAAACTTCATATGATTCAGAAAGCTGGAGACTGGGAAAATAACATAGAAGTACCATACATGTCAACTCTGTTCCCATACTCTTCTCCAGCCTCTTTGGGCTCTGTCACAGGCAGACAAACTGACAAAGCTTAATATTTGGCTTGACAGTATTGCTACTGCTATGACCACCACTTCTGTTCTGGAAAAATAAAACACCCTTCTACGGCTAGTGGTGCAAACCAGCTCTGTCTGGTTGCAGCATCTGGCACAGGTGAGCACAAGGTTCAAATTCCTCTCTGCTACCCTAGCTTGCTTATCTGAATTTAATAAACCTCCACGAAATCAGAAGCAGATAGTGAGGAATGGTACTAAAATCCTTAATATTATTATTCACAATGAAACATCAAACAGACACCTGTAAGACACAATTTCATGGGAACAATGTGATACATTTCAACCACCTGCTGATCCTGGCATGTAATCTATTTTGGTTTCCACTAGATAGGACACTCTGATGAGACTTTTCACCCATTTGGTAGCAAATATAATTGGATATCTAAACAATTATTGGTGCATTTACCTGCTTCCTTTGATTTGCAGCTTGAGACCTTCAGCAGGACCTGCCACATCGCTTTTTACACATCATCAGTAGACGAGTAAAAGCACATTTTCCAAGTGCAGTGCTGGGTACCTCTGTTCTGTGAGAGCTGCTAGCTGCAGCTGCCAAGGGAGTATTTAGGATGGTAGGTTTTGCCTTAAAAATGTGCAGCTTAAATGCAATGGAAAAGGGGCTGTGAAAAGATATTAAAAATGAACATTGGCAATGGTGTATGGAAAGAGTAATGAAAGTTTATAGATGTCTTTTATTTAACATGACACTGAAACCTCTCCAAATCAAAATCATCATCAGAACTTACTTTTTAAAGAAAAGATACTGTGGTAGGCATCATTTGCTAGGTCTCCAATTCAGCAAAAAGGTTTTTGCATGTGGTTAGTACATGTTTGCTGAACTGGATTCTCTGTGCAACACAAAGAAAAGCTACTAGGTTGGGATGGGCAATAAGCCCTGTCTTCAGCAGTAAACATTGTAATAAACTGCAGGCAAAGTCTAAGACACTATTACCTCTGTAGGATGCCATCACATGTTTTTTATTCAATCTATGTCAGATGAACACCTAATTTGCAAAAACAAATCCTCTTCTTTTATACATATAAGTCAAATATAGAGTTGCTTTGCAGTCTTTCATGCACTGTAAATGAGATCTGAGCCAGAATACTTGCAGAACTGAATCATAACTCAGAGGCATTGAGGTTGGCCAGAAAATCTTATGCCTGGCACTTCCTAAATCAGGTGCAACTTGATGTCTTAGGACTTTTATAAAAAACAGGGAATATTTTAGGGAGCTTGTTTAGTTGATTTGGACCTCTTGCCTTTTTCATAAGAAAAGTGAATTATAAGCTGCTTTCTTGTATCCCTGCACAAATTCCTGCCTGTGCAGCTACTGCTACCATATCTAGATATATCCTGGTTTCAAATGTGTTTCACTTATTGATCCTGAAACAATCTGCTCCTCTTTGCACTGAACCTTGCACTATGGCACTGGGCCTGGGGAGATGCAGCGCCTTCACAGGGTAACTACAAGAGCAAAACACTGTTTCAGGCTTCTCTGGTGCATGTTCAGTATGTCTTAAGGGGTCTGTACTCTCACCTCATCCCTACTGTACCTTGTCTTTTGTTATGAAGTGGCCCACTCCACCTCACGGCAGCAAATGGGCAGCTCTGCTATCACAATGTTGGAGTGAACGTAGTGCAACATACAGGTAGAAACAGAGAGAAGAGCAGTATCCAAATAAAGAGAAGAGCAGGCAGTTCTCCAAAGACAGGACAAGGAATAACTGAAAAACACAAATGCAAGTATAGTCATAGCTGAAAAAAAGAACAAGCAAAGGCATTTTAAATGAGTTTGAATGCATGGGGGTGAAGCACTTTATGTTGGAAAATCCCAGTCTGTGTAATTTCTGTTGTGACTTTATGATCTGCCATTCACAGGTTGTCATTCCCTTGTTTTGATGGGGTGACAAAAGCAAATGAGGACAAGGATTAAACCAAGTAGAAGGGAAGCAGAAATACTGGGGGGGGGGGGGGGGGGGGGGGTGGCACAGGGGCGGAAGGTGGGGCAAGTACTTAGAAGAAAGGGCAGGCCAGTCCAAAGAACAGGGTATGTATGTGGGACTGCAGACATCAGCAAGCAAAGCAGCACAGGAGGAGCAGATCAGCAGATCAGAGCCATTGATGCTGACACCCTCATCAGTGAGGTATTAGTGACTTAAAAGGACTGTGAGACGGCTGAGCTTTGTTAACTAGGGAACTCCCAGGCAGCATTGTCTAGAGTCGAGTCTCTCCATGATAACCTCTTGCAGAGGAAGCAAGTTCAAACCCCATGAGGCAGAGAGGTGGGTCAAGCCTACCTGCACTCTAGTTATCAAATGCCTGGATGAAAGGGAGAAGGCACTGGCACTGCCATCAAGCCCATCTCCACAAGTTCTGCAAGCTGGCTCCTTTGTTTCCTTGGTTCCTATTAGAGGGAGTCCGGACAGGAACATGTTGCCCCAATTCTGTTGAATTTTCCACAAAACCCTTTCAGAGGTTTTTCAGGTTGGAAAACAACTCAAAGAACTTTGTATTCAGCGCAACCCAAATGACATTTGCTTCTGACTTTTCAGTTTGCCTGGTTGAACTGTACAGTGAGGTATAATCCCTCTAATATGGTATGAAACTCTTAGAACAAGGCCAGCTCTCTTTGTTGCGTGGCCACCCCAGTATCTAGTCATGGAGGCAAGTTTACACTCCACCTGAAATGAATGGCATCAGTTGTTTTTCTCTACTTCCTTCAGGAGACTGTAATTTGCCTCCTGTGCATCTGCATGGAGATGGATGTGGTTTAGCCTTAATCAAAGTCTGAAGAGAACCTCACCCCCTTAGCAAAAACCCAGATCAGCTGTATTTAGAAACATGTGGATGAATCACTCTAAGGGCTGTATAAACAAAAGCATTCTTCTTGCAGGACAACTTGGTAACATATTTTTGTAGGAATTTAAATCTTCAGTAAATTCTGGAATTCTTACAGCACTGCCAATTAAATTCACAATTCAATAGGTAGTGAACTGTGTCTATTAATTAAAGGCTACAGGTCACTCACTTTGTACCCGCAGTCTAAAGAGTTGCACAAAAACATTTGCTTTGGATGTCTTTTTGAAGCTTGTTTTCCAAGATAAGCGATCAACTGTTAACAAATCTGAACAGCATCTTTAAACAAAATTTAACACAAGAAAATAAACTGCTTTTTAAAAAAATAATAGAAGGCCTGATCATAGAGAGGAAAGTCCCTACTTTAACTAAATAGAGGAGTTAAAATAACAAGCACAAATCCTAGCAATAGAGCAAAGAGGGAAAAACTTTATTTCACCATCCCCTTTGGAGTGGGCAAGATAAGAGAGTGTTACCTCTATTTTGCAGATGAGAACTATAATGCACAAGGCAGCTGTACGTATTTTCAAAATTCAAACGGAACCATCGGATCCAAGGTGAATGCCCAGAATTGCCTGCATCCTCATTGTGGGCTGAGCTTGCCTGACTGTGCTACTATTTAAGATTCACAGTACTGACAGAGACCCCTGGGGAAAGAGGCCCTCACTGTAACTAGCGGTAGGCACTCGTACCTACACTGCTGCCCACCGGTAGCCAAATCCTGAGCGTGTGCTGGCGCCGCACTCACTGCTTATTCAGGAAAGGCGGCATCTTCCAAAACCACCGTGTAGGATCAAAGGCATGAGGAGAAGGTGTGGATGTAGGCACACATGCCCCCAAGAACTAATGTAACACTATCAAATTCTTTCCCATAAACGACTAAGAGCTACCAGAAGTTATAGCTGCTATTAAATACGCACCGATTTGGGGCCTAGAAATATGTATCAAACCTAACCAAATATAAAACCTAATTATCTGTACAGTAATCATGTATTTCATGTGATTTCAAAGACTCTGGGGGATACCATTTTTGTCTCTCCCATGAAAGTTACTGCTAATTTATCACAGATTACATGTTGATGTTTACCTGGCAGCAGTCCCAGTGTCTATGCTGACTTTGTTGCAAAGGTAGACCAAAATATCATCAGATTATCATCCGTGCGGCCACATAGTGGGCACCTGAAGACTGCAAATTATGTTTCCCAAATGGCCCCTAAAAAGCAGGTACACTATTGAGTGCCTGCATATACAAAGCGCTGGGTTCCTCTGCCCCACTGTCCTGTCTCTCACCATAGCCAAAACCAGATGTCTTGCAAAGAGCACAAGAATAGAGCACTGCAGCCCCGAGAAGCCAGAGTGCAAGCCTGAGATTCACACTCTATAGCAAAGGTACGACAGGAGCCCGTAGGGACAAACCCAGTTGGCTTCCTCCTGGAAGGATGCGGTCAGAGCGCCGCTGGCCGTAGCACAGGGCACGGGGCAGCCTCTGGGCAGGCATTTGCAGCCCGTAGCGAGTCCCATGGTGCCAGCGCTAGGCTCTTCACCGCAACTCAGAAGTAGCCTTAAGACAGACATTAGAAAAGGAAGAAGGGGATCACCCTCAGGTCTCCCTTCTCACGCAGAGGCTCTAACAGGGAGCCGTCTCCCTAACACAGCAATACCTTAATTCTCTCCTGACTCCCCCAGTGTCTGCACATCTGTCACAGTGTGATTCTGCAGGCTTTATCATATTTAGTTAAATGTGTGCGTGCGTTACAGATTTTCATTTACAACTACAACTCTGGTTTTAAAAAAACTAAAACTTAATCTACCAAAAAGTAGATGTTTTTAAGTTATCCATTCTGTTTTAAAACCACATTTTTAAGACAAAGAAAACCACTCTATTTATTTTAAACTTAGATTATTACTTTAGCTTCTTTTAAATTCTTGGGGGTTTCTTCTGAGTTTAATGAGCTTAGCAGTGCTTTTACAGAGCAAGTGTTTAACATGTGTTGACCATACAACCAGCAGGATAAGTTCCAGTGAAGAAAATTATTTAAGGTTCCATAAATCAGAAGAGAATTTACAATGTTCTTCTCTCATTGCTGGGAATAGTTCGAATGCAAGAGGAGAACAAAAATATATTAATATAAAAACATATTTTGATATATTGCAAACAAAAATCTACTGTATTATTGTAGTGAGATCAATTCACTCTCTATCCAATATCATGGGAGTCCTAAATTCAGATGTTATATGTGGTAGTTACATGATGCTTTCTGCAAGCTAATTGAGCCAATTGTTTGGGTAAAAAGGAATAGGAAAATAAGGAAGAGCCTCTCACAGCACATTTGCACAACCTTTAATGTCCAGGTCAGGAATAAAATTACCAGACTTCTTACAGCCTGTCAGAAATTCTTTCCTATAACAATGTATGTAAACAATGTATATAGGAGAAGACTGCTGGGATTTCAAGAGATTCTTGAAGAATGTTTTTTGTAATGCTAAGATAAACTACAAAATAAATGCATACATGAGAATTAAAAATCTGCTGAAGCAGCACAGCGTGACTGGAATAGGTACAACCACCCATCTTAAAATAATTGTTGTTGTTGCATTAGCACCTGAAAGCTTAATCTGAAGTTAAACTCTAAAGTCCAGATAAGCCTGTTTGCAATATAAGCAAAATACATCTGTGGCTTCAGGCTAGGAGCATGATGGAGAAATAAATCTTCATGTACTTGCAGGTCTTAGAAATCAAAATAACATCCAACACTTTTGCTTGGGAATCCATCAGAAGCCAAAGTTTCACATTTTTTTACAGGTTAATTTATTACTCATTTTGCAATCACTTGCTGCAGGTCACATGCAGCATCCCGTGAAATAAGCTAACTAATTACAAAGTCCTGAACTAGACTCATACCCATGTTCAGCACAAAATAAACTTCCTCCTGTTCTGTTCACTTTAAAGCAAGATTTGGAAAATAGAGATGGGATACAGTGAACCTGGATTTCTGCAAGGCATCAGAGGACTTTCAAGCATACATCTAGCACTTCCACATGTGAAGGTTTAAAGCTTGCCCAGTTTTTGAGATACCTTAATTACGTCATCAGTGTCCTCAGAGGTCATCCTGCACACTGCAAAAACACTGCCCAATAGAACATGGCTGGCAGGTTGTATTCAAAAGAAAGTTGAATATGAGGTCAAAGGGGGTGTTGGAGATCAGGATCTGACTGTGACACAAATGTGTGTGGAGCTTACACCATGCCTGCCTGACTCTTGTCTGCCTCTGACCAGTGCTATTGGTTACGTCTGTTCATAAAAAACATTGCGCTTGGTTTGCAAAGGCTAATGAATCTTCCTTAAACTCCTCTGTCTGGTCCTCCCTCCCCTCCCTTGTGCTGGTGCTAGAACAGGCTGCAGACTCAAAGTGCCAGAACTACACCGGTCACCCAGATACCAGCATGATGAAAAGTAATTTTCAAAAATAGGAGGGGTATGCTGGAAGCACAAGCAAAACCTATCAGCTGCAACATGGCAAAGATGCTAGTCTGAGTGGCATAGCTCTAGAGGACGCAGACATCAGGAGGTAGCTGCACCAAAACCTCTATATCAGACAGGGTTGAGAGGAGCAAGCTGATCAGGAAAAGGAAAATGCCTTGTGACTTGGCAACTGCACTTCATAACATTTATGCTCAAACTGTCTGCCCATTTGCCAAAAATCCATCTAAGAAAAAAAAAAAACCACACTGGCTATTTTCCCTTCATGATGATTGTCCTCTGACGGATATCTGTTGTGGGGAGAGAGATGGCTGGCGGAATGTGAGATCCATTTAAGGAGTGAATTGTGTAAAGAATACACATGGGAAAAAGCAAATGGAAACAGTGCTGTGAGCGTGGGGATGCACTGGTCCCTGCTGGTCCTGTGTCTGAAGCAGCAGAGGCCAACGCCCTGTTCGTATTGCAGTGCATCGTTTGCATAAACCCAAGTTACTTTAAGCACGAATGTGACGTCAGCCACCAGAAGATGTTAGTGCAGTGACTATAGCGGTAATGAGGGGGGGTGCCTTTTAGGAGACGGGAATGATTCTCCATGTGAATTTATCATTTTACCTGTCATATTTTCTCTGTTCAAACGTTCTGCCAAACAAAGCACCTGAGGATGTCTGGTGGTACTGTTTGAGGATGTGTGGGTTACTGTGCCATCTTAAAGGCCAAAGCTATTAAAAGGATAATGTCTGTATATTGTGCAGAAGAACAGAGTAGTTCATTTAGGGAAATACCTGTTGAATCTGGAATTCTGCGCCTTGCAACGCACCAGTCTTTGCCTCAGTTAAGAAACAACTGACTAGACATGGGATCATGTAATTCTTTTTATTCAAAAATTTTTATGGAAACTTGTTGGCACAGCTTTTCAGTCTGTAGTGCATACCATCGCTAATGAGCGCAACTGCAGTGGGCTGTAAATAAAGCATTGCATTTAGAACATAAATACAAATGCTCGCTCTTCCTTCCTCCCTCAAAACCACAAAGTACAACCGGACCCCAAAGCCACTGCCATTTCCATTGATTCATCTGCAAGTGGCTTTGTGTGGATTGCAATAAACACAACAGCACTGGATGGGGATGAAAGCATGCGTATTAAAAGAAGTGGCTGCTCTCAGCTCCTCACAAACTGGAGCGGGCATGCTGTTTGGCTGGCAATTTTTTCTCCCAAGGCGTATTAAACCCTCAGGTTTTTTGAAAGCTTCTTTCTCATGTTTAACTGCCATGTTGGTGGCCTCCCCCTTAGCTGTGGCAATGGAGCCATACCTTTTCCAACACTGCAGGGTTCTTTTACAATCCCAAAAAGACATTTTTGCTGCCTCACCAAATTGACAATGGAGCTGGTGCTTTGTTCAGCTTTCTTGCAGCTTATGGGAGATAGAATTGGGTTACTGCAAAAGTATCTCCACAGTAATGTTACGCATTTCGACACATTTGCTTGTTACAGCTCACAGGCAGTGTTCAAAGTGAACATCATATGGAGAACTGACATTGTAATACATCACCATCAACAAAGGGAATGGACTACGTGGATCCTTGTGTAAACTGATTATAGAAAACAAAAACTACATATAAAAGGATAGAGAACAGCTTTAGACTGAGGATCCTTGGACAGAAAATTAGGTGGATCAGCAATGATGAGCTAAAATGTTGAATGCTGTTTTAACAAATTGTTTTGAAAATCCAGATAAGAGAATCCTCTTTAATTTAGATGAGCCGAATTTTCAGTGTTTAAAATAAAATACTGTTGCAAACATAGGACTTAAAGCAGTGCCTGAAACCAGGCTCTCCTATTCTTCTTGTTAATTCAAAGAGCAATAGTCTCAGGTGTGAAAAAGTAATGGTTTTAACAAGCTATAATCTAATCCTTTTGTGTACTTAATTACATGGCTTCTAGCACAGCACTATTCAGTGTTTTGACAACACAGCTGCCAGTATTTCCTAAAACTATGTAATTGAAGAAAATCTAATTATTTTCTATTTGCCAGCATTGGATGGCTTAGCCCAAAGTTGTTTAGCAAATGCTTAGTTTCATCTTGTAGCTATAATGTAAAAATCAGTATAGATTACTTTTTAAATGTAACTGATGCTGCATTTGCCGTTGGCAGTGACTTGTGCATTCTGCCTCAGAACATTTCATAGTATTCACCTTATGGGCAAGCTTTTCAGTGTATGATCTCACAGTTTTGGGGTGGGTTTTTTACTTTAATCCTAAGTAGGATGAAAATTCAGTTGTTTTACAACTGTAAGAAGGTAGGTAAAATTTTCTCCGTTGCTAAAATATTCTTTCATAAAAAAGTATGAGTTTGATATTTTTTTCTGATGTTTGCTTTTATTATGTGAGAGGTATGTAGTGAGAGTACATAGGAAGCTGAAAACAGGAGACAAACTTAAGTGAATTTTGGGAGTAAGCACATCTCCCTAACTATATGTTGATCTGTGATCTGAAGTGATTTCAGTGCCCTGCTCTGTCACAGATGTCTTCAGCAACCTGAACTAAGGTCGTTCATCTCTTTGGGCCTGAATTTCCCTATTTGACTAATTGGGCAGTGGTCCTTCCCTGCCTTATCAGCACATGGATAACTCGAACACACCACAGACTGGGAAAGGTCAAGTACTATATTAACAAAGACTGTACAAGTGCTTAAGGAAATGGAAGTACATTGTATGCTTAGAATTACTGTTCCAAGACCTCCAGCATAAGGAAGTGTGCCTTGAAGTGTACCCTGCAGTACCCCTCAGGATACTTTTTCATTGCCCAAAAAAAGATTCCCTTTCCAAATGAAATAATGTCAATACAAAAAGCCAGGTTAGTATTTTTCATTTAATTGTAGATAGTTACATTTATTATTTAAAATCAAATCCCTCAGAAAATAATGAAGAAAAGGATTATAGAAGTGTATTGATACTTTCTCACTCTATCTAGATATGATTCCATTACTGAAATCAGATTTTAAGATTATATTAATTTTGAGTGGACAAACTGTGGCACTTTCAAGAGTGTTTATTAGACACTTCCTGAAAATATTCTGTATTTAAACTATATTTGGTTGATAATGTATGGAAACTGCAGCACCAGAGTTGCTGATTATTTTGGGGGGAAATCTTGTCTTCAGAACAGCAGTTTACTTTTTGCTTCTAAAATATCATTAACAAGTTCTCATGCATTAATTCATATCTGCAATGTTTGGGGCTTCTTTAAGCATGTATCTTTTTTATTTATCTTGCTACTAATATGGTAATTAATCAGGAGATACAGTTCTAGAAGATACCTAAGATACTTTGATCTCAGCTGTAAAGGACAGCTGAGGCAAGGCAAGATTATTCCTGATCAAATAAGGGACCTTGAAATAGATTCTGTGATGGTGCTACTCAAATGGGAAAGAGCATCATTTTAAAAAGTGTAACTTAGCACAAGCTAAAATTATTTTTATGATTCTAAGACTATGTAGCTTTAAATGACAGGAAAAAATAGACCAAGAATTGCTTCTTCAGTAACTCTTCTGTCACTTTTGCAAGGTCTGTAAGACTGCTTTGAAGTTGCAAGAAAAGAAAGCTGTATTACTTCATTCATATTCAATAAGAGGCAAAACCAAAAGCAAGCAAGCAAGGTAAGTAAGTGGAAATGCAGGCAGTAGCAGTCACATGTAGCCTAGGTAAGAGACTGAAGGTCTACCATAGATTGCCAGCCCAGAACCAGCACTGTGGCATATATGATGGAAGTCCCTCTACAACGCTGCTCCAGCTCGCAGCAGCCACCAGCTCAGAGAGTCTGGGCTTTCAGTACACATGATAAAATTTACCCATTGCCCATCTCCTCATTAATTTTTTTTCCAAACTGCTTTGACACATCTGTGCTGCTAATTGTGTGACTCTCTTTGGTGGCCCATTTTCAAGTCTATAGCATTCAAGTGTCTTCATTTACAACAGAACAAGATGACAAGCCAATATAGGATCATATTGTTAATGTAATCTCATATTACAAGAAATTTAGGAGACTTTGTTCAAGTTTCATTGTTAAAACATGGCAGGTAGATTATTCTACCTTTTAGAACACATTTAATGGGAAAGGCTAGCTTCATTCTGCAGGTAGACATTGGTGTTAGTTAAAAATGTGTGTAAATAATCTTTTAACTAAACTGTTCCTAGTTAATTGCATGCAAATAAGCACCTTAGCGGCCACATTTCAGGTTTGCCCCAAAGTTTTCATAGGCAATCTGCACTCATTTTAAAATGGTCAGGTTTTCACTCTTACTGACCCCTTGCTGCTCCACCTCATTACAGATGCTCAAACACCCCTGAAAATGATGCTGCATTTGTCTAGGTAGGTGGATAGAAATGTAGTCATCCGAACTAATACACCTTAGTCCTAATAATCAGGGTCCTTTCACTACCTACTAAGCCCATAAAACTGCATCTACCACTATTTTCTAACTTTCTAACTTGTTACATAATTAGAAGGATGAGTTTTCATTTTAGCTTGAGTTTCGTATGTATCAAAATGACACTAAAACCTGCTGGCAGACTGAAGTCTAACAAAGAGGCACTGCACTTTCTTCACACAGGGAAGCATCATGAACCATAAAAATCCATAAAAGGACTTATTTAGAGAATAATGATAGTAGTATTGACATACTGATACTAAGATGCAAGTGAAAATACACAGGCGTTTCCAGTGCACAATCAGAATTAAAATACTGGAGGCATCTTCCTCCAGAAAGTAACAGCTGTAAGTTGTTTTAGATCTTGGAGGGATGAATTGAAACTCATCCATTAATGTCTAAAGAAAATGTTAACATTTTTTTTTTAAACGTTCCGGCTAAATGAACATGTGTTACTTATCTGTTTCTCTTCCATGAACCTCATTCTCCAAGTGCTAAGATCCACGTCCCAACCATTGGAACCAGAAACCTTCAACAAATGTTCAGTCACAAGCTCTTTTCCACATTTGCACGCTTTATTTTACCTAGGGACATAAAAGGGCTTGGAAAGCGCTGGCTCTCTTGTAGAACTGCAGCAATGCTCAGATACAAACATGATCGCAGCTACCAGATAGGCTGTCAAAACAACTGAAGAATGGTTGAGTTCTCCTCCACCACCGTTAACTGAAAAAACACAACTTCCATTCTTGAAGACTGCAGGTGTAGATTTCCAAACAGCTGACACTGTGAAACAGTAAAAGTTCCTTCACATTGATCTATCCTAATGGATACACAGAAAAAACATACATAGTATAAATTAGCTTTTCTACTCCTTTTAAGAGAACTGTTCTGCACCATCAGAGTTGTCAGAACTTCCAGGGGTGTGGGGCAAGACAGCTGCCAGAGATAGAGGACTTGAGAAAGCAAGCAAAAGCAACAGGGTAAGTTCCCACATCACGAGTGTATTCTGTTGAAGAATTTGTGGGAGGCTTGAACTTTTGGGAGAGTCAAGGGAAGGTGGAGAAGCCAGTAGTGGTTGTGTTTTAGAGGCAGATCTTATCAGGACATTGGGTAGTGTTTAAGGAGAAGGGCTGGGCCAGTGGTTAAGACCTATGGAAAGATCTAGGTGAGATTAAGGCCTTTTGGAAAACTTTTGGAAAACTATTATCGAATAACTTGTTATCCCAGGCAATAGTGAGGAAATCCTACAAAACTTGCCTCTCAGGTACTGAGACCATAGGGGCTATGCCAACACTAGTATCGCATGAAGTACATGTATGATACTGACCTTTATTTCCTTATTTCCAGTCAAATCCCTCACACCATTCTTCATACATTAAACCACACGCAATCCTAGCAACAATAGGATATATTGATACAATTTAAAAATCTTTGTCTGAAGATACCCAAGAGATCAACTGAAACTTGAAAAGTATAGCTCTCTCTATACACTTCAATGTAACTAAAACTGGCCTTGTTTGATTAAAAACAATCAGGTTGTGCAATCATTTGGCTCCATGGCTTTTGAAATACAGGATGCTGGGCTACATGAGGGGCAGGATGATTTTGAGCTCTAACTCGTCAAATCAAGGAACATCATTTGCTGTTACAAGAGCACCTTCTACTGCCTGTGTAATGGCATTGTGCTAGGGATGCTAAATCTCAAGAGGTCCCTCTGAACCTTCAGTCTCATCAGTGCCTTCCTAAGAACATTTAAAGGATGATCTCATGTATAACGTGGCAAAGGAAATTATGTAGATTTCAGACTACTTGTATTTTTAGAAATAAAGATTCTTTCAGCTTCAATTCAAAATCCTGTATATTTCCATGCTTATACTCTCTGATCCATACAGATGCTTTCCCCACTTTGTAATAGATTGTTGAATTTCTAGGTCCTGTTTCAGTTCATCAAGTCTGGCTGTTAGTACTATTTCCAATTTTGCTGGAGTGGGGTATCACATAGCTCGCAAACCACCTATTAATAAAGCAATGATTTTAATTACAATATGTTTCCAATATTCAGGCATATGAATTTTATGTTCTCAAGGAACAACAGTGTCCTGCCAAACTATGCACTAAAGGAACTCTAAACTTTGTTTAGCAAATGGTACTACAACCATCAGATACATTAGCCATTACAGATTTATCTGCCAGGGAATACTGGAGCCTTTCCTGCTTATTTTTTCTTCTTTTTTTTTTTTTTTTTTTGTCCTGTATCCTCTTGATAAATCTGCCCAAGTTAATATTGAGTATTCTCACCTAAATATCTCTTTCAGGAGAAAAATATCCATTCATGAGCTGCGTGTTAACTATTACATTAAGAAATTCAATCCCAATATGACACCAGAAAGAAGCTCTGACCTTAATAAACCTCATGGACACTAAAACGGATGACTCAGCAATTTAATGCAACACAATAGGCTACAGAAATTATCCATTAAATCATTCAGTGGTGACAACCTTTTGTGCCTTGCAAAAGACTTGTGTACATCATGTTATTTCCAGCCTTTCCATGAGTTTGTTACCTATTTCTCCACTAATATGAGGAACCATTGCCACAAAAACCAGTGTACTGTAGGCACGTATGCTAATGGTTAACACCCTCGCTGTTCCCCCAATCACCAAATGATTGCCATTAGGTAAAAGAGAGGCTGTATCCTCTTCAAAATCTGTTCAAGTTTTCTACTGTATCTCATAACTCCCTCCAATTTCATCCTGATGTATTTCCATCTCTGTTCTTGACATTTCCTCTGCAAGATCTCTCTCATACAGACACACACAATGCAGTTTTCCCCAATCACACCTGCATTTCTCTTGTAATCTGTTCCTTCAGTGTCCCCTCACCCACACAGTGTGACATCTTCCCAGGGGAGGCTGGTTTCACCCCGCCAGGGACTTTAGGGGATGACTTGCTAAGTCTGCAGAGCCTGAGCTCCTTTCTGAATGGGACTGGAGAGAACTGCCAGCCAATGTTACTGAGCAGCAGCTGTAGGAAAGGAAGCATTTAGAAGAAGGGCCCAGCATCCTGAATCAGTAGAAGACTTTATGGGCCACCTCTTAAAAGGTAGACTTCCACTTAGAGGAAATCATACTTTTAAAGATATTGAATTCCAAATGTTTCTTAAAAAAACCCCACTCAATTTCAGATCCCCGTCTCTGCCAGTTTTTATGTAGCTAACCTACTCTTTTTTTAAGGATAATTCTAAGGAATCTCGAAAAATCTAACTCAGGACTCTGTTCCAAATGGTTCCTATTTCAGACACGCTATGTAAAAAACAGCCTGCACACAAACTCAAAGAGCTTAAAAACTAATATGTATGACCACCTGCAAACAAGTCAAGACAAGAGATTTTTGTTCTCTTAGAAAAACAGCTTGGGACTGGCACTGCAATACATCTATCTGATTCTGGTTTTATTCTGTCATCTTAGAAGGTAAGGCTTCCAGGTGCTGTTCCATGAATACTCTCTCTATCAATGTTCATAAGCGCTTGGAGTTTGTCGTATTGTTCAATTAGGATGCAACAAGAGAGCCTTGTGTACATACTACTGTCATCCCTTTGCATAACAGTGCCCCAGCACACCTAAGCACTACATGAGAAAGCTAACGAAATAATTTTCAGAGATGAATATTCAACAGAAATCTTAGCACTTCATTTTTGCATAATATTTTCCCTAATCAAAATTCAACCCAGTTTAGCTTTTCTCCCTTTTCTAAGAGTGTCTGGATAATATCAAATATTTGCAGTTAGGCTAATTCTGCTCTTGTGTGAGTGAATTCATTTTGACATCATGCAAGATTTGGCATCATTTTTCGGTACATACCACTGGGGACAGGTGGAATTTCAATAACAACTCTTGTCTCCTTGGTTGTGTTATAAAGCTAACCTGTGGAATCCAAGCAGATGAAGCAAAAGTGTGCTGAGGTAAATTGTATTTTATAGAGATTGAACTTTTTTATTATTGAGCGTATACCTTAAATCCTATAGACAACACTAATTTCACCACTTTTTACGTTGTGAATCCTACAGAATAGTGATTTGCTTTTATAACACTTATTTCCTTTGCCAACTTCTAAAATTATGTTGTAAGAGCCTGCATATAGCAAGAATTTTATAGAACATTTGTGGAATAAAGAATTTGAGGAATTACTGCAGTTTGTTTATTTCTTTAAAATGAACTGCAGTATAAAGCTAGTTATGCTGCACTTAAAATATTTCCCCATATGCTCTTAATAAGTAGTGCTGCTGCACTACACTGGTATGAAATGGATGAGGGTAACCATCTGGGGCCATTTCTCACACAAAGGGAAATGGCTGAATAATTTCATTATTTAACATGTCTGCCATAATTAGCCAAGATGTGACATAGTCATATAATTACTCCAAATATAGACTTTCTGAGACTTCGAAGAGCTTGGCTGGCTGTTCATAAAAATAGTTTCATTCCCCCCTCCCACAAGTAGTTTAGCAACACGGGCTAGCGGCCACTCCACTCAGTCTATTTTTGCCCCCCTGTGTTTGTGCATTGTGTGTTGACAACTGTAGCATGTTTGTACTATAAACCGTGCTTTGAATGAGGGCTTAAATCTGTTCAAGTTTTCTAATGTGAAAGGAATGTTGGCAGCGCTAGAGAGAAAAAGAAACCCTTTTAAAAATCTTCCTGCATGAAGAAAGAAACTTCTTCTCCGCAGAAAATGTGATGTGAATAGAACAGAAGGACTAATTGTTTTCCTCTTGTTCTGGCACATATGTTGTGAATCGGGTGTGACCATAGTTAACTGCAGCATCTATTCAAATTGGTAGCAAATAATTAAGCACTAAATAATAGTTTTATTTGGGAAGGAACTTTTGTACAGCCCTTGCTGTAGATTTCAACACGTACTCCTCCAGTGAAACGCTTTTTCAGAGATTATGCCTTAAAAAACATAATATACATATATACACACACTGAGCAGACAACTCAAAGGTAGCTACCCTAAGTGACAGACATGATAACAATCTTTCACTGCAGGTTACTGCAAGGAGTAATCTTTTTTCTCTGTGTCTTTGGTGGAAACAACAAGGAGTCACAGGCTTGAACTGAAAAGAAAGCTGTTTAGGATAGGCATTTTGGAAAGTCCTTTCTAATTTTAAGGAACATGTGGAATTGTAGTAGCTTGCCTAGAAAACTATGGACCCTGCATCACAGATATCTTCAGGGACACACCACATAGGTATCTGTCAGCAATGACCACAGTGCTGTTGATCCTGCCTTGGACGGAGAAATGGACTGCCTAATCCGCTCAGGTGGATGGAAGCGGGCGTAATGTTAGATTTAAGCATCTTTTCTATGTCCTCACCAGAGAACGGGTCAGAGAAGATCCCTGTACAGGCCCTAACTCTACAGGCCTGTCCAAGACTCATCTGTGTCAAGTGTTCCACGTAGCTTTGAATCTGCTTAGCAGTATGCGTAGCCCTCCCTCACTCCTCCTTCCACCCTCCATGGCTCCTGTGCACCCGAATTTGCAGGTGGTCATCCAGAGAGAGCCCAATGCTCTCCTTCTCTGTGCTACAGCAGTGATGGCCCTGTTCTTCCACCATCAAGGAGGTGAAGGCTGGGGTACCTAATCTGGATGGATGCTGCTCAGGCCTTTGGCAGGTAATTTTGGGCAAGAAGAGCTGGTCATTAACTAAGACTTTCTTCCACCCCTTCTGTGTACTGGAAGACAAGGTGATGTATTAGGAATAATCCTACATATCCACCCTGTTCTTATGATCTTGTCCAAGTGTCTGCTCCTGTCCACAGCCGGAGACAGGGATTTGATCCATGGAGTTGACAGTGACTTCAAGCAAAGCCAGGGGCATCTTACCAGGTAGCTGTGCCATGCTACCGCCATCCAGACTGAGGTATGGTCTTATGTGCTACAGGGGTGGCAGTGAATACCACAGGCTGCCTCCCCACATGCCGACATGCAGCTACCTGCAGCGCCCACATGCTCATCCCACCACCATGGTGGAGGAGACAGCATGGCCAGACTCAGTGCTCCATGGGTAGCAATGGCCCATCAGTGAACACAACAGCTCTTCTCTACCCACCTCGTGCACTGGGAGGATACCCCTTGGCCAATCCCATCTGTGGGGTGCCTGCTGAAAGCAGGAAGGGAAGCAATCCTGTGCGCAGGCTGCTGAGCTCCTGCAGAACTCCAGTCCCTCAAAGCCAAGGGGTGAGCTCGGTGCCATGCTGGCTCTCCATGGCAGAGGACGTGCAGGGGCAGGCCTGCACCCCTGCTGTGCACAGCACCAAATGCAGGCAGCCATGTGACTTGTGTTGGTGGGAATGCAGAGGACGGGGAGAAGAGAATTACCATGACTGGCTGCTCCTCCTTGGCCAATAACTACTGAATACTCAGAAACGCTTCAGCCCGAGCTTGCCTCTCATGTGACTGGGGACGGGGACAGACTCTGCACCTTGCTTCTGCTGGGCATGGCACCATTCCCCTGGCCATCACCCACGACATTTGGGATGAGGAGGAGACCCTCAGGCAGGATCTGTGTAGAGATGTCTAGGGGGGCTGTATGGGCTCAGTCCCCCAGGAGGAAGCTGGTTGCTGGCGCTGGGTGGCAGACAGATGGACTGTGACGGTACGCAGCGGCCATGCAGAAAGGCTCTCCTGCAGCCCACATCTCCAGGGGGACTGGAGCCAGACTTGCCATATAGATCCTTTCTCTGGAGCTATGAGCCAAAGCTCCCAACTCCTCTATAATCCTTAAGCACTCCCCTCACACTCCATCAGCTGTGCAGGTGAAGGGACTAAACATATAAAAAGCTGCACATCTACCAGGAGCGCTGGCACAGGACAGTGGTGGATGTGAGTGGCAGGGAGCGAGGATCCTGGAGGATCTTCCAGAGAGATGCAGGCTACACCCCAACTCACAGTATCCCCATCCAGGCCCCGCATGCAGCTGATGAGGAGCTTCCAGTTTGGTTTCCTCTAAAGAGATGCCCGTTCACACATACCGAAAGCGCTCCATATGTTGAATCAATGCATGGTAAACCAGAGGCAAGCAGTTCATTTCAAAACCCCTCTACAGCTCCAGAATAAATTGATAGCATAGATGCAGCCTTAATGCACAAATGTCAGGTGAGATTATCTTTCATTCCTTTGAATCTTGTTTCCTGTCATACTTTTGCTTTTTCTTTCTGTGAATTCCTCACAGCAAAATATGTTAAGCAAGATGATAATAAGGATAATATGAAACTTATCTGTACTGTTTGGAGCAGGCTGTCAGAAGCCGTTAAACATTACCATTAACAATGAAGGTAAATATCAACATGAAGATCACCAGACAAACTGCTTTTATTGCAGAGATATCCCTTAGTTTTATGGCAGGTTTTTGGTGATTTTATAGTATATTGATTTAGTGCATCTTCTTCTTCCTTTACATCCGCATTACACATTTTAACTACACTAAAATAAAATTACAGTTGTAAAGTGAGGCATTCAAAAGTTAAGGATGAGGCATTCAAAAGTTAAGGAATATAAAATTTAAATTCACCCAGGCAATTTTAATTCAATCCCCTTGTTAATCTATTAAAAAGACAGTTATTCTGTCTTCTGCATCTTCTGCCTTTAATGTGTTTTTTAATGAAAATCATCAAATTGCTGCCATTAATACATAATTATGCATAACAAACCTTTAAGCAAGGATTTGCAAGGACTTTGGAAAATCTTGGTTGGCACTAAGCTACTTCTGTCAGTACTAAATGTACGCATGTCATATATATTTAGTAACCTGAGCTCTTCATTAATATATTCCTTTCCTGCCAGGAGGAAAGAAAGAAATCTCTGTTGAGATACCAAACTATATTTCATTGTCTGTTTGTCTATATAGCTCTCCATTTCTAGAAGTCTTTTCAAGCTAGCTGCTGTTAATCAATAACTAAATATTTGAGGATGTTTGCTTCAGATATGGGATATTGAGACAGAGCTGGAAAAGGGCTGAAAGGGTCACGAGCCATGCATAATTTTTTACTTTCAGTTAAATCATTAATGTTTATTACCTGTATTGCTGACATTTCTAAAAATATTACTCATACTCCAATGTCAGTGTGACATTAGAAAAAATATTTGAAAAAAGAATTTTTAGATAAACTTCATGTTAGTGAAGTGTCATAAGGTCAAAAGAGGTATGAAGAAAAAAACATTTTGGTCCATGTTATGGATTGAACTTCTGTTACTTGCACATTTTCTTATTAAGTTCTTTCAGTCTCCCTGAAAATAAGTAAAAATCTGCATCTTAGCTGGTAATCCAAGATGTACATCAAGATGCTTGGTATATTAAAATGGTGTTGTGGGCTATTGAGATAGAGAGTTCCTATTCCTTCCTTCATTATTCATCCACTCACTCTTCTTCTTTTCCCAGCAGCCAGGTTGGCTGACCCCTGGAAATATTCAACCTCTTGTCCCTTGTTATGGCAACCAGCTGCCACCTCCAGCATCCACCACTGTCCCCAGAAAACAAGCCCTTAGCTGGATTCAGCTGGTTTTATGAACATCTTGCTGCTGACTGAAGATTTCCATCTTTACCTCATCAGACCACGGGGCTTCAAAAGATAAATTCCCTGTCCATTTCTGACCTGTTCTCTGCCTTCTTCCCCTCCATTACAAGATGCTACGTTTGTACTAAAACCAGACTTTTGACTAACTTCTGAACTACTTCTCATTTTAGCTCAGTAAAATCCTCTTAGACCTAGAGAAAAGTCAAATTGTTTGTACTTTTGTATTATGAAAATGTAGTACGGAAACTTTCAATAAAATGTTAACTTTTTAAAGAGTTTCATGGATTTTTGGATGCAGCTTATGTTGCATACAAATAGTTCAAAAGGAGGGTTTATAAAGTTATATATAGTGTGTGTGAAGAAAGATGACTCTTCTCCTTCTCATTAAAAAGTGCTTTGCCATAACAACAGTCCTTATAAAGTAATTGCATTTTGATGCTTTTTCTTCTCTTGGGAAAACCACTCCTTTGCTTGCTCTGTCCGCATCTGCACAGAGCCAGAAATTGCACTGGAAATAAAACATTTAATAGCTGTTTTATTTCTGTTCCTGGTTTTTTTTGCCTCTTAGACTGGCAGACCTGGGAATGCTGGGAAGACATTGTGATCAACTGTTTATGGGAAAAAAAGCCTTATGTCTTTCACTGGTTATCTTCCTAGTTGGTTAAAATACAGCAATTCCACAGCTTCTCATCCAGTTTTCCTTAGCCAGAACATTGCTGGGGCCTAGGTTGGTAAAAAACTGAAATGAGAAAGTCACAAAGAATGGAAGAGGATGGAGGATGCCGTGCCATTTTAAACTAAATAAGATCCTGTTTCCTTAGCAAAACCATTTACAAACATGCCAGTAATGACTAAGAGTTAAGAACATAATGGGGTTTTGTAGGTCTGGGTTGTTTTTTTTTTTCCTATTCTAATGGGTGTCCCATTACTTCTAAGTGAAGAGCAGCCAGCTTCAGAAGACCCTGCAGGGAGCCTGCTACCATCCCAGGTGGAACAGGGGCTCCACAGTGAAGCAAACCCTGCCAAGCCTGGCCTCTGACTTACCAGCATGATGCAGAGCTGGGCTGACATTATTCAGCCTGCTGATGACTGGGGAATTCATTTTTTCCTACTCCCCCAGCTATGGAGTGCTGGGCACGCTCATGGACAGATGGAAAATAAGCACCTGTGCCCAGGTATGACTCCTTGTTGCAGCATTAGCAGCAAGATAAATTTCAAATTTATCTTTACATAAGAGATGTCACCCACGGCTGTCTATTTGTGAGCAGTCTGGGGAGGATGAAGGCAGGCTAGGGCCCGCCACCTGTTCTGTTTCCCTCTGCGTACCCGTGGCATGCGCGCCTGAGATAACAAGCCAGCCTTCTTCAAAGAAAAGCATAAACTTGTGCACTTTGTACCCCGCCGGCGCTGAGTTTCACCTGAGAAATAACCCGCTTCATTCCCATGCCCCTCTTCAGGGCACGCTGGCTGTGTGCCGTGTTTCTTTCCAAGCACCGCACACAAGGCAGGAGGTAGTCTGCAAATCAAACATGTATTTTTATAAAGGAAGTTCCATATGCCCTGTCTGAGGTTATGTATCTTCTCTTCTACAGGAGGGTCGTCTGCACTATAGTAATTAGCCTCCTTGGCCTTTAAAGCCATTAACTGGCAAAGAAAAGTGTCTTTGCTTAAATAAATGCTGCAGACATGAACTTACACAGCTAAAGTATTCTAGGATGTCTTTCTGCTCAAACTCCCTGGTTTCTTGTTTGTTCATTTTTGGAGGGAAAAAGAAGTTTAGTTAGATCCAAATTTAACAGTAAGACCTCTGACACCATGAAATATTTATGTCTGATTTCAGTCATGGTTTTTGTGGTGTTTCTTTGTTTTTCCAGAACTGCCAGTTCAAACAGCTGTAGAAAGGAGTATCATGTCACTTATTTTTCTTCTTATTTGTTTCTATATCTGGAAATCTGATGAAGTTCTTAGTGCTAGGAAAGGCAACTCTGGTTCACATACCATCATGAGTATTTGGGCCCCTCAGTACAAGAAAGACATTTTGTTGCTGGAGCATGTCCAGAGAAGGGCAACGAAGCTGGTGAAGGGTCTGGAGCACAGGCCTTATGAGGAGCGGCTGAGGGAACTGGGGTTGTTTAGCCTGGAGAAAAGGACACTCAGGGGAGACCTTATTGCTCTCTACAACTACCTGAAAGGAGGCTGTAGTGAGGTGGGTGTTGGTCTCTTCTCCCAAGTAACAAGTAACAGGATGAGAGGAAACGGCCTGCCATTGTGCCAGTGGAGGTTTAGATTGGATACTAGGAAAAATTTCTTCACGGAAAGGATTGTCAAGCACTGGAACAGGCAGCCCAGGGAAGCGGTTGAGTCACCATCCCTGGAGGTATTTAAAAGACATGTAGATGTGGTGCTTAGGGACATGGTTTAGTGGTGGACTTGGCAGTGTTAGGTTAACGGTTGGACTTGATCATCTTAAAGGTCTTTTCCAAGCTAAACGATTCTATGATTCTATTCTATCAGGTGTATAAACACCACATCCTCAGCACAGACAGAGAAGGAAAAATGGTCTTCAGGAATGAGCACTAACACCAGCATTAACTAGAAAAATCTCATCTTCTAATTATAACTCCATATGTGGCTATTTGTAAAGTCTTAGGCAAATCACATCTTCTCTCTGCCTCACAATCTCCATCTATAAGCTGTAGCTAAGTGCAGGAGTTAACTACATGACAGACGGGTAGGAAAAAATAATTGATGAGCAAAACCTCCCCACTGATTTTATACCTTCATAAAAGCATTGTTCTGATTTGCACCATTTCCAGTGAAAGAAGAATGAATGGTACTTTGAAGAATTACATCAAGGCAAAATATTGTATTTGGCATTTAAATTCAAAGCTGATAGCTGTTTTAGAAATGCCTGAACCAGATAGTCAATGCCAAATGCTACAATTTTCGTATTCTGTAATATTCTTCAATAATTGCTCCAAGACTCATACAGAGAAAACAGCACACAATGAAGGCTGTTACTAATACTTTGATCAAAGTCACATAATTTGCCTTTCTGTTTTTTTAAAGTTTCCAAGCTGGTTTTGCTTTGTTTTCTGGTGTAAGAGTTCTCAATGCGAAGTACAACTTACATATTCGCCACAGCTCCTGAGGCTCGTGCATGGGCTATGTAAGTAATAACAATCAAGGTGCAGTAAAGTTTCTGAGGATTAATGACCGGCTGGGAGGAGATGAAGGTCAGCAGCACGGCCAAGGATCATTAACCCAAGCTGGTCATTAATCTCAAGAATTTGCCTCGTGCCAAGGTCAGTATTGTTATTTTAAGCTGGAAATGAAAAAAACATGGCCATATGAATTTTTATTTGATAGGTTTAACTGTAACATCTAATTTATTTTAGAAGAAATTAATTTTATTTGGGAGAATTACATTAGCTAATCAGCCCACCTTTCAGTGTTTGATTAGTTTTGTTTTCTTTAACATATGTACTGGACTATGACAGGCAGAAAGGATTTATAATGTTTTTCTTCCATGTGCCATACCTGTGGACCTATTAAATAGTGGCCTTGTTTATGTATCTATTTACAAGTTTTGATTTCCATCCCAAATTTTATCTCCTAGAGCTTACTGACATCTCTCATAAAATATTTGTTTGACTGAACATCTGTTCAAGCTATTACAGTTTTGAAAGTGATGTTTTGGAAGACTGTTGTTTGCAAAGTGAGGGTATTATAGATAACTAGAGGGTGTCTACAATTTAGGGAACATTTACTCTCTTTAGAAGGCAGTACTTCCTTTAGAAGAAATATAAAATAGCAATTTTGATGTCTAACTAATATTCACATTTGCATTTATGGTCATCTAGTATTTAAATTAACACTGCCAATTAATCCTTTCTGTAGCTATTCATCCTATTTCTATGACAGTACATATATGCCAGGCTTAAAAGACTTGAGATTGTCCCTGATTAGGAAGGGTCCAGCCATCAGCTCAGTGGCATGCTTCATGAGGGCAGACTGCCCCCCACACTTTTGTGAAATAACTTTCCAAAAAAACAGGTGCTGCCAGTCCTTGTGTCTAGGCACCAAAGGTGCCCCAGGAGATCAAATGTCCCCCAACTCTTCTGGCACATTCTGATTTACCATTGAAATAGGTGACAGTTGAAGAAAACACGTACAGACTCAGCAAAAGGAAAACAAATTGCGATTTATCTTATACAAGAAAGCATAGAATCATAGAATGCTTTGGGTTGGAAGGGACCTTTAGAGGTCACCTAGCTCAACCACCCTGCAGTGAGCAGGGACACCTTTAACTCGATCAGGTTGCTCAGGGCCCCATCCAACCATTATGAATTGCAATAATTCATAAAAAGTGACACGAACTTAGTATGCACATGCATAAAGTCTAGGTTTTTTTTTCAACTACACCGAGATTTTCATCAGAAGTTAACACAACCACTGCTCACATGCCTCTTCAGTACTTACAACGAATGTTTCATGTGCTATTGTAAACGGGCTTGTTATCAGTTTTGTCTATGTGCTCTCAGACTCACCAGCTTCTGCTCTGTTGTTTCTGTAGAGCTGATGATGGTGGAGAGGGCTCGTCCTCCAGCTCCCCACAAACCGCTGGCTCTTGCCCTGGTGCTTCTGCCCCCGTGCTGGGCTCCAAGGGAGGACCCCAAGGGCTACGTACATAGCCACTGGGACATCAGGCATGGCAGCCTCGGGTAGAGGTTGGAAAGCAGAGCACAGACTGTTTCACTACTGGGATGGTGAGCTTTACTGAGGATTTTGTGGGGATGAGTTAATCCTGAATGCTAAAGAAATCTCAAGGGATCATTCCCCTTTCTCTGCTCACTGTTACACAACACGTTTCTTTTCTGCTTTTGCTTTCACCTATATCTTAAGACAAATAAGATCATTCTCTGTTCCCTTTTTATATTCATAAACTGCATGAATTACATGATGAAAAGACTACATATTACACTTCATGTAATTATGTTTTGGGTGGCAGTTTTCGAGCGATCTTTCTAAAACAAATAACATTTTCCTTGTTTCAAGGTGGAGCTTGCCTTTTGTTTTATAATGTTCCTTCTTGCTAGGAAATTTGTCCCTGTGAGTTCCTCCGCAACTTCTCAGCCTTTGCAGCAATAAATCTCCACTCTTTTATTTCCCTCTTTGCCTCCAGCTGGGGATTTGCTGCTGAAAGGGACCAAATGGAGCTTTGAGTTCAGTCCTCCAAATGTGCATGCAGCTATGCAATTGACTCAGATCTACAGATTTTTGACTATGTTTGACCCAACTCACCACAGATGACAAAATATTTGCCAACATTTCTTACAAACTTTAGCTCCACACTAAGAGACCAAAGCAAGAGTGTAATGTGCTACACAAAGAGAGCAGGAGTGACAAGGATCCATTGCAGCAATTTTACTTGCTCAGCTATATCCTGTTTCCAGCTGAGGTCAATCTGCAATGCTTTAAAGCACGGCTCACCAACCAGGCACCTTGAAGATTTTAATACAATTCTAAATCACCTCATTTATTCTTACTGACATATGTTATGTCTCTACTTGTAACATATTTTTAGTATTTCCTTTAAAATATATTAACAGGTGTGCATGTGAAAAACGGACAGCTTAAGGAGGTTGTTGTTGCTGGACAAAGACTCAATTTGAGTGTAGTCCAATGAAAATGTTACATTATGTAGCCTTACAAGCCAAAAAAAAAAAAGTTCCCCAGATTTCACATTCTGATTGTAGATCAGGCTGACTCAGCCAGAAAGAAGCTAATCTTCAGGCTCCTTCCCACAGTATATTTAGTTTCTTCTTTCAGTCATGCTTTTTTGTATCTTCTTCTACTTTTCCTTAAAAAAGCTAAGAAACATATTTAAAGAAAAGTCTTGATGTAAAGTTATTCGAAAACCTGCATAACCCATGAAATACAGGATTGCTTCATTATTTATTAAGTGCTAGCAAGTGTTTGTTGCTATTGGAAAGCCATAGCAAATGTGGACTCCCATCCATAGTCCTCAGCTTTAAGTTAGACTGCTTTGGTGGCAGTCTTGACTGTCTTGTAGTGTGACAAAGTCCTTCATTAGGGGCCAAATTTTGCTATTCTTTTTTTGACTGAACGATGTATGATTTCAGAAATGATTCTACTAAAATAGCCTTATGTGAATACCAGTGACCTGAACTTTCACAATGCATACTCATCAATCATCTACAATATATACAGCTATAGACAACATATATTTTGCATAACATTAGTGTCTTTTTCCTAAGTCTGTCAAGATACTTTATTTCTATAACCTTCAAGAAAATCTTTCCTCTGAGGTGCCTGATGACATATTCTATCCAGTACCTACTAAGCTTGTTACATCAACATTCAGTGTTTTGGCAGACAGCTGCCTAACACCCCCTGCTTTTGAAGCGTGACTGTAATGGGACTATCAAATGTCATTATGAAAGACATTTCAAGGTTGTTCTGAAATGAAAATCCTTTTTAAAATCTCCTTATTAGATTTTCATGCTAAAATACACACAGGGAAATCTGCCACCCAAAACACAATTACATGCAGATTTTGTTTAGTTTCTTAATAGTCACACTTTCCTTTACTGACTATATGAACACATTAAAATTGTCCAGGGAACAGTATAGACAAGAACATGCTGTCAAAATGTTCATAATATATCCGAACAAAAAGAGAGAGACGTAACATTTACAAATACAAGAACCACAGCCTGCCTAACTGAGTATCGGTGTCAGTGTAATCAGTATCGGCAGTGTCAGCCAGAACACGGTACACAAAATCTTCTACAGGGCGGGTGGGTGTTTTCCTTGACATTTTTACAAGCACATTGTATAATAAAGGACTCCCAAGCAAGTTTTCAGATGACAACTGGGAGGACCAGTTCTCTGGTGGAAGGACAAGAAGCAACGGACACAAGTTGAAACAGACGTTCAGGCTGGATATAAAGAAAAGGATTCTTGCCCTGAGGACAGTCAAAGAGTGGAACCAGTGAGGTTCGGAGGGCTCCATCTTCAGAGGGTTTCAAGACCTGCCTGGAGAAAGCCCTGAGCAGCTTGGTCTGATCCCAGGGATGGCCCTGTTTTGGGAAGGGGGCTGGACCAAAGACCTCCTGAAGCCCCTTCCTGCCTGAGTGACTCTTTGGTCCTGTAATTAGAGGCCTTTTAATAGAAATAGTAAGATTAAAAAAAAAAATCAGCTCAAACCTCACAATGTTTAGTTGTTCTTAGGGACAGTCCTTAAAGATGACTCAGTTCAAATGGAATCACTTTGTTTAGTGAGTTTCTCCTGGTACTCCTGGTGTAACCTGCTTCAGCGAGTCAACAGAAAATGACATTTTTTCTACTAACGACTCTCACCAGTCACTCTTAACATAGAGTAACCCCATCAGAATTAAACCTGAGTGCATAATGTTTGAATGACCCAACCGTTTAATAAATCTTACTCTAAATGCCCATTTGTGGACAGCTGCTTTTTATTTGAAGCAAAAGGGTTAGTGTCTTTTATTGCCTGTTCCTTAAATAAATTGCTTCCAAATGCTGGCTTCATTTACATATTTTGAAAATTAGTTCTCTTACCTAATTATATACTGTGAAAAAAATGTATTTCTTGCCTTTAAGTTTTATGGGTTCCTGAGAACTCACTTAAAGTTTTGATTTCTTCAGTTCATACAATGTAATTTTCAGCATTCACTACTTTAAAAAGCTCCAATCACATTTTATTCTTACTCTTCCCTTCTCTAGCATCTAATCTGTTCTCCAGAAAGTCAGAGTCTTTCCCTGGCTTTAGCAGCTTTCCATCACCCATTTATGAGCTTTACAAAACCAATACACAATAAACACGATTAACTATGTATATAAATATATATATATATATCTTCAGGTAACATATATTACATATATACAATACCATTTTTATATAATGCCATTATAAATATATGTATGCTTATATACATCAACACCGATATATGTAATAGTATTATAGTATTTCCAATTGTATTTTCCCTCCTATTCTAACCTCAGCTATTCCTATGCTATCTGTGGCATTTGTTAAGCAGATTTTCACTGATTTTCCATGGCAGTGATCAATTTACTAAGAGTGACAACAAATTTACTCTGAAATGTATATGAACAATTATCATTGTTCTGTCCAGTTTTTCTATCTTCTGTTTATGAACACTAGAGTAGCTATGACTCTGCTGAAGTCAATAAAGTTATAATAATTTTAAATAGGTAAAGATTTAATCTGCTGTATTTGTACCTACTCATATGCCTACAATAAGACAAGATTGGTATTTATTACAGTTTTCTCTAACACTGACTAATTTAAAGAACCAACTGACTGTAGGGTTGCTGCTTCTCTATACAGTCCTGTACAATGTCAGAATGACTTCAGATAATTGGAGCAATTTGTCAACCTGCTTTTATCCTAGAAATTGAGCACATATTCTTTGATTTCCTTGTTAAACCCTCTCTAAGCCAAAAAGGAAGGTGTTATCTCTGGCTAGCTTATAGACTTTAATGTTCTATCAAATGAGGAGAGAAAGATTTAGCAACCAAAGAGCTTTTTTAAGGAGATGCAGGAAATTATGTCCCTCTTGGGAAAACTTCTGAATTTTTTCAGTCAGTTCTGCTTAGCTGTTCTGTAAGTTCTGTTTCACTCCAGTTCCATTGGACTGACAAATATAGAAATTATCCATTATTCATGTAATGAAAATGCCAGTTCAGCCTGAGTTCTGAAACAGGACAGATTTTTCATCCTTTTTAGAATGTGTTTGCTGAACATGTATCCTAGAAGATTTTTTTTCTATTGTATACAGCCTTGGGAGAAATGCCCTTCTAGCCAGTATGTTTTTCTCCTGCATCACATTGCTCCCTGTAGTTATACACATTTCATTAATAATGTAAATAAACCAAATAAAAGTCTCTATATTATGTATGCATACATTCAAACCAGCTACTTCAAACCAGCTACTTCTTTAATAAATTCCTTGCCATGATCCTATTGAGCCTGACTGCACTGGAATTCTGCTATTTGTAAGAGATTCCAAATCAACCCCTTACATCTTCCTGTAGGTGATGGTTCTAACTAAAACATACAAGGAATACAGCTACATTTTAGACTATCACAAGTGTTGCTGACAGACTAACGCAGTGATTAGAACAATCCACATTATTTTTAACCTTTTTAAAAAGGGGTCCTGATTTTTTTATAATTGTCAAGAAGCAATATTGCCTTGTGACTTCACATAATTTTCCTGTTTTCTCTCTTTCTCTCTGAATTCTTCATTCAAAGTCTTTGGAGACGAAATAAGAAAGCACACTCAAAACTAGCAGTCATGATAGAGACTTCAGCATTTGGGCAGGCAGGAAGTAAGGGAATCTCTTATCTCGCTAGTTTGTTTATCAGAAACCAATGAAATAAAACATTTTTTAGCCTTATTTACCTCTAAAAACTAACATGGCAAGAAAAAGCAGAAATGCCCTGAAAATAGCTGAAGGAGCCAATCTGCCTGCAGGCACATTGCTCTAGGTTCTTGGGGAAA
Organism: Pelecanus crispus; assembly: GCF_030463565.1. Taxonomy (NCBI): domain Eukaryota; kingdom Metazoa; phylum Chordata; class Aves; order Pelecaniformes; family Pelecanidae; genus Pelecanus; species Pelecanus crispus. The sequence continues at coordinate 120,868,808 of NC_134643.1, forward strand.
TCAGACATCATTCCTACCAACTGAAGGAGGCAATGTTGGTAACCCCGTTATAAAAGAAAGCTCTGCTACGACTCTGCTGCTTGAGGTGTTTTGTTTTAAGATGCAAATGCAAACCAAAGGACTTGATCATTTGTGACTTAAAAATCCCAGTTCAATTTTTTTCATTTGTAGTAGGTTTTTCCTAGGTTTCTGGCCTACATCCAGTTAAAACAACTATATATGACTACTTACCTAAACATTCTCTTTCTGCTCAGTTGATTATGGTATTATTCATTTTCTCTCCTGAAGTGTTGAAATACTTTTGTACACTATTAAAAAGTTCCTTGCCTTTTCCCTGAGGTAGCTGCATTTCAATGATGAGTGATGTAATTCCTTCAATAGAATAGTTTGTAATTGGTTTGTAAAGTTTAGCATGCACTCTGGGATCTTTTCAGGAAAGGCTATAAACAAGTATCCATCATTCTTACTCTCTAATATGTCATTCCTGGACCTTTCCTTAGCAGGTCTAAAAATTCCACAGCTGTGATTAAACATTACCATGCCACGGTGTATTGAAACAATGTCATGATGTAAGGCCAAGAATTTTCATCAGTCAGTAGGGAAGCCAGGAAGTGAAAAAAGATTCAATCTATTCACCTTAGAAATACAAAAGAAAGAACCCTGTGTTGAAACCAGCACTGACTCATCTGAGAGCAGCTATGGAGAAAGGGGAGTCTAAAAGTTTTATTGGAGTATAAACTCCAAGGTTTGGCTTTTGGTATGGTTAGGGAACTCAGTAATATGATTAGAAAGGGAAATGTAATTGGGAAATGTGACACTTGGAAAAAGAAGTTAATTATCCAAAGACTAGAAATTAGTAACAACCAAGTCTGCTTCACATCAACAGTAGCATAGTTCTTCACTTAATAGTCAGGGAAGCAGTAAAAAGATGCTACTACTTTTGACTTTGCTAAGTAATGAGTATGTTACTTTAAGGATGTAAAGGAAAATAACCTTACATGACTGACCACGGAATAATTTAATATAATTAAACAAGGAAAAACAAAAGGAAGTCTGTAACTAAGAGTCACTATTCTAAAATGACAAGCTTTAATAATTAAGAGAAAAATTGAATGAAAGAAATCAAACTGGAAGGGATTTTAGGATGTGGATGTGAAAGAGTTCCTAATTCAGGTCAAAAGGGGATGAAAATATTTGATCGTGGTTAAAGGTGGAAGCATGGGAATGAATGCATGCAGGAATAGGCTTCAAGCCTAATTGGTTAAATAACCATCTCAAGCAAGATACTATGAATATGCAGAGTGTCAAAAAATAATAGAAAAAAAGACTGATCTGTAAGAAAGTTATGTGCTAGAAGTTAGAACATACAACATAAAATAAGAGCTGTTAAAATCAATTTGAAATAGTCTTAATAAAGATAGTAAAACATAGAATCATAGAATTGTTTAGGTTGGAAAAGACCTTTAAGATCATCCAGTCCAACCACTAACCTAACATTACCAAGTCCACCACTAAACCAATTAAGGGTAGAGTAGCACAGAGCAAAAAGTTTTGCATGTGTGTTCAAAAATACAAGAAGGTAAGCAGCAGGAGCTCTGTAACGTTAAGCTGGGATAACGTTTAAAAACAACGGGCCTATGATGATTTTGGCCATGATGGCAAAGGCAGTACATCTCGCTACGTTACTGCAGTGTCCGTCTCCATTTTTAAACAAGAAAAATGAAGCACGGTGAATCTACTTAGACTCCCATGCAGCTTTTGATGTTATGTTATGTGGAAAAGTATGAACTAAGCTGGAAATGATGGAATTGGCAGAGAAAACGAGGTGAACAAGAAACTGAATAAAGGTTAGATAGTCATATATCATACTGAAAAGGAATAGTATCAGGTTAAAAGTAAGTCACTAATTTCGCTTCCTGAAAGATCAATCTTGGGGCTGGTTTTACTTAGTGTTTTTACCAATATCCTTGCCATCACTCTGATGACAACATGAAGTCAGGAGACATCATGCAGGGGGAACAAAATGACCAGAACATGAGGAACAGGCATGCAAAGTGGACCAGTAAAAACAATAAAACACTACCGAATTCTCACTTTATAGTCAGTTATTTGGAAACCATTGAGGAAAAACTGAGGAAAAACAGCTGATCACAAAATGGTAAGAAACCACTTTTGCGAGGAAAATGCAAACATGATCCTGGGATGTACCAGGAAAGTTCCAGGACAGATAATGAAGCCAGTAAATTCTGCAAAGCATCAGTAAGGCGTTACCTGGAGTATTTTGTACAAGTCACAGTCAGGGTGAAGTCAGACTTGAATCCATATGCGGAAAGTCTAAAAGAGTGGTAAGAGAAATGAAAAGAATGTCTTATGACAGGAAACTTTTAAGAGCATGTCTTATTTAGTCAGGCAAAACAAAGGCTGATGAGACCCTTCCTTTGCCTACAAATCCATCAAGCAAAAACTATGAAAAGAACCGCTTAAGCTTACATACTTGCCAGAAGAATAAGTGAGTATAAAACCTATCACCACCACATTTAGGCTAGGAATTACAAGGTTTCCAATCATTAGAGCACTAAGTGTTATAATAGCTTTTCATTAGAAGCATTGATGGCAAGAAACCTAGCTACTTTTAGGAAGATACTTGCTCAGTTTAAGAAAGAGATTAGATGATGTGGTTGCCTGCTGGACTACATAGGTAAAGAGATTTCTTCCAGACCTCTCTTAGCAGTTCTGTCCTTGCAGTGATCCTGGTGGCTCCACTTCCTCAGATGCACCGAAACTGGAGTATTCACGGGTTCAGCACAGGCCTACATCTCATCTGGGATGCGGAGGGCCAGACACAGCCATGAAATGTTTGAGAAGTTTATGGTGGAGACCTCTGAGGGCTGACAAGCAGCTAGGAAGTTACGGGTTAAGCATCGCTGTATGAGAGGAACGGCACTGAATTCCAAATGGGATAGAGCCATACAGCTTAGTTAGTGTAAACAAATGGTTATGATTCCTGTCAAGAACAATTTTTCATCTCCATAAAGCCTAGTTTAATAACATGGCACAGGCACCACTGAAAACAGGAATATTAGCTTTCCAACAATTTCCCAAAATTGAAATAGAATCTGTTTTGGCAAAAACAGTACAGTTGTCTACCAAGAAAAACATTTTAGGTAGTTACATAAGCAATAAAAATAAATGTTTTATAAAATTCACCCAGAAGGACTTATAAGTATTAAAAAACCAATAATAATTAACCAGATTTCATGAAGTATGAAACAGCCAAAAATAACAACCAGTACAGCTGAAGATGGTGAAGTCATTTCTTCTACTGCACTCCAAAGCCCGACCACCTGTAGAGATTAAAAAAATATATCCAAAGAATTAATTTTCCTAATATGGACACAGTGCAAAATTCTGTCTCTTAACATGACTTCATTTTGCCAAAGTAATGGAATTTTATGCAAACTTAATATGCTTTACAAGTACTTGTTCCTCTGGCGCAGAAGCAAATCATTGGGAAGACAGATGAAATGAAGGAGTATCTACTGGGTTTCCTTTTGCATTGAAAAAATGGTATTGTCTCCAGCCAGGCTCCTGCTCACTACTGCCCCCTGAAGCAGCCTATCTTGCTCCACTGATGAATTTAATTTAGGAAGAGCAGACATTGTATACCTCTGTCAGAACCCACCATTCTGACAAAAAAAGTGATAATCCTACTCTGCATCAGCCACGGGATTTCTAGTAAGGGAAACCATTAGTATCTTCTCACAGGCTGAGATCTCATTTAGTCTGTATGCAGACACCATGTTGAAAGACAGAATAACTCCTATCAGAACAGGTTCAGTAAAGAGCACAATAAGGACATAAATTAGGCCGCAGCAATGGTCCATTTTGTTGGCGAAATGAAGGTTGAGATGGGTTATGACAACACTTCATATGGGGGGATACATTAAAAGCAAATAATTTTTTACACTAAAAGGTAGTACTAACACAAGATCAGGCCCATGAATAAATTTACTCTGGAAATTGAAGTTTTCTGAACCTCTGAGTTTCTAGAATTGCTTTACATGCTAGACAGTGGAGCAAGGAGCCTAAACTGTTTTAAGATAAAGCTTGATGGTTTCATTTCTGTGATCCTTGAGTTAAAATCTCCTCTTTGGATATCTGATTATTAACCTCTGGATATCTGATTGCATTGACTTACCCCAAAAGATTGGACATAAAGGACACTTGCTTACTAGTGGCTGATCATAATCCTTTGCACGTATTTCTGGTATATTGATTATGGTTCTTCATAATTTCTGTTGGCTACTTGAAAAGGCATTGGCTTTGAGGCTATAAAGAGTAGCATGTTGATTTTGCTTGGAAATGTTGAAGGTGGGCCACGGCTAAAAGCAGCTGTAAGGCAGGATGAACTAATACTGAATTTCCAGCTAAGTCTTCCAGATACCTGGCTGGTGAGCTGGTGCCCAGCACTTGGGTCAGGTAACACCAGTCACCACATCTGCAGTGACAATGGAATTGTCCCCTGCTGTAAGAGTCACAGAGATTCAGCGTTTGCTGATCTTTTTTTGCCCGTGGTGTGCAGGCATTGTCCTTTCTCTAAGAATTTACCCAAACAAATTTCTTGTTACTGCAAGGACTAAGTACATTGATGACATCTTTTTTTCCTCATATGGGTATGCGGAATAGATGTTCTATGAGCTTTCAGGACAAAGTATCTATTTTGCAGTTCTTTGCAATGGAGGGTAAAGGGTGAGACCACGCCCCCCATGAAGCAGTAACTCCCTTTCTGTGTTTTCCTGTATTCCTATGCAAAGCTGACCTACGGTGGATACAGAAATAAACAGAATAAACCTAGCTTCAAAATGAGCTAGCTGCATTCATGAACTATAAGCTGGTCAAAAATCAAGTTGTTCTTCTGTAGGAATGGAAGATACCCTCTGTTTTACAGAGGCCATTTACAGTTGCAAGTGGAAAATGGAAATTCGCTATCTTTCCCTAGCTCCAGAGCCAAATATGGAGGCCAGCAAACAAGATACACCTCAACCCTTAAATGTACTTAAGGCAATGTGGTGGATTGACCCTGGCTGGATGCCAAGTGCCCACCAAAGCCTCTCTGTCACTCCCCTTCTCAACTGGACAGGGGAGAGAAAATATAATGAAAAAGCTCGTGGGTTGAGATAAGGACAGGGAGATCACTCAGCAATGACCGCCACATTCAAAGCAGACTCGACTTGGGGAAAATCAGTTTAATTTATTACCAATCAAAACTGAGTAGGGTAACAAGAAATAAAATCAAATCTTAAAACACCACCCCCCCACCCCTCGCTTCTTTCCGGGCTCAACTCCACTCCTGATTTTCTCTACGTCCTCCCCCGTGAGCAGTGCAGGGGGACGGGGAATGGGGGTTGGGGTCAGTTCATCACACGTCGTCTCTGCTGCTCCTTCCTCCTCAGGAGAGGACGCCTCACACTCTTCCCCTGCTCCAGCGTGGGGTCCCTCCCACGGGAGACAGTCCTCCATGAACTTCTCCAACATTGGTCCTTCCCACAGGCTGCAGTTCTTCACAAACTGCTCCAGCGCGTGTCCCCCCCACGGGGTGCAGCCCTTCAGGAGCAGGCTGCTCCTGCGTGGGTCCCCCGCGGGGTCACAGGTGCTGCCAGCAAACCTGCTCCAGCCTGGGCTTCTCTCTCCGTGGGTCCACAGGTCCTGCCAGGAGCCTGCTCCAGTGCGGGCTTCCCCTGGGTCACAGCCTCCTTCGGGCACGTCCCCCTGCTCCGGCGTGGGGCCCTCCCCGGGTGCAGGTGGGTCTCTGCTTCCCCGTGGGCCTCCATGGGTGCAGGGGCACAGCTGCCGCACCAGGGGCTGCTCCAGGGGCTGCAGGGGAACCTCTGCTCCGCGCCTGGAGCACCTCCTGCCCTCCTTCCCCACTGACCTTGGTGTCTGCAGGGTCGTTCCTCTCACATGTTCTCACTCCTCACTCCAGCTGCAGTTTGTATCAGGTTCTTCCCCCCCTCCCCTTCTTAAATATGTTATCCCAGAGGCGCTACCACCATTGCTGATGGGCTTGGCCTTGGCCAGCGGTGGGTCTTTCTTGGAGCCAGCTGGCGTTGGCTCTATTGGCCATAGGGGAAGCTTCTAGCAGCTTCTCACAGAAGCGGCTCCTGCAGCCCCTGCCCTGCTACCAAAACCATGCCATGCAAACCCAAGACAGGCAACAAAGATTAATCTAGTGTAGACATGTTCTTTTTGGTTCTCTTCTCCCAAAACTGATGTTCTTTGAAATTATTATAAAAATAACATTTTAAGATTCTGCCCTGTTTATTAGTGTCATAGAACCATAGAAACATAGAATCATAGAATCATAGAATGCTTTGGGTTGGAAGGGACCTTTAGAGGTCATCTAGCCCAACCCCCCTGCAGTGAGCAGGGACAGCTTTAACCAGATCAGGGTGCTCAGAGCCCCATCCAACCTGACCTGGAATGTTGCCAGGGATGGGGCCTCCACTACCGCTCTCGGCAACCTGTTCCAGTGCTTCACCACCTTCATTGTAAAAAATTTCTTCCTTATATCCAGTCTAAATCTATTCTTCTTTAGTTTAAAACCATTACTTCTCATCCTGTCACAACAGGCCTTGCTAAGAAGATTGCCCCCATCCTTCCTATAGGCCCCCTTTAAGTCCTGGAAGGCCACAATAAGGTCTCCTCGCAGCCTTCTCTTCTCCAGGCTGCACAACCCCAACTCTTTCAGCCTGTCCTCGTGGCAGAGGTGCTCCAGCCCTCGGATCATTTTTGTGGCCCTCTTCTGGACCCGCTCCAGCAGGTCCATGTCCTTCTTGTGCTGAGGGCCCCAGAGCTGGACGCAGTGCTCCAGGTGAATGTACACAAGTCTATGGGACCGAATGAGATGCATCCCAGAGTCCTGAGGGAATTAGCTGATGTAGTTGCCAAGCCACTCTCCATGATATTTGAAAAGTCATGGCAGTCAGGTGAAGTCCCTGGGGACTGGAAGAAGGGGAATGTTGTGCCCATTTTTAAAAAGGGAAGAAAGGAGGACCCTGGGAACTATCGACCTGTCAGCCTCACCTCTGTGCCTGGGAGGATCATGGAGCAGATCCTCCTAGAAGCTATGCTCAAGCACATGGAGGACAGGGAGGTGATTCGAGACAGCCAGCACGGCTTCACCGAGGGCAAGTCCTGCCTGACCAACCTAGTGGCCTTCTCAGATGCAGTGCCTACATCAGTGGACAAGAGAAAAGCAATGGATGTCATCTATTTGGACTTCTGTAAAGCCTTCGACACAGTCCCCCACAACATCCTTCTCTCTAAATTGGGGAGATATGGATTTGATGGGTGGACTGTTCAGTGGATGAAGAATTGGCTGGATGGTCACATCCGGAGGGTCGTGGTCAATGGCTCGATGTGCACATGGAGACCAGTGACAATCACCCTTTTCCTTCACTGACCTAGACATTGATCTCACTCTCAGAATTTGAGTGTTCGGTGCATTAATAATTGAACACAGACATTTCATGGGAATCAGAGCTTGCACGCCTCTCTCTCCTGCTTTTGATCAGAATTTGTGTGTTCATTTCTGTTTTGTTGTGCAGAGATTATTAATCTGATCTTTCCCCTGGAATTTCCCCTCAGTTGTCACTTTTGCAGACCCTCATTTTCCTTTGAATTTGGAACTTCACAGGGTTGGGCCGAAGGATGCTCTCAAGTGTTGCTGGCAAAGAATCACAGAAACATATTCATTCATCACTGGGAAAATAGAGCTTCAAGTATCAATGTACGTCTTTCCCCTGCGTGCTTCGCTGTAGAATTGCCACACAGAAACTTCCTCAGCACGTCTTTCAGTTGGCGTCCTGCTAACTTGCCATGCAAAGGTGATACTTCTCATGACAGAGAAGCAATTAATTTGGGAAGCTGACACAAAAATAATTAGCGAGAGCAGCAGGTCCCTTTCACAACAATCTTCAGGGACAGCTGGGTCGCCTACTGTGGGGATCGCTAGGCTCACCCAAACTGACCTTTCCTGACTAGCCAAGATTTGCCATGTGGCTCAATTAAATCAGCGTGATGAAAGCAGACGTCGGAATGTCACTGAAAACGGCTGCTGTCCCCGCGAGGCAGCGCCGCCGCTTCACCCACCGCGAGGCCGACGGGGGCTCCGCGTGGCCGGCGGCCGTTAGACTCGCGCTAGGGGCGGGGCCAGCCCGGCGCCCTCCCATTGGCGGGGTCGGTGGCGCGCCCCCGCCGCCCCGCGCGGGGCGGGCCTTCCCCTGGCGGCCCTTGGCCCCGCCCCTTTGCCGCGCCGCGGCCGGCCGGGCGCGCCTGCGCATGCGCGCCCCGGGGCGGGAAGGGATGGCGGCGCCTGGGGTGGCGGCGCCCGGGCTGCCGACGCCGCGGTACGAGCACGTGGGGCGGCAGGGGCTGTTCCGGGATGTGTACGAGCCGGCCGAGGACACCTTCCTGCTGCTGGATGCCCTGGAGCGGGACGCGGCCCGCCTGAGGGAGGCTGGGTAGGCGCGGCGGGGAAGGGCGTGGGGAGCAGCCCTCGCCGGGGGGGGGGGCTGGGCCAACGGTTCCCGCCGCCGGGAGGGGGCAGCTGCCCCGTCCCTCGGGCCCGGGGTGTGGAGGCGCCGGGGAGGGGGTGTCGAGCCCCGCGGCCGCTGGTCCCGGGGGCTGCGGGCCGGGTTTCAGGCCCTGGTGGGCGGGGGGAGGCGGTGCCCCCCCCCGGCCGGGCGGCGGGCTGAGGGAGCGCGGCAGCGCGGTGCCCGCGGCTCTGCTCAGGGGGGCTTCGGCCCCCGCCTGTTGGCTGCCGGGTGGGAGGGTGATTGCAGGAGCGGCTGTGCCGAGGGCTGCCGCTTAGTTTGCTGGCCAGCAGCGCGCGTTTGAATGCGGTAAAACCTCCGTGTCTCGGCCCTGAAGAAGCTACAGGAGTTGCGTGGTTGCTTCGGTCACCGCCCGCTGCCGGTGGCTGTCGTCTCCACAGCCGTCAACGTAACTACAAACGCCGTAGAAATCGCCCAAGGAGTTAACCTTATGCGTGATTATTTTGCAATTGCCTGCCACTGCTGTTTGTCCAGAGCTAGCTGAAACCCTCCCGAGGTATTCCGCATTTGAGTCGTGCTTTCGTTGTGTGGCTTCGTGGTCATCTGCTGTGACTTCTGTTGGAGTTTGATCTTGCTGCAATAAATGTGTAACAAATGCTGTGGAAATGTAGCCTGTACTGTTGAGCTTGTGTAGTTAACGGAAACTGTAATGTTAGGCACACGGGGAAACATAGGTGTTTCCCAGAGTGGCTTGTGATAGCCAGGAATTGTCTGTATGGGCACAAGTAGACCTGGCAGCCATTAGGCAACAGATGACAGAATGTGGGCTTTGAGGGCCGTACGATCAGCAAGAGTTTCAGCCTCTTTGGGAGAAGGACACCTCGGCAGCAGGTTTCATAACACTGTCTTGACTAATTCTGCGTCCGTTGCAGGTGATCGTATGTGTTACAGATAAAAGTCATCCAGAGTTTTCTCTCTTTAGAGTTGATATCTGCCTTGAAATAGGATCTGGATCTGGTGTGGTTTCAACATTTCTAGCTTCTTCCATTATCGGATCCAGTGCACTGTACATGTAAGTATAATAGTACTTACTTAAATTGTTGCATGCAATAATAAAGAATACTTAGTCCTCACATAAATACTTTATATTTTCACATTTTAAGAACTGTTCTTTTCACAAAGAAATATTGCCTCAATTCTACAGATATGGAAATCAAAGTAAAGAGACCCTGAACTATTTACTTCAGGTTCTGTAGCAATTAAGTAGTCATGCAGCTAAATTCCATTTTCCCACTTCTTGGACAAATTGCTAAGCTTACACTTATGTTTGCTGGGTTGAATCCTAAATTTTAGCTACTTACTAGTCTTACTAACTTACATAATATTAGTTATCTGGGTGTTGGCAATAATTGAATTTTATTAGAGACTTGTATGTATATATATTTATGCAGAGCTAGAATTGAAAAGGAACTCCTATACTTCAGCTTTCAGTCAGTCATTAAAACTGCCAGTGTAGCGCTGAGTGGTTTAGCTGCTGATAACATTGCGTGTATTTTACTGGCTATTTTTTGCTATTTACTTGCAAAGGAAAGGATGCAGGAAAGGTTATTTTCATTGAGAGTACATAAATTAGCATGCGGTTCACAGGTTTAAACTTTCAGATACAGTAGCCAGTAACTTACACTTTGTAATATCTTGCTTTTAGATGTACAGATATCAACCCGATGGCAGCTTACTGTACACTGGAGACAGCTCTGCTCAACAATGTTCACCTTCAGCCAGTCATTACTGACTTGGTAAGATAGATGTTTTAATAGTATCTTCTTTATAGTTTTTGTAATTTTTTTAATACTTATTAGAGATACTGAAAAGTGACCAAAAGTCTAGAACAAACGTTCTCTTAATGAGCATGGATGAAAAAAAGAAAACAGCAAAATGCCAAAGTGTTTCTGAAAGAAGGGAAGAACAAACTACTTAAGCACTAAAATTAAAATTTAAGCTTTAAATTAATTGAATTAATTTTAAAAATAAATTATATAGACATAGTTTGGAAAATGCTGCACAAGGAACTCTGCAGTGACCTGACATTGTCATAGCCCTTCCTCTGATGCTACGCAATTCTTGGTTCTCCACTATTTCTGATTTAATTACAAACTGTGTATGTTGTTACTTTTTGGTTTTTACAAAATTTGATGTGGAGAAAATCTTCTCATCTCTTTAGCAAGATATTTCTTTAAAATACCCTGAATATATGTTTATAAAAGATGATGAAGATAGGCAACAATAAATGTGATTTAAAATGGATGGACAACTGCTCGTACTTGAGAACTGAACTGGAGTTGTCACAGATTGGTCATTTCGGGTAACAAGCGTTAACCAATGATAAATTCAAATTCTTTTATATCTAACTCAAATTCTGAGCTGAGCAAGAATAAAGTACTACCTTTGTGTCCGCATATGCGTCTCTTGCTCTTCTACATCCCATACATAACACAGTCTTAAAACTACTAAAACTCTTTTGCTATGCTCAGGTACTTCTTCTTGATGCTTCTCTTGCACATAGAAAGTAAAGTTTAGTGTTCCCGAGTTGGGCTGAAATGCTTGGAATATCCAGCACTGTGTAACTGCATTTTTACACAATGTTTGCATTCTTTGTGTTTCGAAGAAAAAAATAACAAAAGAATCATCATCTATAGGTCAAAGGACTGTCTCCAGGATTAAATGGGAAGGTTGATCTGCTGCTATTTAATCCACCATATGTGGTAACACCTTCTGAAGAGGTAGGAAAAATTTGAAATAGACAATAAAAATGGTATTTCTACTGTCAGAGGAGAGATGGCAAATCAAATCAGCTCTGGTATGAAAACTGCAGGGTTTTTTTTAAATGGTAAAGGATGTTGTAAGACCAGCGCTGTCATAACAGCACTTCTAACAGCACTGTTTTAGTGAAAATGACTTACTAAAGCTGCTTATACATGGGAATAAGGATTGCTAGCTGCTGCTTCTCAGTACCTAGTTTCTCCACCAAGTAAACCATGTAAGACTTCTGTTAGGCATGCTAAGGTATTCTTACAGAAGACTTTAAATGGAAAATGCATTTGTTCCCTGCAAAATAAATATCCTCTGCTTCTGCAGACTCCAGCTCTCAGAATTGGACCCAGGAACACTTAAAGGGTTTACTGGCCACCTAGTATGTTCATCGTGTAGGAAGTAGTTTTGAAGTCATTTTGCTGCATAAACTAATCTGCAGAATCAAAGTTGTCAGACTTGTAACGACAGACACCTAAAGGTAGAGATTATGGTGACATTTCTCTTATACCACTGAAACTTCTATCGTTCTGTATTAAGACAATCTTTGCTTTCATTCTTCCTAGGTGGAAAGCCACGGAATAGAGGCATCCTGGGCTGGTGGCAAAAAGGGCAGAGAAGTAATGGATAGAGTTTTTCCATTAGTACCAGACCTACTTTCACCAGGAGGATTATTCTACTTGGTCACAATTAAAGAAAATAATCCAGGTGATCACTTTCCTTGGACCCTTACATGTGCCAAACCAGATTTAACACTGTATTAATCAAAATGTTGATCACAGCAATGTTCTGTAGATTATCAGACTTCAGTAAACAAGAAAAAGTAGTACATACCATCAATTGAATCTAATGCGGTGATAGCAACTAATTGAAGATTGACAGTAGGTACTGGAATTCATATAGGTGTTCTAGGTCATTTTTTAGAAATGCTACAGGCAGCTAAAGTGTATCTGCATGCTTCATACGAACTGTGGCATCTCTGTGGACTCTTGTGCTTCTCATTTTTCAAGTTTGTGTGGGTGTCTAATCTACAGAGGGTCTTCTACATAACCTGATCTCTCTTGGAATCCTTTTTCCAAATTCATGCCTTGTGCATCCAGTGTATGGTGAGCTAGACCAAAAATACAAGCAAATTTACCAAAACTAAGAACTCTCTAGGCTAGTTTGGAAAATGGTAATATGCAGGTCATGAGCCCAGCAGCTCTGCAAGACTTCAGTTCCAAGTCTGAAAGGTAACTGTAAATCTTCTGCACTAAGTACCGAAGTCAGGCCAGTCATTTTTCGTGAAAGAGAATGGCATTGTAAACTTAAAAGGCAAAAGCCTTTAGCTGGAAATGTGAGGTCTTTCATTTTGGCATGTGTAGAGAAAAGATTTGGACTTGCTCCTCCTGATCTAATGCTTAATAGCTGTATGTTATGTAGTAGTTTCAAGAAGAAAGATTATTCTTTTGCACCTGATTGATTAGGCAGCTTTTGGGAGAAGGTGCTACAGATTTCAGTTTCTCCTACAAATTAGCTTCATAATTGAATTGTTCATTGCTATTAATAATACCAAAATACAGAACCTCAGTTAGTAAATTGTAAACGTTATTTGTTCTTGGTGGAAGACTACTTTGCATAAAAAAACTACTGTCTGAAAGAGTAGGAGGACACAGTTTATAAACTTTGCTTTATAGCTTATGTTTGGTAGGTACTTTAACACTGCCTCTTATAGCCAATTTCTATATAAACTGGGTTGTAACACTGCACTTTCAATTATAGATGAAATTCTGGAAACAATGAAGAAACGTGGCTTAGAAGGCACACGAGTACTTTCCAGGCAAGCAGGACAAGAGATGCTTACTATCCTCAAATTTAGGAAGCCTTGATAACTGCTCTTCACCTTCCAGATACTAGACATGCAGAAAGCTGAACACAGAGTACTGAAGTTGTGAAATCAATTTTTAAGCCAAGATTCTCACCCTCTTAAGGTGTATCCTCACTTCCCGATTACTGCAGTGAAACTGATCAAGACTATTTTTATTCTGGATGTTAACCAGCTATCATCTGTTGTCAGAGCTACAGTTGTCCACTGGCTATCTGCAGGACAGGTGTCGGGGAACTGTGAAATACTCCACCTTGTTGCACTTGCACTTAAGCACTAAAGACTTTTTCCTCTGTAAATAGGTATTTGTATATTTGTCATTGTGACTTATTAAAATAATGTACTTGATACAATTATTCCTGTTTTAATAGCTAGTCTATACCAACGCTGCGTTTAAATGAATAGCTGGAATCAGTGTTACTCATTTTGACGTAGTATCGGGCACTCTTGCAGGTCTAAGGCGCAATTACTGAGTTTGTTTATGTAGTAAGGAAACAGTGTACTTCTGAATAGAAGGAAGTGTAAGGGTATCTCAAGAGCTGTGACAAAGGCAAGCCGTTACTCTCCTGGAGTCTTCTGGGCAAAATATTGTGGTGATTGTGCTCCCTTTTATGCCATTTTCCAAGGAGGGTACTATCATGGAGATGGGGATTAGATTAAGGGTTCTCATCTATGGAAAGGTATTAAGCAGGATGCTGAGGCACTGAAAAGAGTACTCCATTTAAGACTTTGGAACTAAACTTACAACTCTGCACTTAGCCAGCTTGTACAAACATTAAAAGTTCTTCCGTGTTTTGATCTGACCACCCAAAAAACTTCTCTAGGAGAGTGAAAAAAGGAGTTTTTGGACAGGCAGAGTAACACGTAAGAAGGGTAGGTACTGTTTGCAGGAACATGTGACTAAACCTAGCTAGACCATTTGAGGGATTTTACCACAATGGAATGTGAGAAGCTGCTTTTGACTGATACAGGTCAAAAGCCAACTTACAATGGTCTGGCATAGAAGTTGTTCCTTTATACCATCCTGAAGAGAACACAGCAAGGACTGAATAGCAGGAGGTATACAGTGGTGATTGTTTTACATCTTGAGTCACCATTCCCCAGCTTAGAAGGCTACTGAAGAGCAATGCTGCAATTCCACAAGTCAAACACAGCTATTGCATCTCCTTCAGTAACTTTTCTGTCAATTTTATATGGATAAACATGAATATGAACACGAACACAAACACGCAGTAGGAGGGTTTAGAGGGAAGACTGTGTCATGTTAAGGATGTTACTCGACATGCATGCTCAATGCAAGAAATTCCAGTAATTGAAACTACTGAGTCTAAAAAAATGCCCTTCATTCACCAAAGTGAGGCTATACTCAGGACTTTGTTGCTTCTTACCCTTCTGAATAACTTGCCTAAGGAATGTCAAAGGTCAGAAAATGAGAGGAAACTTTGGGGCCATCTATGAAATAATGTGTTTCCAGAGTTTTCCGTTGAAGAATTTAAGCAAAGGTTTCCTCTTGCAGCTTACCAACTAGTCAGTTCTGAGAAGTCATATTTCAATTCAACTGCTTCCTGCTTCTAGAGCCTTTTTGACTTGATGGCAGACCCTTGCAAAGCCACACTTTTTTTTTGTTCAGTTTTCCCTTACAAAACTGTAAGGAGAGGAGGTTTATGCTTAGCAACTTTGCTTTTATATAGAGTCATGTTTTTTGAGGTTATAATTACAGCCGTAGGGCTGTTAGAACGAACCAAAATGCTGTCATCTTTAGACCGCTTTAGGAGTTTTGTGTTGTTAACCGCTTTCGCTAACAAAGTTAGGTTGCTGAGCAAGAGTCACAACATCAAAAGAAAGTTTTAAGATGTAGTCAAAACACGTAATAGAATCAAACTACATAGCAAAAGGAAGTTTTAGTTAATCTGTCTAGCTTTTAGTTGTAACTAAAGAATTAGTTTTAAAAGAGGTAATCAAAGATAAAAAAGAGCAGTCATCTGGCACAGTACATCACAATGCTCAACAGTGTATGCAGTTTTAAATTATAAGGGACAGAATAATGAAAATCAGAACAGAAACTGTAATAAAACATAACATGCTTTCAACAAAAAACGATTGCACTGGACTGTCTAACAGCTGGATATTTGGACAAGAAAATATATGTGTCCACTTTAATAAATCATGAGTCAGTTCTCTTGGCCCCACTGTCTGCTGCAGCTTCAGTAGAAGCACTTGCCAAAATGCAATCCAAGTTAAGAACATAGGTGAGTTCTGCAAGAACTGATTCCTGTTATGTTACCATCATCCTGGTGAAGACTGGGAACTAGGGACAGGCCAGATATCCTTTTATTTTTTTTTTTATTTAAAATTTTGAAACTTGCTATGTCTACATAGAGGTCTGCATGTACACTTAGCATTTGCCAGGGCACACCTACTCCCTTCTAAAGGACCAAAGAATGCAATACTGTTTCTGGGGAGTTTGGGGAGGCATGTTGCTGCATTCAGTGCACATGAGAATAAGCCACATGGCAGATACAGACTTTCTGTGTAGTGTCAAACTTACCAAGAAGAAAGCAAAACTCCTGTTCCCCCAGACCCCGAGGCACTGCTCTGTCAGCAAGTACCAGTGTCAAAAGACATCCTGCTGCTTTGCAAGCACCTGCACCTCTTTCTTCTAACAGAACCAAGACAGAAGCTCTCCACAGGCTGTTCCTAGTAGACAATTTGCAAGTCAGGGTCTGCTAGAAGAGTTTAAGATGTCTCTTTTCAAGCAATACCTGGTTAACCACAACTAGCCTTCAAATCAGTTACTGAACTTGCAAATAAGTCATTTGGAATAACCAGTCTTGTCTGAAACACAGCGATGCAATGGAGACAATCCTGGAGGCTTAGTATCAGTAATTATGAAAACAATACAGCTTGCTCCTTAATCTGTTTTCAGTTAGACCTTTTCAATACCAGCTTTAAATCCTTTCCATTCTCTCTCAAAAAAAATTTCAGGAAACTTCTCTTCTGGAAGCCCCGTGTTACCTGTTAAAAATATAGACTTAAGTTATCAACAGCTAAAAATCATTTCTAGAGCTGTCACCTCAAGAGGTAGCAATGCTGAGAAAACATACAAGATCTAAAAAACCCAGCTGTTGAGGTACAGCCAGTTGAGTACGCTATAAACTTGGTATTGGAAAATTGATACTATTCATCTCTGAAAGTTTATCACACAGAGGAAGAGACAGCAATCCAGAGACTACAGAGATAGACAAAAGTATTTATTGACTTTTCAAAGAAAACCACCACAAACACCATCCAAGCTAGAACATATTAGTATGCTACTGCTGTTAAAAAAAAAAAAAAGCATGAAAAAAATGTATAGTTGAAGACAATATTAAATTCTGATATATGTCATGTTCACTTAGAGTCCTTATTATTATGGGACAGTGGAAGTACAGTGTACATTCAGTGATAATTAATTTGCCAGCTAATGAAGACATTAACTCAAATAATGAAAACAAGAATCGATCAGTGTGTATGCCTTCTCTTTAAAAGCCAATCGTCAATAAATAGGTAGTGTTTTTCATTGTCATGCAGGAATGATTGTACTCTCTCTACTTACTTGGGCTTCCGAGTTTTCATGTTTTTAGGGTGCTGGATGGCTGAGTTTTTTGGGGAAAATGAGACTGTTAAAAGGTGAAAGCTCTGTTTATAAAGATGTTAATTTAGAGCATGCTGTGTTTAAATTTTATGCTTTAACAGAAGGTTATCACCCTAGTTCCACGCCTTAATGTCTAACAGCAACAACATTCTTCTTTCCCCATAAAAGGAACTACTATGAATGCACTATAATAAAAAATCAAGTCTTTATACCACCTATGTTAAATTCACCTGTTATATAAACAGGCATGACCTGGGTTAAGTGCATAACACCATGTTAGATTATACCTAAAATAAGAGGTTTTAATCAACTATGCTGTGGCTTAAACACCACTTTTCAGACATAACTCTGCATTATTTCTGAAATTTTAACATATCTCAATACCTTAAAAATATACAAATTAAAATAAATTATTTTTATATATTTCTTTATATCAAAGAAGAATCTTCAAACTTACAAAAAACAGTCCAGAGGTAAATATGTTTCATATCCCACTAGTCAAGAATTTAAAGTAACTGACATTCCCAGTTAGCTTCTTTCAACATACAGTTTATTGCTTCCTCTTCATTTTATTACTTAGCTCACAGAAAGAAGAAACACCGTTTTATTTCAGAAAAATGTCTCTCGACAGAGCGGACAGGTGGATTTGTTGCTGGATGTGAACCATTTGTACTGAAAGAGAAATACAACTGTTTAATATACAAATACAAGCTGAATATCAGGAACATTGGTATATCACCAATATTAACCATTATTTGCCAATTAATGTAAGTACCAAAACATTAACTATACTTAAAAAAAACCCAACAAGAAACAGTAAAAAACCCACTTTCTACTTGTGTATGTGTGCATGTATATACACACACATATTACACACACACACACACACACAATACTAAAGTTTTGTTCTAAAAAACCTGACACAAAGGAATTCTCATCCAGTCTCATTTTAGCATAAAAAGATAGCATTTTTAAAGCAGCAATAATTCCTCCACTGTATGGCCATACAGATGCCAACCTGTTCCAGTATACTCTGTAACCATACAACCAATGCTTATAGAATCATAGAATCGTTTAGGTTGGAATGACCTTTAAGATATGATGGCTTGGATATAGTTAAATGTTAATTATCTAGATCAGCATAGTTTACTACAGAGCATGCCGCATAAATTTAAATTTAACCTTTTCTATTCCCATATCTGAGCTGATAACAAGAAGATGCTGTTGCAACACCCTGTGCAGATGTAATGGCTTAGGTCTTAGTGAACACAAAATGGATAGTTGTTATCCGTGAAGTGTAGCAACCCCTCTCTCATTACATGCCCTTACAGCTTTACAGTACAAAATCCATATAAGTAATTTATAAGTTCAGATAATCCCACGTACTCCAACAACATAATGGAGAACTGGTGGTATTACAATAGAAGTTCCTGGTTCAAGCTATAAATGGACATTTTGCCTGTTTAAAAAAATTTAGTCTTAAGTACTTACCAAGCAAGCTGAATGAAACTTTTTCTTGCATGTTCTGCAAGCTTTTTTGGGAAGAGAATAGTTGGAACCATGAATGACTGAAAAACAGATCATGCAATCTTCAACGCCCTCAAAACGTTTATCCACATTATTTTTCCACAAAGATAAGCCTTCCATAATACTTCCATTCTAACAGAGGGAAAAGAGTTGTTAATACTGTAAAATTCCTTCAGAATATTCTTACTGTTATTCATAAGCACATGAAGGAAAGCCTGAAGGCTTCATAAGCTGAAATTATATGCAATATATGCAGTGAATAATTTGTAAAGCCAACACATGAAATACAGATGGTAGTCTGATCTATAGAAATGCAAGCATTCATCACAACGAAAAGAATGCACTTAGGAGCACTTAAAAGGTGATTTTAGAATTTTCAGTCACTGTTTTGTTTTGTTCTAACCACAGATGATGCAACTTCAGCAGCCACCAATCTTTTAGAGAATTTAACGTACTGGGTTTTTTGTTTGTTTTTCCCTCAAATTATAGTTGAGATGACATTGCCACATGGGGCAAACACTGGCCCATGTCTTAAGAGATCTTCATTTTCAACTTTGGCTACAGATTTAACAGGACTTACTAGGCAGATAATTTTACCGCTCTGTTTCAGCATCTGGAGAAAAGCAGATGGTAAGAGCGACCAATTCTATGAAGTCCTTTGCAATCTACTCATGAGATCCATTATACAGATCTAAATAACATTACATTACTAGGAATATTTTTCTATTATCAGGACTCAAATGTAGTTTTCAAAACTATGGGCTTTCTCTAAACTCACCTGATGTGTAAGGTATGTGCTTAACTGTAGCATCCAGTTGCGCCATTGCTGTACGGCCACACCAACCCTCTTACCACTCTCAACTGTTATGGATCCCAGTGGGTAATTTGATGGAAGCTGTATTATTAGTTCAATAAATATATCATCAACTGAATAGGTAGCAATGACTTCCCGTGCCGCAGACCGAGCTTTTACCTATGAAAAAAAGGCACATATTAAAAAACTCAACAGAGAGCTATGCACCATCTCTAGTCTTTTTTTTATACATATATATATAAAAAAACCATAAATACTTTACTACACACATTAAACAATTTTCTTAGACCACGAAAATACTTTTCTCAAAGCAAATAAAAATCTACTCCTATCTTGGCAAACCAGAAATTACCAGCCATCTTTCAATCTACTAATTGATTACCTTTTTTAATAAACCAAAAAGAAGTATATTGATAGCAGTATCTTCCACTTACCTCCTCAACTTCTCCAACATTGTAAAATCCATTCTTTTCATTCTTTTTCCAAAGAAAATATTAATAAACATCAACTTAATTATCAATATCAAGCTAAATTATGTTTTCATCGGTCATTTAGAACAACAAAAATGCAATCATATAAAACACTGTAATACAGTCTGGTTCTAAGAAGTAACATTTCTTAAAATGTTTGCAAAAAACTAAAGTAAAAAGGACAAGAAGTCTTACTAACCGTCATGCCATTAAATAACTGTGTGCTAGTCTGAACAGAAGATATTTCTTGTGAAGAAAGCACGCTGCTGACATATTTGCTCGTAAATTTATCTACAACATTGAAGACACGTTTCTCACAGCTATTCCACCAAAGCCTGACCATGGCTGGCAAGTCTTTCAGTGTTATATGGTACACAGAGCAGGCCAAGTGCGGAATCTGGGATGACAGGATTCCTGTCCCTGGCAGGGAAAGAAAGGATGTTGAAATACTCTAACACATTACTCACAAATGTTGGTTCCTCCACACCACATAAAATTTTGATACCAGCATAGCTGTGGTAACCGGAATTTCATGTATATGCTCCTTCTATATTTGCTACTGTAAGTGCTTGTTTGACTCTGCCTTTCTCCATCAGTCTGGTTTCTTTGTTTCTTAGACTAATAGTTCACAACTGGGGATTCATCTTCTAATTTCAAGATGAACTCTAGGTGGACTACCAGAAATCAAGAATGATTTTATATTCTAGACATGACAAAATGCTCACTTTGGAGTGAACAAACAATAAGACATTTGGAGCACGGTTTAGGTTTGCTGTGTTCTACAGAAGTGCATAAAGAGATAAGGGAAATCTTTCTCTTGGGATGTCATGTTAGTAATTCTTTTTTACTGTCATCCAGATAAATTGTTCTGCAACGTACAGTGATGTTCAAGCAAAAAATTAAGAAATGGAAACTCAGTATCTTTGCTTACATCTATACAGGTACACAAAATAACAATTTCAATGAAATAACTTTCAAAACTAGTTCTCTTTTTCATGTTTCTCAGCTAAAAAACCCAGTGTATCTTCTCTCATCATGGTTGATTAACTGGGTCTTCTGAACAGTGTGACAAAAACAACACACAATTTAACATCTCAAATATTTCAAAAAATATAGATTAAAATATATTTTTAATTTGTTTTTATTTATGTATTAAAATAGAAGAAAAAAATCTAGAAATTCCCTTTGGCATTGAAAAAAAAAGTATCTAGAAGCAATAGAGAAGTCCCAGAATAGATCACACATTTTTAGTATTTTGGAGTCTTTGCATACATTCAGGATTCAGATAGTAGCAATGTATTATTTCTGCCCTACATGAATAATCTAAGCATTTCCTATATTTTTTTCCTTGTTTTTTCTGATAAACATTTCAATTTTGGTTAAGCTTCAAATGGGGAGTGTTAGCCAAAGATTTTTAAAGATATTTATGTATTTGTCTCTCTGTGTGTGTATCTATTTTACAGGTAAGATCTTCTTAAGACATATTTTTTAAGCAGAAAAGCATATTTAAACTTCAGCAATATCAAAACTCTTTCAAATGCACAAATACAATTTTTACTAACCTTTGACATCTAAATGAAGCTCTTCAGTAAAGAAAGTTTTTGTGTCCTTATTTGGAACTTCTGAAGTTGGCCCAGAAAAGACAGGGTTTTCAGGCATAAGCCTGAACAAGTGATAAAGCAGTTTATTCAAGCTTTTAGTTCTTCTAAGGTATTGTGAGTAGAGAACTCGCAGCTGAGAATGTTAAAAAACCGAAACAAAACACACAAAAAATACAGATGAGACCTAACATATATAGCTTACTCTGTAAATAATACAAATATGTTTCTGCAGGGAAGAAAAGCAAGACTGTGATTCAGAACAAGTGTTCAGAAGACTGTTTAGTTGTCTGCACCATTTTGAATGATTAGAAGATCATAAAATGTAGCAAACTTGTTTGAAAATGCCAGAAAGAATAATCTATTAATGAATCTTTATTCTTTATTACTCTAATATTACCATCCTTAAACTACTGCAATGCAGAAATCTGAGTCTACTGATACTTTCAGAATTCCACCAACTCCACAAAAACAAGAGGTCAGAAGATACATAATTAAAAGAATAAAAAGGCTGGATGAAACATCAAGATTCAAACCAAATAAACATGTTAAGAAATTCAGTTAAAAGGAAAAGACTCTGAACATATACCTGAGAAGAAGCTGCTTTGAAGAAAGCTAATGTTAACTTCCAAGTGAGAAGATATCCTAGAACAAGGCAGAACTCATCACTCAGAGGCTGAATAACTGCAAATTCTCCAACTGGAATGCATTCCAGGATATTTTCTAGCAAGAGTTCTTGAGTGGCCAGGACAGACATAAGAGCTGCTGGAGGTGATCTATGGAAAAATGTTATCGGGCATAGTAAACTCAAATCTTGAGCAGCATATTAGCTGAATTTATATTCACAGCTTTCCTCAAAATCTATTAGTAAAGCCAGGTATGTAAAAAGGGGCTTTTTTTTACAGAAAAATTTACTTTCAGATTCACACATTAATGCTAGATTTTAAAATTTTAATTTTTTTTTTCTTGAAATGGACAGTTGGTGTTTTTACCTCTTGCAAGACGAATATAAACTGAATGCTGATCACTTAATCTGTAAGTGGTCTATGGCTGAGCTGATTTAGTCTACATCACGGACAGCTGGTTTGCTTGCTTGCTTTTGTTTGTCAAGCCACACCAACAAAGCAGCAACTGAACACTAGATCTCCTAATCACTGAATGTGTTGGGTTTGGGTTTTGGCATTGGATCCAAAAGCCTTTTGCAACTCCATAGTAAAAAAAGGTATTAACCATTGGGCTGAGGTAAAAAAAAAAAAAAAAAAAAAAAATATTTTTTTTTCTTAAATCAGTTACCGTATTACCTCTTCAAACTGTTGACTTTATCAGATTCAGGCTGTATAAACCACCCAGGTCAATTTTGGAGGTTCAAGAAACTGAAGTTACTGCTGCAGCTGGACACATTCTGAATACAGCAGTCCAGTAAAAATCTGTCAAGATTTTACAATATAGAGCATATATGTTGCACTTACTCTAGTAACTGTACCTACAAAATAACTGCAAATACTGCTTCCAGTTTTAGCACAAAGGCCGATAACCAATTATATTGAATATTTTCAGTATGTATGACCCTATTGTCATAGCCATGTCATTTTTCTTTCTTTTAACATCTCCTGACAGACAACTACTCTGCTGCAAATCTCAGCTCTTGTAACACATTTTAAAGATACGGAAAACAGTCGTAAAAGAACATGAGGAAAAAATACACACAATGCTGATTCCTCCTCTTCATCACCATAAGATTTGAGATCTTCGTCATCAAATTTAGGCAATTCAGGCATTAATCTATAGAAATATAGAAAGGAAACCAGATTTAATTTTAACTATTTTAATATATGTGATACATAGTTCTTTGCTTATCAATGTCAACATTAATGACAAGCAATAATATAATGGCAATTGTTCATTAATAACAACACAGAATCTTTAAGAGGCATGTCACCATTGCAAAGTTGGTTCCTGAATGACAGCCAACTGAGCATATAGCTTTGCTCGGTTCTTTTTCAGACCTTTTACACTTCCTGAGTCACGCTAAAATAAACTTCTCTATCTCAGAATAAAGCTGTTGCAACTTTATGTCTCAGTATAAGTGAAAAATAATGGTAGCTTCTTATGCTTAAGCCATCTGCCTCGCAATTTGCATTTTGAGCTGTCAAATGCACATATACTATTTTTCAAATTCTGTATTCTCTCTTTTGGTATTAGAGATATCCAAAAAGTTCACAAGAATACTATCCATTTTTATTCACTTTCTTCATTTTCTTATCTAAATTAGTGAAAATAAAAAGGTCATACTATTTAATGATACTGTCAGACCCAGATCAAACCTGGAATATTTCAGTTTACATTTTAGGATTCTCTGAGTGTTAAAAATAGGGGCTAAAAATAAATAGCTTTATAGCTGTGAAACTGCTATCTATGTGACTATGGTACAGAAAATAAAATTGTACCTTCGTGTACTGCAGTAAAATTTCTCAGTATATATTTAGTCTACTTTTACAATTAAATTTAGCATTCATAACTTTATATAATGCTCTCCAATACAGAACACAAATTGCCCAGTTAAGGATTTTCTCCCATAATGGAACATGCCTTCACTAAACACATCTGTAAGTGCATGTTCTATAGCACTTTTTTTTTAAAAAGGCGGGGCAGGGAGGCAAGGGAGGTGAGAAATTTGTTGATTCTTACTTATACAACATATGGTAGACAGAAATCTGTACAGGTCTAGCCCGGAAAAGCAACAATGGTGATAACGTATTTAGTAGAGTCTGGAGTTTATCTGGAAGATTTGTTTTCTGGCCTGCAACAAACTTTGCTGGCAATTTATGGTTTAGCAACTGGTCCGTTGAGATGTACGTTAGAGCTTCACCCAAAGATGTTAACACAGAGTTCTGAAAGGAGCCTTCAGATGCATTTTTGTTTTCTCCTATTTAAAATAGAGAAAGACAAGTTGTGATACAGAACGTATGGATGATATCATAAACAAGCATTACTAGAAACAACTCAGAATCTGCTTATCAGAATCCATCTAATCTTAAAAGTGCAATTATTTTACTAATTAGCATGTAAGTGCTCAAAACATGACTTTTTATAAGCTATGTTGACATAATATTCCTATAAATTAAAAAATACATCCCATCAAGTTCTATTTCAGAATAGCCTGACAGGTACCACTATTACCCTCCTTGCCATATACTTGCCTGTGACTTTCACCAACAAAGGTAACAGCAAATTGTGAATTCCTTCAGAAAAGAATTCCTTCCATTCACTGATCAAGTTCACAGGAAGGTTTTCAGTAGTTTCAGGAGCTGCAGCTTCAAAGTAAGCACTAAGGGCAGATGCCAAGTCACAACTGACACAAGCAAAAATCTGCACAAGCGGGACATGATAAAGTGAACGGCTTTCACTTGTTGTCTAGGAGGAAAAAAAAAGAGGAAGATTTCTTAACTATAAATTTGCTTTAAAATATCCATTTCACATTCCCTGTCTATACCAGAAAGTGTAATTTCACAGAAGACTCAATTGCAAAGACCATTTTAAAACGATTTGGGGGAAAAAAGAAAAAAGTTTAAAAATATAATCTGTATTTTAGTAAGACTTGTTGAAAATTATTTCCAAGTCTCATCAACATTTAGAATCCTGGATTGCTTCCCTTATACAACCTTTGTTATAATGACAGAAACTGCCACCAAGTGGATTCAAATAGAAATGTACGCAGCTGTAGCTTATCTGGAGCACTGGTGCAGGCAGCCAAGTGAGCCAAAATTGATATGTGAAGTGCTCTCACTTTTCTCACCAAAACATAAAAGCCGTACCAATATCATGCTTGTTTTTCCAAATTGCAAAAGGAAATTGGCAATACACTACTGTAAACTGGAAATTATTGAAGTGGAGATCAGGAGAATATTTCCTCTCCCCCAACACACGTCCTTCTTTTTATTTTTATTCTTACTAGTTTCCCCAAAAAAGGAGTATCATTAAACATTAAAAATATTCCCAAGCACTTAATCTATGCAACAAGTTTTCCATACACATTTGCCGTTTAGGTTCTTTTTAAAAAAAAAAAAAAATACAGTTTTGAGGGACATACAGCATAGGTAAGAAGATTTATCCTGAGACCAAGAAATGCCACATGGAAGTTTCCAGCCTGCCCTTATAATTGTGTAGTGACAGAGGGTGCTATAATTATAAAAAAAAAAAATTTTTTTTTTAAGAAGATAATTTCATCTCCATATGCAAAAAGAAACAGAAGGTATAGTATTGCTTGTGCTTTTAAGCCAAACATGACCTTTGTCAAAGTTCAACGAAAAAAGGATTTTGTGCAATTTGTCAAATATTTGCTAAGCTGAGATAATGATGGGCTCAAGCTGCGCCAGGGGAGGTTTAGATTGGATATTAGGAAAAATTTCTTCATGGAAAGGGTAGTCAAGCATTGGAACAGGCTGCCCAGAGAGGTGGTGGAGTCACCATCCCTGGAAGTGTTCAAAAAATGGGTAGACGTGGCACTTCGGGACATGGTTTAGTCTAGTCTATCCTTAATTGGTTTAGTGTGGACTTGGTAATGTTAGGTTAATGGTTGGACTGGATGATCCTAAAGGTCTTCTCCAACCTAAACGATTCTATGATTCTAACTATGTGCCTGCCATATCCAGAGAATAATCTAAAAAGGTAAGTAGGTCAAAACTGGGGATGGAACATTAGCACTCATCCAGTAGGTAAAGTTTATTTTCTTCATTCTGGATTTCAACTGAGAAGCTTTTTAAAATAAGTTGTCTTTGAAATGCTGAGTATCCAGCTGTTAACATTGATCATTACTCTAAGGTACTAGAAAGTTAATACACACATTAGACAAAACAAAGTTAAAACTGTTAAGACCACTGTGTTCTGAACTCCAAGTAAGAACCATTAGGAGCACTCTGATTTCAATTTCTCTTGGCAATCCTCGTGCATCTTTGTTCACATTTAATTGCTATGTGGCATAGCTTCTACAATGCTTTGCTGTACCACCCTGATACCCAACTTTCCACTTTGTAAATAGATAGGCGAACTTTTAACATACAGCTTTCAAAAATTTATGATGAAATGTCAATCAGACATCCCAGTAAGATTATAAAAATTTAGTTATTTCATAGCCTATTTTTTTACCCCCTTCCTCCCCTGCATCAGTCCAGGAGGTTCAGAGGGCATCAGGAGGATCCTATTAAAAGCTGCAATACAATGGTTAGTAACAGTCTCTTTCATATTACCTCTAACCAAGCCAGCATGGAGCACATGATAAAGTCCCATTCATTATCAGCCAAAGGAGCTGTGGAATACTTCAGCAACAAGGGAAGGTAACGAATCATCTCTATGTTGAAACCAAGCAACTGAGCACTTGTTTCTTTCAGATTGCTGCAATAAAAAAAAAACCCAACTAAAGATTACGTATCTTCATGTTGTAGACAGGAGTATTTATATTCTTGCCTTCGCTCCTCCTCTTAGAACAAATTAGTCTTGCACCAGGCTGTGCCCTATGTGCTTTTGATACTCCATTTTTCAAAGTTAGAATACTACATTAGCTGCCAAATCTAAATAAGTCAGTCAACAGGTACAAAACAGTCTATCATAGCTACTTGTTCATTTGCATGTTATACAGATTCCTAAAATTGTACAGTTTACACATTCACTCAAGTAATATACTTACATAAACTGTGAAATTTAGCAATTTTAACTAAATCAATGCAAGAAAAATAATCATTTAAGTTACTAATTTTAAAAATAAAATATAAGCCCTGAAATGTCCAAATAGCGTACATTATTTTGAGACTTTGCTGCCTGGATTTTTCTCACTATACTCAAGACAAATGAACGTCAGCATATTTTCACTCCTTGCTGGAAGCTTTACAAGTTACACTTTCAGGTCCAGAATTTTAAAAAACAGATACCTAAGTTTGGTATCCAAGTTTTTCTTCTGCTACCTAAATAAACAATCAGAATTTGGAACTAAATATCCAGCACCACTTACAAAAGTTGGTCAGTTCTGAATGCTTTTGAAAACAGTTGACAGGTATATTAAACTGAGGGATGCAGTTCTACAAAGGCTTAAAAATGTAATATTAAAGCACTGGATGGCGGTTGTAACTTCCAAATTGATTTTGTTCATTTTGTTTGAGTTAATAACCGCTGTGTATTTTTAAACTCTTGTTTTAGAAATTTAAAAAAAAGAAAAAATCAAATTATCTCAAAGTTGCACCCACCAGCTAAAGAGAAAGCTGTCCTCATTATCATTTTTCCAAGATATTATGACTTTTAGTATTCCAGGTAGTAGGTGATCACAATCAATACTTCTATCATTCAAGCAGGAGTTCAAAATGGAAAGACAACCAAATGCTCCTATAACGTAATAAAAATATCATACTCAATAGGTCTTAATTATCAAGGCAAAACAAACATTAGAATGTATGTCAATTGACTGGGTCATTTTATTTGAACTTAACATTAATATCATAAGATAGTTTGGATAATACCTAAGCTTTCTTCGTTGAACAAAAATACTATATATACTCTTTGAATCAAAAATACTATATCCAACCCAAACTTAAAAAAAAAAAAGCAAGAACAAAAAACACCACCCTCAAACCAACCAAAACCTCCTATAAGGTTGTTGGTTTATACAATTAACAAAGAGGAAAAATATCTGCTAAGATTTAATTCTATTTGTGCTACTAAAACTGTAGTATGCTTAGCAGTAATTTGAACAGATAATTAAGTAAATGTAACTGCGAGTTGTGAATTCCAATATTATTGTAAGAGTGTCAATTTTTACTTTCAGAGTGAAGTACTAGTGTTGCATTAGTGCTGTTTTCCATTTTTAAGGAAAATTGCATGTATCTAGCTTTCTTGGAGAACGAGAACTTCTCTTACAAGCATAATGACAAAGAACCGAGTTAATTAAAGTACCATTTATGCACAGCAAAAACAAACAAACAAAAAACCTACTTCACTTAAGCAGCAGTGCAATGATTTACAAGAACTTTATCAGCACTTTCCTGATCTGAAAAAAAAATTAAAAGTTGAATGGTAAGCCTACAACCTATGTCACACTTAATGGGAAAATTTGGGTATATATTGTCTGCTCAGGAATCCCTAGGAAAATGAGAAAAAGCAGAAAGGAAAATGCAGACCAGTGTTACAAACAAGAACACTCCACAGCAGGGGAGAAGTGAGGATTCTTTTTCCCATTTTCTGTTTAAAGTTTCACAGCCACATTTGGTTGGTTCACCAGTTCACTCAGAAAGCCAGGAAAGCTTAACTAAGTCCGAAGAGTAAGAGTTAGGGAAACTACCACAGCAGAAAGATTCAAGATTCCTCTCAACTGCTACATCACACTAACACTGAAAATTTTGACACTTTGAGGACATCCATTTGGAGAACTCATCTGAAAACCTGAGGACACTGTCAAGGGAGAGATGTCCACAGTTTAAAGTCACCAAAGATAGTTTTTTCAATTTAAGTAAGCACAGTTCTGTTAAAAAATACAGTATCAACTTTCAGGTTTTTATATAGGCTGATCAATAAGAGTATGTGCAAGAAAGCACAAAAGCAGTACTGAGAAAAAAAAAAAGAGAAAGTTCGTTCTTTTAAGTGACATCTAATTCAAACGTGTAGAACTGTATGTGAACATTTCCAAAGAATTTTCTTGAAAAGCAACAAGTTTGTGAAAATATAAAGGTTTTCTAAAGGATAATTAAAGCAGTATTATAACACACCTCAATCACCTCTAAGTAATTTTTCAAAAGCTGCTGAAAGTGTAGGTGCAGCAGTTCTGGCTCTGCAAGCTATATCCCATGCACTGGAAGAACTACTCAAAAATTATACATAAACTGTGAAAGAGTTCTTGCTAAAACATCTGAAGACAATCGTGACACTACCAGTTGACAACAGTAATATTTTTGTATGCTGTGTAAAGCCTAAATGATTAATTGAAAACCTTGATATTTACAGGTGTGTTTAAATGAGATAGACCAAACAAGAAGTATGCCAGTATCAAAATTCTTTTAACAGTATCAGCCTAAATCCTCTAGTTCTAATTTTGTACCAGACAATATAGCTTGTACTTCCTTAATAAGGCAGAAAACCACTACGCCAAACAGTCTAGAAGAAATATGCAAACTGAGAAGACATTTTGTTCTAGGAAAAACAATATTATTATAGTTAACAGGTTTTATCTAAAAGCAAACATTAGTACAAAATAACGATCTTAACTTCTAACAAAGTGGACTGAGGTAAGAACATACTCACCATCAGTGCTGGAAAGCTCTGTCTGTGTGCATGTCATAAGTTTGGCCACACAGTGGAAGATGAGTTCTTTCTTTTCTTCCTCAATTAAAAAAGGTGACAGACACTGAAGTGTATGCAATCTGCCCTCTGTTAATGGCAGAAACCTATTCATACAAGCAAAACATCAAGAATGAAACAAACCCAAAAATTTAGCTAGTAAACAAAATGTCAAATGGTTCATAATGATCTAATATCCTATGATGTAACTAATCCCACACACTAAACTGAGTCTCACTTTTGCATACCATACACATATATTACCAAATTTTCAGCCTTCAGTTGTCATTCATCAGAACCAGTATCACTTAACATTAATCAACATTTGCAACAAACTGAAAGATTATAGGCAGCAGTATTAAGGTACCCTTCTGTTGTCTTAAAAAGTTGTTTCATCTCACAGGATACAGTGTTTTCCGCACGAATCACTTTAGCCATGGTTAAGGACCACAGTCTTCCATGTTCCTCTGATCTTCAAAGAAGAACAAAGACCCTGGTTAATATACAGAGATGCACAGTTCATAACAAAAGCATTTGGATAAAGTTTGAATACACAAAAGGAAATATGGTGGCACTTTATACAATGTAAAATATGAAGACAGAGTTAAGGGCTGTTTTACTTGTTCTTACATACCTATCAAATATTGTTTGCTGAAGGCTAATTGTATTACTAAGTGTACTGAACTTCTCATATGTGATGTGCATTTCTTCTAACATATGAATATATTCCAGAAGCAGATAAGGAGGATTCTCCAATTCTTCAATCCACTGTAATGAGTACAACAGCTCTGCAACTAATTAAACAAAGGTTGTTGTTTACAAACAACTGCTGAATATAGTCAGTGCATAAGCAAGAAGTTTCAGGTCAAGGTTTTGTTGGGTTTTGTAATTTTTTTTTTAAGTATGTTTTTAATGCATTAAAAAGATGACATTTACACACAATCTCAGCTGCTTCAGAGCATGAACTGGGTATCTGCCATTGCATCATAAAATACAAGAGAAGAAAAGGCTATAATAATCTATTCTAGATGTTTGGGAAATTTTAAAGCAAATCATGCATGAGAAGAACTCTAACTCCTCTCTATTCTCTCTCTCTTTTTTTTTTTTTTTTAAAAGATATATTCCTTACAGACAAGGCAATCAGGATCTAAGTCCAGTAAAAAAACAAACACATTTGATACTAATAGTTAGCACGTGATTTCTTCATTAGTTCACAAAGACCCACACTGAACAATTACACTTCTCATCATGGTGAGACTTTTGGAGATAGAATTGTTAACTTGATAATGCTGGCTCTAATTTGAGCATTCCATAGCCAAAAAGAAACAAGATTCCACCTGGCGGAATTACGAAAAATTGCTGCCTCAGAGTATCTTTACATTATGGCTAAACACTCAGGGCGTTTATTTGATGGCATGGATACAGTTCCTATTGCCCCCTCATGCCAATGCACCATGTATTTTGGCAATGAACAACTTTGAAGTTGATCGTAAATTCAAACTTCACCAAATTCAAAGTTCTGTTGAGATAGAATGTATATAATCACAAAAGGTCCTAGAAATATAAACACTGTACTTGTGCATACTTACACTTTTAAAGAAGAACTAAAGAAAAAAGAAAACAACAAAAGGTAAAAGGATGATTTCCCATACCTATATGCCAAACTTTAACTATCATTCCAAACTTTAACTATTCATTTCTAATTATCAATTCAGGTTAATTTACAACTACTATAAAATCAAATTCCTTTAAGTTTTACCATTGTAACTTACTTATATTGTCAATTTTCTTTCTTTCAGCATCATCATTTCCATGGACTATACCATTTTCCAACACAAGTAGCGCCATTTTACTTAATAAGGCTGAAGTACACAGATGGCCTGGAAGTTTAGTTGCACCACACAGCCCGATGCATGATCCCAAAGGTTCACAATTTATACTAAGCCTTCCTTCCAAAAGAGGTTTGTGCATCCACTGTAATACGTGCATAAAAAGAGTATGAATAAATAATTGACATTTTAATGATGATAAAAGAGCTATGATCTGTTTAACCCTGAAATTTCAGAATTATTAAAAAACAATGAAAGATACATATTAACACCAAAAGCACAATGGTGAGGATGACGCACTCCAGCATATTAAAAAACCCCTAAATGCACAGCAGTAACTTGAAACTACATTGCTGCCTCAGAAATAAATACGTGTCTTTAGAACTCTATATATTTTACAAGAAATACTATGGTTACTGAAGATTGGTAGTTGGACAGGAAATTTATGTCCTTCCCCACTCTCCACTCTATGTACATCAGCATTTTGTTGACAGTCAGTGGTTCCTCTGCAGATATTGGTGTCTTTCACAAAATGGATCTTATAGAGGAATTAAAGGTAAGAACACCTTCATGATGTGTATTCTGTCAGACAAAATTCCTGAATTGTAAAGTAAGTTCCTGGTGCTCCATGCAGAAAAGGGTAACTTCATAGATTTTGCTTTTCTCCAGTAGTACTGGATGGGGCCATAAACGTATAGATTTTGTCCTCTGTCACAGACAGAGGCTGAAAAAAACCTTTACACAGACATATGCAAATTCATAACTGCAGTGCCATGTCAAAATAAAGAATGCTTATTACCCTAAAGGACAGAGACTTGAGGTAAATTGACTACCGCATGCAAGTGCATTACTATTTTCATACCTCAGTGGATAGAGACTCGTGCAATTTCCCCCACTCAGTTTTGTCTGGTGTGACATGCTCAACATAAGCTCCCACAAGATATCCAGACTGTCCGTCAGCTTGCATAAGCTTAGACAACAAATCACTAACTGCAGAGATCAAAACCTGAAGGCTGAGAAAAGGAGAAAACACTGCAAACAAGTTTGGCACTATCCAGTAAAAGCAAGCTGCTTTATTTTACATTGATACAATGCTATATACATTGTATCAATGCTATATACATGCTATATGAATGGCATTTTAAGTTACGGTCTACGCCACAGTTCTCACCTCTGACAGGCTGAAAAAACTCTCAGTAACACAGATGTCAATTAAATAAAGAATAGTACAGCACTGATCTTTGTCTGTTTTGGAGAACAACATATGAGGAAAGGGACATGAACATCACAATTACCTTTTAACATCCAAAGAGGAAGACTGAATTTGATTCTTGACCCACAGTGCAGATTTACGCAAAAAGGTACTCTGTTTCTGCACACTCCGAAGTTGACGCACAAGTGAATCTACACCAGACATCCAAGTGTGTTTTAATTTACATACAAGTAAATCTATTGTAGGGGGGAAAAAAAACCCAACAAACCAATAAACAGACAAGCAAAACCACCACAAACAGGTAAATTCAAATTACAACCTACAGCATACAGCAATGATCACGTGTCTGAAGGTCCTAGAGCAGGAAAAGAATTCTCTTTTCTATGTGGTTACATGCAATAACTATCAAGCGCAAATATACAGGTTTCTTGTTGTAGAGCAATTTTAAATTAACTTTGACACACGGGTAATATTTATTTGAGAATAAGAGTGATGTTCCTGTTTTCTACTACAATATGTTCATACGGTCTTCAAAATTGCAGATCTTTTTAAAGTACTGAAATACTGAACATTCACAACATCAATACTGATTTGCAAAGCAGTGGTTTCCAGGTTAGTATTGTCCTATTTCATCTCTACGACAATATTGCAACATTTCCTCCTTTGTATCTATATCAGTAAACGCATATACCAACTTATTCACCCTTAAATTCTACATTTAAAAAAAATAAATCAGGATCTCAGTCTGAAAATGAGATGCTGGTAGAGAGAGAAATAGGTCAGAGCAACTTGATCAATATAAATGGTTTCAGAATAAATATATGTATTACTAATGAAGTGATTGCACACATTTTTTCATAGGAACCTCACATTGCAGAATAAGCAAAAAAAAAGCTCATTCTTTGTATTTCATAGGCCTTAAATAATTTATGTAACACTCCAGAAAGTGTGGAATATCACAGCCTCAAAGATAGCTGAAGCACAGGGATACCAACATCGAAAAAGTTTAAAATCCTTGTAAAGATGTACAGCACTTGCTGTTTAATAGTAACTACTGGCATTGTAAATTAAAGCACAAATTTTCATGTCAGTTACAGCTGCAAGTGTTCAATGTCTGTGAACTCAATATTCTTTTATATACTTGAATCTGTTTCATGAAAAAGAAGAATTTAGATGTAACCATCAACTATAAAAAAAGTTTGGTTGAAGTTCTTTTTCCAAATTACCTGTTAAGTGCATAGCATCCTGCCTCTGAGCACACAATTGGAAGATGGTAAGCAGCAAGTCTTCTGAGGATGGCATCAGCAGACACCCTTTAACTGAGCTGAAAAAGCTTGAGGCTACATCACAGATGAAAGATACTGATGGTTCAGTATTTCCAGCTTCAGAAAGATCCTTAGCTTTAGACAGAGCGGCTTGAAGTTTATCAATAATCCTTTCAACAAAAGTTTCACCAATCAAAGATTCTGTTGGGGAGAGGCAAAAGACAGTATGCTTTGATTACTTGATAAACATGATCATTCAAAGGCATCATATTAATATGTACTGATTTGTCTTTTATTTACTAGTTTTGAATGCAAAATAAAGTGCAAAGTAGTTTCAGTCTAACTTATACCTCAACTCTCTTTTGTGTTCTACAGTTATCTAGGATCACCTAGACAAAGTTTCACATTGCCAAGTATCCTTTCTCTAAACCAGCTGAAGCAGCTTAGACAAAAGATATATAAAATACAGCAAGTGCAGAGTCATCTCTTCCCCTTTTATGACTTCCTAGCTTCTGCTAATCTATTGCAAGCCAGAGATTACACCTGGACCATTGCATATAACTAACCAAATCAGACCAATCTTCCATGAATATGCTTAGTCCCTTTCTCACTGGACTGAAGTAGGCTAATCCCATTTATCCTCAAACTCCACAGCATCCTGTGGCAATGAGTTCCATTATTTACTTATGAACTGTATGAAGAAGTATACTTTTCGCTTTCCTCAAGCCCACTATCTAAACATCTGTAAGCAAACTCAGGCTCTTCTGTTTAAAGAAACAAGGAAAAATTTCTTCCTATTTGCTTTTGCATACAAATTATGATTTTATGGCTCTTTACCACAACCCCATCCCCAATCACTTTCATTGCACACTGAAAAATTCTAGTCTGTGTTATTGCCTCTACAAGCAGAGGCCACTGAATTTGCCTAACCATCCCTGCCATCTTCCTTTGAGCATATACTAATTCTATCACACCTTTTTTCAAAAGCATATAGGTCACCAAGAACATTGTAATGACCAAAACTGCAGGCAGTATTCAAGATATTGACACACCAATGCTGTAATAATTTTCATTTGTCCTCTGTTCTTTTCACAGCATCTTCTAATAACCTGTATTCATTTTTTATTGCTGAGCACCAACCTGACATTTACAGGGAACCATCTGACTGAAGATCTCTTTTCTGAGTTTTAACAGGTCAGAGCCTACCATTGAACAGATAGTTACAATTGTGTTCTTCCCATGTATACTTCTGATATTTATTGGGTTTGAAATTAATTTGTAATTATATCAGTTAATCATTCAGTATCACAACACACTGCCACAGCTCCCTAAAGTTTCAGTTTTGATTACTCCGAATAATTTACCAGAAACAATTATCATCTTTTCAGTATTTATCCTTTTTCCCCTTTAATTCCTATCATCTGATAGGTTACTGATCCATGAAAGGCCCTTCCATTTACTGCATGACAGTCTACCTTGAGAAACTTTGATGAGAACTCTCATCAAAAATCTTTTTGAAAGTCCACTTACTCTATTTTGGCCTAAATCACTAAGTCGAGAAGAACCATAGTTCCTGAAGGTCTCTTGGACTTCATCCAACATGCATTAAAAACAGGTCACACAGCACCCAGCACAAAATGAATGCCTGAGCTCAGCAATACCTCAAGCTCTAGAACCAAAAAGCTACGTCACTGGACAATCAGCCCTAGGACACCACTGACTCACAAGTGAACAATTTTGTTGAACTCTCTGCAGGGAGGGAACAGGTTTTCCTGATGCTCCTCTACATCAAAAGTTCCAGTAACAGAAATAACAATCTTATGACACCTTCAAGATGCACTATCTATGAACATCCACTGCAGCCAACTTGTGTGCATCTTTGAAACTTAAAAGCACCACAAATGTGCCCAGCATTCAGATAAACTGAAGCTTGTTACCTCAGGGATCAAAGCAAATGCTGAGTTTAACAAAATACAAATGACAAGTTGACATGGAAAACATCAAGAAAATTGAACTCCAGCAGAAGTCTGTATCACAGATGTCACAAAACACAAGGAAGAAATTAAATAGGATGTTGTTAATAAAAGATAGATTACATATACAGTAGAAGTGCACACACACAGTTTTTAAAATACATT
Source organism: Pelecanus crispus (assembly GCF_030463565.1). Taxonomy (NCBI): domain Eukaryota; kingdom Metazoa; phylum Chordata; class Aves; order Pelecaniformes; family Pelecanidae; genus Pelecanus; species Pelecanus crispus. Next base: position 120,904,839 of record NC_134643.1, read on the forward strand.
AATCTAACTGAAAATGGTTTAGAGCAATTCATAGGTCCTGTAACAAGTTATAACCAACACACGCATGGGTCCATAACTGTTGATTTTTGATATTCTAGTTTTGAAGGTAAACTTTAGATGGTATGGTTTAAAAACTAGTATTATTTTACAGCACATAAGCTAATAAATCAAACCTACTTAAATTTTCCTCAAGTTTTCCAGACTCGCAAAACTGAATCTGTTCTTTAAACACTGACTTTTGTTTAGCAATGCAGACCAAAAAAATTGCAATGCTGCTGCTGCAAGTTAGTGTTTATGAAATTAAACTGGACATGGTTAATTGGCTCAGGTTAAAAAACCAAACAAACAAAAACCCCAAAACCCAAAAACAACAGCAACAACAAAACAAATTAAAAAAAAAAAACAAAACAAAAACCAGAAGAAAGCCTAGACATTACAAATTAAGCATTCTGGAAGATCTCAAATTCCTTCCAACCTTCTACAAACCTTAAGTGTGGTATTCACACTTCACAAACTCCAAGGAATAAATATGCTTACCATTTTTAATGTGTTGCGACAACACTAAGCTCAGGAGGGTCCACCTTTCTGAAGAGGATGATTCTGATGAGGCTACTACAGGTTTTAAACCCAGGTGACACAGATCATCTGCCAGCATTACAAGTCTTTCTCCAAGTGTATCTCCTTTCAGCCAGTCAGAGACTAAGGAAAGTTTTGTTGTACTTGAACAAGCCTGAATCACAAGAAAATAATTCTAATAATCTTTTGAGGGTATTAACTTCTATTACTAACTAAGCATAAGATTAATATGTCAAACCTGCACACACAGAGGGGGAATTGTATCACACACAGAGTGGGAAACATATCATCTGTCATAAACCATAAGTCTCTAGGTGTTTATGTCTGCAACAATCCGCCTAACTTTCTTTATGGTCACAGACAGCAACTTATGGCTAGGTCAGACCTCTGCTTTAGAGTGAAACAAGTCACCTTCTGAAAGCATTTCTTTTTCCTTTTCTCCAACTACAGAGCCCAGGGAATGCCTACATTGGAGTTAGGAAGATAACTTTTGGATGACCAGGTTGGCCGAAATGAAATCTATTTAACATAAAATCTATTTACAGCATCCGAACTTCTATAAAAAGAAATAGAAGGTCACATCAGAAAAACATTGTTTTGGTGATTAGCCATTTTAAGTTACAAAATAATAAAAACTGACGATTCCGAAAATAGACAGTATCTGTGAGGAAAGAGATTATGGTCAACACACTGGATTGTAAATCAAGTGCTGTGAGTTCTTGTCCAAAAATTTGTAATGCACTTCATATTTCATCCCAGGCAATCACTTAAATGTCAGTCTCTCAATATCCCATGTGAAAAAATGGTATACTATCTTTGCCTTGTAAGCACGATGATGTTCAGGTGATGATACAAACAATCATTTAAATTATTGGTCTAATACCCAACTCTATTCTCCCTAGCTTAGAAAGGATGGCCCGAAACAAATCAGGAATCCCCCTGGCTCAAAGAGCAAACTGACCAAAAACAGAAGGGACAAAGATGCTTTCGTTTTGGTATCATCATTTGATTTCTAAGTTTGTCCCCAGATTTAAACACAGTTAAAACAAACAACACTCTGAAACTATTACTACAAGATTTTCAAACTATGGAAATTATCACTACTTAAATAATAATAATAAAAAAAAAGAAGTATATCAAACAGGTGCAACTCCCAAAGCTAACACCAGGGAAACATTCAAAACTATGCAAAACAAGAACAAAAAAGACTTGAGGTACCTTTTGAATTATCTGGAGAAAAATAATCCATTTCAGATCCATCTGAAAAGAAAAAAAAGTTCCACAATATTTAACAAATTCTTTGCTGAATAGGAAGCATTTAATACCATTTTAACTGTTTGTTTTACAACTTTATTTTCTGCAGGGGATAAGCAGAAGTTGCTAAATTTCAGTAACAAAGTTATTGATTATATCATTTTTGGCTTCCAAGTCTTTCACTACCACACAGATCAGTAAGGGACTGTTTTTATAGGAAAGGTCACTGATGACTAGTATAAAAGCACACTGTATAAAGAAGCAAGAACAGAGAAATTCCAATGTTACTTTTTTTTTTTAAAATGATTTATACCATATAGAAAGGGACATATGTCATAACCTTTCACCCCAACACTGTCATGTCAACCTTTCCTAAATCTACCTTAAGCTGAACTTATCCAAGTTCATGTAGAAGATCTTCCATTCCACAGCCCCAAAATAAAATGATTAACCAACCACAGCCCACAAAAAGAGTAGTCACTTTGATAAAAACTAATAACAAAATGTGCAAGTCATACCTTTGTTAAATCATCAAGAACAATTTTCCTTTCATCATTACTGTTGCAACAATTAAGCACACTGTACAAAATGTCAACGAGAAAATGGGTGTCTTTCCTCCAGTCTTCTTTCAGCCAAGTTATTAAATTCATATACAGAAATTGTACAGATGGACTTTCATGATAAGCTTTAATTTTGTTTTGGGATTCAGCCTGAGGAGAACTTGCATCATTTCCTTGCTCTAAAAGTACTTGAAAAACTCTGTTTGAAGAAAAAGAGTTGAGCAGGGCAGAGAGAAATTTCAAATGCTGTTCTGACTTCTGTTCGTTGACATACACAATACTCAGTTCAGCAAGGTTGCAGACTAAATTCTCTAAAGGTTCTTTCCTTAGAAGTGAATTATGTTGCAAGTCAGCCTGTATTTCAGAGTCACTACTTCTCACTTCTGCGAGCTTTCCATTCCCTGTGTTTCTTTCAGATTCATCCCCATCTGTAAATCTGATTTTTAGAGATTTTCTGTTGTTTGGTTTTGTAGCAGTCCTTGGATTCTGAAGAATTTCTAGCATACCAGATATGGCAAACAATGATTTCTCATCAGCATCCAACGTATCAACATGAAGTACACACATTTTTAAAAGATGGTCCCAAAAATTTGACAGCAGTTTCTGGAAAACTCCATCTGTGCCATCATCATTGGAGAGTTCTACTTTAGCTTCCCAGGAGCTCAGTGTTTCTGCTATTTGATAAAATAACGGTCCATTTTGTAACCTGGGCTCCTTAAGTACAGCATCGGTAAGAGGAATTAGCTATGAAGACAAAAAAATTATTGAAGAACAGTGATCCAATTAGATGATCATTTTATTCTTTATAATACCAGGAAATTCTATCATTTTGAAAAACACTCAGGAAGCAATTCTGAAAACATCAGAATTACTCGTGCTTGAACACTTAATAAAAATGTACAGAGTGGGATGCTTTTTTTTTTAAAAAAATATAATTTAAACTGGACAGTAAAAGGATGATTTTATAGGAAGAAAAAAATTGACTAAATTCAGTAAGATTATTTTTTCCATAAAATAGTGAAACTTTCAACAGAGAAGTAAATCCTCACAGAAATGTACAGTTTTCTTTAACTTTGAATTATTAAAAGTACATACAACAATATTAAGTATTTCTAATAAATACCTGCTCATATATAAGCATTTGATGAATTTGTCTTTGGTCATCTCCTTCATCTATTTTCTGTAGTATGGCAAAGCGCAGACATTCCATAAATGCAGTTATAATTGCTGAACTCTCTGAAGGGCTAGCTATTGCTCGCTCACTTGACAACCTATTGAAAGGCAACATCGGAGGGAGGGCATGCTCAGTCATCTATGCTTCTGAGAAACCCAGTATGTACATAATGAATGTAACCTTGGTTATGTTGTTCTTATCCAGACAACACCAATATGAGAATATAGGATCACAGAACCATTGATAGGAGTCAGATCAAAACAAATTCCATAGGACATATTTGAAGAGTCAAAACAAGAAATCCAGGCATTTACTATAACTTATATTAAACTAACTTTTTCATCTAGTTTTAGCATTCATAAAAAAATATTTATGTAAATAGAGAAAACATATCCAGTCAAGCATACTGTATACTGTTTCACCTCTTTGTCAAAACCCCTTTGCAATTTTCTACACACACCACCAAGGTTTAGAAGGTGTCACTTTCTGACATTAAAGAAAAAAAAAAAAAACCTAAAACAAAAAGCCACCCAAAGACAGTTTCACCATAGCCAGTTTGAGTCTAAACAACTGTGATTTGTTTGCTTTTTAATAAAAATTAGACCACACAAATTACCGTACAAATATTACAACCATTTTACTACTTGCAATAAGATTCTATACACTTTTCAAAACCAGCTCTCTTCTCCAAAAGCTCTGCTAATGGCCACGCCAACATCAATTGAGAATTGATTTTTGTTTAAATAAGTTACATTTTAGTCTTTCATAAAATAACTTACATATGCTTTTGAGTACACAATGCACGTGCATCTACTTAAATTAGATTTGATACAAAGCTGGTTTTCATGTATTTTAAAGGCAAATAATGATAGCAGTTTCAATCCTTTAAAAACCAGTATCACAAGAATTAAAGTCCCTGTGTATGTGAAATTTCACAATCACAGTGCTAATCCCTAATAACCTCTGTCATAATTACACACTGGTGAGAAGAAAGAGCCTGATATCTTCAAAGCCACTCTTAGTTTTAAATTAATTTCCCATTTTAAAACTCACCATGGAATAAACACAAAGCTTTGACAAGGAAAGATAAGAACGCTTTAGGTAAGGAAGACGTAATACAATCAAAAAGGAGGCTGAAGGTTTAAGACAATAGTGACAGACACAAAGGACTGACTCTAGTTTTGGATACTTAAAAGTATATCAAAAATATGATTTTCAAGTATCACTGTGAAAACAGCCTTTTCTCAAATAAACAATTAAAGCATATTTAAATATCCTCAAGCCAAATGACATGTTACTTATCTTTAAATGCTTAAAGAAGATTAGTTCTATTTCCAAATGTAAAAGAGACCGATTAAAAAAAAAAAAAATAAAATTTGTGGTTCATACCCTTGAATTATAGAGCTGAAAAAAGTTCTGAAATATTCCAGCTTTGGTTCTGCAATGCCAGGAGGTACCTTGCTAATGAACGGCAAGAGATTTGGGTATATAACGGTAGCTAGTCCTCGTCCACCTTCTCGAAGCACTGTCCATAGCTTTGGTAGAACTCCCTTTTTGGCATTTACATGACTCCAACAGTCCTACAGAAAGAAATATACTTATTGTAAATGAAATGAGAATATGTTGCCTAGGAAGAACTCCCAAGCTAGACATTTAATCTACCTCCCTATGTTGTAGCTGAAACAAGCTACTGTAAAATTTAAATTCACTTGCCAGTATTTTTAAAAATCACTTTCTCCCTATTTCAGTTTGTGAATTTAAGAAGCTAACGTGATAAAACTGCTTCTGTATTGTTTAAAATCAGTGGATCTTCCTTGTTAGCAAACTGCAATTAAAGGCTTCTCTTTAATAATGCTTTAAGTATGCTTCATAAAAATCATTATTGTCACTGGTCCTGTATTTAATTCTGAGTTCTTATTATCAAGAATAAGCAATGATTTCAAAATCCTAACTTTAGAAGCATCACTAACTTCAAAACTCCCCTCAAAAATCTTCTGATGGTTACAAAATACCTTGGCACTTTCCCCACACACCCCAAAGTTTTTTGTCATCTGATCTGATTTATCATAGTTCCAGATACCTATATTCAGCAAGCTGAACAAGACTTTTTTCCCCATAAATTGTTACTTTTTATACCAGCAGTTACAAAAGAGATCTGCAGCATTAAACCCTCAAAGCGTCCCAGCCTATGGCAACACCATTCATTCTGCTAAAAAATTCAAAGCTGCTATTTCTCTTAAAGTTAAAAAAAAAAAAAAAAAAAAAGAACCAAGCATTAAATTAGAAGGGGAAACAAACAAACCAAAAATGCACTGCAGGTCATTCTTGTAACTGTCTTTAACCAAGAAAAAGGCTTTAAGTATTATTTTACTAATTAGTAACTATTTTTAATCAAGGGGATTCAGGTTAATTTAATTAAACTTATAAAACAACTCTGATTCTCAGACACGCTGGACACAATATATTTGAAAGTTACGCTGAAACCCTAAGGAGGAAGAAGGAGCACGTAGCATTGATAAGTTCATGTTATTAATAATAAAGAAAACCCAGTCAAGCTGTTCTTCCTAATTCTACAGAGAGAACAATGGCACTTGGTGAAAAGTTAAATTTGAGTGAAATATCTGCCCCTTAGGTTTCTCACATTAGTTTTACCTCTGCCCCTTAGGTTTACCTCAATAGTGGTGATAGCATAAAGTACAGCTTCCCAAAGAGCAGGACACACCACAGCATCACTGTCATCAATGCTGAGAAGAACAGCAGGACAAACTCTTGGTGCTTCAGTTTTCACCAGCTCAGGCAAGTACTGGCAAAAAGCAGAAGCCAGCTCAAAGAAAGCTGAGCGAACCTGAAACAGGCCACAGAAAAACAAAATTTTAGTCAAATGACAACACTTTGTCACTACATATAGTTTATAACATTCCTTTTAAAGTCACCGTAACTTACAACACGTGGTCCCCGTATTTTACCACATCAGCAAAGGTTCAAATATTATTAAAGAAAAATAAAGGAATTATTTGGTAAGCCTGTTCAATATTTTGAAGTAATTTGTTTAGTGATAAAACGCTTATCAAAAATTTTATTTTAATATACTTCTCAAAAGGCACGTTTTCCCAAAAGCACCTTAAAACTTTTTAACAAAATACTACCAGAATCAATTCAGTACTCTATGCACTATTGGTCTTAGCAGACCAAAGACCATTAAAATGGTTTAAAAAAATGAAAATTCAAAAGCACAAAGAACACATGCAGTAAGCTGACACGGTCTGTATCTTTCACATGAATTTAAAATAATGGCAGATTGCCAAGTAGTAGATGATGGTGGCACGGAAATAACAAATTAGCCTATTGGGCAAATTTTAGAGCAATACTATCTTTTTAAGGCCTCAAAATTTGAAGGCTGTTTCAAACATAATTCAGCAAAGTACAAAGTTCATTCTTGTAGAATACAAGTAATTAATACTTGCTCAGGTTCAGTATATTATCTTTAACTAAAACCAACCAAAATAAAGAAGAAATAAAAAAGTCACCTGTGGTATGCTGTGTTTGCCGTATTTCCAAAATTTGTTTTGGGACAGAAGTGACATTAACTTTTCCTCCAATGAATGCATCTCTTTCTTTGGCAACATGCTAAGCAACTTTTTTAAAGCTAACAAGGAACAGGTCAGAATCCGGAAAAATTTTGCTTCCCTTTCTTCCTCTGGTACAGTTCTCAGAAAACAAAACAAAACAAATTAAAGTGAACCATAAATAAATCAGTAGGGTTCTCAAGCTCTTCTAAACTGTCTAAACTAAACTGGCTTCAGTTTTTCTGTGTTGTTCTTTTGATTTCAGGTGCCAGCAATGTAAATATGTAAACTTTCCATAAGTTCTAACACTACCAAATTACATTATAAAGCGTTAGAAAAAGAGAGAGTTTAAAGTCACCTCATCTTCCAGCTGTTCAAAAATGCTACTCCTAAAAGAGCTGAAACAAGAATAGACAACTGATAACACTTTCAAAAGCTTTTATACTTCAGTCCCAAAGAAAGTTCCTGGGATTTGGACTCAAATAACTATTCTGTCTCCTGAAACAAAACTAAATCCACTACGTCCAGGGACAGAGAACCCAATACAGACCCAGACTTAAACCATATACATTAAAGCAGGTTAACATACTGGGGGTCACTGAGTGTATCTGGTGTTTCTTTCAGAAGGTGATCTTGAAGGACCTAGGGAAAAAAAAAAATACATATATACACATGAGAATCTAATATTTACATGTGAATAATATAGCCTATACATTATTCAGAAACGGCTCTACAATAAAATTTCACCACCTGTGAGTCAAGTCTTTTAAACCCATTTTAGACACACTAGTGAACAAGAACATAATTTAATTGCCTCCTGCTGAACATAGTAGCTGTGGTACTGTTTGAATCAAGACTTCATAATACTTGCTAAGCTGCAGTCCTGTGACAACAGGCTTCTGGTAAAAAGAAGCCAAACTGAGACAAAACAAAATGGTTAAGTTTGCGTATGATGGGCTAGCTATGCAAACTTTCACCTTTTTAAATTCAGTCAATTCAGTTTCATATATGACTGGCAGAAGAGCATTAACCTTGGTCAGAACTAAACTTGTAGAGGCTCTCTGAAACACTGCTCATCATTCTTTAATCCTCTACCACTGCAACTAAACTACCCTGGCATCATTATTCCATCTGTCAGCAACATTATGTGATGACTGAGCATCATTACATAGAAATGCATACAAGAAAATTCACTTCATATTCATTCCTCTGGTTCCAGTCATTCTACCACAAGTCAAAAAAATAGAGGATGTGTCTTTGCCTCAGTCTTCTCTTCACATTAGCAGGAGCAAAGTTTCAGGTGAGAAAGAAATTTACCCATGAAGACTAGACGGGAGCAGGATTAGTTTCAAACTTGTAAGTCAACTCAAAGTTGACATATACTCCACACAAAGCCTTAAAGAAATACATAGGTGTAAACTCACATGAAGAATTTCATCTTTACAGAATGCTAAGGCTTCAGGTTGTTTGCTTGAAGGAAAAGCTTTTTCAAAAGCTACTTTTGCAGCAGAAGCAGCAGGGGAGTAAGTGTCACATTGAGCAATCAGCCAGTATCCCATGATACTTTTTAAGTAAGGAGCTAAGTGTTTCTTTACTTTAAGAATCAGTTGCTCAAAAGATTGCTGAGTTGCTTCTCGCACACGGCGATCATGATCCTGTTAAAGAAAAACAAAAAAGAAGGGGAAAAAAGAAAAAGAGAAAGGTTTATTGTTTTAAGAAATTTACCTTTGATGCCAGGTACTTCAAAGCAGAAGTGATGACAAACCTGTCCCTCAGTTCAGCCATTTTCGCAATGAATTGGGCTATACAGATTTGAAAACATGCAAGAACAACGACAAAAAAGTCTTGGTATCCCTAGATAAGGGGAGAGTCCTAACTTAGCAGCATCATATTCCCAATGCGTTGTACATTCAAAATTGTAACCTTTTCCTGATATCCCTAACTACAGTTTCTATTTCCATTTTATACAAATATTTAACAGAAGAGGCAAGAGAAACAGGAAGCCTTGAAGACACTTTTTGGATTAAAATGACCATAAACCTACAATGAACTGTGCATCATTATCCATTATTTGTGTATGAATTTACAACATCATGACCTTCTATGCTCTTGGCTTCTGAAAGAAATACTAGGAATTGCTCTAATGGATCCGAGTAGTGATTCATTTTGTCCAATATCATGTTTCCAACAGTACCCAGTCCAGACAATTTGGAGATGTATTAAATATATTGGAAAATTATGGATTGTGGTTATGCATGGTCTTTTCATGTTTGGGATTTTTTTGTGGGTTTTTTTATGGTTTGGTTTTTTTTTTTAAATATTAAGTCTGGTCAAATATTAGTCCTAGATCAAAAAGATGAATAATTATGTTAACTGAACAGTACATTCTCTTTAGCCATTTGGGAATCTACATAAAAGAACATTTCATGAGAAGAAATATCTTGTCATCTTTTTAACATAAAGGTCTAACAAACAACTATCTCCGTCCAGCAAGTACAGCCTAGGCATCAACAGTTCAAGATTCCACCCACTGCCAATACTGAAACACCTCCACAATAAAGAACGCAACTTTCCTTCAACTTCATGTTTTTCCTAGAACAAGTCAGTAATTCCAATAAAGTTAGATATACCAATAAAGACTGCCTTAGAGCTTTTCACAGGAAGTATCCAGAAAAGTTTTTAATTTAGAGTTTTTAATTCTTACCAGTGAGATTTTACAATAAATTCTTGGCCAGTAAGGAAGAACACCTTTAACAACTTCCGCTTCTCTTTCCTTGCACATTGTCCCAAACTCTTGCATAGCCTAAAATCAAGATATCAAGAGCATGATTTAAGTAGTCAGACAGATGTGTTCTGTAATTTACCAGCTTCTACCAGACATTGCAACTCTCTTTTTCAAAAAGCAATTCATTTCTTGCAATTGAGCTTCTATAGAGTTAATTTTATGAATGCTCCATCAGCATTGTGTGATGGACCTTTTTATAAGTCCCCCAAGATACCTTCTGGATTGCAGTTCTAGCAAATTTACCAATATGACATTAGAATTATCTACCTTGATCTATTCCTCTCCCATCCTTAAGAAAAATGTTTTGTTTTCTGATAAAAAAAATTTTATGGGGGACAAAGGATACACCCACTTTTAATTTTGTTGTGATATCCCTTTTAGAAAGTTTTCGCAACACCATTCGAAAATCAGCATCCACAAGGCTGTCTATTTCCTCTGCTCCTTGAACTGCAGGAACATATCCTAGATCACTCTGAGATGTTCCAAAGCCAATAAACCCAGGCACTGTTCCACGTTCTTTGGCGAGGAGCTCTGCAGCTCGGCCACTGCTAGAAGGCTAACAAAAAACAGGGACAGAAGTCAGTTATCTATTTCAGTCATTTTACTTTATTTTGCACACATCATGCATTTGAAATAAAGATCCTATTTATACTGCATAATTAACCTTCTATTTAAAACAAAGTCTCACAAAAAAAGGCACCTATGCTGTAAACATAGAAGTTTGACCTAGAAAATTATTCTTCTCTAGAATCAGCACTCCCTTCTCTCATAGTGATTTTAATCACAAATACTTACGGAAAATCATATTGGTTTTATACACATACAAAAAAGTATAACAGAAAAGTCCTTCTGTAGGCGAACAATTTCTTAAGAAACCATTTACCCTCCTTCACTACTTCTGTTTTTACTAGTTCTTCTCATGTTATTGTATATGGACCAATACAGCTCCCAAGGAATGCTCTTCATATCACTGGGAAAAATAAGAACACGCAGAAAACAAAGGATGCTACCAGCAACAAAGGGGCCAAGAAGGATTTAGAGGAATGGAACAAAAGGGTACATATGTAACACAGCATAATACTATCCCATTAGCATTACAGTGAGTGTTTTGGAGTTCAGCATCTCTTCTGGTTTGCCCCAGTTAAGTCAACACCTTGCTCCTCGTATCAGTGGCTCATGTTTATATGTCAGCCACACTCTTTTGAAAAGACTGTCCCAAAACCGACTGATGCTTTACCGTTCTCTGCGATACCTTATAGTCCAAATACCTTTTACTTCCTAATGACAGTTGCAGTTCTGTGAGGTTTGGGTTTGTGGTTTGTGTGTTTTTTTTTTTTAAAGTAATGACAATTTGTTGAAGTTCATCATACTTTTCTGATTGTCTTGAGGTATGTAAGCCACATTTTACCCGACTACCATATCTACAGATTAATGTCATTTTTTCTGCATGTGAACCCTCAACTATAGGGACACGCTTCTTTGTGTTCCCTAGTCTTCTCTAAATACGTGAGAAGGAGACGATCGGTAGGAATTGCATAACCTGAACACAACGCTTCGCCCACAACTCTCCCACCCTGAGCGAGTGCCACCTACGACGGCTGTCACACCACTTCAGGCCCGGTGGCAAGACGGAGACACCGCGACAGGTGTGCTCCAAGGTGGCCACAGAAAAACGCACTAAGCGTACCCACCGGTACCTGGCCGAACTTACACCCCCCCCCCCCTTGCCCCTCTCCGGAAAACGCGTACAAAGCCCACAGGAAGCTGCCGTCACGCTCCCCTGAAGCCCGGACCCAGGCCAAGAGCCCCCCCCGGAAGCCCGGCCCCGGCCCCGCCACTGCGAGCGGGCCCGAAGGCAGCGCCGCCTCCCAGCGCGGGACGGGCTCCGGCGGCCTGCAGCCCCCTTCGCACGGCAGCGGGAAGGGCGGCTTTAATCTGCCCGCCGCTGCCAGAAGCCCCAGCCCCGAGGCCTGTGCCCCGCCGCCCTCCCCGCCCAGGCCGCCCGGAGCCACCGGTGGAGGCCGCGCGGTAGCCGGGGCCCACGGGCGGGGCGGAGCGGAGCGGAGCGCGGCGGCCCTCCGCCCCGCGGGGCGCGCTCACCCGCACGTTGCCCTTGGTTCGCTGCTTGTTCTTGCCCCCCATGATGGCGGCTGCGGCGCTGGGCACCGGCCGGGAGCGAAGAGCTGCGCGGCCGGGGCGGGGGGGCGCGGCGCTTCCGGAGGGCGGGGCCCGGCGCCCGCATCAACCCGCGGAGGTGCGTGGGTCCGCCGGCGGGCCTGCGGGGAGCGCCGGTGGCCGGGGCGCCGCCCCTCTCCCGCGGAAAGGCGCCGGTAACAGGGGAGCGGGCGCCGACAGGGAAACTGCGAAGGGGTGCAATAGTCGCCAGCGCGTTGTTGTGAAATAGCGCGACGGCATCTCGTGGAAACGTCCCTAAACTTTGTACCCGCCAACACGTCTTGAAGGTGGGGAGGCTTCCAAGCGTATCGCGGGTCCTTTGCAAAGCCCCCGTGTTCTTGTACGAGGACTTACGATTTGGCAAAGATTCATACAGAGCCAAACCTGCGCTCGTCGAATGAAATCACTGCGAAGCACGACTAGAAAAGGTGACCAAGCCCATACCAGAGACCCGAATGCTAGGAATGTTACGGCATCCACACAGAAATTTTTAATCAACGCCAGAAGCAACCAACGTCTGCTTTTTATGACCTCTGTGTCATTTAGATACAGAATCCATAAGGAAAGAAACAAATTAGCATTCATTGATACAACGTGGTTGAAACCAGACTCAAAACCAGATGCAGCATAATGCACTTTAAATCAGCGGACTGCAACTTGTGAACTCAGCACGGTAAGGATCATTTTGCTGGTTTGGAGTGTACCATAAGGGAGCCCAATCCTTGGAAGCTTCTCCTTTTACGCGAGTAAACAGACCAGACTCCGCAGCTACAGCAGTGGAGCCACCACAGCCTCTGCCCTGCTTGCATGTACGCTTTTACCTACGGAAAATTCTTAAGCCTTAGGGTAGGCATCCTAGCTCAACCTGTTGGCATGAAGAAGGCTTTTGTGAACTTTTTTTTTTTTTTAAATAAAACATTAATCTTGTGGCTTAATATGCTTTCAGGTAGAAAGTAGAAGAAAAGATTGTTACAACAAAGTCTTGGTGTAGTGTATGTAAACAGTAACAAATAGCGTAAACATCACATTTCCTCTCCCGAGATATCCACGCTTCATTTTTGTCTCTTCCTATTCATGTATTCATTCACCATAACTCCATCTATTCATTCATCTATAATTCCATAACTGCCCAGTAGATTATCGAACATGTTTTCTTTCACTGTAATTAGGTATGTACCCCATAAATGTCCTTAACACCAGAAAGTGTAATAAGGCATTCATTTAGTCATTTTCATTGTTCAGGATTTCACCAAATATTTGTTTTCATTGAAAACTGGAATCATCATATAAACCACAAATTATTAATTCCCTCTCTGATCAACTGTTGCAGAACAGTTAAGGAATCTGTTAGGAGGATTAACTTACGAAAATCACCACTTGGACCTGTGATTATCTTCAAGCCCTTCAATGCCCTTCAACCCCAAAGTACATTTGAAAAATGTCAGCACATCCTTTTTCTTCTAAAAACCGATACAGCTGCCCCAAATCCATATGATTTCCTCTGGCACCATGTGCATCAAAACATTTTTCTTCCAAAGTGGAGAACTTTCTTTGTTTCTGAATCTCAGCATGTCCTCCACCTTCCAGAGAAACATCTTCTCTGTGCCGAATGAGAATTCTTTTCCACGTTAATCTTCTTACTCTGAAAGCAATTGGAGAAATACGACTCTATAAAATAAAGGCTGTTTTAGAAAATACTATGAAATAGCTATGATCACAGAAGTCAATACATTCCATTCGTATGTATATGTTGACAGAGATAATGGTTCCCTAGCTGGTCACAGAAATACTACTCACATGTAAACACTCCCATAAGCAGGAGCTTGGTTTTTTGTATCTCCCCAGGATTCAAAAACCTTAATTTTATTCCTCACAAAATAATTGGTGAAGACGTGGTTTCAAATTCCGTGCTCACTTCTGCCTTGCCTATGCTAAGAATTTTCATATTCTCCTACTCCCTTAGCTGTTATAATCAAATGGCAACATTAATTTAGTCTGCATCACCCAGAAATATAAATTCTGGGAGCACAATAAAACACAAATGTAAAGCAATATAACAGCGTACATATCTAACACGACTGGGGTACCGCAGTCCATCGCTATAGAACTGAAATAGAGAGGAAGGTAAAACAGAAATAAGTGTGCACCATGCAGTACTAGTAGCTTTGATTGCTGTAACCAACAGTACAGTGTATATTCAGAGTTGTAAATACATTATGATAAACACAAATACTTTGCAGACTTTAATAGATTGGAAGGTGGTTGGATTTCCCACCTTCTGGCCACATACACCACATGAAATGTGATATTCTAACTACTAATGGTATTTAAGTACAAAGAAAAACTAACCTTGACCAGAACTCTTCACAACTACTTTGTAGACCTTCTACACAAACAACACCTGGTTTCCCTGGCATGCAAAACCCTGACAGAGCGAGCTCCTTGGCCCAGTCAATAATATTCTTTCTTTTTTGCTTGTTGTAAATGTGATGACTATAGATCCACAATCGAGTGAATGTGATGTCTTCTGACTGCATGGCATTTGATGTTGTCACCGAGGAAGACGAAAGCTCTTTGTCAATGTAAGCAGCTGCGTGGTCTTTAACCCATTCCCTTGCACTCAACATGCAGGGCTCACCACTGCAGTTTTGCATCAAATATGTTTTTAGGTCAGAGTTCAGGTGAATCTGCTGAGAGCGGCTTAATAATGACGACCTAAAGAAAAATACAAATGCAGTTGTAATATGCTTACAATTTAGCATGGTTTTCAAACAGTTTTACTTCAAGCTGCCAAAAAATCAGGCCATATTTAGATGGTGTGCACTTGCTATTGATTCTTAAGTCATATTAGCTATGAAAAGGTCTTAATTAGTATTTAATTGGTGTGCTAATTCTTGAGTTCACCTACAGTACTACCAATGTGTAAATCAAAATCAAGAAAAGGGTACTTGAAAAGTACGGCAGCTGAACTAATTTCCCGTAATATGCAAGGCTACTTCTTTAAACAGAAATGTTCCAATAAAAAATAACAGAAGCCTGGGAGTAACAGCATTTTGACAAGGGAAGAATAAGACAATTGACTAAATTTTCGCTCCTTTAGTTAGTGTTAAGCCTTGTCCAAATGGACAAGTGTCTCTCCTAGAGCATCAGACCTATGAACAGCAGCTGCATGTAACACCTCTGTACAGAAGGTGGCACTCTTCCACGCTTTTCCCATTATTCCCACTTATTTGCTGAGGACACCAGAGAAATCATAACCTTGGAGATCAGTTTTTCTTCAACACTGTTGTCGAAGACATCTGGTTTAATTTGACAGGAAACTATCAAAAAAGGACTGTTTTTTTCTATTATGACTGTATTTATGTAGTACACCGTAGCTTCTAAATGTTTTTATTAGCTGTACTTTTAATGCCATACCTCACAGTAACTTCTGGTAGAACAGTTGGATATTTAAATGGTAAGGCACAGGCCATAGAGAATTCCACCTAAAAACAAATGAGCAAATGTTCAGCCCAAGTAAGCCCAAGTAAAATCCCACAAATAAAAAGTAAAAAAAAAAAAAAAGTGTTTACAATACCATAGAGGCATTAGAGACCTCTGGCTTTACATTCAGTATAAACTGAACTTTTGAAGAGGGCATCTCTGCAGACTCATTTTCAACATAGTGCTTCAGTTCTGCTACAGCCAGCTGGTCAGTCACAATGAACTCTTCCTCGTAAGGAAACATGCTAGCGAGTAAATCTAATTCCGAAATTTGTATCTCAGCTTCTTCTCGGTTAGTCATTTCTGTTGTTTCCTAAGCAGAGAAGAAATTAGGGAGGAAGAACAGGGCTCGAATATGGGAGTAAGTTCGTTAACTACCTCCGCGTACATCACATTAATCCTTACAACCAAGCCCATCAAAACTAGCTCATACATGTGGGGCAGTTGGACGGATGAAGGCACTCCGCGGCAGTCCGTGAGGTCTCCATCGATCCGCGGTGGGACAGGACGTGGTGGTGCGTCACCAAATCAATGTCTGTCTCACAGGGCCGCAACACCTGGGGCGCAGCCGCCTCTGACGCTTTGGCGGCCGCGGAGGCGGGCGTTAGCACACCTGGGGAGGCTCCGCTCCCCCGCCGACCCGGCCCGGCAAGGCCCAGCCTGCGAGGCCCGGGCCCGGCCCGCCAGCCCCGCAGCGCATGCGCTGACACGTCCCCACCCCCCCACCGTCCGCCGTCACCGCCCTCCCCCCCACGCCGTGTCCTCACGGCCCCACAATGCAACGCGCCGGAAGCGCGCATGGCAGCCGGTGACCGTCGCCCAGCCGCCCGGGGATGAGGTGAAGTTGCCGGGCTACCCCGAGACCCAGCCATGCGCCACCAAGTCGTTCGCCCCCCGGCACCGGCAGGTGAGGGACGGAAGCGCCCCCCGCCCCTCTCCCCGGTCCTGCCGTCGCGCCTCTACCACCGCGGCCGCCCTCTCGCCGCCGCCCCGGGACTCACTCCGCCGGCGCTCGGCAACCTCCGCTCCGGCCGGGGCGCTCGGCTTTCCCTATTGGCTGCGGCCCCTGCCAGTGAAGGCGCTGGGGGCGGGCGCGGGCCAATCGGAAGCAGGCGGGGCGGTGCAGGGCGGCGGGGTGCGCGGCGGCGGGGCGAGCGTGCGCGCGCGGCGGGGCCGGGGAGCACGTGGGCGGCGCGGCCCGCGGGACGGGGTGAGTGAGGGGGGGCGGCCCGGGGGGCGGCCTGGGCCCAGCCGCTCCCTGCCCAATCCCGGGGCGCACCTGCTCCCCGCCGCTGCCCTCGGGACGGGGCGTGTCGGCTCCCCGCTGGCCGGAGGTGTCCGGCGGAGCCTCCGGGGCCCGGGCCTGCTGCCCGCCACAGGCGCCCGCCGCGCCCCGCTGGTTTCCCAGGCGTGCCTCTCTGGGCGTTTTTCCCGGGTCTCTGTCCGACGCAGGTGCGCTTTTGGTCGTTTGCAGACCGCTCTTTCTTACTGGGGGAAGAAAAAAAAAACCCAAAATATATTAAAAAAAACCCAAGATATATTAAAAAAAAAACCCTAAATGCTCATTTTATTGCTTTAGCTCCTGGGCTCTGCAGCGCTTTTCCTCGTGTGGGATGTTCCGTGGAAGAGGCTGGAGAAGAGCCTGTCAGACAAGTCAGCCCAGACACCGCGAGGGTTAATTTAACAGCAGCGTGTGTTCACGCTGGCCTGGCGGGAGCAAAGTCAATTTGGAAAGGATTTTAACGGTTTAGAGTTGTTTACGTAAGATCGTGTGTTGTAGCTTTTTGCCGAAAAATGCGCTGTACAGGGAGTTCGTTGGATGAACTGTCGTTTCTTTTTCTGGACGAATTGAACTTGAAGCTGCAAAAGTTGGTAATTCCGCTCCTGATGAAGTGGCTGCCTGCTTGTCATTTAACAACTGGGCAATCTGTCCTAAAAGCATGCTTCGAAAAGGTTTTCGTACAAAAAGTCCTCAGCGGGTATATTGCCCATACTCTTCCCAGCTTAGTTTCTCTGCGATTCTCTTGGGCTGGCTGCGTTTTTCAGCTGTGACAGCTCCAAGCGGGCGGCTGTTCTCCGTGGCTGGTGTGCTGCTGAGTATGAGCTCAGAAATTGTTTTGAACGGACAGATGTTACAAGTCAGACTTAGCGATGTGCTAGCGTGTTTATGGGAGGGGTGGACAGCAGGGTGAAGCCCACCTGCAGAGGCCACATAAGACTGCTGAGACTTGATTTTGAACCCTTTTAGCTTGCATGTTTTCATTGTGTAGCATATGTTGATTTTTAAGTTTACCTGATCTTTTTGAAGACCTTTTGTGAGATAAGGCAAAGGGCCTTACAAGGGCTACAGACTAGAAGTTAAAAATGTCCTACCATATGTGCAGTAGCCAACTTTTTGAAGGCAAGCACTTGACTTAGGACTCTGTAGTGGTAGATCACTCTTGTCTAGAAGGGTTTACAGCCATACCAAATAGCAGACCCCATCTGAATTATTTGCTTGATATGTTGGGAAGGCGATGATAAATCTACTGCAGTGAAGAAATTGAAAAATCAGATACTTGCCTGTGTCAGATTTCATCAAAGATACGAGAAATTAGTAGTAAAGAAAACTGAAAGACTGTAATTGCGGAAAAACTTGAAGATTTAATTGGGACAAGCCCAAGTCTTTTCCCTAAAATCCCTGTGTTATTAAAATACAAGTCCTAAAGGCTTATAGGATTTTTGATACTTAAGTTTTCCATCTTGATCTTTTGTGCAATGCTTTTTATTTAAGGTTTTAAATCATTTGGTTTTTATAATTCACACTGGTCTTGCCTTTACAACAGTTACAGCTGTTTCATGTTAAAGTATAATTAATTTATTTTCTTTTGAAAATGTCAAATTGAAACAAGTTAATTCACCTGAAGGGGCATCTTGGCCATAGAAATAATTTATTGTTTAGCAATGAACAAGTAAAACCAAAACCTAGTTTCTGATTTACTGTTTTTCTTTGCTAGGTCACTGTTCCATGTAAGAAAAATTACAGACTACAAATATGGGAAAGAAACGCATCAAAGGCAAAACTGCACAGTCTGATGAGTCTCTGGATACGCTGGGTATGTTTCCTCAAAGAAGTCTGTGGTCTTAATGTTTGTTTTAACCTCAAAGAGGGCTTGAAAACTCATTAATATTAGAAGACCTTTACACTAGTCACTGGCTTTGAAGTCTCATTTACAAAGTGTGGGTTTGTATAATTGAAACTGAAGTCTACCGAGAAACATTAGTGTTGCTACTTCTCTAAGTATGCTCAAAAGCAATAATCCTGTCTTGGAAACCAGGAGTATTTTCTGGGTTTCAAGAAACTCAGAGACACCCTTCTTTACTGATACACAGATCGTATTGAATCGTATCAAATTCCTCAGAATGTAAAGGGTTTGCAGAGTCATCTGCTAAGCTTGTCATGGTAGGTTTAACTAGCATTTTCCTACTGAAGATTTTGTTGCAGAAGATTCTCGCTTTAGCAAAAAAGATTGTGATTAAAATATTTCTGAGAAACCATTTGTCTTTACACTAGCAACTTATTTAGTACTGGCCCTGGACAGCTCAGCTTTCCAGTCATAGTACCTTTTCATTAAAACCTCTTTCTCTTCCTTGCCTTCTATTCCTTTAGAGAAAATCCCAGGTTGTTAATGTTATCCTTCTAGGTGGATCTCACCCCTGTGTTGAAATGTTATTTGTTATCTTGTTAACCCTGTTTACCCTATTATAGCTCTTGGGTTTGCTTGTGCTGTGTAGCATTCTCTTCTACCATCTCATCTACCAGGTCACAGATTATGTCTTGCCCATCTTTTGTCTTGATCCTGACTGGGGAAATGAGTTGAGCCATACTAATTTAGCTGGGAGAGAGAGCACTTACAGTTTTAGCCAAGAGGCTCAGTGTGATGGCCTCTTTATTTTAAATTCAAGTCTATGCTACTTCCGTTTCCCGGTTGTCCTGGTCTTGTGGTAGCTTCTGTCTCCTATGGCTTTTTAGCTTCTTTTGTCTTCCCCCCCGCCCAGAATCAAGATCAATGTCTGCTGTGACTGTTCCTCATTTTTCTCCAGCAAAAAAATCAGTTATGGTGCAATTGCTGGTGACATCTCACTTCTTTGGCTAAAAATAGATTAGCTTACCATGACAAAGTCCTGCAAAGCCACAAATGTAGTCTAAGACTGATCATTGTGAGTAATTCCGCTGTATAGTAGTGGCCAATATACAAAAGGTTTGTTTAAAAAGCACAATTTTGAAGTTGTAGATAAAGCTTGTGTTTTTTAAAAAGGCTTAAAGAATGCATCTAAATATCCGTAATTGGCTCTTATTGGCTAGCATTTGTACCGTGGTAAAATCCTATAATCTTGTACAGAAACAGAACTGTAGGTACAAAACTTTTTACCAGTTTCAGCTCATGCCAAGAAAAGTTTTCTATCTTGAGGTTGTAATCTTGCATGCGGTCCTCAACAAAGGTAGATTCAGAGCTGTTATGCTATCTGAGCAATAAAAATACCTCTGTAGCAAAGGACTTAATACAGTTGAATTATGTAAACAGATATGTAATTCCTCTCAATAATAGTTTCATAAAAATGTGATTTTTTTTTTAAACATATTAGGTACATACAACATTTTTCTCTTAGCATAGGTTTGTTTACTCTGTGCTTTTTGACTTTTGAGGTAACTCTTTGTACTGTCAGATATTTGACCCTGTATTTGCAAATTTAGACATTTGTAACTGCAAATACTAAAGAATTTGTATTGTAGGCTAATGCTGCTAAATGTCTTAGAAACCTACAGTGAAAAAAATACGTTCCTCATTTTTTATTTGGAAGAACTTGAATCAGTTTGCATATGCATTGTCTGTCAATCACAATTTCTCTGTACATGACTTCGGCTTACAGACAGCTTCTCTTTGCGCAAGTGACAGTGTAACCAACAACCTTAAAAATAAAACAAAAAAGAAATAAGATAATTAAACTCCTGATAGTAGCTCTTAGCAACAGGTCCCTGTTCTCAGTTTAACCGCTCTTAGCAGAATTTGGTTAAATAGATGGAGTTCACACCAGGCCCAGAAGGTGCAGCTCCAAGTAGGGTGTAGTGTTGTAGTGCGAAGTGATAATGGTATAGGTAGGATGACTCTGCTGTTCTTTCTTTACTGTAGTCTGCTGCATAATTTCACTGAGGCAGCTCAGCTGGAAGTGTAACATCTATAATGTCCACCTTTATAGGCCAGCCAGGTGCTGCCTTGGTGACTGGGATCTGTGGCAGCGGGCTGTGGCTGCTCCCTGGGAGGTGTGGGAATCATAACGCTACAATAATAGAAGCCCACAGCTGGCACAATACGTAGGTTTGTATCCAAAGGTTGTCAACTCCTCTGACTTGATGTAGATTTGAGTGATACTTTTTTTTTTTTTTTTTTAACATTAGTGCAGTAGTTCAGGATGCAGCAGCAGTATCCCGGGATTGTGAATGGGGGTAAACAGAGGGTTTCTTTCTGATACATCTGCTAAGTTGTCAATGCTTCTTTGGCTCTAGAAAGGCTATCTTCTGGATTGCTGCCTGTGTCGTTGAAGCCTAGAGATATTTGCATTTGTTATGATACCTAAGTCCTTCTTGTGCTTTTTATTTTGTAGAACCTGGGTGCAAGCATATTCGTAAAGGATTGGAACAAGGTCATCTGAAAAAGGCACTACTGAACGTGGAATGGCATGTTTGTCAGGACTGCAAGGCAGACAATAAGACACAAGAGAAATCTGAGGAGGAGACTGATGAAAGCCCTTCGATATGGTTATGTCTAAAATGTGGCCATAGGGTATCTCTTGTTTTGTTGTGAATTAATCTTAATATCTTCCCATGCCTCATAATATAGTGGAACAAAGGAGCTTCTAATTAAACTTGTATTCTCTCTTTTTTTTTTTTTTTATTGTAAATGTGGTGCTACATAAATTATTTGATATACTTTAGTGTGATAAAAATGTCTGCTCTGAATTGCAAACGAAGTACTTAGAAGCTTGGCACAAAGGCATTTAGCAGACTTAAGGCTAAAACATCATCCTAAGGACTTATTTTCCTAGAAAGTCCAAATTATTTTGCTAAGAAAATAAAAATTTCTGTTAGTGCTCCTAATTTGTGATTTTTACAATAAGATCTTGTGCTAACATTAGTTTATTAAACTTAGAACTATGCATGCTGAAGAGGTTTTTAGTTTTGTTCTGTTTCATTCTTCAAGCTGTTCAAACTGGAATTTGTAAATTAGATGTTTGGTCCCTGAGCAACTTTATAGTTGTTCTACACCCAGTAAGTTACTTCTCTCTCTGCAGAAATGAGTGTCTTGAAATAGAGACCCTAATCATCCTAATTAGTTTAACATAATTCATCAGTTTTCATTTTAATCTTTTGTTTATACTCTGACTTTATGTATGTTTCATTGATAGTCAACTGGATTTTGTGACACTTCTGGTTATCAACATTATAGGGCTGTGGCAGAAATTCTCAAGAACAGCATGCTTTAAAGCATTATACAACGCCGAGATCAGATCCCCATTGTTTGGTTCTCAGTTTGGACAACTGGAGTGTGTGGTGAGTTTGTCAGGCAACAGTTATAAGATGTAGCTAGAGGGCAACAGAGGCTAGGATGTAACTTGTGCTTTCTTTTCTTTGTGATTTCTAGGACTTAACTCTAGAAATTTGTAAAGCATTTCCACACACAAAATTCCTAGCAGTCTTTGAGATTTGCTGAATAAGTATTACTTGTAAAATTTATGAATGGAAAATTTTCATAACTGAAGTTGAAATTGACCAACTAGTAAATGCTGTTGACTTCATATTTTACTGCTTTTACTTGGTCAGAATACTGATGTGTAGAAACCTGTTGTTATGTAGCTCTAAATCTTTAATTTTCAGGTTTGGGAGAAGCTGCTTTCTGATGCACAGTTAGTGACAAACTTAATTACTTCTATTTTCCCAATAAATATGAGTTCTTAATGCATATGTGTAGTTAAGAAGCACAACTGTAGAATTACAAGATGCTACTGGATCAGTCAATACAAATTCCATGTCCCTGGTAGTATTTCCTTCTCTTAAAAACACTTCTCCTGAAGGGAATATTCTCAAAAAGGAATAGCACGTTACTGTATAAGGGGGAACCTTAATTCTCCAAACTGTGCCATACAGAAATACTGTGCCTTACATAAAGAGCTTTCATTTTGCTTTGTAACCTTTTTTTAAACTTAGTATTTGTCATTATGTTAATTTTATTTAACATTATCTCTTTACTTGATCATAGTTAACAGTCTTATATGCAATGAAACAGTCTTATATGCAATGATTTTTAAAGGGCTTTATTTTCTCTGCTCTAAAATTTATATAGTTTTTAAATCAAAGTACTTGTGAATGAGAGGAAGTTGTCTAAGCAAGATATTTTGCTTCTAGAATTTCTTGGTTATACAAACTTGCACAGGAAATTATTCAGATTGATATATTGGGTGTAAATTATTGTTATAAATCAAACCTACAATCAAGAACTGTTTTTCACAGTGGACTTGGTACATAAAAGCAAAAGCCTTTTTGATCAGAATTTATTAATGCTGTGAATGTATGAATAAGTCTCTGTATAGTGTGCATGCGTATGTGGTTGAAACTGGACTTGAACAGTACCTGTAAATGGTTAAAAGAAAAGGTTTTGAACATGGAGAGAAAGAGGAGAGTTCTAATAATTCATTGAGTTCTGCTCTTCTGGGGTTACAAGTGCCCTTGTACATATTTTCAATACTGGTATGACTTACCAGTTGGATCTACTTAATGTTTTTCCATCCACCTTTGAAAAAACTTCTTTCCAATCCCTTGATTCCTTCAAGGCTCCCTATAAAAATTTTTGATGGATGGGAGGTTATGATGTTAAAAATTACCCATGGAAGTAACTATCATTTGTTATTCCAGGAGTGAGAATGCCTATTTTCATAAGTAAGCAAACAGACAATAAATACATACTGAGGGATCCAAAGGTTGAGCTATTTTTTTCAATGAGACATGAAGAAATGTGAAAATTGCAGCTAATTCCAGGGATGCTAGAGATATAGGGAAACACTTTGCTGCAGACTTCTGCTGCTTTTAATATCAGAAAATAGAGTCTGACTTATGGTAATCCTGAAATCTGCTAAATGCATTTGTGCCTGAGAACTGTAATTGGTATGTTTAAAAGTGCAGAAGTATTTGCATTCTCTTCAGTACCTTTTGTCACCTCTTCAAAGAGTTGATTGGGCAGAACTATGAAATCGGTATATACAACTCTCCTTCAGCTGTATGTGTTCTGGCAGAATTTTACTCTTACTTGAGCCTTTGTCACTGCAGCTTCTCTCACAGTTTTGTTTAAAACAGATTAGTGGCCTAACCACGCACTTCTTTGCTCATAAAGAGACAAATAGATTTATATCAGCAATGGAAGAGCAAATAAAAGCGTGCAGGACTAATGGAGGACACTGATTTGTTTCTTATCCAATTTAAATATAATGAAGTACTTGCTTGGCTGGAATACTAAGAATATCTTTCCATGCCATAACATTTGTGAGTCATTTCCTTTCGGGCCTGATAGCTTAATTTCTTGATTTTTGGCAAAATTTTCCCTGCATTTATCTTTCTTGCAGACTAGGTTTCTAAGCACCTCTTTTAAGGGTCTAATTTATATTTGTAAATTGTAGCCTCCAGTCACTGAAACGATTTAGTAAAGATAATTTTTACACTTTGTATTTCCTTGATAAGAAATAGATTTAACTCTTCTCTAAGACTTCTAAATCTTAAAATAAATCTCATTAATTTTATAACTTTGTGTAATGTATTGCATCAAACAAACAAATAGTTTAGGATTTTTAAACAATAGGAAAAAAAATGGGATTAATTGTTTTTCTTTGGGGGGGGTGCGGAGACAGGTGCTACATATGTGATAATGAAGTCCCATATAATACTTCATCCCAGTTGGGTCAGACTGTGGATTATGTTAGAAAACAAGTTTGTACTGACTCATCACGTACAGGTAAGTACGTATAAGTATATGTATATATATACGTTTAAGTAGAGTATACATGCAGTAAATCAGAAAGTCCCTTAAATGTAGGAGACAGTACTGTAAATCAAGAATGTACATGAAATTTGATTTAACTTTTGAAGCACCTTATGGTAAATTAAAAAGCTAATTTCTTCCTTTTGCTCAGTGTCCCCTAAACTTTTACAGACCAGAAATATAGGAATAGAAGGAAAAAAAAATACAGTTTTACCATGACTTTTTTTTTAAAAATATGACGTTTCGTTGTTATGTGAGTAAGGAATTGACTTTACTTAATTGCTGTGTTTATTCATTAGTATTGCTCAGTCTGTCTTGAGATCTGAAGGAAAATTGTCATTGCTTAAGGATAACTTGATCTGATTTTTTAAAAGTATTTTTGTAGGTATTTGTGGATGTATCAGCTGGAATGACTAAGTCTCCAGCTGTTGCAGCACATTTCCTAATGGAAGGAGTATACAAGAGGATTTGTCTGCTGGGTCTGTACATTTAGTATAGGTAGCTGCAGTGCATTCAGAGCTCTCTAAAATAGCGTATTCAGCCTGCAGTCTGTCTGCAAACACAGTTGTTTAAAAGGAAGCAAACCCAGCAAAACCCCCCAGTTTCCACAATGGAAAACTGGTTTTGTACAAGGCATTTCCACTAGCAAACTTGGAAGAATTTGCATATCAAGTGCTGTAACTCATGGCTATCAAAAATTCCAACACCATCCTACACTTGGGTGAAATCATAGCCCGCTTGGGAAGTAGATCACAACCATCCAGCAGTGCCAAGTGGCTGGCTGAGTATTTGTTCAGGAAGCAGCTGAGGTTTTCACACAACGACGAGAATCTTTGAGTGGTTTTGGTCAGTCTTTCCCAGATACGTAGTTTCTCTACATCTACTGTTTGAACTTCATATTGGTTGCCAGAATTTTCTTGTCCGGTTTGAACTGGAAAATGGATGAATACCTGGGTGCAGTTGTTGTCTGTTTCAGGTGTTCCATCTGTTGTTGTCCATCCATCTGTTCCTTGGCCATCTGCAAAGATTTTATTGCCTGGTTTCCTTGCTTTCTCTGAGCTGGCATTACTTTAAAATAAAGTTAATCTTGGCTCACAGCCCTATTTATCAGAAACCTTATCAATACTAGACTACCAAACTGACAGAACCAATGGGGGTGTTATTCTGAAAATTACCTGGAATTCCTTTATGGTTTTATTAAACAGGTCATTGAAACTTTGAGCTATACACCAAAGTAATTTTGGGGAAAATATCTTTAATGTGTTTTGAAAACCTTCCAGTTTCATCTGTTTAGGCTCATGAAATGAACATGAGAATGTTTTGACAGTGGGAGGCCTGTGCATTTCATTTCAGACAATAGTGCCATGTCAAAAGGGATATTATCTCGGATGCCATCATGTTGGGTGTTGTATAAAGACCTAACATAGGTGATTTTGCAACAGGAATTAAATTTCAGCTAACACATGCAGACTTTCAGAGATTGTTGGCATGAATGGCTTGTGGGCCAAGTGGCATTTTTATGCAGATCTGAAATGGCATTTCAGATTCAAAAAAACTTGTGTTTTTTTGTTTGGTTTGTTTCTCTTTTAACTCCTGTTACCTAGACAGTTTAAGAACCTAAACCAGTAGTGTTACATTTATGCAATTACAGAATTAATTATCATATGTTTAAGTTTTAAACATTGTAGATTGCTGCTGCCTATAGTAACTTTTTCCTAGCCTGTTCTCTGCTATTGGGTTAATATTTGGTGTGTTTTTTTTATAATTTCAGTAGAAAAACAACAAGAGAACAAAGAATTCGGAAATAAAAAAGTAGAGAAAGACAGCAAAAATGAGCAAGAAAAAGAAGTCTCGCTTAAAGAAGAGAATTCTTGTTCAAGTACTAACTTGGAAGTGACTGTGAAAGGACTTAGTAACTTGGGGAATACATGTTTCTTTAATGCAGTGATGCAGGTATGGGAGTTATTGCTGCTCTTAAAAAAAATTTTGAATAGCAAGAGGAAAAAAAACCACCACAACCCACAACAACCCCAGCCCCACCCCCAGTATTGTACAGTGACACAATTAGAATGTGATTTTTATCTGCCAAGAATGATGGGTTCATTCTAAAAATAGTGTGTTGGCCCAGAGAAATATGAAGAAATGGAGCTGCAGGTTCAGACTTGCTCTAAGGGAAGATAGAACAAACTGCCCTGTCTGAGGGACAGCATCTTTCACTGATAGAGAATAAGCATGCCAACTTCCTAGTTTAGTAAAAAAAATAAAATAGTCTGGCACATCCCCCTTGCTGACCTCTCAGAATACAGGACATTAATACCCAAAAGACTGTGAGTGTTTACTGAAACAAAAATGTCTCTCTCAGCAACAGGAAATCAAATAAAAGTAAATATTAACAGGATGAGCATATTGCATTGCCAACTTGTGCGTCTTGCTCAGTTAAGAAGTGTTTGGATAGAATAAACTTGCTCTTTCATGTGTATTAAAACTCATATGTAATCTTGTGCTCTTTGGCTCTTGATACTTGAAGCTTCACTCAAAATTCCCACTGTACTTGCAGGTTTTAATAAATAGTTTGATTTTTTTTTTAAGTTGTTTTAAACCAAGCAAATGTGCTCACTCCATTTTATTTTTTGATTTTAGAAAGACACTAGTAAATAGACTGTCAAAAGATCAGTCTGTAGAAGAATAGTACATTTAGGGTTTTTGCAATCTAAAGTAATATATATAGAGGACACTTGGAAGTCTCATTAGCTGTATGGAATGTACCTTTAACTGTTAAATGCTGTTAGAATTTCCAGAGTGGTAGTTACCACTCTAGTTCTGTGTTTGGGAAAAATAAATTGCTGCTAATCTGGTTGGTACAAATTCCATGACCAGTGGAACTCAGCTGCCCTTCCTCTTGTTCCCCAGTTACTAATCTTTTTCTTTCTTTTATGTTCTACAGAATTTATCACAAACACCAGTCCTGAGGGAGCTGCTTAAAGAAGCTAAAATGCCTGGCACAACAGTTAAAATTGAGTCACCTGAGTTATCCATGGTATATATGCTTTGACCTTCATAGTGTTTCTCCCCACCCTTCCAATCTGTTAAAGAAACAAGCAATACTCACCTCTGGACTTTAAAGCTGTTTCAGCTAAATACTAACAAGATTAAGATGCAAAGTCAGTGGGAACTTCACCATTGACTTCGTAAAGCTGCTTTTGAAGTCAGCGGAGGTCTTTCATTCAAAGTGAAAGAGCAGTGATTCAATACTCTTTAAGTATTAGTTGTCAGCAGAGGAGTATTTACATTGTGATTAAGTTATTTAAAGGATGAAAATATCTAACTTGCTATAGGTGTCACTTGTCTAAATGCAAAATAGGAAACTAGAGGATGTCTGCAGCACTAACTTAAATAACACACCTGTCATTACAGTGAGAGATTTGGATGGGAAAGAAGGGTTATGCGTTTTAAGAGGGTGGGGTTTTTTTCCTAATAAAAGCAAGAAATCCGGAGTTGAAACTAAGCAATAAATAATTAGTGATTCTTAGCCCAGTGCTTTGGTATCATCTCATGAGAAACCATGTGTTGATTGTTTTTGTCAGGTTAACTTATTGCCATTTTGGAATTTTGTGTATTTATTTTGTAATAATGTTTTCAAGAACTGAAGTGTTTAGGTAAGGAAAAACTTAGTCCAGCAGGATCTGTCACCAAATTAAGGCAAAACAACTTTGTTGCTTTTGTTTAAAACAGGAACCTCAGCTGATAAAACTAGATCAGCCGGGTCCTTTGACATTAGCCATGTATCAATTCCTGACAGAAATGCAAGAGACAAAAAAAGGGGTAGTCACTCCGAAGGAACTTTTTGCTCAGGTTTGTAAAAAGTGAGTATCTGTACAATTGCATGTCATAGTGAGTATGAAAAAAGTTTGTTAGTAGTTTGAAAAAAAGGTAATTTTTCTTCCTTTTTCTTTTTTCTTGAGCTCACATCACAGCGTACAAAATTTATGTAATACTTAACAAGTTTTGAAAGAAGAGGGTAAAGAGCAAAATATAAATTAGTAGAAGTAAAATGAAAGATATTCAGTGACATATTCTGATTTGCTAGCTTCATATTTTTAGAAAATGCAATATGTAGACACTTGTTGCTTTTATATACATACACGCTTGAGACTTTGTCCTTTTCTGTCTGGTATGAATTTTTTTTACTTTGTCTATCTCTAAGTTCAGTTACACTTTACAATTATTGTTTCATTTAACAGAGCAATACGATTTAAAGGTTATCAGCAGCAAGACAGTCATGAGTTGCTTCGTTACTTACTTGATGGAATGAGAGCAGAAGAAATCCAAGTGAGTGCTAATTTCATAGTTCTGCATACCTTTCTTCAGACCCCAGACCAAGCCTTTCTCCTCTGCTGAGAGGAGAAAGAACGTTCTTTCTGAGCTAAGTCAAGTCAACCTCTGTAGAGTGGTTTCTGTTGCCCATAGCACGCACTTGAAGCAGATTAGCAACAGAGCTGTAGAACCAGGCAGCCTCTAAGCAGTGGGGTTGTGAAGGAGCGACCACGGGTATTACTATTTTCATTTAACAGAACTGTTCAACAGAAGACGTTTGTTTGTGGCCTATATCTCTTACATACATTGCACACATTGTTTAGGTTTCTAAGGTAATGATATTTTCTGCCTTTTTAGAAAGCAGTGTACTGGTTATTCTCTATGCTCTTCTAATAAGTAGAAAGGTTCAGTTTTGCTTGCTCTAAAGGTCTTTGGTTAATTCAACACTTCTAATATAAATGTCTGTTGTCCTTCAGAAACAGATTGACTTGTCCGAAACTTCTACAGAAAAAGTGGGTTTGGAGTATGTGGGCACCCTAATGAATGCCCTTTTTGTCTTCATTTCTAAAATGCCTGGAAGTTCACTTGTGGAAACTCCATTAATTTTTTGCTAGTTTTAATTTGGGAAAGTATTTCATCCTTAGACTGATTTTCTTACATACTAATTGCAATATTACATTTGGAACCTGGTTTCTCAGTTGGTTGGGTTTTTTTAATATCCACAGGAACTATTTTGTGTCTTGCAGGCAGTTGTGTGTGTTTGTATTGAGTCTCTTAATTGGTGAAGATTAAACTTTTTCCTCCATCTGAAACATTTTGTAAAATGAACTGATTAACTGAATTAGTTTAGAAAATTTTAAAGTGTGTATTTGATTTGAAAATTTCAGCAAATAAGTGTTGGAATACTGAAGGCACTGACTGACTCAAACAAACAAAATGAAGAAGAACTTAAAAAGAAAATTAAAGGTAAAATACATGTTACTGATGTGATAATTTAAAATCTTCTGTTTCACTGAAGTACACAAAGTAACACTAATAGTATCAATGGAAAGATACATGTTTAATTGTAGAACTTTAGGTCATCTCTTGAATATGTGTGTATCTAGAATATAAAGCTCAATAGTGTTAGTCTATTTATTTAAATGTATTACTGAACTTGGTGGTGTTTCCTTCTTAACAGTGTAAGAGAGAGTTGATCCTATAGACATTATACAGCAAAATATGTTTGGGTAGTATTTCATCAGTCAAATATTGTGTAAGAAATTAAAATATTAGCACGAATGTAATGATTGATTCAGTCCTAATAGTCCATTGTTACTTAACAGTGGTATAAAAAAAACCAAACAGTGAACAGAATAATTTTTAAACTTCTCAACATGGCTTAGGTTAGAAGATGAAAAGCAAGTTTAAAATATAACTTGAGGAAATTAGTGGTTTTTTGTAAGGCACCTGTACAGACAAAAGTTGGTGCTTGTTTTTTAGGTTCAGACAGTTTTTTGAGTTAAGTCCTGAGAGAAAACAGGATCTCTTACTGGGATGCAATACTTCTGAGAAAACAGGGAAATGCGTTCAAGTTGAGAAAGTGGTAAAGGTGTTGTTTCAGTCAAACTGTCTTCTGCAAATGTGTTTTTGCCCCTATTCCTTTGATACACGAAAGGATCTTAATTTAAGAATCTTGCTGTACTTCCTGACGAAACTAGAACAGGCTAACACATTCCGTCATGCATCATGCATACTGTATTCTCTTTTTTTATATTTGGTATGCCATAACTAAATTAGTTGCTAGTATATTATATGGTTGCTAGTATGTTATATGTAATATTATTAACTTTTTACTATATACCTTGTCAATTCTCAGAATATGAAAAGAAAAAGGGAATACAGAGTTTTGTAGATCGAATCTTTGGTGGAGAATTAACCAGTACGATTATGTGTGAGGAATGCAGAACTGTAAGTAAACTGCCTGCTTTGAGTAGCTTAGAGTATAATTTTATGTAATCTGCAGGAGAATCCTGAAGTAACTATATGTAGGAATAAGTGACATTGGAGAGGTTTGCTTCAGTTAATACACTTCTAAGAGTTGACTAGCTGCATGCTTTTCAAAGAGGGGCATGATTTGGCTGGAATCTGTCTTCCCTTATGTTATAAAGCTAATCTTTCAGTCCCTTTCAAAAGACTTCCAGAAAAAGAGGTCAGCAACAGCAAGCTGCCTCTGCAGGAAGAATTCACTTTCAGATTCTTGGTAAACACCTTCCAGTGCTACAAATTGTAGAGTGGCTGAATTGTTCTGTTACCAGCAGTATGCTCCAGGGGCCCTTTTCTTTTTCATCAGGTGATTAGGTGTCTCCCTTTCCCACACTGGAATGACCATGGGATTGCCAGGAGAATAGTTAAGCAAGAAGGCACTATTGGGATAATGGATCCTGAGAATGAAGTTATTCAGGGTATTAGTGGGCTAGATGAATGTCATGACAGATTGCAGATGTCAATCTCATAGGCCCTAAGTTGGGTTCTCACAGTCTAGGGCACTAGAAAACTGAAATTTGTAAAAGTATTTCTTGTTTATTTCTATAGTAATGTGACTGCTAGATTTTGGTCATGGATAGCTGTTTGTGAAGGTAGATTAGCTGTGTTTTATGTTTGTATGCACATGTGAAAGCATGCATTGAATGCAAACAAGGCTACATACAAATAAGCCTATTGACAGCAAGCCAGCCACTTCCAAACAAAATTAAATTGGACTCCTAAATATTCATTTAAAGGTATCCTTGGTCCATGAGTCTTTCCTTGATTTGTCACTTCCCGTACTAGATGATCAGGTAAGAAATTGTACATGCTTACTTTTTGGCTTAGTTTTTGTTTGCTTGTATGAAAACACCTTTATTATATAATTACTAGAGAATTAATTTATGCCTCTTTCTAAATGTCTCTTTTGGAAGTTAAAATTATAAATTTGCCCAGAAAGACAGAGAGTAAGATTTTCATGACAGTCATTCCTGTAAGTTGCAGCTCATAAATTGACTGGAAAAACACTGATAGTCTATCAGTGACCTTGCTGCTTTGTCAGTTAATGTTCCTAATGTAGAGATTGGCTTAGGGAATAATCTAGTATGTTCCAATGTTGTCTCACTGTTGTAGAAGACAGAGTTGCAAAAAACAGTGTTTCCTAATTCACCTTCACTGTTGTAAAACTGAAATAAATTTCACGAGATGGGTGCCTAGTGGTTGCTTCAATGCTTTATTTATTTATTTGTTTGTTTGTTTATTTTACTTTTTTCATCCATTTTTCTGCACTGAGTGCAAGAATACTTCGCATAATATTCAGGTTATTCAGTAAGTTAAGCAACATTGGTAGGATAGCATGTGAATACTTATTCGATCAATATGGATTTATTTGATCAATCTCCAGACACTCAAAATACCTGATTTGCTTTGTGTTTCATATTGGTAATCTGTATACGTAATAGTTCACATTTGCTATGTTGCACTGCTCACACACAAGCTAATGAGTAAATCTTGAAATGAAACCCCCTCAGCCAAAGGGATCATATGTCTTCTGCAACAAACAAATCTCATTTTAGCAGAAGCAAACAAATTTGGTGGCAGGCAGTTCAACTGAAAATGTCTCCGCTTGTGTAAAAACGTTACTCTTCAGTGCATTTAATGAGATTTACATCTGTTAGAGCCAAAGGTAATGTTGCCCCTTGACAGGTTCAGAATTCGGCCCTTGATAGCCTTACATTTTCATACTATTTCATTCTGCAAGTCATTGTTTCACATGGACTCCCTCTGGAGTGAGACACCTCTTCTGTAAACATCAGGGTGGGATAAATGAGTTAGTTGTATGTTATAGTCACTAAAATATTATCTCTTGAGCTGAAAACTCAGGTAACATCTCATCCCTACAGTTTTCTTTGGAATACTGTTTTGTTATTCAGGATAGTAACATCTGTACTTCTGTGGTTGTTTTCTGGCTTTCTGGTTTTTGTAGAAAATAAAAATCACAAACGAGAGAAACGTTAAAAAAACCAAAGAGAAGGAATCTGAAGATGAAGAGGATAAAAACAATGACCGTTATCTTAAGCAGAGAGATGAGCCCCCTGGTACAAGTAAGCACCTTCAGAAAAAAGCAAAGAAACAGGCCAAAAAGCAAGCCAAGGTTGGTTTTGATAAATATTTCACTTTTAATAATTAATGAAGTGCTTGCAACTTCTGGTAAAACAAATTCTTTTCGCTTCTTTGGTTTAGATGGGGGAGAAGGAGACATGTTAGAATTTCTCCTCACTCAAATGCACAGCTGAAAAGACCAGTTGTATCTACGTCTTTGCTATTAAGAAGTTACATGTTCTGTTAAGTGTTCGTGTGCTAGGAGTAAGCTAATATCCAGAGAAATGTGGAATTTATGTTGCCTGTCTGAAGTAGCATTAATTTGTATCAGGTAGCTGTTCTCCAGTCATTAATTGCAAGAATATTCACAAAACTTTAGAATACAGACATAAGAAAGGATTGGGAAGATATCAGGGGAATCATTAGTTGTATTTTGAAGACACTGTGTAACAAGGAGCGGTGGGAACTATATCTGAGTGAGGATAAACTCAGCGTTGGTTGAACTGATCATCTCTGATCATTAAATCATAGATTATTCCCCTCACCACCTTTTGCAGCTATGGCATGCTACGAAAATTTTGATAAAGAAATGGTAAGAAATGCTAAATATAATTAAACTTGCTGGTTTTTGTATTCTTATATATTTTGTATTCTAATTTACAGAGCCAGCGCCGCCAGCAAAAACTTCAAGGAAAGGTGCTTCACTTGACAGATATCTGTGCAACTGAACAGTCAGAAAAAGATGTCGAGTATAACCAAGAATCAGAGGTAGAAATTAACTCTGAAACTCCTGATATGAAACAAGAAGAGGAATCATCAAATGATTGTGAAGATCACTGCTTAACTCAAAAAGACTTGAATATGCAGGGAAATAGTACAGAAGTTCAGAGCATGCATGAAAATACAGGAAAGCCAGAACAAGAGCGTGTAGAAAATGAGCCTCTCGTGGATCTCCCTGTGGAAGGCTTAGATTCTCCTATAAAGTTTGTCAATGGCCTTGACAACCTATCTTTGAAAGATGAGGATGATGAAAATGAAGATGAGGAAGAACTTGCTACCAACTTTTCGAAACTACACTTGGGTGCCGATGCTGAATCTGATACGAGTATTTTAGATGACCTTCAAACTGTTCCCATCAAGACATGTGAAGTATCGACTGAAGATCCAGAAACAGCATTTTGTACTCTTGCAAACAGGGAAGATCTGAACCCGGAAGAAGGTTCAATCTATCACTGTTTGTATCAATTTACCCGTAATGAAAAACTTACTGAGGCCAACAAACTACTCTGTGATGTATGTACACAAAGACATTATGGACCAAAGAAGAACATAAAAAGTATGACAAATTACCTTCTAAAATAAAACTTTAAATATGTCCCTATCTGCTCCTTGTGTGGGTAAGGGGGGGAATGTCCCTAAAGTGGCATTTGTATAACCTTAACTTGGATCAGTTGAACTAGTATTCAGTGGGTAGGTTATGAGAACCTCTTTCACACAGATTAATACAAGTTTGTTCTTAATTGAGCCAGAATAGTAGGCTCACAAGCTTGGGTACAGAATACTGTGGGACTGAAAAAGAAGAGTGAGCAAAGAGGAGTGGTTTTGGTCTTGGGTTTGGGAGGAGGGCAAAGGGCATTTCTATCTAAAAATTCACTATGTGGATGAATATAGGGGGTAGTTATTTAGCAGGTGACTTTTCTGTTCTTTCCTCAAATGTGAAAATTCTGCTGTGACAGTCATAGGGAAATTATGTGGGGTTTACTCAAAAGGCCAGTAAAAGCCATGTGCAATTTCTGATTATGAGAGTTGTAGAAGATGAGCAAGAATTCATCCTGCTTGTGCTGACACTGCTCAGACATGGTGTGAGCAGTTACTTTTGTGATATGGGATCTGCAAGATGGCAGCTGTTGTACAGTTCATCATGTTAAAGGGGAGTGTTCAGTTTCTCAATTGTAGTGGATGACATTGTAACAATTTAAATAGTGAAAATAAATTCTTGCTGTAACATTTGTTTAGATGTTAATAATTGGTGGTTTTTCTTTTCTGCAGGTGAAAAGAAATATGTTTATACTAATGCCAAAAAGCAGATGCTAATCTCTCTTGCTCCTCCTATTTTAACTCTTCACTTAAAGAGGTTTCAACAGGTAAGTAGGAGGCTGATATTGAAAAAATGTGTATGTATATAGTATCAGTTTAGTATTTATGCATGCACATAGTACTAGCTTAACTTAAAACTAATGTTAGCATATTTTCATTTCCTGTAAGACTGTTTTGGTTTAGTTTTTTTTCCAAGGTTTGGAAGGCATTGGTGTGCAGTGTTGGGTTTTGTGGTCTTTGAGGAGTTGGGGTGTGTTTTACTGAAGGAATATTCCATTAGTTAACTGGAAGACACTGTTTTGTGAGCTTATTTGCAATATATTCCCTCACTCTTGTTACTGCTTACTGTATTAAGCAGTATCTTAGCATTAATTGTTTCCTGCTACTACAGCAATTTGTGGTCTCTTACATTTCATTACAGATAGAATAGGATCCCTTACTAAATGAATGTAACAAATAGGTCAGTGGACTAGGAAAAGAGAGGATTCTGAGCC
Source organism: Pelecanus crispus (assembly GCF_030463565.1). Taxonomy (NCBI): domain Eukaryota; kingdom Metazoa; phylum Chordata; class Aves; order Pelecaniformes; family Pelecanidae; genus Pelecanus; species Pelecanus crispus. The sequence continues at coordinate 120,940,489 of NC_134643.1, forward strand.
TGACTGAGGGAAGGAGGAAAAAAAAAGGGATGAATGGAAAGCAATGCAACTGAAACCTTATTTATAGACACTGAAGTAAAGTGGCTTACCTTTTTTTCCAAGTTGTAGGAAAATTTTTAATTTGGGGCTTTAGCTTTTCAAGACAGAAAGAGGAAAGGAATGGGGATGGGAGACAGTATGGCCTTTTCTAAATTTAAAGCTGTTCAGATTTTCATCAAAATATTTGAAAAATAAGGGAGGTGACTTCAAGTAGACGAAAAGCAATTCCACAGAGGAAATAGTAAATGAGTAGTCTATTCCAAGAGACTGTGACGTGATTAAGGAAATAACATTTGTCGTCATCTCCTTTTGTTTTTCCAGTTTGATACTGGAAGACTATTTGAATAAGGTGGGAGTAGAAGTTACATCAGTTTTGACAGTATAAAATTAGATCCTCAGGCATACTACAGTATCTGAGAAGCAAGAGATGTCCTCATAGTTACAAAAGTACATTAGAGCTGCTTCTTTTTCCACTTTTGCTACTGTTAAGTTACTGTAAGAGTGAGTTGAAGAGTTGTCGTAACTTGTGCTCCAGTGCAGCATGTGGGGGTGAGGAGGTAATACAGGAAAACCTTGGGCATTGGAGAAAAGAAATAAAAAATGTTGCTTTTTCCCAATTTCATGTAATGTAGAACTAATTTTGTATCATTGAAACTTTAACCTGAAACATTTAGTAACTAAGCACGGCTTTAATATGCTACACTTTAACCCTATGGGTTTTTCCCCTACTTTGTCTGTTTAAGGCTGGATTTAATCTACGGAAGGTTAACAGGCACATCAAGTTTCCAGAAGTGATAGACTTGGCTCCTTTCTGTACAGTTAAATGTAAAGTAAGTGGGAAAACAGTCAGATTCTCCTTTCCCATGTTCTAACACGCTTTCACAGTTAAGCTGCTTAGCAGAATCTTTGTAGAATGCTTTTGAAGCTTCAGTTATCTTGTGCGATAATAACTTACAAGTGCAACTTGTACTTGAGTCAGTGTACTTGCACTGATCATAGCTGTAGTGCTTGCACGAATCTGTAATGACCAGCTTCCCTTTCATCAGCAAACAAATCAAAGCAAGGTGAACAGTTTACATTCTGGCCTTGCTTGAAGCCCAGTGCGTGACTGATGTACCTAAACTTTTGCTTTTATAGAACGTGGCTGAAGGGAACACAAAAGTACTGTACTCTCTCTATGGAGTTGTTGAACATAGTGGAACAATGAGGTCTGGGCACTACACTGCTTATGCTAAAATGAGAAGTATGAACAACCATCTCGCTGATCTTGTCCTTCAAGGACAGTCTCCCCAAGGTAAATAATTAGAAATATTTTACAAATTACTGCTTACTGCAGAACAGTAACAGGGTTGATTGCTTCAGTTCTTTGTAATAACTTTTGCTCCTGAATTCTTCCTTTCGCAGCTTTAGAAACTGAACCAGTAAAAGGACAGTGGTTCTACATCAGTGACACCCATGTACAAGCCGTGTCTGCATCGAAAGTGCTGAGCTCGCAAGCTTATCTCCTGTTCTATGAGCGACTGCTGTAACTCATCTGAGAAGCCTTCATGTATGTGCAGCCATCTTGAAGCAGTCTGAAAGAAGGCAGGGACTTGCAAATCATGTTGCTAAACATTGGAGCTACTGTATACAACTGTGGGAAAAACTTCAGGCTTCTTAGACACACTGACAAATGGTTAACTTATACTTTTTCCAGTGTTTTCACTACTTTTAAATAAAAGTTTTTTCAAAATTACAGCTTTGAGCTTCCATTGAGTAATTTCTGTGTTGGCGCAGACAAGCAACTGCTGCTTTTAGTTTCCTGCAAGTGCTATACATCTTACTTAGCAACTGTTTCACTTTAAAGAGACCAACCATAATTTTGGATTACAGTTATCTCGACTCTCATCTGTTCCATGTATATTTTTTTAGGACTGGGTTCCAAGGGTATGAAGCTGTTTCTCCCTACGCATCTTAGACCTGAGACAAATTCAGCATCAGCTCGCTCTCTGCTCTCTGTTTATGTCCAGTTTGCAAACTCTCTGGGAATTCTTCTGTGTGGGAACCTTATGCTGGTATTTTGGCAAGGCCGAGAGCTCAGATCTCTCCTTTTCACTACAGGCACTCCAGCTTAGCCTTTCTGCACGGGAGGGGGTAGAAAACTAGTCCCGCAGTGACTTGTAACTGGAAAGTTCTCCACAGGCTAGGCCTAACATTGGGTTTCACAGAAATAAAATCTTGGCTCCTCCATGCGAGAGCAGCAGCTGCTTACGTTCAGTGCATTTTTCGGAACAGCCTCACTAAGAAAATGGGCAGTCTTAGGTATTCTTGTTACTCTTACAGTCAGCAGTAGCTCTTGTGCAGCTGACTATATCAGTATGCCAATCCTTCTGAAAACTCGCTGAGTTTATTTTTCAGCCACACCAGCAACTGAGTGTAAAGCGAGCATTAGTGTAGCCGTTGTATGGCAGCCTTATTTAGGCATAAGATAGTTCCAGACTTGATTTAGCCTTCCACTCCCTTCTGGCTGTGAAATGGAGTAGCACTGGCAAGAGTAATAAAAGGATTAATTATTGAAGTGGCTTGAATTTCAAGTGCAGTTCTCCTTTCAAGCTAGCCTGAGATACACAAGCTGTTTACTTTCCAAGAAGACTCTCAACAGGGGCCTTCAGTTGAAAGATGCCAGCACTCTGCATCATGCTAACTATCACTGGTCAGCATTTATTTTTAAGGCCATTAGAGTGAGATGCAGTTCACTGCTGTCAGGCTGCTGTTCTGAGAGTGTGAAGAAAGGGTGAAGGTGAAATACATGGACGTAACAAAAATGAACATAGGCATGGACCACAGACCTGCTGCCATACTTATTTCAATACTCATTTGACTTACTACACTCAAATGCTGGGTAAGGAGCACAATTAAGAGCACAAAGAGCTGCAACAATTATAGAGGATGCTTCCTGGTTACATGCTCCCTGCAGCAGGCTCATGGTCGGTCTCCCTCAACCACTGTACTGGGTGCAGGTGTCACAATGGTGGGGTGGGCTGTAGATGTAGCATCCTTGAGGAGAGGCCAGGTGTGTCTGATGCCAGACACAGCTGGCTCCAACAGACCCACCCCAGGGCACAGCTGAGCCCCACAGCCAAGCTGGTGGCACCTTGAGGAAAGGCTGTGTAAGAAAGGGCAAAACACTGCCCAGCAGCGAGGGGGAAAAGTGTGAGAAACAGCCCTGCGAGCACCCGCGTGAGAGGAGGTGCTCCAGGCGCCCGAGCAGGAATCCCCTGGAGAGACCACGCTGGAGTAGGTTGTCCCTGCGGCTCATGGAGAGGACCACAGTGGACATCCACACTGCAGCCATGGAGCCCCCAGGCCAGAGCAGGTGGCTGGGGGCCTTGGGGGAAGCTGCAGCCCAGAGGCTGGCAGGTTTTCCTGCCAGAAACTGCAGGCCATGGAGGACCACACAGGAGCAGTTCTTCCTGATAGACTGCAACCTATGCAGAGGATCCCCATGCTGAAGAAGGGCTGTACCCCGGGGGCAGGGCAAAGTGTGTGTAGGCAGCCCCCATTCCCCACACCACTCAGGGCCAGGGGGGGGAGGTAGAGGAATTGGAAGTGAAGGAGCACTGCTGAGCCTGGGAAGAAGTGAAGAGGAAGGTGGTTTAGTTTTTGTTCTTGTTTCTCACCCTCCAGCAGTATTTTTAATTAGTAATAAATTAATTTTCCGCACACTGAATCTGGTAAGTGATCTCCCCATCTTTATCGCAGCCCACGAGCTTTTATCGACTTATTTTCCGCCTCTGCCCTGGTGAGGTAGGGGTACCTGGCAGCCAGCCACTGTCAGCCCACCACACCCACACACTGCCATCCCACACACGTGCCTGCAGATTCACATTCTAGGAAAACCCTCATCATGCTAAGTCCAAATAAAAGGACAGTTAACATTTTAACAGTGAGTGAGTACGTTTATTGAAGTGTTTGAAATTCTGCACTCCACTGGACACAGTTCATAACTTAAAAGGCAAGAGAGCAAAACATTGTGACAGGGTCCAACTGGAATATTAAAAAACTCACATAACCATGTCACTTAAGTACAGTTATATTGTTCAATCGTTTTGGTCTTCATCCCAATCTTTCTTTCCTGATGGAGGTTTAGGGCCGCCAGCTGGTTTTGCCATAATGATCTTGAAGATAACAGGGAAGTACAAAAAGATAAGGTTAGAATCAGTCTCCTACTGCACTTACAGCCATATGATGCTGACTGTCAACATTCAGTAAATTCATGCAGTTTCCCTACTCTGAACATAAGCCAGTGAATATCATTATCCATCTAATTGAGATACTCACAAATTAGTTATTTTTTTCTTGAAAATGGCAGAAGCTAAGCTGTGATATACAAAAGGGCTTTTGCCTCATTTTTGCATGCAAATGAAGACTGCCATTAGTCTACAGAAAGCGAGTGCTTAAATAAGCTAACGAGTGACTGGTTTACAGGATGCACACTACAGAAAGCAGAATTATCAGAGCTATTGTTCTCAATTACCGAGTCTAAACATTATACTTTAAAAGCATAAAGTCCACTAGTACTACCACATTAAAAGGCTCATTTTCTGCACTTGCTATAGTGACAAGTGAGGTAAAAGTAAAACCGCATGTGTCATCCCTTCAATGAACATTTGGGTTTAGGAGTAAAATTCATTTGCAAAGGCACAAATACAAAATGTAGCAATCAGCAGAGGTAGAACAGCAGTGTTACACATCCTCAAGAGAGTTATCATCTGCCATGTGCTTGTCAATATACTCATGCATGCACTCACACACAGATACCTCTCTGCTAGAGAAACAGAGCTTACTGCACGCTATTTTTCAGGCTCATCTTTCCAGTCATCCTTATCCCAATGTCCTTGTTGCTTAGGGGCTTTTGGACCACCTGCTGTTTTTGCCATAATAATCTACAGAAATTTTACATGCAAATACATTTTTGCTAAAGTTCCACAAAATATATGAAGTTAAGATTTTTATCATTAAGATTATAACCTCCATTTTTCCTCTAAGATGTATTTTCATGTAAAAACAGTATCTGACAGAAGGTTTCTTGTGTTAAATCTTGTTCCTAGAATAGTTAGGGTAAGTTTCTGGATACAAGTATCAACTGTCAAATCTTAACAAAAAAAACCCTGAAACATTAATAGCACTCCTATGGAAGCAGCAACATTGCAACATTCCAAATTATGAGCTCTTGAACAAACTACTTCCTGGCTTTCAGAAATAAATAAACCATGTTTTCAAGTGTCATATTTTTATGCCTTGCATTCCCACAAGATTCACCCATTTACATTAGTGTTCTGCACATGAAGTTAAAGGTTTCAGTTCAGCCGCTAAATTACTTGTAAGCTTACCTGATCTACCCTTAGGACAGTTACTGCTGCATTTGTAGCTAGCTTGATACCCCAGGATTTTCCAAGGTATGTGTCTAATACACCAGCTTCCAACATATCCTTCACAGCAGCAGCTTCAGCCTATTGGATGGGGAAAAAACATTATTCAAAACCTTCTCAGGCTTCTACCCAGCAAGTTACTGGGTTTTCAAGGTTACAGGTTTAGAACAAGTTATCATTTTTCTGATCTCATCTTCTCTCTTCAGAAAACCTTCATTCCTAATCCATTAGCAGGAAGACAAAGTAAGTAATTACTAAAGACTATTCTCTATCACATTAGTTCAGTATCTCACTGTACCTCCTACATAAGACTATACTACACTGAATTTAACCGCTTGCTGATGAAAAAAACTCCACTTCAGTATTACAATTCTAAGAAGTTATTCTTCTAGACTGTGCAACACAGAGCTTCAATGATTTAAATTAATCTATAAATACTTCATGCTGACAGAAGTACTTTTAAATACAATCCTGTACTGCAGGGCACCAAGTAATGCGAGAGACTATTTACCTCAATATCAAATCCAACATTTTTGTTCCCTTCCTGATGCACAGCATAAAGTTTGGAGATGACTTCGTTAGCCTTTACTCCAGAGTTTTCTGCCAGTGCTCGAGGAATGGCTTCAAATGCCTCAGCAAACTTCTTGATGGCATATTGGTCAAGCCCAGGACAAGTCTAAAGTGAAGTTGAAAGCACCAGCATTTCAAAAATCGTAAGATAAGGGAAGCATTTTCCCCCCACATTTTTTATTGATTTATATGCATTAATACACATATACATATTATTTTATAGCAAAATATAAATATTTTTTCATAAGTCATATATATCGAAGTACATGTATATGTATATACGTGTGTGTATACACAAAAAACTAAAAGTCGAAAAGCCCATTTGCTGTACCTCTCCATAAGATGTGATCTGCTTGGCTAATTCGATCTCTGTTGCACCACCTCCAGGAACAAGACGTTTATCCTGTGAACAGACCATCCCAAAACACAGCATTTTGCTAAAAGCATCATATTAATTTTCACTTTATAGAATTTATATACTCTATCAAGAATGCGACAGAACTTTATCCCACACAGACTTATTAAGAATCCACTTCAGAACAAACATGCATTTAAGAGAAATCTACCAGAATTTACTCATTCATTCCAGATGTCTTTGAAGAAAAATAGCTTCTTTTGTTAAAAGCAAAATAATAATGCAGCTGGTTTTGCGTCTGGGGTTTTTGGGGTTTCGGGGGTTTCATTTGTTTGGTTTTTTAAAAAAAGTAATTTCAACTCTTGGCTAACTAGTAATAAACTTCCTAGATTTTCTCATCTTTTCCATTAACTTGCTGGGAAGTATCATGCAGGAAACTGATCTACTGTACTGTATTGTTTAATATGTCAACAGGTATCACAAGGTGCTGGGGTTTTTGTTTTGTTTTAAATTAAGCATTTTGTATATCCTTTGGCAAACTAGCATTCACTTAAGAACTCCCATCCTTTTAAACAGAAAAGTAATCATCATAAATCTTAAGTCAGGACCACTCCTGGACACAATGCTCAGTCTATAGCTGTTTCTGTACTCTAAATCAATGTGCATGTCTTGGTATGTACAGGACATTAAGCGTCAAATAGAAGTTTAGCATTTTTTACATGCCACCTTCTGAGTAAATACACAAACTTTTGTATTAAAAAAAAAAAAAAAAGGAAAGAAGAATATTCAAGTCCACAAAAGCTGCTCAGAAAAAACTTAAAAGAACTGAGTTCTTTCATCTGTAAAGCGTATCTGTAGTATGCGGAGGTAGCATGTCTTGTCACCAATGAATTAGAAATTTAGTCTGCAACCAGTCAGTTCCTCCTGATCCCCAGTGACAAACAAAGCTATCCAGCTTTTCTTCTGTGCCTGGTTTCCAAGGAACATTACAAAACATTTAGAGAAAACAGTCAAGAGATGACTGCCATTAGAAAGTGGTACAACTAATCTATCTTCAAGAACTCACTCATTGCTGGAAAACTGAGTGCAGTACCTGCTCAGCACTATCTTTTATGTCAGCAACAATCTTCTTTACACAGCCCTCTATACCTCGATGCTACACAGCCTTCTCTACACCTCAAGAAGGCTCCTAAGCTGATAATGTAAGTATCTGCTACAGCCTTTATCACAAATGAGCACAAAGCAAGTACCAGCCTTGCCTCAAACTGATCCATAGCTCAGTTTTGATAACTGTAGTGTTCTGGTTACTTACCCTTGTGAGTATTTTGAAAGTATTTACACCATCATCCACTGCTCTCTCTATGTCATCCATCAGATTGTCTGTAGATCCACGAATGAGTATGGTAGAAATGGCACCATCCTCCTTTTCTGTTCAGAAATACATGTGCATTACTTAAGTTTGTTAGATGTAAACCACATACAAACATCATACTTCTAGAACAGTAGCATTAGGAGTTCTACAGAACATACGTACCATGTTTAAACACAACTACTTGTGTATCCCCAACCTCTGATAAATAGACACTATCGCAGTGACCCATTTCTTCTAGAGTAGGGGGAGTCTGGAAAGAAAAACAAGAGTTAAAAAGTGAACCTGCTCATCAGTACTCTCCCTTCTGCTCCTCATTTGAAAAGTCCATACCAGTCTGGGTAGGGCTGTTGCACTAACAGTTTTACAGAGTCTTCTCAGATCCCACTTCGAGTTCAACCTTTAAAAACAAAAACAGTCATTCTAATAACAGGTTTCCAGAACAAATGTCAACAAATACGCATATTCTCTTAACTTGGCAGCATTTTGTAAACGAACGACATCTAACAGAATTTACTGCATCACGTCATAAAATCCACTCACCTATTTTTTCAAGTTATAATTATCTATTTTCACGATGCTATGCAAAGACTATTTCCCAAAAATCTAAAAACAAGTAAGTAGTTCAGATACATGGAAATTATCAAACTTCATCTTCTAGTATGTAAGACTTGAACTGATGTTTACAACACCCCTATAATAATCCTTCATTGTTATGCAAGAGATTACAGTATCATGCTCCATTTATAGAAGTTCAAACTTTTTGGACACCACCACCAGAGTTACAGCTTGCAACAAAGGACCACTTATTTGTGTGAGATGTGAGAGCTGCTGCTGCTGACTTTTATGTTTTGCAGAATATATTTCAAGGACACACAAACATGCTTTATTTATAGGTAAGAAGATTTAAGGCCCGCAAAAATGACAGCAAAGTATTAAGAATTAGTTCTTCCATCCATCAATAAACTAGTGATGCACGGAGGCACATCTCATCATTGCTAAAGCATCACATGAGGACTGTGACCAGGAAGAACCGTTATGGTGTAGTCTTGAGGCCACATCCCTCTTCACTAGATCCACAAATTTTTATATTCTTGATTTCAGTTGTGCTATAAAGGCACTTAAACCAAAACAACGGTACCATATACACAAGTTACTCTCCAGTTAGCTGTCATACAGAGGTGAAATACTATCAAAAAACATAAGCTATGAAACAACTGAATTGTAGCTCAGGTTTTGATCCACTAGAAAACCAAACTGTCTGCAATATTTTGTTTCTAATTCGTTTGAGGCAAGAGACAATATGGCAAGTACATTTCATAAACCTGGTAGATCAAATGTTTTTATGCTCTTCTAGTACTTACCTGACTAACATAAGATTGTATTTGTTGGCATAATGAAGTGCCATGTCTGCCACTTTGCCACCTGTTACTACTACATTTGCACCACTATCAGCGATAGCTTTGACTTGCAAATCCATTAGGTTTTCTTCTCCCTTACTGAAATTCATCAGTTCTTCAGCATTCTTTATAAGTACGGTGCCCTAGTAAAACACATACACTGTTATCAATTCAGTGTTAACTACATGCCTAAAAGTTTTTGACTAACCATTTCGCCTACCAACGTATCCATAAACCTCAAGTTATCCTATTTTATAGTGCTCCCACCCTTCCCAGGCAATGGGGTAAAACAAGTCAAAAAAGGCAATTCTAGCATTCCTGCACAACCTTGAGGTTCAGACGTTCTAGCATGTAGCTTGGCTCAAATAACCCAACGAAACCAACACCACTTCCCCAACCCCAAAAACCCTGTAAAGCAAAATTAGGTTCAGATGTTTTCTATGAACTTTTTTAAACTAATGAACTCAATATTAACAAAAATATCTCGAACACCAAGTGTCAAGAATACTTATTTATTTAGATAAGTCTAAAAATAAGAGCACATGAGCATAAATAGACACGTAACTTATTTTGAGCTTCTACATACCTTAGTTTCAGTTATCATACCATCAAAAGGGCAGGAATACACAGCTATTTTTGCATCTTTGACAGAAGTAACATCTCCTTCAGTTTCTTTTTTAAAAACCATTCCATGCAGTACTGAGGAAGCAGAGATACCAGCACCCTGAAAGGAAAGAAATGGAAAGGGGGAAAGTCATAAGTTTGATCATTTACTGCCAGAAAGCTGCACTACCCTTTATGAAAAGCAGTCCTTACATTTATTTGAATGTAGCAACCTAAGTTTTCATTGCAGCACCAAGAAATAAGACTTAAGCTGATTTAGCAACATCAACATTGTCTTGCACATTCCCATTTTAAGATTAGTTGGTGGGCCAGGTTAAGGCCTATGATGTTCATTTTCTATGCTCAACTTGTTTTGTATTTATTAGCAGGGAAAAGACACAGGAGGAAATTCATAGTAGATACAAACTTGTTCCAATCCTACATACCATACTGAGACCTAACAAAAAGAACCAAGATCAGATGGCTACATTTCTGCCAGCTTGCATCTTAGCCTAATCTTGTGACTGCTTCTGCAGCAAAGATGCAATCAGCATCCTTGCGTATAATTAGGTTAATGTATCTGATTCAGCATAAACTTTCAATGTAAAGTATTTTTGTTTCTGAAAGCTGCTTCTGGGCGCTAAACAAGGAATGTAAAGACCAATTTCCAAAACTTACCATGCATGCCGCAACACAAGAGAGATTAGAATTGAACTTTGAAAGTGCTTTTTCTAAAACCTAAAAATTAACTTTTATTAAACTGTTTACCTTAATAATAAAGTAAAGCTAGCTACGTCCAACTTACCACAATTTTGCACACTCTGATATTATCAACATTGAAATGACCAGAATCAGGAAGAATAGAAACTGTTTGGGGGGGAAAAAAAAAAAGAAAAAAAAAAAGAATGAATTTGTCTTGTTTCATGAATAAAGTAGAACACAACCACCACAAATAATGCCTGGAGTTTTTCTGAAGTACTAAAACTCAATGGTTTGAGATGCCTGCCTAAATTTAAGGCAATTACAGTCTGCTAATAACCCGCATCAGGAGAAACAGAAATTTTGTTTTTACAATGTAGTAATCAGAAAGCAACATCTACTCAGGCTGCTCAGTTAAATAAAGTCCGAATATCCATTTAGGCATGTACATTCAAGAATGAAATCTGATCCAGAATATTTTGAGGAAACACTTGAACTAGACATGAAAGTTTTTTCTTGGAAATCTAAAGGGAGAAAACAACTCTACACAACTAAAGTCTTGCTTCCATTGTTCTGTGGCTGAGACTAGTAACAGCTTATCTGAAGTGTAATACATCTTCCTAATGATAAAAAAAAAAAAAGAATAAGAAAGATGGATTTCTGCTTTAAAAAGTCTAGAAAGCTATTTCTATAAACATTTAGTAGAAAACACAAACCTTTTCTGAGCCTCAGTGCCAATGAAAAGTTCAACACGAGAAAGGTTGTACTCATTTCAGAGGCTAAAGCATTCTATCCAATTCAACCTGATAAACTAACTATACCTTTTATCTTACATGAAGATACTAGTAATGGTCATAAGCAAACCTACTCAGTTTTTGAGATGCACGCACACACACCTGTTCTTGTCCACTTACCACAGGCCTGAGCAATAAGCTTTGACAAAAATTGTTCATTGCCATATTGTTTGCTCATCACTGAGGTGTGCAACAAAGATGCCACTTCTTCAACGTCTCGAAGGTTCTTTGCAGAACAGCACACCAAGTCTGGAAGAATTTCTAGGGCTTTCTTGCAAGCCTTTTCATATCCTTCAATCACCTGTGCAACAAACAATAAATATTCACTACACCACTTCACTATGCATTCATACTGCTTATATCTCCTTTTTGAAGGGCCACAGAACATTAATAAATGCCAAAGCTTACAAGGGAAGCAAGCAATCACAAGCAGCAAAACATACACTGTTCCTCTCCATACATCTCTCTCAAAAAATTAATTCAAAAGGAAGCAGACAATTCACAATGTTATGACCCAAGAATACTGACCAACAGCAGCCTGAGTTCAAGCTATGTGAATTGTAATAACAATATAACTTGCCTCTGACACTGATAACCCCATCCTCAGAAGGTCTTCTGCTAGCTCCAGAAGAACTCCAGCAAAAACAAGGACAAAGTTTGTTCCATCTCCAACTTCTTGCTCTTGCATGTGGGAAGCCATCACAAGCATTTTTGCAGCAGGATGCTGGACCTTTAAAAAAAGTTACACATCTTACTTACTAACATCCCACCTAGACCACAGCTCCAGGTTTTTCTGTTCATCCAGTATAAGCTCTCCTATTTCAAATTGTATCTAAAGATACTAAGAATGCACAAATTAGGAAAAGAAAGCAGCACAGATTATCTTAATTGGCTAACTTCCCTAATAAGCAAAAGTACAAACATAATGGGGGGGGGGGGGGGGGCAGGCGGGGATCAGGAGAACACAGCAACCACCAACACTGGGAGGTTAACACAACAGCTATTTCATTCGGCCTTCCAAACACTGTATTGTCTAGCCATACCCTCTTCTAAATCTACACTGGTTTTAGGGAAAAAAAAAAAGTAGGCAATTATTAAGCATCTCCTGCAACTACTTAATGCTGCTTTACAAAAGAGTTCCTCACAGTGGATATAGCCCATTGACTTCACTCAAATCCAGTGAAAAATGTAAATGACATATGTAAATGACAAATGACATATGTAAATCATCTGGCAGGGTGACATGTATTTCCTTATTAACATTCAGAACCATAGCAGCTCATGAACAGAAACACTAGTTCACAACTGACATCTTCTGAAGCAAGAAAACTTACCTCCAGCTCTCTCAAGATAGTAGCAGCATCATTTGTAACAAAAAGCTTCTCCAGGTGATTGATAACCATTTTGTTCATTCCTAACAGGGGAAAAAAAATTAAAAATAATCTTGTACAGAGATACTGTTTCTTAACTTTCAGATACATCTTACACATTAAAACGATAGCCCTATTGATCATTCAAGAACCAAAAAGATTTTTGCAAAATAACACTTGGGAGCGTGCGACATTAAAGAGAAATCAGTAATTTCTGAATAAGCAGCTCTCTCTTCAGAAATATTAGTACATCATTTAATTAATTGATACTGGAGAACACCTTTTGTTTTGGTATATCTGACTGGACATGGTTTGGTTATGTTCTTTATGACTACCTACCAAGTTACTGTCTTTCCTTTAATTTTTGTAGGTCTTCCATATAGCAGTAAGACAGCAAAGAGGACACAGTAACTGGTATAAAAACCTGGCAAAGGCAGGTACATTGTGTGTAACTTCAGAGCTAACCAAACAAAGTCTGATCTGTATAACCACAAAGACTATATGTAGAGTTCTAGAGCAAGTCCAATGTGTTTCCTCAACAAACAGTTGTTTCTTTGTCAATGTAGGTTTAGGCTTCAAACATTAACATTCTGCTCAAAACCACTACAATACTTTTAGGATTTACTTACCATTTGGTCCATAAGCTGTACGGGTGGTTTGAGCAAGTTCTTTGCATGCCTGGATGTTCCTATAGACAGCTTCTTCGAGTCCTGAATAATGCTAAAAAGAAAAACATTCTGCTCAAAATTTGCCTTTCTAACAAAAAAGAAAGGGATGAACAAGCCATTTCTCGTCAAAGCAGCAATAATCTACTCAGTCCATGAAAGTTTCTGATTAACTTAGATTTAGTATTTCACTTAAAGTTTAAACAGAAACTAAACCTTACCCAAAGACAGTGAGAAAAGAACTACTGTGCACTCCTTCTCAACTAGGCAGCTCAGCAGGCACAGTAAGTTTCTGAACAGAAAATTTGAACAATGACTCAATTTTCAATACAGTTTGCATCTCTAAGTCTTCAAAAAAAGTCAATGGCATACCAAAGGGAAATAGAAAATAACCAATACCAGACTGGAGAGGGGCAAGGGTTTTGTAAGCATGTGTTTTTGTACATGTTTCTTTACTCACAGGTCTGTATTCCACAAAAATCGTTTAACTCAGTTCTGTGTTCAAACGTGTGCAGTCTGAAAATTCAGGAGCAGAATGATTCATAAATCACTTGTGTTTGAGAAGCTGATCAGCCTGGCTTCAGTTTGGAAGCCTTAAGAAAAGGATGGATCCCCAGAAATGGCCTTATGAAAGAGCAGGGTAAAACATACTGTGTGGCCCATAACAGAAAGGAGAAAAGTAATCTCTAAAAATATTTATTCTCTAAATACAAAACAAACATCTCAGAATGCCAGCTGCCTCCTTCTTTTGTAAAAGACAGCTCTTGCTATTCTGGCCTTGAATTCTCTATTACAAAACCAGCAACTAAGCCACTTTGTTTCCCTGCTCTCCCCCTGTCTTTGACATATGCCATTCTTTGTCTCCAAGAAAGATTCTGAAAAGAAAAATAGCGGGCTTTACGAGTTGCTAACTTCACTTTCCTTCCTATTAAGCAACCAGAAATTTTCTTCTTTTGTTTTCCCCTGCAACTTTAAAAAAAGAAAAAAACCAACCCTGCTTGCTTTCTGTCCACTTTTTCAAAGAAAGCTTCTGCTTTATCAGGCACAGTCCTTGACTACTACCAAAATCTATACTACGTTAACGTCAAACATCAATGAAAATGGATATATGGAAAGGGAATATATGGGAAGTATCATGTTACTCTACAACACTGACAAAGGTACTTTTCTTACAGGCACAGCAGCAGCAAAGAGCCAAGGGCTATACATGACAAGCGGGACACTCCTGAACAGCTAGATCTATCGGGCCCGGTGTAATTTTGCCGCCGCCCCCTCCAAAACCTCTCCCAGCAGAGCACCACCACCACCACCACCACCACCACCACCACCACCACCACCACCACCCCCCGACACCGTGCTCCCAGCCAAGGCACGGCGCCGGGGCACAGCTCGGCAGAGCTCATCGGCGCCCGGAACCCACCGAGAGTCCCCGAGCAGCAGAGGCAGCGCCTCCGGGACGGGAGGGAGAGGGAGGGGGGGAGGGGGACAGGGGGACAGACGGATGGACGGACGCGGGGATGCCGGCCCCGACAGAGCTTTCTCGAAGGCCGCGTGCGCCAGGCGCCGCCCTCCACCGCCGCCGCCTCCCCGCGCCCTCAGCGGCGGCTCGGTGCAGACCCGCCCCCGCCCCGCACGGGCCGCCGAGGGCAGCAAAGCCGGCGGGCGGCGAGCGCGAAGCCCCCCCCCTCCCCCGCCAGGCCCCCGCCCCGCCCCGCCGGACGCGTGGAGCCTGCGGGCCCCGCCGGCCTTCCAGAACCTTCCCCGCGCCGCCACGCCGAGACTTCTTCCCCCGCCTCCTCCCGAGGGAAGGGCGCCTGCCCGGCGCCGCTCTCACCTTCGCCCCCTCCTTGAGCATCTGGGCGAAGCCCGGGGCCTTGGGGACGTGCAGCGCCATCTCCGCTCCGCTCCGTTCCTGCCAGGCACCGCGGCGCGCCGGGGACGACGGGAGGGAGAGAGGGAGGGCGCAGGCGCGATGGCGGCAGGCGGGCTGCCCGCAGGCCGGACGAGTTGCTCCCAGGGAAGGTCGATGGCGGCAGGCGGGCTGCCCGCAGGCCGGAGGAGTTGCTCCCAGGGAAGGTCGATGGCGGGGCGGGGCGCCGGCGCCCGTCGGGCGGCCTCAGGTGCTGTGGGGCCGGGCCCTGTTCCCTGCTTCGCCCCGCGACTGGCGATGGGTGGCGCTCAGGCCCCGGCTTCCAGCTCCGGCCGACCCCTTGCTCCTCGGGCGGGAGGGATTCCCGAAAGCCGGGTCGCCTGAGGCGCCGGCTCGCCTGAGGGTCTCGTCGCTTCTCGCGGTCTCCCGGCTGCGGCCGCCATAAGCCCGCCCAGGCGGCAGCCGGATAAAGGCCTCTGAGGTGCTGAAAGGGAACCAAGGCTGATAGGGGCGGGTGGCGTTTGGAGAGTGCTGGCTTGAGGGATGGCTGGCTTGTCCTGTGGTCGTGCGTCCTGCTTTAGCTAAATGAAACCAACCGAAGTAAGATGATGGCATCGCTTGATTCATTGTACTATGTGCAACTCACTGCCTCTTTTTGTCAGGGGTGCCAAGTGGTGGTGGTCTTTCATAGAAAACGTCGTCCATGTAGTAAAGCGATGCACAGTATTGTGGCGGCGGCTGATGTTGGCTCCTTCAGAGCCTTTCTTTCACAGCTGAGCTCAGCATACTGTCTCCCAGGCATTTCTCTGAGTATGTTTAGTGATACGCATCCCAGAAACCACTAGTTAAGAGCCTTCATTGCCACCAATAGCAAAAACTGGTCATAAAACCTTGCAGACTCCAGTTCAGTATTTAGTGCATACCTGACCTGGTCAAATGGAATCGAAATGTGCTGATAGGAAGACTACAGTCAAATCCTTATTGTCCAGGGTAATCCCAAGTAATATGCATGCTACAGGACATGCCGAAGAGTATTTTGGAGACTCACCTTGACATCTCTAAAAGTAGCAGAGGTCACAGGAGCCAGGAGACAGTGGAGCTGCTTCTATATGGAGCTGCTTTAGGTTTGGTAAGTTTTATTAACTTTGCTTCTGTGCCACACAAAATCAAACATACTGTTTCAAGATGAGAACTTCAAGGCCATAGAAACAACACTGGTGCGTTTAGCCCACACAGTATCTGAGCCTGTAACCCAACAGAGACTGAGTTGCTCCACCTCTGCAGCACAGATAGGCCTCCTGCAAGGTTAATTAAATCATTTTATATGTGTTGCTTAAGCAACCTCAAGAGGACACACTTGGGTTAGTTTTACCATCCTATAATTCTTAAAATTCCATAAGTTTTACCTCTAACACATCATGGCAGTGTAAAAAGGAGTGGTGATAGAAAGCAAAACTACAGAAAGCACCCCATGAATGACCTTCAAAAAATATGTATGTGGTTTTGCTAGAAGTACTTAGAGGCAGATGCCACATGAAGCAGAAGAGGGAACCTATTTAGCCCTGACTACTGTGACCAAGGCGTGTGGGCACTTCCAAAGGGAAGTGCTGGTGTTTGGCATAGGGCCACAAGCCCATTTACCCCTCTCTTCTCTCTTCCAATGTATCTGCACTACAGTGCAGCTAGGAAAGAAGGAAGAGTCCGTCCTGTTCTACAGCCAAGATACCGGTAACTGTATTTTATAAAGCAGCTTCTGCCATCTATTGTTAGCCCCGGAGGTCAGAGGAGGTACTTTCCCCTAAGTCAATGCAGAAGACTTTTCATAGTCATGAGCATGAAGTCACAGGCATTAGGCCAATAGATGAATGCATTCTAGTCAGAGACATTAATTTTAGTACAGAGAGGAAAGATGGTTCAAGTGGTTAAACTGCTGATCAGTAACTGCAGGATGCATTTCAGCTCTCTGTGACTAATACCCTGCATGACCTCAAGGAAGTCTCTAGTGATTCATCAACACTTAAAAGTTTTATCACTTTTTTACTGTATATTTTACATTCTCAGTGCCATCATCTGGATGTAGCTACCTCATTGTTGCAGGACTTAACATGAGTACATTTTTTTCCAGATAGGAAGTAGAATGGTTAAATGACGAAATGGCTCCCTGGAAATTTTGCAGTCTTCAGCCAGAAAATCCATGGCTCTTTTCCTGTAGGATCCTATCACTTGCCTAGGTGGATTGCTAACCTGGGTTTAAATTATGATGCCTCAAAGAGGACTGATTTGTGTTAAAAAGTGTTTCTGAGCTCATTGGTATACATTGGTATTATTATCCTTCCTTGATTTTCACTAAGAGAAGTGCCAGAGGAATCAATGCAATAGCATGTAGGATGCTAAAGAAATGGGATTTTAAACTATTAGAAATACTTCTCAAGTTTGCATTCATTATAACTTTTCCATAACAAGAAAGGCTGAGTATTTATCTTTTCATAACTTCTGAACTCTGTCCTCTGATTTTTCAGGGATGGCCTCCCCAAAGCACTCACTTCATCAGAACCTTGGTAAATGTTAGCTCAGAAATTAAATCAAGGGTCATTATTGGTGGCAATGTGGTGTGTTAACCTTGCAAGTATTCATCCTATGAAGAAGGTGACATTCCCGTTCTGAGTCTTCAATAATTAAAATGCTGTTATTTAATTAGTCTCTCAAGTGATTACATACAGGCAATGTAGCTTGCATAATGTTGGAACTACAGCAAAACACAAAGTCAGCTCATGCAGGCCAACAGTAACCACTGCAGCATGGCATGGCGCTTCTTGTTAGGTCAACTCTGCTTGAGTAAAATAAGCAGCTTGGGGTGAAAGACTCAGCTCTTCTTGTTCAGCACTTCAGCTGTCCAGTTCACTCCTGTTTAGGCTTCTTCCTATGTGTTGCTTTTGCTTGGAGAAGTAAATTCACCCATGTTTGCTTCTACTCATAATATTGCAGAGTCATAAAGTCAGTGTTGCTCAATGATTCCACATTCCAGGTCCAGTATTTTAAGCAAGGACAGTGGCCACAAAGGCAGTCCCATCTCTGGCTGCTTGTTTCACCTCTGCATTCTCCATCCCCTTCTCTTAAATCCTCTCTTGCCAAACATTTGTGCACCCGTGCAATGAACCAGATTAGGGATCTGCATTAAGGCTAACCCAAAAGAAGCTTGGCCAGCTTTCCGCTTTCCTGCTCATGACATGGCTCTGCAAAGCCTTGGGCTGGCACAAGGAGAGATGAAGGGAGAGAGGGCAGCAGTCTCTCTGTGGCAGTGCTGCCTTATGCTATCTTCAAATATTTCTGGAACTGCCCTGTTGGTACAATGCCTTTATTGAAGCTTATGCTAGCTACATTTTTTAAAGCCAGAAGTACCACAAAAGCTAAAATATATATCTGTGTTTGTGATTATGAATATACACAATATACATATATATATATATAAATCTGTATTAAACTATCACTAAAACATCTCTTTCTGTTATAATCAGGAGTTATTTGGGACTCTCTGTCTAATCACGACTTTGACTTGGCCTTGATCTTTTTTTAGCTACTCATCTACACCATTTATGTTCCGCACAGACATTGCTGTGCTAAAAGACCATCCAAAGGTCAGAGGGTTGGCTATTGGCAGTTGGCTGCCCTTTCACCAGCCAAAATCTATTACTGTACACGTGGAAATCCCCAGCTTATCTGTAGGCACATGTTTATCAAATTCTAGGATGGTAAAATTTTAACAAGATCTTGGGAAGTTCATAAAAAGGACAGAATGTTAATTTCTATTTGCTTATTCAGCAGTGGGAACCTGAGCGATTGGAAAACAAGGGGTAGAAGAAGAGTATCTGCTGAAGTTGTGAGTATAACATCTGACTGTGTTTGTCCAACGACACTGACATCTGGCCAATGAAAAAATGTGAGTGGCATGTTGAGGGAAGCCTGAGGACCATACCTAGTTTGCATAGAATCATGCTTATACATGAAACAGAGAATTGTGAACCACATAGGGCTGAACATTCAGAGCGAACATAATTCTCTTAGTAACAGCAGCAGCAGTTACATCAGCTTTTCCCAGATTGTGCTTATCTCACTTGTGACATAATGAGAAAGAGCACTCTAATCAACTAGAGTACTTGTAATCAACTAAGTACTTCTTAGGTCATTGGTCCACAGCTCCTGGGTTAAACACTACCCTCATCCTGGGCTTATCTCGCTTGCTGGTGCAGAGGATTGCAAGCTAGACAGGAAAGCAAGATTTCCTTACCATTGGTGTATGCCTACCTCAGTATATGTGCTTTCTGTTATAGCTAATCCAGTTAGCTCGAGTCACTGGAAAGCACTTCTGGGGGTTTTAGAGGGATATTGCCTTTGCATGAGATCAGTAGATTAAATTGTTTGAAAATGTTGACATATTAAAATAGTGGTGACAGTCCCCAGCTGAGTTAAGGATCCAGTATGTTTGATTCTACCTGCACAACTGGCAAGAATTCAGAGGTTCCTCCAAACAAACAAGATTGGAAAGGATAATAGTCTCAGAAAGGAATCTATGCAGTTTGTATTGATTTTGTATTGCAGGTACAATCAAGGTATAAAATCATACTGTGACACTGGTACAGTACACATGAAAATGCAATTCAAGAGCATCATAAGAGAAAGCAAAATTATTGAGGTCTTTCTGGTTTTGATGTCATGAGAAAGAAAGCATAATTGGGCAAAAATGGCATGTCTTCTAGATGGTGAGTTCTGTTGTGCATGAGGAGGTCAAATCTGGTATCAGATAAGGGCGAGAGAAACATCTCTCTTCATTTTTCAAAGTGGTCATATGGGAACTTTTTTCCAGTGGAGCGCACAGGAGCCTGCAAGTACCTGGAAATACAAGCCAACTGCTATTGAAAGTTCAGTTCTTCTTGTTGGGGTGGGAAGAATTTATCCGTACCTATGGGATGTGGAAACTTGGAGGACATCAAACTGAGGAGTGAGGGAAATAGTAATTTTAGGCTGTAATTAGAAAAGATAGGAAATACTGGAAGAGGGTGGCAGGCTCTGGATTGAATAGCTAAAGACTTCTGCAGAAATAGCACACCCAAATGAAGTCGTGAAGAATAAAATAAATAACTGCCTGCAGACCCCTGGAAACAAGCTACTATCACACCTAATTTGTATTTCTTTCAGCTCTGCAGACACTAAGCAGAAAAAAAATGTAGCTAAAAGGTAGGATTCTGAGATCAAGACCACAACTTATGTTGGCTGGTGCCTGGGCCACTGAGATCTGTGGTCTTCTTTCTTCACTGTGTCATGCCTTGACTTGGATGCTCAATCTGGAATTTTCTAAGGATGGTCTAAAACAGTACTAGATCTTCAGGATAAAGACAGAGGTTTTTACAATTTTTAATACTTTGTTTCTCTACTCAAATAATTTTAAAGACCTTGCCCAAGTAACTGAAAATTTTGTTTCTCATATTGTCCCCATTCTTATTTGGGGATTAACTTTAGGGTTCTTAATCATGTGTCATCTGAATATACCTGTTGAGAAATCCATTAATTCTCCAGAATGCAGGTCAGTGGGAGACTCCTGGCCCACCTGTCTCTGAGTTGGGCCCAGGGTCTGCAGAGCACTCTTCTTGCAGCCAGCACAGAGCGTGACCCACCAGCATGACCTGGGGAACTTCTGTGTGTCCCATTATTTCCTTGCTACTCTGTCAGCTCTGTATATCTGCCAGCAGCTAGGAAATTGGCCTGAATCTGTGCTTGGTTGTGAATCAAAAGAATTCTAAAGACACTTTTGCAGCCCTCATTTCTGCACTGCATAACCTTCCTAGCTGTAACTGAATCATAGCTCACACAGTAATGCATAGTCTTTCCTACATGATTCTTGAAGTGTTTAAAGAAAAATCAATGAATAAACACTGTGCACTTCTGCAAAGCAGGAGCTACTATAGCACGTTGTGCAAATAAGGGAATCATGCCATAGTGTAGTAAGGGCCAAAGGCCACGGAATGGATTCATGCCAAAAGTTGGGACTATCACACGGGACTTGTTCCCAGTATTGCATGCGAAATCCCAAAAGTGTGATCTCGTCTCTGAAGAGTAGACACATTGCCTACTGCCTAAAAAACCTGTTAAGTTGAAGACTATGCCGTTGCTATTTAAGTTCCATGGTAGAGAAAAATAAGTAACAGATATATATGAATAAAATGATTATGGACAGTTGCCAAAGTATCATTTAAGCAGTGCAACACAGTTTACATATAAAGAATAAGCAGAGAACATTTTCTAATAAACACTTTCAAAATAGGTAATTGTGAATGTACCGGTGTTGTAAGGTGTACAACAAAAGAAAAGTTAATGTACTGGAGGTTTATTTAATAAGAAAATCACCCTAATGTACATCTAATCAGCAGGAACTAATGTTTGTACTGTGCTATGACGATACGTAAAGCTACCGAAATGCCATATTACTTCACTCAGATTTGCGTATATTTGCTAAGTATTTGATCTCTGGATGCTTTGCGTACTACACAATGAATGGGTGAAATAAGAACAAGAGAACTAGGCTGAGGGAAGCAAAAGGATGTTACCAGACTTGGAAGTTCCAAGGTGAAGGTGGCAACACCACATCCCTGACTCAGCAGTGTCAGTAGTTTTCCTTGTTGGCTATGAGCGAGATTTAATTCCAAACCCTGTATTGGGGTTAAAAGCCTTGAAACAGTAATTGAGCGGTAAAAAAATCTCTGCCTTTTTTGCTTTTGAAGGATAATTGTTCCAACTATTTTTCATCATCAGTATTGCTTATCTTACCAACTCTCCAGGCTAGGTGTTCATTGCTTAGCAAAGTAGATTTCATCTGTGACGCATTTAAGCTTCTTCATTTCTATTTTTGGTTTTTTTAACATAGTACAGTGAAGTGAATGTCTAAATGTTTGTTATGCGTCTTTATGGTCCAGGTTCTGAGTTCTATTGACTAAAATATGGGCATCAGTAAGCCATGTATGAGATTGTGACAGATTCTCTGCTAATCATTCTCTTGCATGAAAATGGTCCAAAACATATACTACAGCATCACATCAGTTATTTTGATCCACTAACAGATGTCCTTGTTGTCAGCCAGCTGGCAAAGTGACAGCAGAAGACATTAAACTGGTGCTTGAAGTGGGACAATATGTGGCAGTAAGCCATACCACCACTCTTACTTTGAACATCAGCATGTCGTGGGTTTAGGAGGGAGTCATCTATGTTCCCAACACCTGCAAAAACTCTGAGAGTGCAGTTGTCTTGTTTGATCACTTACAAAGGCTTTGGATAGGTTGGCCCAGAAGCCACCACCTTCACAGAAAGGAGTGGTGGAAGGCAGAGTGTACAGGACTCCAAACCATACTGCTATGTGTTTGCTTCATTTGAACTTAATTTGCTTTATTAATAAAAGAAGACATTTGACTTGCTTTGTTCATGAACTCAGAAAAATACAGTGGAATAGGGTTCAGAAAGATATCTTTGGGAAAGATGGGAAACCCAAAGCAGTCATTCAGCAGTGTGCGATTCCATTTACGATGCTTTTGAAAACACGAGTGTAACTCCTTTTGCTCTTATCAGCAGTTTGATGCCTGCTTTTCAAGCCCTTAGAGTCCCTGAAATTTGAGCTCACACCTAGCAGGGTACTTCATTGCGTCTCCATGCCTCCAATCCCCTATAATACAGTCTAACCAGCAATTTGTCTTCAATCTTGAATTTCTGTTACCACTGGCATGTACAGTAGAACTACAAAAGAAAATGCTCTATTCTGATGAGACTTATAAAGGATTGTGAATTTGAGAGCTAATAATTGATTTTACATACTAGAATCACAGTCCAAGCTGAAACAGTGAAATACAGAGTGTATGCTTTTAAGGGTGCCATGTACAGTATTTTTACTGTAAAAAACCAAATAAAAATAAATCCTTGTGATTTTACCCACCGATGATGTAGGTTAAGTTACTAGTAATGGTGTGTCTTATTCAGTTAATCTATGATCAGACTCAGTAGTTAAGATAAATTGCCCCAGGACCATCAGCAGGGTGAAAATAAGGGAACTCTTAGAATAAGTGGGACTACAGGGTTTTGACTGTTGTATGATACATGTTTCCAAAAGGTTCCAAATGCCCCAATAGCCCTCCTGCAGACTTCTCAGCAGCTCAAAAGAAAAGGTTGGTTTCAGTTGTGCATCTATCTCTAGTTGCCTGTGTTAAAAGATCGCAGATATGTACTTTCGATGTTTCTTGGAGAAAAGAATGAATCCTCTGCATAACATCTTACAGTCTCATAGGAACATAGTGCTTTAACTTTTTGTGTCTATTTCTTGGGTTTAGGAGGCTTAAGTGAGTTTACGGTAAAACCTGTGAGTGGTAGTGTGAAGATGAATAGCAAAAACCTTGTAAAATTTGGATATTCAGAACTTAAAAATAAAGGGCGGGGTTCATCAGCAAGTGAAATTTTCACTATTTTATAATCATTATGGCAAATTATGGCTTGTAAAAAAAGTTTTAAGAGAACAAATATTTGAAACAGTTTTTCTTACTTTTTTGCATTTTTAAAATTCAAAAGCAGTCCATCATATCTACATGCCATGTTTTTTGCAACTTTTGAAAGCAATGCTTTAAAATTGAAATCTCATCAACTGCTAAGCTGTGGTAATACAAACTATCCAGTTCTAGTAAACAGTACTCTGTTACTGGATTTGACATTTCAGGAATTGTGGGTTTTATTAATAGCAAGTTTTGTTCATTTTAAACCACTGTCACTTTATAAATGGCTGTAAAACTGTAGGAACTAAGTGAATGGAACAGGAGTAATTTTCGTGTTAGGTATGTCAATAGTAATTTCCTAATTTTGCACTGTGTTTGAAGACTTGTAATACTCAAGTGGCAGACAAGTTGATGATCTGAACTGTAACTTGGAATGTACAATTTTCCCCCCAAAATGTATGTGCTACCCCACATATCTTACAGCTTTTCTTATGATGCCATTGATGGCTACTTGAGACTGCAGTCTTGTGTTTCATAATGTTTCATCTGAAATGGACAGTTACCAGACACTGAGATCTAACTACTCATCTAAAGGAAAGGCATTCAAAGTATGATGAAGCTTCACATATAGATAGAGATGTCGTATTTTGCAAGATGAGAATCTTAAACATTTTTATCAGGAGCCTGTAATTCAGATAATTTAAAGATCAGTATTCACTGCTGCCTCCCTGTGAAGGTGGTATTCCTGTCACTCTCACATGAGAATCAGGATTTAGAGAGCTCAAGCAGGAGCTACGGCAGCCTGCATTTAAGTTCATGGTATTAAAACAATTAGCTGGTATTGCCAACAGAACTTTAAAAAAAAAAAAAAAGGAGTAAAGAAATTAAGAAAGATTCAGTACAGGTTTAGTTTAGAGATATCGTTTTGTTCTTGGATTATTGTGGATGACCACATGAAGAAAATCATAAAATTGAAAGATGTCGTTAGGGGCTTGCATGAACATGGTATGGGGAATCAATGTTGTTTTTTGACAAAAATTGCTGTAGCAAAGGCAACTTCTTGTTAAAGAAATTACCTGATTTACTCTGATTAAGGAGTTTTACATTAATATGCTATACTGGTGTCGTGGTTTAGCCCCAGCCAGCAACTAAGCACCACGCAGCCGCTCGCTCACTCCCCCTACCCCGATGGGATGGGGGAGAGAATCGGAGGAGTAAGAGTGAGAAACACTCCTGGGTTGAGATAAGAACAGTTCAATAATTGAAATAAAGTAAAATAGTAATGATAATAATAACAATATAATAATGATAATAACAATAATAATATACAAAGCAAGTGATGCACAATGCAGTTGCTCACCACCCGCCAACCAATACCCAGACAGTTCCCGAGCAGCGATCGCTGCTCCCCGGCCAACCCCCCCCCAGTTTCTATACTGAGCATGACGTCATATGGTATGGAATAGCCCTTTGGTCAGTTTGGATCAACTATTCTGGCTGTGCCCCCTCCCAGTTTCTTGTGCACCTGGCAGAGCATGGGAAGCTGAAAAGTCCTTGACTAGCATAAGCAATGCTTAGCAACAACTAAAAACATCAGCATGTTATCAACATTCTTCTCCTACTAAATCCAAACCACAGCACTCTGCCTGCTACTAGGAAGAAAATTAACTCTATCCCAGCTGAAACCAGGACAGTATCCACCCCTTATTCTATACCATCTACGTCATGCACGGGCCCTCCCCTCTCCAATGTGTTTTAATTAATCACCACTGGTTTCCCTATACACAGATATCATTCCCTTCGTCTATGGGCCATCCCTCTAAAATGTCCGTTGAGTTCATTTAGCCCATGACTTTGGGTTCCATCTGTCATCACAGTCTTTCAGAGCAGGCGAGGTGGTGTGCAGTGTTGGATTGTTGCATGCTGAAGCCAGTTCTTATTCCAACACGGTTTCATCAAAGTTCATTTTCATTAACCTGGGCAATTCTTACTGTAATATGATTGATGTGGCATATAGCAATCATAATATACAGTATTATATACTTAATATTAACCTACTATATTATTATATTAACATGCAGTTAAGAGATAACATACAGTTAAGAGATAACATACAGTATTATAAAGCAATTAATATCATACAATTCAGTTCATTGACTATTTTCACCCAAAATCAAATTCCCTTGAGGTACACATTGGACTTCCCCATCCTTTCACATCACCCACCAAGTGCACCCAGGTCCTTGAGCAAAAGTAATCCCACGAATGGGTTTGCCTTTGCCAGAGGGGGAAGTCACCCAGACTGTCTTCCCCAGTATATTTTTTATGTGCACTACAGGGACTTTATCTCCTTCTACAGTACGTAGAAGTTTTGATTGGGCAGGGCCAGCTCGATTGGCAGATCCCCTGGTGTTGACTAACCAGGTGGCTTTTGCTAAATGTGTATCCCAATGTTTGAATGTCCCACCACCCATTGCTCTCAGGGTAGTCTTTAACAGTCCATTGTATCGTTCAATTTGCCCGGAGGCTGGTGCATGGTAAGGGATGTGATATACCCACTCAATGCTGTGCTCTTTGGCCCAGGTGTCTATGAGGTTGTTTCGGAAATGAGTCCCGTTGTCTGACTCGATTCTTTCTGGGGTGCCATGTCGCCACAGGACTTGTTTTTTAAGGCCCAGGATGGTGTTGTGGGCGGTGGCATGGGGCACGGGATATGTTTCCAGCCATCCAGTGGTTGCTTCCACCATGGTGAGCACATAGCGCTTGCCTTGGTGGGTCTGTGGGAGTGTGATGTAATCAATCTGCCAGACCTCCCCATATTTATATTTCAGCCATCGTTCACTATACCCGAGGGGCTTGAACCACTTAGCTTGCTTGATTGCAGCGCATGTTTCACACTCATGAATAACCTGTGCAATACTGTCCATAGTTAAGTCCACCCCTCGATCACGAGCCCATCTATATGTTGCATCTCTTCCTTGATGGCCTGAGGCGTCATGGGCCCACCAAGCTATAAATAATTCACCCTTATGTTGCCAGTCCAAATCCACCTGAGCCACTTCAATCTTAGCAGCCTGATCCGCCTGCTGGTTGTTTTGATGTTCTTCAGTGGCCCGACTCTTGGGTACATGAGCATCTACATGACGAACTTTTACAACCAGGTTCTCTACCCAGGCAGCGATATCTTGCCACAGTGTGGCAGCCCAGATGGGTTTGCCTCTGCGCTGCCAGTTGCTTTGCTTCCATTGCTGCAACCACCCCCACAGGGCATTTGCCACCATCCATGAGTCAGTATGGAGATAAAGTACTGGCCACTTTTCTCGTTCAGCAATATCTAAAGCCAGCTGGATGGCTTTCACCTCTGCAAACTGACTCGACTCCCCTTCTCCTTCAGCAGCTTCTGCGACTTGTCGTATAGGACTCCATACAGCAGCTTTCCACCTCCGATGCTTTCCCACAAGACAACAGGACCCATCAGTGAACAGGGCATATTACTTTTCATTTTCTGGCAATTTATTATACAGTGGGGCCTCTTCAGCACGTGTCACCTCCTCCTCTAGTGATATTCTAAGGTTTTTGCCTTCTGGCCAGTCCATGATCGCTTCCAAGATTCCTGGGCGACTGGGGTTTCCTATTTGAGCCCGTTGTGTGATCAGTGGGACCCACTTACTCCACGTAGCATCAGTTGCATGATGTGTAGAGGGGACCCTCCCTTTGAACATCCAGCCCAGCACTGGCAGTCTGGGTGCCAGCAGGAGCTGTGCTTCAGTACCAACCACTTCCGAAGCAGCTCGAACTCCTTCATATGCTGCCAATATCTCTTTCTCAGTTGGAATATAGCGGGCTTCGGATCCTCTGTATCCCTGACTCCAAAACCCTAGGGGTCGACCTCGAGTATCCCCTGGTGCCTTCTGCCAGAGGCTCCAGGTAGGGCCATTCTTCCCAGCTGTGGTGTAGAGCACATTTTTAATATCCTGCCCTGCCCGGACTGGCCCAAGGGCTACTGCATGAACTATCTCCTGTTTAATTTGTTCAAAGGCTTGTTGTTGCTCAGGGCCCCATTTGAAATCGTTCTTCTTCCGGGTCACTTGATAGAGGGGGCTTATGATCTGACTGTAATTTGGAATATGCATTCTCCAAAAACCCACAATGCCTAAGAAAGCTTGTGTTTCCTTTTTGCTAGTTGGTGGGGACATAGCTGTTATTTTGTTGATCACATCCATTGGGATCTGATGACATCCATCTTGCCATTTTATTCCTAAATTCCTAAAAATTGGATCTCCTCTGCAGGTCCCTTGACCTTACTCTGTTTTATGGCAAAACCGGCCTTCAGAAGGATTTGGACTATTTTCTTTCCCGTTTCAAAAACTTCTTCCGCTGTGTTGCCCCACACAATGATGTCATCAATGTACTTCAGATGTTCTGGAGCTTCACCCTGTTCCAGTGCTGTCTGGATCAGTCCATGGCAAACGGTGGAGCTGTGCTTCCACCCCTGGGGCAGTCGGTTCCAGGTGTACTGAACAACACTCCAGGTAAAAGCAAACTGTGGCCTGCACTCTGCTGCCAAAGGGATGGAGAGAAATGCATTAGCGATGTCAGTTGTAGCATACCACTTGGCTGCCTTTGACTCCAGTTCGTATTTAAGTTCTAGCATATCTGGCACGGCAGCACTCAGTGGTGGTGTAACTTCATTCAGGCCACGATAGTCCACTGTTAGTCTCCACTCCCCATTAGACTTTCGCACTGGCCATATGGGACTGTTAAAGGGTGAGCGAGTCTTGCTGATCACTCCCTGGCTCTCCAGTCGACGAATCAGGTTATGGATGGGAATCAGGGAGTCTCGGTTGGTGCGATATTGCCGCCTGTGCACAGTTGTGGTAGCGATCGGCACCTGTTGTTCCTCAACCTTCAGCAACCCTACAATCGAAGGGTCCTCTGAGAGACCGGGCAAGGTGGACACTGTTTAATTTCCTCTGTCTCCAAGGCAGCTACACCAAAAGCCCACTGGTACCCTTTTGGGTCCTTGAAATACCCTCTCCTGAGGTAGTCTATGCCAAGGATGCACAGAGCATCCAGGCCAGTCACAATGGGGTGCTTTTGCCACTCATTCCCGGTTAGGCTCACTTCAGCTTCCAGTACAGTTAGCTGTTGGGATCCCCCTGTCACTCCAGAAATACAAATGGGTTCTGCCCCTCTACAGTTTGATGGCATTAGGGTACACTGTGCACCAGTGTCCACTAGAGCCTTATACTCCTGTGGGTCTGACGTTCCAGGCCATCGAATCCACACAGTCCAGTAAACCCGATCGTCCCTTTCCTCCACCTGGCTGGAGGCAGGGCCCCTCTAACACTGGTCACAGTATTCGCTGTTCACTTCCTGTAAATGTGAATCAAAAGTCCCCTGATCAAGGTCGGAAGTAAAATTAGCCCTCTTACTCTGTCTGGGGAACTGCTCACTGGAAACTGGAGCTGCAATTTTCCTGGGAGAACCGCCTTTTCTAATAGTTTTTCCTTGCAACTCACGCACCCGTGCCTCTAAGGTTGAGGTGGGTTTTCCATCCCACTTCCTCATGTCCTCTCCATGGTCACGCAGGTAAAACCACAGGGTGCCCCGTGGTGTGTATCCTCTATATCCTCTATATCCTCTCTCTTGAGCATAGGGACGTTGACTCCTAATGGCTGAGATACTGGTCCGTGCAGGTGGGGAGTAGGACAGATCCTCTCTGAGTTGTTGGAACTCTTGGCGTATTTTTTCAGACAGTTTTTCCACAGCTGAGACACAGGCCCATAGAGAGGAAGAGATACTTTCATTGTATTCCCGGAGTAGTCTAGCCACGTCATCCACCATTGGTGCCTTGTCATCTTTCCAGGCCAGTGTTGCCAACGAGTTGGCATACGATGCTGGTGCACTCTGTACCACCTTCCGCCACGTGGGTCGTGTGCACCTGACTTCATCTGGATCTTTGGGTAACTGCTCATCATTCAGGTCACTGTAAATCACCTCCAGCATGCCTAATTCCCTCAGGTACTGGATACCCTTCTCTATGGTGTTCCATTTGCCTGGGCAGTATATAACATCCTCCTTGAAGGGATACCTTTCCTTCATGCTTGACAGAAGTCACCTCCAGAGGCTGAGAGTTTTTGCCCCTTTTCCAATCGCTTTGTCAATGCCCCCTTCCCTAGAAAGGGATCCCAGCTGCTTGGCTTCCCTACCCTCTAAATCCAGGCTACTGGCCCTGTTATCCCAGCATCGGAGCAGCCAGGTGATGATGTGCTCGCCTGGATGACGACTGAAATCTTTTCACATATCTCGCAGCTCACTCAGGGATGGGGATCAGGTGGTCACCATCTCATTTATGGGTTCTTCCTTCTCTGGTTCTCGTGATGGCCCTCGTTCATCTTCATCCCTTACTAAACGAACCAATTTCTTCGTGTATTTTTTCTTCTGTATAGGGGCAACTGATACTGGCGCGGGTTGGTTCTTTGGTTTAGCTGTCTGGTTTTGTGTCTGTCACTGGGGTTTGAGTAGCCGCAGTGCCCATGGCTGTGGTTGGAGTAGCCACAGTGCCTGATGCAGGGCTTTGAGTAGCTGCAAGGCCTGTAGTGGGGGTTGGAGTAGCCGCAGGGCCTGTAGTCGGGGTTTGAGTAGCCACAGTGCTTGTTGTTTTGTCATCAGATCCAGAGACATTCTCTTTCTTTTGAGGGTACTGATTAGTGTTGACCACGGCTCAATAGGCATGGGCCAGTCCCCAGCATGTTGCAATGATTTGTGTCTCTCTGGAGCTACCAGGGTGACAACATACTTTTTCCAAATACTTTACTAATTCTTCAGGATTCTGCACTTGTTCAGGGGTGAAGTTCCAAAACACTGGAGGTGCCCACTGTCCTAGGTACTTGCCCATACTATCCCACGCACCCTGCCACTCATAACTATCCAGCCTTGGGGTAGGTCTCTGGATGATATTTTTAAACTGCTTACTGACCTTTGTCAAAACGGAAACAACATTCCCAAGAAGTATCAATAGAAGTATCTTAACTGCCCAGGGGTGTTCAAGATACTGGAAAGTTGTTGTAATGAAGGAGGAAACATCATAGAAGAAGGTAGCAAAGGTGCCATTCTGTATTTCCTCCACAACAAGACTCTCAGAGTAAGAAGTATAATTGCTAACTCTCTCCATGAGGTAGTACCCGAAGTACAGTAGTGACTTCTGTATGAAACCCAAATACCAAAGAATGCTGAAGGTCAGGGTTTTGATAAGGAGCCTCCCAAGCAAAAGATCATGAATCACTGCAGAGCATAGCACACTGCACAAACTGACAACCAGCTTTAACGTGTGCTGCAAAAAAAAGAACATGGCGCAGATCAGATGAACTAATATCGTGACCAGCAACTGTTAACAGACTCCTTAATACACTCTGGTTAATCTGTTGTTATCTCAAACCCTTCGTGCCCCACATTGGGCGCCAAAAAGGACTGTCGTGGTTTAGCCCCAGCCAGCAACTAAGCACCACGCAGCCCCTCGCTCACTCCCCCTACCCCAATGGGATGGGGAAGAGAATCGGAGGAGTAAGAGTGAGAAACACTCCTGGGTTGAGATAAGAACAGTTCAATAATTGAAATAAAGTAAAACAGTAATGATAATAATAACAATATAACAATGATGATAATAATAATAATAATAAAAAAAATAATAATATACAAAGCAAGTGATGCACAATGCAATTGCTCACCACCCGCCGACCAATACCCAGACAGTTCCCGAGCAGCGATCGCTGCTCCCCGGCCAACCCCCCCCCAGTTTCTATACTGAGCATGACGTCATATGGTATGGAATAGCCCTTTGGTCAGTTTGGATCAACTATTCTGGCTGTGCCCCCTCCCAGTTTCTTGTGCACCTGGCAGAGCATGGGAAGCTGAAAAGTCCTTGACTAGCATAAGCAATGCTTAGCAACAACTAAAAACATCAGCATGTTATCAACATTCTTCTCCTACTAAATCCAAACCACAGCACTCTGCCTGCTACTAGGAAGAAAACTAACTCTATCCCAGCGGAAACCAGGACAACTGGTGAACAGTCAGTATCAAAAGAGTCAATAGGTTTCAAAGGATGCAACATCATACTGTCCTGATCCAGTTCTGTATTGTCTTCAAAGGCTCTTTGACATCAGATGGATGAATTTCTCGAATGTGTCCTCTAAGGGGCAGCATTGAAGAGCAGGTCTGTCTGTAAACGGCTGCTTTTATTCATAATACGGACTAGGTGTAAGTAAGCGACTAACAAATTAGTGCTTATACTCTGTTGTCTGGAATTACGGGTTTTCAAAGTTAACCAATATGTTTGGGAGTCATTACTGCCGATCTGCCAAAAATGCTGTAGCAGACATGTTTCAGTTTAAGTGATAAAACCATTGGAATTCTTCCCTGTGGAGTATTCAAAATCATACAAAAGTTGGGTATTTTGTTAATATTTTTTTAGTGAGAAACTGATGGCAGAGCCTATTTGCTTTTCCTTGTGAGAAATATCAGTATTTTGTCATTTCTAGAAGCAATATGTCATCTTGATTAATGCTAATTAGATAATGTCATGTCTTTCCTGGCAGTATTGCACTTTAACGGTATTGTGTGGGTGACTTAATATGGGAATATTCTGGAGTATTAATATCACTGGCTTAGTCCTGTACACTAGATCACAAGAATATCTGCTTCTTCCTTACTGAAGTCCTGTGTTAAGAGGAAGAGCTTCGCATTAATAATGACAAAATGGTAGTGCTTGGTCCTTCACTTGCAGTCAGCTTCAGGGGTATGGATAATCATTTAGGAAGAACAAAGTTCAAGTGCTCTTTTTCCCTCTCTGAAAAAGAAGCAGTGTACTGTCCTTACCCTACTTTGTCTTGTCAGTGTCCCAATAGAAAATTGGTAGAGTCTTGTTTTCTGGGCAGGAGCTGTCCCTGTGTAAGATGGCCTTTGAAATTGTCTTGTATAATTTATCTGCCAGAGTAAAGTTGGGGTTTTTTTCTTCTACTGTGACTTTATAAAAAGATAATGTCTTTGGGTTTATAAAAATATAGTATCTTTCATTGGAACAAGCAATTTTGGCTGAATTTGGGTTCATGGGGGAAAGTGGCGCGACCATCCATCATTAAAGACCGTATCAGAGATGCACAAGGGCTCCAAACCAACTGTAAATAGGGAGGCAGGTCGTAAGTCTGACAGTTTTTGACTTTATAACCATAATGATTTCTTCTTTAGTGTAGTTCATTCTACAGAACAAGATAAATTCATGGACACACATCCTGTCATTCTGTGATAGTCATGTGCCTGATACCTCTACCGCACTGCTGAACTGTCTGCTCTGCTTTTGCTAGTTATAACAGCGTATGTTTTCTCTTCAGGGAGGGAAGGAGGATAAATATCTAGAGGAGGTGTGAGGGCTTCCTGAACTATTATAAGCTGCATTAAGTAATGAAAAATTTTTGCTAATAAGTATTCTAGCATTTATTGTTTCTAAACTTCTCCTCTGCATTTGCAGCCGGCACTACTAACTAAGGCAGTTTCGGTGCTGAATCAGCAGTGAGGTTTCAAGTATGGGCAGAATACCAGCTGCTGCTGGGGATTTCACCACATTCTTCTGAATGCTGATTTCTTCCTTATAGCAGCAAAGCTTCATGAAAAAGTGTGTTGACTTAAAAGTCTTGTGTGCGTATCCATGAGAGCATGATGACCTCAGCCATCATCAATAAGTGAGGCTGTAATGTCTTGTAGTATCCTCTTCAGGTAAGTTCTTAAGTAAGGTAAGCTAAGCATTCCCTTAAGGAATGGCAAGTCCAATTGAAATGGAGTGATTACTCTGCTTTTACATGGATATGAGAGAATTATCTTTTTATCCTAGGACAGCTGGATGTGGTTTAGTGGCACAATTGTTAAGCAAAATTGATGCATTTGTATTTAAGTGCTTGTGAGAAAGTGCTGGTTTTTTAAGTCAGCCAAGTGCTAGCCAACACTGGCTTTGAACATTCGGCTGCTGACCTCCCAGTGAATTGCTTCACACTGTCAATCTACATCCTCCTTCGTCATTCCCTGTTGAGATGATGTGCCACTATTCATCCTGTAATTAGTTTCTAAAGGTTATTTCCGTCTCTATGCTGATGCGAGTGAAGCATATAAGTTTGCACCTGCTGATTTCTGACAACAGTGAGGCTTTTCCAGTAATATCTCTAACTTCAGCTTTCATCTCGTTTTCCATGCAAGAGATATATGCAAGGGTCTTTGGCAGCATCATATCTCAAAGGCTTCAGTTTTCTTCCTCTAAGTGGAATTAGCTTCTCATAATTTCTGTCTAGAGTTTGCTGTGGAAGCAATGGAGTTTTTCACCAGTCAGGCTTTCAAATGATTCAAGATGCAGCTATTTCCAGATGGTCTTAAGGCAAGTGTAAAAATTGTTGAGTCAACACCTATAATTCCACATCATGTTGACTGAGACAATTTTTTAATTTCTTTGCAACAGTCTCCTTCATTAGACCTGTATGATCCTATGTAAGTGAATTCAGCTATTGCATATCAATTTGCCATTAGTTACAAAGTTTCTTACGTGCTATTTTTTAAGTCAGTGCTCGATGTATGTTTCATGTTGGTTTTAATGACTTCATTTCATCTGATAGGGTTCAGCCATTTATGAGTGTAGAGCTTGGGGGGAAATACGTTATTTTACCTGTGTTAAAATACTACCTAGACAAGGAGACTGGAGGCCGTATCTAAGAACAGTAATGAAGTCCTCTGTTGGCTGCTCCAGTTGTCAGGACTCTGGGATGTTAGGTTGTGAGTGAGGTACAACAAGACTAAATAATGTATATTTGATCTATACCTTTCCATTATTCAAAAGACAAGAAAGAAGTATTCTTCTCTGGTTCTGGATTTCTGGCTGGGAATATTGTGATTTGATTACATCATATTGGATGTTCTGATCTCACCTAAGATAACTGCTGCTGTAGAAAAAAACACTTCTCTACCCAGTTCCACGCAGACTTGAAATAGTTATCCTTATGGACTGCAAGAAGAGATAAGGTCAATAAAGAAATGGTATTTTTGTGGCTGGTGTGAGGGCACTTACTCAGTTAATGGCAGACAAATGGAATATAACATCTAGCTTTTAATATTTGGCAAGTTCTGAGCCATGCAATCCAAGTGGTATTGGAAATTCTACAGGTAACATGGAATTAAAGGATGTGACTCACTGATGTTTATGCTTTCAAAATCAATTCTCTATAGCATGGAGCAGCTTCACCCTGATCAGCCCCAACGTCAGTAAAGGGAACTGAATCCCTCCCACAGTGGGATTTTTAACAAATTTTGCTGCAGAAATAAGTTCATCAGAAATTGTCAGAAATGGGATTCTGTTTGTACTCAGAGGAGTGTATACAATGAAGATTTTGCTCTGTGTGTAGTTTTACTCAAGGCATTTTTATTTTTTTTTAAATTTCTCCTTGGAACATCTTCCATATGCTAGAATATTTAAAGTGTATTTTTAAATAGTGACTGGCAATCTGTGAAACACCATTTTAGCATGAATGAGGTCATATGCTACTAAAATACTACTTATACTAGGAAACTGAGATGAATTGAAAGTAGCACAGCTAAAAAAGGGAAGGCAACAGGTGTTTTATTAGATAGCAGATATTGGCTTTTTTTACGTCTGTAGAATAACTGATACTTCATCCTAAAAATTGTTACAAATTTGCATGTTTCTACTACTGAATATCAGTAATTCCCAGTGTTCTTAATTTAGAGTGGTTTTTAAGGTGTTTTTGACGAAGAAAACATGATATCTTGTTCTAGCATATCACCAGTTTCATAATGTGATACAAGATTGAAAGAATTTTGCTTGGGTACCAGGCATCTGATGACTAAGAATATGCTGGAAATGAAACAGGGCAGGCTGTGGTCCAGCACAAAAAACATGCAGTTATCAGCATTCTGTAATTTTCAGAGATGACTGTAAGGTGTATGTGCAGCCTGTTATAAAGAAGTATTTTTTATGTTGCAATAAATGGGAGAGTAATTTCCTTAGATGGGCAGATTTTAGTCACCTACTTAGTGAATAAAGAGAAGTAGGATTTATCTCTACTCAAAATTTACGATGCCTTTGACTATTAATTTGAGCAAGTCATGGAAGTGAAGCACCCTGGACTTCAATTTCCCCGTTGTTTAAAACTGAGATCTTTCCTAGTTTATTGTCATAAAGTCATTTAGAGAACCTTTTAAAATGTGCTGTTTAAATCTGTGTTGTTGGGGGTTTTAGCACCATAGCCCCAATAATAAATAGATGATAAAACGGTTACAGGCGAATCATTCATCCTGATGCTTCAAATTTAATGTTCTGTATACAGAATGCTATAATATTCTCACATTTTAAAAATATGCTACCTTCCATAAAGTAGTAGTTTCAGGTGACTAATCATTGTGTAAAGCATGGAACTGATATTTAAATGCAAATCAGGGGCCTTTTGGTTTGTGCAGTTTTGGTATCTTAGCACATGATTCATAGCTTTTGGGAGCAGCACACCCCTTAGAAGAGGAGTGTGCATATTAAGTGAAATACAGGGGATTCCACCTTCTTTTGTATAGTATGTAATAATAATACAGATTTAACTAGAAACACTGAGATTTAAAAAAACATGTATACAGTGGATGCAAAACATAAAATTATTATGAACTCAATTTGCAAATGCACATACTATTTAAACTGAGTACAACTGAAGTGTCAGTCTGGAAATGTGGAGTGTCAGAGCCACCTGGAAAAACCACCCCTGGGCTATTCAGCCATTATTTCTGTCTAAGACCCTTGCTGTCATGGCTATTGAAGATTTTGCATGTCTTAAGATTTTACGTAGAGAGCCTTTTTTAGGCTTTACTGTAATGGCATGTAATGAAGGCATTCATACCATCTAAATACCATCTGTCCATACAAAGCAGAAGAGGATCTTATGGTTTGGGGGAAACCCTGGCTCCATGGAAACTGAAGCAGAATATTTTTAGTGAATTCCCTGGAGCCAGGATTTTCTGTATCTTCAAACAAATACTTTCACCGTAATTGGACCTGGAGCTGGGGATCGATATCAACTGCTGATGCTATTGAGCTGTAGAATGTTGTTTGCAGTAATGGTTGTGATCAGAGACAAATCTCTCTCCCTCCCTTTCCAAAGGAAACATATAGGAAGGAACCCTCAGTCTTTTCAGAAACACATCAAGAGAAGAGAAAATTGCCAGCATAGTCAGAGGCGCAGTCCCACGTTTCAGTCTTTGTGGCAGAGCCCATAGTCTGCTCTGGAAGCACACTGCAGTTAAAAGACAGCCTCACCAGATACCTAACTAATGGTGTAGCTGTCTGATGCCCTCCCCATCGTTGCTGGGGGAAAGGCAATGTGGGTAGAATATCTTTGCAGTTTAGTCATTTCAAAGTATGAAGAAGGTCTTTTGAGGCCACAAGGGCAACTGCTGGCTGCCTGAGATTTGCACTGATTAGATCAATCCTGGGCTAGGGCCAGAAGGTGAGGGAGTGAGAAAGGATGAAAATTTGACTTCAGACCTCCACGTCTCTATTTGTCCTGCAACCTCTCTGTATCTCAGCTGAGCCAAGAGACTCTAGCAGTGTGCCTATACAGGAGATCTGGGTTAGATAAACCTTTTCCATTTGGAATTTAAAAATATAAAATGTACCTTCAGAATACGTTTTGAAATATAAAAGGAGGAGAACCCCCTTTTCAAGCACAGAATAATAAATATGAAGGTATTCTGTATAATCATTCTGTAATTGGTCTCCGTTTTTCTCCATTTGTTTGCATGACTGTGATAGCAGTCAATCAAAGAAATCATGTAGACAGTACGTGTGCGTGACACAGCTACAGAAAACAAAAGTTTAAGCTGAAGAAATTAATCTCTCTTGTGATACTTCAAGATTTGTCTATTAATTGCTTGCCTGTGGTTTCAAAACTGACAAAAGCTATCCAAAGTCGCACTAGGAAATCCTCAGAGTTCACTCAAATCTCTGATTTAGTCAGCTTCAGCTATTGCTGCCATCACCAGCTTATCTATAAATACATCTGCTTTCACAGTGTACGCATTCTGAAATTTGCCTGTTGCGTCCTCAGAAGTGCAAGGCTATCATCTGCTATTAGACAAGCCCGGCTTGACCAAAGCCAACATGAACCTAGCCTAACACGCCAAGCCCATCCCTTGTTGTTAGCTTTGATAGTCGCTGCTATCATTTGATAGTTCGCTTGTAGCCAGTCCAAGTTGGCAGTGTCAGCCCAAGCTGATTGGAGCTGCAGACATTTTTGCTGACTGGAGTCATGCTATCTTTGCCAGTTTGCTGGAATAGACACAGACACTGATTGGGTCATGCTGAAAACATTCCTGTCCTATGAAGCAAGTCTGTTTGTATTTTAGGTTTGCCAGGACTAATGAATTAAAAATCTTGGGCTCGCCACAGTTTGCTGCTTAATAATGCCTGTGACAGAAGGATTTTTTCCTCCCTGAAGCGTGACAGCATCATAATCCCTCATCACTGGCAAAGAGAGGAAGGAAAAGCCGAATTGTGGAGAAAAGCGGAAAAGGGTGATCTTTTGGGACAGCAAAGCCTATGGGAAATGCAGGTAGCAGCATGTTGCCCTGACAGCTGTCTCAGCTTCTCAGACCTTGTCAGTTTGTTGCTATGCAGCAGGTGCAGCCTTTTCTTTTATTGAAGCTTTACTCCATAAAGGCAACGACAAGCCAAGGCAGTGGCTGGCCCTGGATTATACAAGTGCAGACACTCCGCTAAGTGAGGTAAGGCAACAGGTGTGAAAACTGAACTAAATTGATAGAGCTGTAACAGCACTTAATCTGAGTTCTGCTGCAGATTTTTTATGGAGAAACAGAAGCCAGTTCTATAGGCAATTGTTGTGAAGAAGGGAGCTGCTCATTAAATCTCATTAAATTCCAGGTTGCCCACTCACCCTCATCTCTGTCTACAGAGATACTGTTCTTCGTGCATGGAGAAAGCAGGTGGGGAATTGGGGGCAGTCGGTCTGCGTGTTTCCTGTTTCACCTCATTTGCACACAGGCTGCTTCCATCCCTCTCTGTTCCCTTTGATTGCTTTTTGTGATGAAGAGCTTGAAGATTCCGCACAAAAAGGAGTGAAGGGATAAATGCAATATAAAAAAAACGGATAGCAGGGTAATTGCTGCATATAAAGATGAGATTTGGTTTTGTGGATTGGAATAAAATGAAAACACTCTTTTGTGTTACAATAGAATTCACCACTGCTTATTGAAGGGGTATTGATTTTTGCCCTCACATAGTAGGTGGTTAAAAGAGGTAATTTAAAGACATTGCAGAGTATGTGACTGGGAAAAGACAACAGATTTACTCCTAGCAGTATTGTTATGGCAACTTTAAAACCTCTAGCAGAATGCATCATTTTAATTTCTTAGGCTATGATATGAAATGTTAAGTATACTCCTATGTGGAAGACCACTTGAGATAGTAAGTAGATGTCAGGGGAATGTGTACCACCAACACAGAATGATGAACAGCCTTGTTTCAAGGATGTGCTTATCATTTCAAATCTCTGCTTTCTTTTTTTTGCTTTACTTTGTATTGGGAGGTGTGGAAGGGGAATATGATAAAGAATTTTGGATTAGTAGTTCTGTTGGTTTTTTACAATGAGATATCTCAGATGTTTCTTATAAAGTGAGGGTCTGGGGGGAAAAAGAGATCAATAATGCTCATAAGGTAAAAGTTATTTAGTCTAATACAATGCACTTAAAAATAAAATATTTCGGTTGACTCTAGGGATCTTTTCCTGAGTCCAAAAACATACACTGTGGCAGTTTAGTTGACTTTTCTTTGTCTCTGCCCAATAGACATAATTTCAATTTTTGTGTGTCTTGTTTATTAGTAATGGTGAATAAAGAATGATCCCTGATATCCTTTATGTATTAGTAGAAAGAGACACTCTCAGGTCCAAATAAGATTTATTCGAAGTAATGATTTTAGAATATTTGTTGTTATTTTAAGAAAAGATTATGCACTTCAAATAACAATTTCTTGTGTACCATTGCTACAGAGTAATGGTATCACTCTGCTAGCTAAACATTAAGACAGACAAAGCAAATAAAAAAGAAATGCAGAAATTAATGGGCCAAATGCAAATTTGGTACTCTTCTACTGGTTGCAAGGCAGTGATGCCAGGGAAGAGTTTGATTCACTTGTGCATCACCGAGGAAGATTATAATGCTGAAATATTGTTCTGTTCTATTGACTTTCTGAGACTGCCAAATAAGTAAGTGTAAATTAGAATGAGTTGTTGGGATTTCCATGCAATACAACAGCTACTTTACTGAAAAACTGCAAAGTTATTGGCTTAGGGAACTGTCTTTTGTTTTCACTAGCTAAATGCCATGTTGTCTACTGACATTTTAGTGAATTAATTGTATTTTCCTGAAGAATTTAATTTCTAATTGACTGAGGAATTTTTATGATAATTTAAAAGCTACTCTCGTAATTGTCCACATAGTTGGTATGGATTCAGTGCACTCTGGATAGCATAGTCTTCAGTCCTAAAATAATTTCTTTATGGGCAGATCTTTCGCGTGCATGAAGTCCCACTGACTTCATGTTCTCCACACATGGAGCTAATCAGAAGGTTAATATCTGTGAATTTTAGCAGCTTTGTGCTAGGTATACAAGGAGATTAAGTTTGCGTTCAGCTATTTAATAGAGTTTAACCAGAACTGCTCATTCAAAAGGTTAAATATACATGGTAGAGCTCTGAGTACAACTTTTGAGTGTTCAGAGATGCTTTACTTATACCATTACAAATCAGTAGTAGCTAATTCTTTTGTTGCTCAACAATTCTTTAGTGCCCTGCTTGAAATGAACTAGCAGTTTTCTTAATGGACAGGGTTTCATCTCAGTAAAACCACTTTTTGGAGTTGGTGGTCTCAGAAGAAAGACCGAGGACTGAATAAGGTCCCAATCCGGGAGTCAAACCCATGCAGACAGACCCCTACACCTGCACAGAGTTCCACTGAAGAATCACCACCAAGGTTTGGAGACCCAGTAACTATCTGACCATTAAGTGTGTGACTATCAGGGACAGTTTGACTGGGGGAGTATGGGTGGAAGGTAGGAGGATGGGTGCCTCCTCATTGACACCATGTGGAGTGGTGTGCACGTTTCCAATCACATGGCAGGCTTGGGGTCATGTTACTCTCAACTCCCCACCCCTTCTTCCTTCTTCACCTTCAGAACCAAGCAGCATTGCCACGAGTCAAGGCTTGCTGAAGGGGCAATGGCGGGGAGCAAGCAGGTGAGGAGAGGGGAAGCTTCCTTTGCCATCGTTCTTTCTAATTTGTAAATAGCAAAAGAGAGGCAGTCTCTGCACTGTAATTCACTTGAATCCTTTTCAAATGGAAAAGTGAAATGGCGCTCCCTTGACTTTGATTCTAAACATTGCTTAGCTAGAATGAGAAAGGTAGCTGTGAATGCATGAAAAGCATTAAAACTCATTTGTTGACTGGTGTCACGTGCTCTGTAATATATATATTGTTTGTATTATTGCAGCTGGAACAAACAAGTAAAAGCATTGACTCAAGTGCCCACATGATCACCACCGCCAGGGTACCTGCTGATAAGCCAGTACGAATTGCCTTCAGCCTGAATGACTCCCCAGGTACAGTTTAATTTCTGGAGTAAACCACAATGAAATAATTGCTTTTAAATTTTACATGTTCTTACCGGTGTTTGCAATAGCAAATGAAGTCCAGTGTTATGGGAGGATTTTTTTCCTGAGTGATAGCATGTATCAGTTTTCCTGTCTGATAACTTTTAATGTTTCCATTAACAATTTCATTAGACTAAAACCCCTAGACTGACAGTT
Source organism: Pelecanus crispus (assembly GCF_030463565.1). Taxonomy (NCBI): domain Eukaryota; kingdom Metazoa; phylum Chordata; class Aves; order Pelecaniformes; family Pelecanidae; genus Pelecanus; species Pelecanus crispus. Next base: position 120,982,071 of record NC_134643.1, read on the forward strand.
TAGATCTTAGCTTTCTGTCAGTGGTTTGTGGAATATACTTAGGACTGTAATTAACTATCAAATTTACTTGCATATGCAGTGTGTCTGATTTTAAGGAATTTTAAAACAAGAAAAGTAGAAGGACATTTTGTATTGAGGATGAGGCTAGAGCAGGAAGAGACTTTCTCTTCAGCAGGAAGGTTAGAAAGTGCCGCACATGCCCAGTTTGGTGAAAGGTTTCAGGAAACAGATGCTCCACATGGCATGTTCCCTGAGAAAGAAGTAGAAATTTCATTGATGTTTATCCTGCCAGCTAGTGCTGATTGAGCATTAATTTCCCGAAACATACCCTGTACATACATGGACCCTTTAGCCTTTGGAACAGATGAATGTTACTAGTTTGCACCTTATGTATTATTAAGGTCTAGACAGCTGTTGCCAAACAGTAAAAGTCAGAATGAAATAAAGTAAATCTGAAGCTGGGAAGCATCCCCCCAAAAAGTTGGCTGTGCTGTTGCTAAAGGTGACTGCCTGGAGTCAGGGTTGAGATGTGTTTATGGCATGAAATATAAGGATCTCTGATAACAATAACTGAAACCCACTGCTGATGAGTGCTTTATGGGATGGTATGCATTGTCGGGTTATGTGTGAGGCCACTTCCTGAGTTTTGTGTGAATAGAGTCTCAGCTTGAACACAATTTTCTCATTTTAAAGATATTTTAGAATATGCAGTATCTTTTCTAGCTAATTGTTGTGTAATATTAATTTGCAGCTACAAGCCTGAAATAGAATCTCATCCCCTATGCAAAGGCATTTAAAACCAAACATTTTCATATATTACTGCACATAACTTTCAGCTCATAAAGATGAGTGACACAGAAAGATTGGGACAAAGAATATAAAGAAGCACATGTGGCTATGTATGTGCCCTTTTTTCATAAATTAAAATAATCTGGTAATTACATTTTTATTACAGAAAGTAATGATGAATCATTCTCATCTCTCAGGATGTAGTAACATGGTAAATTTCTTACAGGAATTATGGCAAAGATAGGTCTTGAAGAGAGATGTAAAAGAAAGGGGTGTGCTCTTACAAATTATAGAAAAAGAATGCTTATGTGAGACACTGAAAACAAGTCAGGGAAAGCTGAGACCATGGGAAAATCAAAGAGGGTAGAGTGGTTTGGGACAAGAGACGGCAGTAGGAAATGACAAGGTTGTGAATAGCTTGGAAGAAGAGGACAGGAAAGGCAGGAAGCCTAGCTTCCTTAACATTGCATCATATTTTATTTTTTACTTTTCTATCCTGCTAATAGTTCCAGCCTCTCTCTTAACATTTAGAGAAAGAAACTCAATTACAGAAAGGTAATCTTTTTCTGCTACATTTTGTTAAACTTTTCTGTAATTTTGAGTCCTTTATTGTATATATGCAAGTGTTCCTGCAGTATGCAATCCAGAATCTCTGTGAGTACTGATAAAGCTAAATAGCAACTAGTAAAGTGAGTGCCATGTTCTCCTCTGCATCACATCCCCTTGGGGGCTACCAGGAGCTCTAAACCAGCATACTGTTTTACCACATCACAGGAATTCCGCTCCTGCTCTTAGTGGTAAGCCTGAACACGGTTATTATAGTTAATATATTTAAAGAAGGCAAAGGAAATAAACTTTTATCAGGTTTGAAAATTTCCAGCAAACCATAGTTGAATCGAGAGTACAAATAAGTATATAATACTTTATTTTTTTTAAGATGAGCTGCAAAAATATTTAACAGATAGACCTTTAGGTATATACTTGGCTTTTTGTTTTTTCTTCTTTTTTTTATATTTATTTCTTTAATTTTTTTTTCTCCTTGACAAGGACATTTGTTTTCTGTTCAAACAGGAGTTACCTGTTGTAAGTGTGATGGTAAAGCATCAGGTGAGGCTTGTGTACTGCTAGGGTATAGACAAAAAGTCCTTCACCAGGGTGAAGTGGTGAGGGAATCTGTCTGACGTAAAGCTTTTCCTTAAATTTTACCTCACTTGAAAGGCACAGTGATAGTTTTCACCAAGTAAGGCTGCATTCTCCTTCCGGGGGCTGTACAACTGCTTACTAGGAGGAACTGGCAGCATAACTAGATATAAAAAGGGGAAATGGAATGTTTCTTCTGGGTGGTGATTATCTCACTGGCTAGGATTGTAACCAAGCACTGGGTGTGAGGAGCAATGAAAGGAGAAACTGCTCTCAACTCATGAGAAGAGATTACTTTGTGTTAACTGACCTACAAGAGTGGAGCTGGCTTACCCTGAGTGTACAAGAAATAATTTGCGTTATATTGTTTGTCAGTCAACACCTGATGGCTGAAATCCTGGCCAGCTTTGTGCAGTATTTTTAATGTGAAAGTAGGATAACCAGTTCCTTAAAAGTCTCAGGCACAGCCCATCAGCGGGTGCTATATAAGAAGACAGTTTTATTGTGTATCTCTTATTCCTGTATATATAGATATCTATGTTTGGCTCTTTTACTCAAGTTCACTAAGCTGCCATCAAACATAGGTTTCCCAGGGTGTGTCTGCACACCATATTGCACCAGTTTGACGTAAGGTACCATCTTAAATTAATTAATTTGAAACATATTATTTCAACTTGGTAACTAATGCAAGTTAAACTGAATATGGTGTTCCAAAATTTAAATAAGTGTTCCCAAATAGAAAGTTCATTGTAGTTTATCAACATCAATTTAATTAAACCAATGAAATTCAGTATGTCCTAATTTATATCACTAGCTCTTATTTACTGAACATATTAAGATAGAATGATTATAACAGGAACTTTATTAAAGTGGATTTGTTTTGTGTAATAGTTCTAAGGGAAGGTTTATAGGTAAACATCTCTTCACCTTCCCTCCTAGAATAAAAGCTTGAATCTAGCTGAAAAGTTCAGCTAGTGACGTGTGGAAAGAAATGACTGGTGTTGAAATTATTAGTAATTTCTTTTGTTTGAAATTAGTCTGCCTCTGATAGCACTCTCCAGAAAAATCACTGATAACAAAGGCAAAATATACATCTAATGAAACTGACAGACAGTGGAACAGTGTAATATTTTTGCAAGCATAGCAAAAGACTTACTTTACTCCTCTTTATGCCTTTGTTATCCTAGTGACCATGAAGAATTTTTTGCTTTTATAGTTGATCATGCAAGACTGTTTTGCAATGGTTGCTTCTCCAATAGCAACCTTCAAATCCCTACTCCATCCTCATTTTGGTTGTAATGGCAACAGAGGCTTTCCAGCAGATAATGTATTGGCTGAAAACCAGTGGGGATTGCTAACAAATATGGCTAAAATTTGCAAAGCTAATTTCCAAAAACTACACTCAACCTGCAAGTAAGTGGCTTGATCTTCGGGAAGTTAGACAGGAACTTAGGTGAGATACCCTCAAAGGGATAGTGGCTGTGCGTTCATTCATCAGAGGATGCTTGAGGCTTAGGTGAAGGTATATGGAGAAGGAGGGCTTTGCTCTTATCTCTTCTGTTATGGACCGTTGCTATTTTGGGGAGGTGCACAACTCTTATTATTGAGCAAGCCTTCATAGCCTATTCCTGGGTCAGGCAGTGACCATTCCCCACTATTTTATGAGTGAGGTAACTGCGAGGTTGTATAAGGTCATGTCAGGCAGGGCTGTGAATAGAAGCCCGGGAGCTTCATGCAGCAGTGCCAAGTCGCAGTCACTTAGCCACACAGCCTTCCAGGATGAATTTGATGAGTCTATGCTTGTGTATCAGTAACCAGGGCTGGAGCTGCTGGATCTCACCGCCCTCCTAGGGCCAAGACTGGACCCTGATACACAGTTTGCCAGTGTTGTCCTTCTGCAAGTTGCAGTGCTTGCAGTTGAGTTTGAACAATTTTCCTGTGTGTGCTGGTTTTGGCTGGGCTAGAGTTGTTTTTCTTTATAATAGCTAGTATGGGGCTATATTTTGGATTTTGCCGAAAACTGTTGATAACACAGGGATGTTTTCATTATTGCTGAGCAGTGCTTACACAGAGTCAAGGCCTTTTCTGCTCCTCACACCACCCTGCCAGTGAGTAGGCTGGGGGTGCACAAGAGGTTGGGAAGGGGGTACAGCTGACCACAAATGACCAAAGGGATATTCCATACCATGTGACATGATGCTCAGCATATAAAGGTCGGGGAAGAAGAAGGAAGGGGGGCACGTTTGGAGTGATGGCGTTTGTCTTCCCAAGTAACTGTTACATGTGATGGAGCCCTGCTTTCCTGGAGATGGCTGAACACCTGCCTGCCAATGGGAAGCAGTGAATTAATTCCTTGTTTTGCTTTGCTTGTGTGCACGGCTTTTGCTTTACCTGTTAAACTGTCTTTATCTCAACCCACATGTTTTACCTCTTTTTCCAATTCTCTCCCCCATCCCACTGGGGGGGATGTGTGGTGTTTAGCTGTCTGCCGGGTTAAACCACAACATTGTGTAAGGGCTGATCCACTTACAGGATAACAGCCTACTTACGTTACCAATTTAATTCTTTAATTTAGGAGGAAGAGATCTGAATACACTTGCCTACGCATGTAGGAGAAAAAAATAGTACCTGAGTGTATAATTAAAGACTGGATCATAACTCAGTTACTCAAGGAAGCAGAGCTGTGATTGGCATTTCCTAAATTTTGAGTGCTTGATTTAGCAACCTTAATGTGCTTTCAACACATTTAAATTTTTATGTTCTATTTCTGTCTGTCTTTGTGAAGATCCTAGAGAAACTGTAATTTGTGAGTTTATACTGCATGTAAATCAGAGGTTGTTCTTAAAGTGTTTATTCATTAAGTGTTGACCGTAGCCCACAGTTCGGCTAAATGGAGCAGCCACATAGGAAGAGACTGAGGCGTTACACTTCATTGTACCAGACATTGTGTCAGTGAGACAGCGAAGTGTGAAGGATTTCGCTCGTTCATGATGGAGGTCTGGGCTATTGGAATCTCCAGAAGGCCAGAACATGATTAAATAAGTAAAGCTTTCCCAAAAGCATGATTTATTCCCAAATGTGCAACATTAGCATTTATCAGGGGACTGAATGCATCAGGACATCACTGACAGGTAGTAAGCCTTTTGTATGAAGACAATCAGTCTTAATACAATTCAGCCTCCTAAAACAGATGGCTTGTGTGGATCTCTGTCCCACACATCAGAAGCCCATCTCATGTCTGTATTGATAGATGCTATTAGCAGAGACACAAGAACTCACCTGGATAGTGAAGGCTGAGCAGCTTAGCTTTGCTGGCTTTACACAAAGCTGCCCATCACGCCGTTTCAGCATGAAGGTGCGTTGGCTGGGCAGCATGTTTAGGAGCTTGTTCTTTTGTTATGTTGTTAGTTATGCTGTAGGAATGGTCAGAGAGCTGGCTCTGACATAGAAGGGTACTTTGTCTCAGCCCGGCTGAATGGAAAGCAGAAGGAGGAAGTGATTTCCCTGGAGACCCTCCCTCAGATGCTCTCTGTTATGACGGCAGTTTTCAGCAACAAACACAGCAAATGTATGAACCTGATGAAACAAACATGAAAGCCAAACTCTTCCATACGCATGAACCAAGTCTTTGGTTAAAAAAACATCAACTCTATGTGCAGAGAGTTCATCTTGTAATTAGAATACAGGTCCTTACCTTTAGTGCACTTTTCATAGAATCATAGAATCGTTTAGGTTGGAAAAGACCTTTAAGATCATCCAGTCCAACCATTAACCTACACTACCAAGTCTACTCTGAGCCAATCAAGGGTAGACTAGACTAAACCATGTCCTGAAGTGCCACATCTACCCATTTTTTGAACATTTCCAGGGATGGTGACTCCACCATCTCTCTGGGCAGCCTGTTCCAATGCTTGACCACCCTTTCCGTAAAGAAATTTTTCCTAATTTCCAACCTAAACCTCCCCTGGCGCAGCTTAAGCCCATTTCTTCTCGTCCTATCACTAACTACTTGGGAGAAGAGACCAACACCCACCTCACTACAATCTCCTTTCAGGTAGTTGTAGAGAGCGATAAGGTCTCCCCTCAGCCTCCTCTTCTCCAGACTAAACAACCCCAGTTCCCTCAGCCGCTCCTCATAAGGCCTGTGCTCCAGACCCTTCACCAGCTTTGTTGCCCTTTTCTGAACATGCTCCAGCACCTCAATGTCTTTCTTTTTTAAATATAGACCTTCAAAATTAGTTTTGGGATCTATGGGAAATCAGGAAGTGCTACTCATTTAGAAATTGTGCAACAGATACTTTAACGTAGGTGGCTATGATGGTGTCCCTGATCTGACTCTTTCACATCACAGGTTAGTGCTGTTGAGTTTGCTGGGATGGCTATAACATTCACATGTATGTTTTTCCTCCTTTCTTGTTTTCTTTTGACCAGAATCTTGACTCATTTTCAGGTGCAGCAAGTTGCAGTCTCTGATTTTTTAAATATTTTTATTTTTAAACAAAAGATGTTTTTAACAACCCGCTTGAATTATAAGACCTTTTTCTTTACAAGTGACAGGGAAGGGAGTAGTAGAATAGTGACCACAGGGGTGAGATGCTGTTTGTATCTGGTGAAGAATCAGCCTAGTTATTTTCAGGGTTTTGTGGTGCAGAAAAGCCACTCACTTTATTATAAGGTTTTTTTTTATTATATCAGTGATTCCTTATAACAATCTAGGCACTCATTAAATATTGATAATAAATTGAGAAAAAGAGAAAAAGAGATATTTCTGAATTCTTTTGTCTAGTTAAGGAGATGTAGAATAGAAAGCAACAAATACAGACAGGTAAGGAGATAGTATAAGAGTGTTTTGATCTTCAGAGTATTTTCAGAAATTTTCACTGTTTCTGGTTTTCAGAGTCATAGATTTTTAAGGCTAGAAGCCAATGTGATTTTGTCTGACTTCCTGCATAACACCCAGCATTCAAGCTTGTAAGGGCAATAGTGATTCTTTTGGAAGAAAATGCAAGAGTTTATATCTTTCCTCTTGACTTTCTGAAAATATCGTCAAAAAAGTTTTAGGAAGCAAATGACTGCTGTGATTTGCTTTCCCCTTGTGTGAAATCTAAACGTGTTTAGTTTTTACCAAGTGATCTTTGTTGTTATTGTTGTGGTTGTTACTTTGACAACAGTGAAATACAGACTGACCTGATGCAGTAATTTTATTTCACTGGAAGCAGTGGGGAAAGTTTTTTGCTGTTCTTTTTGTGGAAAACAAGCTCGCAGTTAGCTGTGAAGATTTCTGTTAATTTTTGTAAACTAAATACTTCAGCTGAAAATTTCAGAGGAGCCTAAGGGAATTAAGAACTTAGAAAAAGTTCAAGCCACTGAAGTCCCCAACTTTTCTTGATGATGTTGTGCACATCAGATGATGATTTAAACAAGTCTTAAACTATCATAACTAAAAAAAACCCTAGCAGCTGTTCAATAGATGCTAGGGCAGGCCCATTATAAAATGTACTATGGTATGCCATAATGGTTAGGATACCAATATGTTCTATTTTTAGTACCATTGACTCAGTCACTTGAGTTCAAAAAATAAGCAGGGAACATCTGTTTATTGAAAGGATTTCCTCTATAGTAATTTCTCTCTCTATTCCGTCCTTTTTAAAGTATTTCCAAACTTTTTTTAACTGGTTCTTTTCTGAAGATAGTCCAATGTATTTTCTAATATTCTGACACTGCATTAATTTTTTTTTCTTATTAATATGCAATGCAGTGAAAAAGTAATTATTGGCTGATGTTTCTTTAAAATTCTTGGGGTTGCTTTTGCTTTGTTTTTCTTAAGTTAAAATTGTTTGAGGACCCTCCTTAAAGCTACTGTACCAAAGATTGTACTGCTGGAATTGTCAAAACAAATAGCAGCTTAACTGCTGTCCACGACTCCGGTCCAATATCTGTGTCAGAATATTTAACAGCTATTCAGCCAAATATTTGTAGAGCAGCTGTACCCCTAGTCGGACTGAGTCCTATTCCGTCCTTCCTTTTAGCCTTGCCATATGATTCATCTTTCTTCTTTTAGAATATTAGTCTATTTTTAAATATTGTACAAGAAAGCAACAGCAAATTAAAGGTAAACACTTACATATCAACGTGATACAATTCTATACAATTAAAGCAATTTAAGTATTTTCCAGAATGGACATGTTTGGGACATGGTGTGAAAAATGAAGTTGTGTTTGTGTGTGGGTATAACTTTTTGTTTATACGAGCAAGATCCCTACCCCATGAAAATATAGAACTTCACTTTGTTTCCTGAGGAAGTTCAGGAGTGTTTGCTTTTGCCCTCTGTATCACTCTTATTGTTTTTTAATTCTCTGGGCATCCCTTCCTAGAGGCGCCCAGCTCTAGCTATGTTAGTTAAAGTAAGGCTCTGACTGCATGTTAGCCAGGGTAAGATAACTTATTTTACCTGTTCCCCCTAACCTACTTTGCTGTACAACCACTGAGGGCAGGATAAAGAGTTAACAAATATTCGACAAATAATTTAAATCCTAGTCTGTACTCTTTACGAATATTCAGAATCCTGCTTTGATATGCGGTCCTCTTAATCCTGTTGGGGTTTTGTTGTAGTGTACAAGTCTGCCAGCATAGAGCAGTTTGCAGGAACTGACCTATGTTAGCAATTTTCTCCTATGAGAGCCATCCTTGTTTAATTTTGACACATTACAAATAACTGACTCTGTAAGCTAGCTAATAGTAACCTTCTCTTCACCTCCCGTAACCTGCAGTAAGATACATAAACAGTCATCACAATCCAATGCAAAAGTGATAGTGTGAAAGTCACTGAGAAAGAAATATTGCAGTGGCTAGCTGTGACGCTACTAAGTATGATTCATATTTCTGATCTCAGTCCAGCTACTAGTGGGCAGGTGTCCACATCACAACACTGACGTAACTGGCACAGTCTGTCCCACCTTTGCTGGAAGCCTGTACTAAAAATAAAGAAATAAATAAAAACACGGTTTGGCTTGTTGTCATGAATGAACTAACTCTGGCCCATAAGGATTGTTATCCACAGGTTAGAGTAAAGACATTTCTTTGCAGTATGGAGAAATTTGTGGTGCTTCTCCATTCTAATCACGTCTGTGTAGGTAAACAGTCTTCTAGTTCCAGGGTTGCCAGGCTGGTTTGTATGTCTTGTGGTTGCCTTTGGGTGGTGGGAGAAAAGTTTTCTATTTTTGTTGGCTTAGCCCTGATAAGTCATTGTATTGTGATGGGGAAGATATCTTTCCCTTCATTCAAGTAATGAACTCTTTGGTAGTAAGGAAACTATCTTTGGAAGGTTCTTTACTTTGCAGTGTAATGGAGAGCTCAGGAAGAAAGATTGTTTGAATTTATTGTTTTTATTAAATCATCACATGTTCTACTGCTCTAACCGGCTTTGTTTTCTTAATCACCGCAATACAGAATAGGCTTTCTGTCTTTCCAGCACCTAAACATGTTCTTATTGCCAACCCACTAGTATTTTCAAGGAGTCTATTAAGGTATCTCAAGGGTAGAAGAATAAGCAGATGAGGAGGTGTTTGCAGGATCCTGATATTATTGTGAATATATGCAACGTAGAACTACATTAAACATCATTTTGAAATGCCCTTTTTGGTAGACATTGACATTTAACACCATGTTTACCTTTTAGATGATGCTTCCTCTGCAAACTTCCCTTTGGCATTTCCAGAACTAGATCAGCAGCTGCAGGTAAACTTTTTTTTTTTTTTAAAAACTACAGTTCTGCTTTACTTTCACTAGATTTGTTATGATAAAAAAACTCTGGTTATTACACTAAGGTGAAAGTTTTCAGTGGTGCTTCTCTAACCTATTAACGTTTAGTAAGACTGTATATTTCCATAGAAGAAAACATTGTCTTTTCAAGATCTGCAGAAAATTTCATTTGACATTTTTAATCCAATTGCAGGGAAATGACTATTTTAAAAATCTCACCCGCTTTTTAATTTTTTTTTTTTTCAATTCCTGTGCAAAACACAGCATGTACTGCTGCACTGCAATGAAGAGAGTTCTTGAGGTTTTGATGGGAGAAGGAATGAGCCAGGTACATTCTCATGCCTACAGTCTGTGCTAAGACTGGTGTGATCAGCTTTCTCTGAAGCATTCCAAGAGAATGCAAAGGTATATTTTGTAGCGCCATTTTATTTCTAATCTTGGGTAACCAAAGCCAGTCATCAGGATTGACAAGAGCCTCCTCAAAGTCACTCTAGTTCACGATGCATAGCAAGCAACCCTAACGGTTGCCCTAGCAGGTGTCTGCAGACAGCATGGGATAAAAGCAGTGAATCCTTTTGTGATGGGTCCGATTTGTCAGCGTAGCACAATGGAGCTCCGATACACTGGACAATCAGACGGCAGTTGATGGCAACTCCATGGTTCACCAGGCACAGAGCCAGTTCTGTATCCAGGGATTATTTCCCTTTCCTCTGTGGCGGTTCTGGAGTGTTTGTTGGCTTTTGTAAACTACTTCAGATCATCTGTTTCCCAAGAGCATTTAGACTTCCTCTGATATTTCAATATGAAGGCAGTTGTTTCCTGAGTGTAAATTGAGAAAGGCATTAGCAGACCGTGTTGTCTAATGATGTCATCCTTCCTGTCTCCATCAACTAGTGAGACAACACTGGAGGGCTGCTGACTTAAAGGACTGACTTTTCTCTCCTGCTGCTCTCATCAAAAGGATGAGTGAGGAAGGAATGGAGGATGACAAAGACTCTTCTTGCTCTGTCCCTCTAATCCTGAGAATAGGAGCAGGTTCCATAGGCATAAATAGGAAAGAATAAAGGAATGAATAGCAATTTAAGATCTGGGCTGAAAGGAACAGGGAAGTATGTTGGCCTCTTTATTCCACTGATCTTCCAGTGCAGCAAAGGCGATTGCTATTTTTTTCCCTCAGAATTCAATTTGAGAAAAGCAGTATTGTTTTGTGGCTGAAGCACTGAATTGAAAGTAAAGAACCTGCATTCTGTTTCCAACTCTGTCAGTGACACAATGTGTGATCCTGGAGGAGTTGCTTCATCCGTCTGCTCATCTCTGAAATGAGGTTAATAATTTTTACCTTTTTTGTTAAAGAACACTGAGATCAGTGGGTGAAGACTGCTCTAAAAGAGCAGAGTATGATTATCATTACTGCTGTTGGTACATAAAAACAAATTACTAGTGTTAGATTTAGGTACTTTACAGGCCAAGTGATGGGTTTTTTATTAGGACTTTTATGACCCATTCCTGGAATATATAATGTAGTCTAAATGTGTAATTTCATGATAGACTGAAATTGCTCCTCTGGAAGCATTCAAGCCTGATGGATAAATAATAGCCCTTCAGTAAAAGTTTTTTAAGTACGCACTAGAGCAATTCCACTAAGTACACCCTCTTGGTCTGTTAAGTACCTGACATTTTTTTCAGGAGAACCTTCCTTTACTCTCATGATCTCAATATGATAAAAAATTCAAAGAAACAGTCAAAAGCTTTGATTCGGCTAATGTTCTTTTTATTATCCTTCAGAAACTTTTTTGGGTAATATTGGGGTAGTTGAAAGGATAACTTATGAGGACTATCTGGCTGACTCAACCACTCAGAAGTATAAAGTTAGTGGTAGTGCTTCATCCTTTAGCTTTCAAGCTTATGTGCATATTTATATTTAGATGCCTTTATGTTCAGCCAGAGGCAGTTAAGTCAACACAGGGTTCTGAGCTGATGCAGAAGTAGCAGAGCATTTGGCTTTAGCAATGAAAACCTGAATCTCCTTGCTTTTGTCAATCTGGATCACAGCTTAAAGTTATAACTATTTAATGTAATAACATTATATTTATACCGCTTTAAAATTTCAAACAAGAAATAACTGTAACAAAGTTATAATTTACCTAGTTACATTTTCTTATTAATTACTTTTTTAAATTGCTATAATCCAGACTGCTAACGTGTGTCAGCCCTGTATAGGCATGTGGCTGCAATTTATATTAACGTAACCATACCAGCTTTGAAACAGGTAGCTCCTGTATTACAGAAGCAAACTACAACATGGGCTTCACCAGGACCTGCAGAAGCATTGAATGGTGGTGTCCCTTGTCATTCCATCCATGCTTTTCTCTATCCCAAAGTTAGCTAGTATAAAGCAGCACACATGAAGTATCATGTAAATAAACCCTTTAATCAACTGTGGCATAGCAGCCTGAAATGCTTGAATTTGTAAGAATGCTGGTACATATTTTCATAATAAAAATATCACATCTAAAGCCACAAGATTTTCATCACCATGCCATAAATACAGTCAAAAGCATTTGTATTTTATTTAAAGAAGCAAACTATAAATGCAGGGTAGGTGGCTATATAATAATAGGCACTTAAAAAAAAAAAAAAAAGTAATAACTTTCCAGGTTTCAAACATACAAAGGAAAATTTTGAAACCTGTTTTAAAACCAAAACAAACAAACAGAAAAAAAGGCCAAATTGTCTGATCTTCAGGTTGGATTTTGAAAGCAGCTTGAAAGCTATTTAAGTTCACTGAGTGACTTGGAAAATCAGAGCCTTAGAATTTTATGCATGCAGGCAGCAGACCACAGCCTGAGTACCAAGCAATTTGCACCTCTGTTTTAGGCTTCAAGCCCTTGTCCTTCTATGTTAGGCCCTGGCAGACAACTTGGCTGTTTGAGCAGAATTACCTAGTGTTCCCACTTTTCCTACCACAATCCTACCATACTCACTCCCTAGGCATTGGTATCTGATGGCAGGGCAAAGTTCAGTGCAGCCTGCCCCTGACAGGGTAATAAACCCTGCTGTCCAAGCACCGGCATCAACTTTACAGAGGTAGAGGCAGGATTGGCTAGAGAAAAGGTATTTCCAGGAGACTAACTGCAAATACTTAATTCTTTATAAGGACTCTTACTAGAGGACAATCCTAGCTGTGAAAGTTACAGATTCTTTCTGAAGAATAAAAATGATCAGTCTAGTGTTCTGATCTACTTAGCTAGACCAAAAAACTTGTCTTTTTCAATTACCTTTTTGAATGTTACATTTCTCTGCTACTCTGAGAGGAAGAAATTCCAAGAAGCAATTTGTAAGAAAATAACATCAATTCTCTAACACAAAAGTTTTGCTTTATGGTCAACCAGACACAAAAGCCCTACATATGAGAACAGAGCAGTTTAAACTATATGCAGGAAAAGCCTGGGCTCTTTTGCAGCTTTATTATCAAAAAAACTACGAACAAGTTCCTGATATGCTACCAGTGAAACAAAGCTCATATTAATAAACTTCTTGCTTTCGATTCCTTTTGTTTGCAGTATTGGAAATTATTCTCTTCCCACTGACGAGCAACACTTGAATGAGGCTAAAGCACTTGCTTATTTGGGCTTCAGTGTCATTTCCCCCCCGCCTTTGTGTGAGCAATGTGGTGGGTAGTGCAGCGAGGGTAGGCTTGCTACATTTGTCAGTTTGTTATTGGGAAACGTTAGCCTTTGCCTCGTGTAAAAGTTGGACTGGGCCTTGGAAGGAGCTTCCTTGATTAGCTGCATAGTGGGTGGTGGCCCTTCTGACAGACACTCTACTACGGGTTATCTGCTATATTTAGACACCTACATCAGCATCTAAGGCCTTGTTGTTTAGGTCACTGAATACAGAGGAAGGTATCTAGTGTTAAGTACCCGCATTACTATGCCTTGTGTGCTGTCTGTCCTGTTCCAGCATTTCCTGTGACTTGCTCAGTTCATCTCCCTCTTCTCCGTCAGTCTTTATTCCAGCTGGGAGTTTGATCTTGAAGAGGGAAGAACAGAAGTCACATACAGATGTACAGGGTGTTCTGTAATTCTTTATCATCTCTTCTCATGAAATCGTGAGCTTGAGAGAGGCATTTATGTCGTATTTTGTATTACGACTCTGTTGAGATCAATGGAGTTAAATGACAGCAGAATCGCTGCAGCAGAGAAAAGGCTCCAACCATTTATAGTATCAGTTTGTTAAGCCAAGGGGTGGTTTTTCATGCTCTAATGGGAAATGTCTATACAAAAGAAGTAATGAAAAGATTATGAAAGGGACAGTTTATTGTGTGTGATACAAACATTTAACAGAAACCTTGTTTACACTGGAACTTTAATAACGGAACTGTTGCTTCTACTGACTGCCAAGACTCGTTAGACACATACAAATCATTTTAGAAAGTTTAAAAGTATGCTATATTTTTAAAGGGCATGCTGTATTTTTTGAATATGTATTAAATTCCAAGACAATTCCTAGAGTACTGTGGTACTCCATAATTAGATTTGATTGCCTATGAACTTGATAGGTGTCCTGTAATGCTGCTGTGATAACTATGATCTTATACTAGATTATGCAAGACATAGATGTTTGCAAAGTCAGAGTATCGTACTAAGGTTAGAAAAGAATGGAAAATCTCTCAGGAAGGGAGAGCAAAAATTTCAATTGCTCCCACCCAGTCAGCTTGAATTGTTTGGAGGAGAGAACTGCTTACCTTCATAGTAAAACTAGACTAGGCTAGGTATATCCTAGACTAGATATCTGAAAGTGGTTGAAGAGTTCCAGTTGCACAACAAAAAGTAGCTGCAATGTGCAGCTATCACTTTTGCTTGGAATAATGTGGTTTCTTCCATCATGGAAGAGTACACAAGGCCATATAATGAACACGGGCCACATGCAAAATATTGGCACTGAACTTTCTGGTTTTCCAGAATAGTTTAGCTGAAAATTACCAAATTTACAAAAAGTGAGACACCACTCTCTAATTAGACCAGTGCTAAAGGCTGCCTTCTAAATGAGTCCACATGCTCAGCTGGCAAAACTGCATGATACAATTTTTTCTTTAAACTTCAACCTTTTCAGGAGAAAGTTTTGCTCTTTTTTGACAGTAGAACCGAAAAGTAAATGCAAACAAATGAAGGCGAATTAAAAAATAAACTGTTTTAAACTTTTTGAACACTTGGGTGACACTGCCAACTGTCACCTTTTGTGGATATGGAATGCTGATATTCATATGGCAAGGCAAAACACACTTTGTCATGTGAGTAAAGCAAGAAAAAACAATAGCGAAAACTGTCCTTTTGTGTCCCCAGCAAAGATTTTAATTAGACAGCTCCTTCCTGTCTTAAAAACCAGGCAGAACCACTCAGGCTCTTTCTGTTTCTTCATGAACTGCCTTTGCATATCATCTTCCAACCTCTTTCATATCTGGATTCCAAAGAAAAATCTAAATAAACAGTGCATATGTCTTGTAAAGATGTACATACATATGTGCAGTTACAGAATAGCCTATAACAGGAACTCTTAGTGTCTACTGGTTTCTGTAGAAAGTTTGTCAATGTCACAGTCAGTTATGCAACAAAATACAAGGGAAAAATTAGATCTTGTTGAAAATTGGTCATAGTAGGATAGACCCCACTAGTATCACTGAAAGCTGCAGCTTTTGTACTAGCTTTGTGAACAAAATCAGAGGTGCTGTGTGCGCATATTTTGCCAGCACAGGAAAATGAGGGTGGATGACACTGAAGCCTGAAATAATCAGGATTAAAAGTAGCAACTGTTGCCATTAAATATAACTTTCTTTGGCAGGGGTGTTTTTTGCTTATGTAGCAGGTATGCTTTTATATATATTAATTTATGGATGGGCAAGACACTTCATGAAGTAACAAGCTTGGGCTCTCCTAAGGAGAAATTAAAGTATGGCTGTTGGCTTCTGAGCGAAAAAAAATGTATACTACAAATTGAACTTTATTAAGGCCTGTTGTAATTAGTCACCTGGGTAAACTGGCAACTCTTACCAAAAAAACAGTATACAGAATTCATGGATGAAAAGTGCTTTCTACTGGGAATTCCAGTTCTTTTGCTCTGCCACAGGAATGCCATCAGGATAGCATCTGCAACACTTCCCATGGTCTGGCCACAGGCATTCAAAAAAGTCATTCCAGGTGGAATGGGGAGCAGAGAAAGACTGCTTGGATAAGCTAGGGAAAATGGAACTTTCATCTAGGATGGATTAGAGGAATGCAGCTTTACCGAGACACAGGTCTTGGAAGGTAGATGAGAGCCCTCTCTAAGTACATCTCAGGGGTAAAACAGGTGGGACAAAGAACCACCATTTGAATGAAAGATAGTGCTGGTACAATAAAAGACTATACAAACCTGTCTTCAACAAAACTGAACTGGAAATGACAAAAATGTTTCTAAACCTTGGTGGGGCTCTGGGCCTGTCTTAAAACTGAGGCAGGGGACTTCAGTTTTTCTAAGACAGAACTGGGCAAGCCTGTGAATTGCAGGATTTGCTTCTGATAACAGGAGTCTGCACTCGCTGATTTTGCAGGTTCCTCCCATTCCATTTAGACGAGTATGGGCTAGTCTAGTAACTGTTACTATTCTGTTATTTTTTTCTTTTCTGTGGAAATATGTTAATACTGTTAAATGTCTTCTGGCTAGTTGGAGTTACCCCTTTGGAACAAGCAAGTTTTGCCTCTATTTCTGCATTCGTTTTTCAGGAGTTTGCCCTGCCATCTTCTGAAAACACTTTTCTTGGTGGGAACAGGTGTATCATTCTTTGCACTCTTGTTTTTGTCAAAAAAGTAGGCTGTTAGAAATGGGTAAAATAATCTCTCTGTGCTTTTGTGTTGGCTTGCATTTTCTGGTGGACTGCAAAGAACTGATCAGAATTGTGTCGTCTTCTTTTTTCTTGTGATTGCAGTAGATGTGTTTGTTAAATAATGAACGCATAAGCCTGTTTCATGTCTTACTGGCCAAAAATTACTCATGGACACTGTAGGTACTATTTCTAAAACCTTTCTTAGAAATTTCAAAATTACAAAAGAGCAAACCAAATTGTCTAGTCATCTAGTCATATAAAAACATAATCAAATTTATATTTTAAAGTAAAAATACACTTAAAATTAAAAAAAGTTCTTGATATAGTGTTTAATAGCATCAGACAAGATTTAAAAGAATTGTATGAACAAAATATTAGTAAACTGATTTTATCTTTTGTTGTCAGTTTGAGTGATAAAATATTAATGTAAGAAAAAATGACACTGAAGAGGAAACAATGATAGAAAGGGGTTTGAAAGTCAGCAACTGGTTCTAAGTGGGAATTAGATACTAAGTCTCAGCATGACTAGATAATTTTTAGCTCTCTATATATATCTATTGAGTGGGAAGCTGGAATATAGAAACTGAATGCCGCTTTAATTTTTAAACTGGTTTAAACCAGCTAGATTTGCAGAAACTGGTTGGAACCAAAAGCAAGTTTGATTTTTTTTTTTTTTTCCTCTTGAAGTATCACTGTTTGGGGACTTTCCCCCTGGGTACTGTTCAAAATTGTTTTATTGTGACGCATTTGTTGTTTGCTGATCTCTGATAGATACCAGAGATGCTACTTTGGCTCACCCTTGCATTCTTGGATTAGAGCACTGAGACTTCTATATTCTGCCTTGTTAAATTTATGCTTATTATTTGGGTGGCTATATGAATGGTGCTATTGCTCATCCACATTGAAATGCAATTAAAAGCCCTTTCCTAGGGACCAGATTCATCAAGTAATGGATTGCCTTTTCCCTGGGGTCCCAAATTCTCCAAGCTCAGAGGGAGTAAAACAATGTGCTGTGAAACAATTCTGCCACAGCATTTTTACATTTAGAACATGGAAAATGAGTGTGTGTTGTAAAATTTCAGTGAGGAACAAGAACATCTACAAGTATGTGCAAGGTCCATGCATTAGTTACATCTATGCATTGGGGTACATCTGAAGCCAACTTACCCTGCCTCCTGGATAAAAATATGTTTTTCTTTGTCTCTGAATACGTTTAGTAAAATTTAAATTTCCAGTTTATCTAAAACAAAGGTTTACAAGATCATAAATAGGAAAAGACTGAAGACTTGTGCTTTTCTTTTCCTAACAATGTCATTGAAGGTATATTACACTACAGAGAAGAGTCAAAGTAGGACAATAAGAAATAAAAAATAATCCACTTACATTGTGAAAGGCAATTGGATGTTCTTTAACTGGACAGTAAAGGAACTATTTTAAGTGCTTCCTTTTGCTTCAAACAGGTGGCTCAAGCATGCTATTTGGAGTTCATTTACAGTCAATTGATTCATAGCTAATAACTTAAAAATACTACACTTCCTGAAAGTATTATAGCCAAAATGTGACAGTCAAGCCTGAAGCCTAAATTAAGTTGCATTGTTTTAAAGGAACAAAAAGTACTGACATTTAACCAAACTCTATTTTCAAGATCTTGGTTGAAATTCATATAACGAGTCTGAGTGGAGTTTTTTTCCGTATTTATTACCCCAGTGTGCATTGAAAAAAAATTAAAATCTTACTGCAAGAATGTCGGTATTTAGGTTAGGAGGTACAGTGCTTTTGCCTTCACTGTGTCTTTTTTGTCTGATTTTTTTTGTTTAATTGCTGTCATCCTTCAACTCTCAATCTCACCTGCACCTCTCATGGAAATTTAAAACACTTTGCAAATTAGTTAATTTAACTCTTATAACATTTCTGCTAAGTATGCCCCATTCTTCTACAGAAAATAGAGATGCAGAGAAACTGAGTATGATCTTGAGCAAACTACTTACACCTTGAGGCATTGGTGGGATAGAGCCCATCATGAAATCTTGGCTGCACTGGAGTCAGCAGTAAAACTCCAGCTGAGTCCAGCAGAATCAGCCCCCATGTCCGAATTCATGGTCCTGTCCCATTTAGTAATAAGCTGGAAGAAGCATTGCATTTATGGGAAAGAGAGTGTGTAGTCAACAGCTTTCCATGTCTTTTCTTCTCATCTTGCAGAATTGGAGAGTAAGAGCTTGTTCGCACTCAAATTACCCTTCTACTAAGTGCTGCAGTTTCTGCAGTGAAAACATGTTCATGTATTTTATGGGTCTGACCAATGCATCAGCTTTAGCATTCTTGGATCACTGTAGCTGGAAAAGAGGGCGGTAAGGGAGAAATCTTTCTTTGAACAATCTTAAGGGATACTTTGCAAAGTTGACAAGGAAAGTTCTGAAAATCCTTACAAGGTTTGAAAGTTTATGCAGGGAAGTGTTTTTTTCCCTTCTGTGAAAGGCCATCGCTGGGAGTATTTGGCCGTATCCTGCAGTTAAGGTGAAAAAAAATCTTTAAATATTCTCACAGGAATTAAGATAAATATTGTATCTTTCAAAATATGTGTTTTTTCCTAATATTTCATTCAAAAGCAGTATATATATTTTTTTTTCTTCTTCTTCTTTTCTTAAAGCCGCTGCCTCCTTGTCATGACTCTAAGGAATCTATGCAGGTGTACAAACAGCACTGCAAAATAGCGGAAGAGTACCATGAGGTCAAGAAAGAAATTGCTTTGCTGGAAGAAAGAAAGTGAGTAACTTTCCCAAAGTATTTACTGTTGCATATTCTCTTTGTAAAATGTGTTTTAAACATGAGGGTTTCACATCATATTTTCTAACCTTATTCCTCTGCCTGACGGTCATGGTACAGCACAACAGTCAGGCCATTGGTCCTTAGGATCAACTGGGACCACTAAGGACACAGAGTTGTCCTAGCTCTGGGACCTCAGTTATACAGATGTCCCTTAAAACCTTCATTGACAGCCTCCGGTGACTTCACAATCTAGTTCAGCTGGTGCAAGTCCCCTTTTTAGTTTTAGGGATATTTTTTCAATTTAACTTTACACGTTTTAATGAAGAAAATAATGGATCATCAGGATTAGAGTACTTGACAATATTAGTAAACATTTTTCTGTAAACATTGTCTCTATGTACATTAACATTTTAGGTGTTCATATCCAAAGTGCATAAGCTGGAGACTTTTTTTCTTGTCTATGGCCTATACTCATACCCCTGTCATCCTTGCATGACTGTTAAGTGGCAAAGTGCCCTCTGTGACTCTTGGTCCCTTTCCACAAGAAACCTGAAAAAGAAATTCAGAGAGAGGAAAGAGGGTAAGTAGTGAAAGTTTTTAACAGACAACCAACCCCAAGGAATAACAGTTACTGCTAAGTAAACTTTCTCTTTCAAATGTATTTTTATTTTTACATTCACACTGAAGGTGACTTCAAGCAGTGTTGCCTTCCTCAGGGAGAATTACCTCAGTGTAGATCCCTGAGACTTCTTGTGAAAATGAAGAACACACCGTCATTCTTCCAAATGCTGCTTGAACAGAAATATTTGTATTATAGCAACAGGGGTCAAAAGAGCTCTGTCGCAGAGTGGGCTTTGAGTAGAAGGTGGACCACTGTATCTGTTTCATAGCAATCTTCGCACAGCTGACCATGCAGTTCAGCCAAGTTTGCATCCATGGGAGTCTTCAGCTGCAGAAGCAAGCTGATGGGAGGGAAACTGGTGAAATCCTGTAGTCTTACAAGAAAGATAGCCAAAGATCTCTTTGAATCCAGGATATGCAGAATAAGAAAGTGAGACTTGCCTTTATTGGTGTTGATGGCTACAGGCACAATATATTTAGTTGTTGCCTGAAGTGTCAAAACTAGTTGAGGTTTCCCACACCAAATCCCCTTCCACTGTAGGACCTCCATGGAACTCAGTTGCTAACAGATTGGCATAAAAGCTAAAAAAGAAGAAAAAATAACTGGAAGGGATTAATTCTGCATTGTCCCAGTGTTTGCATTTGATTCATCATTAATTAAACTTGGCCAATCAAAAGTAATTGGTGTTTTTAAAAAGATGTAGAGAAGATAATGAATTCAAACAATTTTGCAATGATTTGTCAAATTTGATTGTCTAACATAATCTGCTTACATGTGTAATTAGCAACCAAGTGAATTCAGTAGAAACCATGTGTATTTGTCTTCTCTGAAAATCCAAACTGAATATAAAATATTAAATAGTTGTTTAAGTGTTTAATTTTAGATGTATAAATTCAAAAGGTAGCCTCAGATCATCTGGTTTTTATAGTCTACTAATATAAATGCATTATTATTACTGACACATCCCTGAATCAGTTATGCACATTTGTCAAGTAAGCTTGGAGCCCTTGAAAACTAGACTTATATATATATTTTTGCATTTACTAGAATAAAAAAAAAAAGGCTGTTTGAATGCATTTTCATTTATCCATGGCATCTGTAGTACTAGCTGAATTAGAAATATTTTGCTTCTTGGAAATGGCAGATACATGCATAAAATTGTTTACCTGAGCTCAAAACTACCCTAATCAACCTCTGAGCCCAGAAGTCAGCCTCTCAGCAGTGGTTATTCTGGGTGAATTAAGGGGCTTCAGGCTGGCATTTTCCTTCATTCCACCAGTGGATGTCAACAGTGGAACAATGTGAGGAAGCTTCCATCATTGCTATCTTTTCTGAACCCATTCTGTGGGTAGAAGATTTCATGCCCCAGTAAACATATGTTAAAACAAGAGTGGCTGAATGAGGCAGCAAATAGAATTATATTATTGTGATTCTTATGTGCCTTCTAATTACATATTTGTGGCCTAGATCTTCACATGCTATGTAGCTGTGAACTGCCTAATCATGACAAATATCAGTGCAGCACCTTTCACCACCTTCCAGATCTCTTAATCTGAAGAAGTGGTCCTACAAGCACTGCGATTGAAGATGCTTAATTTCCTACAGGTTGGTGCACTGTGGTAATAACAGAATTTTGAGGTTTAAAAAGCTGCAAGTGCCAACTGAAGCTTTCTTTCCTCCAGACAGGAACTATTTATGACCCCTCCCTCCACATAGATTCTCCATTTTGTAGTGTTTTGGAGGAGGTCTCACAATACTGCCTTTCCCCTTTAGGGTGTCTTTCCTTTCTGTAGCAGTCTGGTTTTATGAAACCTTCCAGAAACTAACTGGGACCTCTTCAGTGCATGAAGTTTGGTTGAAATTGAAAGGTGGATTAAAAAGTTATTAGGACACGTATACCTTACACACATGTAAGCATACACAATCTGAACACATTAACTTTGATTTTTATATAAAACTAGATAGAAAGGGAGTATAAGTGTGGAGGTGAAGGAGTATGCAAGCAGTAAAAGAGAGTTTTGGTCTAGTGATTACTGATTTATATCTAAAACCATTCTCAACAGTTACAGTTTGAAAATTATAGGAAGTTTATGGGGTAGCACATGCTGAATGAAGAGGAAAACAGTGATTACAATGACTGGGGTGGCATGCGTGTTGAATATTCCATTCTCAGAAGGGAAGGATGCTTTGACTTTTCTAAAAAGTCTGATGAGATGCACAGCTTTTAAAAGCCTCAAAAGCAGTTATAATCAGATTGAAAAGATGGAGTTGTTTGCAGCTTTCTGAAATTTGCCCCTGTTGCAGGTGTCTTTATCTTCTTCTACATTTGAATTTGAATGTATGGAAATAAGCATTCACAATTGCCTAATACACCTCCTATCTATTGTCTATTTCTTTTAAATATTATTTTGATACAATGGACAAAGATAGAGTTTCATCCCATGTAATGGGAACAAACAATTTGTGCAGTGTTCTTCAGCAAACATTTTTACCAAAGGCAACCAGAAGTGCTGTTGGATGATGCATCTGCCAGTGCTCTGAACTTGGTCTCCACAGATCAGCTCACCTGTGGAATTAAAATATCAAGTCCCACCTGGCAGTGTCTGCACCTGTGGTACCTACTGGTAGTACACTGTGCACACAGAATACTGAAAACAGTGATTGTCAGGAAAAGAGCAGAAAATGGATTGAGCAAATATTTTTAATTTGTTGGCTAGGAGGAAGAAATAATGTTAAGTTAACTTGACATAAATGTCCATACAGGTATTGGAGCTTTTTAGTAAAACAAAAAATGGAATAGTATTCATTCTACTTTAAACAATTTTTGTTCCAACCTCCAAAGTTCTGTGTAACCTTTTACACGTGAAATAATACATGCGGATGTATGTCTAAAGGAGGTATCTTCAAGAAATATAAAGTTGAATAACAATGTTTTAAAATAGTCAAAAACATTTACTCTTTTGCAACTTTTCAAAGGCATTTAATTCTGCTTAGCTTGACTTGTCCCTCACTAGTGTGAGGATCAAGTATGGCTGGAATATAGAAAGGCAGTGGCGTGAAATTACAAGGGTTTCTCAGGAAATTACAACTATTTCACAGGAAAATGAGAAATGTGAGAGAAAGGGAGGTTGCAGGTTCGAAAAAGGGAAAATCAAAGGACAAAGGAAATAAGGGGAAAAGAAGTTACTCAGGAAAAAGACAAACAAAAGGAAGCAAGAAATTGAAAGAATTTAGAAGAACATTGGGTAGATTTTTTTTCTAATATAAATCATCATAGCTTTGTTTGCTGTCTTCACTCAAACTCTTCCCGTGTATGCCAGCAACATGTAGTACAAGGGACAAAATCACTTTGGAATGGGAGACATGATTGAAAAGAAAGAAAAGGGTGTGGAAGCAAGAACACACCACATTTAGGTCATAGAATGTAATTTAATTTATGTTCCAGAAACACACATGTATTTCCATAACAGATGTTTTTGGGTATCTAAGTTTGGGTGAAAGGGATGGGATGGCTGGTTATTTTGAGCACTCGTTATATTGCTATTACTAGATAATGACCCTGGATTATGTAGTTAAATATTAGAGTTGCCATGGTTGCTAGCTATATCTTATATTCTTAGCACTGGCTGGTTTTCTCTTTTTCCTCCCCCAGACAATTCTAATATAACTCTCCAGAAAATACCATTTGACCACCACCTGGTTTAGGATCACTCCTTTTCTTTGCCATGGATATGATTTCTTTTTCTTCTTTTACACATATTACACTAGACATGCAGTAGAGATGTCTGCTTAATTTTGTGGGATCCTTCCATATGCTTTTGCATGCTCTCATGACCATAGGACTGAAGTCTCAAGTCCAGATGGTTTCTCCAGGTACACTATTTCTGGAGTGTCTTTCCCAACACTGCTGAGACAAGTAGTCTTCAGCATTTCAGGTAATGCAGAAAAAGATTGGTATAAACCATAAAGTCAACCTTTTATCTTAATAGATAGAAGAGATAGAATTCTAGACCTGATTTTTCGTCATCTCATGTGTATCCAAAATACACATTACTTGCCAAACAGTGGAAATTACAGCTTTCGTAATACAAGAGAAACATCAACTTGCCCTATTGCAGTAATGAATATTTATAGACCTTTTATTTGCTGGCATCCGAGAAATATTTACATTAAAACAGGCTGTCTCATTGTTTTAAAAATTAATTAGTAGCCTTTGAACACGCAAGGGCAGTCTCCTCAGACAGTAATTACCTTACAGGGTCTCATGATTCCTCCTGATGTGAAAGCCTTGTCAAATATGGGAAGAGTAAATGACCTTATGGCCACCAGAACACACAGGCACATGTTAGCTGGGAAGAAATGTGTAGTACCACAGATACATGATCCTGAATACATTGTTCCCAACAGCAGAAAGACACATCTGCCTCTTTGCACTGTGGAAGCTGTTTTCCTTGAGTTCAGTCCATCTCCAAATACACTTATCCCCAGATAGGTTTATCTGCTTCGTCTGTCACTTTTCTTGGTATTTATTAATTGTGAATATTAGTGTAAAGGAACTCTGTTGTCTGCATGGTCAGTCATTAAGGCCAGGACAAGAGAAATAATTTCCCTAAGACGATGCTGGGTTTTTCTCCTGCTCTGGTATGGCTTATGGTTTATTGGTTTATGATGTAAATCACACTGGTCTTCTTTTCCCACCCCAACCCCTCCCAAAAAAAGAACACTTAAAGTGTACATTACAGATTGTCCCAAAACTTCGAGTACCTCAGCACCATTTTAGAAAATACCTTATCAATGCTGTTAATATTTAAACTCAGGTTAACCATTAACAGAAAACACAGATTACACAGTGCTAGGTCTATTTATTAAGCATCCATAACAAAAGCTAGATGGTGCAAGAGCTTAGTATGGTGTTCTTTAACCTCTGGAAGCTAAGTTCAAATCCTGGATTAGATCAGAAGCAAATGTTAGTTACTGTCCTCATCCTTTTGTGAGCTTCGTAAACCACACCATTCATAACATTTAGCAATTCCCTGGTACTCTAATTTTAGATCTCTGTGGCAGGCTGGCACTATTTGCCTGAAACATCACCCTACCCTGTAAACAGGTGTTGATTCTGATGGGAAGGGAATAAGTAGGCTCTGCTGACTCAGAAGTGGGCAATTTTACTACCTCAGTGCAAGGAAACTGCTTTCTGCAAGGGAGGGCTTAGAGTGTGGACTACAGCATTGAGTATGTTTTGATCTTAATGCATTTATATTTTGTTTAATAGCAAAGCTAAATCCCAGGGGGAAAAAAGTTATCTGTGCTGCTTGAGTATTGCTGGAGAGCAGCACAAAAGCCATGCCTACACATAGCCTCATCTTATCAAATCTGGACTGACATTCATTAATAGAGCTGTCTGAGTTTGCACACTGTCTGTCTGTGCCATTCCTGGCTCAAGTCCAAATGGAGTAGATAGTACCTTTCTTTTACATGTACTAAAAGTCCCCATGGAAAAGGTCTACCTGCTTTTAAGATGCCGATTACTTATTAGTGTGTTTACTGCATCTCCCTTTAAGAACATTGGAAGTGTGAGAAAAGTGAGGAAGTATGATTCTGAGTTAATTTGTTTGGAACACTTGCGAGTCAACAGTTTATAATTTGAAAGAGCTTAATTTAATCCTTCAGTCCAGCATTGCACCAGTAGAATAACTGCAAAGAAATATTACAGAAGCTCTCTTTTGGTCCTGAGAGACAAAAAGCTTCGAGAGGAAGCCCTAAGAGACCAAAGTGATTAAAGCTGCTGGACTTGCAAAATCTCATTGTCCCTAAATGCATTTCTCACTTGCTAAAGCATACATGCAATTACTCCTTTGTGGCCTATAGTCCCATTAACAGGAGCTGGAATATCGAACTGTCTAGCAAGAGCAGTTCATCTTGGCCAGTGTTAAAATTGGTTTATCTAGCATAGCCCAAGCAAAGAGAAATTAATCCTTTAATGGCTTGCTGTGTTTAAAATTTTTTTTTTTTTATTTTTATTAATATTGTGCCAAATGTTAATAGAATTCTGCTGAACAAAAATACGCACTTGATATTTTCTCTTGACGACCTGATTGAATATACCTTTCACCTGGTGAAAGGAAAAAGAAGAGGCTTTGCTGCAGTATAGCTGCTATGCATTACCTCAGTGGTATAAAACAAAGCCAACATCTTTAGCCACAAGAGGGTTTCTATATACTGCAACTTTTGGATGATTTAAAATTGCTGTAATGGCTGCTAACTCGGGAAACACAGCTGGGAGAAATGAGCGTGCCAGGGGTCTCTTCTAACTTGTGACTCCTTGAACTGCAGTAACTGTGACTGTAAACAGTCAGCTAAACCATGGGAAAACTGTACTATCACTGACAGCTGTAGTAAAGACAGAGGAAGATCAAACTCATCCTAAAAGAAGGCCAGATAGACGTGTTTTTCAAAACCCAGGTGCTTACAGTTTTGCTGCTCTAAGTGGTGGTTTTGCAGCTGTAAGTAATGCAAGTGATCAGCAAATACTGAAATGTTAACATTTCATGAATACTCTGACCTGTGGCGATAGAATTACTAATCTGTAGGAATTTCCTGTCTGAAAGTCCTGGTCTAACTTGACAAGAGGGCTCCTTTAAAGACTGCAGCAAAAGCTGTTCTCTTTGAAGGCATTACATCTTCCCATTGAAGATCTACAAGCATTGTTTTGACATGACTGAGAAATAAAGTCACAGGGCTATGAACAGTTAAAGATTAACTAATCTCTGAGATACAGTGATCAAAAGAACTAAGAACCTTTTAGAAGAGATTTCCTGTAGCAGGGGTGAATAAATGATTTGACTTAAAGGGGAAAGAAAAAAAAAAAAACAAGAGGCCAGGCTAGCCTGCTGGATAACTACGTGGAGAGCGATTAGATACCCCGTGAGTTACTCATGCCTTCAGTGTGTTTTAAGACCTCTTTTATCTTAACTTCTGCTGAGGTAATTTCAGTTGATACTATACAGGAGAGCCCAGCTCCTGGCCAGCTCTGGGAATACAGGGCACTGTCTGGCTCCATCCAGAAAGAAGCAACAGCTTGAATCCTCCTGTGTCTGCTCTTAAAAAGACCAGGAGGGGTCAGCTTTGCAGCTCTATCACTGCCTCAGCAGAAGGGCTAAGGTCTGAGCATAAACACATTATAGAAACAATATATGTAGTTCAGATTCATGTGCCTCGTATTTAGTAGCATTATTTTTCTTTGGAGCAGAGGAAAGGAAACCAGGTGTTTCACAGAATTTACTGATAAAGCTCACCAACCGAACAAAAAACCCCTTGCTCACTTTTGAATAGGTTTGGTATTGAGAGAAAAATAAATTGTTTTTCTTTAGGCAAAATATTAGCATGCAGTCTCCAGGAACTTGATTCTCCCCTGTGAACTGCATGTTCAACTCTTACTGAAGTTAGAGACACGTGAAGGTCCTCAGCAATTTGCAGGTTTGGTCACTGAACAGCAAACCTATCAGAGATTTTGGCAGCTTCATCTTTTAAAGGGGAAAGGAGGACTCTAACAAATTGATTTTCTAGGCCTCTGTTTCACAAGAGCTCAAGTAACACCATGTTAACAACCTGTAGTCCAGCTTTAACCTAACACATGACAACAAATTTTTGTATACTGCCATTTTTAATCTTTGTTATTTTTCATTATTGTCAGAAAGGAGCTGATTGCCAGGCTGGAACAAGTGGAAAAAGAAAGCATGGATGCTGCTCAGCTGGCTAAGGAGTATGCAGAACTGACAGAGGAGAACCGAACACTGAAGCTGGCCCAGACGCAGTGTGTAGAGCAACTGGAAAAGCTCAGAATACAGTACCAAAAAAGACAGGGGTCCTCATAACTCTCAACTAGCTTATGTGAGGCAGTTAATACAGGATTGGTCCTGTGCTGGAAAGAGATTTTAAAATAAAGGTCTGTTTAATATGTTATAATACTTTACTACAGATACAGATTATGTAGAAGTCTATATTTGATTTAATGCTTGCCAGCCAGTAGCTTAATATAATGGATATTTCATCCATTATATAATGGATATTTTATTTCAAGTAACATAATTGAAGTTAATCTATCCCCATTATATGTTCTAGTAGATCAGGTTTCTTTTCTAAACATATTTCTTCCAATTTAAGAAGATATGGACACACTAGAAAATGATATAAATAGTCTCTGTGTTGGAAATTTGGACCATACTAAGGCATACAGCAGGGACAATGTTAATATATGGAATACATGTATGTTAATTTTAGTTTGGTGAAGATTTTTTAAATTATTTTCCTCATGCCTAAAGTGTTTGGAAGTTATCTTAAAACGGATCTCCTCATGGGTAAAAATTATACTTTATTATCCCATGTAAACTTTACATTGTTGTATAAAATCTGAGAAATTGCACATCAAAAATTGAAGTAACGTAATTATTTTTTATTAAACGAGTGTACTGCCAGTAATAATTTGCAAGTTATGAAATTAAAAAGAAGCGGATGAAATCAAACTTTCCTTCCTCAAGCATAAAGACAGCTTGAGAGTCTTTTTATTGTACTTTTTGGCACGCAAGAAATGAAACATTAATATATGAATGCTACCATCATAGTTTCAACTGAGAATATGTCAGTAAAAGTACTGTGAGGATATTTTGTTCTTATTTTCTGGTCTCTTTTGGAACATAACTGGCTGTAAGTAGGGACCGGAGTTCCGTGATATACAAATAACCTGGAAGTAAAATGTTAGTTTTACTTGCTCTATTTATCCCTGTATTTTCCTAGATCAATTGAAAATTCTTTGTTATACTTCCATTTCTATTCATACAGTATTTTTTTCATTAAAAGCAGATATAGAAAAGCCATTTTGTGTTCTGATTATTCTTACATCACCCTGTATTTTTACCTCTGCTTGACAGGTGCAGCTTGTTACATCTTCATGAGGCTGGAATTCAACTTGATGTGTCAGTACTGAAATGTGTCTTAGTAATTGAAAACTATGAACGTGAGATTTCCACCAGAACTTTAGCTTTGGTTATTATTCAGTAATCTATTATAAAAATGGGATTTTATGTTAATCAGAACAATTTCTGGGGAAGTCTTTTGGCACCAAAATGTTCCCCAGTAATTCTGGCAGCAAAGGGGACAAAAATATACAAGCTGCTCCTTAATTTCTCTGTGCTACCTACCTACATTATTCCCTGCAGCACAGGCATGAAAACAGGCTCTGCATTACTACAAGCACCTGACATTGCAGTAGGAGAGCATGAGGAGGTGGTGGCAGAGGACAGCCTTGTCTCCACTTCTCCTCCTGAGCCGCCAGGGCAGGGATAGCGTACATGCCCGGCGCTGCTTACTCCCTTACCCTGGCCAGTGCAAAGACATGAAGGGAAATCACCACTCTGAGGCACATGCTTTCTGCTGGGATGCTCCACGGGCAGTATAACACTGTATTTGTTCCTCTTTCAGAGCACTTTGTTATCTGAGGGTCCAATTTTCACTGTATCTTGTCAAAGTTGGAGAGCAAAAAAACATAATAATAAATAAAAGCTTGGGATGTCAAGCCTGGGAGTGCTGGAAAAGCCTCGTCTGAGTTTTGTGCTGATGGCAAACATACCCTGTACAGACTTCAGGGTTTTGCTTTGAGCACAGGACACTGCAGAATCTGGGATATATTATTTTTGTCTGTATTTATGTGTTTTGAATAACAGGATTGTCATTTTCAAACTTAATTTTTGATTTAGTCACAGATTTTTCTATCTAGCTTTGAAAACATCAGCCAGTCTGGTGATTCCAGTGAATTCATTGGAAACTGCACAAAGAACATAAAATTATTTATGAGCATAAATGAGCAGACTGGCTTTGGATGCAGATGGGGTCAGACAGCAGAACTTTACTTAATTTTGTTCACCTTGAAATTTTCTATTTAAGTGCAGATATTATGTTTTAGATGTTAGAATAATATCATATCATACTCTTTGAGAAAAACCTGAGGGAGAGCCAAAGTCGTGTAGAGAAGGGAAGCTGGGCATCATTTGTGACACACAGTGATTTGACAGTAGCCAGGGAATATGGCTTTTCTAACCTATAGAGACTGACCAGTATGGAAGTCTTCAGGAAACATTTTTACGGGTGTACAGACACCAAATTTGTGGTCTGGTCCAGCTACCAGCCTGGCTAAAACTGGACCTCTTAAAACATCCCAAACTACTTGAAGTCAGAGATCTGTATTTAATCTGGACTGTGGCTATTTGCAATCAAATTTTCCTCCTACTTTTAGTTATGGTAAAAGTAAAAAATAACTGCTTTGTATCAATATTTGCCTGCCAGCATGGATGCTCATGTGCCTGAGAATAGTGACTCAGAGAAATTGCATCACAATCCAAATGAGTAAAACTGAAATAGAAGTACCAAGGAAGAAAAATTAAAGTATCTCATGCAAACAAATTTTTAAAGAAAAAAATAGCAGAGAAATGGGATTCAAAGACAGAAGGGTAGCTAGAACAGCCTTCTGAGAGGTAACTGCTGTATCTATCGTTCATCTCTTGATTTTTTTATCAAGAGCATAATAAACATTTTCATATTCAGTAAATCTCCAATTTTGACATGCTGTTTTTCTCTAGCTATTACTTTGAACTGTGTTGCTGGGCTGACTCAATAGCTGAAATTAAGTTTTTTAAGAAAAGACTTGTTTGTCACATTTATGCTGTATTTTCCAAATAGATAATATGATTTGTGCCCTTGTGTTATTTAAGGAGAGGCTTTAAATTGTTTTGCTAGCTAGGTCCATTGTAAGTATAGCACTGTAAAAAAGTGTTTTATACAATTATTTCTAAGGCGTTTGTACATTGTATTTCACCCAAGAACTTAGAAGCCAGTTTCAGCTTTTGAGTTCAACTGCCAATGAAACGTTCAACTTTGTAACTTCTGACTACAGCCTGCGACAGCTGCAGTCGTATTCAGCAAAGCAACAGCGCAGTCTGAGGCTCTTGCTCGCAATCCACCAGCAGTCAGAAGGCAAGGAAAGGCATGTGAAAGGCTTGGATGACAACAGAAGTTGCTAAATGCATACAGCTACGTACATACAGTCTGTTACACAGGTAAAGTGTGTTTCTTGCTGTTCTCCAGGTTATTCAGGTTAGCAAAAGCAAGCGTGCCACTACAATGACAAATGCATTTCCTTCAGACCGCTTAAGAAAACAGTTAGTGAAGTACACGGCTTTAAAAAAGCAAGACCTGTGCTTTCCATTTCCTATTATTACAAACTAACTTCCTTCCATCGTAACAAATGCTGAACAAGCTCAATGTAAGCATTCCAGTTAGCAAGGATATGACTCATGCAGTCTTGAAACAGACGGAGGCTAGGGTGATTTTGCACTTGAAAAGTCTGGAAGATAAGGACCTGCAGGCTTGGGTTTGGTGGCTTTTTTTTAATGTTTCCCTTTCCAGGGAATATCTTTATTCTGGCTGGTTTTGTGAATTAATGATCTTTGGAAGTGTGTCACCTCCCCTCAGAGGCTTTATAGCCATCTAGGTAGGCTTTTGTGAGCATTACACACCGTTCACAGCGGGTACAAATGTGCAAGGGTACGACGCAGAGGTGTTCTCAGCCTTCCTTTGGCCTACGTGGTTGGGGAGCTCTGGCACATGTCTGTTCGCTGCTCCAACTCCAGTCACAGACCACCTTGCAGAAACGAGGTAGTTGCAGTCTTAGTCATGGAGTCAGCCGGTGGGTTTTCCTGCATAAAATTCTTTTCTCGTTCAACACACAAGACAGAAGTGTCTAGAGGAGCAGGGGAGACTGTTGTCTGGAGGAGCCTTGCCTCTCTTCTCGTGGAGGGTGCAAAATGTACAGTGACCGAAGACGAGGATGGCAGGAAAAGGAAGTTGGTCCAGGCAGTGACACAGCAGGAGGAGCACTGGCCCTGGCCAGCAGGAGTGTGAGGAAGAGCTGACAAAACCTGGGTGCTGGCATGACTTTTCTTTCCTGTGCACATACTTCTACAGACATACGTGCGCGCCCACAGCCCTGAGGGTCTTCCCCCTCCTGTTAGAGTGTCCCAGCATGGATAATACGGTGATGAACATCCTTGGAAAACCCATGATGAAACTTAACTGTCTTCATGACAGGCCTGGAAGGTTTGCAGCAATGAAGGCCCAGGGCTATTACTGAACAAGTGCTGAAAAGCTGGCCCCCATCATCCGTCCTGCTGGGCTTCTCTGGGATAAGACCAGACATTGTGACTGCACGACTGTACCACAGTGCACGTTAAGGAGGGAGGGAGGGAAGGCAGAGTTGGATGGGCAGCCTTGACCTTACCCTTCCCTCCACTGAGTCTCTTGGTTTTGCAGCGTTAAACTGGGAGTTATTGAGGTGGTCCTTCAGATGCACACCAAAACTGTGCAGCTGACATTCTAAATTCAAAGAAGTTGATTATTTTATAAGAATGAAAAAAATCTACCTTGCTTGGGACTGTGCCAGTCACTTCCAGGTTCTTCAGTGCTCCTTACAAGGAATGTCATGTGTTACTCACACCCATATGAATGAAAGATGACAATCATTCACAAATCACTGTTAACCTCGACCCAGGCTTTCTAGACTGCACAGTCCGGTGGTTTAAACTGTAGCAAACACAAGACGTAGCGTCTGAGTCACTCAGTTTTTCTACACGCCAGTCATCACTTCCCCCTTCTAAACCTCAGTTCCTTTAATCCCGCCCCCGACCACAGCCCAAGCCTCTGCACCCCCTACTGAGTAAGCAGCATCACTCTAGAGCTCAGACCCAGTTGACTGGTGATCTCATGACGTGGTCTGGTGATCGCCCTGTGCTTGAGACCCTTTCCAAACGTTACAATCGTACGTCGTTTTCTGCTTCGGTGCTGGTATACGGCAGCAAGGCACTCTGCCACCGTGCAGGTGCTGACTGTGAGACATGCTTGCTTTCTTTGAACTGTTCAGGAAAATAGGAGAGCAGGTGGTCTGTGGGTTTAGTTATTTGTCTGAATTTTATATTAAATTGTAATACAGAAATTAGGGAAATGAAATGAGGATGTGTGTGCTGATGTAACAAATGTGCAGCCAGACGCCAGACTGTGCCTTGGGTGCTCAGAATAAGTAAAGTGATATGAGAACTGTAAGTGGCGGAAAGGAAGTAGTTACAGCGAGGAAGAGGAACTGGTAAGTGAGCTGTGTGCCTTAACTGCTTGCTTGCTTGCTTCTTATGGCTTGCACCAGTGGGTTGTATAGGCTGTTGTCCTTAGCTCAAAATTAAGAAGCTTTTGTTTGGATGTTTCCCAAGGCTTTTCCAAGCCTAGTCTACACAAACAGTTTGTACTGGAACATTTACTTATCTAAGGTTATGTTTTTGTTTAATATGTCTAGTGAGCTATACTGTGATAAAGATGCTTCCAGCATTGCAGATGGTTATACTATAGAAAGAGGAATAACCAGTATCAGTATATGACTCTATTCTGCTAACCATAGAATCACAGAATATCTCGAGTTAGAAGAGACCCATAAGGATCGAGCCCAGTACCATGCCAGCTGCTGAATTTGCATTAAAGATAAATAAATTACAGCCTTGATAAATAGCCTATGTATAGAAAAATACACCAAAGCTAGAGCACTTTTGTACTGAAATAAATGCATCCCCACTAATGGGGGTGGGGATTGCTGCTTTCATTGCACAAGTAGAGTTTGGAGTTTTTATTAACTAGATTCCCAGTTACCCACATGAAGGGACAGTGATGTGGCATTCTGTGATCAAAAAACTTCTGCCCCTGTCTTGTAACTTTCCTACAAGTGTACGACACATCTCAGTGCACAGTCCAGATTTGCCTTTGCAAACAGACTTTCTCCACAGCCATTTCATCGCCGTGCTCTCCCCAGCTTGTTCCTTTGACTCTTGCCTGTGACATTTCTCTGCTGTGCTTGGATAGCTGAAATGTCAGCCACTCTGAATTTTTAAGAGTAGTCAGAAGCAAATGCATCATTTAAAAACATTACCTGCTAAAAACCTCGACTGTCTTGTGGGCAGACTCTTTTGTATTCGTGTTCTGCAAGTACGTCAGTATATAGGTTTACTGATTAATGTCAGCAAAAATTATGAGGCAAGTGGTAACATCCATGGGACACAGAGGGACATTCAAACATACTCGTATAAATACCATTCTAAATGTTAGAGCTCACTCTCTGTTTGTGGGTTATGATCAGAAAAAAAGCCCACTACTCGCATATGAAGTAGTACCTCCTTTTGACGCTATCTGCACCAAGAAGAATGTGAGCACTTATTTTGGAAATAATTTCGAAAAAGGAGTATTCTTTCAAGAAAAAAAACCCACATAACAGTTCCCAGCTAATATAAATTACATCCAGCTATGCACTAACTGCTAAAAATGTGCTTAAATCTATTTATAACCTTTTAAATAGCTCTCATCAGTTTACGTCTAGTTAAGATACTCTTACCTTTGACTGTATGAGCTCCCTCTGGTGGGTAATGTAACGTGTACCACAATTATTACAAAGCAAATAGAGATATTTTGGTATACAGTTATGTTTATCCAAGGGGTGTTTTGTTTATTTAAGTCTTTATAGCTACTAATTCTTTCTATTATCTAGGTATAGGACAGTATACTAATTTATTACCATCTGATCACATCTGAAACTACCAAAAGAGTGATATCAAATATTTTTAAGATACTAGAGATACTTGCACAAAGGTGTAGTTTTCAGCAGCACAGTGGACAACGGTTAACGTGAGCACCCAAGTTAAATGAGTTTTGGCATCCTAGAGAAGCTGAAAGATTTCATAATACTTACAAATTATGTAGAAATATCTTTATTTGCCCAAAGTACTTCTGTTGGTTTCAGTTGGATTTATGTGCCTGGAAATCTGGGCTATACAGCTTTACTTTTTCAAAATACTAGGCAGTACTAACTGATTGCAGACACTTTATGTAAAAAGTATTTTAATGGTACAAAAACTAAGAATCAAATATGCTTTAAATAACGCAGTACAGAACAGCTGACTTATGTATCTCTTTTTTGCTGGCAAATTTTAATATCCTTTAAATCTCATACAGCCTGGTATTCATGAATTACATTGTTATAAAAGAAAACACAAGTGTTATTTTCCTATTTTTCTCTTTGAATTTAGGTTAAGTAATCTGAACACGGGAAGTGTTAGACTTCGGAAGAGTGCCCTAATGCACGGGCAATGGTCCAGCCACAGTTCGAGTTTCAATGACCCAAAGTGGTTGTGCTGGAATCTTAGGATTATTTTACCAGCAATGAATTTGGTGGCTCTTGCACACCTAACAGTTTTTTTGAACAACCACATTTTTTGAAAAGTTGGGTTCCTAGAACGTTTTGGAAGGAAAAAGAGCAGAAAAAGCATGCTAATAAGATTGCTGTTCTACTTTAGCTCTTTCAGAATTCCCCTTTAATTAACAAAAAGAGGTTTATGTTTTGTCACTTGGCTGAAAGCTGGCAAGAGACAAAATTCTAGTTATACTGTATTTAAAGGTGAGGCATGAAGATGAAAGAAAACATAAGCAGGATTTTACCAAAGGCAGTGGATAACATTTTTACTAGCAGTTCGTGATGGCTGTGTATCTCCTAAGTATGACTGTAAATGCGGTATTTTCAGACATTTATGAGATTCCCCTAATCCTGTAATTTCTATTCAAGAGACTGTTAATTCACACTTTGACTGCCAGAGTGCTCTGATGTAAATCTACTGTTACATTATTGTCCAAAAGGGAATCATCACTGAATTTTTATCATAGAATCATAGAATGCTTTGGGTTGGAAGGGACCTTTAGAGGCCATCTAGCCCACCCCCCCTGCAGTGAGCAGGGACAGCTTTAACCAGATGAGGTTGCTCAGAGCCCCGTCCAACCTGACCTGGAATGTTGCCAGGGATGGGGCCTCCACCACCTCTCTGGGCAACCTGTTCCAGTGCTTCACCACCCTCATTGTAAAATATTTCTTCCTTATGTCTAGTCTAAATCTATTCTTCTTTAGTTTAAATCCATTATTACTTGTCCTGTCACAACAGGCCTTGCTAAGAAGATTGCCCCCATCCTTCCTATAGGCCCCCTTTAAGTACTGGAAGGTCGCAATAAGGTCTCCCCAGAGCCTTCTCTTCTCCAGGCTGAACAACCCCAACTCTCTCAGCCTGGCCTCATAGGAGAGGTGTTCCAGCCCTCGGATCATTTTTCTGGCCCTCCTCTGGACCCGCTCCAACAGGTGCATGTCCTTCTTGTGCTGAGGGCCCCAGAGCTGGACGCAGCACTCCAGGTGAGGTCTCACCAGAGCAGAGCAGAGGGGCAGAATCCCCTCCCTCGACCTGCTGGCCACGCTGCTTTTGATGAGGCCCAGGATGCAGTTGGCTTTCTGGGCTGCAAGTGCACACTGCCAGCTCATGTCCAGCTTTTCATCCACCAGCACCCCCAAGTTCTTCTCCACAGGGCTGCTCTCAATCCCTTCATCCCCCAACCTGTACTGATACCGGGGGTTGCCCCGTCCCAGGTGCAGGACCTTGCA
Organism: Pelecanus crispus; assembly: GCF_030463565.1. Classification (NCBI taxonomy): domain Eukaryota; kingdom Metazoa; phylum Chordata; class Aves; order Pelecaniformes; family Pelecanidae; genus Pelecanus; species Pelecanus crispus. Next base: position 121,018,566 of record NC_134643.1, read on the forward strand.
CTTGGCCTTGTTGAACCTCATGAGGTTCACACACGCCCACCTCTCCAGCTTGTCCAGGTCCCTTTGGATGACATCTCGTCCTTCTGGCAATGAGAATTTTATCATTAGAAAGTGGCATTTAAAAGCGCTTAACACTGCTTCTGAAATGAGGGTGTCCAAATCTAAGTGAGCAAGGCTGCTTGGTGGGTAATCAGCAACGCCAAGGTGGCACCACCTGGTAAACTGGCTTGAGGCCCTGGTTCAACACCACACTTACCGTGAGGTGCTGTGGCCACGTCAAACAAATCTCTCGAACACATACCTAACTTTAAGCGATGAGTAGTTCTCACTGATTTGCCAACAGGACTATTCACAGTGGTAAAGTTTTATTCAGGGACTGAAGTGCTTTGCTGGATCAAGGCCAGAGAGACCAGCACCTCAGCTTCAAACTCGACTGCTGAAAGTTCATTGGAATTTAATTATGCGCTTGGAGTGTTTAAACACCGCACTGCATCAGGGCCTTTCCGTTGAGCTGTCTGTCAACGAGCTAAACAGGTCCTCACAGCACCTAATAGTGGGGAGGACCTTCACGCTGTGAGGTGTGTGCGAAACTCAGGCATCTTGCTCCAGCGCTTTGAGCTGGGTCTAGGTCCAGTTGCAGCTGCCGAACGAGCCAGACGCTGGCATAAGATGTGAAAGTAACAAAGAAAACATTCTCTTTTGACATTCCTGGTAAGTGCATTTGTTCCCACTCCCACAACTGCAGCCATGCCAGCCCTTATGAAGTGGCTCTGTAGGGTAATCACATGGTACTGTATGAGTTCAAAAAAAAAAGCAAGCAAACACGGAAGAAATGTCAAATATTTACAAAGTGCTACAAAACACGTCTAGAAATACCTCTTAACTAGAAGAGTAACAGCATAATACTGTTAAAGAATTTAGAAATACTCCTCTTGCTTTTCTTTTCTTTGGAAAAATTTATCAGAAATACTGGACTAGGATGCAAATCCCATGGGTGTCTGTCAGACAGGTCCCATTCCTCCTTCCCTCTCCCTTCACATACCCCTCCCTATTCTTCCAATAAGAGGAGATTTCAGCTGCTTCAAAGATGAGACAGAGAAATAAAATGTTTCTCAGAGTTATGGTTGCGACACCCTTTTCTCAGAGAAACTCCCCTCTGCTTTTGATGTAGGAATTGGGCAGAGGAGGAGTGCTTGGGTTAAAGGTGTGTTCTCTGCCCTCCACGTGAATGCCTGCTCAAATTTGGATGAGTAACAAGCATACGAAATTTTCAGTTTGCATGTGGTAAGTAGAGACTTAGAGCTGAAATATTTCCTAGCTGTACTTACTCCGTAACCTAAGAGCATCAACGCAGTTGTGACTATTCAGCACACAGATTGCTCTCCCCCACAAATGCATACTTCAGACAGGCATATGCAACCACCGACAATTTTGCTCCTGATTTCATCTCGCAATTTGCTTCTCCCATGCCGTCAGTATCCTTCCTTTGGTCACTGTAAATTGTGAAGGAGGAATATGTCATGTTCACATACAAAATGATTAAACACCTGGACCCAGGAAGGAAGAAGACTCTGCCTTTAAATTTGGCTAAACCCCATTGCTACTTTTCTGATTTGCTTTATCATCTCTAATCACTACTAATCAAACGCAAAGCTTTTCCTGCTTTGTCTTTCTTTTTCCCTTCCCTTCCCTTTCCTTTCTTTTTTTTCTTTTCTTCTTTTTTATCTAATCAGGAGTATTAAAACATATGCTTACAAAAGATAAGCAACTTAGAGTGCCTTTATAAGATAGATAGGCAGCGAGCTCAGACCGATCATGATATGTACAGCTGAACAAACAAAATGACTACTTCAGTATGATCTTAAGCATTTGGAGCTTTTTGTATGATGACGCACTTTCCTATTTCAAGAGTAGGAATTACTTAATATGTCTGAAGCAAGCAGAGGATTTATGAAACACATCATCTTCAGCTAGTCTCAGCCTTACTGGAGCACTACTGAGGACTTTTATTTAAAAATAGATAAATAAAAACTTCCAGCCCCATTTAATTATTTAGTTACAAGAGTCAACGCCAGCTAAAGGACGAGGTTAGAAGAGGAGGAATAGTCCACAGTGGGCTTACATTGCTCACTATATAATTTAAGGTGAGTTTTCAAAACTGTGTAGTGTTTGGGTAAGCAGCATGCAGTAGTCTCTCAAGGCTTCATTATCAGGGGGTGGGTAATAGGGCTTTCTGAATACCAGATTTTTTAAATAAATCAAAATTGACACATCACAGCAAGCCAGATTTCACCTCTGAAAATTTAGACTGTATGAAGATCTCCTCTGACATCTGACAAGGACTTGGACAACACAGAAAGTGCCCCAGTTCAAAAAAGACACGAGCAATTCAGATTGCGTGTTATCTGGGGCTGATGCTATTCTGGGAACAGAGTCAATAGCAGGGAGTAGGCGTTTATTCAGACTGTAAGTGGCTCCTATAAAGGTCTTTTACTTTTCCACTGGCTGTATAGGGACCTTGGGGTCCAGTCACCCACCAGCTGGGTCTCCATGGGCCTCTTACTTACGCATCTTGTATCTGTATAAAAGAGCCATTCATTCACTTAAAACTTGACTCTCAGCACTTAAGTATTAGCCTTCTGGGAACGCTGTTAAGACTGAGACTCCTGGCACTCTGAGTCATGCTACGTGGACATAAAAAGTACCTAAAACTCTGATTCTGAGTAGCACCAGCACCAAATTGTTCTGTCTCCACTTGAAAAACCCCTCTCAGAAACCAAATACATATGAACAAACTATTCTGCCAACCACACAAAGGTGGGTATTGCATGGGTACAAACTGAGTACCCATGAAAGGGAACTTGAAATCCTTACGGTATGTCTGTGCAGCTACAGTAATTGCTCTCTGGAATGATGTAAAGCTCCACTGTGTGCCACACACAGTGCAGCAGGTTTGTGTGACTTCCTTTCCTTAGGAAGCCCCCCCCAACTTTTGCAGGGGAAAGCAGAACAAAAGGGTCTGTTCCACACCTTGCCTGGCTGATTCTGCCTGTTGCTTTTCATGTGACTGGCAAAAGGCAGAGAGGTCTTCAGAGGACAGAAAATGTGGCCATTTGTCACCAGGACTCCAGAGGCACCATCAGGTGACAAAGAAGCCAAAAAGACTTCAAACCTGCAGACCAAATGCTCCTGCAGCTCCATAGATCTAGGGCACGCAACAGTAAGAGGAGATAAAGCAAATGAGGCAATGGAAACATTCCTCTTAAAAACAGTTTTAAAAAATATTACTGTGGTGCTGCAATGAAGATGTATGAGATACAAATGGACAGTTGTCTGTACTACATGAACAACTACATTCAAGAAGAACTTGAGCTTTTTCAGGGTTCATCCTGAAGCTTCTTCAAAGTGAAACAAGATCAGTTGGTATTTATCTAGTTCATGAAAGAAAAACAAACAAACAAAAATCCCGAAGAAATGCTATGTCTGTACTGCTTCTGGTCTGAAGCCTGACAAATTGAAATCGTGGAGCCAGACAGCTGACAGGTGGTAGGACACTGCTTTTTTAACACGCTGAAAGAAGAAATTATCCAGTGTTTTGAGCTAAGAAGTATGGGAAATATACCCTACAAACAAGCTTGCTCATCTGCACTTTTTGACTTTCAGAGGGTCTTGATGATGTCTCAGTTTAAGAATAGACTTTTAATTCTTAGTAGAGTAATAAAGATCTGGAAAGAAGATAGATATGCACTGTAAACCTTGTGACAATGTACGTGGGTCTTTTGGGCCTTCCTTGGAAAACTGTTTCGGACTGTTTCCTTCACGTGCAGAGGACAGGGGCAGAAGAGCATGCGGGGATTTCTTACCCCCCTCCTCCCCAGTGTCGGTCTGTAGGACCTAAAAGCCCAGGACACATCTGCTGACTCGCCTCCGCTGCTGCAGGAACTCCTGGGAACTCCAAGCAGGAGCACACCCACGAGGGAGGGGGGCCTCGTGCCTGGGCACCCTCTGCCGTGCCCCCACCTGCAGCCCACTCTGTCCGTTCACCCTGAACAGCTGACAAGCTGATCCGGATTGCTGGGGCTTTTTCAGTTGCTATCCCAGGTGATTCCTTCCTGGATCTTGTTACTAATTTTGTTTAAAGCTGGGCTATGCATTCTGTGAAGTCAGCTCCAATTTCATCCTTCCTTCTGCCTAATTATTTCTGGAAAATCTGTGTGCAATTTATCCACGTTATCAGTGGGATGCACCGGCAACCCATTTTGATAAGGCAGAAATGTTTAATTTTAACGCTGTTTACAAACAGTTTCAGGACCGAACTTTTCTGTTACCTGTTCTTTCTGCTAGAACTGTTGTTCCTCATTTCCCTTTGTGAATTGAAGCGCTTCATTATGTTTTTCATTAGAACTGTTCCAACCTGCTCTCAGGTGGCTATTTTACAAGAGTTTCTCCCTCTCTGTAGAAAAATTAATTTAATACCCACACCAAAACTTTATTAAAAAATGTAATCTCTTGGTAGCAACATAATAACTGTGTTAATTTAGTAACAGTCAATTAATTTTCTTCATGGGCAGCTTTTCCCCTGTTTGTAAGAGTCTCTAGCGATAAACTACTTGTTTTATAATTATTCTGCTTTCCAATTTCTTACTGACCTGTTGATTTATTTTTCCTCAATGCTCTTATAAGCCCCTTCTTTACTTTTTTTTTTTTTTTAACCAACAGCAACAACTTTTCTCCCCAGTATAAGCTTATTTCTCTCTCACCACCTGGAGGGTAGGGAGAGGACTCTAGTATGTCTGCTTGGGCACTGATAGTCTGGAGGCAGCTTTCCTACCTGGAACCCATTTTCCTAGAAGTTTGTTTCCTGCCTTTACCTGATAATGCAAACATATTTTGTACTTTAACAGTTTCTATAAGCAGGATTACTTTAAATTCAACAGGCAACAATACAACTTTTCTCAGCACTTCTAGTTTGTTTTCTGGAGGAGGTTTTGGTTTAACTAATTATACTTCATTCTATCAGTGGTTAAATTTTATGCTTTCACTGTAAGGATTTTCCAGGGCATTATCTACCTAAATACCATATTTTTTCTTTGGCTGAAGCTTCATTTTTATTATATGTATCCCAATAACACTTGTCCAACTACAGTGGCCATCTAGCCAACGAATCGAATACATCTTGGATCTGGAAGTTAGCTAGCATAGTTGGCAATATGTCGTATTTTGCTGTTTGAAACCTTGACAGCATCTGAACAAGCTCAGTTTAATCCAAGCTAATTTTCACATTTTAATGGTCTGCTGCCTATTTTTATAACCCATCAATTACAAGCTTAAAATAATGCACATGGATTAAAATAAAATCTGTGTGATGTGTTCAAGAGAGTAGCTGTTTCATCAACAGAAACAGGCTAATGTCTTGAGAACTAATGAACAGAAGGAGATGAGAAGAACTAATGAAAACTGGTGACAGCAGTTTTGTTTTCTGTGACTTTTTAGTAATTTCTACTAAAATCATTCCAAAAGTGCTCAGAGGAAAGAATTGGAAAGCCTTGTCAGCTTCGAAGACAGTATCCCCGTCACCAGAACATAGGTTAAGTAGGTCAAATTGCACACGCGGAAGATGAACACTGATCCTTTCATGTTGCAAATGGGTCCTTGTAGAGCAAATTCTGCAAAATCTGTGAGCAGGGGAGAGCAAACAAGAAACAGGGCCCTAACATTTGGGTACTGGGACTCCCCACCCAAATTTTATGCGCGTATTTTTTGATAAAATTTGCAGCCCTGAGGTAAGGGGCTGAGTACTTGCTGTTTCCAGCTAGGTGCCCCAGTCAGAAGGCAACGTGCTGCATTTTGCAGGAGGCCTGGCCTTGCCTGTGCCCCTCGGATGTGCTGTGCTCGCAGACGGCAGACACTGGAAGTGCTACTCAGCACTCCCGCACCCCGAAATTCAAGCAGAGCATTTAAGCAGCGACAAGGCACCAACTTTCTCGGGCAGGGACTGGCCTGTGCATACTGAGAAACACAACGAGAGGTACTGAGAGGATGCTCAGGTCAAAGAGGGAAGGATGGAGTAAACAGCCATGTTCAGGAGGCAAAGCAAGGAACATATTGCTTAGTTCAACATTTTGGATGTAAGTGGGCCTCAGTTTTAGATAACTAGGTATATTTATATACCTAGATACACCTAGATATATTTCCAGACTCCACCCACAGTCCAGTAGTTGCAGTTGTGCTACTCTATCACCAGCTCACAACTGCTGTTTTAACTGCTATACAAAATGCAGTATGTTTAAAACACACTAGCTGTATGAGATGTGAAATTGCCTCCCTCCCTTTTTTCTCTGGTTAATATTTTACATCTTCTAGCTCCCCAGAAGAAACACTGAAGAGTAATGCTTGCAAATATACTGTGGTTCTTTAATTTTTCATCACACGCTTTTTTTTAAAGTCTTTGCTAATTCTTTAGGCATAAGCTAGACATCCTACCTAAACTTGGGGTAGAAGTGCAGAGGGGTGTATAGACCCCAGCTAATACAGTGGCTGTTCCGAGGACAGACACTGAGCACAGCAGATCCGCTCAAGGCTGGCCTGTGCAAACCGCTGGAAAATTCCCGGGGTGTGAGTCTGCTCAGCTCTCTGCAGGGACACTTGCTTTCAGAATATGACTAAGGGCCTTGTAGGGTCGTGCTTCACTTGTCACGGAGCCCCATCACAGGCATCATTTGGTGAAAATGCTGTCTTTCTTGAGTGAGAGACTCATCATATTTATTATTGTTCATCAGGGTATACTGATTTATAGTACCGGTGGAGTTGTGTCACCTTGCACCAGTGCACGTTAATTCACATCTTTCTGGTTGTTCCCCTGTTCCAGCAAATCATAGCTCTCTGCAGCAGCGGATGGCTCCTCTACAATACACAACATTATTCTTTACATAATTTTTAAGATACCATGTCATTTAAGGAATGTCATGGCAAAAAAAGATAAATGAGACATTTAATTTTAACATCATTTTGAATCTAATATTGAAAATAACAAGATATGACTTAAGAAGTGGCTTCTAAGGTAGATTTCTCTATTGTTACCAGCATCAGCAGCGTAAAAACTTGGCAGAAGTTGAATTCAAACAACTGTACCACTTGTGATAATCTATGGTGTTATTTCAAAACCAGAAAGTACCTAGAAAATACAACTGACTCTTCAGTCAGCAGTTTTTTGTGCTGCATCATTTCCACTGCAATTGGCAAATAACGAACAAACAAGCAAGCTGTTCATGTCCTGACAGAAATGAGGCTTCTTTGGCACTGTATAGCTGAGAACTTTTAAAACCAAATCTATACTGCAACGTGCATTTGAGAAGTTTCTACCAATTTTTAAGTGGTTATCTAAAGTATTTCTCACTTCATGCAACAGCAAGTATTGATATCAATGACAGCCAACTTGGTATTAATAGAAACATGTGAAGCTTAGTCATCACACCCTTACAAATACGACTGCCAACAACATAAAAGCAGATACAAGTTTCTTGTTGGTAGAAGAACAGCCACTAATCCGAATAAACATGACTGTGCTGACACATGACCTCTCTCAGTCAAAGTAACAAGAATTGCACAATGAGAGACAGAACTGGTAGAACCTCAAACTGTGTTCTATTTATATATCAGTTTACAATTTAGCTGATCTGACTGAACTTCAACAGACAGGTTTAGAAGCCTCATATAGGGAACAGCTGCGGAAAAAAGTAATTTTCCAAAGACAGTAAACACATCAGCATTTTCTCAAAACTGTTCTTATACAAAATACCTGCTATTTCCTGTTTTGTAAGATCGGTGTTTGGAAGTTTCCCTCCCATTCTGCTACATCATTTCAGTGTTCTAAATCATATTGTGCCACCAATGAAACTTCCAAGCAGTATTAAAATAACACAAATCAAAATGATGGGAGAAAAAAAAATCTCTGATATTTCCTGATATGCAGCAGAACAGGGTATGTTTTGAATAGATTTTCAAAGGGTTGCTCATTCACAGCTCAGTGGGACTACTCCTCTGCTTATTAACATGTACTCTGTTAAATGTCTTAGCAGATGAGGGACTCAGTGTGTACTATATTCCACTTTACTCTCTCTTTGGAGTATTTAGCACACAACCCTAGAGTTGTGTAATTTTGCATAAACATTACTTACACTGGCTATAAATGCCAATGCCAAAGCCTACGTTCCCAGCTGGAATGGCAGCTCACTTGTGTTCCTGAATGCTTCTGTTTCACTTATTGCTTTGTTCCAGAAACATTGTTAAAAACACCTCCGGAGTGTTCATTCTTACCTATGCCTTACAATCTATTAATAAGGCAATAGTCACTCCTTTGTATCTACATGCAATCTCTGCATGTATTTATTATGTGCATAGAGAAAGATATCTAAATTCTGTTCTACTCTCCGCATGCAAAAAAATGCATGTTTTTATTACTTAAACTGTCATTTTAAGATTTCTTCTCCTAGCACTGGGTCAGCTGTGCAGTCTCCGCTACATTCCTCTACCTGAAAGGAATGTGCAGTATCTCTCATGGTGTCATATAATAACCACTGTACAACACAGTCACTAGCTGCCTCAGTTCAGTACGTTCCCCCCATTTTCTGAGGCCATACATGAAACGTGACAAGTGGTGTAATTTTTTACCAGGTAGTGATTCATATGCGTTTAACTACAACATTGGTGTTTTGTTCTTTCTTAGAAGGACGTCATGTGAGACAATTACCACAATTTCTGATTTACAGCATTTGTCAAAAAGTACAAGGCATTTGCATTTTCTTAGGCAGTAACTTGCTTTCACATGGCGGGAAGGCATGCAAATGAGCACTCAGAGCTGAAGGTTTATATCTTATCAGGGCCAAACATGACTCTGCTCTGCTGTGGCTGCACATACAGATGTAAACAGGTTGACCGTGACTTGCAGAACTCCACCTGAACTCAAGAATCCCAAATTTTCCAACTCGTTCTTAGGTGAAGGGATTTAAGGAGAAGTAGGTAATATGCACAGGTACAACACACCCCGGAGAACATTGGTCTTGTGAGCAACTCACAAACCCTAAACTGACCCTGGGTGTTTTGAGAGGTTAGTCAACAGGAGACTGCTCTGCTGTGTGCTCCCTCTTGAAGCCCCAATAGTAGCAGTGTGCTTGACAAGAGCAGGTAGAGAAGATGAGATCCTATAAATGGTCACATCCCTTAGAAAGGCTATAGGGTCTTGACCTCCTATGGAGTACACCCTACCATAGACAACAGCCTTGCACAAAGTCCCAGAACAATCTGCTGTGTGCACAGTCAATGTTTGAGTCAATATAGCCAGAATTTGCTAGAAAAACAAAAAGATGAGAATTTTGTACAGAAGAAAAGAGATCATAGTAGCATATGAAATAATATGAGAAAATTAATCTCCTAAGCTAAACAACAGTCAGAAAACACCTGACAGGGAATTCAAGGTCATGTTTGCCATTCTCCGTATCAGGAAGTAAGTGTGTGTGCAAAGTACCCACAGAAATTTGATTGTCTCCCACCCTTCTGGTAGAATGGCAGCCCTTCCTTCCCTCTGCTTTCCCTCCTCTTCCTCACCCCTCTGAATACTTGTTGAGAGGTAAAGCAGTCAACTTGTAATCCAACTGGTCTCTTCTGGGGACTGAAGACCCTATGTGAGCTCTGCAGACAAGAGATAGGGGCTCATTTCAGGAAAGATGCAAAATATGCAATAGGAACTATCACCAATGTATTCACAGGTGCTTTTTCACAACTACACTCAAGCCTAAGATATTTTTGTCCGGTTTGGATATTGAATCTGGCACAAGGCATAAGGTAACAGTAGGCTGCTGCACAGTCCAGGATGTCTAAATAAGTCTTCACTGATTTTTTCAGGTTTTTTTGCAGAGTGTTTTGAAAAGCTCCCAGGCTAGGTAAGCTCTGGCTAGAACAACATCCAGGCTCCAACAAACACCCAAGACCTGCACTGTCATGAAGTGCAACATTTACACATTTGCCTGAGAAAAAGCAAGTCTCAAAGTGTTGTAATCATTCAACAGTGGCAAGAACAGCTCCAGAGGTTTTTGCTGAGTAGATATATCAGCTTAGTCCCTGACTAGGCAGCTTGGCCTATTTCAGCCCTCCTTTAGTACTTCATCCCCCTTAAGGGAAGGCTGAGGGGGGAACTCATCAATGGTTACAAGGAAGGGAATCTGAAGGGAGGGTATAAAGATGATGGAGACAGGCTCTTTTCAGTGGTATCCAGTGACAGGCGATGGGCACAAACTGGAACACAGGAGGCTCCATCTGAACATCAGGAAACACTTTTTCACTGTGAGGGTGGCCGAGCACTGGCACAGGTTGCCCAGAGAGGTTGTGGAGTCTCCATCCCTGGAGATACTAAAAAGCTGCCTGGACATGAGCCTGGGCAGCCAGCTCTAGGTGGCCCTGCTTGAGTAGGGGGGTTGGACCAGATGACCTCCAGAGGTGCCTTCCAACCCCAGCCAGTCTGTGAGTCTGTGAAGGGAAAGGGGAAAAGAAACTGAGATAAATTTTGACAGTGGTTTCAAGAAGCTCCTACCTTGTACCATGAGAAACCCAACTCCAAAAGGTTTCTAAAAAAGGTTGTGAGTCTCTTCCAGCGCTCGCAGAAACAGTCTCCACAGGTGTGGATCATCAGCTGTCCAAAGAAGGGAGAGGAAAAGCAGGAACAGTAGGAAACTGTCCAACTATTGTGTCCTAGGCAATACCTCATAAGACAAAAAATTAACAAAGAACCAAGTTATCAGGAAATGACACTACATAATCAGTTCCATCACTTCTATAACAAGTTCCAGATTTGCAAGTACACTTTCCAATTCTCAGCTTGCTGTTTTCAGCAACTTTCATCCTCTGACAAGAGATGACCACTAGTTTGTGCATCATCTAATGCTCTGTTTTTGAGAAGAGACTCCATCACAGTCAGACCCAGTACAGAGAATTGCAGGTATATTTCTCTCTTTTTTTGCATGTTGATGGTGATACCTTCTTCTGTGTCTTATTTGCACTGGGTTACCCTCTGCTGTGTGTAGCAGTTTCAGGCTCTTTGTGACTTTCACAGAACTAAGCTAGAGATAAAATCAAAAGTAGAGTTAAAATTGGCCTCATTTTCCTTTCGGTATGAGTTGTGCACTTAAACCATGACTCATCACCGCTTGCAGTCACACCCAGGCGCACAATGAGCTGACTGGCCAGTTGCTTGAGAACAGGAGGAAATCCAGATAGACACAGCAGATGGGTGAAGACTGGCTCCCTCCTCTTACTGGATCACCGCAGTGACAAACAAACCAGTAATCACTCCGGTTTCTCAATTGAGACTCCAACTCGGTAATGAGTCCCAGAAACTGAACAGCTTCTGTTGTGGGGCATTTAACGTGCAGCTCTAAACAGAAGCAGGCACTGAATCAATTTTTCCTCTGTTGTGACAAATGGGAAAATGTACAACCTCAGAAAAATAAATCCCCTTTTCAGAAAGCTGCAACAGTAGAGTTAATATGTCAAACAGTCAGACTGTCTTCCTGGCAAGTCATTGTGTGATCAATACAGAAGCAGTAGGTTACAATAAGAACCTTATGCTGTGAAATTAAAACCTAGCCAAGTATTTGAGTGTATGGTATTCTTTCCTCATTTTGGCATGCTTTCCAGTCTTAGCCAGGTCTTCAAATACATCATTCACTTTTGCAATCATCCTGTGTAGCAAAAGCAAGCTGGGCGACCATAAAAAAGAACTTATTTAAGCAAAAGAATAGCTTAATTAGGCACTTTAAAAGAATTATTTTATACCATGCTGAAAAAAATATGTTGTCTCTTCTTTATGCCACTGCCAGACATCTCCAAAAGCAAATGCAACTTCATTGTTCACTGTTCTGGTCCTGGTATATTTACAATGGCTTTCAGACAGCCTAAGTGTAAGTCCTTCAGAAGCTTTCTACCGAAACATTTTAAAATTAATCCTTCTCCAGGCATTAGACTCAAAAGGCAAATACGCTCAGATATACTGGAATGACAATTCATTTCCATATTTTCTTTCAGAGTACTTGAAATGTTTCTGTCTAATGCCAGAAAACCTAGCCTTTTGAATCATTTAACCAGTGTTTTTGTTGTTCATCTGTCTGTCTTGGTTGTGTCTGACCTCTGTGATGATTGTAACAGAAAAAACATTCAGATTTTCTTTCCTTTTTTCACTATGACTCAACATCCTTCTCCACTCAGGGGTATGACTACAATTCTTAGGGAATCGGTCCAAAGTTTCAACATTTCAAGTATTGCAGAGATTTATGAATCTGCATGTGTGTGAGAGACAAGCCCTTCTTTCCTGCCTTCAAGGATCTCACCCACAAATACTTTTGTCATTTAAGAAAACTCAGGGTACCTCCTTCCATGGTTATAATGAACATTTTCTGGGTGTTCACCCTGGGGAGGGAAGGGTTTGCATTTTACTAGCAGAGCAACAAACCAGTACTCCAGATAGCCCTGATAACGTAGCACTAATGAGCAGGCTCCTCAGAGCAGTTTAGAGTGAAAGCAAGAGAAGAGCCCCGAACCAGACACACATGGGAATCATGCACTACCAGCTCCTAGTCCTCCTAAACTAAGGGTGTGCAGAGGGGCCATCCCAAGTTGCTAACTCAGGAGACTGTCAATAGACTATATTATAAATAAAAGAAGACAGATGGGCTCTTCTTTCCCTAGTACCGCAAAGGCTGTTTTCTGAAGTGATGATTTTCTTCCCCAGCATGACCCTTTCACAGGGGAAGGGCACACGGAAACAGTGGGGGCTGCTATGCATTTAGGTTGTGGTCCTGTGAATGCACATCCTTAGCCCCCCAAGCATGAGGTGTTTCACCAGGTCTCCCTCCATCTTCCCAAAACCTCAGCGCTTCCATGAATCTGCTTGCAGATCTGCATCTGGCTGAAAGCTAAGCTTCTGCTAGTTTCAGGCTTAGTGGTTTTCTGCTGCAGGGAGCTAATTCATCTAAAGCCCACACAGCTGCGATCCCACAGCATTACTTGAGACTGCAAACACTCATCGAGTCCCAGATGACATACACTGGCTTTCCCACACACACCAAGGTTTCCTCCCAGCCTTCAAAAGAGCCACTGTGTGATAATGCCTGGTCTGGACAGTCTGGCTGCAGTAATTTCACCTCACCTCCTGAACATTTCTGGTCTTTTCCTAGATTCATCAGATCAGGCATTGCTGTCTGACAAAATTACAGCCATTACCAGTTTTACTCCAGGTTTCCAGGAAAGCAAATCCATTTTTCATGACTAAATCAATTGCTTTCCTCTTTCAAGCTAAGTACCCAGATGGGACTTTTGTAGCTGTCCTCCTGCAATTCTCCTTCTTTGGTCTTTTCATACATGCCCTCAGCCTATCCGAGCAGACCTCTTATTTTCCACAGCTAGACACTTTTAAATCTGTTTCCCACCTTTTTGCCATTGTTTACACATGGTTTATAACCCTTCTCACAGAATAAAAAAAAATCTCATTCTTTTCAAGAAAAAAAAGGTCCCATTTTTTTCCCCATTGATATATTACTGTTTAATTTAAGGTTGCTGTTTTTAAAAATAATATCTGAAAAAAAACCTCCAGTTATAACTGGGAGGCCAGTTTCAATTTTAAGAAGCTTTGATGAGATTTTGGACCAAATTAGCTTTAGATTCAAGATAGTCACTTTTATAATTGCATTTTAAAAGACAGTTTACTAGAATAGGGTTTACTTCTAGGTGAAAAGCATTATTTCTCTTTTTTTTATAAACAGGGAATTTAAAAATATTTTCCTGTGATTAACAGTATGCTTTCCCAGAATGAACAAAGACTTTTCTAAGAAAGAATCCATGAAAAAGAACCATGTGTGTTCCTAAGAATTAGAGCAGTACCACACACATGCAGCAAAAGACAGTATGGAAATAAATTCTAAAAGAATGTATTTAAAGACTTCAAAAAACATTTTAAAATAAGAGTCAGATTTTCAGCTTGTACATATTGACACAGCCCCGAGGTTTCAGTCACTTAGATACATCACATACCATAGTAGCTCCTTGATAGCTTGATTTACAGTTAGAAAATGTTATCTAAGCATAGGTTAAAAAATAGCTTTTGTGTTTGCAAGTTCACAGAAGGGAGTGGTTTGGTTTTTATTTACCGGAGTGTAAATGGACTAGTCTTCTATATGACGCCTACAGAAGTCATACTTGACATGGGTGTGCGTACAGCGGGGTCTTCAGCCTCTGCCCCGTGAAGCCAGGGTGGCACTTTTCACCAGGTGACTCCTGACACAGCTCGTGGCGTCGCAAGCACAGGAGTACACCAGAAGCAGGCCACGAGCTCAATTAGTTGTTCCAGAGAGAACAGACCAGTCCCAGTTGGGATCTTTTCCCACCCCATCTGCCATCACCACATGCATGTCTTGCATATGTGCAACACAGCTGCTCTATGTATGCACGGAAAATCTATGGCTCCAGGGAAATACCAGAATTGCTGCACATGTGTGAATGTAATTTACTGCTTACGACACAGTGGCCAGTGCTTCCAGGAAAGCATCGGACACACTCCATATATGCAGTGCATTGAATGTGTGTAAACCTGGTGCACCTAGGACAACAGCATGTCTATTACACCTGATTTACTGCGGTGATCTGTACGCTCATTTGGCTTACGACCAGGAATGCTGGATTTGTTACATATGTCTAATCAGTCTCGTATGGTGTAGGTAAGGGACCAAAGACAGAAACCCTCTTCTGACACTGAGGTAAGCGTCCTGCTCAGCCAGAAAAAAATTGGACATTTCCTGATGAAAGGAAGATGGGCCTTTAGCACCTATTTTTCTCAATGACTCCACAACACGCTTCTTGTAGAGGATTCTGAACCCAGCATCCTGCAGAAGTATGGGGGCACAGGTTCAATTAATGTGTAGCCTTCTGAGAGTTATGCCTCTAGCCGAACCCAGTTATCCACATTCCCGCCACAGACAAAGGCATGAGACAGGCATCTCCAAAAGGAGTTTCATCACACCTGTCTCAGACACCTACCATAGGAAGGGAAGAATTACCCCGTGGAGATGCCTATCTAGTTCCATTGACTGCATGGGAGCCTAGATAAATAGCTTAGACTAGACAGCTAAATTTTAGATGGGTAAAGATAGGTGAGATGAGTATCACCTTTAGTGTTGGGATATGTTGCCATTTACCTCTGGAGAATTTATTAGCCAAGTTTCTATGGTATGAAACCAGCTTCAACATAGGAAGAGAGGGCAAGGGCAGAAAAGATCACACACAATATTAAAGATGGCCTAAACGTTCCTTATTTTAGGCTGTGCCCTGTAGTCAACACAACTAAAATCCAGAGATTAGACCACTTTCATTTCTCTGGGCCGTTTTCCATCCATAGACTAGCCCGAGCTCAGTGAAATTGAGCCACAAACTAGTGCTAGCTGAGGCTGGTGCATCTAGCGTGCCAGAAGCAGTGAACACCACTAGCAAAGAGATGGCTATAGCCAGGCTTCCTAGGGAAATAACAGCAATTGATATAACAGGACTTAAAATCCCATGAATGACGTCAATGTGTCAAAAAAAAAAAATCCATTGCAAAAAAAAAGGGACATTTTTCTTTGTTTTTTTTTCTAATTACATTGTTAGTATTTGTTATCATGCTCACTAATTCCGTGAGCATTTATCATCTCAGTTTTTATATTGTTTTATCTTTAAAACAGCCATTATTCATCTGCAGGAAGACGTACTTCCTTGTTTTTCAGCTTAGCTCCCAGATCTCCTTTTTGCTGGTTTTACTTCTCCTTTTTAGGAAAAAAAAAGACTAACTTTTTTATTTTTCCTCTCTCCAGTTGTGTCTAATGTCAATGAGGAAAGTATTTATTCGGTTCTTCAGTCTGACTATGAGTGAGAAGCAAGCCATTACGCCATAATTTCATTCCCTATTGTGTGGGAAGTCAGCATTGCATCATCTCTAGGATTGAGAACAAGAGATGAAGATCCCTTCTTGGTGGGTGTGGTCCAAGATTTGGTAGCCAATCTTTAAACCAAAGTAAGAGGTCCTCTTGTTTTGATTTATTTCTTTTTCTTTGATTTCTTCTCTTTTCTGTTCCCCTCTCTTGCCCACAAAAATCTTAAGTGTAAGACCAGGAAAAAAAAAAAAAAACCCAACAATCTCTTCATGTAGTGGTAGGTATTTTAAGTTTTCTGCTTATGCTTAAACATTGAGAACATCCTGCATTTCTGCAACTCAATTTTTACCACCTAAAAGTTGCCTTAAAGCTGCTTTCTTCACATCTGAGTACTAGCAGACTGGAATTACCAACATGTGTAAGAGTATGAGAACTACAAGTCACAGAAAACATAAAGAGCAACTGTAGAAACTTAGATTCAGAATACATTAAGAACTGGTAGTACCCAAATCTCAATCAAAAAGGTACTATTTATTTGCTAACAAATTGCTTATGTTATTTTGTAATGAAATTCTGATTGTACCGGGGAATATATTGACCAACTCATAACTGCAAATAATTACATGCTGCCTTCTTAACAAGGTGAAAGGCAGTTATCAAACAGTCATTGAAGGAAAATCTGTATTAGCCTCTATCAAAACTGAAAACCTCAGAATTTTGATCAATACACTCTTCATATGAATGGCAGAGAGAACCACACCCTTCCTCCACAATGTGTGATTTTGCAGAATCCTATGTGAGATTAAAAACATCTCAGATGCTCATTTTAGAATATAGCTGTATTTAGCAAATTGGAGCCACCAATAATTTCTTGCTTAATCAAAATACAGGAGTTGTATAAACACAGAACTAACAGTTGTGTTACATGCGAAGAGAACTGTCAGGGGTTATTTAGATTTACAAAGTACTGGATATAACTTGTTCCTTTAGCAGAAATACATTTGAGCAGATTCATCAGAGAATTCCCAAGGAAAAAGGGGGGAGTGGAGAGGCAATCCTTCCTCCTAGTAGGAGATTCTTCCCACCTTAAAGGCATCATACCTCCTTCAGAGAACATTCACACGATCAGTGTGTGAAATGAACAAGCAAAGACCGCAAGTGTATGTATTTTTAAATTAGTAACTGAATATCCAGATTTGCTCTTAATTCAGCAATTATTTTTGAATCTTCCATTCCTTGCCTGGTTCTCCCATCCTTTACACTGCTGATGTTCTTCATACTCTTTCAGCACCTCTCTTGATCTGATACCCTCTTTGCTTCGTTAGCTCCAGCGTGGTGTAAGTGCAACATTTTTGTCCCAGCTGTTAGTGCAGATGATCATATGAGTATATAATCCTGTTTGTTACAGGCCTTTCAGAGAAAGCATTGCTTTCTCTCATGCACAGCCAACACAGTAGATTGTTTACTTTATTGATGCTGTTTCTGCTTATTTTGTATGACTGTCAGTTACAAAAGACAACTGTTACTCAGCTGTATTAGCCCACAATAAAGACTCTAAGAATCCAGGCACATGTAAAAGTAAAATGCAGTGTGTCACTTTGGAAGATGGCTATAGTTTACGTACCAGGCCTACAGCAGGTGTAACAAAAAGACAGACTGACTTTCACCTGGTGCAAATCTATACAAGATGTTAACATCCATGGAGGAAGAGACAGCTTTTATTTCTCAGACTTTTCCACCTGCATGCACAATTTTCAGAGTAAGTACTATGAATTTGCAGAGCCTGGAGCAACTGGGAACCCGTGAGTAAGTAATCTGAAACTGCCACTTGGGGAATGGTTGCACATCTGCTTTTACGGTGCTTCGGGTTGTCATTTTTATTTTGGGTGCTAATGAAGATGCTTGATTAAAGAAATGGAGACAAAGAAATACTAACAAAATGCACCTTACAAAACTAGACCAAAAGACTTAAAAATGATCCAAGGAAAAGTGAAGCCTGTCTGTGAAATGCAGCCACTCCCCACTTAAAAAAAAAAAATCCCATTCAGAACCCTCTTTTCAGCTAGCAAATAAATTAATAAAGCAGCAGGGACTGCCTGTCTGTTATCAGTTTTAATCTGGTATAATGACTTTTGAAGAAAGCTATCGAAAAGTTTCTTTCTAGTTTGCTGTGAAAATGAAACTGTTTGGTTCACTGGGCGGGGGTGGAATCAGTTCTAGATCCCTCACACCTCCTACCTGTGTAATTTCTAACGGGCTTGCCACTGAAAATAAGTAAGAGAATTTCATTAGCATTACCACCATAATGGCAGTAACTCTGTAGAAAAGAGTCTTAATACATGTAGGAGTAAAGTAATATATAAAGGTATGTTTTTAAGAATGACCCTCCATGCTTTTCAAACATAAGCATTTTTGCTCATGGTTTTACCCATTTCTGAATTATGCATGGTCAGTCATTACACCCAAACATGAGGGGAACACTCTCCCCTTTTAAACACACCTATCGTTACTAAATATTACCAGTGAGAGCTTTGCTTGTACCTTCCCCAAAAATTCTCAGGAAGGCTAAAATGAAGTTTTAGCTTGTAAAAAAAGCTTGAGAAAGTTACGTGACACTTAAATACACTGTAAGACAGATTGTGTATTTCTTATCTGGTTTAATTCATCTTATGAGGCATAAATGCAACCTTATAATTCAACTGTAAATAAAACTGTTAAACTTTCTGTTAAAATTTCATGACAATGAAATTCCCATTAGTATTCTTGGCAGTGCGTCTTTTGCCATCATTAATGTTTTAGTCAGGATACACAGCTTCTGGAAGGAGGTTGCCTTCAGTGGTGTCCTTGAATAACCAGGTATATGGAGTATACCCCCCTCTGATCAGGCCAACAGAAGAGTTTTTTTCCCTTTTAATATACAAAAGAGGAGAGTTTTCTTCCTATCTTTCAACCAGTTTCCCTTCACATTGCCTTCAAGATGATACTGGGGAGAACAAGCTGCCCTCTGACTATTTTTAGCAGAAGGAAAGACCTTGCTGCTACTCTAAGTTGCTTTATTGGAGACAAATATCTACTAGAGCGTAAAACGCTGAAAATTCTCTGGTCCTGGACAGGGTAACACACAGCAGCAGTTTCTAAGATATCCTCTTAGCTATCTGAGACTGAATTTGTACATGTAGATAGCATCACACAAAAATACTTGTCAGGACCTGAAAACTGCATGCAAGCTACATACACGCAACACTGGACATCCCAGTCTGCCTTTCAATAGGGGTACTAGCTCAACAGTAACACCACACCATTTTCGGTTCTAGCAGTGGTGTGTCTGTTGCTAGCTGAAGGCTATCTCTTCACCACAACTCGCTCCACAGTATTTTTTTTTTCCTTGACATCTTATCTCCTCCCTCTTACATAGTGCAGCACAGAGCTTGATAGCTGGTTGACAAATCAGACTCAGATGAGGACAAGGTGTCCGCAGGACACTCCCAGCAAATCACCCTCACATCAATGCAGCTTGAGCTTCCAGAAGACATTTTAGACCAGACGACATAAGCTCAGCAACTCCCTAAGTTACACCAGCAAAAACTCCCTCAGGACGGTACCTTTACAAAACGTTAGTTTAACAATCTCCTGGCACAAAAGTGTCACTAATCACATTACTGGCCAAGTCTGTTAATTGGGTGGCACTTCCCAGCACAGGCCTCGCACCGCATTTCTAAAAGAAGAAGTGTTTTACACCAGTAAAAGACAAGCAGCCCGTCCCGTCTCCCCCTCAGACGACATACGAGGCGACGGCTGCCCGGCCGGCACGGCAACCAGCACCTTCCAGCCAGCTCCCCGCCTTTGGGGGCACCTACGGCTTCCCGCCCGCGGAGCCCCTTCCCCTCAGAGAGGCGGCGAAGGGCCCGCCCAGCGCCCAAGCGAGCCCCCGTGGCCACCGCAGCTTCTCAAGCCGCCCCGGCGGGCGGGGAGGCTGCCGGCGGGGCTGGGGGCGGGCGGCAGGGCCCGGCGCTGCCCCGGGGGTGCCGGCGGCGGCGGCAGTAGCGCGCATGCGCAGCGCGCAGCGGTGTGGGCGGCTGCGCGTCGGCGGGGAGCGCCGCGTCCAATCAGCGGGCGGGGTGTGTGCGCGCGGGGGGGAGGGGGCGGGGGGCAGGGGCGGCGGGCGGGTAATGTTGTTGGGAGTCACCTGACCGCTGGCGCCGCAGTCGGGCCGCAGCCTGTACTAGGAGCGGCCGAGCCCGGGGCAGCGGCAGGAGGAAGGGGGCGAGGCGGTGACGGCGCTGCCCTCCGGCCGACCGGCCCGCGGCTGAGCGGCGGCGGGTGCTGAGGTGAGCCGAGCTGAGGAGCCGAACCGGCCGCCGTTGCGGGCGAGCGCGCCCGGCCGGTGCCCGTCGGGCTGCAGGGGTGGTGTTGGGGCCAGGGCAGCACCATTCGGGCGCGGGGTGGGGGGAGGCTGAGGCGCGTTCACGGGGGCGGTGTTAGTCAGCCCGGCCCCCTTCTCCCCCCCCCCCCCCCCCCCCCGCCTCCGCGCTGCGGCCGGCGTAGTGGCCCGTCCCGCCGCGGCCCCCGGGCGAGGGCTGTGGGGGCGGCGGCGGAGCCCTGTCAGCGCCGGGCAGCGGGCGGCGGCCGGCTCCCCCTCCTCGGTGCCGAGCTCCAGGTGTTCCCTTGCTTCCCCCGAGGCCTGTGCCTGGCGCTGCCGCGGGGCTGGGCGGGCGGTCGTTACTCAGCGTCTCGTCCCCGCTTTCCGCGGGTGCCCGTGCGCTCCGGTGGCACAGGCGTGACTCTCCCACGCCGCGGCGCCCGGCCCTGTGCGAAGGGGGCAGCGCAGCCCTGCTGGAAATGCGGCGGTAAGCCCGCTTTGCCTGGGTGAAGCGGGCAGCTGGTGCCCTCAGTGTTTGTTACCCTCTGTGGGAGCTGGGGAAGGTTTATTTTAGACCCTAAACAAGGAGGTCCAAATCCTGTCTGTCTGGTTCTCTACGGTGAGATCCTTGGCATGCTGAAAATGTGGTAATTGTAAAAGAATCGTCACCTGCTTTTCTGTCAAGTGGTATTTACATTCTTCATTTTAGTATGGCAATATAGCACTAATCCCAAGTTCATATACAGCTGGGCCCTCTGAATGTGTGTTGAAATAAAAAAGAAAAAGCAAAGGTTCTAGTAATAAAGTGCAGATAACTGTATATACAGTTTCATCGTGCAGTTAACTTTTGACAGATGTGTTAATTTGAGGCACTTCGGGAAGGCACTTTCAGCGTGTGAAAAACATATTTGACTGCAGTAATGGAAAAACTGCAATCCAGAAACACTGTAAATTAAGGTTACGTAGCACTCTGAATACTCTAGTAATAGAGTCAGTTCTTTAATCTCAAGTGTTATGCCACACTGAAAAGGAAAGAGTATGTTCCTGTTGAACACAGCAAGTCCAAATTAAAGTAACTAAGATATTCCAAATTTTATTTCGTGGTTTACGAGTTTAACTTTAAAGGTGACTTAAATGGCATAATTACTCTTGGATGCCCTAACACATGTGAGTAAATCTGTGTGTATGTTAGCAAGTAGTGAGGCCCAAGTGGCAGATTTGCAGAGAAACTGTTGTCACTGAAAACAAAATATCCGCATTGTATGCTTTTCAGAAGGGCTTCCTTCGAGATAACTGCTGAATCTCTTAGTATTTTGACTTCACATGTACCTTCAGACTACATTTTCCAGTTTAGTTTAGTCTAAAAAGAACCTACTCTTGTTGTCCAGGTCCATCTTGTGACATGAATGAAAGCATAGTAAGTGGGACGTTTGGGAAGTTTGCTTCACTAGCACACTCCTGATTCTAACCAAAATGCTGAAGTGGAGCTTTAACTTCCATCTACTGTATTTTTGAGTGTTTTGGACTCAAAAATGTGGATGATCTTGGTGTGCCAGGTATTTATTTGCTTTTAATAGGTTCTAAAATCCTTATGCTAAGGAAATTCTGAGCAGTAATAATTTCATGTTAATGTAACAATTGGCTGGTATTGAAAAACATACCCTCTACCTGATCATGTGGATCAGGTGGCACTCTCATTGGGTATAGAGTAGAGATGTCTTTGTACATGAGTTGTATGAGTCCCAGATAACTTTGCTATGTGGTTTAGGGAAACATACCTCAACAAGTCTCCTTGTCATGTCATTCTGACAACACCCCCCCCCCCCCCCCCCCCTTCCCAGTTTTATAAGATGAGATGTTCATACAGATTCTTCATAAATTTGCTTTTAATCATAGAGCTGTCTTTCTCTCTGCACTGGGCATGCTGGTGTGAGGGGGGTGAGTGGTGTGTCAGTCAAAGGATTCATGTTTGTGTCTGAGCGCTGGCATTTTAGTTGGCCCTTAGAATTCAACCACTGAAAGTTTCGTAGGGGAGGTTTTAGGGGTAGAAAAAACCTTTGTGGTATTTATAGCGTAAGTCCTATTTGTATGCAGTCCTTAGTTAAACCATAGGTAACATGTTAGTTGATGTAAATGGGGCTGGGAACAAAACCTTAAGTGAGCAAAAAATAACTGCTGAAACAACCATTAAGTTGTATGAATTCAGCCTAGTATGACGGCAGTGGAGATAATGTATGAGGACCCACCTGTGGCTTTCCCTGCCCCCCACTTCCAGTTCAGAGGTTAGTGGTGTGGAGAGGAAAAAAAATAATAGAAAGGCTCACTTTGCTGTAACAAATCATAGTCTGTATCATAGAAGTAACTCCATCTCTGGCAGTATGCTGTATTTTTCAGTTAAGGCCTTTCTCAGGCTGGAGGGAAGTTTTGTTCTTGTTGAGTAATACAAAGGGAAACCTTAGTATTTTGTATAAATGTGAGTTAGCAGGTCAGAGCAAGGCTCAACTAACCGGTCAGCTATTGAAGCTTTGGAAAGGAGGGGGAAGTGCGCTATGAAGGGCAAATTGACTTTAGAAGCATTGGTGAAATACAAATAAATTGAGTTTAATCATTAGACACGCATTGGAGAGCGGAAGAGGTAGCCTAGGGTATCAGTCAAAATGCCTTTAAATGAGAGGCTGCATCTTAAAGAATATTCAGTTAGTCTTTAGAATCATGTTGAGATAACTTGTTTGTGAATGACTTCATTTGAACTGTCAAGATAATGTTTGTAGGTGTTTGTTTGGATTCTAGTCTTGGCCCATTGACTAATAATTTGATAAGTAAATACATAGGGTTTGCTATCCCTTTTGACACTATTAAGGTCAGTATTTTCTGTGGTACCATCTCAAAAATACTTATTTACATCTCAGCTAGTAAGGCCATATCTTTTAACATCGTATGTCAGTTAGGAAATGGTCTACGGTTTCCTGATGGGAAAACTGAAACACAGCTTTGTGCGATTTGGTGGAGGTCTTTAGTAGAATTGTCATTTGAAGCCTGGTCTTCTGCATCTTTTTTGCATATTATGTAAATATTGCCAATTCTGATGAACCTGTGCTTTTCTGTTTTCATAGAAATGTTTCTGAAATTCTTTCTGATTTTGTCTAAAATATTCATAGAATTTTCTTTCAGTTTCACATACTGTGAAGAACAGTTGTGGAAACAAATCAGAGTTAAAAAGCTAATACCAGAAACAAGATTATGAATATAATTTCCAAAAAGTATTTTCTTTGACTTGCCAATATACTTGCTTCTCAGCTCTTTCGGGTTCTTGTGTCCTTTTAAGTTAAGAGTAAGATACATTAAAACCAAGGATGGTTAAATTAGTATTCATTATAAATATTTTGACATACACACTTGTGAATGGGTTCTGACAGTCATTAAACTAAAATAATTCATGTGCTTTGTTTAACTGTGGCAAGGAGTAGAATATGTAGCTATAAACGCGAAGGTATTTGTCCTTTAAGTAAAGGCAAGAGTTGACAGTAGATGTTAGTTGTGTATGGATTTACATTATGCCAGTTTACCCCTTATCCTAAGTGACTATTTTATTTTCTAACCTAGTTCTTATTAAAAAAAAAACCAACCCACACAATTCCTACTAGCATTTTTTAGGGTGTTGTGTTTGTGGAGTTTTTTTGTTGTTGGGTGTGTTAGTTTTTTTTCTTTTTTATTTAGGTGAGCCATGCCTTTAGGAAGTCTGTGCATTGTTGTTATCTTCCCAGAGTAACTTGTTTGAATACCAGCAGAATTGAAGGGTTATAAACGGTGAGATTTTGCTACAAAGGAGTCTCTGAAATCCCTTCAGTCCTATTTCATTTTTTAGCACTGAAACAAACTAAATCCCATGATATGATTTTTATCCCTGATCCAAAAAGTAAACAATTAGTGTTGTATAAAATAATGTTAAACTGCAAAGTAATAACACTTTTTTTCTGGCTTTGGTATGGACAGCTTTATATCATCTTCTGAGGGAAACTATTCAAACCTCTGCTCTGTGGAAAGCTTCTACGATTACACAGTATCAATCCTTCCCCCCACCTCATGCCCCGAGTTCTCATGTAGCTTGCAAATATTAGAAAAAGTGAATATTCAGGCTTAAAATCTGGAAAACAAATTAAGACTCTCAGTGCAGACTTAAAACTTGCCAGACTTCCCGTGATTCTTTTTAATTCTTGCTTGTGACTTGACAGGAGTCCAAATGCGGTGGTAAGAATTATGTTGCAGAAATACAACCTAATAATTTTTAAAAAGCTCATTTATGTAATTAAGCTGTGAACAATATCATCCAGGTGTTTAGACTAATAAATAATACAGTTTAGAATTTTAATTATGAATGTGCTAATCATCTGAAGATGAAACCTACTTTTTTTTAGAGGAGAAAGCATTGTTCTTATGAAGCAAAGCTTACTTTTTGCCTTTTTTAAATCACTTTTTTCTTTTAAAGTCTTTTTGAACTAAAGATGGAGAAGCAATAAACATGAACACTAAAATGCTTGTTCATTCCTTGTCAGCATAACATGAATCAGCAGCTATTAACTGCTGTAGGCATTCATCTGTAACATAACTTTTTCTCCTTAAAAGGAGAGGTAGCTGGGGGCAAGGACATAGATATAAAACTTTAGAAAAAAGCCTTTGCAGTGTATTTTGAATAAAATGTCTCTTATCCGAACTCTCCTGTTTTAGCAGTAGTAAATGATAGTTGTCCCCTTCTACTTTACATCTGTGGATGAGAGATTTTTTTTCTTTCGTAAGAGAAAGTAAATGTAAATGTCCACCCTAGGGGAACCAAGCAGATAAGTGACCTGCTGGAAGTTACTCAATAGATCAGCATAGGAGTTGGGAATAGCACCCGGAGCTTGTTTTTTCCAAGCTATTTTTTGGGGGTCTGCAGTGCTTTTTTTCCAACTGTTCAGGAGTTTCAAGTGTTCTGAGAGTACAGATGTGTTACAAGCATAGTGATAGCTGAGCAGACCTTTATTGTCTGCTAGGTGATAAATTAACCTTGCTAGTTTTATTGTGATGTTGATCACAACAAATTGCATCTGGATGTCCAAGTTGGACAGCTGTCCTTTGCTGTCACTGCTGTCTGAGCCACATAACTGATATCTGAGTCTAGGAAAAAAAGGTTAGCTCTTCTTTTTAGGAATATCTGAAGTAGATTTATTGACTGATGGAAAATAAGAAAGAAGTGCCTTCTCCTTAAAAGAAAGCACTGACTTGATAGGATGTAACTCCTGTAGCTCATGTATTTTTGGTTGGCTCTTGCTAGTAGTGTTGCTGTCTTAGTAGAGCTCAAGACACAAGACCCACAGGTCAATTTGTGCTGGTTTATTGCCCCACTTGCTGTTAAGTGTATTGCAGGTGATGGTAACAAAGTACGTGTGTTTCACTTGGCGGTGAGTCTTTCACAGACAATCATTAGGTGTGGATGCTAGACTCGATGGAATCCAAATGCTTGTGGGTTCCCGTTGTACCTTGGTGACCATTAGATACTGGATTTTCTTTTCCAGGTCCTTAGATTTATCGCCAAGAGTTTAGATAGCAAGTTTGGCAAATGAGCTATGTCTTTCCTGGAAGTGCAAGCCTCCTAAGTAGTAAAGGCATGATGACCATTATTGATTTCCATGGATTTCTGTGCTCTGATTTAGTATTTTTAAGGACACCTGAAACATTCAAACTCAGAATGTTCAAAAAGTATTTTGGTAAATGTGTACACAAATCATAGGTGTATCATAATGTAAATAGAAGCAGAAATGACAGTGATTTGCACTCTCAAACCTGTATCTCAGTTTTAAGGGCCATTTTAGTATTATTTGGCTATTTGCCTTAAAGAGTCTTGGAGCCTATGGAGGTCATTTCTGTGACTCATTCATTTTTTCTAGTTGTGAACTTTCTTCTAACGCCGCCAGCAGATCTTTCCAGCATCAGCTGGTCTGACGTTCAAAACAGTCCCTTTAGCTGTAAAGCATACCCCTTTGTATGTTGAAATCTCACCCTTTTCAGTTTTTGTGGTGTTTGAGTATAAACTAAAGGACACTGAATTTACCTCTGTGTTAGCTGTCTTAATTGTTGTTCTAAGTTACTCTGTGGTAAAGTTCCTGGCAGCTGTCATAGGCAGGCAGAGACACCTCCAGCTGTTGTTTTTGTCGTCTTTGTTCAGAAAGAATGATGCAAGTATACAATAAACCAGCTATAAGCATATAGAACTGGTGTTACCTGACAGTTTTTCTAAGTTACTGAAAAGCTTAGTTGTAAACTATATGGCATTTGGGGGGTTTTCTAACATTGATGCAAAATGCAAGATACTCTGTCTAAATTTTTATTTAGAGTCTAAAGAAGTTCTTGCTATTAGTTCACTGCATTCAATAATAGTATGTTTTACTTATTTAGTCAGTTTCGTTGATTTTTATGATCCTGTATGTTTGGCATTCATTACTAATGAAATATTTTGGACAGAGCATTTGTGTTTTAGAAATTCTCTACAGAAAAGCTGGAGTTCTTTGGTAGTTGTCCAGTGGGCATCTGGATAAGTGGCAATGATTTGGGATGATTGCTGTTGATGTTAATATTTGCAGTGAGCTGATGGGTGGTACAGTTGCTTTATGTTCTAAGGTTTTAAATGTTGTCTTAATATCTGCATCTTATTCCTATTGCTTCTGGTTAGCCTTGTAACTTTCCCCTTTGAAGGGGATTTCTGTCTGTTGCTGCCTTTTTGCAACTACAAAGGACTTAATCATTATGGCAAATTGTGAAGTTTGAGCTCAACAACACAAAAAAAGGCAAGGGCTTATATTGAGTGTTCTGTGTCAGTATACATACACTGTGTTTTGCTGTTCTTTGCATAATAAGGAAAACTACTCCTCAGCATTAAATACTTGAGGAGGTCGTACTGTGTCAGACCTTGACTTTTAGGAGTGGTTTGCTAGGAAGACATATTGTAAAAGGCATTTACTGGTTTTATTATTATTATTTTACTATATACGCATGTATATATTATATAAAAAGTTATGTATTGTTTACATAACACATTATTTCTATATTTACACATATTATTCAAAAATATATATCTTTTTTGTGAAATGCAGTACAAAACTGTTTCCAGGACTGTGTAATTGAATTTTCAGAGACATACTGAAACATCAAGCAGTTCTTTTGCCCTATCATAAATGTATGGAGGTAAGCTGGTTTCTGTGCACGCTTTTGTCAGCTTCAGTGACAACTTGATGCTTCAAAGCTTCCTTCATCTCTCGGATAACACTTTTCTTGTTGACCACAGGATATCGAGTGCAGGCTTTTTACATATTGCGGTGGTGGTGCTGCTAAGCATGAAAGTTAATTTACCTTGTGCCAAATTTGTATGTGTGTGGATGAGAAATACATCACACTATTATGAGGTTTACCCTGGTAATATGTACCTACTTTTACGCTATCTATTCCAATGTAATATGATCTATTATTATTTTCCTTCTGTAACTTAGCAACAACAGTTCCTTATAGTTTTACCTGGTCTCAGCCATAATGTTTATCATCTTTGGAATATATACTTTTTTTTTTCTTAGTATTATAGAATGCTTTGGGTCGGAGGGGACCTTTAGAGGTCATCTAGCCCAACGCCCCTGCAGTGAGCAGGGACACCTTTAACCAGATCAGGTTGCTCAGAGCCCCGTTCAACCTGACCTTGCATGTCTCCAGGGATGGGGCCTCCACTGCCTCTCTGGGCAACCCGTTCCAGTGCCTCACCACCCTAATTGTAAAATATTTCTTCCTTATATGCAGTCTAAATCTACCCTCCTCTAGTTTAAAACCATTACTCCTTGTCCCTATCGACAGGGAAGACTTAATGGTTTACCTGAAGATCTGCACCAAGTGACTCTTCAGGGCAGAGATTGTGGGGGAAGGAGGTAGAGGATCATTTAACTAACTTTTATTCTGCAGTCAACTAGGAGTTAAAGAGCAGTAATTGCTGCCAATTGTAAGCAATCAGATGAGCAAACCTGCAGTCTGATTTTAAAATACCTTACATTTACTATACTTTGCAGTTACCTCCATGTTAATAAAACAAGCTAATGAATAACTTCAAATGCATGAGAAAAATGGGCCTTGGATGAGATCTGTATTTGCCAGTGAGTCTTGATAGGCATCTTGCTCTGATCTCCACACCATGTATTTAAACAAATGTATATTCCTTTTTTAAATGTTGTTGCAGTGCTAATTTTCATCAATAAGTAGTTTATAAGTTCTTTGAAAATGAATATGTATATATCTAGTCAATTAAAAGTAGAGATGTCTAAATGTACTGAAGATATGGTAATTTTACAGGTACCTGTTAAGCATAGTTTTCATATTCAATCATATGCTAGTAGGGAGGAAAAAAAAATTGGAGTTACTTTACTTTGATAAAGCAGAATGAAGTTTTATAGCCAGTATTTAGGAGAAAATATTTTTGCCCTTAGGCAAAAAACATTTTTTATCCCAAATCACTGTCCGATAAAGAATGGAAACTTCATAGTAGCATGCTTGGTTGTGTTTTCAAAGCAGAACTTGATTCATTTGGCTGCAATGTGTGTTTATGTACATTCTCGCCTCTTTCCCCTCCCCTCCACCCCCCCCTCCCCTCCACCCCCCCCTCCTGTTTTTGCCCCTCCTCTCAAGGTTATTAGGTGCACGGAATTTCAGGTGAGAGGAATTTGAGGAATGCTCTTGTGCTGACAGTACTAGTTTTCTTCCACTAACTGAGGATTTGTAATGAGTTTTCATGTTGTTGCTTCTTTAATCCTTTCAACCTGCATTATAAGGACTATTTTAAGTTTTGGAAGATTTTTATGGACTCTCCTTATTTTTGATGGTAACTGCTGTATTAAATATCTCAAAGAATATTCTTGCATGTTTTTGTTTCTTAGCATCTTTTGCATTCAGTCACGTGGTTGTTTGTTGACGCTGACTTAGTGAACAGTGATTTAAGTACACAGTCATCTGCTGACTTTTGGCTACTTTTACAAGTTATCTGTGCCTGCTTTTAGTTTTCCTTACTTAAATGTTAATTTTAAAATAAAAATAGCATGGTAGAATAGGAGTTTTAATATGGTTTCCAAGGAAATAATTTGTGTTACCATAGTTTGTAGTGTCTGTTTTCCTTCTTTTTAGTAACCTGTTGCTGCTTTCATTTGAATTGGCTGGGGGGGGGTGGTGGGGGTGGGAAATGATAATACTTTCTACAAATATTATCTAATATTTATAGAAGAAAATTATGTAAAATGGACACCTGCACTGTGAGGAACAGAGCCTAGAAGGGTCTGTCCTTGTAGGACAGTTTCAGCACGAGCTTTTAAGTTATAAAGCTTCTTTAAAAAGCACTATTGAATTCTTTTCTCTACTTCACACCTTTTCCCCTCTTTGTCCATCCATAAATGAGACTAATTTTAAGAATTTCCAAGTGCTCCAGGAGAATAGTTAAAGTAGAAGAAAAATTAAACAATTTACAGAAGAGATGTTCTTCTTCTCTTTGGTAAAACAGTAAGTCTTTTTGTTGTTGTGGATATGTATATAACAAATCTACTTATGGACAAGTGTATTTTGTACTTAGATGCTACTGTGGAAAATGTAGTTGGCTATCATGACGAATCCTATCTTAAATGTGGTACCATGTCTTTATTACACAACTGGAAAACAGAATTAAGACATTCACAAGTTTGACCTCTGTTAGTACTTCTCTAAAGTGTTACAGCTTTTTACAGTGGTTACATTTTCCCTTTCCTGTTTGATGCTTTTTGTTTTCACCAGCATTTTCAGTCTTCTGGCTCTTTTCCTTTTAATATCTGTCTTTATCATGTGTGACAGTAATTAGATTTTACAAAGAAGACTGAGAGAAATTTAGTGTTTGAGTGTGGTGTGTGTGGTGTTTTTTTGTTTGGTTGGTTTTTTTCTAAAGGTTCTTTTAAATTCTGAAATGCTTAATGAAATGCTGCATTTTGTTTTGGATACTTCAAAAAAACTTCCATCCTGTTTAAAAATAGTGGGGACATAACTTGACTGATGAAATCTTCACATTAGGAAGTACACCATTCTGAAAGAGTAAAGTGTTAAATTGAGCTATGCTCAAATTCAGTATTTATTTTCACTTCTCAGGAAACAGAAGGTAGTGTTTCAGTGTTGAAACCTGATTTTTTTTGGCTCCAACAACATTGGAAGCTCACTATGAGTGCTTCAAGTAGGCTGCACGCTGTTTTGAAAACATGTTGTGTGCCCTGCAGAGTTCAAGTGAAAAGGAGGGTTGACTGTCCTCTGCACACATATGTATATACACACACTACTGTTCCTTTTAGCCTTCCATGCTATGAAAGTGTAATGAGCTGAATTGGATATTGGAACTGATTATTTTATAAGGGGAAACCCAAGAGCAGCATATATGATACATGGCTTGTCTATCTGAGGGTTGGGAGAACTTGAGACTTCAAAAGAAGAAAGAAAACAGAACCTTTAAAGGCCTGTCTGTAACTGTAGTCTCCCTCCTGAGTTTTGCCTAGGTTCACCCCAAAATATGTCATTATCTTTAATACTTCCCTGTGCTCCCCGCCACCCTGGAATTTAGTCTTCCATTTTGTCCTCCATTCCTTTTTGATGATTTTTTTTTTTTTAAGGACTTCTGGTAACAAATATGGAGTCATACTTTGTTAAACTGTGTGTGCTGTAATATTTGAGGAATATGGTAGGTTAAGGATATAGAGCAAACAAATTACAAAAATGTAATTTATATTGCACTGCTTACCTCTCAAAAGCTATCATAAGAATAGGATTTCATGAATAACTGTCACAGGGAATTATTTCATAATTCTCATTTAAACTGATTAGAAATTAAGTATTTCCTAAGTAAACAAATCTCTGTAGTCTTGTTATTAGGTATATGAAAATGTTTAAACTGTTTTTTTGCTTCCAAAAATAAGCCCTTTAGGGTTAACAGCACATGGTATAGCTATTGCTTAGTGGGAAAACTCCAATTTGTGTAACTCTTTTTTCCCTCAGAACTGTTATTTTCACAAACCAAAATCTTGTATATTTAAACAAATGCCCCCAAACAGACTTCCTGTCTTTGTCTTTGCCAAGTTATGATCTGTACATTTTGTTAGTAAAGTTGACTGTGAAGTTGAGCGTACAGTGTTCCATGAGGGAGTGGGAAGGTCAGATAATGCTGGTGCTCTGCACTTTACTGGAGTCCAGACTGGTACTGTGCCACTACTGCCGCTTGAAATGTGGATCTTTTTTGTCTCTCTCTCTGTTCAAAAGATCACTAAGAACGCCTGTATGCCATGAAAATAACTTGAGTAGTGAGTAACCAGGAGTATAGCTGGCAGGGTGGTTGTTTTTTCCCCAGTGTTTAAAAATGGCCATGCCCTCCTCTCTCCCTGTGTTGTGAAAGTTTCCTATATTTGAAAACTGAAGATTTGCATTGGCTACAGCTTTATTGTTGTTGGGAGCTGGCATATCATAACAACCTCTGTTGAGCAATATAATGATTGGGTAGTCCTGTGTCAGCTGAAGTGAGTCTCAGCAACTGTGTTCAGTTACAGTAACTCTTGGGTAGAATAGTGCAGTGTAATTCTAAATACTCAGTTAGTTAAGGTAACACTTTTCCTAGCAATATCGTATTTTCCTTGCAGAAAAGTTCCAAATCTGGTTACATGGTTTCTTCATTGAGCTTCAGATGGGAGGACACTTCTTATTAGGCTCTTTTTATTTTTCTTTTCTTTTTTTCTTTTTAACTGGAAGAAAGGCTCAATCCAAAGAAGATAGGACTTTAGAAATACAGTGTAAAGATCAGACTTGGAAATGCTGTTAAACTTTGCACTGTCTAGGAGGGCTGACTTCTTCCTAGCTCTTTTTTTTTTTTGCAAATACTAGGAGTTGAGGCATAGCTTCAGGACAGTTATATATAAGTTTGAACACTTACTGTTCAAAAAACAGGTAGATGTGGCACTTCGGGACATGGTTTAGTCTAGTCTACCCTTGATTGGTTTAGTGTGGACTTGGTAGTGTAGGTTAATGGTTGGACTGGATGATCTTAAAGGTCTTTTCCAACCTAAACGATTCTATGATTCTATGATTCTAAGTTTATTTCAAGGTTTTAAATATCATATAACTTTTACTGTTGTTTATTATCCAATAAATTCTGTTATTTTGGAACTCTGATGCTCTGTCACAAAAGGAATTCCATCACCAGGTGATCTGAATCATAGTGATTGATTAGGAAAGCAAACTTTTCACAAGCATGGCAGTTGAAATAGTGATGAGCAGGAAAGGGGAAAAAAAGGCTGCATTAGAGGATTAAGGCAGGTGGAAAATAGAACTAATCTGCTTTAAAAACAAAACACCAACCTGCTAGAGAGAAAATGAGAGTATTCTACCAATGCCTGATTGGTTTAGCAGGCAAACTACTTTTGAAATAAGATAGAACACAAATATTTTAGTCTGTACTGACTGAATCAGTAAACAGAAGGGGCTTACATACTATTTTGGTGAATTTTGGCATCTGTTTTTTATTTCTCTTTACATTTTTATAGTGTTGGAGTCAGAATATACGGATAACTAAAAATGAAAGCTTAACTAATTTTTAGGTGTTACTGTAAAGTTAGGACTTAATCACTTGCTGAGGAAAAATCTGTTCTTTATCACTGAAGTCACATGAAAAATTGTTCCCTTTTTTGGCCTATGAAACTACTAAAGCAGTATTTTAAGATGTACATATTAAGGTTTGGGTACTTCAGATGCTCATAAGCCTGTATTTATATATTACCATGTATGAAATATTGAGTATTAATCTTAGTCTTAAAAAGAATTAGATCAGGCAATGCATGTTTAACAGTTTGCTTATTATGTTTTAGTATAAATAGGTTCCTGTTGGATATGACTTTCACTTGTACAACTCCTTTTTATTTCCTCCAGATCTGAAGAATAGAAGCATGCTTTCCACTGAGACTTACACTACCATTTGTGATACAGAATGTCTCTAAGTGAGAAGAACAGTGTGGTTTTTGCATATGAATCTTCAGTACACAGTACCAATGTACTTCTCAGTCTTGATGATCAGAGAAAGCAAGATATTCTTTGTGATGTTACTATTTTAGTGGAAGATCAGCGATTTCGGGCTCACAAAGCTGTGCTTGCAGCTTGCAGCAGTTACTTCCTTTCAAGAATTGTGGGCCAGGTGGATGCTGATCTTATCATCACTTTACCGGAAGAGGTGAGTGTCACTCCCTTCTGTATTTTACCTGCCAGTGCTTCTAATCTGTTTTGTTCAATTCAGTTTTACAGTAGGCTGGTGCTTGACTGAGAAGTTAAGGTAAGAGAGTTAAGAACTGAGGGGAAGGAATTTCTAGGTTGTAAAGCTGCCATTGGTTGAGGTAAAGGCTAGACAGGTCAGAGTATATCACAGACTGAAGATGAAGTGAATGCTGTCTTGGGGAATATATAGGAGATATCTTTTCAATTAAGTATATATTACTTTGAAAATTGTGTACCTGATTCAAAGCATGTAAGTTTGTCAAAAAACAGGCCATTTAAATGGTAAAGAGGTATTGCAGAACTATCCTCCTATATGAAAAGAGAATACTTTTGGAGTAACAAAATCAGTGTCATTGAGATTTGGTTTTGTTCGTTTGAGTAATACAGCTGTGCTTATATTCCTTGCTTGTTGCTTACTATTGTTAACAATTTTCTTCTGCTCAGTTCCCCATCCTTTTTACACACTGATCATTGATTTTTTTCTTTTCCCTACTGTATTTTATTATTTCTAAGACTGGTAAAATGTATTGCAATTACTTGCTTTCTTTTTTTACCCTTAAAACATACTCTTAAATCAGATTGAATTTCAAGGCATTCAGTGGGAATAAGCCAGAGCTTGACATCCGCAGGAAAGAAAATTTATTATTAGGAACATCCAAGACATTTAAAGATTCCAGCTGGTGTTTAGTTACCTTATAAGAGGCATGAGGCAAGCGACTGGATTTTTATATGAAATGCTGTGCTTGTAGATGAAAAGTGAAGAGCCTGCAAGTGCTGTGATTGTGCCCAATGGTAGCAGTAATCTGAAGAGTTGGTTGTTAAATAATCGGTGGCTTTCTGGGAGGTAGTTCATAGTAATCAGCTTTGGGGGTGGGGAATAACATGTAAATTGTTGGCAACTCAACTAGAATCATTAAAGTTGGAGGAAAGGTGCGCATCAATGAGTATTTGTAGTGACATTGGAGATTATGTTATAGACTTGTTCGTGTACAAGACCGAGTTGAGTGTTAATGCAGAGATGATGTATTCAGAAAGCCTGTACTTCAGTAAAGTAGCTACCTCACTGGCTTTGTAATATACTGAGACAAGCACAAGGATTCTGTTACCAGAATCTTTCTGATTTTATAGAGAACAGAAAAATAAAAGGGATCAAGGGGTCTCTTTAAAGAGCTTCAGTGGCCTTTGCTATTATCTATTGATCAATGAATTTGTTACAAAATTACGTTACAGTGTAATACCACTATGTCACTTTCACTCAGTCTTCTTACTGTGTCTGTGTGTTCATTTCTTCTTATACTTTTTTTCCTAGTGGCTTAATATGCTGATAGCCTCAATGTGCCTCGGATTAAAAGAAAAGTAATGATGGGAGCTGATGTGGAAGGGAAGTAGGATGCTGGGGGACACAAAGCCACGATTTGGAGTAAAAGAGGCAAATCAGTGGCGTGTAAAACTTCTGATATTGAAGAGAGAGTTTTGCTTTGGGATGATGGAAAAAATAGGGTATTGGAAGAATAAGAAATGTACATCGAAGTTGAAGAGGCGAAAAAATAGTCTCTGGTGCAAAGCAACAGTGTTCCAATGAACCCACAACAGTGTTCCAATGAACCCGTGAAATAAACCTGAGTTAGAAGGGACCAGAGTTTGTAAAGAAAACAAGAACATAATAATCTTGATATTTTCTACAATGTAGACTTAAGAGGACTCTTAATGTAATTTAGTATTACTGATGCAATAACTGAGTCTGCTGAAGCAACAAGCAAAAATACTAACAGTGAATGTCATTTTTTAATCATTTGATCTGATCACTTACTTGGTAAAAGCATTTCAAGACTCAGCAACTTGAACTTCTGGGAACTGCTAAGTATTTTGAAATGAGTCAGTTTATGAAGTGGCATATTTAAGAGGCAAACACTGATCACATGGTTTGACATGTGATTTTTTTGTTGTTGTTGTTAATCTTTTTAATCATCCAAAGTATTTGAAGTTTAAAATTAAAGATACCAGTCTGCAATCTGAGATACCAAAATATTTTTGGAATTAAAGTACTTGATACATACTATAATGTAAAGACTAACTACTGACATCTTGTTGTAGATTCTGTGTTTTTCTACCAGTGTTTTTATTCCAGGTTAGACTTTCAGCCCAAATACAAATTAAATAAATGGCTACTGCAAGAGTTGCTTTTCTAGGTCAGTGAGACCAAGAGTCTTTCTAGCATTCTATCTTGTTTGAGGATAGCTAGCTAGAAATGTGTTAAGAGAAAGCGAAAGGAGTACTGAGTGGTTTTTTTTCCCCTCTTGATCCTTCCAGTTTTTAGCAGTAAGTGTTTCTACTTTATATAGAAAGAATGTACAGTTTTGAAATACCATGGTATTTGTTTTGTTCAGTTTCATGTATGGATGTCACTTGTTGTAAACCCACTTTAATGATTTATTGACTATACTAAGTTTGAAGACTTCTTGCCAGCTTATGGCTAAACTGTCTTTTACACTCCCCCGCATTATTAAGGATGAATTAATGTGATGGTGTAATCAGTAGTCTTCTCTCCAAAGCATATTTCAAATGCTGTTTTAAGAATTCTTTAGATAGGTCATAAGTGTTTGCAGGCAGTTTTGCTGAACTGTCTCTACGAAGATCTCTTCAACTTCCTTTCATGTGTTGTTTATGTGTTCTTTAAACCACCAAACAACCACTAAAAAAACGCAAACAAAACAAACCCTCAACTGATTCCTAAATTGAGTTGCATGTATAGTTAATTATCTTGCTGGCAGAAGAATTCAGTATAGTTAATGCATTAATATAGCACTTTATTCAACAAAAAGTCCTTTCAATAAAGGAGGGGAGCAGAATGTGGGCTTGAGTTTGAGTAGTAATCATGGACATATTGCTTTAGCCTTTACTTGCAGGGAAAGGCTAAAGGAAGTGTCATGTAACTTGTGATATGGCGATCTGTTTACAGCTTTCTGCCTGATTTCTTAGTAATTTTTTCATGCGTAGAAGATGATCTTGTTCAGTTTGTAACGATACAGTTTTTGTTTATCTCTGGGTTTCCTCTTAGGCGACTGTTCTGCCGTAAAAACTGAGATGATAATGATGGAAATCTTCAGTTAAAACTACCTACTCCAAAGAGGCTTTAAAGTGAGAATAATTGGGTTTAGTGTACAGTTTTTGGGTACAATTCATCTCATCTATGGGAGGAAGAAAGGAGTTAGGTGGCTATAGTAATAAATAATCATCTGTGGTCAACTTCCTTTTTTTCAAACTTTTTTGTATCAGTGATGTATAAGACTGAGCAAACAATAGTAATTGCTCTTTCAAGGAACAATTAAATACCAGCAGCGCTTTGATCTTGTTCTACAGTAATTCATGTACAACTTGGGTTTGAAAGGTATCTTTGTAAAGTTGGAATCCAGTTACTGGTTTTCAGTGTACAGCAATATTTTTCACTTGTTAGTACTGTGTTGTCAGAACATTTTATTAAGAGATTGATCGCAGTGAAGAAGATAATTGCCACAAAATGTACAGGGTAAAAGTGTATCAGGAGATTTGTTTCAGAATGAGTGTGGCCATTCTGAAAACTCTGTTCCACAGAGTTTTCTCTGTGGAACAAATCTGCTGTTTTTGTCTTTACTCTGTCCTGCTGCGTGGTTTGTTCATAAATCGGTGTTCTATGTGTTTCTCTATTTAAAGGCATATTGGCCATACTAATACTTTTTTCTTTTTTTTAAATATAGGTAACACTTAAAGGATTTAGTCCTTTGCTTCAGTTTGCATACACAGCTAAACTTATTTTAAATAAAGACAATGTGTCTGAAGTTTGCAAATGTGCTGAATTTTTGGGTGTACACAACATTGAAGAGTCTTGCTTTCAGTTTCTCAAATTCAAATTTTTGGACTTTAAATCGGATCAGCAGGAATGTCCAAGGAAGAAGTGTTGTACGCAGCATTGTCGGAAAACAAACCCTAAAATTGGCAATGTAGATGATGGAGACCTAGAAATAGATGATGAAGCAGAAGAACTTTTAGAAAAGGAATATATTCAAACTCCTGACACAAAGCTCTGTAAAGATGAAGAAAATGCTAAATCATCGCCTGCTCTCCAAGATAATGCCAGTCAAACGTGCGATCCTGTACATTCAGAAAGGGGTAGTGTTTCCAGCTTATCTTCCCAATGCCCAAAGTATAGGAAATTCCAGAAAGCTTTTGGAAACGACAAAGTTCATACTTCAGAGTCCAGTTCCAGTATTAAAGACATTCAGGTGCCACCAATTGCAACTTTTCTTGAGAAGGAAATACCTGATAATGATGGCTTACAAAAAGCTCAGGAGTGTGTACCTATGCAGCTGGTCTCAAAATGTGAAGAGACTCAGGTGAAAATGGAAGAAGGGGAGGAAGGCATTGAGAAGAAGGAGGAGTCAAAGAGAGATTCTGTGACTCAGAATGTGCTGTGTCCTGTAGAAAAAATGGATCTTGCTGCTTTCCCCCAAAACTCTGCTGCACCTCACGGACTCAATTCTGTGTCTTTTTTACATACTTGTGAGCAATATGGTAACTTGAATTTCAGTAATATGCAAAACAACACAGTCTTAGCTGAAAAAACTGTATCGGGTACTGGAGTTGGGAGTGACAAAATTGAAAGTCCAAATGACGCACCTTCAAAAGTCGATTTGTGCACTAAGGAAGCAACTAACATTACATCAGCTGGTGATCGAAGCAGTGTGGAGAGAGAGGTAGCAGAACATCTCGCAAAAGGGTTCTGGAGTGATATTTACAGCACAGAAGCCTGTCAAATACATTTACCACCTGCAGTTCCAAAAGAGTGCTTGGAGCCAGTATATTCGGGGAAAAAATCAGAGTGTCCGTGGCTGGGTATCAGGATCAGTGAAAGCCCTGAACCTTGCTCTCAACGAACTTTTACAACACTGAATTCTGTCAACTGCCCCTTTATAAGCAACCTTAGTACTGAAGGATGCTCCAACAGCTCTGAAATAAGCAGCGGAGATTATGTTCAGGGACAGCAACAAGAGCAGTGTCCCTATAACTATGTCATAAGTTTGGGAGAGGATTCGGAAACTGACACTGAGGGAGACAGTGAATCCTGTTCAGCAAGAGAACAAGAATGTGAGGTAAGAACATCCTGGTGTATCCT
The DNA here is from genome assembly GCF_030463565.1 of Pelecanus crispus. NCBI lineage: Eukaryota > Metazoa > Chordata > Aves > Pelecaniformes > Pelecanidae > Pelecanus > Pelecanus crispus. The sequence goes on from NC_134643.1 coordinate 121,057,339, forward strand.
TTGCTTCCCTGTCTCTTAAGGCCCTATTTGAAAATCTATTTCTGAGTTTCTTGTGGGGTGGTTTGGTTTTTTGGGTTGGGTTTGGTTTTTGTTTTTGTGGTTGCTTGTCTTAAAAATCTGGGAAATTAAACTTTAAATTACCATTCAAAGGTTTATATGGAAGAGCACTGTTAATAGGGAGACTTATAAAGTATTTTGTGGTAGGGTATTGAAGTGGTAGATGCTTAGGTACTAGATCTCTCCAGATATTTTTCTGGAACAACTTTATTGGAAGAGGTTGTGAGTCTTCAACCAAGGCATGGGGGTTCTTTTGTAGAATTTTTTTTTTTTGTTATCCTTCAGTTAAACTTAAGAAAACTCTAAACTTCTTGGAACCTGTGTTTATAGAAGCTTAATAGTTTTCTTGGTTTTATTCTGACTTGTGGGGAGAAGGTAGGAGAGAAATGATACTTCAGATTTACTGTGAAATGAAAATTAAGTTTTCAAGCTGGCTTCAATAGCCGTGTATTTAAGACTGCTTTAATAGTATCGCCTTCTCTAAAACTGAGGTTATATTTGTTCCTCCAATTGCCGAAATTATTTGGCACTTCTTTCCTTTGTGTCGTTGGTTTGGTAGTGTTTGAGGCAGATGCCACGTATAAGTAGTCTAATCCCAAAAGATTTTAGTCACAGTTCTTAGAATTGTAGAATTGCAATGTGGCGCTGTGTATGGTGGGTCATTTAATGTCATGAAAATTCAGTTGTTTTTAAAGCACCAGTTTTTTGAGGATGCAGGACCCTGCTGAGACTTAAAATAAGTGGAAGCTACCATCAATATAGAAAGTTGGCAGGCCAAACAAAAGGCGAGAAGTGGCTAAATACATTCCTCATCTTTACATTGCAAAAAAGTAGATGGCGTCTTTGCTGAGGGCAATACTCTGTCTTTTTTTTTTTTTTTTTTTTTTGCCTGTTTGTCACCAGTGGTAGCCAAACACAGAAAGGGTTTCTCTGCCTCTTAAACTAAATGCAGATCTTTGACCACAGCAAGGTAACATATTCTTCTACTTAAGTATATACTTAAGGATTAAAATTAAGTGTCTTTAGTTGGATACTTCATAAAATGTGGCAATTATTTTGTAAAGGTAAAGATGTTTTTCAGTATTAACCACAACTTCGTGTTCTATGTACGTTTCAGAAGCTCCTGCTTCTGTAGCTCAGCTATACAGACAGTAGCAAGAACCTGGTTCTCTCCTCCAGCATTAAGAATTACAGACAAATACTGTAACTTCTCCATTTTAAGTAAATGCCTGTTTCAGATGAACTTCTGCAGGAAACTATAGGTGTAAAAATGTATGCAGGATACAGTCTTAATAGCAGCTTAGGGGAAACTTAAGACTGTTAGTGATTGACACCTGCTTTGTGCACTACCTAACCATAACTTATTTTACTAGAGTGTAGCACCCAATTATTTGCTGCACACACAGATGGATTTCATCCTATGCTGAATATGTTTTTGAAGATCTAGTGTAAATGCGCAAAGTACTCTGTTATTTCACCTGTGCTTGAACTCATCTAGTTGAAGCCCGAGGGTTTTATCCACCTTGCCTGATGGCTACATTAGCTTGCTCTTGTCTCTGAGATTTAGGAAGAAATATGGGTTGTGTGATAAAGAATGCTTAAAGTTAAAAACTTGAATTGGCCTGTCAGTGTTTGCGTATATCAGTTTCACCTTTGATTTGTATCTGTATCTTACATTCTAGGTAAAACTGCCATTTAATGCACAAAGGATTATCTCACTTTCCAGAAATGACTTCCAGTCATTTCTCAAAATGCATAAATTAACTCCTGAACAATTGGACTGTATTCATGATATCCGAAGACGAAGTAAAAATAGAATTGCAGCACAGCGATGTCGTAAGAGAAAACTTGACTGCATACAAAATCTTGAATCTGAAATTGAAAAACTGGTATGTATAAATATTCATTACTGTTGACTTGAGTCTTTCTCTAAACATCTTGACTGGGCATCTGGCAGTAGTTTGAGAGTGGGGTGGCTTAATACTTTTTCCACTCAAGCTTAGAAAACTTTATCAGTCTTAGATGACTTCTTGAATAGCAGGTGTAGATTTTCCGTGCTTTACTCTAAAGTACACATATTTTTCCTTCTGTGGACTTGTTTCCATTGAAGTAAAAGCACATCACAGCATAATTTTTGGTGAATGGTGTTTCTGAAGCCATCAGTATTGAGCTTAATTGCACAGAATGATTCCCAAACCATCATCCCACTCTTACTTTGTTTTCTACCTCTTTCCCCTTTCTTGCTTTGTGCTTTTCTCCTTCAGCTCGTGGTATTGCTCATGATCGAGTTCATAGTTATGCAATTGTTAGTTGTGTAAGTATTGTTCTTGTAACATATCAACATGGGCTGGTGAACTGTTTCCCAAGTCTTGAATCTTAAAAATTAGACCCTTGCAGAAAGGCGGAAGATAAAGCAGAACTCAGGAAGCTGCTTGCCTTTTTAGCAGTTGTATCAAGATTGTAGCTGAGGAATTAATGCATCCAGATTTCTCTGCAACCATCTGTTAATATAATCTCTCCTTCTTAAAAGGCAATAAAAAGATAAATGTGTAACCTAAAAGAAATGTGGGTAATCTGAAGTTCTTCTGGCAAGAAGGTAATTGTGAGTGGCTTTTTCCTGGTCTTTGTTTCTGATCCTCTCATATCAGTTACATAGTTGATTGTACCGTGTACACTAAATAGTTCAGTTGTTTGGGGTTACTGTACTCTTAATTTGTGTTTATGGAGCATTTTAGACTTTGTGTTTATGTACATGAATTTGGTATCTGCATTAGCTAGGAATGTATGCAGTCATGTTGCACTGTTCTCCTTATGACTTCAGAGTGAAAAGGAAAATAAAATTAGAGCAAAGTGCCATGGGCTAGAAACTTATTTTCCTGAAGCAGTCCATCATCTTTCACTACGTGCACTTCTACTTCTGCAGCAAAGGAGATGGACTTTGTATGGCACTGCAGGCCCTCCTTCAGCCATGATGAGTTGACAGAGCAAGTCATTCAGTGTGCTGAATGAAGAAGATACTTTGGGAGGGAGGGAAATCAGGTGACTGTGTTAATAAGTTACATTATTCTGACTAAAGAGAGAAGTTGCATTTCTGACAGTTCAGAACTTTCTGCCTGTTTTGGTTGCCATATTGTCACTTCTGTTTGTTATGTAACTGTCAATATTATGCAACACTTGAGGGGGAAAAAATTAGAGATTCATCTGCAAGATTAGACCTGTGGTTGATGAAGTGACTGATAATCATAGTATAATATCCTTTCTTCTGTGGACTTGTACTAGAACAGGCTGAATGTCTGCTGTTTGACAGATACCACAGTGCAAGGTCTAGACAATGAGTGTTGAGAATTGTGAGGTGAGGTCTGAGTTACGAATCATACTCTAGGCACAAACATGTTCCAGTTGCTTATTTTTTCCAACTGTGCAGGTAAGTTTCTTCAGAACTTCCTGAAAAGACCTTGTCTGGAGCTGTTGAGCATGTCTGACAGCCACTGATGTTATGCAGCATCAAACTTGTGTAGGTTGTGCATAAATAAAGAAACTTTAAGATCTGTCTAGGCATAATTTCCAGGTGGGTGGAAGAAGAGAGACATCTATGAAAGGCATTGTGTGGCACATCCAGGTTGCTTCATGCATGATGACTCCTGCCTTGTTCCTGCTTCTCTGGGTCAGACATGTGTCTCAGACCTGTTAGTCTTTCATCTTCTTGTTGTATCCTCTGTAATGTGGCTTTGAGAGGGGATAATATGGTGTACCTATAGTTTGAAAACTCTTGACAAGTAGGTAATACTCTTTACTATAGCCTGTTAGGAAATACTGTTTGGTTAAATTCCTCATCCTGGCTTCTAGTATGTGCAGCATGTTGTCTTGTATTAATTTCTATTCGTTGTTGCTTATTGGGTTTTTGTTCTCTCAGATTAAAAGATTTGTGGTGTGTTTCTTGGGAAAGTCCTATTATCTGGAACAGACTAACCCCCTGCATGAGTAGAGGCTGGAGACTGACTGGCTGGGGAGTAGCTTTGCTGAAAAGAACCTTGGGGGTCTGGGCAGAGAGCAAGCTGAGCATGGGGCAGCAGCATGTCCATACTGAAAAAAAAAAGGTCATCAGTGTCCTGGGCTGTATTAACAGGAGCACAGCCAGTGGTTCAAGGACAGTGATTGTACTCATATACTTAGCACATGTCAAAACTGGGGAAAACATTCAGCCTTATCCCTCCCAGTGCCAGAAGTACATCGACAAACTGGAGCAAGGCTAGGAGAAGGCCACCGGGATGGTCAGGCCTGGAGTGCTTCTCCTGTGGTGAGGAGCAGAGGAAACAGGGCTTCTGCTTGGAGATGAGATGGCTGTGGGGAGCCCTAATACCCACCTGCCCATATCTGTGGGGAAGTCCTCAAGATCATATACCATTGGATGTGGAAGATCTTCGGCTTCCTGGGGGTAGTATGTCACAACAGGAGAACAAGAGACGTTGTCATAAATTAAAATGGAAGGTTTCAACTGGATATAAGGAAACACTTTTTTCTAATGGGGACATGCAGGCAATGGAGCAGGTTACCCAGAGAGCTGTGCGTGCTCTGTTCTTGGAGGTTTTTGTAACGTCACTGAGCAAAGCCCTGGGCAGCCTGATCTTAGCCAGAGCTGACTTTGTTTTGAGCAGGAGGTTGGACTACAGACCTCCTGAGGTACCTCCCCCACCCAAGTGATTCTGTAAAATTGAAAGTCTTATGTTAAGCTCTGCTTATATTGAAGAAAAATGCTGGTCGGTACTGAATCTAACTGTTATCTGGGAGAATTAAGTTCAGTCATTTCTCTTGATCTTCTATACTGATGTCATTTTTTGACCCCCATATAGTCTTTGCTTATTGATCTTTCAGGTGAACCTATGTGTTCTTGTTGTTCACTAATCTTCCATATTTGAGAGTACATGTGGGCCACTCAAGGAGGTGATGGCTTGTTAGAAACAGCTCTTTCAGAGCACCTTGTACTCTTCTGGTTAAGATTCACATTCCTTGTCCTTTCTCGCTTCAAAGCTTTAAAATGAGGGTACTTGTGAGGGGGAACAGAATGAAGGACAGCTGCCCTCAAGAAGCACTACTTCCCTGAAGATTCTGTAGCTTAGGACAAGTGAGTCACATGCTATAAGCTCTGATCCAAGAAATGTAATTGAGATCTTGTTATATATACTATAGCAGGGAGAGAAAGTGTGTGAACTAAATAGATTCTTCACCAGAAGAATTAAAAGAGCTCTCAGTTTGATGATTGTTATGACCTCAAAACTAGCTGGCATTACTTTGCAGTATTAATATAATGCTGCTAAAATAAAACAATAATACTTAAATGTATTAAACTGTCAACAACTTCAGATGGGGGCGGGGAACTTACACTGGAATAAATGTTTCTGAATGTTGAAGTTTGTGTTAAACAGCAGTACAGATAACTTCATCAGTCTATAATATACAGCTGAGTGCCTCTACATACCCAAAATATACATAAAGTGATTTCAGATTAGGAGATCTGACAACAGCTGCTCCCAGTATGCTGTCAAGCAGAAGTTTATTAGCAAAGCACTCTTTCTAATCATTTTAGGCAAAAAGGACTGGCAACAACTGCTTCTCTTGTAAAATGCCACTTAAAGTTAGTGAGTTCTTTCAAAAGGAAGTTATAGAGGCTGCAGTATGAGTTTCTTCTGCAAAAGGGGATGTGAGGAGGACTGAAAATAATTAAACTTCCTAAGAGTGAATTCACATAACAATAGTGATAACACACAGTCCCTATGATTAAAAGTTATTTCTTAAAAACAATTTGAAGATTTATGTCTTCAAAACTCTGTCTCTTCTTTTAATTAATTGTAGAACTCAAAATGTGTGGCATGTTTGGTTTCGCGTATTTTGTCCTTTTCCTTCAACTGCTTCATTGTGGTCTTGCTTGTTTCCTGTCCTTCTTTGCCATTTCCTTGGGTTTTTTTATTCCAGATGTTGATTATTTCCATCATTAGACCTCTTGGTTATCAATGTCCTTTCATCTTCAGTCAGCTGTATCAGAAGTCTCAGAAAAATTCATGACATTGAAGTAAAAGCAAAAAAAAAAAAAAGCTAAGTTTTAATGAATGGTACTTTTTATCTACTCAATATGCATCAGTGAATTGCCATCCCTTTCGCTGCTCTGTGTTTGGAAAATCCTTTTGCTAGATTGTAAGCTCTTCAGAGCAAGGACAGTCTTATTTCATATCTGAGAGGTATCTGCCACCCTTAAGCACAGTAGCCATGTAAATAAGACTCAACCATTCAGCTGGTATTCTCTTGTTCCACTAGTAGGTTACATACCTAGTGGCACTTTTGTTCTTGTCTCTTCAATTCACTAATCTGTCACTATGCTTTAAATTCTTTAACTTCCAGTGTTCTAGTTGCTGCCTTGAAACAAATGGGATTGCTGCATTTCCAGAGAAAATACTTTGTTTATGATTTTAGCGTGGTTTATTTCTTTAACTCTCCTGTATTTTTTATTTACTTCAGAAACTCTTCTTAACTCTGTTTGTTCTACAGTGGACTTGGCATTTCTTGAGAATTGAATTTATTTTCATCTAGCAGGGTAGTATCAATAGTGAAAATGTGATGTCTGGTTTTCAACATTTAACTTTTAAAATATAAATCTTTATGAAGATTGCTCTGCTTAATGTTTTGTTGACCCAGTGGTAATGGTTTAAATGTGTTACTCTGTAGAATTAGTGTTTTAGGAAAATTTATAGTAAGTGAAAGTAGGTTTCACTTATTAAATAACTACAAATTACTTTTTTGGCTGCCAGCATGAGTTTTGAAAAAGTTGTATGTCTGGAAAATCACTTCAAATAGCTGAGTTGATGATGCTTCAAGAGAGGTTAGGATTGGCCTTTTGATAGGCATTTAATTGTGTTGCTGTTTACCTTCTTATTGCCAGATTACTTCTGTTTCAGTACACCAGGTTTTTTACAGTCTTGTTTTTGCTTTGATAGGAACGTAAACCATAGGTTTTGTGATTAAAAAGTAGACTAAAAGGCTATTTTTCTTTTTGCAGCAAAATGAGAAGGAGAACTTGCTGAAGGAAAGAAACCACATTTTGTCAACTCTGGGTGAGACCAAGCAGAATCTGACTGGACTTTGCCAGCAGGTGTGTAAGGAAGCAGCTTTGAGTCACGAGCAAATACAAATACTTGCAAAATACTCTTCCTCAGATTGTCCGCTTTCATTTTTATTCCCGGAGAGAGAACGAACAGCTCCATCTGACAGTGATCTTGCGATACCATCGTGTATAGAATTAGCAGATGGTCTTTCAGGTGTTACATCAACAAATGAGCAGAGTTCTTGTTACCAGTGTGTGAAAAGTGTGTGTGATGCAACATATGATCAAGTACAAGAACTGTGTCCAGTTTCTGTAAGAACATTGGAGAAAACTTCGCTTGTGGAACAGTGTGGACAGAGCGGTGGTATCACAGACTTCTGTCAGCAAATGACTGACAAATGCACTACAGATGAGTGAATCTATTCTCTTCCTATTGCCAGCCTCTCAACATTGCAACTAAAATGAGATTGAGCATTTTTTAAAGTCATTTACTAAGTGAAAGAAAACATGAAACTTTATCTTTTGAAACTACATTGACAATTACATGGTCATTATATTACTTGGCAAGCTTTGGGTTTGCTCTGTGTAGTTCTAGAGTGTAACTTTGTATGTGTCAGCCTTGGAGCTTTTTCTGTGTGGTGATGCCAAGGACAGTTCAGGAAAGTTGTTGGAAAGTATAAACTGTGCACAGATGTTTATTTGTGAGGAAGCTTTCATTCAGGTATAGAGCAGCCTTCACTCTGATTTATGCCACAGTACCTAATGCCACTCTGCATCTCAAGAAAAGCCTCCTAACAGGTGTTTATGCACAATGACTTCTATACCTGGAATTCCTATCTTTTTAAGATTTCTTTTTTCCTGGTAGACAAACCTTAAGAAGCATATATAGCTCTGTAAATGTTTATTTTGTAGATGGGTTAGGATAACATTGACAGTATGAGGAGATTCTGGCAAGTGCGCTCTGGAACAGCTAATTGCTTCCTGCTGTTCCCATCCCTGTACCAGAGCCAGCTGTTATTCAATATATGCCTTTGTCTTAGCTCTCCAGTATATAGTTAAGACAACTGGAACAGTGGAGGTGCTGGAGCATACTGTTGTCTTCTCTAAATTTTGTGGGAGGAATAGCAACATACTGGGAAAGGCAGAAGTTTGAAACTGATGCAATTCTTTGATTAGTGTGCATTGGATCCTCTGGCATCTGAATCCCATATGCTTGTTAAAATTCATTGCTGTATTGCAACTTACTGTCTTAGCACCTTCAAGCTCACTGCTGTTTGTGGTAAGTTGGAATCAAAGTATTGTGAAAGTTTAAGGACAGATTTTTTTTTTTTTGGTTAAGATATTCAGGCACCAAATTCTTTAACTTCAGCGCCTAATTGCCTAAAGTAATCTACAAATGTAATTGTTCTCTGATCACTGGGACCAGTAAAGATCTATTTCAGAATTTTATTCTTCAGGATACCTTTATGGCTGAACCTGTAGTACACTTTCAATGGCTTGTGCTATAAGTATAAATATATAGAAAGTATAATAAGGAAATGAGCTGGAGGGATTTCCTTTATTTACTCTGTGAAGGAGAAATTCAACTACTAAAAATAATCCCTGTTTTTTAGACTTTTACATGGCAGTAGATGCATATTGTATACCAATGATGCTTTGTTATTTAGATGTTGTTCTCACACCAGAACTAAGTATTGAACCTCACCACAGAAAACTTTGGTTTTGCTGGTTTACAAAACATGAAGAATCTTGTACAAGCCAGTGGAATTCTTCATTTCCTACCTCAGAATGTATATTAGCTTTTTGTGTCTTTGTGTGCATGTACAGTAGGCAGCAACTAAGCAAAGGACTACTGTAAATACTGCTTTCCAGTTTTATCTTGCAGTGAGACAAAACTTGTTCTTGGTAAGGCTCTCTTTTTTTTTTTTTTTCTTTTTTTTCCCCCTTCCCCCCCTCCTTATAGGTAACATAGCATTAATAAATATATTTAGACTATTAAGCCACTTATTTAAAACAAAAATGAAAAATTTGACAGATTTCAACAGTACTTCTCATAACCAGCACGTAATACAAGTGACTACACTACCTCACCTATGGGATTGAAAGTTGATTCAAGTCTCTAGTGATATCCTTGGATTTTCATCATATATCATTACTTGTTTAAGGGGAAAATTTATGTTAATGGAGCACAGCTTGTATAAACCACAGTGCTTGCAGTAATTGAAATTCAGAAATAAATACTATAGGGCAGACATCATGAGAGTTCTACTGCTTTGGATATATTTTCAGATAATTGAATTGAAATTCTTTTAAATTACTATCATTTATATATGTTGATCCTGTAGATGTATTACTTACAAAGCTCTCTGGGTTTTTTCTCCAGCATCTGTATATGCCTGGTTAATTTAATCCTGCCTCCCTCCTGTGCTGCCACCGTGGGCAGTGTTTTGCTCCTAAGTCTCCATTTTATTTAAAAAGCAAACCAACATGAAACAAACAAAACAGAAACCCCCAAACCTCTCTACTGTCCATACATAATACCACTTTTAAAGCTAGTGACACTCTGAAATGACGTGGATAATGACATTAAAGCATTGTCCTAATAGTACACATACTCTGAAATGGAACTCCTTGGGTTAAATGTTTGTTACAAAGGGGTGGAGCATATATGTAGAGAATGACTGTCTGGGAATTTAAACATATCCAGTGGCCCAAACCCCCAACAGACTTAGCTATGGATGTTGGAAAACAAGGTCAGTGATTACCAGGTTCAGAGGCCAGAATATCCACCAAAGAGTTGTGCTCCACTGCTGCAGTCTGGTGATCAGCCAGGGTCTGAGTTCTACCCAGCAAATGGTGCAGGGCTTCCAGTGCAGAAATCACAGCTGTCATTGACATATGATAGAATTCATGTCATGTTTTTAAACCTATGATGAACTTGATGAAGTTTGAGGGTAGGTTTTTGCCTAACCAGCTGCATCTAAATAATTTTTAAAATATTTATTTAATACAGTAGACCTACAAGTTGCATGTTGACTTCTGTAGCCTATATCATCAACTTGCAAAAGTTAAGAATGAATGACAATTTTATGACACAGAATTCTCAGGTAAATGTTTTGGAGTTTGGTTGGATTTTTCAGTAAAGAAATACTCAATTTTGAAATTGTAAAATACTTTGTTAAAGCATGTTTTAAAATACTTTGTTCAGACTATCTTAAAGCCATAAGAGTATGATGGCAAACAGATTGTAAAATAAACAAATAATTACAACAGTTGATTTTGTATCTTTCATAATTCAGTATTTTCTAAGACTACAATAAAAACCACTATCCTTTCTACAAAGGCTTTTCTTTTTTGTACAAATCTTTTGCAGTGAAAGTCTTTACTGGTGCATTATTCACTTACGTAGTACTACTAAAACATTTCTGAAAACAGTAGTAAAGTAGTCTATATAGTTTATAAGTTCCTGAATAATACACACAGTAGCAAATATTACTGAGTTGGAATAAATTTCCTGTAAGTTTATTTGACATTTTTGTGTCCTGTTTGCTTGGGTTTTCTTTTCTGTGGAACTTCGATTTTTTTTAAATTATTTTTTATTTTATTAATTATTATTTTGGTTTTTTTAAGGGAGAGAAGAGGTAAACAGCTGATTAATGGGCTGTTGTAGGTTTGTTGGGTCTAGAAAAAACTTGGTGATGATTACTGCATAGTATAATCAGTGCATGAGACAGGTTTATCATGAGGGAGGTTGTAATGATAAGTTTGTTTAAGCCTCTCGAAATAGCTTTGTAATTGTAGATCTGTTAGGTCCTGTTAAATAATCAGGATTGCAGAAAAATTATCCCTTGAGAAACTGTGTTTATCCTAATCTCCCTCTGTACCTCCTAAACAGTAAACTGTAATACTGGATCTAGCCTTAAGTGTTGCATTTTACCTTGTTCAGAAAGCTTTTCATTAGAAGTCTTACTTCATTTAAAGTTTTTGTAACCTGTGCATTTGACGCTTTCAAGTCTGAAATTACTCGATCCCACCAGCAGACCCTTTATTAAAAGTTAAACCAGTCTTTTTTGGGGAAAATGCTGGAAAGCAAGGTGATTGATTATAAGGTTCAACTTGCTGCTTATAATTGATAAGGCAGTAAAAGCCATACGTCTTTCTCCAGAACAGTTTTGTTCTTGGAATTCATAGTCACTTGACTTTAAGAACCAAGACGTTAGCTTGCCCAAGAATGTTAGCGTGGTTCCTTTTTGAGGAAACTTAAAATCTTGATGCAAGAGTCTGCGATATGTTTAAAACTCCTCTTAATATTCAGCAAGAAATAGCGGCAATGAAAGCTAAAAGGTACATATGCCAGAGATCAGTACTGTACAATTAGTTCTGCCTCTGGGGCTTTTTTAGGAAGTAAGAAATGAGGAACTGCTGATAATTGGCACTCTTTATGTGAGCTCTGGGTTTTCATCTGAGCATGACACAGCTAAGTGAAGTTTGTTTAAAGTGAAATAGCAAAATTTCTCCAAAAGCTGAAAAGACGGTAAAAGCACCTACCTTAACTGAAGCAGTTTTTGAACAAACTTCTGACAAAAGTTTGAGCATAAACACAACAGTTGAGCTTTACACAGCAAAGTGAGTGTTGTCCCTTTTTGGCACTGAAAGAGAAGCTGGACCCTTGTGCCTGTTTGATATTCTATTGTTTGCATATTGATTTCTTTCTTTGGTTTCTTTGTTCTTCAAAAGAATGAGCCTCAGAAGCACACAGCTGCAATTCACTAGCATGTGTAAAGGAGAATTTTAATATTGGTACATTAAGACTTAAGGCCAGTTGAATTTTTGTGGACAGAGCTAAAGGAAAAAAAGAAGGGAAAATGAGCTGGTTTAGCAGAGGTGTGAGTAAGAGAGACTTCATGAATATGAATATTGTAAAAGCCTATTTAAGCGCGTGTTATGTTCTCCAGGCCTCTTAAATTTGTCTACACTGCACTTAAGCTTTTTTTTTAATTACTATTATTAATCTTTTTTTAATTGCAAATATTAATCTGACAGATTGTGGACATCAGCAGTCATTTTTTTTTTCCCCACCTTTAGGTAACTGGGATGGGGCAGGGAAAGCAGCGGTCACCTCAGAGATTGAAGCTTTAGAAATGAGCAGTCTCTTTAAACAAACATTTCTGTTGAGAACAAGGTGGTCTATGAAGGTGTGGGTAATGGTGTTTGTTGCTGGGAAATGTTTTGCCATGTCGTAGTTTAGAAAGAAAGAATGAGAAGTGCTTATTTTCCTGTTGAGCCAGGAAAGATTCAGGGTAGACGTTTTCAGGAGCACATGCTAGAACCCAATTTTTTTTCTAGTTTGGAGTAGAGAAAGTATTTTTTACTTTTCCATCCCTTCTCCACTGTTTTGAAGAAAAGTGGAAGAAAAAGATACTTATAGTAATGCTCATTCAGAATACAGTGTAGCTTTCTAAGGGTACTATTAAAAAAAAAAGCTTTCATATATGCTGGGTATTGTAGGCAAGCGTACAAATAGTCCCTGTTCCAAAGAGATGTTGATTAAGGGATGTGAGATAACCCAATAACAGGATTTGCAAAGTACAAGATAAACTATAATCTCGTTTTAGTTTTAGGACAGTGTTTTGACTTGCTACCTACAAAACACTTTATTAGATGGGCATTCTGGGCTATGAGCAGGGGTAGCTTTGGACTACGACTGAATATGAATCTGTTTGGTGGTGGATTATATTGTCTAAATATTAGGTTTACTGATTCTATAATGTATTGCCAATATTGCCTCACACTTAAAGATATTATTACCAGCTAGTGCACTGAGCAGGAAATAAGTATGTATGTATATATATATAAAAAAATAACAATTTCCCTGAACTCATTAGAAATGCTAGTATCTGCTAGTCAGCTGGATTGACACACATTACGGAGTACCTGGAGTGTTCTTTAAGCTGTGACATCCATATAGGAGTTAACGGATGTGTCGTCATTTTCCTGACTGCATTTGGATCTGCATTTGAGAGGAAGCTGAGGAGCGGGACAGCTCATACAATACTTCATTCTGGCAACGTCAAGCACAGAAAAAACCACATTGCATGGTCAATATTTTCTAGGAAGCCTTGAGGTTATGTTTATAAAGTTCACTGGAAGCTGAATATTTGCTTGTAGAGATAGTCTTTAACTGCAGTTATCAGATAAAAGTATTGTGTGCATGTAGTGGTTTCTTACCCCTCTCAGCTGCTGAGAAGCTTTTGCTGAGCACTATGGCCAGTGAAGAGCTTCCAGCTTTCTGTGTGTGTGTATATATATATAGATATATTAAGAAAAAGAAAAAAAAAAAGATACAGATGAAAACTATCGACAAGTTTTTATAGGTTCTAGTAGTAATTTAAGACTTCTTGTAGCTTGCACATTTTTTGCTGATGAAAAATGGACTGAGCAGTGATTTCATAATGTTCCAAAAGTAGATGGTCAAAATGAACTTACTGGTAATGCCTATAGAAGACATCAGAAAAGTGTTATCTGCTTTTGGGATTTCAGTTGGAACCAAATTAAACAAGGAAGTTCTTTGTTCTCTCAGTTTTTTAATTTAAAAAAAAAAAAAAGAAACCAACAAAACAAAAAAAAACACCAAAGGAAATAAAACCAGGAAGTGTCAGATTCTGGAAGAGAGAAGTCGGTAATTTGCAGGATTTCCACATTAAAAAAAGACTTTTGCGTTATTTTCTTAGCAGGAAAACAGGTTTCTAGTTTTGTTTTCATGGAGATTTATCACAATATTCACTTTCTTAAAACTCAGCTTTCTGCAAAAGTACATAATTTCATGAAGAGCCACTTTGAGAACAGGACCTCAATGCCTGAATAGTTTGGGATGTGAAGATTTTATTTCTATAACTTCTTTTCTTCCAAGCTGCTAATATCTGCCATGAAAATAAGGGCTGGTGAGGATATCACAAGTATAACTTGGATTCCCAAATCTCTATTTCATGCACTTAAAACCTGATTTTCGAGAGTGCTGATGTGCTGTTGCTTTTTCTTTCAGTTGTGCCCAGGATGTGAACAGATACTTTTTAATCAAAAACTTCTATTGATTTGGGGTAGGGGTGGTGGGGAGAAGGGCAGCCAACTAGGACTAAGTCCAGCCTAGGACTCCTTAGGGAGGTTTTGCTTGCATTCCAGCTCAGCGTGCACGCAGATGCATCTGTGCATCTCTCTTGATCGCTCGTCCTTTGAGAAGCCAGGATCATTTTTGTTATGCAAATGCTAATATCCAGTGGCTTCTATAATTTGAACTGTGCAGTCTATTTTTGTCTTTAAACTATAGATGGCAGCATGATACTGCATACTGCCTGCACTACAACTTCTCGAAGTGAGAACAACTAAATCGACATTTGTTGGTTTAAAAAAAACCCGGAAAAACTAGTGGAAAAGTAAATTTAAATTATTTTTTAAAAAATAATTTAGATGATAAATTTCAATATCTAGCTTTTCAACCTGCAAATTATGTTTAATACCTTATTAGTTTCAACAGATTAGTGATGCAAATGCAGCATACTGATTATCGACGTTATACTGAATTCAGGTCTGAATTCCAAAAGCATGCATTCTGCCTGTAACTTTCCATTCTTGAAGTGCATCGTATGTTACGGACTTGAATTCAAGACAGAAATTAGAACTAGAGTAAAAATAACTAACAAAATATTTCCTGAGGCTTTCTGCATTGTGAATATACCCAAGGTGGAAAGTACATTGAAATTTGCCTTGGGGCCTGGCCTAACAGCGTTTTAGCACCTTTTTAATATTAAATGTGCTATTAGTTCAAGGAGCTTACATTACTTATTTTCCGAAAGAGAAGAGGTTTTTAAATTCTGTGCCAGCATGGTACCAGGTGATGCCAAGTGTTTGGTGTAAACGAACAGAACAAACTGAGCTTTGGAGGAAAAGATTTGCTTTTACAGGTTTTACACAGCATTGACTGCAGCTCTCAGCTGATGCCATGTCAAGCTGCCCACAAAGAAAGGGGGAAGGAGAAAGAGTTAGCCGAGATAATAGATGCCTACGTTTAATTATTTTGCTGAGGAACTATGGTAGTATCTTTCATGTTTACGTCGGTATGCTAGATTAAGCCTAAGAGTGTATGTTAAAGAAGAATGAAGAAGTATTTCAGTCAGAGGCTGAAGCTTTGTGTAGTCCTTAATTGCTTGTATAGATAAAATACTTGAACGCTCAGTAACACACAGATGCTAACAGTAACTTCTCCCATATCCTTTTTTTCCTCATCAGCTTTAAAAAACCCAAACTTGTTAGTTCATGTGTATATGGCAAAATTTTCTGCCATAATATTACCAAAAATACAGTTATCTTTTTATATAACTCTTCCTATAGACACAGTAATAAAAGTGCTTTTAGGGATATTCATTTGCTTGAAAAATGACAAGCTAAACTGGAAAACAGCTTTGTGTTTGAACAATATGTAGAAAAGTCTTTGTTCCTGATGTATTAAAATGCAAATGTTAAAAGCAAGAATGTACAGATGTCATAAAAAGAAAATCCTTTTCTCAAAGCTGTTATATTCCCCTATTACTTTACAGTTATGAGAAATTTCCAAGTATTTCAGATGCTTTTTCTTAGTAATGGAAAATGACCTGTGTATAATTCCCATCTCAAAAATACCTTAAAGAAGTCCTTTATTTGAGCTGTCAAAAATTATTTCTGCCCCACCTTAAAATCAAATGGTTATGCTTCAGCCTGGAAAGTATATTTAACACTGGACTATAAAACTCTGAAAATACAGCCTGAAACATTAATGAAACCAAGCAATAAACCAAGATGGCGCATTAATCCTTCTTTACGCTTTTCCTGTTATGTTGATCTGAAGGTCTGGTATCTGATCCCAGACGTGGTCTTTGTTGGCTGGATTACCTGTGGAGCTCTTAATGGGGAAAAAATTAAACTGGGATGAGGAAGGCTCAATGCGGCAACTGAGGTGCTTGCCATGCAGTCGTACCAATACTTTTGGAGATATTCTTATGGCTGAGATTTTGTTGCAGGCTCACAAATTTAGGAAATCTTATCTATCAAAAAAAAAAATGTTACGCCAACAACCCAGCTGCTGTGCATTGTTGGGAGTTTGGGTTTGTTTCCCAAAGGAGCTGTGATTTGAGGCTGAGGCTTAGAGATCCAACAGCTGCTGCTTTGGGTTGGCATTTTGGTGTTACAACTTTTTGATGTGCAAATTCTTCCAGGGAAAATACCTCGGGGAGAAACATGATCTCACATGTTGCGGTAGGCATCGCATTGTCAAAATTGTTCATTCATAGCCATCTTCTACAGGTGGCCTATTGCTTGAGAATAGTCATGTTAGTGCTGAACGCATTGTAGCTATCTATCCTAAGTTCATATCTTAGAAAAACAATTCTTGGGTTTTGTTTTCCCATTAGAAAAGTTGCAGCAGCTGGAGACATAGTCACTCCAGCTGATGCATTTATGAATGCTTGCAAAAATACTTTAAAAGTCAAATTATTCATAAGCTATGTTGGGTTTAATTTTCCCTTTAAATCTCAAGTCAGACTGAGCAATGCTGATGAGTAAGTTTGATGTCTCTCAGCACTGCAACATCCTTTATGTTCAAAATCACTGATGGGATACTGACAGAAGTCAGCTAGATCACAGACTTTGCTTCAATGTTGTTAGCTAGCTAATTAAGGGAAAAAAAAACCCCTTTGCACAAGCCTCCTGGTTTTGTAATGTCCTTTTTGCCTTTCTCTTCCTCCCAATTTGTGACTAGTCATACAAAAGAAGAATCCTAACCCTGTGTGTGCTGCAAGATTGTCATCCTGCAGCACCACCAGTCAAGTCTATAAATCAGTAGGATCCAGGACTGTAATCTCCTCCCTGTTCACTAGAATGTCATTTATGGTGGAGGGTTTTTTTAATAAATCAGAAAGATATTGTGCAAGACTTAAGAGAAATCTTGTGGTTTTGCTGATTTTCTTCTGCTGTTTTATCCCCTTTAAAACCTATTTGGAGCTATTAAGATAGGAAGTAAAACACATGAAAAAGTGGTGTAATATTAGTCGTGACTCCTCTCACACAATTTTTAAAATGATGGCTTAATCATTTCTGGTTTTTACAACTGTAACCCTGAACTGTAAATTAGACTAGGTATGGTACATCCTTACTTTTTACTAAATGGTGGACATCAGAATAAGTGCTTTTGTGTTATGTTCCATTATTCCCACTGTCTTCAACGTTAGCACTGAGCAGTCAGTGGATGGATAAAATACTGTGGCAGGGCAAATTGCACATGTAGCTCAAGAGCTACGGCTTCAACATCCCCACCCTTTACCTCCTTCACAGATAATCTGAAGCAGGGAAGCCAGCAGTTGTTGCTGTGGCCAAAATTCACGGGCTACTTTGAAATCCCTCTGCTTGTCGAGGCCAGATCTGCTCTGTAATGGCCAGGAGTTGTTGCCACCTCTCATCTGGCCCCCTGGTGCACACGATGTGTGGGTTTCAGCTCTCGTCTGTAGAAGGATGCTAACATGGAAATCATAAAGTCAGGTAGTCTCTTCAGCTCTGCTCTGAGGCTTGAACTGTGCCATGGCTAAATAGTGTAATGTGGCCGCAATGTTAGTGGATCTGGCAGGAGGGCACAAAAATGTAAGTTCTAACAAGGCTTTGTAACAAAATTGCAAAACGAGTATTAAGACAAATTGAAGCGTCTTGCTAGCTGGCAAGGATTCCTGTTGTTGAGATATACTGAATAGACTAAGGGTAGCTTGAAGAGCTCAGTGGATATGCTTTCAAATTCTGTGTTCTTCCAGGGTGAAGAAACTCGGAGGGAATGGGGCTCACTGTGGGAACAGTAATTGCAATAAGCAGTTTGATCGCTGCACAGAAATATCCCTAGATGCCTAGTAAACTCCAAGGTAAAGTACCTGTGATTGTGATTAATTTTGTTACTGCCATCAGTGGTGCTGGCAGAGGGATTTGGTTGCCTAAAGATAGGTGTTTAGTACCATTTCAGGTATGTGGATCTCCCATATGTTGTACTTGTTAGGCTCATGTGATGTCTTATATACCTGATGGCACTTACTATTATACTTACAGTGGAGGCATAATTAAAAGAAGGGTTTTTATAGCACTGGACATCAAAGCACCCTTTAGACATTGCAATAGAAAGCCACTAGGCAACCAAGCAAAATTGGAAAAGATAACTTTAAATGATGGTACTGAAAACTTTGGCAGCTCTCCGGCTTCACTCAGGGAAGGCTGGAAGTGGATGTAAGTAGTATAGTTTAAGGGCTAGGTGGTCCTTTTTCTCAGAAGACTTCTCATTCTAGGAATCAGATAAACTTGGGCAAAGGGAACTTCAGATTAAAAGAAGACATTTTAAAGCACTGGACAACAAATCACCCTTTATGTATTAAAAGAAAGCCAATAGCTAACCGAGCAAAATTGGGAATTATACTGGTGAAACAAATAGGCAGGAAACCATGTTGTAGTCAGTAAATAAATCAGAAGAATCAAAACAAGTCTGTGAGGGTAACCAAGAATTCTTGATTCAGGAAAAATGAATCAGGAATAAGGTTGAAATTAGGGGAACCTACAAACTGCTGAAAGGAAGTAGTTGTCCATGTCAAACTATACAACAGAGGAACAATTTTGGTGTTGCATTATAAAGGGTGTTGCAAAGCTCACTTTGACACCAGACCTCTTGCCTATCCAGATGGTGAGCTTGGAAGCAGGCCTCAGTAGCTGCTGGATGGTGCGTTCTGCAGTGCTTTCATCCAAGTGTACCTCCACAGGTTTGATAGGTTAGTACACCCATAGTTCAGCATCAGGCCAAGTGGAATTGATGGGCCTGTCCAGAGAGCCCGTAGACTTCTGTGTTAATTGGATGAAATAAGTGGATCAGAAGTCTGCTGAGCTTCTAGTCACCCTACGACTGTTCATTAAGAGCCTTCTTGGCATGGTTAGAAAGACCAAAAGAAAGTCTGAAAAATCATAGGGAGATATTTCGTTTAGTTAAAGCTTTATTCATTATAGTAACTGTGGGCATCAAATATTTTAAGGGTGTTAGACAATGGGACAAAACCTAATGTGAAGAGCAGATTAAGTCTCCTGGTTTTATATTTCTCAGATATTCTTCAAATAAATCTATACTGAATTGAACGCTTAAAAAGTAGAGTCTTGTTCCAGTTGGCGATTTTGGATATCAGGTTAATGTTACTAGTTGCATGTGTTTCAAATGTTAGCAAACGGTTTTTAACAACAGTGTGCAGAACCAGTAAATATTAGCCCCACTGTATGTATTAGTAAACTAAACCTATAAACAGGGTGATTCAGTACTTGAGGCTGCCCTATATATCCAATATACCTTAAAGATTGTCAGCTGGGCCTAGAAGCTGTGCTGAAGCTCTAAGTTTGACCCTCACCGTCTCTATCTACAAGGTCCTTGGCTGAATTTGAGCACAGCAAGACTGTGGGGAGCAATCCCACAGTTCAGTTCTTGACTTCTTCCTTCTACTCTCTGTTGGCTGTGCACAGCATGATGTCTAGAGGAAGAAACAAAAAATACAAAAAAGATTATTATAATTTGATCTGTTTTAATGTAGGCTTTCAGACAAGAAACAGGTAGAGAGAAGGAAAGTTCATGCAATCATTTGAAATGGGTGAGTCCAATCCTTTAGTCTAACTGTAAATATCCCTGAAAGCCTAATTCAAAGAGTTATTTCATTTGAAGTTAAAAGGGAATGGAACAAAGATATGTTTTCTCACTCTTTGCTCCCTCCTTTTTGCAAAGAAATCTAGTTAGTAAGATTCCCAAGAAAGAGAGCCAGTGGTAATACGGAAGTGTAGATGACAGCCACGACCAGAAAGAATCACCGAGTATTGGATATTTTTGGAATAGTAGAACTTGAATTCAGGAAAATGTGTTGTTTCAGAAGTTGAAGGTGAAAGACCCCTGCCAATTCTGACTGAGGAGAGAGGAAGGGGGTGACTGGTGTCAGGCTGGTTTCGTGGTGGATTGGCACCTTCTTTCTCCATCAAGTTGCAGATGACCTGTCTGTTTTGCTCAAGCACACCTCAGAAACTGCATGTGTCTGCATCAATTTGTGTATATGCAGCCACTGATTTTTTTTTTTAATATATATTGTATTTTGTGTGAGGATAATGATGCTAAGAAAAGTTACTAAAAATTTGGCTTGACTAGCTATACTTTTCATCTGAATTAAGAAAAAATGCAGTAGAAAAATAACAGCATCCAAACAGCTAATAAATAACAAACTTTTAATACCAGCTGATATTTGGTCCTATTTGGGACTGCCTGATCACATGATGATTTACTGACTTCACTGATAATGCTTCCAGAAATCATAAGAAGGATGTGGGAACACTGAATATTTACAGAACACTTCAACTTCTTCATTTCTCATATAGTCAAACAGCAATTGTAACTTCCAAAAAGCTGAACAACCAACTTCTGCTTTGCTGAATTCTTTTTCCATTCCAGTATTAAACTTGACAATTAAAGATCTTCCTTGCTATTCACAGTAGTTTTTCTTTTTCCTTTCAAAGACCAAGAGTTGTAACAGGAGCCACTGCAAGAAAAAAAGCCATCTTACAATTTTGGTGATAGTAATAGACCTCTTGCTAAATACAGCTCCACTTAATAATCTCTATATATGCTTTCATTAGGGAAGGTGGTGGAGAAAGATCTTACCTGTGTTGGTCAGGGTTGTTTCTAAAAAAGTTTCTTAATCCTGAGCTATCTTCCTCAAGGGAGGGAGGAAGATCTCATCTTAATCCTTGGATTAGGTGAATAACATTTATGCTTACAAATGCACTGCAAAAAAATCATGATGTCAGAAGCCATACTGGAAACATTCTTTTTATTCACTGAGGAATTTTTTCCTGTGTTTATTTGCTCGTCTGTATTGAAAAAGACTTTTTCCTTTTGACCTTTCCCTCCTCCTCTAAATAAAACCCCAGATAATTTTTACTATTCTATCCATCCTTATGTGCTCTTTAAGGAAACAATCCAGATTAAGAAAAGTTTAATTCTAGCTCACTAGCATCAAACTAAGTTGAAAATAGTTCAAAACTCTTATTGAACTTCAGGAAATTACTTTTCTATAGACTTTTCCTCTATTTAAGTAATTTGAATAATTCAGAAACAGATAAACCAGGATAACCATCACTAAGAATGATATAAAATAAAGTGCTTCCAGAACTACGATGGAAAGTGCAAGGAATTTAAAATGAATTGTGAAATCAAGATTGTTCTTCTCCTAATGCAGCTGATTAAGATTTTCATGACATTAAATGACTTCAGCTCAGCTACGTGCAGTGCAAATCAACAACTGCTTTGTCAGGCAACTCAGACGCATGGAGATTTCTCTACCAGACAGGGAACTTGACATAGGGGAAATAAATGAAGTTCACAAAAGGAGAGGTGACTTTCCCTTCCATCCCAGATCTCTCTTACAATTAGCATTGCCTGGTATGCGCTTGCTTTTGCACTAATTAAATCACCCATACCATAATGATCCTTCTCCTCGTGCCAAGTCTGAGACAAAACCCTGGAGTGGGGCCTTTGCTGTGGCAAAGTGAGATGAATTACTAGACTGGTCACAGAGAAGAGCAGCCTGGTGGCGTGGGAAGCCTCTAGCCCCGTGCCCCAAGGGCCTGGGTCCAGGATCTTTATTCTGCCACTTCAAACTCTCTGACACTGGGGGTTGCATGGGTGGTCCAGATGTCTAGAAACACCCAGGAAGAGGAAAGGAGGTGTTACTGCACCTTGTGATGCCTTGCATGTCTGCTGAAGTGCTGGTTCAAAGTCCTCTGTTAGCTCCTGTAAGTCCCCACCATGAGGTCCCTGCAGCTGGGGCCATCTAAGGTGTCCTGACTTAATGCCACCATGATCTCCTTCAAATACTTGAATAGGTTTAAAGGGACTTCTTGGCATATAAGAGCACCTAACCATCTTAAAGGAGCTGCTGTACACATTTCTTGTTTAAAAAAACCTGTCCCTACCACAAAAAAAATTACAATAAAACCAGATGCGTTTGGTAGAAGTATCAAGTATATTCACAGATTTACTTTTTAGCAGTAAAGACAGTTCCTAGCTTTGTACAAAGCATTTTGTTGACTTGCCCTTGTCTTACATATTGTGTGTTATTAAGCCTGAGTAGGTACTGAAGCCTGTAGATGTCTCAGGTGTTCTAGGGGAGAAGCAAAGCTGAATATAGCTCTCCCTTTTCAATGAGGAATCTGGACAAAACAGAATTATTTTCCTATCGCATTAACAATGTATTAAAAGGAACACATGCAGAGGCTCTGATGGGTTTTAGTTCTTCACTGAAGAGAAAGAAGGGTTCTGATTCTTCTCTGTCAGAGAATATTTCTGTACTTTCCCTTTTCTTCTAAGACCTTCCTACCAGTTTGAAATTACTCTCACTTGCTGTAACTGTGAGAAGGAGAAGGAAAAGGGGAAGCAAACAGCTGTCTGCCAGAGGCAGGTCAGGGGCCTCTAATCTTCCATTTTTTATATATACAAGATTAAAGATCTGGTCTGAGTTTTGATTAAGAATGCAAAGTTAAAAGATTAAATACCAGCAAGCCAAATTAAAGAGGTTTAAGTCAATCTCCCAACTCATCAAAGTACCAAATTTTTAAGCTGTCATTACAACATAGGATTAGTACAAAGCTTCCCTGAACCCTGATTTGGTGTCCTTCAGTCAACAATGTTATTCTCCCTGCGGTTTTGTGCTCTCGGCATAAAACCAGCTATTGTCTTGTATTTAGAGCTCATCTCACCTAGATCCTTCTTTGACTTTTTCTTTTTTTATACCCATGTCCCAGTTAATCTAGGAACCCGACATTTTTTTGTGACCTGCAGTTTATACCCAAGCAGCAATGTACTGCTCTGTATTATGCACTGTCACGAAATGCATTAAAGCTTAGTAAATGTGGCTGTTTTAGAAAAAAGGTCTTAGACACTCGGATAATTATAGACTATTCTTACAAGTTCCAGGAAATAAATATGTCCCACTTCCTTTGTACGTTTCAGCTGATTGATTCCAAAGATCCGGGAAGAAGGAAAATGTAATGAGTAACTAGAATGAGATGAGGCTAATACGGTTGTCACTATCGGGTATCTGAAAATGAGTTTTAAAAGTCCATGATTGATGTTCACATCATTTTGGAACCACGAATCATTTCGGCTGAAATTAGTGAAAAACTCAGATGGGGAGGGCGGAAGTCTGGAGAGTGATTATATCCAGGAATCTGCTAATGCAAATAACTACTTTGGTACTAAATTTTACAAACTGTCATAAACGTTATTTAAAGCCCATGTTGTAATGCATTAAAGTAAACGTTTCCCTGGTTTTCAGTATAATAAATTGGGTCCTTTCCATTTTTTATTTATAGAATTTGGGATGTCTCAGCTACATTAAGATTACGCTTTTCCCGGATTGTAACCACAAAAGATAACTTAATAACATTACTAAAGGCTGTACTAATTAAAGTTTTAATTTGAAGTTATTCTCCCTTGTACTGTGTGATCTATTTTGAAATTTTCATCTTAAAGACTTACTATTTTCTCTAAGAGTTAAGAACAACAATGCAGCTTTTTGAACCCACAATTTAACTTTCATATATACCTGTGCAGAATGTCTTATTCAAAACATCAAACTTATATGCTAAATTACATCTTTTTTTGAAAAAGAAATAAAATTTCTGATCCTTATTGAAATATAGTGTCTTTATTTGTATATTAATAAGGACTCTTCCCTGTCTGCTCTGTATCTTGTGATCATTTCTGAGGCTGTTGCCTTTATGAAAGGACATTGAAAAATACTGCTATACAAGCTATGTGAACGTACTACACTGCTGTCAGTACCTAGTATCTTTCAGAAATATTCTTCAGGATGGTGGAAGAAAAGGGATAAATTCCTGGGCTTTGAAAAAAGTTAGATTTTTTTCCCTGTAATAGTTTTCCATCATCTTTTTCGGAAACTGCCTACTAATCTCATTTGTTTTGGACATACTGCATACAACCTGAAAATGCTTTCATTCAGCAAATAAAATTCAAATTAGCGAGGTTTTCTGAAACAACTTAATATGTGCCTTTTGAGTAAAGACAGAGAAAAATGAATGCAGAAGAACAAGGAGGATCATGAAGGAGGGAAAACAGTTATTGCTTACAAATTTCTTGCCATCCTGCTCCTTGCAGACTTGCAGTTATTTTATATCTGAATTTCCCTACTTACTGGTATTCAAGTTGCAGACGGAAATGGAAATGGGAGAATGTAATTTACAACCCACAACAATCATGGCAGGTAAAGTATTCACAACAAACTCCATCTCCTGAAAATAATACTGGCAAATTCATCTCAGGGGTAAGCAGATAAAGATTGGGCAGAGTTTGGGTAAATTTATTCATGCGTTGGTAAAGCTAGAATGCAGCTGACTCCCACCATTTTGTGCGAATTTCTTCCTGCTGTTTAGTGGACTTTTTCTTTCTCAAAATGTAGCCTGCAGGAACAGTGATACTCACTGTACATGGGCCCATCTGGCTGTGTGTGCACTTTCTGACAGTGGCTAAATCACTTTGGACAAATACAGTGTCATCCTTCCCCTGTTATTTCCTCCCAGTGATCTGCAGGCTATGGGCTTCCTGAGCCTAAGATTGCATTTGAATTTTTCTCTTTAATCATTTAGTGTTCCTTTTGTTTTTCACACAAAATGTACACTTGACATGATAGTGAGTGTCACTGTTTAAGTGCCCCCCCCAAAAATCATTCCTCTTATTTTGCTTTTACATCTTCTGCCTGACCAATTCTTCTGATATCCTTAAGTGTTCATATGATGAAAAAGGAAGAATAACAGGTTTCTTATTCATATTTTCTGTTTTGTCTCTCTTCACTTTACCTCTTAAGTTCTGCTGTAAATCCATTTTCAGATATGGTGATCAGAACTGCATGCCTTGTTTAAGAAGTGTATTTTTATATTGGTAACGAATGCTTTCTTTTTTATTCTCTATTCCTAATCTTTTCTAACCTTCTGTTCATTGTTTTGATCACCACTGAGCACAGAGCTATTTCCAAAAACCTATTCACTATGGATCTGGATTTTTTTTTCCTTAGTAATACAGAGCTAGTTTAGAGCTCATTAGTGTGTATGGTTAATTAAGGTTGTTTTTCCCTATATGCATCACTGTGCTTTAACAGCATTGAATTTAATCTGCCTATTTTACCATCCAGCTGCTCAGTCTCCTTCTGCAACTCTTCATAGTCCATTTTATCTTTTTACTGTGCTGAATTATTATAATCAGTAATCTTTATCCTATAGTTCACTTTCTTTTCCAGATAATTTATGAGCTTGTTGGAACACAGAGGTGGGTCCTCTCTCATTGTAAAGGGACTCATGTGGCAACTTCCTTTATGGTGAAGGCTAATAATTTATTCCTGCCTTTTATTTGCCATCCCTTAACCTGATATTAATCCACAAGAGGACCTATTTCTTAAAAAGAGCTTTGTTCAGGTAGTGTTACACAAACCTATTTTGGAAACCCAAATATGGTTCACTCACAGCCACATGCTTGACGACCCCTTTGAGGAACTCTGACAGGTATGTAACTTCCCTCCTCTGGTCATACTGCCCCTTCTCTTCATATTATTAGAGTTTCTTTTAATTCTTCCCCTATTATCATCTCAAGCAATCTGATCTCTACAGGCAGAATTACTAAACTGCAGCTTCCTACATCTTCCTGTAGCTCTCTTTGGAGGTTGTCATCACTTTCCTTTTCTCTGATGCTCATGCGGTAGGAGACACACCGCACTTAACTACTTCAAGAATTAATATTTGAGAACCTTAAGACCTGAACAAAAACTGTCTTGTCCGCATGAATTGTTAGTATCCACTTTAATCTATTTATTCTACAACTCTTCTCCTGATGCTTCTATTTAGCAACTTCTCAAGCTGACTGTATGGCTAGAAGCCAAAGTAGTCAACTCCACTCTTCCCCACGGTGAAAATAGATGTAGAGAATTGATCTGCTCTGGCGTTAACTTCCTTGTGTATTTTTCTTACATCTATTTCATTTCCAGGTTCTACAGGCTGTTTGATTTTCCATATACGAAAATTCTGAAAAAATTTCAAAAAATTTGTCTGCTGTTTCTTTTCTTATTGTGGCTTTATATTTAACTAGCTAAAGTTAATGCTCCTCTCTATTTTCCTTGTTTGGACATGGTTTCCACTTCTGGAAGGATGCCTTTTTACTATTAATAGCTTTCTTTACTCTGCTGCTTGACCACACCAACATTTTCAGCAAACATTTCAGAGTCTTTTTTGATACATGGTATGCTTATGTTTGAAGCCTTGATATACTGTCTTCATATACTCTCAAATCGCCTGCAAATATTTGGGCCCTTTAGGTACTGCTTTTAGTTTTATATCTGTTTGACATGTCATTTCAAATGTACTCTTTTCTTTATCAGACCTGTATGGTTGCAGCATGAACAGATAAAGATTTCACATAGCAGTTGAAACAAGCAGATGAACAAATGCCAGAAAACCAGTCTGGGCGAGGTTAAACTCTGAACTTTTGGCAAGATCCAGATCAGTATTCGGATTAGGTCCTGTGTGTCTCACTCACAGAGCAACTGCTGGACTCCTGGCACATGGGCCTGCTGAAGGGAAAGTTGCCTTTCAAAAAGGGCATTCACAGATTCGGGTTTTGGGTTGTTTTTTTTTTTTTCCCTCATTTTCTGTTTATGCTTCAGGTGGATGGTGGAAGTCACTTGGGAGATTGCAGGATTTATATTGTGGTATCTGTTGGCTTCCCTGGGTGTAGCTGCCATGGAGCGACGCGGCAGCGCCGATGGGGTTGGGATGTCCTGCCCTGTTTTGCTGTGGGTGCTGACTGCCAGCCTGCGGGCCCTGCCACCAGCCCACCACACCGAGGGAAGGAGAGAAAGGGGGACACACTGGCAGACACTGGGGAGCCTGACAGTGCCCTGTGGTTTTCTGGCCCAAAACCAGGCAGAGAGAGCTGCTGGGACTCTGGGGGGCGGGGGGGATGTTTGTACAGAGGAGCTTGTCTGTCCACATTCAGGGCAAAGAAATTGTGTTGCTAAGAGCAGGGGGTGGAAAAAGCCAGCCTGTCCTACCTGAGAGTGGGTTATCAAACAGCAGTGTGTCAACAATAGCTGATGGCTGCAGGTGTGGTGGGTGTACATTTTGCACAGGCATACGTTGCATGCAAACTGATGCCGGGGAAGACATGAAGTGTCTTGCACTGTCATGGGAAAAGGGACCCAAGCTAAAAGCTCAAGACTGTGTAGCTTAGGTGTGGAAGGAAAACATTGGTCCAGACTTTGCAAGTGATTCAGTGACTCCTGTCTGTCTGAATTTTCCATAGGCACCTTGCTTCCCCAGGCATGAAGTGTCTTCTCTCTCATCTGTAAAGGGAGGCAACATCTGCACAGGATGCCCCTTAGGCCTCCTGCAGCTGGCAGGTTTCAGCATGGGTGCAGTTGGGGTGAAACCCTGGATACAGTGAAACCAGTGATCCAACAGTCTTACTGACAGGCCGTAGCAATGTCAGAATCTGCTAAGGTTTCTAAAAAGGGTGCAGGAAATCGGCTGTTTCTTTGCACCTTTTCTTTTTTGTATGCGTGGAAAATTCAGTGATTAGTAATGAAAATAGGAAGTGGAATAATCCACAGAAAGTGATCTGACTGTACCTTGCTATCCATCCTTGCTCAGCTGAGGAATCATAATTCAGAAAAAGCAAGACTTTCTGAGATGATCTCTGTATTTCTGATACAAAATCTTTACTGTATCAATGTGTAGAGACTGAGGAAACCTGCAGTTTCTTTGGAGAGTGGAGTCACTGGATATATCTGCTTAGCTGTGTTGATTGTCCTTGAACGATCAACGTCACCACTGTGACTTGGCCTGGCCAGTGGTTGCCCCACTCCAACCACACCTCTAGGATCTCTTTAGCTCACCCCTAACCCTAACCTGAATTCTAACCCTAACCATAACCCTAACCCTACTTTCTGGCTCAAGCTAGGACTAAGACCCCACCTTTGACCCACACCACAAATGTCCTTTCAGCACCACTGTAGCAAGGACATTCAATTTATCATCTGACAATCAAGGTAAATTGTTGAGGGGCACCAGAGAAAACAAGCTACAGTTGAGAAAAGCAAGCTAATTGATAAAGAATAGCACAAATTGACTTGTTATCCCTGAGCCTCGCTTATGAGGATCAAAAGTGGGAATGGTTCCTGCATGAATGAGGTGAGGAGGCCCTGGGATGATGTTACAGAGGTCCTACAGGATTGTGACTGGCATGGGGAGGTCAGAGACTGTTCAACATCTTTTCCATGGGCCATCAAATGAAGCTAGCAGGGACCAAGTTCAAAAGAAACAAGAGGTGGGTCTTCACTTAATGGGTGGCTTGGTCTTCTTGCTCAAATGATGTGTATAGGTGCTAAAATGTTACACAGGCTGAAAGAGAGCATGGACAAGTGCTTCGAGAAGTAACTCTCTATGGAAGCTTACTGTACAACCACATGAAGATTAGGAAGTTTCCTAGCTTCAAGTACTTGGAGGGGGTTTATTGAGAGAGTATTAGGAGAAGCATCATGTATGTTTGTGGACTCTTCTCCCCTGGCATCTGCTTACGGCCACTGTTGGAGACAGTATGTTATATGGGCTCTTGGTCTGACCCTGTGTAGCTGCTCTTATGTTCTGTTTCTGGTGTAGACATGCCACGTTGTGTGTAGGAACTTTATCATGACGTTACTTTCTCACAATTAACAATGCTGCTTTGTCTCATTATTTAAAAGGAGAGGAGATGTTGCTAAGGCTAAGGCTAAAGCTAAGGCATAACCATGAGTGGTGCCATGAGGCTGTGTCGCTTGATGCTCAGTGCTGAGGGGTAGCTGGAGGCTCAGTTTCATCCTGAGTATTTCTAAGGCAGAAAAAGTGCTGGAGTGTGGTCCATGGACTCCTGTGTGTTTGAACTTAAGGGTAAAGTAAATTAATTCATGTGAATTAAAAAAAAAGTGGGATCATAGTTATCATGTCTATTCAGAAATTACCATAATTTCTATCGCTCTATTCATTCATACATCTTGATGCTTCCGATAATAATTGGCATGTTGTTTTGAAATCCGTATGTGTTAACATTATGTGCTACAATGGGTTGTCACAAAGCTTCATCTACAATACGGACCATGAAGACACAAAAATTGCAGCTTACGTGTCTGCAGAATAAACTTGGCCAGTGGATGTCAGAGTCAAATACTCTCTGCCCAACAAGTTCTTCTAGATATTCCACAAGAAGAGGGTTGTACATCAAATCTACTTATTATCAAATATTATTTATTACCAAATTTACTTAAAGTCAAATTACTTATTTGGTTTATTTGGTGTTATATGGGATTTTAGTTTAGCAGGGTGATACAGCAAAGTGCTGAAATCACAACATAAGCATAATATAACAATTACAATATACAGTTGAATCACAATACAAACGTGGTTTCCATTACCAGTCTCTATATTCTCACTGTCACCACACTGGACATCCCCAGATGCCTGGAAGGAATACATGGGTTGAAGCAAGCTCAAATCATTCTTCTCTTCAAAATTTTCTTTATTAGTTGTCTGGTTTTTATACTTTATGTTGGGCTGAGCCACGTACGCACTCCCTGCCCCACGCTGGTCTGGCTGGCGGAGGAAGTCATTGCTCTTTGTTAATTGTCTCAGGGAACCTAATGACTCACTGGTGCAGTTGTCTTATCTAAAACCAAGGTTGCCCTCCAGTCTCCCTGGTGTTGAGATAAGTTTAGCCTTCTTTATGATACATTATGCCCTGAGCTAATTGTTGGGTTTGGGGGTTTTTGTTTGTTTTTTTTTTTCCCCTCTTCTCCTCTGAGCTCTCCTTCACTGCGGGGTCGGTCACAGTGGGCCAGCTGAGTGATGAAAGAAAAGAACTTGAGTTCCTTTTTCAAAGAGCAGTTTACAAGTGTAGTTTTTATTAGCATATCTTTAATGTTAGAAAAACATGTTAGAATTAAGCATTTCTTTATATTGAATTAGTTTAATAATTGCACACTACATACAATTCAGCTGTTGTATTGTGCTAGTTCTTTCAAGTGCATTAGAGCCCGCAGTCTTGTTGGGCACTAGAGGTCTCTTATTTACTCTTTTTCAAAAGACTACCAGTTCATTTGTATTCTGAATACAGCACCCACCACGTTGCACTTTATTATTAGAGGTATATCATGTACCATAGACCAAAAAATACAGCACATATTAAAAGTCCTAGTTATTGAATATTGGTCTTTCCTATACAAACAGTGGCACAGCTTCACAAGCAGGAACAAAGCATAAAAATCTTTCATTTTTCTTAAGAATAAAAAAGATATAGGACAAAGCAGCTTTTTGTTATTTATTATGCCTTTGGAAACAGGAGTCTAAAGTTCTCTTCCTTACCTGGCAGCACAGTGCTGAGCATTTAACCCTGGATAGACTCTTTTAGGTAATTGAATATGTAACTACACTTTCTGGTACATTGACACCAAAAGAGTAATTGAAGAAGTTATACATAAAAGCATATATTTTGTCTAATACTTATGAGTCCATTTAATTTTTGTTAATGAAAGATCTAGGGAGTTCAAAATACTGCAATACAAAGGAGAAATACACTCTTGCAATAAATCCTCAAGCATTTTGAGGTATACATTTTCTATGACTTTTATGATGCACTTGACATTTTCCTTCTGCCCAGCAACGGTTTGTTACAGCCTTTACCACAAGAAAGACTGTCAGTAGGAGGTTATCAGATGCTAGAAGTGCTACTGCTGGAAGATGTCATCTGCAGATATTGCTTACATTTCTTCCCTTTATCTATGTTTTCCTTCTCTGTTCACCCTGGGGGAAGACAGAACATGAATTAAAATTGATTGAGCTAATGAGTTTTGGAAAAAGTGCTAAAATACACATTTTTCCATAAAACCACAAATGAAATACATGCAGTATACAGTCTAACAGGGGACTCTGAAGATAGAAATGCTCAGATGCAATATTTTTGTTTGATTATCACAGGAGTAAAAACTTGCCTCTCATCTGTGGCACCTTTCACTGTGAAATCTAAGAACTTCTTACACACATTAATGACCGAAGTAGAGAAGTTTAAATGGTCACTTCAGAGTGACTATTCATCTTTTCTAGAAGGAGCATCTGATGCACCCAAACCCCATAACTCTTGCTCCCATGCAGGGAGCTTTTGGCAAAGGTAGGGTTATGATCTAGGGCCCTTGTCACCCAGACCTACCATCCCTGGTTCCCAGTTAATGTTTTTCTTCTTTAAAGCTTGGACTGATTCACTGGGCATCTGTGCTGAAAAACTCTTTAAGACCAGTGCCCAGCAGCATCCCAGCCCAACTCAAGAGTGCAACCGTCATCCTTGGAAGGGGTTCCAAGACCCAACCGAGCAAGGCCCTGAGCAGCCTGGTGTGATCCCAGAGCTGGCCTTGCTTTGGGTGGGAAGTAGGACCACAGTTCTCCCAGGTTTCCCTGCTACCCAAATCATCCATGATGCTCCGAGAGCTTTGCTGAGCTCCGGAGATGGCAGTGGAGGCCATCCCTCTGCCTGCCAGCAGCAGGTGCAGAGCTGGTTGTGTGCCATGGGCACAAGGTGTCAGTGTCTGCCTCCCCGTCTGCACTGCTGCTCCTCTCTCTCCCTGCCTGATTTAGAGGTAAGGTCAAAAAAAGAGATGAGGTGACTGCTAAGGCATCTTATCTCAGGTACAGTTGTCCTACAATGGTTAGGCATAATCCAGGGTAGGGCAACCTGGGCTGATTTTTCAGCATTGGGCTATATGTACCCTCTGTCTCTATTTACTGGTGTCAAAAAGACTGATAAATTATACTTGCTTACTTTAGGAATGAAGAGTTATTACTAAATTGCTATATAATGTATCTTTAATGTGTTATTTAAAAAAAAGGGCAGAGAGGAGCTCAGAATAAATGCAGGGTAGGAGTGTTTTTTCCATCCTGCAAATATGTGTGTTTCTGGCTGCTTTTACCCTTCTACATCAGAGCTGGCTGAAGTTGAAAAAAAGACAGCTACCATCCTCAGCATCCCCTGAGCCTGGGACTGGCCAAGCAGTCTGGTGGTGCCACCTCAAATCCTGCCAGGAAGGGGCCCCCCAGGAAGTCGAACACGCCAAAGGCACCCAGCTGATTGCACATGGAGAGCAGGTTTATGCCACCCATATACCCCACCGCTGCAGGGGCTCCAGACTGCAGCCAATCCACAGATGGACGCTGAGCCCCCACAGAAATGAGACCTTGCTGACTGCGTGGCAAGAGAGCTGGAAGTTGAGCAGGAGTCCTGGGCAATAGCCGTGTTCCTACCAGTACCTGGGAATAACTTTGAATGTGAACTTAAATCTCATATAGAATCATAGAATCATAGAATCGTTTAGGTTGGAAAAGACCTTTAAGATCATCCAGTCCAACCATTAACCTACGCTACCAAGTCCACACTAAACCAATCAAGGGTAGACTAGACTAAGCCATGTCCTGAAGTGCCACGTCTACCCATTTTTTGAACACTTCCAGGTATGGTGACTCCACCACCTCTCTGGGCAGCCTGTTCCAATGCTTGACCACCCTTTCCGTGAAGAAATTTTTCCTAATATCCAACCTAAACCTCCCCTGGCTCACCTTGAGCCCATTTCCTCTCGTCCTATCGCTAACTACTTGGGAGAAGAGACCAACACCCACCTCACTACAACCTCCTTTCAGGTAGTTGTAGAGAGCGATAAGGTCTCCCCTCAGCCTCCTCTTCTCCAGGCTATTTCCCCAAACGAGGCTGAGAGCTCTCCTCCCAGGCTATTGGCGACTTTGCAGTAGGGCTGCGTCTCCCTCCTTGGGCAGAAAGGCATGGCATGGGGGACAAGGGAGCCCACCCTGCAGCATCTGGAAGAAAAAGAAATGGGAGAGCTTCAGTGGAAAGACCAATATTGATTAGATATACTCATTTTATCTCCTCTTAAAATTACAGATGCTACAAATCTTTGTCTGGTACCGCTAAGGAAAGATGACTGATCAATTAGCTGAGACTGTGCCCTGGGATGCTGACGTTGTTTGCTATTTGTAGTACTTAGAGCACTAACTTTAGAGGCTTATATTTTTGACTCACTGAATTTGTAGCTGCATTACGAGTCTCTTCACGTTTCTCCAGTTAAACTAAATGACTACTATTTCCTCCTCCCTCCCCCACCCGACTGTTGTTGTTTAATTAACCAGAACGTGCTGCTCTTCAGTGGGTGTTTGTTTATAGCTAGATAAATGTCAGTAATATGCTGTAGTGTAAAGTCCTCTAACTGGGAATAGTCAGGTTATTTTGACTACTACTACTTTTGTAAGAAAGAAAAGCTGCCTTAAAATCTATTTTTCTGATGACTTTTCTTAATATTTTAATTATTATTTTAAAATAAATGTACAGTTCAAATTGGAAGTGAAACATTAATCCCAAACTGGAAACATATGTGATGGGAAAAGAAGATTATGTGAATTTCTTATAATATTTTATCAAGATCACATCTGCATTTCTCAGCTCTTTGCTTTCCATCTTTTCTTTTCTTCTTAAGCCTCTGAGAAAACATAAGCAAAATAACTTCATGACCAGCAAAATACAGGGAACACAGAAGTAAAGTGATCACTTTGAATTCTGATGCCTTTGTTCAGTTCCTCCAAGGTACGTGTAACATCTTGAATAACAAAGAATTTACTTTGCAGAAGTGCCATTGGAGCACTTTTAAAGTTGGTCCCTAAATGTTTTGTAATCATTTTTCCCAAACCATCTTGACTTTAATATCATTTCATGTAAGAAATACTTGATTTCACTTTGGGTGTGTGGAATGAAGTGGATAGTTAATAGATATTTGGGGTACAAGGTATCCTAATATCTGTCCTTTCTTAGTCAGGAGGAGTACAATGGACTAGGTTTGCAGTTTCCTCCCCTCCCTAAATAGCACAGACCTGGGACACAAATCCTGGGGGTACAGCTCAGCCCAGTGCCTAGAATAAAGATACTCTGGCTTAAAGGAAAAAAAAAAAAAGAAGAAAAGGAAAAGAAAAAAAAAAAAAAAGAGCGAGAGACAGAGAGGAAGGTTAAAAACCTCAGCAAAGACAGAATGGATTATAATGGTCTAGGACACTGCACTACGTTTTCCGCTACAGTAAATCAATAGACTTTCCTTTTCAGGCTGCCCAAAGTGCTGCTGGCAGTCTTGTCCGATCACATATGCTAATCCTGCCTCCTGTGGGCCCCAAAGGCTGCTTAGGGCCAGGCTGAAAGCCGGGCTGAAAGTACCATCCTAGCCTGAAAAACACCTCCAGACACAGTGCATTTGTCAGTGTAAATCCAAAGCTACATCAGCTTACGCATGGTAAGGGCAGCGCATTTCTGCCCCGCTGGGCAGCTAGGGTCAGCCTGCTGTAAGCACCGGCGGCGGCAGCCGGCTCCGATGGGGCCGTGGCCCCACAGAGGCTCGGGGCTGGAGAGGTCTCTGCCGGAGCGGGGCAGTGGGACTGCGGAGCCTGGCAGTGGGACAACCCTCCACGACCAGGGGGGAACCAAAGAGCATTGCTGGGACAGGGCTGGTGCTGGAAACATCTCAGCTCCTGTGCTCTACTGGCGGGGTTGGTAGGTAGGGCAAGTCATGGATGAAGCATCTCTAAGTGTAGGGCTTTGCGATGCTACTTTTTTGTTAACTTCTCAAAAAACTGAATTTTCAAGGGTGGATTTGTTCCTCTTTAGGAATGAAGGCAATGACTATGCCTGCTCACAAGCTTGCAGCCTGTTTCTCTGTTGTTTTTTTCTATCTGACTTGACTTGGCAGGACTGAAATGCTGAGGAATATGGGCACTGAAATCAATTTGTCTCAACAAGACATGTCTAATTGTGCTGTAATGCTTATCCAGACTCATTCTCTGTCATGAAAACATGCTGAGGGCATTTCTACCTTGCCGAACTGCCATAGTGCAGCGACCCGTAGCTGTCACAGGGCTGTACGGTGCTATGGGGCCAGGCTGCCTGGGAGCTGGCTCAGGGACCTCCCTGTGCTGTGCTGAGTTACGGAGTCTAGAACAGCTTCTGTATTCCTAAGTGACTCCTAAATATGTGGATATTTTGTATTTTACTTAAACACAGCACTGTTCTACTAGCTGTAGACTAAATCTGGAAGATTTATTGCCTGTGCTGCCTTACTCAGGACCCTATGCTGAGATTGGAAATCTATGTCTTTCTTGGGTAGGAGGCTCCCAGTCCCCACTTTATCCCCAGAAGCCACAGACAGTCATCACGAGGGAGAAATTCTTTTTCTTAAAAACATAACATTTAAATGGGGAGAAAGCACAGAGAACACCAAAAATAGACAATCATTGCCATCAGATGTCACAGGAAGAAGTAATGACTTGCCCAGTGTCACTCGGAAAGCATGTGGTTGAGCTTGCTGTTGAAGCCAAACCTATCATGTGCTTTTCACAATATCCTTTTTCTTTGCTTTTTTTTCTTTTTTTTTTTTGGTTTGTTTTGTTTACATGTGGCAATCTGCATGTTTTGAACCTGGAGGGGAAAAGCGTATTTGTTTGTGATTTATCTTGTAACAGTATAGAGCCTGTACAAGCTATTACCTGTAAACACATTTATTTTTATTGGTTGTGAAAAGTTTAGCATGTCTCACACTACACTTATAATAGCTGCTGAGAAAAATCATGGATGTAGAACTGTGTGAAAGGTAGAAGGGCAAGGCATATACATACATTGGCATACAATACACAAGGATTCCCATTGGGAGATAGACTACGTTTTCTACTGCTTATTTCTATTGAAGCAAATTAACTCAGTCCAGAAAGAGTTGTTTTTCCTGCACCATCATTTTTGTTATTGCATGAAAAACCTCTTTTGAGAGAAACAAAGTATCAGCTCTACTCATTCAGATTTTTGTACCATGAGTATGCATATGCATAGGCATGTTCATGGCCAGCGTACGTGTGTGCATGATGCATCTTCATTCAAGAACTCCCTCTGCAGAGTCAGGCTGTGTTTTTCCATCAGCATGCGTGCAAACCCCACCGCACAATATGGGGCACAATCTGGCTGTGGGGCAATGCTGGCCCTTCCTGCCCAATGCTGACTTGGTGATGTGCCCATCACTCTGGACATCCACACGTGTTTCAGGACTGGGAAATCCTGATGTGCATCTCTGGGGGTGTCCTGGGGGTACCCCTGTGCTCACCCTGGAGTGGGGGTGACAGGCAGGAGGTGTGTAAGCAGCTGACTGGCATCAGTGCCAGCAAAGCCCTCCTGCTGCTGCTGCTGCCCCAGGGCTCAGGAGCTGCAGGTGTTGCTGGAAGCTTTGTCGTCGGCATCACCTCTGGGTGCTTTTGTTAATGACAGAGTAGTAGGACAATGCGCAGTAATTTCCCCAAGTAACATTTAATTTGGCAGCTCTGTATGTGACTTTCACAAGCTCTCCTACTCTCTCATCTCCACTGTGTTTTTTGATGCATTTTTCTCTCTCTAAGACACAGCTTCTTAAGATTTGTGGTCAGATACCAAAACTTAATGAGCATGTTAAAGCTCATTTTTCCCCAGGATTTTAGAATGGCTTCTCCCAAGGCCAGAATTTGAGCTCCCTACCCGTTTTGTTACCTTTAGGAAGATTTTTCTTTTGCTAGCTACTGGCAGAGCAGGGGCTGATGAATCTTTAGACTGTGTCATATACCATATGTGCAATCTTCTCACAAAAAGAACTCCCCACATTTTATGAGATGAAATGCTACTCCTAACCATGCTATTGTTCACAGACATAAAGCCACGAAGATGATGGGGAAGAGGAGGGATGCTGAAAACATGGAGGAAAACCAATTCAAGGAAAGTAATCAACTTTCTGTAGTCCTGAGATCCCTGCAAAAATATAAAATCAAGTGTTAAGATTGTCAGCTGGGATCTTCCTGTTTTTAAAAATACAGCTGGTTAGAGCTTGCCCAGGCGTGGATCCATATAGTGTGAACCTGGGCTCTGTCACCCACAGGGAGCAGCACAAAAGCCACTGCTTTGCATGTTGGAGTTGAGGGGTGAGCAGCACTTAGGGGGAGCTTTTCTGGGAAAAAGTAAATTTTGCAAAGTAAGCTAAAGCAGCAGGCAGCAGCTTCTCTCCAAGACCTCTGGATTGTTCTGTAGCCTTCGGTAAGCAGAGTTTGTGCCCAAGCCAGAGCCAGGAACATTGAATATTTCCACAGGAAAAGTGTTGTCCTCTTTGCTGGGTGGCAAAATCCATTTTTATGCATGGAGCTTTGAGGTTGGGCAAAGGCATTTTACATCGCCTTTGCCATGTAAAATTTTACATTGCCTTTGCCTTTTCATATGGACAAAGCAAAATATTTTGTACCCCTTTACAAAAGTCAATGTAGCTGCCTTTCTTAAATCACCTTAAAAACAAAGCAAAAAATAAATTGGAAGGTGCCTAAATGTCTTTACTTTTTTAAATTCTCTTCCTTATCTTTACCAAAGTCAGAGAAAAAATTATTTGAACCCAAAGTGCATTTTCAATGACCAAGCTCTACGCAGGAAAGCGGGGAGTGATCCATTAAAGGGATTCAGATGGTAGGGTGAGCAGTGTCATATGAATAATGTTGACAGATGGGTCTTAAAGAGAGATACTACCTTCTAATATTTGAAGCAGAGCTTCAGTCACAGACTAATGTGATCAAATCTGTCTTTTCCCAGCATCTTTGTACCCATAAACAGGAGACATCCCTCAAATGGTGAAGTGTTCTCTCAAGTGCTGCTCGATTTTAACATAAATGATTCCCTGCTAATATTTTGGGAGGAGGGGAGAAGAGTTAGTGTTCTGGCTATCATGAGCTAAGAATATTAGCCAGGTGGGACTTGGAAACAGACTTAATGTCTTTTATTAGAAGAACTGTTACAGCTGGGAAAAGTAAAAATGTTTTCTGATGCACACACTGTCCTTTGCTGAAATGAAAACAACCAGTTTCAAAGTGAAATGCAAATTGGGGGCAATTGCTCTGTGTTTAACTCACCGTGTTGATGATTAGGCTGTTTTATAGAGAAAGTAAGAAGTAACGAAGAAGGGAGGATTTTGGTACCAGGAAAGGCGGGTAAGGAAAGAGAAGGAGGAGGAGGAAGGAGTTATCACTTGTAGAGCACGGAGGGGCTCAGGATTGACTGTGCTGAGCTGTAATATCCTCTGAAATCACAAGGGTAAAGCTGCCTCTAAAGGAACCAAATTCTTTTGTCTTACAAGAACCTACTGAGTTTCAGAGTTATTTAGTTTGTTTTTTAAAAACAGGCTTGGATTTCTTTTTCTTCTATTTTCTGCCTTCCCTTGTCTTTCCCTTCACCTCTGTCATACCTTTCAACTACAGCAAGATGAACAATGCCTACACATTCTTCACAGTTTTTAGAAAAGTTCTCTTCCCCTCCCACCTCTTTCCTACCTACATCTCTTAAAAAATTCTCCATCCTCAGGAAAGGTGTTGGCACAAGGGAGAAGCTTGGAAGAGAGAAAGAAAGAAAGAACATTTTAAAATGAAATTTCTTTGAATTTTTTTTTTTTTTTTTTGGTAACAGCTGGAAAAATGTTTAATTGAAAAAGCTGGTTTTAAGAGCTAGGCTAATGCTGCTGCAATAGTAGGAGCAGGGGGTGAAAGAGAAGCACTTATGTGCATAATGACCATGCGTCTCACAGCTGACTCATTGCCATTGTTCCAGCATAGATCATGAACATTTCGGCATGGTGTCTTAAGTTACCTTTCTTCTGGGGGCTGTTCTTTTATCAGTAGGTGAAATAAAAATTATATTACATAAAGCACTGCAGCGTGGGGGGGGGGGGGGGGGGTTGCACGTCTTCATGCTGCATGCACACATGCACACATGCACGCATGCATGCTGCCATCGTTCATCTTCCTTCCCGGCAGGGGAAATGGATTCATGTATCGGGCGCATCAGTCTCTGAGCATCCTCACTGTGGTTTTGTGTGTATAGTCTGTATTGTTAAATGGGTATTGTATAATTTTAAGTAAGGTCTGCTACTGGTATGATGCTCTTTAGGAGGAATTCATGTACTCCATCGCTCTTGAAGAAGGGAGTACTGCTTAGTGTCAATAAGAGCGACAATATACTTTTTTTCAGACTTGTGCTGCTCATGTAATTGTTAAAGAAGCATCAGTCTAAACTAGATGACTTCATCAATGGATGCAGCATAACCATGCTTGTCTGTATGACATAAAGCCTATAGATACAGACTTTAACATGTATCTATTATCTTTGGGCATGTTAGTTATTCTTTTGTCCTTATTATTTAAGGACTTAAATGAGAAGACAAATGAGTTCAGAAAATCCTATGAGACTTTGCTATTCTTAACTTTGGTTCTTGTCTCTGCCACAGATGTCTTATGTGACCTTGATCAAATTGCTTAACACCTCTGAAATGGGTTACTCTGTGTAAGTTAGTGGTAATAGATTTCTCTCTGCTTTCACTTGCAGTTTCTATTTTAAGTGGATGAGAAGTTTCATCTGCTTACTTTGGTTCTATATTTTACTCATGAGCAGTGCTTAGCATAATGTGACCTGACTTCAGCTGAAGCCTTTGGTAGTCTTATACTACGATTAAGACTGAGTACTGGGCAGTTCAGGTTAAATGCTGTAGTAAATGATGAGTGCTTGAAAACCTGCTATGAGTGACAAATGCATTTTAATGCTCTTTGAGAAAGTTTTTTTTAATGTATACCTATCAATAAAAAGTTGTAAATTCATGCTTCTAGTTAAGCTGGAACAGTCTGCAGGTTCAAAGTACCAAATTTCTAAGATGTTGTTATCAATCACGGTCTTTCTGATCTAGCCAAAATAAGACAGAAAATCTCAGTAGGAATCTCTCTTCCATGAAATTTGCAGACCAGTTTTTCAGCCTCTGAGAGTTTACGGGAAACCACATGCCTGTCAATGATTATTACCTCTGAGAATTTTACATAACTGTAGAAATCCACAGTGCCCCATTAGCTATTTTAGGGTCCTTCTTGGGTCATTTGTTGAGTTGTGAAATCAAATTTTGTCTCATCTGTTTGTATTAGTGAAAAAAACTTCTTTGAAGCCTCCACTTTTCTTTCTGCACAATAGCATTGCAGACTTGTTTGATTTCCTCAGTTGCTCTATAGGTAAAATCTCAAAGAACAATTTGGTACGTGAAGTTAGAGATGGGATGGGCAGGATTTGAGTAAAGGTGAAGAATTCTTGGCTTGTAACGGTTCAAAAACTATCTGGCCTTGAAGCTGCAATATGTTTTGCAATCAAAATTAAGGCTGGAATGCCTTCTTTGGGAAACTGGAGATAGTTGCCTCCATATATTGCTTTTCATAAGCAGATTGAGGTTGATGTTATCTTCCTCCATTCCTGTGGACCTTCATTAGTTTGTAGGATTAGTTTTCTGACCCAGGCACCCTATTTCGTCTCCTTAATCTGCTATTGATCTAATCAACAGCAACAAAAAAGTCACAATTTCTTTCTTGTTTTTATATCCTAAGGAAAACCCTTAGGAAACCATTAATGTTCCCACTTCTCCCTCAGAAGGGGACCACCCTGAGACATTTAGGATTCTCTTTGATTGGAGGAATTAAAGATTAACATCTGTCAGGAATACGTGGATATCTGCAGCTGTGTTTTGGTGCAGGGGAACTAAGTGACCTCTCAAGACTCCTGGCAGTTCAATTTTCTGGCTTCCCTATGTAGCATTGCAATATGTCTAGAAAGAGTAGAAAGATCCTGCATATATATATACACATTCCATTATTGTGTTCTCTTTTCAATAACACTGGAAAGGTCAGATTTGAAGGGAAAATCCCCATGCAACCTTTAACTACCATGTTGCTGTTGCTACATTAATCTTCTGGGTTTTTTTAAAGATCACAACAAAGCAAGAAGCACCAGAATAAAAGTAGGTGTACGACAGTTGCATGAGGAAACTCAGACAGATGTTTCACCAAGAGCAGAAATTTGAGCTCTTGCACAGCAGAGAGAGAAACAGAGTCTTAGTGTGCAGAAATGTTTCATAGATAGGAAATGTGTATTTCTGCTTATGACCACCTGCAGTACATGGAACCACTGAAGTAAGGATAACAGGCTTGGGTCAATAAGCATAAAGACAAACATGTAGAAGAACAAATGTGTACAGATTCTTGTATGCATACAAAGCAAAAGTTTCTCCCCTTTCCACCAGTGCTATATGTTACAATATTTCTTCAGATGGTATAGCTGGGAGTCAGTCTGGCAGGCACTTCAGAATAGATTGTCCCCATCTGCTTTTTCATCTCAGGGGCTAAAGCTAACCTCAAAAACCCTCATGCCTCTTTTTCTAGTTTCAGATGAAAAATAATGTTTGACATCACTAACTACCATGGTAAGTTGCTACCTACAGAGGTGATGGATTTCTTAATAAATGTAGAAGTCCAGTCATTTATTAACAAAAAAACCAACACCCTGGCTAAGCTGAATAAACATTGATCATGTCCTAATATTAAGAACGACACATCTTGCTGCTGCTTTGGCTCTGGATCAGCACTATCATTTATTAACATTTTGAAATAGCACTGCGGAATGGATGATGCACAAATCTGTACCTGAAAAATCCACCAACATCCTCCTGCAGAGAACTTCAGAGGTGAGGAAAGCAGAAACAGAAAGGATGCATAGCTATTAGACAAGACTTATGCAGCAAGTTCAACACCTCATTTTACCCACTTTATATGCATTTTTTATAAATCAAAAGTTACATTTTAAGTCTATGTTAAATCATCAAATAGCTCTTTTCAAAATGTCAGCAATTCATTGCACAAATAGTCTGCCAAATAATAGTTAATCAATTGTAAATGGCATGCAGATTCTCATGTAAACTTTGGGGAAATTGTTAACCTCAGCTAAATGTAGATAATATTTTTCATGGAAAGTCACTTCATATGCTTGCCTTGGCTGATTTAGACTGGGCAAAGCTCTGATATAAATAATTTCAGAAATGTGGA
The DNA here is from genome assembly GCF_030463565.1 of Pelecanus crispus. NCBI lineage: Eukaryota > Metazoa > Chordata > Aves > Pelecaniformes > Pelecanidae > Pelecanus > Pelecanus crispus. The sequence goes on from NC_134643.1 coordinate 121,099,631, forward strand.
TTATACTGAAAAGTCATATTTGATCTTATTAACATAACTGTACTCTTCGTAGCTCTAGCCAATAGTTCCTTGCTGCGTAAAATCAGCCCCTTTGCAGATCCATGTGTACTGGTTTAGAGAATACATTGGGTCAAACCTTGAAAAATAAAATATTTGCATAATTACCATAACCCTGATTTTTCCCCATTTTTTGTAGGATGGGAAATGGCATGTAGGAAGTTGTGTGGGTTGTCTGGTTCTGCCAAAATATAGCCCTTGAGCTCTTAGCAAGACCAGCCCGCCTCTCATTTGCACTGAAATTAGGGGGTTTGTGAACTGCCCCCTCTCCTTCTTCCCTTTCTCATTCTGGCATGCCAGCTCCTTTCTCCTTCGTCTTCCTGCCACATCGGCTTTGTCTAGGCTGCTTCCTTTTCACTCAGGGGCAGTTTTCTTTGTAGCTTGTTCCCCTCACATGCAGGTATAGGATTTTCTCTTCCCACTCAGCCCCTTCCCTCCTTTATTTCCTCCCCTCTTATTCTCCTGTTGAACTTGTGTCTCACTCACCCTCTTTTTAAATGTCTTTCCCTTTTCCTGCAGATCCTTGTTCAGGACTGCAGCTTCTTTGCTGGTAATTTCTCTCTTTCCTGCGCCTTTTAAGCAGCCTAGGTTACCGCTCCAGGGTTCTTCCACTGGCATGGTGCTTTCCCCTGGCTCTGGGACCAACCCCGCTGGTGGGGGTTTCATGGGGGCTCTGGAGCTCCTGTCCCCAGTCGCACCATCCTGCAGACGCTCTCCCGGGGGGACCAAAGCAGCAACCCCCCCTGGGAATCAGAGAGAAAGTGGTTTCAGCTGGGGAGACATGTAAAGGGAAACCCATCCACTGGCTGCCACAGTGGAGCGGGATGAAGGCTGGGTGAGAAGTATAGTGTTAAGCCATCTTTATCCAAGGACCTTATCCCATTTATTTTCCCATTACTGGATTTTTCTGAGGGAGGAAACAGACTTCAGAGTATGCTTCTGGCTCACTTATAATTGGGAACGCACATTACTTTCTGGTGCAATGGCAGTGCAGCGTGGCACCCCCTTGACATGCTGGTTCCCTCTTGTCTGACATTTTCTGCTCAGCCATGCTGACTCTCCTCACATCTTCCTTGCCTTTGCAGCTCTTCCCAGCACTTTGCATCTCCACTTCTCAATAGCATGCTTATTTCTGATCGCATTGAGGAAAAGTCCCTTGCCCTCTGGTGGGTGTTGGATCTATAATATCTTTCCAGTTCATTTTTCCTGCCACCCTTGTGCCCCACCGCTGCGCTCTGAACCTCTGCTGTGCTTTAGATTTTTCCATGTCTTACTTCTAATTTATGGTCATTAGTTAGTCATCAGCAGGAAACACTTTTATTTCAGCCCATTACTTTGTGATGTAAGTAGTCGGGATCAGAGTATTTGCCAATGTATGTTACCCATGCTTTCTAGCACTTCTGATACTGATCATCTGTTCCTGTTGATTATGGGCATTTTCAGCGTGCCACAAGCATTGCACTACTGTGTACAACTAAATACATAGAGTACGTTCTGGCTCGGCTCTGGCTGGTTGTGTTACATGCCTCTTTCCTCTCCCTGCTTCTCTCTGCCCTTGGATCAGGCCCCATTGCCCTCTGTAGAGCCCTGGGGAGGGACACGCAGGGGGTCCGGGGACAGTGGTCCTGAGCTGAGCCCTTCCCTTGGGCCCTCTGGGTGCTGGGAGGCATGATGCCCAGCTGGGGATATTCAGGTGACTGTGTCTGAGGTACACGCCTTGTGGGGGGCTCACTTCACTTCTATAATGGCATTTTGGAGCGGCAGGCATTAGCAAAAGTAGAAGCCCGGGAGGTCACTGGGTGCAGCGATGCTCCAGTGAGGCTACATGCCATTGGTTCCAGGCCACCATGGGACAGACAGAAAGTTTGTCTTCGTTGGGTGCCAGGCGGCGCTGCCAACTCAGAAAACCTTTATTATGAGAATGGTGTGTTTAGAGACAAGTTGTCTTCCCCAAGGCAGGTTTACATTGACTAAGGCAATCCTAAGAGAGGTCTGGCCTGTTCAGCTTCAGGCCTTTTACATCCTCTCCAGGCAACCTGCTCCAGTGCCTCTGTGTCATTAATGTCCTTCTTGCTAAAGGCTGAGTCTGTTGCTTCTTGTCCCTGTGCTGCAGACAGGGAATAGTATTTCCTCTCTGGAGGAACCTTTTGTCTATTTGAAAATCATCATGATTCCCCTCAGCCATTGCTGGACTAAACAACCTCAGTTCTTTCATCTGCCACACAGGTGATGCTTTTGGACCTCTGACTGCTGTCACTGCTCTCCTCTAACTTCTACCCCCTTTAATCTCAACGTACAGCACCCAGACCTGGGCATGGTACTCCAGCTGGACTCTTCCCAAAGTAGAGCACGCTAGTTAGAGAGGTGTCAGCATGTTCCATGTACATGCACTGCTATATATCCAGCCTGGCATGTTTGCTTTCTCACACAGCAGTATGAACAGTCACTTTTAATCCCTTGATCCCCTTCTGAAGGACTGCTGCACACTCATTTGCTCTCTGTCTCGCACATAGGTAGCTGGTTATTCATGCGCTAGGGTGGTGCTTTACATTTGTCCTTCCTGAATTGCATCCTACCCCTGTCAGAGGAGCTTTCTGCTCTGGCAAGATCACTTTGCCTTATCATCCTGCCCTCCAGAGTGTTTGTGGATACTCTGAAGTTGGGGTACTCTGCAAATAAGTGTATTGTCTCCCACCATTCAAAGTATTTACAGAAACAGTGAATTGATACTAAAGTACTGAACTTCCGTTTTGACATTTTGTTCAGTGTGATACATTTCCAATGAACTAGTTCCTTGGGGTTGTAAAGGTGAGGCAAACAGTATTTTATTGGAAGTATAAACCATTAGGGGTATGGCTGAGTTGGTTCTTCAATAATTAAAAATCATTTGTCCATAAGCTTTTTGCCTGCCGTGCCACTGTGGCATAAAAAAGTGGTTCAGTAATGCCTGTCATCTTGCCAGGATAGTTCTGAAGAACTTAAAAATTAATTTCTTGATGTAAGCTTGCCATCCTTCTTACAGTCACTGCTTGCCATTATACAAAATTTTGGATCTGTTATCAGCTACTTCATCTTCAACTTTTTCACAGAACAGCTGAATGTGTCCCATCCAGACAGTCTGCACAAGATAGAAACAATTTATATTCCACTTATCAGACTTAACTGTCCACCTGCCTGAAATCTACCACATTTAAATCCTACGGGTGAATTTCATATAATTAAAGTTGCTTAAGCCTTGATAGAAATTGATACTGGGCATGTGTCTATCCTGCAAAATAGAGTCAAATGCAGAAACAAACAAGCTGGTGCCTCTGCATAATGCAGCACAGCTTAGATATATTAGATCAGGAATTACCCCCAGTTGTGGTGCTAGTATGTTCTCCAGTGGCATGGGCATCCTTGTCCAGTGTCCCTGCTGAACACTGTAAGGTTGCCTTAGTGGGTCCCATACCTCCACAGGAAAGCCCAAGAGCAAAATCCCCTCCAACTTCACTACCTTCTACTCTGTGGTGGGGAATACCCTAAACTGCTGTTATGAATATTTGCTTTCACTATGGTATTTCCTACAGTGGTAGACCACTGTGGGCATGTTTTTCCAGCTTTTAAGTTTTTTAAAAATTGTGCATGTGAGGATAGATATATTGGTGATACGCTGGTAACTACCTGCAGAGATAAAGCTGAAGGCAATATAAATAATTAATATATTCCTCTTATTGAACGTCTCTTTCTTAGCATTAGGTCTCATTGAAATCAATAGGAGGAATACAGAACAAAAGGACATGTATTTACTGAATTTAGCCCTTAGATAATTGTCAAATAGGTCATGCTAGTTAGGAAATTATTTAAAACAATTTTATTTTGATAATGCCAGCTGTCACTAAGTGCTGTTGTCAGGGATTGTCTTCCAGTTTACTTTTTTTTATAGGCGAGCAAGTCTCGACCCTTAAAATACCAGTGTGCTAGCTCTGGGGTGTACAGCCAAGCTCTGTGCAGGTTTGTGGAGATGTGGGTACTTTGCATGTTAAGAAGAGAAATTGGAAAAGATAATTCAGCCATCAATAATTGGACAAGTTTGCTGTTTTCAATTAAACAGTCAGATAAAGCTTTATATCTGACTTTATATCACTGGACTATCTGAGGGCCTTCTAAATGGATTGCAGTTATTGAGCTCCAGATATGCACTGAAATATGTAGATAACTTAGATGTCTAGCAGATAGCAAAGATCACCTTGCAGGGTTCAGTCTCTGACTGGGGTAACATTTTTGTATGAAGAAAGGTAGGTAATAATTTGTGAAACATAGGGACAGTGACAGCATGCTGGAAAAGCTTTCCTCCAGCCTCAGAGCATCCCCTAGAGATACTCAGACTGATTTAATCATCACAGAAAGATTATTTAATCTATCATGAACCTGGGTTTTAATTTTTTAAAGATAAGTAATTTTCTATTTATTTTGAAAGGGAAGCTGGGGAAGCAGAAAACAAGTGTGTCTGTAAAGAAAGCTGTTATTTCTAGGGACTTAATGTGGTCACATCTTTTTGACAAGAGAAGCATCTGTCAAACACATGCGAAACTTGGTCCTTGTGCTTTCTCTTTCCTCTCAAAAGAAGTTGAACCACTTAATTTTGTTGTTCTGGTGGAGATGCAGATTCACGGCTGTGCACAATGTTTGTTAAAAATAAATGGCAGCCTACTCGATACCTCTGAAATCCTCTGCAAGGATTTGCAGGATGCAGATGTTCTCCCCATCCCTCTGCCCTGGCCTGTGGGGGACTGATACCCAGCCTCTGCCTTCTAAGCAGGCCATTAATCTGACATGCAATCTGATTGAATGAAACAGGGTAAATCCCTGCTGGATAACAAAATGCTAGATTAGCAGTTAAGAAACCTTGTGATTAGAGAGATTAACTGCTAAAGACATCATTCTTTCAGATGTAAAGCCTCCATTTTCATTTAGAGCTGGTAGTCTGGGAAAAACTATCGCACTAGCAATTAGGAAACTGAACGTGCTGACCTGCAGAAGGGTGACTGAAGCTTAAGATAACTTTGGTAGCAGTATTTCTTGCTGTTTGCTTGTTAGGCAACCCATTTTTCGTTCTCTGGACATTTAAGGTTTTGCCTTCTCAAAAGATGCTGTTTTCTTTGAAGAAAAAGGGATTCGGTGCTGGCTACAACAAGGAGCAAAAGTCCCTCTCTTTGGCTTTATCATTCATTAGGTATGGGACAAGAGCTTTTAAGGAAGGATGTGGCTGTAAAGATCAAACGGTTCCCCACAATCTTCTGAGCTGCCTGCTGGAAATCTACCACTGGATGTTGAAGATTACAGTAGTCTCCTCTAGTGGTACTTGCAAAAGCTAAATTTATATATAAAAAGCTATTATATATACAAAAAAATATTTGTTGAAATATGATACATGTTTTAATAGACGCAGTTAAATTAGTTTGGCTCGTTTAATTCAGTATAGACATGCTATTCAGTTTTTGTTTCGAGATGGCGAGCAGAAGCTTTAGAAAACATACTATAAATATTTCTGCAAACATTTCTGCATCTCTTCCCAAGTACCAGGTGAGAGTTCAGCACTCTACTGCTCTAAGCACACATGCATAAAACCTGAAAATGTGGTAACTACTAAATGAAGGAAATATTAATACTTTGTAGAAACCTGAACTGAAAGCCTTTTTCATTAAAAATGTTCCACTGTCACTTCTTGGGAACTAAGGAGCTCACAACCAGCTTGCCAGAGCAAAGCTTTACAAAGTCTTTATCACCTCCAATACCATCCTGCAACAAACAGGGACAAATCTCCCCATACAAGGCTTTTCTCCCTCTAGTTGTGCTAGTGTGCTACACCCCTTCACATGGTTAAAACATCATTCACAGTGCTCTCATCTGGTCCTGCCTCACTGGTTTTTAAGATCAGAATATTTCCTTAGTGTTGTCATTTCCAGGAAAAGATGGTAGGCAGCTTGAGGATGGAAATCTATAGTTGTTGTTAGGATATCCTTAGAAATCACTTGAAAACATCTTAACGCTTTTGCAGCAGGGTTGGTTTTTCCTCACAGTTTTCAGAAACCATGGAATACTTTTGCTGCAGGAATGTGCTTTTCAGTGGAAAACTAAGCACCAAAACCACAAAAAAACCCCAGACATGGCAGGTTTGTATGCTATTGCTTTATAGAAAACCCAGTGCTGGGGGAGAAAAAAAAAATCTAGGCCTCTTACAATGTCTCCTTTACTATATATTTTATAACTAGCAGAGTCTGATGTCAGTTGTGGGCAGACCCCAAGGGAGATAAAATGGGTCAACTGATGAGTAATTGGGTTATCTGAACCAATTACTACTCTGAATGATGACTCACCAGGCTGGAGCTCATTTGGAAGCTGAGGACAGTGCAGACCCAGTAACCCTGTATGTGTTCCTTATCCTACCCCTCTGCAAAGCTCAGTAACATCCCAGCTTTTAGCACTTTACCCATCCCTGTAAGTCTCCTTGCAGTTTGCGAGGTGAAGAGTCCTCCCTGCTGTAAGTATTCTGGGGCTATTAATAACAAAATCCCCATTTCTGTAACAGATGTTCAAGTGCGCTTGTGAGCGGAGGTGCTACAGACGCACAGAGTCTCACAGCAGCCTCCCCCTACAAGTTTGGCTGCCCAGGTGTTGTGTGCCTGCAGCTGCCGGCACCACATTGCTCTAAAAAAATGGGAAACTGCCACAAGCAGACCTACCCTTATCCCTCTCTGTTGAATTTTGCCCCCTGTCCATCAGTCCAGGTTGTGCCCTGAGGATACACAAGGCTTCATGGAGAGAGGCACAGCTGCCCTGGTCTGGCAGAGAGGCGAAGCAAGGAGTGAGACCTCCCCTGCAACTCTCAGCAGTGCTTCCCCCATGTCCACAGGGTCAGCCTTTCCCTGGAGGCCCTGGGAGCACCCCTGGGACAGCGGCACTCAGACCTTTCCCAAGGGTGACACCTACTTCTTGATGCTCAGTAGCACACCCAAGGGGGTACAACATGCACCTCTAGCAACACAAAGCCCCGTAAGATCCGCCTTTTGGTGGTGGCGGTGGGGAGACACGCTGTGCACTGAAGCAGGATGGTTGTAGACTGGAAGAGTCCTTGTGGGCAAGGCCAGCCCTGTCCTCATTCCTAGGAAGGAAGGAGTTGGGGCATTGTCTGGGGAAGGAAAAGTGGATTGCAGACATATGGCTTTCCCCAAATCCCAACAGCACAGCAATCTGGGGTGGGAGGGGGGAGCTTGACAGCTGGCCACACTTGCCTGGGGGTGAACATGTTGCCCCCTCAGGGGGCTCAGGATGGAGGAAACAAAAAAGACACCAGCAGTTGCTTACTTTCCAGTTGTGGTTTCTATAAAGCTGGTTTGCTGATTGCATTTCCCTAAAGTGGGTAAGGTTTCTAGGTGCCATCCCCTTGGAAGGTCTTAGCTGCGACCCTCCAAGGGGTGGAGGGAGAGCTCCAGGCTTCGTGGGAGTCCAGCTCCTGGAAAATGTATCCAAGCTGCCTTTTCCTTTTGAAAACCTTGGCTAAAGGTGTGTACCACATCATGCAAGGCAGGTCTGCCTGAAGCAAAAAACCCAGCAGCTTCCAGACAGCACCTTATCTGAAACCACTGGGGAGTTGAGAAATGTTATGGGCTGCTGCATGCTTTCATGCATTTCAGAGCGGATGAGCACAGCGTTATCTGGTTCAGGTGTTCCTGTAACTGTGATTCATTAGGATAACCACAGCGCTGGGCGGCTAGCACCTGTGTGCTCCTGCTGGGCTGGTGTCAGTGCTCTCAGCTGTGATAAGAAACATATGGCTGTACTGGCTGGTTCCACATTTTTTCCTCCTTTTGCGGTCTCTTTGTGATGTATTTGTTGGCCTCCGCAGCACTGAAGGTGCTGTTTCAAGCAGCCTTTAAATGACTGCGGGGGCACGATCACTGTGATGAGTTTTATCCATCCTCCCCGAGCATGATTGCCCACATGCTCCTGGCGGTGCGCAGCCGCCACCGGGGTCCAGGATGAGGATATTTAGTCCTTACTGAGGATACCTGTGGTTTTCATACTATTCAGAGTCAGGCTGAAAATCCGGCTTCTCCCCAGACCTCAGCTTTGTGGGAGGCTGCTCCATGCTACCGGCTCTGAGCCCGCACATGGGTCTGGGCCATACATACATGCCATAAATGGGTTGCCTGAGTGTGGGTCGCATCTCCTGGGCTGTGCGACTGCTATCAAAATCTAGAAATGCAAGGGAGAGTTTCATGTCTTAACACTGATAGCTGTATAAAGTTTGTGCTAATGCTAACGGAGTTTGGATTTGGGGGAGGTGACGAGAGGCAAGCAGGAGTGTGGCTCGAGTCACAGTTCATCATCAGGCAAAAACATATGCATCTTTGTCAATTGATGGGGCTAAAATAAAATTGTGGTTGTTTGACAGCTGTAAGTGATGTATCTCTAAATAGTGGCAGTTCTGATCACTGAGAAACCCTGACTCCTGTAAGGTTGACAGAGAGTAATTAAGTGACAAGCTCAGCAGTCAATAAATGCCCCACGGCATTACAGGTTCACAGCAGACCCATGAAATGCAGTCCTCTGACAAAGGCCCCAAAAGGTAGTAAGCTGAACCTCGTTTGTTCTGCAGTAGCTTATTGATCATGCTATTGGGCTGGGCCCTGAGAACACAGCTTATATATTTCCAGTATTCCTTCTTTTCCACTGAGCCTGTATTCCCACTTTCTCAAGAAAGTTAAGGAATGTTAAATAATCCTTACTAAGCCCACAGACTGGTGCTGGGTAGCTGTATAGGAAAGATCACCTGGCCTAAACCAAGGCCATTTCCAGAATGAAACACATTAAAGCCATTCAACAGCATCTGTCAGTATTGTATTTCTCTTTTATAAACAATGAGGATGCATGCCTGCTGCTGCCAAGATAGAGATATAATGAGGACATTGGCTTTCCTAATGGGTAATGTCTAATCAGGCCTCTCTGCTACCACATGCTGCCATGCAGGAAAAAAGGCAGGAAAATAATATTTGTTGGGATACAGTGAAAAGGTCACAGTAATCATATCTGCTACTACGTCGATACGTAAGATTGCCCTGTGCTTGTCCCTCCTCCCTCAAGACAAAGTAGCTGTCTCAGTCATGGAGTGTATTTACAAGTAGCATCTGAAGCTAAGGAAAACATTTCTAGTGACATAGCTTGGTTTTCAGGAAGAAAGGTGCTTTAGAAAAGGATTTGGATTTGGTTTAAACACAGAAAATACGAAGAGCAGCATGGCTGTGAATATAGCAGACACAGTGGACTGTACATGCATGGACGTGTGGAGCTGGGACCTGTCCGAGAGGCGTACGAGCAGCCTAGCCAGTGACTTAAACATGTTTGGAGAAGGGTAGAAAAGGTCACAGCTCTGAATCAGGACAGCACTTGACTGAATCCTTAAATACCAGTGGGATTTAAATGCTTCCCTAAGCGTTTTTCCTTAGCTACAATTTTAGCTAGCTGAAATATAAAATATTTTGTTGAATCAGTGTGGGAGACACGGTGGTCTTAAGCTCCCCGCAGGTCTGCAGGTGCTCCAAGCTGTGCTCATGGCCAGCACCGGGGGGCATGGGGACACCCCGGGAGCCTGGGAAATGGTCCCTGCGGGGCAGTGGGTCACTGCTGGCCTGCGGCAGGAGCAAGCACTGGGAGCCAGTGTCCTTTGAACTGCATAGTCTCATTTTAATCCTTTCTGTCATTTCTTAAAAGGAGGTCAATTAGCACAAGAGTCACAGGCCACCAAAGCAGCGCTGTACTGCTGAGTTTATACATATGTGTGTGTGTGTGTGTGTGTGTGTATAGTGGCTGACAAAGACAATCTTGCCTGGTGGGGGGACAGGTCAGACTGATAGGGTAGCCTGTCTCTGGATCACTAAAAAAGTCAGGAGAGAAAGCAGAGCAATGAGTTAGGCTACCAGTCTGTGGCTGCTTGGAGGTTTTAGGGAACCCGCATTTCATGGGGTAGTTCACACCTCAAATACACCCAGTCTTTGGGAAAAATTTATATTGGGGTGGGTATATTAGGGGGATTTTATAACCAGTTACCAAGCTGTATTCTTGGAGCTGGCAAAGCTACACATCGTGATGTGCTGATTCATGAAATCATAGCGGGCTAGTTAGCTCCTTCGCAGCAAGTACAGTTTGTTAAGCTGCCATCCAAGTTTAATGCAGAAACTTCCTGATATACTGTGACTCTTCCAAGCTACTAAAATGGAAAAAAGGAAATCAAAGAAGAAACAAATATGCTTTATTTATTGTTTTCCCACTTTCACATATTTCTTCCCAGACAGCAGAGAGCTTCATTTTTTTCCCAGCACCTTTTTATAAGTGGTAGACCACTAATACCTATTGGAAAGTTGAAATGTAAAAAGTAATCAAAGTACTTTCTCTTAGTTTCAGGAAAACATTAGTAGATTTTTAAAAAATTAAACTTGGAATTCTTTAACCTCACGGTCTAAGCCAAAGAAGAGTGTTTCTTTGGAAAAAAAAAAGAAAGGCTTGATCATAAATCTTTTATCACTTTGAACTTACTCATTTAAAAGTATCTTAGCTGAAGGCTGTAGATGGCAGAGCAATAGTTATACAGACGGAAAAACAGTAACCTGCTTTTCAGTCATGGCATTAGAACGGTGCTGGTAGTCTGAATGGCCTGTTTTGTAACCTGCTGATGACATAAATAAATGAAACTACCTTTGGAAGTACGAAAGCACCTTTTTATAAGATCCTCTATGAGCTCTCACAGCCAGGGGCTGGTTTTCTTAATTATTGCTTATGAGCCCAACGTGTCACTGCAGTAAGTAGCAGACTAAACTTCCCAAAAGCAAGCACTGATTTCAGAGCTTCCTACTGCAGTCACTTCAAAAGGGACACTTCCTTTCCCAGAGGCTGACTGCTCCAAACCTCCTGAGAGAAACTCCTGGAGGATAGACACAGTCCAGAAGAAATGCTGGAAAACAGCAATAATAATTGCCATCTTCAAAGGAAGGAAAAGAAGAATCCAGGGAGTTTTGGGCTGGCCAGCTTAACTTCAGTTGCCTGGAAAACACTTGCATGAAATAACTATTTTGTAAGTAATTGGTAGGAAATGAGCAAGAGGTAATATGAATCTGTCAAAACCAGGTCTTGTTAATCTGATGAATTTCCTTCTTTAACAGCTTAACAGGCCCTGTGGGTGAGGGAAGAGGTCCTTAATAAGCTTTTGATCCTGTCCTGCATGACATTTTCACAAACAAGTAGGGCAATAGACCAGATGACATATACTGTAAGGTAGCTGAAAGTGCTATTAACTGTCCTATTAACTCTCAGATCTTCACTGTCAAAACTGGGGGGATCTACAGGGGTCTGTCCACCATCTGAGTCTTCTTTATGGATAGTTTTTAGTGAGTACGTTTGCTAAATTTGCAGGTACCACCAAGCTGGTTCATGCAACCAGCATGGCTGGGGACAAACCAATCTTGACAAACTGGAGAAATAGTTTGGTAAGAAAAAAAACACCACAAAAATGTGCAGTTCCGTATGTCCACAGCCCTAAACTCAGGCTGAATTTGTCATTGCCTGTATCACAGAGGGGTCACCCACCTTACCCAATTCAGTCAAAAAGATCACCTCACAAGGTGTGTGAGCAGCAGTATGGCCCTCAAGACACAAGACGACATTTTTCTTCCCAACTCACCATGGGTGGAAAAGCAGATCTAGTTCTGGGCATCATGTTTTGAGAAGGATATGGAGTCATTACAAAAAGCCTTGGGGAAAGCGGTGGTAATAGCGAGAGGTTTAGGAAACTTGACCCCTGTGGAAAGGCTAAATGAAGAGAGGTGTCTTCTAGTCTATAATAATATTGCAATGTATGAAGCAGGGCTTTTGTAAGCAATACCATTCATTGTCGACTGACCTTGCCGTGCAGCATAGCGCAAAAGCTCACAGGGGGCTGCAGGGAGTGGTTGTGTGAGGTTAAGGTGGAGGAGAGATTTCTCTGCTCAAAGGCTTTCACATTACTTTCTCCTTTTGCAGAGGAAATGGCCATGGATACAAGGCACAGGTAATCAATGGTAAGCAGTAAGTTCCCTGGGGGAATATAAGAAGGACAATAAAACTCAACACTTCACTGAAGCACCCGGGTAATGAACATCATGACAAGCTGAAACAAATGCTGTTGATACAACTCAATCTCACCCAGCTCCATGTGCTGCGCAGAAAAGCGATGGGTGGCTGTAGTCTTCTGCTTCCCTTTTTCCAGCTTTGCCTTATGATTAGAGGCGGTCATAGCGGTGGGATTGCCCTGGACAGACCAGGTCTATATATATAAACCAGCGTGTAGGAAGGCAGGGGTACAGCTCCCAGCCACTGGGCACAAGGGGCATTCATCTCCTACATCCACCCTCATCCCTTGAGGAATGGATGTGCCTGTATTTCACTCATTTCCTTTTGCAGGCATCCTCAGAGCTAACCAGCTGGCACCAATAAAAGCCCCAGGAACAACAGAATTAATCACAGAGACAACATAGCAATAAATATAAATGTGCTTCACCTCACTGCAATATAAAGGAACAGTTTTTGGGGGGAGGAGTGGGGGGTAATCTGCTGTTATAAGGCATCTCTGTTCTTCAGACAGAGGTTTCTTCACAAAAAAAGACTTAATTCCTCCTTCACTGTTAAAGGACTTTGCTGGTGTCCCCAGCAGTTGCAAGAGAAGGTTTCAATTCCAGAGCATTTGCTGTATTCCTGTCAGATGCTGTTATCTGTGTGGTCAAGATTTGTTATGAATTGAATATTCTTGGCTCTAATTTCTAAGGGATTTTCATTTTGAAGTCAAGAATTGTTTTATTGGTGTCAGAAGCTGGAGGATACGGCAGTGTGATGATGTCAGTGTTGCCTTTCCCTGTTCACTGATCATTACTTTTGCGATTTTGGTTTTTCCTTTTGAACATCTAGCACCTGGAGCCATGGCATTACCTAATAATCATGTTTTAAAAGAAATGAAAAGAGAAAAGATAAGGAAAAACAAGTTTCTCACAGAAAAGGACCTGAAGAGTGTTCCTTACAATATCAGAGGAAGTAAAAATAACTCACTGTTGGATACCTTTGTATTTAAGATTTTTTTGTATTGTTCATAGTCAATTGTCATGGTTTATGAGTTAATTGTATGCATTTTTACTTTGGTTGTGTGGGTCCTGGTTTCTAAACAGCTGTGCTCAGCTGTTCAAAAGGACAGCTCTTCAAAAGGAAAAAAAAGTTCCACTCCCAGATTTTTGGAAAAAAGAACCCTGCCTCTTGTTTATTTATTTATTTAGAAAGCACATACAGCAATGCATGGGGAGGGGAAGAGAGATGCAAAACAGGTGAGCATACAAATCCATCTCAAACGAAATAGTGAGACACTTCCCAGATGATTAGTCGTACATCAGTCTATGTGAGCATTTAAACTGTTGTACCTCTAGATTAAAAAAAGAAACCACACAGAATTTCTGAGGATACAAGGTAAGTGTCTATATTCCAGAAATCCCACCACAACCAACTTGTAGGCAGCAATGTTTTTGCTTTGTTTTTTGTTCCTGATATTTCCTCAAAGGGGTCTCTCTTGCTCATGCTATGGTTTCTTTCCTCAGTGTCCGTCTCTGGTGACAAGTAAGGATACTTGTGAATGAAGATTTCCCCTTCGTTCTCGACCTTTTCTTTAACTTCTTCTGATGCTTGAGCGAAATTCCAAGCTCCTCCATTATCGCATTAAAAGAAAGACACTGGTGGAAGACGGAAATGGCATTAAACACTTCTCGTTGGAGGCACAGTTCAACCATATACCCTTTGCACAAATGGTGGCTTTTAGAAACAAGGACCTGAGCTCTTACTGGTGGGCTCAGAAAGCTTCTCTGCTGAGTTCTGCCAGCTTTGAATAAGCCCCTAAGGTATAATAGGTGAGTCTGTAAAGTCATGTTTTTTGCCTAACTTGGCTTTCACTGAGTTTAATTTAACTTTGGCTTAACTAAAGCTGATAATGAATGTTTCTGAAATTCTACATAGATGCATTTGCGATGTTTTGGTGGCTTCATATCATAAAACCCTTTTTCAGTAGGTAAATTTCCTCCTGACCTTAAATGAAAAAAAGATCTTTTTTAAATTACATGTACCTTAGCCACAAAAAAATGGGTATACTAGAGAAAACAAAGAATACCATTTTTGAAGATTTCTTTGTGGTTTAGTTATTTTCCCCTCATGAAATTAACAGACATTTCTAAAATATAGCACAGTCCTCAATCCTCTTCTAAAAAAGAAAGAGTCAAAAAGAAAGAATCTTTTTCAAACATTGTGTGTTGAAGAAAGGAGAAAATGGCCACAAGAATAAGGTAGCTGAATAGTTTAGAAAGAAAGCAGAAATCTTTTCTCTTTCCACCATCACAACATTAACAAAGACATTTCAGGTAAGTGGAAACTTCCTTTAAAATCTCCAGCTGGAATAATAACATGTAACGCAAAAAAAAAAACCCACAAAGAAGCTTTAAGTCGAAATATCTAGCAATGTAAAAAAAATGTTCCATGCAAATATATATATAAATAGATTATTTATATATAAAACAAAGTGATGGTAGCAGTGTGAAACAAAGCTTTAATCCCCTTACCTTCATCAAGTTGAACAAATCCTTCCTGCCAAACCCTTTCTAGAAATGCAGAAATGACCAGCTTTAAAACAACTGGTTAAAACTACAGTTATTGTAAAATGACAGCGACAGCACACAGACATGGTTCTTCTGTATCAAATTCCCTTCTAGAGTGATACGAATGCAAGGTAAGCAGTGTTCAGTTCTTAACCAGTAATAATCCAATAGTGACCTCAGTTCTACAGGGCTAAAAAAAGTAAAACCAGACATGTTATTGGAAAAGGAGAAAACCCAAGCTTTCCTAGTACCAGCTGTTCGAGAGGAATGTTTTCAAATGCAAAAGAGAGTATGAGAGTAACCTGGATGAAGGTTAAATCATTTAAGGTAGCAAAGGAATCCCCGAGAAATGAATTCCACACAGCGTGCTTCTTCCTCTCCAGTATAAACCTGCTGTATAACATGTGTAACCCTTGTTCTGCAAATAAGCTCAAGACATCAGTGCATCAGCATGTGTGTGTATTTTAAATGTGTATGATCTTGCGTATACCATCATGTCCTTTTGTGGGATGGGCTGCACACAGACTAAGATCCCATAGTATGTTAAATCTATAATCTATAGTTTACTATGCTCTTTCTCCGAGATGCTTAATTTTTGCTCATCTAAAATGCTTAATTATACCTAAATTAAACTACTATTCATACATTCCAGACCCAAAATGTAATAAACATAGGCCAGGGCAGTGTACTGCTTTTTCTTCAAATTACTGTCTAGTAATAGCCAGGAATTTGCTGGTGCAATTATAATTTAAATATCCCCTTTGACACTGTAATATAGGAATTCCAGAGTGTCTGCTGCAGCCCCATGCCCTCTGGAAGCAGCGGGTGAAGCAGGTATCATCCTAATAGACACACTATTTCTACACTGCTTCAGGCTTTTTTAGAGAGTAGCACCACTTATTTCCAAACTGATAAAAATGTGTGCTCTAATTATCCATGACTTAGCATGGATAATTTCTCTCTGCTATCATAGTTTTAATTGAGCTTTCAAAATCTAGATTATTAAGTCATTCCAGAACTCCATGGCAAATAAGGAAAGGATCGTATCAACTATTTGTAGGATTGATCAGGTTTATTTTTATTTTCTTTCCCTGTTGTTTGATTATCAGGCCCTAGATGCAGTTGCAAGCCTGCAAGTTAGGAAGATGCAATGGTGACCATCTCTTTTTGTGAACAGAATATTTCTTTGTGGCCAAATTTCAAAGTTTTGTGATCAGAGAAGCTCAGAGCACTGATAAGCACAAAACCTTTGAATGCTTTAACACTTCTCCTTGAAGCTTGTTATGTCTATGCAGGAGTCCTCCCACGTGCCACGCCCCTCATGGGAGATGCTCTGGGCTGTGCCTTCCTCAAGCCTTGCTGCTAACCTGAAGGCACCTGCTTTTTCCTGGAACCACAGCAAACCTTGCAAAGACTGCCTTTACAAGCATAGTTCTGTCAGCACTCGGATGGCATGCCAGCTCTTCACTGCCTCAGCTGCTGGTGTAGCTGCTAAGGAGCAAGTAAGGCTTTTTAATAACTCTTTCTGTACCTAGGGGTGAAGCTCCATTAGGGAAAGGAGGACCTGCTTTGTAATTCCCACAGGCAAGCCGAAGTCTGTGAGGTTGTCTGTGGGGACAGCTAGACACAGGGACACGATGACTGTTAGTAACAATGTGACTGTTTCCTTGACAGATGTGAAAATGTTTACCGAAAAAGTGACAGAAACTTTCTGGATTCTGTGTTCATCTAAACAGCTATTAGAAAACTGGTCAAGCTGCAACCCGGAGGATTTCTTGCGTAGAGCAATGATGGAGATAAACACATTAGGAATTTTCCTTCTCCTCTGAGAGTTGAGAGAAGCTGAATTTAATTAGTTTTAAGTCTCTTCTACTGGGAGACTGCAAAAGAAAGTGCTTTCTTAAATCAAAGATACAGAAGATCTAATTCAGGTCTTTGTTGGTAAGAAGGCTCATTTTATGAAGAACCAAAACTTTCAAGGCCCTATTCAAACAAGTTAAAAAGGCCATTTTGAGCAAGACAATTTCTTGCAGCATCTGGAGCTGAGCGTAAACACTCAACATACATGCATAAGCACTGCCAGAGAAGAATTGATATAGCCTAGCCACCAGCAGTACATCTTCATCACAAAAAATACTTAAGCCTACTACCAGCATAAATAGTGCTGACCAAAAATTATAACATGAGAGGAGAGCAAAACTTCGCCACAGCACTTCAGCAATTGAGTGTGAAGGCATCCACTTGAATAAGTTTTCTAATTGTGGTAGAGTCCAGAAATGGACCCTCAATAAAACAGATCATTAACTTGTTTGATGAGGAGGAACTGCAGTGGGCAAGAAAACACAAAAGTAGGTGTGAGGGGTGGGAAATGAATTGGTGAAACTGGTGGTAAACTGGGATATAATGAAATACAGATAAAAGGTAATCGGGTTTTGAAAACATGGTGGTTTGCCATAGTTCATGACATTGTACCAGCTGGCATTTCTATACATTTTGTGTATCTCACATTGTTGTCATATGTTTCTTGGTGACAACAACAGATCCAGTCCATTGTCTCCTGCCCTTGCAGTCCCCAGACTAGCTGAACTCTAGAGAAAATCAAACTGGTATCCTTCCAGGGTATAAAAAACATCCAGTACCAACCTCCTACACAAAAGCCTCCTTGTGTGTTGTTTCAATATGGAAAGCAATGCCAAGGCTTTACTGTTTTTTATAAATTGATATCCTGATTTTGCCATAAAGGAGTTTTCTATGTTACAAAACCTTACAATAGTGAACATCATGAATTCCTCAAGCCAAGTCAACAGCGTTATTCTGTGAAAGGTATATATTGGGAGTGCCTGAGGGTGCTTTTGTTGAATATGTTCTTAAACGTTAATGGTTACATGGCATAAAATTTAACTGATAGATATGATTTTGTGCTATGATAGTTACTTGGAGGCTTTGGCTAATGAATTTTAAATGGATGAATTAAAATTCATTAAATACTGACACTGGGAATAAGATATGCCAGCTAAAAATCTCTGGCTGCTTATAATAGGGGTTCAGAAAGTTAATGGAGCCCTGCAGGTTATTTTCTGAGGTTTATAAAGAACTGCCTCGCCCACTTGCTGAATGCTTTGGCAAAGACCAAGCAAAATATTTCTCCGTGCTTTTAGTAATGGACTGCCATTGGTTTACTCAGGTCTGGTAGAAGATGAAAAGGAGGTAAATAATTTTTCTTACCTGAAAATGGTGAATTACCCCATGAAATGACAAGATGACAATTGTACATAGAGACTGTGATAATTCTTAAAATCTACTACAGTCTATTGCACTCACTTTTTGCTGTAGGTGTAATTATTTTCTGTGATATGCATTTAAACTGCCCAAATTTCCAGGACTTGGACAATTTGCGTTAGATAAGCTTATCTCCTGCTGAAGCAAGAGGCACTTTGAAGTCATTAACTATGTGTTGGTAAGTACAACCTTTGCCATTATGTGCACTGTTTAAGTTTAATGCTTTCCATCGGACACACCTTTTTTCTTTCCTGACTATACAGTGTGAATTGAGGGCTGTGTTCGAATCCCTCGCTCCTCTCGGATTAACTTGCCACAGTCTAACTCCGTAGATAAGGTGGTGCCAGAGGTGGAGTTGGACGGATGGGTTTGCTTACACTGTAGTCCATAAAAGAAACAAAAGGCCTTGCATGCAAGAAAAGAAAAATCAAGAAAAGAAATGAATGAAAGAAATAAAATTAAAAACAAACATGAGAATGAGATTCAAAAGCTATTTAAATAAAAAGAGATTCTACTTATGGAAACAGAAAAGTCATAGATTGTATTTGGCTCATGCTTTGGATTAGCTTAGTGATAATATACACTGTAGAGCATTTTCCATCCAAGCTTCTTATTTCACCAGAATAAAAATAAAACAAACTAAGAGAAATCAGAAAGTAACACTGGAGTTGCTGGTATTCTACTTTCTGTAAAATTACTTCTGGAAAAGAGGTATGATGTTGCCACACTAACTCACTTAAAGATCTTAATTATGAAGAGACTGCCTATAATAAGCAACACATTGCTGTGAAACAGTGGTACAGTTTCAGAAGTGGTATATGTGTATATATATATCCCTGAATACTATGTTATTCACCCAACATATTGCTAAGTAAATTAACAGCCATGATGTAAAGCTTTAGGTCTACTTTAAATATGACTTCAGGAATGCGTTGCCTTTCCCAGACTCCTAAAGAGTTTCCAGGATATTCTGCACCATATTAGCATTTATACTAAACATTTTAATTAGCTGCAACTGTTCTCCAAATCATATTTGAATGGAAGATCTCCTGCGACATGAATGAAACAAAGATATCTGTACATTCTTTATGCATTTTGTGCTAAAACTCTTCTATAGGGTTAAAATATTAACTAGAAAGCTGCAATATGTGCAAAATACAATCATCCTTTATCTCTGACTTATTCCAAAACAGGGACACTTTAATTAATACGGCCTGCAAAATTGCTCCACATGACCTGCATCTGTTGTTTGTAGACAGTGCCACTGCCTTTAATGAGGGCTTGCTCAGGCACAGGTGGAGATGCCTGCACAGTCAGGAGCTGCCCTCTCCTGCAGGATACTGTGAGGACCAAGTCCATTGACATTGGCATTAGGTGTCATGGACCCAAAATAACACCAAGTGCCATTTGGAAAATGTAGACACATGGTAGGATTCAGCTCACTTCCTTTTAGCTGTCTGAACAGCAGCCATGTAGCCTTAGCTTATGGTGGTCCCTTACTGGCAGCAAGGAGATACAGGTGATTTATCCTATCCAAAATCAGATGTTGTCCTCTCGAGGCCCTCAGCCCTGGATGCTTGTTTTTACTCAGGTGTCAATCCCTCTCACATCCCAGCACCACTGCTGTATGCAGTGTAAACTGCACCTCTGATACAGAGTTCAAAATGCTCTCCTTCTCCTCCCACTCATCCCTGCTGCCTTCATTAATGTTGTTTTTCTTAACAGTCATTTCTGGCATTCATGTCATCAGCCTTGCAGGATTACACCTTGGACGAAGAGGATGAAATGCCCACAGCAAATCTCCCGTCTTTCCCATCTAAAAGTGCAAAGTGAGCTTAAACAACTCACGTTGAAGTAGATGCCTCATGTCTAGAAACCTGAGGTTAGGTGATATGAACCTGCTTCTTGGTGATTGCATCAGGGGCCACCAATCCTGCAGTGCAATATGACCCTCATCCCTACAATGAGTCGTGGTGAAGTGAAAAGGATCAGGGCAGATATAGCAGTTGAGCCAAACAGGGCCACATCAGGGTCTAGGACATGGCCAGAACCAAACTGGCACCAGGGAAGTCAGCCAGCGTAAGAGGGTTGGCAGACAAATTCAAGAACAAACTCTGAGTTGCTGCTCATGCCTTGTTTCTTTTACAGCGGCTGGTGATTCGGTAAATGGGTGTTTACACTCTATTTTAATGATAGATTCTATCTCACAAACTGTTCTAATACTCAAGGCATGATTTATACACAGCATTTTCTTTGTTTTCCCTCTGCCCTTTTAAATTGCTCATTACGCTTCAGTGGAGCTATAACCAAAATTTCTTTGGCTCCATAATCTTACTTTACTGTGGCATCTATCACCTTTCAGTAGGTTTCCCTGCTTTGAAGTGCCTGTGTCAGCACAGTGTGTAAACCCCTGGCTGTGAAAAAAATGCTTTCTAGAGCAAGCGAAAAATTACACTTGGGGATTTGGAAGTACATTCCTGTTGTTACTCAAAGGGCTGATGCTAATGCCATCTAAAAAAAAAATCCAGTTGTATTTTATTCCTTTCCAATGTAATTTATACTTGAAGTCTTAAAGATCAAGCAGAAACTGTTTGAGAAATTAATTGCTCTTGTTCTGCACTGCCATACTAAGCAGCGCTAATTGGACTGTGGGTGAGGTACTTCCCTGTCCTTATTAATAAATTATTTGTCTTTAGTGCCAGAAGCGCATGGTGAGAGTTCAGCAATACAAAATCTGCACTCCAGCAAAGAGACTTATAATGCAGTCGCCTCCACATCCACAAACCTCAGCCTCCCAGAAACATAAGCAAGCTGGAAATGGATGACTCACCTGCTCAATATCACTGTTTTTCCTTGATTTATATATAAATTCACCAATGGCTACAAACACCGAAAGAACAAGCCCTGCAGCAAGCACTATGAAGATGCCCCCAATATTCTCCACCCCGAGAGCGCTGGCTTCTTTGCTGTCCTCCTCAGGGCAGCCGTTGCCTCGCCACCACTTTTCCTTCATCATGTGCAGTTTTCCCTCCTCCTGGAGCTGGAGGATGGCGATGGTGATCTTGTCTCTGTAAGGAGACCCTGCAAGGCGAGAGCAAGACCGGTCAGTGCTGGCTGCAGCAAAGTGAAGGCAGGGAGGGAGCAAGCTGCTGCTAACTGAAGCAAAAGTGGTCCCTTATCGCAAGATTGATTATTCCAGCTAGAAAGCCTTGGTTTCTCTTCAGCTGGAAGGGGGAAGAGGACTATCTGTTGGTGTCTGCCCCGGGGACTGGAAAGCAGAAGGCTCCTATGGTGCAGTTATTTGTTTGAGAATTCATTGTAATTTCTAGGGTCTCCTACTGAGGTTTATTTAAGCCTTGGCAGTGGGTTTTCTTGCTAAGTAATTCCTCCATATCATGTTTGAATATTGCTTTGAGCATCCTTTGAGACTTTCTGCTTTGCGTCTCTTCTATTTACTTCAACATCTGTTTATCTTTCCTACTGCATGTAAAATGAGTAGCTGTCTAAGAAGAGCCCACAGTCAGTCAGATACATTCTCTTCTCATTTATACCTTCATAAGCCTACAACTCCACTTCAGCTACCTTACAGCTTATAAGAACACAAGGCGGCCAAATCTTTCTTTCTGTGACTTGCAACAATATTGGCGCTGCAAGCTGAAAATAGCAACTATTTCATGCTTTTTTTTTGCAGGCCAACAGCTTGCTAAATGATGTGACTTCAGGCTCAGCAGCATTAATGGGCCTGTACAGTATCTGGCAAATGGCAGGGTCATATTGGGCAGTTCAATCTGTTTAGGTTTGCTTCTCACGCACTCTGCTCTGGCTCTCCATCTTCCAAAATCTCTGCTGCCTGTAAGTCCCTTCAGCCAACTTGCGCTCTTGCAGAAGCACAAGTCTGTAGCCCTAAAGGGGGACAAGGGAGAGACTTACCCCTTGCCCCGCTTCTGGAACAGTGCCTAGATAAAGGAAATTGCTACCATTTTTCTTTTCCCGTGTTGCCAGAAGCTGAAGTTATCAACAGTAATATCAGCAATCCTGTTATTAATTATAATAGACAAGTAGGAGTTGGTTTTGGCATTGTGAGAGAGACTTTTCTTTATGGGGCAAGGTTTTTATGACAACAAGCAGGAGAGGATTACAAAAAAGACCGTTTGGCTCTAAAGACATATATATGCCCCCAAATCCTGCCATGTTGGACTTCCTGCAGTTGCAAGTGTTTAGTGTCTGTGCTGAAATACAGTGTCACCAGTCCTTTGTCCATGTAGCTAACTACCATTCATCCTTTCCTCCTCTTTAGCACATTAGCAAGACTATTTTCTTAAGCTGTAATTTCACCAACAGTCACATTTTGCTGCAA
Organism: Pelecanus crispus; assembly: GCF_030463565.1. Lineage (NCBI taxonomy): Eukaryota > Metazoa > Chordata > Aves > Pelecaniformes > Pelecanidae > Pelecanus > Pelecanus crispus. Next base: position 121,122,017 of record NC_134643.1, read on the forward strand.
ATTAAAGCAGTTGCAATTCTCAATGTGATCAGGGTAAACAAACTTTTATGGCAGAGCATGTGCCAGAATTTCAGTGATAGCACGGTACACATAGACATGGACACTTAAGAAAAATCTCACTAGGCACTGCTTTTGGGTCTCTATGAGGCCTTGGAAATTTCGCCTCACAGCTTCAGTTTTCTTTCTTATATTGCCATGCAGGACATTATTAAAAAAAATTGTACCGTGAATACACGTCCCCCTCTCTGATTTCCATTTCCTTTAACCCGCATCATTGTCTGAGCAGAATCAGTGTGAAAAACATTGCAGTTCTTCATTTGTTGTGCCAACACTCTGCTATTTTTCAGTGTATCTTACTGCCAGCCCTAGGACATGCTGTGACCACAGATGCCAAGAGACGTGTCAGATTATACAAAGTCCATCTGGGAAGCCAGCAATCAGCAGCCACTGCTTGAGGTAGCCAGCTTTGAAAGGAAAATATACCTGCTGTAAGAATAGATGATTTCTATGCATGCTATTAAAGAACCAAAAATAAGCACAACAGGAAAAAAAACGGAAACACCTTCAAAGCTGTCTTTACACAGAGAAGTGAATTATTACCACTGAAAACAGCAGTGCCTCTCAGAAGAAAGAGCAAAATTGGTTCTACCTCAGGAGAGGTTTGTCGCCCAGATAGCTGGAGTCTGTTAGATTGTAGGACTCATCTATTTTCCCTTGTCTGAGAAGACATAGCTGTTAGGTAGAGTGAAGCAGCCTGAGTCACAACGCACGATTTGTGGGGATGTTCACTCTTTCTTGTGATGTTTATGTTGCCAGCAGGTTTATCACAATTCATCTTGGGGGTAGCAGGTACATCTATATTTCTATGTGTGCTTTTAAAGTTTTTCAAGTGTGCCTGGAGTGTTGGATTGGTGATATTTTATTGGTGAGTGCTAAAACCACACACAAATCCATCTCAAAACCTCTTTGAATATTCAGCATATCATTTATTGCCTCTGAGCTATTAACAACCTACCTCTCAGTCCAAGAAATGCATCTGTCTACTTTCTTAGCAGTCTCCCAAGTAACTGGTAATAGCTTGAGTGTTAGAATTACTAACATCAGCACTGGCAGTGATGCTGGAATTAATACCTGTCCTGACATCTATAATAATGTTGCTTTCTTCAGCTGGATTCCTCCCAGGGTGACATTTTGCACAGGTTTTGCTTAGAGGTGCCTTTGCTACAGCAGTACTTCCAGAGTGCATTAAGTTCACCACCAACCATCGCTGCAGATTTTTCATTAGTAATGGTCTTCACCAAGAATCTGATGAAAGGCCTCCTCTCTGAGACCCATCGGCTCCGTAAGAAACTTAAATGGAGATGTTTGTTGATATGCCTAAATCCCCTTTATCCTAACTCAGTGCAAAGAAGTAGGAAGACAGCCTTATATCTGCAGTTTTTTACTTGCAGAAGATGCTCTGATGAAATAGAACATCTCCTGGATTCATAGAACTTTTAAAAATTCTCCTTCCTGTTTCTTTGGGAGCCAAATAGTGATGATATTCAGCTCATTCACTGGAAATTTTGGAGTGTGAGGCATACTTTTGCTGCTGCAAACCCTAACCATGTGGTTGTGCATTGTCCTGAAGGAACAAATGCAGACCAGTTAAGACTTGCTGAAACTTTGTTGTTAAGGGTCACAGACAACTCTTCTTTCTTTTTTTCTGTACAGCTTCCGCAATCAATAGTCTTCAATGCTATGAGGAAAATAACAGAGCCTTTGGGGTCCATCTGAATAGTGGAAGGATCTCCACAGCTTATCCTGTTTATGAAATCAATCATTTAAGAATTTAAGATGCCTGATGGCACTGAATTATTCCACGGTGCTTGGAGATACTTATTCCCCTGAATTTTGCTGGTTTTCCTTAAGAAAAAAAATTAAGGCACGTTTATCATACAAGAAACATCTTATAAATATATTTCACAGCTGTATTTCAAATGGATGCACTCTCTCTGAGGATTACCATCTGTTCCAATTATTCCTTCATTGTTCTTGGTTTAAAGTGTTGCAGCTTTATAACTGCAATGAAACTCTTGCCATACATTTGTCTTTATTCGGCATTTTAGCTTTTGTATCATTTTCCTCAGGGTGAGAAGGCTGTTCTCACATAACTAGTGGAAAAATATACTTAAAATGTTATCTATATGACAATCTGTCTGAGGTACTCAGTAGCATAAAGGATCACAGTTCAAAGTGCAGTGGTGTTTCTCCCTTATTTATATCTGGTCTACAAAGCAACCGATGGACCAAATACTTCACCTGTTGCATCTGTGCAAAATGATATTGCCTTGAATAATTCCCTTGAAGACAATAAAATTGCATAGCTGTTAACTGAGCATGGCATGGTAAATGAATATGTGAGCAGGATGGAGAAGTATATTATGCAGGAAAAAGATCTGGCTGCCCAGTGCCGATTATTCACAAGAACACAGCACAAAAACCTGACAGTCTTTCTAATTCTCTACAATTAGAAAATCTTGAAAAGGACACTGGATATACTAAAAAAGGTCTACTGAAAAGAGTTCACAGAGATTGGGAGTCTTAAGACTCTGCTTAGCTCAAAACAGTGAAATCCCTCATGCAGATGCAGAACCTTGCAATTGCTACTCACTGTCCTTATGTGTTGCGCTGCGGTCATGAAATAGATCAGAAATTCATCTCTTTTCATGCAGCTTTCTTTGGGATGCATACATTGGACATAACATTTATCCTGCCCACTTCCATTTTCCCAGAGACACTACCTAATTTCTCAAACTAAACTGAATTTCAGTAGAGCAACTTGCATCTCAAGCAGCATAGAAGATACCCAGTTTGCTACAAATGAGATGCTCTAGAAGGCAAGCAGGTCACTCGACCTCATTCTGCAGATGTAGCCTGCACTGCTGTATTCCCTCCTGCTTGCGGAGACTACTTGCAGATGAGCAGGGCAAGAGTAGATGTTTTGCCTAAAAGGAGGCTCCTAGGGTCTGTTTCAATGAGAAAGGTTTCTAAAAGACTAGGACATGATTCAAATGGCCATCTAAACTTCTGAAGGGGACATTGCTGGGTGTGCTCCATAACACCTGTGCTGTACAGCATCTTACCAATAGGCGTTCCCACGCCGTAGCCTTTTGAATCGATGAGCCCCCCGATCTGGGTGAGATTGCAGTTTCTCTGAGTCACGTATTCTATGCTGGTTGACTCCATTAGCAGCGCATAGTCTGTTGTGAGCACACGCTGGATTCCCTCGTCATTGTTCTTCACCAGTGCTGTCTGTTGCCTGCTGCTCATGAACGCCCACATCTTCTCATATGTTGATATTTTGGATTTCTGAGGAGGGAAAATGAGGGCACAGAATCACACTAGCACCCAAATTACAGTTGTAAAATGTTCCTCAGCCTTTTGTTGTGACCGATGCCAATAGTACATCTTGAATGAAAGAGAATCGGTAGCAGGGTTTTCCTTCCCCCAGCCTTTCTCTCTTACTGTGCTTTATGTTGAGGAATCTCTTTTTTCACTTCCTTTGCAGTGCCAGGAACTTCATTACTGGCACGACTGTGAAGTGCTTTGAAGTTTTTTGGGCTAATGCTGTTACATGGATTATGGCACATAACCCAGCTAAATTAGTGCAGCTGGATACTGTTGCACTCAGAAGCCGTGTTTTTGCCTGTCAGGGCAAACACTACTCCAAAAGCCTGATGATGAATAAAGTACTGGCTCTTTTGTATTGATATCACTTGTCTAGAAGTCATGTATTTCAAGGATAAAGCTTGAGAAACAAACCCAAAGTGGCTTCTAAGCAAACTTCTGCTTTCCATTGCAATCAGACTAAGGACACCATCCTTCTCCCGCCGAAGTTACGGGGGAGTTTGCCAGGAGGAGTGTGTACATGTCTTGTGTCAATGCCCAGCTGCACAGGGAAAAAGGATGCCAGAGTCAGCCTCCCCCCTGTACACAGATCCCAGATCTGTGCCAGCCACCTCCATACAGTGTTGAACATCCCTTCCTCCCCGCTCCTTTCCCCGTGCAATGGGAACCCACTAGGAACCCAGGTACCCTGCAGTGAAAGGCAGTGTCGGTGCCCCCTTGTTCACACTTCTGCCTTTGTTGGAGGATATGAAAAGAAAAACAACCTGCTCAGGGATGTGCTGGAGCCCTGTGCCTGCTGCTCTCAAGTTGTGCCACCTGTAAAGCAAAAAACCTTCAAGTGCTTGCGCAGTTACTCACATGATTAAATCTCTCTCTTCCTTGTGTGCTCTCAGACAACATTGAACACACAATGTTGCTTTTGGATTCAATATCAAGGTAGACCTACAGACAGCTGGACCATTAAAAACTGTCAATAGATATGATTTTGTCTGAAGATGGCAAAGCCAACCTACTCTGTGCTGCAGCCTAGCATGAGCCAGACACACACAAACTGACTTTTTAACACAAATGTGAGTTGAAGGTCCTCCACACACTTACGTTTCTCCAGTTCTGGGGCAGCCTCATTTCCTTCATGGGCCGATCTTTGGTTTATAGGGTCTTTATTAGTAGAAACCATTTTTACTGCTTAGTTGGGAATATTTTTTGAAATTGATGATGTTTATGTAGTAGATGGAGTCTGATACTGAATTTACTGGAAGGATGTGTTCCTTATTCAGACAAGTTTGAAAGAAAGATCTTAGCTTCTTGACTTGCCAACTCCCATGTTTTTCAGGATAGATCATATGTCAAATTCTGGCCTTTAAATTCTCATTGATTTCAGTGGAAACATGTCTACACATCAGAAGGTAAGTGCTGGCAAGAGTTGCAACATGAGCTTAAGATCTATTATCACAGGGGCGCAAGAAAACAATGGAAGATTTATAGACATATTGGAAACAGGGCAGGACAGCAGTCTGGAGAAATATGTGTGTATGTCATGTTTTGTGGATGTGAAACATCTTGCCTTCAGTTGGACTTTTCTCAAATTTGGACATGCACACGGACAGTGAATGCTGCCTGAGATCCTGCTGGATCACCTGCCTAGAACTCCATCCCCTCGCTGGAGCACTCCTTAACTGCCCAAGCCCTGTTTCCTGGGTATTTTCATCTGGTATGGCCAGATCTAGGATCTGTGTACAGGGGGGAGGCTGACTCTGGGGTTCCTTCAAAGTCAGAACCCCATTTTTTCCGCAAATAACTCAATTGCCTTTGTTTTCATTCCCCCCACTACCTGGCTAGAAGGCATAGTGACTCCAGAAACTTTCTTGAAAATATTGCCTCTTTAGCAATATTTTTTATGAGGACACTATTACAACAAGGATACTAGCGTAAGGCATTCAAAATTAGTGGAAAAACACAACTGTTAGTATATGCATTATAAACAAGACTAAATAAAAAGTGATGTAAGTTTGAATAAATGCAAATAGAGTTTTCAGAAAAGCAGTGGAAGTACCTTGCTTTTCTCACATGGTTCCCAACCTGCATCCCATCCAGTAGGTACACTGTGTAATATCATCTTTCAGCGGCTTCCTGCTGCTACTTTTGTTTTGCTACAATTGTATGAGGTTCAACAAGGCCAAGTGCCAGGCCCTGCACTTGGGTCACAACAACCCCATGCAATGCTACAGGCCTGGGGAAGAGTGGCTAGAAAGCTGTCTGGCAGAAAAGGACCTGGGGGTGTTGGTTGACAGCCGGCTGAACATGAGCCAGCAGTGTGCCCGGGTGGCCAAGAAGGCCAACAGCATCCTGGCTTGTATCAGGAATGCTGTGGCCAGCAGGAGCAGGGAAGTGATCGTGCCCTGTACTCGGCGCTGGTGAGGCCACACCTCGAATACTGTGTCCAGTTTTGGGCCCCTCAATACAAGAAAGACATTGAGGTGCTGGAGCGTGTCCAGAGAAGGGCAACAAAGCTGGTGAAGGGTCTGGAGCACAGGCCTTATGAGGAGCAGCTGAGGGAACTGGGGTTGTTTAGCCTGAAGAAAAGGACACTCAGGGGAGACCTTATCGCTCTCTACAGCTACCCGAAAGGAGGTTGTAGCGAGGTGGGTGTCGGTCTCTTCTCTCAAGTAACAAGCAACAGGATGAGAGGAAATGACCTCAAGTTGCACCAGGGGAGGTTTAGATTGGATATTAGGAAAAATTTCTTCACTGAAGGGGTTGTCAAGCACTGGAACAGGCTGCCCAGGGAAGCGGTTGAGTCACCACCCCCGGAGGTATTTAAAAGACGGGTAGATGTGGCGCTTAGGGACATGGTTTAGTGGTGGACTTGGCAGTACTAGGTTAACAGATGGACTTGATCATCTTAAAGGTCTTTCCAAGCTAAACAATTCTATGATTCTACTTAAGCAGAAAGTCCTAAACCAAAGCTCTTCAGAGTTTGCTTTGTGCCAGGATCTTTTTCTGCACTTGATGTCTTCAGAAATCCTTTTGCCATGTGTGTCTCTCATAGTCCTGAAAATCACAATGATCTGGTCTTTGCATCTCATGTCCTACATGACAGGCACTGTCTTGTTCCTCTCTCCTCCATAGCAAGGAACACCCGGAGTGTCATGGTTTTGCTTTAAAAAAATGTTGGTCTGAAAGAGCCTGCTGTTTCTCTTGGCATTTCTTGGCTTAAGTAGCCTTTAGATAAATCAAATCTTCCAACACAGGAAGCACTTGAAATAATCACTCTTCCTCAGTGCAACCCAGCCCTGCACTACACTTCTGCAGGACATTTTTACTGCTGTTGCACACAGTTGTGCTGATTCCTCCTTTCCCTTTCCCTGTCCCCATCACATCAGCACTCCCAGGTGGCAGGACTGTCTCTGCAGCACAGACTGCCCTTCATGAAAAGCACCTTTCACCCCAGCTCATCTCCTCCAGCCCTTGAATTGCAGGGGTATGGCTGTTGGGGTGTACCCCTGGGCGTTGGGGTGCTCCCAGAGTCCATCATGGCATGGGGTGCCCTGGGGGAAACAGTCCAGGCCAGGTCAGGATGTCACAGCTCCCCAAAAAAAGGCAGAGTTATTTCAGATGTCTTCTCTAGAACTGTTATGACAAAAGTGCTTTTTCTTAAACTATACCATAATGCACATGCAGGGCAGGAATGGGAGTAACTGCTGCCCAGAAACCCTTACTCCTGCCTTCTCCTAATTCCCAGGTCTCTCGCTGGTGGGCAGGGCTCTGTGTGTGTGTGTGTGCGCTTACTTAACTCAAGAAGTATATGAAGTATTTTACAGTCCAAGGGAGGCAAAGTCATGCCTTCACAGAGCACACAGTCTTCCTTTTGCATACATAAATATCTATTGTATTTATTGTACAGACACCTACTCTGTGACTTTTTTTTAAAGTTTTGGACAGTGTAAAGAAATGCTGATCTTGTGAGGATCTTGTAGGGCTTCTCTAATGAAAATAATAACACCTTTTATATAACACTGTGTGTGTCTCACTGGTTTATGAGTGTGATAAATTGTATTTTTCATGCATCTTTCACTATGTCACCTTCACTCTGCCAGAGAATTTGTCTCCATTCTGTACAAAAACTAGTGTTCTTTCACTTGTGTTTGTGTACATGTGTATTTCAGGCACAAGTAAGATAGTATATACAGCATATAAATAGTTAATCATCTTGTCTGAAACTTTTTTTCTAGAGGCTTACATTCCTTTAAACCTACAAATCCTCAGGGATTAATGGTGAAAAAAATCAGTCTAAAGCTGGAAACAACTCTAGAAATTTGTTCTGAACTTCTTATGCTGAAATTAAGAAGCTATTTCCTCTGAAAAACCATGCAAGCAACAGGTATTGAAGATTTCTTTCTGACACTGAATATGATTTCCAAATAGCAATGACAGTGACTGGGCAGTGAAGAGCTCTTAGACCAAGGGAATTTCCCAGAGACCTTCAGAAGGCGGCACAGGCTGCCTCCTACTGCCTTATATTCCTGATGAGAGGCTGGTACTTGCCTTACGCAGTTTCCAGGAATATCTCCAGATGGGTTTCCCAGCATATCTTAATGGAAATGTCAGCTCATCATTTCAACAACTGACTATAATGAGGCTCTGAAAAATGCTGTAGTTTGTGCATTTCTTTCAGCACGGAAACATTTCTATTCAGCCACGGGAGAGCCATTACAAGGGCTGTTCACCCTTGACAGCTCCATCAGGGAGAGCCTACCATCAGATCTGTTACATGATTGAAACATCCTTGATGAGCATTATTCATTTTGAGAGATGACCCAAATACTTTAGCCACGACCCTTTTTGTCTGTGGGTGTGGAAGCACTTTGCCTTGTATGGAAGCAGAAGGGTTTGTGGTTAAAGTTCAGGCTGGAGCAGCAGGGGCGGCTGAAGCGGCTCACTCCTGCACACGTGTGGCACAAGTGATATTTTGCCCCACGTGCTGTTTCCTCATGGTGCCTCATCCTCTTCAAAGGCATATATGACTATCTGTAAGCACCATTCCTAGATGCTACAGTGAAAAGCATGATACCAGTTCATTCAGTGCTTAACTTCCCTGCTGAGACTACCGATGAAGCTGCTAATTAATTCTAATTGTCATGGGATTTTTGTGTATATATCCTATATTTATATCTTGTTGGCTTTTACATTGACATTTTATGAGATTAACCCATTTTGTATGCAATTAATACTAATAGGGAAAAAAAAAAAAAGAATGCAGTTTCTACAAAGCAATTAGCCACAGAAAATGATCTTTTACTTACAGATGTGTTCATGCGTGTATGTGGCCGCTATATTAATAGTCTGGATAATATTGACCATGGCCCATTTTAAAAAAGGGACAAACAACCTTGCATTTTGACTACCTGCAGTATTTTTCTGGTGCAAATCTGACCTTCAGAATTGATCTTAGCCAAATGGCTGTAAGAAGCTGAGATCCTGCCCTGAGAAACAACCTGGAGTAGAATGTCCCCATGTCCATGCCCTGGTTTTCTTCAGATTCTCCCATCAAAGGCATGGGTTTGACCCTCACAGCAGTACAGCATCAGATTGTTTCTCCATATGCCTTGGGGGAAAATCTCCCATCTTTTGCATTAATATTGCTGAAGAATCCTCTATGGATTTGGGCAAATGATGTATTTACCTATTACGCTAATCCTTCCAGCTGTTGTGATTCTGCCTCACCATTTATCGCTGGAGGGCCATGAGTCAGTCCGACTGTACAGAGCTGGCTGACGCCGTCTTACCTTGAAGAAGGTCATTGTGGATCCATCTCTAACAGCCCCATACTCTATCTTGGTTTGCTTTGCCAAATCATCTGCTGAATCAATGGGGGATTCCATCCTCTCCACGGTCAGGAAGGCAGCCAGGTTGGCAGTATAGGATGAGATTATGATTAAGGTGAAAAACCACCATATTCCTCCAACTATTCTGGTAGAAAGAGCTTTGGGCATCAGCTCTGATCCTGTTACAATATCATCAAAACAATCATATTAAAATGAAGCTGAAAGGTGCCTTTGCTGATACCACAGACTGTTTTTAGGCACGGAATGCTTTTATGAGCTGTAGTATGATAAAATGATTTAAACAATAATCTCACAGATGCACAGCTAACATTTATAATGGTAACACACTGTGAAGGGGATGTGTGTCATGATAGATGACAAATGGAATTATCCTTGGGTCTAAGCCCCATTACATCTCTGAGCTAATGCTCATTGCAATATTAACCTCTTACCCAGCAAGCTACACTAGTATTTTTGTCCATTTCCTCAATCCCTTTTTGCCACTATACTGTAATCAATTTTTTAATCAGAGATATTTAGCAGAATGTTTTTCTGCTTACAAGCTACCTGGCAAAAATACAAGAGAAACCTGCCCTGTGCATCCTATCGACATACCTAAGCAGAAACAGGGTGATCAATACGGTTTCAGTGAACTCATCAACCTGTGTGAACCTGAGCTCAAAAACCAGAACACGTCTTATTACAAATGTGTGGTTTACGTTTGAAAGTTCAGACAGTGAATGGAGATATCCTTTGGATCTACAGGGCAATGCAAAGTTTTGGGCAGTGTATTTAACACTCATTATTGCTGAAAAGGTTTTAGCAGATCTGCCTGCATGTCACACTGACAAATATCAAAGTGATCTGCCACTGTCATAAAACCCCACAGAACAGCACAGTGTTAAGTGCTCGGCTTCTAAACAGCTCAGAAAAACTGTATTTAAACCATACAGGTACTCGTATTTCTAAGCATTCTGATGCAAATTTTGTGCTGTTTTTCCTAGAGGCATCCCCATTGAACATAGCTCATCATGTGGGATTCAAGGATCTGGTTCAGCAAAGCACTTAGGCAGCCACTTGCATACTTTTGACTTCAAAGTTAAGCCTTTGCATAATTATTTTGTTGATGAAGGATGGACTTAAGAAAGTACTTAAGTGCCTGTGAACTGAGATCTCAGCACATAAAACTTTTGATATGACAAACATATTTCTATTACTGGAAAAATTTGTTGACATATTATCTCTCCCCAGCTATTTAATGATTTCTGTAAGAAATTTGAACATTACAGAGAACATTTTCAGACTTTGCAAAAACTCTGAATGAGATTTTTGGGGCAAAGACAAAAAAAGTAAAAACTTCCCAAACAACCAGCAAACAGATTTAACTTAGCTTTGTAAATGTATAGACACATTTCTTAAAGGTCAAAGCTAAGCATAGCCCAAGGGTTTGGGTAGGTTGACAGAATTGCCAAACTGCGAGAGCAGATGCTCTGCCTGTGCAGGCCTGTGCAGCCCTGGTGCTGCACAGATTTCAAATTAAGCCAGCAGTCTAAAAGCAGAAACTCTGACTTGAAATTTTCAAGTCCAAATATACCCATTTCAAGAGCTGTAGCTCTATCTGGGTTTATGTTTGTGGTCTGTTGTGCTTTCTTGCTTTTCAGATTAGATTTTTTTTTCAGTACAATGAAACCTTTTCCTTTTATGTATTGTTGCTCTCAGGAAAAGTGTGTGTTTATTTCTAAGCTGGGGTTGACCTGCAAAAGCTGGCTTCTAGGAGTGCTGATTCAGGTCATCCTGAAGGTATTATTTTTTTGTAAGCTTAGACAACTATACAAATATAATTTCTACACTTGGACCCTGATGTAATACCTAGGTCTGACACATGCATCCCAGTAATGCATAATAGCCAGATACCTTGCAGATATCTTAACAAGCAAGCATGAAATCTGCCAACGCAGCCTTACAGCGGCACAAGAGAGTAGGCGGAGAAGCCCTGTGTGCTGAATTTGTGGGGTGAGATGCCAAACATCCTGTGATTTCCTCTAGCAAAAAGTTGTTTGTGAAAAAGCAGCAGAATACGTTCAGGTCAATTAAGCTCGAGATGCCAGAGTCTATTAATTATGCAGTGAGCTACTGTTTTGCTTTGGTGAGGTGCTGAGCACACTCTGCTCCCAGCTGAACCACACGGGCCCAGCATCTCTTTTGATCACTCCCATGATTATTTCAATGTTCACCTTTTCGAGGGCCTTGATTCCAGCAAAAAGCATTAATATATGCTCCATGCTTACTGACTTTGCCCTAAGCGCTCTCCTTAATGGGATAGTTCTGGTCTGACCCATCACCTGGCTGAACTGGGGCTCTGATGGGTAGCCTGCCTTTCTGAAAGTGATCGTTTCTCTGGATGGATTGGATGGAATGTGCCCTGTTTGGATGCTTTCAGAGTATGCATAAGACATCTGAGACTTTCAGAGGAAAAACAGGGGAAGTAACGTCTAAATAAAAACGTTGCTAGCAAGACTTGGGGTCAGAGACAATACTTGCTGGAGTCTCTCTAGTGCCTTTTTATGGCAGACATGACAGCCAATCCTGATCCAGACTTTGCTCACGCTCTGTAGAAAAGAGAAAGTCTGATCATCACATTTTAAAATTTAATAACAAGTGGCTTCCAATCAAGCATAACAAGCAGCTGCTGCCAACAACAAAGAGCATAACGCTAGATGCAGAGTTTCACAACCATTCACATCATGTTCAAACTCTTCACGTTAACAATGATGCACTTACAATCACACGCACCACAAGTTCGTACACGGAAACATTTGTGTTGCCTTACAAATGTTTTTTTCTTTCTTTCTTTCTTTCTTTTGTTTTGTTTTTAATCTTCTTGAAAGACAAGCAGAGTCTGGTTGGGGCTGACTGTCATGTACCCAAGGTAGTGGTAACGAGCTGACACTGCATCCCACAGTTTGCTGTGGATGATGGTAAACTCCAAAAAAGGCAGTACATTGAAACACAAAATCCTGGGGCACTTTCACACACAGGGCAATCACAGTTATATGCACACACCTGCCTGATACTGTAAAACCTCAGCCTGTGTTTTACTGATAAATTGGAAGGAAAACAAAACAAAAAAGCAAAACAGAACAGCTCTTCCTTCATCCAACCTCCTTCAAAGTCATTTCTATGAGGAAGCTCTATATCCTGTCAATACATTAGTGCACCAATAAAAACAAGTGCATCTTTGGTACAACACAAACTTCATTCTCTACCATATGTAGGAAAAAATACTTCTCTTTTTTTTTTTAATGCTACTCATGTCTGTTAAAGAGGGAAGAATAAAATGTACCTGGATGAATGCAGAGGTGGTTTTATATTCCTTACTTAAATGTTTAAGGATTTAATACCAAGGTACTGCTGGGCTTTCGTCTGGATTGCCTTTTGGTTGTTGTCATGGGTGGGGTTTTTTTGTTCAGCTTTGATTCATCTTGAAATGTTTGTCAGAAAATATTTTCATTCTTTTCAGTGGACCACAGTTTTGGTCAATAGTGATTTAATTGGAAACCTTAGAACACACATGCCATAAATGTGTTTAGTACACATATTTGTTTGACTTCCCATATGGAGTAAGCTTCACTGCCCTTCCTTGTCAACTGAGTAAAATGTCAGCTGTTTCCAAAATCATCAGCAACAGGGACTTGTGACTGGGTTAAGTTAATGCTTCTAGGGTTGGATGCATTTACACAAGGATGGGACTCATACCTGCAGAAAAGCCATAAAAAAAAAGGTTTGGTTTTGGTTTTCAACAAAGTGTTTGACAAGTGCCAACAAACTTAACAACCCTTCTGAGGAAAGAGCATCTTTTTTTGTTTGGCAGTTTAAACAGTTTTTCTAGGGTAGCTAAGGCTATTACTCTTTCCTTTGGGATGGAGCCCAACATTTTCCTGTTGCCAAACCTGTTATACCAGTAAACACAACTTCAGCATGAAGTACTTCATATCCCTCTTGTGATTATTTTACATTTCAGCTCCAGAAACTCCCGTGTGACCCTGTCCGCTTCCCTTCCTCTCAGATGCTTCCCCACCTTCCTCCTGCTGCAGCCCTACTCTGTGTTTCCTAGGTTCCCCTCCTCTGCCTGTTCCCTGTTGCAGTGGCACGTTGTTTTCTTCCTTTGTCTATTGCTTAGTTTCTGAGATCAGTTTTACAGTATATATATTGTAATTACAGAGGGTGGAGTTTACCAGCACAGAAGCCCTTGAGCAGACTGTGGGACGTGTGCGATAACAAAGTGTAACCGGTGTACCTTGCTGCATGAGAGCTCCAACTCCAAACCAGAAACTATTTAGTAAAGTAAAATTGTTTTCCACCACATCTGAGTCTGGGTTGCACGGGTGGGGGTTATACCATTCATATGGTGTAAACCTGTGGCAGTTAACAGAAACAATCTGTAAACATCAAATAGAGTACACACAGCGGCAGCAAACCTGCTGAACAACGCACAAAGCGAGGAGGTTAATGAAGGAAACAAGAAAAAGAAAACCTCAGCTGAAAGGCTGTCCGCAGGACGTCTCGCAGCTGCCTCGTGCAAGCTGTGGAGCAGCGCTGCGATGCCAGGAGCCATTTTCACAGTCCCGGATCCAGCACAGGGCTACTCCCTTACTCTTCCCGTTCTCGGGTTAAAGCCCTCAAGGGTGAGACTGCTGCAACGCCCCACGGCTTCCCTGCCTGCACCACTGACAGACAGACAGACAGACATTTGCAGGGGCTGGGGACAACTGGAAGCCACATAGCTGCTCCTTGTTAAAGCATTTAGAAAATAATGAAGGAGTAGCAGCCCTCTAAAGGCAACCATGGTTAGCTGTCTGTAGTTGAGATGCTGAACGCTGAACATGCTCTCCCTTGCGCAAGGCTGCCGTGGCAGTGGAAAGAAAAGGCTGCCGATCCTTTGGAGGCGTTCAGGAGCAATCGCAGTGCCTGAAAGCCATAAGGTCACATTGTCGGCATTGCAGGGAGAAGATTAAGCAGAGGATTACCTTTAACAGAAGAACTCTGCTCTATTCCCCATGCACTGTCCTGCAACTGCAAACCGTGCCCCTTCTCTGCGCGACACGTGGCAGAGTTATGTTAAGGACTGTTTCTCCCCAAGGTACATTGCCTGCTGTTGCTTCCCGCTGCTGCGTGGCTTGCTGCATACTTCCTCATGAAGTTTATGAATATAGCTTTAATTGACAATGTCATGCCAATACATTTTAATCACTGTTTCAACAATATAATTAAGCATCGAATTTATGCACGGTTGCAAGCAGAATGCCTTGCTTAGCTGAAGTAATGAACTCTGATAGTAATGAACCCGCTGACTGAAACAGTATGTAGCTTAGGATGCTATTAGCTGCACAATATTACCATTACTAGCATGATAGTGTTAGGAATCATAACAGAAGACACAGTTTTCAGGTTCAAAATACAACAGTTCTGCATACACCAGTTAAAAGAAGAGCAATCACCAAGTTATATGTTTCAAATTTGTGCTAGAATAATGGAACCCACCATTGTGTAGTAACAAAATTGTTCCCAACTCAGTTTGTGCACACGTGGGGAAACACATCCTTAACAAGAGACCCAGAATTATGACCTGTAGGTTGCCTGAGCTGCCAACCACCATAGAAGTGAAGAGGTCCCGTGCTGAGTGTTCACCCACAGGGTCCTAGGCTGTTAACACGGGACAGTAAGAAGATGTCCAAATAACTCTGACTGACATCAGTGGGAAGCCCAAGGCTGGGACCTTGCATCATTTCAGACAACCGTGTTTAGTAGGTTGGAGACAAATACCTCCATCACCAAAAGAGCAAAAATGAAGTTGCTAGAAAGTGGCAATGAAGCACTGGCAGCAAAACTCTTACTGCCAGACTGGAAAGATTTTTATAGCACTGGGTATATATTTTAGTGTTGTACTAGGATATATATTTCTTTTTCACCTTGAAAGAAAAGCTGATTTTCTCATTGTTTTTCTACTGCTGTGCTGAGCTCTAAGAAGAGGCTGGCTTAGAATTCTGCTTGCTTTCACTGCTCAGGCCTTCTGTTTTACTGGCTATTTTCCCCTGGTTTTCTCCCTGTCAGACCTTCAGCTA
Organism: Pelecanus crispus; assembly: GCF_030463565.1. NCBI lineage: Eukaryota > Metazoa > Chordata > Aves > Pelecaniformes > Pelecanidae > Pelecanus > Pelecanus crispus. The sequence continues at coordinate 121,137,354 of NC_134643.1, forward strand.
GCTATGCTGAGTTTTCTGATAAAGATGAGATGCTCAAGGTCTCATAAGCACCTTTTTATATAGGCTCTGCGTGAATTTATTCACCACTGATGGTTATCTCAGCTACCTATCTGCACCATCATTGACATCAACGGCACAGCTGATACGGCATTAGCAGTAAAGGGAAGAAAATGCCTTGTTCATTCACTGCCAGTGTACTTAGGAAAAGAGCTTTCTCAGTCTGTAACCCTTCACAGTGATAGAAACGTCAGTGTTTGTGTTTAAAAATTAATATAACAATAACAGGGCTACGTAAGGCTCAAAGACAAATGAGAAATTATTCAGCTGCTGAAAAGTCTGAAGAAATAACATGAAGATTATCCCAGTCTATGAAAATTATTCCCAGGTATTTGTCTTCCAGGAACTGATGTCAAAATACTGTTAACCATTTAATTTACTGTGGCAGTGTTAAGTGGATGCTTCCTGAGGTTCTTAAAACCAATCTAACCACTATTTGCTGAAACACTTGGCAAATCTTACAGAAACATTGACATGTTTGGAGACATGAACAGGTCTAGGTATGGACTATAGGAATGGCTTAGCTTCTTGGAGTAAATTAAAATTTATAAAGTCTAAAGTAAATTAAGATTACATGTGAACACAGTTTTGTGTACTTCAGCCTATATAGTCACGATCCAATTAGGCAGTGGTTTTAGGCATCAGTTCAAAAAAAGCATTTATGGCAGGAAAAAATTAAACATTCAGAGAATTGTATTAACGGTCTTGCTGAACTAGTGTGTTCTTCTCCTCTTTTCCTAAAATAGGTGGGTTATAAGAATGATATGCAAACTTGATATATTTGTTACAAGTCGTGTTTTGTGCTGTGTGTTATGAATGTGTGTGGGTCTATACCTCTAATGACATTTAAGCCTTTTAGCTGATTTTAGCCACATCTGACAAATAGGTAGAGGCCTTAGAGGTTGTTATGCTCATGCAAGTATTGTGAAACATTGCAGGAGTAGCCCCACTAGGAGAGAAGCTGCAGATGAGCTCACAACTCATTACGTATCAGTTAATGCGCATGGGAAAGATCACCTATAAATCCTTCAGCTGCAGGGGAAGCAAACACACAGACAAACAAACTTCAACTGGCGATCACAATCCACCATGAGACACAAATCTGTAGGGAAATCAGGCTTCATTAGTTATGCTGCTCCTGGAACTACTGCTTTTTAGAAAGATTTCAGAAACAAACCATAACACAGTTACACAGGGTGAACCTATGAATTTACCCAAAGGCTACACTGTGATTTGGAGTAATATTTAACAGCCAAGAAAGAAAAGCAAACAGGTTTCACAGCCGATGATTTGTAAGCTCTGTGCATTTCCATTTGGTTTGCTCCTGGCTGTGCGTCTGCGTGTAGGCAGCTCTGGAGGAGACAGAGGACCCTGATGCTTATTTATTCTTGCAGACTTGATGATGTTATTTTAAAAAATAGAAGCACAGAGGATAACGTGGTCTTTGTTTTTCCTTCCGCCTGTTCTGAGGTGCAGAGGACTGTGGGATGTTTTTAGTCTTGGCACACAACTGCAGAAAAGTCAATCTGTCACAGTCGAGCAGATTTAATATTAGTCATGAATGAGATCATGATTTGCGTACAGTAAGAGTTATTATTTATGGTACAGTGAGCCACTGCAAGAGCTTGTGGGAAGTCATGACTAATTGTATACAGTCCCATAGCTGCCAGGGGTGGATAAACTCTCTCTTTTACCTAGGGCCAACACTAATAAGTTAACCCATGACCTCTCCTCCTCTAATTCCCTCCTCCTTCTTCACATTCTCAGCAATTTAAAGGCAAAAGCAAATCCCACAAATTTCTGTACTTTGGTACCAGTATAAAAACATGCAAACAAGCAAAGTGTTCACATATGTTGTCCACCTGGAACAAGGGTTGTTCAGTGGACCACAGAGAAATGTATGTCCGAGGCCAGTCACTCTCAGCAGAACTGCTCATGTGAATAAAGGTTTTGCAGGGCTGCATCTTTTGATTAAAAGAAAACAGTAAATTGGAGGAAAAGCAGCAGGAGCTTAATTTGACCTGTCTCACACAGAAGTGGAAGTCAGGCATAAATGTGTTATATTATCAGAATTAATCATTCAGATTACAATTATTTTATGACCTTTGAATGAGGTATATATAAGCATGCATTGGATAATGTACATTATTGCTGACTTCTTAAAGTTGAATGTAATCATTTGCAACAAAAACTGCAGCTTTTCTGTTACTTTTGTTGTGATGTGAATGTATGGACTTCCAGTGTTACATCACTTCGGTTCTTGTATTTCATAGTATAAATGTTTTCTTGGGCTGTTTTCCATACACTTTATTTAGGTGGGATATATTGTTGTATATGCAAAACAATATATAATGGAAATGGGGAAAGGTTTCAGTAGGGATCCTCAGTAAACAGACCCAAAACATGAATCTCTGTGAAGCACTAATAAAAAAAATTATGTTTTAAATTATAAAAAGGAAAAAATTAAGGATAAGATGAGATCAAATAAACAGAGTTGGAAATGAAATTCCAAGGCTGCTATCTGATGAAAAGGACAATAACTATGCCAGTTCAGAGTCCAGATTTATTCAGGAGTATAGAAAAAAGTATGCCTCAAATGACCAATTTCCTCTGTCAAGTTTCTAAGTTCATTTTCTTTCATGTTTAGTTTGCTCTTGTTCAAAGCTCTAGTGCAACTGACTCCCAGACAGTGGTCCATGGTCTCTGAGGCCATGATAAGTAACTTGTATCTAGTTTGTGAAACCATATCAGCTGTCTAGAGTTTTTAAGGTAAAGTTCAATGATAAGGCTATAGAGGGCTCTGCTGGCCCTCTGGAGATGTGACTGTGGCCCACTGGTCCAGAAACTTTGTGGCACACCTCCCTTTGAGAACATTATGAGCTTTGGCCTCATTTGGAAGAGTGGTGTGTACTTGCTTCTTTCCTGCTGGTTTTGAATAGGACCATCACCTGGAACCTGCCACTGACAGGTAGGGTGCACCTCAGGACAACACTGGGAGAGAGCCTTCGGTATACATCATCTTGCCGAATGTCCCCTCTGGTTCCCAGTTACGTTATCTTGTATTTTCAAGGGGAAATTGGCTGAGCTAATTAACATCCTTCAGCAAAAATATGTTCACATCCTCTTTCTTACCTTTTAACTGTATGCACTGTTAGTGGAAAAGAGAAGTGCCTACATGCAAGTAATATAAACTGCTTTTCAACATGTAGTCTGCTGAGGTGTCGTGTACTGACAAAGACAGGCTGACACATTTCATCGGATATTTCTCTCTGTTCAGCCCTTGAGGAAAGTAAAATTTCATCACATTGCAATATATAAAAGTGATAGCAGTCTTGATGTGAAAATACCAAGAGACTTTCTAGAATGTTACGTTTTAGGACCAGATAAAACCCTTAGGATAGTGTTATACTATATTTAATTTGCAGACCCCATGCATTACCTATGGGAGGAGAGGCAGTTAATGTGAATGCATCTAAAACTACGTCTTCAACTTACCTTGCAATGACAAAGAGGACACAACTGACTCCAAGGCAGGCTAGGAGAACATACATCCAAATATCAGGAGAAAGAGGGTTTAAAAAGGAGAAAACACCAGGGTTTGTCCCATTGGGCTTCCGGTACAAGATACTGATTCCCAGCGTCATGAAGGGCTTGGAAAAATCAATTACTTTCTCTCTTACATAGGTAATAGTGAGAGGAGCAACAGCCAGATCAGCTTTCTGAAAACACAAATGGGAAAATACTCATTCTTTTTCATGTTCAGCAAATGCACTACTATTCCTTCTATTTTTTCCCCCAAGTATTAAAAACTAAACCAAATTTGACTATATATCTGAAGTGTGTGACAAAATTCAACATTGTGAGGGTATTGTTTGGTACATGACAATCTGTTTCCTCTTCTGCAGGCAGAGGGGTATTTGTGACTTGCATGTGAGTAGCAGAGGTATGACAGGGACGTGGGGCTTGGTCCAGTGCAAGAGGGCAGACTGCGAGCGAGGACTGCCAGTGTCTGGGCAGGGACTACGTCCACAGATCAGCGGCTGCCGCAGGGCAGAGGTGAGCTGGAAGCTCAGCCTTTGCTGTTGGCGTTTGTAGCCAAGGGGTGGGCAGGACCTGCGCTGGCTCAGTGCCCGCTGCCCCACCGCAGATGGAGGTTGCCCCCAACACCCGCAGCCTGTTGGTTCAGACATACTGACATGACTTCCTACTCTGACAAATGGCAATAAAGACAGACCAGTGGCTCTAAAAAAATGAAAACTAAAGCAAAGATTTCATTTGGGCTGGCTTCATATAATATACCACAGATTAAAGGAGAATAAAGAGAGAAGGATTCAATCTTACATGATCTATGAGTTCCTTGACCATCCCATTCCACTCTCCTTTGTCATTCTGGGCTCCATATTTACCATCAGAAACTAGTTTGACCTCATAGATGAAGCCTAAAATATTTGACAGCTCCTTTAGTAAATCCAGGCAATAACCCTCAAATCTGTCATTTCCATACAAGGGCTTGTCAGACTTCTTGTACATAACATAGGGATCTTCCTATAGAAAAAGACAGTAGACATGTAGCAATAGAAATGAGGTTTGTTTCAGATTATATCAGTTTCTCTAAATTATGTTAATATTTTATGGATTGCAGTTAGATGGAAACCAGTAATTTACTGTGTCCATTAAAAGCTGTTTTAGGTGTGTTAACAAATTGACTGAATCACTTAATGATAAGCATAAGGCCCTAATTTTCAGTGGAACAGACCATTCATAACTCCCAGGAGCTTCAATTAAAGTAGTGCTTAGCAGCTCCAAAATCACACCCAAGACCTGTACTCTACATTGGCCAACCCTAAGGGACAGGAAGGGATACTGAAGGACAGAGAAGCCTAAATAACAGAAAAAGAATCATAAGGGGAACTAAACTTTTACATTCTGTGAGAAATCTTTATTGAAAAAAATCTTCAAATGCACAAAATAGCTCTGAGGTGAGCAGGTATTCACATGATAGAATGGAGAACATCATAGGTAGGTTGCGAAGTACCTTGTTGCTTTTCTTTTTAAAGGATATTGGATAGAAGACAGTCTGGGCAAGCAGGTTTCTCCTGTTTAATGTGGCAAAAGACCTCTGGCAATAGAAAAGGAGTGTGAAGGGAGCCTTTGAGCTCTTTCCCTCCTCCTGAGGAATTAGGCAGAATAATTGAAAAAAGTGGCATTACTGGCCATGGAGAAAGCACCACAGGGCAGAACAACTCGTGAATACCCAGTTGCATATTTTCCATTTATCATAGTAAGAACATACCTCAATCTGTCTATCCACTGTTTGCTACTTTCTTTCAGTCCTCTTCATCTCATTTTCAGTAAAAAGGAAGGCTGTATAAGCACTGACTACAAAGCTGAGTATTTGTGTGTATTAATTCTTCTGGGAAGAAAAGTATGCAGAGTTCGTCTCTGAAATATTGAAGTAAGCTAAACAATTTTGGAGGTGGAGGTTCCTGAGAGTCTTTCACCGGCAGTGGGGTATTTTTGAATCAGTCTTTTGGATAGATGGCTGTGTATGTCGATTCTGAGTCTAAATCAAAAAATTTGCTTGAAAACAGGCTAGTTTAACAAAACATTGTTTAGTGTGGAGGAAAACAGCCGTGGGGTGCAGGGCGGAGGTGCAAAGGTGACCGCGGAGGCCCCGCAACCCACCGTCAGCAGTGCCTGCATCAGCGCAGCTGATGGTGTCACATCCGCCCAGCGAGACTTACCAAAATGGTGGTGACAATAAGCGTCCGGTTAGCCAAGGAATCCGTGATGTTGGTCGATTGGCCCTTATTGCTGTCCGTCATGTTAAGGCCACTATATGAGTTCCAAACCCCAATCTGCACAGAAGAGAGCAGGTGAGCAGCTGCCCGGCTGCAGCAAGCTGAAATATTTCCCTAAATGCTCACCGCCTAGGAAGAGTGCACTGGCTCTAGTCACCACAGAAAGAGACACCAGCAGTACAAAATGCTAGAGAAGGGAAATGGCCGTAGGTCTGAGTAAGGCAGCAACATCAAATGGCTGATTTAGAAAACACAGGGAACATACTGCCCTTTCAAAAGCAGGTGGAAATGAATAAACTGTAAGAGTATAAGGCATGTCAATACAGTGGTGTATTGGCAATTTGCTATAAAAGTGGAACATGTTGACTTTGTTTCCTGCTAAAAAGTGTCAAATGTCTATTTTTATGATTTTTTTTTTTTTATTTTTGTAAACAGTAGAATTGAAACATATGGCAAGACCTTTCTTTTCCAGTACAACAGATTAAAAGCTTGAATAAGTATGTTGAAGCAGATTGATGGATACACTGGCCTCTTGCTTCCGCTGTGCCTTCAGCAGGTTTAGCAAAGATTATTCTGTCATTTCTTGACTACTATATATGACAGAGCTAGCAACGTGATACCATTTCACCCACTGATCAGTATTTGCTCAGTAAATATAAGTGGACAAAGGCAAATTCCTTTCTAGCCCCAGAGATAGTGAGGAATTGCAGTATTTAATGCCCAATCCAAAGCCTCAAGGGAAAGATCTTCACGATTTCAGTGGATTTGGATCTACACCTTGTGAGGGCAGAAATTGTAACCACGTTGATTTATTTAGACATATATTTACTTAACATAAATGCAGTCTGAAAGCATCTTCAGGTTTTTTTGCCTTTAAATTTACGTATGCAGTGTGGCTGAGGGCTGTTGTGAGAAAACTCCAGGCAAGGGGCTGGCTCAGGCAGTGGAGTTTGTATTGAACATTTGTGGAGAGCACCAGACGGATGGCTTGGGGGTCTGACATTAGCCATCCACAGAGCCCTTTACGTTGCCGTGCTGCTCTGCCAGCATGTTGCAGCTCTACCCGGGAGGGATCCGCTTTCAGATCTTCTCTGCTGGGATTGCCAGCAAAGCTGCCAAGTAAGTCTAAGACAAAACCCGCTGACTTCTCCTGTGTACTGAAGGTCTCTATCTGCCATAAGATGCTCAGTCATTTCAGACCCAGGCTGGACTCTTTTTCTTTGGTCGTTAACTGAGGCAGAGATGGTGTTGCCTTCGTACCAAACCCAGCAGATTAGTTTGTGCCTGCTGAGTGTGGATTTGGAGTAATAACTGTATAATTTCAAACAGACTTTGTGTTTGTGTCCCTGGGTGCCATTGCTTTTGCCTTTTGCAAACTTTTTTTCCAAAGTGTGCTTAATGGGGTTAGTCATGCCATTTTTTTTAATAATTTTTTCAAGTGTTTATCGGTCATTCCCTTTGTTTCCAAAAATAGATCAGGTTGGGAAACTGATCTGGAAAGTACACACGAAATAAAATGTTGGATATTATGATAGCCTGTGCCAGGAATATAGTAAATAAGCAGTGTCCTTGAATTTGCACCAAGGTGGCTGAGTTAATCAAAAAGCTGTTCTGCTCATTGTTACTGACTTGATATGCTTTTATCAGCTGGCAGCAGGGAAGAGGAGAACACCCATGAAGAACATGGAGCGACACAGTCACAGTGCATACAAAATACACCAGGAGACCACTCTAAGTCTGTATAAAAGAATGACACCGCAGGTCAACCTTGATTAGAGCAATGGAGGAGGTCAGAGGGGCACTGGAAGAATGAGGCCAAGGTAGTACATCACTATGGTGAATCCAGGGGATTTATTGCAGTTTAGTGACAAGTTTGAGAGGTGTCATATGCCCTTCTCAGCAAGCCTGTGCTCTGAACCAATTGTAATTTGGTTTAAATCAATTCAGCATAACACGAAATGCCTAGAGTCAAAAGCGAGATTGGTTCAATAGCGTTCTGCATGTCAGGTAGGATGATCTATTCACCAGTAATGAGGGAAATGGGGTCCTTTGTGGCTTAGCCTGATTCACTGAAGATTAAAACAAGGTTATTAAGTATGTGCTCTATAAGAACACAAAAAGTGTGCTATAGGATGTTTTGCGCTGGTCTACTCTGTAGCATTAAAATCCCTCTCAAAACAACACAAAACCAAAACCTTTTTAAACTGTGTATGTGTGGGGGGTGGGAAATAATAAGATCTGTGTGAAATACATAAAAAAATATAATTCTAAGTGTTATAGAAATTTTTATCTTGTGACTCCAGAACACTTTAAACACGGCAAATGCAGTTGTTATCTTCTCCTTACAGAATGGCAACTGTGGGTTGTACCTCCAGTGGGGATCAGCACATGGAGATGCTGGTCTCCAACTTCCACTTCAGTGCTTTATCCACCAGGCAGAGTCACCTCATTAAAAGAGGGCTGAGATTCCTGGCATAGTTTAGAACTTTTACAAACAAGCTTAGTTCCAATTTCCATGTGTTAGTGAATGACAGTATCCACTTAACCATCTATATTATTTTCTGTAAGGAGCTAATAACACAGTTGTCAAAATTTTGAGTCAACAATGCTTGAACATTGCCTGCACAGTACGCATTTTGTGGGAGGCAAAAATATCCCAGCCGTGCACGTTAAAACGGTCCTTGCTGCTGATGCTAATACACATTCAAAACGGTGCAAATATACCACTCATGGTGAATCTTAGGTGAATCAGAAATGATAACAGCTGAGAAAAGTACTGCTTTTGCTGTAGCCAGGAGCCTCTATCTAAAAGGAGAAAAGCACAGCTCCCAAGAAAGAAAATAATAATTAAAACAAAATTTTTGTGAAAAAGCTGAATCCTGACAAGATGCTTTTACTATTTGGAATTCCAGTGTCTCGACTTGGGATGAAACTTATTCTACTGGAAAAATTCATACTCTCGGATTGACTGTTGTCTCTAAACTGCAATATGAGGGTCACTATCAAAACCCAAAGGATGAGTCTGAAGACCCAGCCCAAAGGTTTTTTGCATCACCCATCTGTGTACAAACCTTCTTCCACACTTTATATAAATGATTAGAAACCTCGCCAGCAGCCTTGGTACAGAGAAAAATAAACAGAGTGCTTCATTAAAAATTAAAAGAAAACCAGTCTGGAGAGCTGTGTGGGAGCAATTACATTTAAAGTCTCAATTAACCCATTAGCAATTATCATTCGGAGTCAAGCCAGTGTACGGAGAGCAAGGGACAATGCTGCCTCCAGCTGACATGAGCCCGTGGTGTTACCTGTGTTAGGGATTTTTGGACACCCACAGCAGCCACCTCCCAGGCTGTGGTGGAGGGAGCCCTGCGGTGTCCATTGGGAGGCCACGTTTGCTGGCTGAGGGTTGGGGCAAGGCCATCCCGCCTCCCTCCAGGACCCTGCCAAGTCCCCCTCAGTCTCCAGCATGGGCCCCAGCTGGTGGTGGCAGTGTTCAGATGCCAGCAGCGGCGCCGTCCAGCTTTGGGCTCCTTCCTGTGGTCTCCGCAAGTCAAGGAGCACTCCCTGCCTTACACCTCTGCATCTTCAGCAGAATTTATAAGTGGTAAAGTAAGGAAAACAAGATATTTTGACACGGGTTTTTCAGTTTTCTGTTTGTTTGTTTGTTTGTTTGTTTTTCCCAGAGGCATGCTTCCCTTAGTGTCCTGAAGGAATGTGAATTTTATTTGTTTTTTGTTTGAACACAGAACCAGTTTCTGAAATTGTATCATGCAGAACTTTCTGTTTTCAAACAAAGATGCTACAACTCACTCAGTCCCCTGTAGTCTCACCATATCAGCACAATTTATGACAAGCAGTTAGGGATGTTAGGGAAAAAGAACCAATCTAATCTCAAAAACATGAGGCATTTTTAATATCTCAACTCTTGATGAGGTTATTACTCAAGCACCTTCTTTCCTCTCTCCTTCATGCCACATTTATCAGAAACAGTACATGTAAGATAGGTCTAGCTTTTATCTATATATATGAATTTACCACACCAAGTTGCAGTGGCAAGAACTGTCAATAATGTGCACTTAAAATAATTATTTCCATTCAGATAATTATTGCCAGTCCCAAATTCCTATCCCACACTTAAAAATGCAAGGTACACATTGTAAAATAATTAAAAAAAATATTAGTAGCTCTGTTTTAACTTTGACTTAAATAATCTTATGAATAGCAGTTTGTACCCCAAGCACAGGAGGTTCAAGCTGAGGAGAATGGACTTTCCTACACCCCTGCCAGATTAGATTTTTGTCATTGTTTTATGAAAGATCTGGTTACCTTTTCTGTTCCTTCCTCCTTGAGGCTAATAATGTCCAAATCAAAATCCTTCCGTAAGCCATCCGTTTTGTTGAAGGTTATGCGCCCTGTCAAGCCATCCCACCGTGCCTGTGTGAACACAAAACCACTCTTTCCTGTAACAACTAGTAGGAAATACTCTGAAGCCGTAACAAATACTGCATTTTAAATTAACCGTAACATTGAATCACTTCCAAACAGCTTTTTAAACATATGTGGCTTTGTTACTTCGATAAAAAAAAAAAACTTTCTTCAACTTTTTTGTTATTTAGTTTCTCTTCAATATGTTTTGCATTTTACAATCAGGCACAAGTTTGTGACAGTTTATATATATTGATTTACATATGCCTAGTACTGTATATAAAAAGATATACTGAAGAGAGACAAAGAGAGAATAAAACATGTACTACATGTGCCCAAAGGCAGGGCAGTTTTGCACTGCATAAGGATTCACTAAGAAATTAAAAAAGGAGTCTGCTTTGTCCAAGCTTTGGGTCTGAACCTTGGAGTACGACAGCCTAAATCCACCAGCCTCGCTGGAGTGGTCCTCTTTACCCCAGCCCAGGACCTTTTAAGTTCTCTGTGATGAATGGGTAACAAATGGCTGAATGGGAGTCCCCAGAAGGCCCTTAAAGAAGGAAGGTAGCTAACCATCCCAAATCACCAAAGCTTTTTCAACACTTCAGTTATGCATTTCCAAGTCTCATGTGACAGATACTGCCTCTGCTACTCGGGTCCAGAAACCCAGATTTTTCCAGGAAGAGATAAACAAAAGAAGGGCTTTTGTCATTCTTGCTTGATTTCCTGGTCAGGTTGTGGTTAAATGTCCCCCACCAGCATTGGACTCCTAATCTCCTGGACTTTGCGGAATTGTTTCACTAATCCCTACTCAGTTTGCATCCCCAAGGAAGAAGACACAAGTTCCCAAGTAAGCAAATGAGGTGTATCATTCCTCATAGGAGTGCTGCCACTGCCTGTGCTCACAGGTGTTGATGGCACAATGATGATGGCTCTAAAAGCAGGCTTTCAGGAGAAATTCACCCAGTCACAGAGACCTAATAAAAACTTTGTAGTATAAGGTACACGCAAGTCTTACATTCGTGTTTGAAGTACAGCATACAAGTTGCATATGATCGGTTTTGGTCCAGGCAACATTTTACTCTTCTATCATTATTAAGTGAAATCACATTTTCCTTGTTTTAAATGTTAGCAACAGGAGCGAGTCAAAGTGGTGGACTTTGTACATCAGTCTGTATAGCCATGATGATTCCCTGTGCTGGCGAATGCTTCTACAGTGCAGCAGGATCAATGTCCACAACTAACTTCTTCCTCAATTGAAGTTTTCTGTATCTTGTAAGCTTCCCAGCCAGCTCACTTTCTTTTAAATGAGATATATCTGTCTCTCATATAACCTCCATTTTGTCCCCAAAGCTGAAGCTTATCTATGAAAGAAAGTATTTGATGGATTTCAAACTGCAGATGATTTTTATAACCTATTTTTGGGAGCTCCCACATTAGATTAAATTCTTCAAAGATACAAGAAAGGCTGATGATAAATGATGGCATAATTTCTTTATGTGTCAGCCATATAATTCTTAAATCACAAGCTTTTTCTACTGTGCATTGTTATTTGCTTCATTTAATTTGTTGTAGACGGATGACATAAGGAAAATATTAAAAGTCAGCAGACTTACACAATGGTGTCTCCCCTTCCTGTTAAATCTAAATTCTAGCAGGATATAATCTGAGATGCTGGGGTGGTATCACCATGTGTCTCAGACAAATCTGGTGCATCTAGAATTTTGTGGAAATACAGCAGGATTTTGAAGCATACTTAAGTAAAATAAGAATGGAAAAGCACAAATGCAACAAATTTGCTGGGAGACTTTCCATCTTAATGACGAGGGAACATATGAAAATCTCAGCTGCAAATGGTGAAACACTTGTGGTTTTGTATGCTGATATAATTAAGATAGCAGGAGGGAACACATATAAATGCATTTCATTATATAATATCTCTTTTCTAGTCTGTCTTTTTATTACTCTGACATGACCCCCATCTCTTATTCATAAAGATGGAACATTTTTTAAAGTATGATCTTTAGAGATCAATTCCTCCTCAGAGGGCAATTTGCTTCTGTGAAATGCTCACATTTATTGATTACATATCAGATGCTCAGCTTCTCTGCTAACGTGATATGATCTTGAATAAAGGAACCAATATGTTATTTTTGGAAATGGTATCAGGAGCTTGCATCTCCATTCTTGTAAAAAAAATTTCTATGGTGAAGTGCTAGCTCACTTTTGAAAATAGCTAGTGGTGCTTCTACCCCCACACTAAAAAAAATGGAAGGAAAAGATGTTACAAGCTGCATAGGTGTATGCTTAAATTTGAAGGTAGCAGAGAAGTGCATATAGCCTTTGTCTAACTTAAGTCCCACTTAGACCATCAAATAATGACCCAAATATGACTTAAATTATAAACAGGAGTCAGGGGGGATTTCTCAGAAGAGTTAAACTTAAATGTTGAAGGGGTTTTCCAGACTCTAATTGTGAGGTACAGGCTTCAACTACCATTTGAATTCTAAATTTAATTTCTGGGGTTTATTTTATTTACTCTAAATAAAAATAAAACATTTGGGTTTGAGTCCAGTGAGCATAATTTTATTTCTGACTTCAAGACATTTGTGGTGCCTGTGTATGTAGCATGTCTAGACAGACAAGTGATGTTTCTTGCCTGATCAGAAACAAAAGTTTTCCTTAAGAAACAAAGGGAAGGATGAGCTAGGAACCTACAGGCCTTCCAAAGTCTATGTGAAACTTCCAAGCTTTTAATACGATTTGAGTCCCAAAACACCACTGCCTGCTGCATGCAAAGAAAGTGAAATTGCCATTGCTTCGAAATCATGGCTGTATACTGCCACTTCTAGATGCATGTCAGGTAAATCATGGATGCGAGTGCCTATTAGGCACCATGTTCAGGCAAATAGAATAGGCAGCAGTTGCACAGTTCTCAAATGCAATTAATGAACAGAAATGAAGCAGCACTTTCTGAATAGTCAGAAACCGCACAACTGTTTAATACAGCAAAGAGATTTCATGCTTTTATACGCAAGTTTTATAGCAATTTTAATGTTTCTAGTGACACTCCGTGTTAAATGTTACAGGATATCATAAAAGTTGAATTGGAACCTAATCATGTAATTCATCAAAAGAAATTGCTTTTTTGCACTCTGTCCTTGCTTTAATATTAGAGGAACTAAGGGCACAATTTGAAACTCTTAGGGAGAGAATGTATTTTCGATTTTGTTTGTATAATTTTGAGTAGAGCTTGCAGCTTAATTAAAAAATGTGATTTTCAGTGGCTTCTGTTTCTAACATCCTTTGCTTGTCTTAGATCTCATTTATGCAAGGTTGCAGGCTGCCTCTGACTACAGAACCGTAAGGAAATGCTGTTCTTTTTGGACTTTGGTTTGCAGCAGTAGGACAATGCAGTGTTCATCTGATGTTCAAAATAAGGTCTGACATTCTTCAATACCATGTTTTATCAGATAACTATTATTCCTATTTCTAAGTTTTAAACATTTGATGACTTTCTCCTGTTTATTAAACAAAATGGGGAGTTAACCCAATATGTTGGTTTCAACTGGTAATTGAGAAGCAAACCATACAGGACCAGCAGCTACTCAGACCCTTTCTTACTAAGCATTGAAAATGTAGTAGATAGAATAGATTACAGACAAGTCTTCAGTCATCTCTGAAGGCTGTCAGGTATCTGACATGGCAAAAATATCCAAAGCAACCTAATTAAAACTGTGAAACTTTTTATTCTTACTACTTTAAAAAATTAAGATCGTGAGTAAACTACAAACTGAAATCTGGGGTTAAATATTCAAATTACAATATTGGTTTCCATATAAATATATTGATGGAAAATTATAACAACTGGAAAATAAAGCTGACTCAGCTTGCTATCAATTCAAACTACAATCATACAGTCTTTATATCAATTTCTACTTCATCATCTTGAATCAATTACTATAGCAGCCTTAGTTTCAGCCAAAGCCCATCAACAGTTCAATTACAGAATCAATTAGTTCAGCTGCTACCAGACTTACTAAGGTAAAACAACAGGTACATTTCATATTTTGTTTCTTTTGTCTCTACCAGACCTCATTTACATTTCCAGATTTATATTAGCAAGGTATAACTAGATCAAGAAATCATAATGCACAGTGTAGAGAATGCACTGAGTAAATATTCAGGTTTATGATATAGCCTTAATGGGATATAGCCGATTTTGTAGATACTGTATTGCACTACTGCACACAAAAGTGTCAATCTTTCTCAGAAAAATTGATTGTGTTTTTATTATGTATTTGTTTTTTCTTACTGAATATAAGTTTATCCAAATATTTCAATCAACCATTTATCTGCCTATGGCGTATTTTCTCTTCCTGAGTCCAGTGTTGCAGTGACAGACACTGGATAGTTGTGTTTCAGATTAGAAAACCTTAAATTTTTCAAGGTCCTTTTTAAAGTGTTCAAAGTGCCCTGGCAATACAAAAATGCAAAGGCACAAGCCTATTTTAACTTTTTAAACTTTTATGTTTAATAATGTTTCATAATGTGCAGGCATTTCTGCTCTTCTATTATTATTCCACTTATTCCAATAACCTGTGAAATAAAACAGTTTCTCTGAACCTGTTCTTTAGACCTCCACTTGTAATTAATCAAATAATCTCGTTAGAGTTTCAAACTCAAGTTTTAACCTTTTATTGTTCCTGTTCAAAAAATAAGACCCACCCCCATTTTGAACATATGCCCAGAGCTAATGTTAGAAGAAAACATCTGAGACACAAATATGCACACCCAAATGCAAATAAAACTGTGACTATATCACTTGCAAAATATGGGTAGATATTGAATCTGCTTTAAATGGTATAAGGAGAAGCTGTCATAACTCTTAACAAATTTTTAAAATATATAGACAAAAGGAGCTGATAAAAATTCTGAGCGAAAAGCCAAGAAGAAAAGCTATTTTAGCACAGTATTGTGGCAGAAAATGAACTGTTCTGTTGGTCAGCTCCAAAACCCTGCACAATCCAGGTTCAAGCCTGACTTTGTGCAAGATATTCAGACACTTTGCGTCTGCCACTGAAGCCTGAATTATTGTTTAATACGGAAGTATCACAAATTGATGATAAACAACATCTTATGTGAAGACTATTCTTGGATATAAGTGCAATGCTAAATGACAGTCGTCTTCATTCAAAAGCCTTACAGATGCATCTGGGCACACAAAAGAAACCCTACTGCAATTGACTTGAGAGATTCCCAAAGTAGACAATGGGCCATATTTAGTCATTTATTTTGTAAAACAGTCTCTGGGTTTTTTTATTTCTCTCTCTCTCTTTTTTTTCCTTTCTCTTGTTGTTTTAGTGTAACTTGAACATTTTGAAACCTTATCCTAAAGATATGCAACCAGCAGAGTTTTTCTACAGATTTAATGGGAGCTTGGAACAGAAATTAGTTAGCTGGACTCTTCAGTATGGAAGAAATACATTCAGAAGCTAGAGTGAAGTCTAATTGAGGATAAGAATATTTTCCTGTCTACTCAGTTTTGTCAATGGGATTATCGTGACCTTTGGTGGGTGGCTTTCCCAAGCATGTTAAAGGTAACCTACAAAGGCAAGTAATTGGATTGATTTTTTTTTCTTTTTTTTTTAATGATGTATATATAGGCCAAATATATTTAATTTATTTTAAATATTTTAGTTTTAATTATTTTTATTTTAATTATTTTTAATTCTTGGTGTTACAATCTGTTTATTTATTATCAGAAGTTACTAGGCAAAACTGAACATCAGTTACTAATTTAATGTACATTTCTAATTAACCACAGCTGTGAAGTAAAAGGCATTAACTTACACCATCATTGTGCCATTGTTTTTCTTTCTTTTTTAAATTATGAATGAAACAATAGAAAAAACATATTGGCAATCATCTGACTTGGAATTCAGGAAGCATTAGTATTTAACTCCCCAAATTATGCTTGTTCATTTGCTATTGCACAGTGCCAGAGACATGTTAATGTCATAGCCTTTTTGGACCTATATATCCTCTAAAATGAATACATTATGTGTTTGGACTGAGATTAGGAAATTCATTGTGCTTCTGTGCTGGTCTACCAAAATGAGCACCTTGAAAGGAAACCAGTCTTGTCCTGAAGAGAGACTTTATATCACAATTTCCTTTAGCCACCATCTCACTAGAACTATTTACTTCAGTTAAGCATTAGCAACCTAGAGTGAATGACAGCAAAGCAACCTCCATAAGTGCTAGTGTCTCCATGCCACTTCAGCTTTTAAGAAAAGGTGGCAGATGAGTACATATGGGGATCTCAGATGGTGTATCAGGTGTACCAGAGTGACAAACCTGTTCTGTTTAGTCAGCATTACCTGCTTATAAAGAAGGTGAACATCTACTTTAGTTTTAAACTGATAATCCAAAATTTCTGATGAGGGCTGTGGTGTTAACTGACATCCAAATGCAAAGGTGGGCGATGATGTCTCCTCCATTGGGTCTTAGACTTATTAACAGAGCAGAACTCTGATAGTTACAGAATTATTGATAATGATTAATGCATGTATAAAGAGGACATTGATTGTGATGTTTGACGGCAAAGAACAAGACAGTTAGTGAGCTCTTTTTCTCATGGTTTTTTTTTTTCCCCCCACTCTAAACTTTTGCTTCTTGACTACAAAATCAGATATCTGAAAAATTTATAAAACATAGACATACTTAAACCTACTGTGGCCACATGCTCAGAATACCACAAATCACTTTTCTACAACAAAATCTTCCAAAACCATAAATAACAATACCACTATATACTGAACAAAATGGTAATGACCAAGGAAAAAGTTTATTTTATTTTTTCTTCATTTGTCTTTCCTTTTGGAAGTGAAAGCTCCTGGTTTATCAGAATTGCAGAGACAGTTGATAGATTTAAGTGATAGTGATATTGCTTCTAGTTGCAGTAGAAATTGTAATGTGCTCTGAGCCACACATCAACTTATCAGCTCTTACAATTAATCCTCTTATTAAAAGAGATCCTCAAGGATTATGGAAAATAGTGAGTTAGTGTATGACCTTTCCATTATCCTGGTCCAAATCTAGCATAACAGATGTAATAAAAAGAATTTCAGCATTCACCATTACAGGGTTTTATCTACCCCACTGAAAATCTTGACGCTTCATAGTCTTTTTACTCAGAAGAGGTCCAGGACTGGAAGAGTCCAGGATTTTACTAAGCAGCACTGGAATTGAAAAAAGGAGGCGTGTGGGAGGTTTATTCTTAGGGAGGGGTTTACGCAGCAGTTATAAGACTGAGCACACCCCTGCCTTGAAACAAGAGAGAGAAATGGTGGGTAAATAGAAAAGGGGGATTTCTTAGGAAAGTCACAGGTTGTTCAGTGAGGCGCTCAAGAGCACTCATTTCCAGAGCAGTGGTTGAGCTTAATGATGTTCAGGGTAGTCATATGAAAGGTTTTTGGTGTGACAAATTTGACAAATGAGCCCTGAATACTTGGGGATGACGGCTTAGGTGGATTCATTTCAGAGCATATGTTTGAAAAACCTTTGAGTTCCTTTAAAGCTTACACCTACCAGATTGCTTTATATCAGTACCAGAGGTGAGGGAGTAGACATGAAGTATCGGAAGGGAAGGTCAAAGTTCGCCAGTTATTCTTCCTAGTAAGAGCAGAGTCTATCTTACCATGCACAAACATGACTGTCACTGAAGTGTCTGAGTGGGATTACTGTTGACTATGAACTTGGAAACCATGACTTTACACTACTGTGTTAATGGGGATTGGGATCCCATTGTAACAGACACTACTTGTATAGGTGAGACAGTATGTAGGGAAATCCTGTTCCACACAGCTAACAGACTAAATACACTAACTAGACAAAAGCCATCATCCATCTTTTACAGAGGGGAATCACAGCATTTCCACCTACAGGACTTCTTCACCTAGATTTTAGGTCCTGCTGTTTTTGTTTTAGAGTGATGTGGTAGCTATAAGCATGGATGGTGAACAGCCTGATCATGTCAGTGTGTTGGAAGTGCCTACCAAACAATGACCAGTTTTGCCTTAGCAGGTAACCACGGCACAAGTTTTGGAGCCGTCCTGAAGTGATTCGCTCATGGTTGCACTTTCCACAGTTCGTGGCAGAGCCAGGATTCAAGCCAAAGCTCTGGCATTCCCACCCATCATCTTGAGTGGGAAATGTCCTCCCCAAACTGAGCTGTTGTCCTATTTCAGTGACATTGACCCACTGAAAAACAGGGATGACAAGAAGCCTGTGGGGGCTTCGTGTGGTGCAAAGCACTGTGTCATTTCCACCTGAGATAATGGGACCTAAGTGCTCACAAATCCGTGAATGAGTGAGAAGGAAGTTGTGTAGTTCAGAAACAGATTGTTTCAATGAGAGTACACTGCTCCAAAACCTAAATCTGCATTTCACAGTTATCTTGTAAGCTCTTTGGAGCAAAGACTGTGCACAGTGAATGGCTCAGTGGTGATGTGACTAGGACTCCTGGGAGCTTTTCCAGTACAAAAAAGTATCATCCAGTTTAGGCCATGCACTAACACTTAAATCGAAGTATCTGTGTGGAGTAAATCATGAACACTTTTGGTAGGCCAGGACATATAAAATATGTTCTGAAAAAAGGTTTTGTGTAGCAAATATCAAAATATCCTACATGTATCCAGATAAAATCACTTTATAGCAGTTCTTGCTCATTTTTTATAAACAAATCTACTTTCCAGGTAATATTTAAGGAAGTAAAAATGGAATGGAAGACAAATATATACAATCTTTTTGTCAGATTTCTTGTTTTAATTTTAGATATCACAGTATCAGAACCTTGCAGATTATTTTTTGCCAATTCAATATGTACTTATTCTTAGTATGCAAGTTCTACGACCATTATTTTGCAATCTGTGCATAGATCATCCCAAAAATTAAGTGATTTTGCACTTGAAATTTGATTTCAGAATAGGAATCCCTATTGGCATTAACCTCAGCCAGACCTCATCTTCTTGGAAAGCTGACCTTTATTTCCTAATAAATCATCATGGGATACAAGTCTAGCAGTTGTTTTGTTTGCTCTTTTAATTAAGAGTTTTCAGTTCAAAGTAACAGACAGTAATAGGCTTATATCAGAAATGCATCCGTTACTTCATGGACTAAAAGTAAGTTTTTAAAAAGTAAAACAAAAAAAAGTTTGGTTTAATGAGAGTGGATCAAATCCTAATATCAAATTATCTGGTGAGAGAATTTCTACCAAAGTAAATAACTGTTTTTCTTTGAATTAACTAAATATTGCAGCATCGGAACCCAGAGAATAACTGCAGCCAGTATCTATAGATGCTGTAATTGATTCAACACTAAAACACAATGAAAGAGATGCAGCAGAAGAGATGCTATTTAATGTTTGGGAGCTGAAATATTGTCATCTTTCCCCAGTCACATGCATAGAGATTTCTGTGCAGCAGAAAGATCGGGTGACTGACACACAGATCCTTCCTCAGACAGCAGGGGACATGGTGAGTTCTTGGGTCTTCTGACATCCAGTCTTGTACTGCTCACTTCTTTTTTTGTTCCACTCTGTAGATCTTTATTCCCATGAAAATCCTCTTACATGTTGAATTTGGTAGTAATAAAAGACCATGAAACAAAAGAAATGTTCTGTTCTCTTACAAGACGTTTTGTGCTCCTTTGTTTGGAGATGCTGCCAATTTTAACCAAAAAAAAAAAAAAACCAACCCTCCCCAGATGGATTTCTTTCCTTTCTCTCTTATTTTAAATTTGTGCTTTTCCTGTAATGAAAAATCTTGAGTTCCTTCTTCTTCAAGTGATGTTCTATGTTTGTTTGGATTTAGTTATTATCAAATATCCTCTGAAAATTACATCCTGTGATTTGCTACCAGTTAAACAAGACTTTGTGCATTCCTGTCCCTTTCTCAAAATGTTAATCAGCCCATCAAATTTGAACAAAATCAATTGGGATGTGGTTGTGCCATTGTGAACTCATTAATTCTGTCTTCTGTTCCCTGCACCAGAGCTTCCCAGGAAATCTAGCAGTCCTGAGGATGGTTGCTTGCTTCCTCTGTGCCAAGAGAAAAACAAACTGGCAGGATCTCACCTGCACCAGTTGATCAGAATGAGAGTAGGAACTTGCCATCCATCTGAAGTGCTGGGTAAATGTCAAACAGTTCAGAGCTTTAAAGGACATAAACTTCTAAATATTTATGTGCTGAAAAAGCCCCAAGATCTGAGAGCTGCAAAACAGCACTAGAAATGTGAGAAAACAGACAAATCTGCTACTTCGTTATTGTAGATCAATCGGGTCTAAAATAAGCTTGTATATAGCAGATACCTCAGGACAGACAGGAGTTTTGAAATCATTTGTACACTCGCAGTGCAGGTGAGGTAGACATGCAGCTGATTTTGGAGGTGAGTATGGGCTAGCAAGTGACTAACATACTGAATCATCTTCATTCAGAAGAATTGTTACAAATAAGTTGAGCCAGAGGCTTGAAATATATAGAGTAATGAAATTCCCTGTATGACCAAGTCCACCCATCTTGTTGCTTTCTGTGGTCATTAGTCTACATGAAGAAGTGGTTCAGCCCAGAGGATTGTCGGGACCTTTTTTCTGTGGTGTAGGTCTTCCCAGCTCTTTTTGTGGTGACTGGAAATTATAAAGCCTCCTTCTTTCCCAGTCTTCCTAATTATGCTGATGGAGAGGCCTCTTTCTCTACAGAGCAAGGCTATCGTTTGCTTAAATGCCTTGAGTTTGGAATAAAAGATTCCAGGAATTACATTCTTCTGTATATAGGATAAGGTGGGGTTTGTGGTTTTTTTTTTGTGGGCTTTCCAGTCTAACTGGGACATCTTCACTCAGAAGAATTCTTACAAATAAGTTGAGACAGAGGCTTGAAAGTTTTACAGACATGGTAATGCCTGAATGACCACGTCCACTTATCTTGTTGCTTTCTGTCGTCATTACATTAGCCTACACAAAGACTTGTTTCAGCTCAGATGATTCTTGAGAGCTTTTAATGTCACACCACAAAAGGAAGGCTGTATTCAATTACTTGATGCAGAATCTAGATGGATTGCTCTCACTCCTGGTTTCTACTAACTAGACATGCTTGAAACGTGTCTTGTCAAAAACACAACATAAACTGAAATGTAGATATAAATGCTTCAGATTTCTTTTAATCTTTGAGATTTGTGTGTGTGATTCTGTTTGAGGGGATTTGAGAAAGTCACTCAAGATAAAGTCTGCATCTCTATCTTCTGAAATACTTCTCTGCAGTCGTTCTTTTAATTGTTACTGGATTTGAGTGAGGGGAGCTCACATTGGTTTAGATGATAACTGAATAACAGACAATCATTATTTTGTGGCTTATCTCATGTTTTAAAGGGGACATGACCAGGGAATTTGATCATTCAATTATAAACACCTGTTTCATGTTTACACACATTTTCCTTTTAAGAAAGGTTGAATCATCCTTTCTCTCCCTACTCCTTCTGTGAAGAGAGATAATGACCTCTTTTTTCTTTCTGGGTGCAGGTAAGATGTACTCCCTGCAAATGCTTCCATAAGGGCTAAAAGATTAAAATATTATTTAGATATGAATCACATTAGGTCATTGAGAGACAAAACCTTCTGACAAGGATTTACTTTTCATTAAAAAGGCCTTAATGAACTATTGTAGAAGATTCTTGATCCCACATGCTGTATTTCGTGTAATACCGTCCTTCACAGGAACTAGCTGATGACCTCTCTGACCCTAAAGCCGTCCTCAGGGCTGGGGGGCTTTGGTAAGGCTTACTTTTCTCTGCGAATTTCCAAATGTTTCCTACAATAAACATTAGCTCATGAGATCTTTAGAGCATAGAAGACTACTCTTTTTGTTGCTGTAATTGATTATTCTGTAACCTCACAAATTTTTGTTAGTGCTTTTCTCCTATAGTCTCCCTAGGAACACTTCAAGTCTTGGTCATTAAGAAAAACAGGCAGTGGATCTGCTACTGATGTTGCCTGGTACACTTACCTGAAGTCCTAAGGTCAAGAGAGGAGTATTCTCACATTAAACTACCCATCTTTTGTTTTCATGTACTCTGAAAATTCAGAAACTGACTCCAATGTGCATGCATCCAGATCAACATGAGTCACAGAATCATAGGATCATAGAATCCTTGAGGTTGGAAAAGACCTTTAAGATCATCCAGTCCAACCATTAACCTAACATTACCAAGTCCACCACTAAATCAGTTAAGGGTAGAGTAATAATTTCATGTTTCCTGGCTTGGTTCCTGGCTGGATTATTTTTTAATGAAAGTAAAAACTAGGAATGGTTAAGGTTGGAAATGATCTCTAAGATCATTAGTCCAACCATCAGACCAACACCACCTGCCCACTAAACCCAAAGTGCCACGTCTACCCATTTTTTGAACACTTCCAAGGATGGTGACTCCACTGCCTCTCTGGGCAGGCTGTTCCAACGCTTGACCACTCTTTCCATGAAGGAATTTTTCCTAATATCCAATCTAAACCTCCCCTGGCGCAGCTTGAGCCCATTTCCTCTCGTCCTATCGCTAACCACATGGGAGAAGAGACCAACACCCACCTCACTACAACCTGCTTTCAGGCAGTTGTAGAGAGCGATAAGATCTCCCCTCAGCCTCTTCTTCTCCAAGGAGTCAAAAGGTAATATTTTGCCCTAAGATGTCCACTTTCCTGTTGCTTTCAGGAAGAAGCTAACTCGTGTACCTGAGGACCAGATATGACCTGAACCTTGACTTCCCTACAGGACAGTGACAAGCTGAAAAAAATTAATTTACCATCTCCTGAGTGAAGAGAGGAGCAGCCTATGAGCTGCTATACAAGTCAGAGGCTTTCCATCTTAACCTCTGCTCATGTCCAGGTGGGTTTTGAGGTCCTATTACCATCAGCCTAGCATTTTATTGCATTGGGCCGCAAAGCAAATGATATGGCTGCAGTTCTTATCACCACTAAAATGAAATACAGAAACCTACCATAAAGGCATTGGAGTACTTACTAAGCTCTAGCACCTGCAGGACTCACTGCAGGCAACCTCTTTGTCTGAAAGTTGTTTATTTAGACTGCAGTACACAATATTTGTCTTCAGACCAGTCTGTAAAATGCCTTCGCAGACTGTCAGTACCATATCACAAAATAGCAAAATTAAATTGTATTTATGTGGGCCCAAACTATCATTCCACCTGTTTGACTTTTTTTTCCATACCTATGAAGTTGATTCCTAATTTATAAAGTTCATCTATCCTTGCTGAGCAAACCAGATCCTAACATGAACTAGGGAGGTCCAAATGCTTTTGCTGTTTAGTTTCCAAAAGCTGTTATAGACTTTACAGGAAATGTAATATTGTCTTATTAAACCTTATTGTCTACTTTTAACAACCTCTTTTTTGGCTACAACAGAAACAGGAAGATAAGATATTTAAATCAGTGTTTTACTGACCATGAAAGACACTATCTGCAAAACGATCAGTAATTAGTTCACATCTCTCACTCCGTGCAAGGGAAGCTAGCTGCACATGATAAATGTGAACTGTATACCTGTTTAAGCTTTGAATCAGATCTGCCAAGATACGTCTGGTACTCGTGGTCAGAGTATTTCTGGCTTAGGATTCAGGACCCTTATGCTATATTATATACTTAGCATCACCCAATATAAGTAGGTCACCACTGTAGAATTATGCAGGTGCATTCACCATTACAAAGTCTTTTGCTAGCTTTCAATTTCATTACAATTATTCTTAAAATGCACCAGAAATTGTATAAGGAGCAATGTTACCTTGTTTAGTTTGAGGTTGAGAAGTAGAAGAGCAAAGGTTCCCACTTAGATCAAATCAGAAGGGAGGGAAGGAGAAGTTCATCTTTATTACAGACACTTCTGAGACAATTTTCTCCTGTCTTTTACTGTTCCTGCTACAGTCTTCCCTCCTGCCCCCCAGTGGGGGAGCTGGATGCAGCATGGCTGATGTCAGTGAGAGAGAAATAATCTTTACCAGTGCTGCTTTCCTGACTCCTCTGGGTGTTCCCATGATTGTGTTGCAGTGGCGAAAGTATGTCAAAGTTTCCTTAATTCTTAAGCCAGGCATCTGAGTACTGGGGTAACTCTTGTCTTTTCTTTATACTTTCGAAGAGAGAAGCTTACAAGGAAACCTCAAAATTCATGAAACACCCTGTGTGGAGAGTACTCTTTCAGTAACTTTCAATGTTTTCTGTGTAGGTGAATCACCATGTCGCATATTGCCTATGGCAATTTTAAAAAAAATTTACTTGGAAAGGTTTGGAGAAGGTGATGACAGCTCTTCTACATGTTCTGTAACCACCACATGTCTTGTCTTTCAGTATGCTCCTACTGTATTTCTGGATTCAGGTGTATGTCCTGACATGTTGCCACCACTTACCTTGTACCTCAGCCTACAAGTCCTGTTCCACCTACACAAGTGCTAATGAATGTGGCTTTGATAGGAATCACACTGCCATGGGCAAGAACTGTGGGAAAAAATTAAGTATATATAGGACACTCCACATATTTTCCAATTTTCATTTCCACACTCTTCCCCTAAAGGAAAAGTTGCCATTTGAAATTCATAATAAAAACTGCATTTTTGGAATGGTGAAGGCATTTCAGCTAAAATGTGTATTTTTTAGAACATCTGTGAATCAAGCTAGCTCAGTGATGGATTCTTATGAAGTATCAATTACTGATCAATCTGCAAAACAATTGGAATTAAGTGGTGAAACAAAGACAGAGATACAGAGTCACTTTTCTTTCAATTTCTAGAATGGCTGTTGTTAGTTATCTCATATTTTTAGACATTATAAATATCCATAATAAACATTAACCAAGCAAAAAATCTGCTAAGTCTTATGGTGTGTTAGTCTGAGATTTTATCACACCTAGGGTTTAGCAGTTTTTTTTATTTGAAAGACCAGGTAAAGTCTCCACCAGAATGCAAGCCACAGCCTTGTGTCTGTAAATGAATGTTTCTCTGCTAGGAAGGTGAGGAAGAATTGGATATCGGAGTGCCAGAAACCAGAGCATAGCATATGACAGAGAGCAGGGAGCAACAACACAAGCCAGTGCAGTAAAGAAGAAAGGAAGGATTATGCTGACCATAAGCAGATGGTCTACACTTGCCTCTTTTATCAGATTCATAAATCTGGGTCCAAAACGCCACGGCTTGTGTCTGTGGCACTGCAGGGAGCTGACAGTCATTTGGGAGGCACGCTGGGAGGCCACTGCTACCATGTAAACAGCATCGTACATCAGAGCTGCTTCAGTCTGCATGAAAAAACAGAAAGGCTTTCTTTAATGTGCATCTTTGTGCCTGGTCCCTGCTTTTCTCTATTGAGAACTGTTTCCCTGGGCTGTTTTTATGGAAAAGGCCACTACTAGGCTCTCCATGGAAATCTGAGGTGTAACAAAATCCATTTTTTTTGCAGTTTATATTAATTTCAGAGTATTTTCAGGTGAGCATTAGGAAGAAAACTACACTGGGTAGCGAAAGGAAGAGAGAGGTCCATGGGTCCAGTGCAGGAAGGAGTGTGTGGGTAGCTCTGTGGCACAGAGAGGAGTTTTAAGAAGCCTCAGGTGATACAGCAGCCCAGATCCCATCCTCCAGGCACGTCTTAAGGCCCAGCACTTTGCAGTACTCAGTCTCCTATAGTTTCCTCATGGGATTTGCCAAAGACTCTCAGCACCCTCAGCTGTGTCATTCAAAAGCACCATGCAGGTGCTCAAGCCAGTCTCTGCCCAGCCTTCAGGTTGGTATGTCATGGTGGCATGGCATGGGGGTGTGTGGGAGGGCTGCCCACCTGGGGCCCATACTGGCTCCCCATCACTGTTCTTCTCATGGCACTTGTGGGATTGCTTTCTTCCCCATGGGGTAGGCAGGGTCTGCTTTCCAGGGAAGTCAATCCCACTGAGCACCTGGTAGGTATCGCACCAGACAGGCATCTACTGTCTGTAAGTGTCTACTGCCCTCAAGGATCTTGGCTTTTGGTGCAAATGTGTGAAATGGACCCACTGACATTTGGCTGGGGCTGTTCCCCTGCCATACCTCCCATGCCGTCTTAGAGAGAGGTGAACTGTCCTTTTGAGGTGTCTTTTTTGGTGATTAAGTTGGACTTACATATCTAACTTCTAGTTGTCTAAGACTGGGCAGATGAATTCAGCCCTTAGATGATTAAATATTACTAAAATTGCTGGATGCTGTTTGTGCGTCTGTGTTTCTTTTAAGAATGGTTTTATTGATGTAAAAGCATGCCCAATAAGCTTTGAATTGAGATTGCACACCCTGTCATCCTTTATCACTGGGAGGTTTTAGAAAAATCTCACCCTCACCTGCATTATGCTTCAGCGCTCTCATATGTGAGGTGGGAATGGCCATGTTTTGCTTAATGCACAGGGATGATGTAAAAATAAAGTGATTACCTTTCTTGTAAAGCTACTAAATAATTAAGCAGGGGCCTTAAAAAAAAAGTACTAACTCTGCAGATGAGAAAACGGACTCATTTATATGAACTGCAAAGCTAATCCATTTTTTATTCCTTTCCCATGCAGTTCCGTTGGGAAATTAATAGATTTGGTTCTTTGTCTGTTTCATTTACCTAAGTAAATTACAACAGCATCAGTCTTATCAGCATTGGAGGTTTTTGCTGGCAATCAAATGTGATCTGAATTTATCAACTAATCTTAATATACTGCAGATGAGGAATCGCTCTTGACACGCTAGTCAGGATCTGCCCAAAATGATGCTCCCACAATCAGAGCAAATTGAAAACATTATAAATGGTGAGGCAATCAGGAGACAATAACAGCTGTTCTCAGTGTCAAGTGTCTTAAAAGAGGTAGTTGTTCCAAGCTGACCTGGAGACTAAAGGCCTGATCCAAAATCCCTCGAAATCAATGGAAAGATTCCCATCAATGTCAATGGACTTCAGATCAGCTTTTACATCAGACTGGGGACATGTCCATTCAGGATTGAATTTTACTTGATCACTGGAGTCCCAATCTGCCTGCGTCCCAGGCCTAGACGCTCTGGAGCTACTTGATGAAAACGCCTCAGTGCACCTCACTTTGCACTCCTATCTGAGATCACTGATGCTTTTACTTGATAACATGGTGCATCCCACAGTGTTTGTATGTTGGCAGCATTGCCAGACTCGGCTGTTTGAATCTTGCGCTTGTCTAACTTGTTACTCATCCATCCTGCTGTGCAGCAACTAGGAGGTTATATTACCTCCCTTAGCCTTTTATTTCTCCCCTCACTGTTGTTCTGCTTAGGGCACAAGGTTGCCTGGAAGAACAAAAGGTCACCCCATTTTCTGAAGCAAACTGCCTTATATTAATGTCTGTACTTGTGCATAAGAAGAAAGGGACTAAGAGTTACTCCTGGAACTTTTCTTTCTGATTTTTGTATTCTATTTAAATTTTTGCAAAGAAACCCAAAGATCTCATTAGAACAACTATGCCTCTGTGTGCAGTTTGGGGATAAAGTGGGACACAAACTCAAAACTGTCTTGGTCATGTCCAGCTGACTTCCACAGGCAGACATCAGGGCAAACAATATAGCATGAACCAGAAGGGAGAAATCCTGAGTTAACAACAGGACATGTAATCCTGATCTCCTTATACTGTGCAGCTTGTCATAGCATTACTGTCTAATGAAATATAGCAGTATTGCAGCTCTCCATCAAACTGAATAAGCAGAACTTGCTATGAATATTTAAATGAACACAGCCAACTAGGAAGATGCTTTCCTTGGTGCTCATGCTGTTTCATAGCACCAAGAACACTAAGAGATTATAGAGATGCAAAGCAGATAATAAGAGCCAGAGACACAAAGGAGAGCACGAGTCTAGTAAGAACTTGGTTTTTCCTAGTTTTACAGCTGGGTGAATGCAGGTGAATAGCTATGTGTGAATAGGTACACTTGCAGGTCTTGTATATTCTCATCAGAAGTTCCCAGGGACAGCTTTCTCCCCTGCTTTGCGTATGAGTGAGCACAATGGCACTGCCCAAACAAGCAACATTTTTTGAAATGCTAGAGATAGCACACATAATACATTTCTCTTCAGGATGTTAGGATGTTTCAACATTTTCCCTGCAATCATCTGCAATAAAGTCTATTTCGTATCACTTCGAACTCTACTCAGTACATAAGATACATTATCTTATATTGCAAAAAGATGGCAACCCTTCACCCCGCAAAACTGAATGGAGTCACGCTATTCATGTAATTGTTCCCACTTTTTCCTTTACTTCTTGGGGGAGTGATAGGGAGGAAATCCTAATTTCTTGGCTTGATGATACCTTTCATTTACCTTTAGATTATATCTTAAAAGCCAGAGTTGCTGTAGATGATGGAAATGAAGAGAAAGGGCACTTTTCCAATTTAAAAAAGTTATTACCTGTCCCCATGTACAATATCTTTCCCTGCAGGTTATAAATCGTATACCTGCTCTGAAAGTTTTTATTTCCTGTTATGTTCTTCACTCCATCCAGAACATTATTAGAGAAACGAGGCAGCGGTATATACATTTGACAACAATAAGATGAATGGTGTTAGCTGGATGGCACCATGGTGGAGAATTGTCACTCATCTCTAGAGCTGCCCAGCAGTGGTTTGTCACACAGATGAGTACAACATTGGTTCATGGGGCAAATGCCCTTTTGGGTAGAAGCAGGTAAAAGGAAATCTGTTTGGGGGATGCTGCTTCGGCGTTTGCATTGTGAAATAAAGCAGCAATGGGATCGGTTCACATCTGCTAGAACCGCATTGCAAAGCATGGTGTAGATGCCCTGCATCACTGTGGTTGCTCACTTACTGTCATCATGCCATCGAGGAGGCCAGTCTCTGGTTTCGGTGGTGCCTGCAGACGCTCCATTGACCATTTCTCAATGACCGATGAAACTTGCGGGTTCTCAATGTTGAGCAGGCGAAACCCTGTCATATTTACTCCGCTGTATCTATAGGGTTCCAGGTCTAATGCAAACAGATCCTAAATCACCATTAAGAAAACAAACAAAACCAGATGTAGTATTTTTAACGCAAAATATTTGGAAGGTACAATTAGGCCAAAATTGTATTTGATTTTCAATCCAAAGATCGAGTGCTGGTTTTTTTCCCAGTGAACACTCTGCTTGACTTCAAAGCCTAGTCATGACCATTTCAGTTATAAATCTGAATAAACCAAAGCTGTGTGAAATTTATGACAAACCACATATCTGCTTTGTTGGAACGTAAAAATCAGTTCCCCACAACAACACTATTTTGCAACCGATCTGCACAGCAGTATCTAATTTTTATTTACAGCAGTCCTCTAACAGTGTTACAGCTGTGACAAACCAACATGAGGAATTAGCTGGCCAATGTCAAGCTTATTTCTCAACTTCTCAGGGAAGGAAAATTCCAAGAGATGTCAAGAGCGATACACTTTTACTACTTATGAATCACATTTTTCTCCTGCCTTGCCTCCTTCAGGTGACTTGCTGCCAGTATGTCTAATGGACGTGTCAGACCAATGCACAGTAAGTCCACACGCTTCAGTTCTTGGTGTTTACAGGGCAGGAAAATAATGGATATTCTAAGTGAAATAATTGTGTGGCACACTCCACAGCTGTATTTATCAGGCAGTGGAAATATGATAACTGCTTTTCAAAGCCTGAAGGCTGTTTTTTAAAACAAATTTTTGCTGATCCCAGTAGGCCAGTAAAATGACAAATGCATTGGTTATGGTTTAATACCACAGTAACCATCAAAATGTCAATGTTTACAATACCACAATGCTGACATACCACCAGCACTGGTTACTGCTCTATACTATCTCATGCATATCGTTGATGGTGGTTACCATTTTGTGTTAGATTCACTGTTCTTGTTTAAAACTGTAAGTTCCACAGTAAATCCTAAATTTTCACATTTTCCTTCATGTTAAAATGGGCTTAAAGAGAACTATTTCAAGCTACTCCCTCAAGTTCCAAACAGCTAGAGAGTCTTTTCCAACTAATGAATTGACTATTGGATTCAAAACAAATTTTCACTTCCACATAAAATCTTATATGGAAAAGAAATAAAGAATAAGCTGATGCACATTAACAGATATAATCCAGCCCTCTAAGATTGTTCTAGCAATATTGGTTCTTTGCTGTCTTTCTAGTCTACAATGCAAATGGACCTTAAGCATGGATTGAGTTATATTTTTATATAGCATGTAAGTTAAAATATAGGAAATAAGTATTTATAGATTTGTACCATAAAAGAAAATTTAGGGTTTTTCTTTTATTATAACATTTCCCAAGTGATTTTATACATAGGTGATTTTGTGTTTTTATTAGTAAATTACACATTTTGGTGATGAACCACACTGCCCACGGTGCTTGCCCTTGGCTCCACTGCAAAACCATTCATTCATTATTTTGTTTCACTCTGATCCACCTCTACCAATGGCTCCTCCTTAAACCCAATGCTGCAATTAATTTTCATTGTATTAAAGTGTTAGCCAGCACCACAGACACTGCAAAACAGCTTCCTTACAAAATTGTGACTCCTGTTATTACTAAGGAGTGTTACTACTCATCCTCCAGGGGTTTCCTTGAACCATGGCAAAGATCTCTGAGAAAAAGTGTAAATTTTTAGTTCCCTTTTCTGTAACGGAGAAAATTCACCCCCAAAATCTTTCGTGTTCCTTACCAGCGTTGTAAAAAAGTAGTGGTAGTATTCGGTCATCATTCCCATGGAGAGAATCTGTTGAAAGAGGTTGAAAGGTAAATGTACTTTACACTGGATGCTTTCAGTGTACTGCACTGTCTTTTGAAAAGTGTGAGTTAATCTGGAACAATACGTTACAGGTTGTGAAAACTTGATTACAATAATCCCTACATTTTTCTTCAGGAGCAAAAAATATCATATTGTATTTAAATTATGTTTTTATCACCTCTGCTCAGGAAAGAGATTAGAGATTGCAAAACTTTTAGGACAAGAAAAATGACTAGCGATAACGAGGAGCTGATTTTTTAAAAGGGAAATTCTTTAGTCTGCAGTTTAGAAGCGTTACAAAGGAATTTACTGCCAGACAACAGAATTTGTAGGGAAAAGTGCTTAGATGTGGGTTTTTTTAATTCTGCATTACCATGTGAGAACAAGACACCTGGAGAGTGCTCACTGAAGTAAACCAGAAAAACAAAAAGAAAAAAGCTTCTATAAAAGCCTTTTGTTCCACCTGGGGAATGCAGGTCCACAGGAGGTTGTCAAAACAAATAGTATGAAAGGATTTCTGGTCTGGATTAATTTTCCAGAATTGATCTTTTGAAGGTCTGCAAGGTAAGGATGGCATTTAAAGGCATACTGACTGGCCACCTCAGATGGAAGAGGATGAAGTTTTTCTTCCCAGCCCTCATGTTGCAGGAAACTTTGAGAGGGATGTGTTTTTTTCCCTCAGTTCCTCTCCAAAAATCATTGGCAATGCTTACATAAAACATCCCTGATGGTGTATAACAGGATGCTCTACAGTTTCAGCTCAGCATCACCTACGTTTGTTGCTGCGTCCACGCACACTATTACTGTGATGCAAGCATTTTGCCCTCTCTGGGATCTTGTGAAGAGGAGGAGAAATTATTGGCTAGGAAACTACTGGAGAATTCATTAACACAGACAAAGGTTAAATGTTATTCAGTCTTGATCACAGTAATGTAAGCATCTGCTATTAATAATATTTTATGACAGTTTTAGCAGTGCCTGAATAGCTGTTTGAAAGACAGGGGGAAATAGTGTGATTTGGCTTGCCAAAATTCCCTTTTATGACAAAAGCCTCTGAAAATCAGTTGTGTAATTGTGTACTGCAATTCCTCACACACAAAAAAGGACAGAACCTAAACTTTCTAAGCTGCAGTAGATAATAAAAACAGCTCAGTGTTAATCACAAACAACCAATCCATTTCCAGCCACTGCAAATCAAGACAGAAGGCAAGTATTTTATTGAAATGCTCCACTGAATTTACATGTCAAAATTGCCTTTTTTATTTCTTTTTTTAAAAATCCTTTTCTATTCTATTTCTTAGAGTTATTTTATTACCTGTAGAAATGAGCAATCTAACAATCCTGGAGACTGATGCTCCTTTCCTATTTACACTCAGAAAATGTTATATGGTAGCATCAAGGGAAACTTTTGTGTGTTGTGTTTCCCAGCTGGCCTGGCTGGACTTGGTTCTGCTCCCTGGAGCCATTGGATTTCTGTGTCTAAGATCCCTGCTATGGGAAGAAGGTGCAAGTCAGGATTTTTATGATACAGGTATTTTTTGAGCTGAAACTGTGTTGAAATAACCCAGTTGCTTCATATGGGGCACAGACCAGCTGCTAGGTTATACAAATGTGGTTTGAGCCCAGGTAATCCTCTGTACGCCTAAATTTATTTGGTCCTTTACAGGAGGTTTGCAGTTAGTCCATGGTGTTACATTACTATGAAAGCAAGTTCATACTAATAAGTGTATACAGGAGGATACAAATACCCAGATTTAATTTATTGATTCATTACAGTTTTAATTCTAGTTTGAGATAGAAGAGCTGACATCAAGTCATTGCACTTCTGTTATCAGAAGATACAAACTGCAATTTGCCTGTGCAGAAAGAATAAGACAATGGAGAACCAGGACAATGCTAAGCCATATAATGCCTTAAAATACAACTTTACATTAACTAGACAGATACATTAACTAGAATGATTATAAAGTGTGTAGCCTGGGTGTTTGGGAAGCATTACCTAGCTTGCGCTGCTGCAGCTACATTGCTAATGTGTAACCAGCTAGTCAATCCAAGCCCAGTTATTGCTTTCTTCACAAATCCAAGGGTAGTAGCCGGAGAGGAGTGTTTGCCTCCTGAACACATTTTTTTATTAAAATTTTTTATGAGAATATTGATTCCCAAGCAATATGCTATAAACAGAGCTGGCAGGACACACACATACCTGTGAATAATAATGATTTCCAAAGTCGTGCTACACTATTGTCTTTGAAAAAAAAGCCCAGAACCAAAACCCCTGAAAACCGAAGGCAATTGCATGTAAAAAGCGAGGTTCAGCCAGCAATGTTATCTGCCATAACCAAGACACAGGTTCACAGTGGGAATTGCTGGAAGTGTGCCATGGATTTGCCAAGGACCCTGCACCCAAGGGCTCCTTGAGAGATGGTCGCTGAAATTCTTCCAAAGAAAGTATTGCAGCAGCCCGGGAAAGCTTAATCAACATGTCACTTTTGTATTTTCTATATTAATGATGACTCAATTAAGATATGAACATAAAGACAGCTGGAAGGGAACTTGCAAGTGGCACGCACACGTTAATAATGTCCTTGTCTGGTTAAGGAATAAGAGTTGATGTTGGACCTGTCCCAGGCTGGGCCCTGATCTGCCACTGAGCTCTGCCCTCTCACTTAGCACAGGTCACAAGAACAGCCTTAACTGGTTGTCCTCCCCTCTAACAGTCATTAAGGAGGATAATTAGTTAACAATTATATAGCACTTAGCCTTCACTGTGACATGTGAGTTAGATCAGTAGGTTGACCTAAATAGGGTGCTTTTTATTCATGAATCATAAAGACTTTGTAATAATAACTTATTTATGATTTAGGGTAACATGGTCACTAAGTAAAATTCCCAATGAATGACCACTTAATGACAGTACCAAACACCCACTCTGATGGATGGTGTTAGGAAAACAGGAGACAGGGAAAAGTTAAAGCAAAAGCAAGAGGAATGCTAAGTATCACGCTGGAGACCCCAAAGCATTAATGACTCCCAAGCCTTAATGGTTTGGATGCTCCTATTAGCGTAAATAGGAGAGCTGCAAGGACTCATCTTCTGCTATGTGTTTGCAACACAGCAGATACAGGGAAAGCAGCTTCTAGGAACTACCAGGAGCAAGGCAATAATAAAAGCATGTTAGGAGCAAAAACTTCTTTCAGGTTGGGACACCTCTGAAGTACCTTGCAAAGCAGTGTCTTGCACAGTGTCTTGCCACAGAGCAAGTGTCCTCCCCACTAGAGAAAATGAGCACAGCAGCCCAGAAGAGAGAAGGGAGGCCAACAAGATTGGTTTATGTATATATAGCTGCCCATAAGAAACTAGAATGAGATTTCATTACACATTCCTATTTAAATAACTTTGCATGTAATTATTTAAATAATTATGCATCTGATACAAATGTCCTATTTAAATAATAACAGCTTTTACTTACTGTGGAACTTAGATGAATGTGAGCTAGTGAAACCAGGCTAAAATATTCTCCATTCTCCTACCCATCCTACCCTGTATAAAATCTGTTCTTCAGCCAAACTCAGATATGGCTGGATTATGGATTATGGATTATCTTGGCAAATAAGATAAAGAGACTTCCATCTCTAATTATCCATTTCAGATCAGAGGTTTGGGCCTTGTCTTTCACAGACCTGTACTTTTACCTATGGGTCATGAACTGCAATGTGAATCTGAAAAAGTATCAGTGGTCAAATTATATATGGCAAACTGACAGAAACTGGATAAAAATAATCTCTTTTCTGTCTGTAAATCTCATTGGGTGCCCTGTTCCTGCCTTGCATCATATCCCAGCTCCTACCTGCGTTTGTTCATCTTGTAAAAAAGTCACCACCTCATTTAGAGCTACTGTCAGTCTTCCTTCAAGGCTGGCTGAAACCAGAATGATGGTGAAGCACATTGGTGGGAACTGCATCAAATATTTTGCTTGCTTTCACTTTGCCTTTTCCTCACTTATGCTATTATTTAATTTCATGACCATTAAATGAATGCATTTCATTATCCAATTAATTAGTACCACCACTGTTTTCTAAGATCAGCAAGATACACCATAATGAACAAAAGCCCCTCTGCCTCCTTGCCTCTCAAGTGTTGAAGATAAAAGGTTTATATTGTGCTTACAGTGCTTCCCTGGACTCTATGTAGACAGCTTTACTTGGACATGACTTAACTCACTGGAAATCTGCATCCCACTCAGTCACAGCAGGGGTACAGCTGGAGTGTTATAGAGCTCCTCCAACATGGACATGAGCCATGTCAAGAAGCAAGAGGTATTCTGTAAGTACTTCACTAGTATTGGAGCCCAGCTGGAAGCAAGGGCCATAGCAATAGGGCAGGACAAATGTGTTGGCCCAGGGTCCCAGTCAGCTGTGGCTGGCTCCTTCTGCTTCCTGAGGAGATCCCACAGAGCTAGGGCAGTAGTATTACCTTTCAAACTCCAGCATGGACATCATCTCACAGTACCAAGACTGAAAGCACTCTTTCAGTCTGAAAGTTTACTTGCATTTGCACCACCCAGTGAATCTTCCAAGGAAGCAAAGAACAACTGCATGTGCAAGATGTAGCATGGATGGCACTGCACTGAGCTTATGTAACTAGTTTAACTTTCATCTGGACAGCACAGCTAACGAGAACAGAGAAGCAGAGGTCTCAGCATAGTGCAGCTATGATGTTACACAGCAAGGATCCCAAAAGACTGTACTCAGATTTATAGCCCATGCTGCTGTATATAATTTAATCTCAGAATAAAGCTTCCAAAGCAATGGCCACATTTACTTCTATGGAGACCCACATTTAGATTTGGGAACTGAAGTGCACTGAGAAATTTCAGGATGAATTACCCCTGCCGCACCATTTCTGTGCCCACAGTCTGCTGATGTCTTAACCCATGCATGCCCTAGGGACCAACGCTCTCGCCATCTGATACCATTCAGCAGTAACCAGAGGGCCAGAAGAAGACGGCCTCTGATCAGCAACCCCTTTATAAAATCAATAAGAGAGAGGAGAACCAGTGAGGTGAGTATGTCTCTGCTTCTCACCCTGGGGCTTGGGGGCATCTGGGGGTGGTCTGCCACTGGTATTTCTCCAGCGGCAGTGAGAACAGAGCTAATCCTGCCTTTTCTTGGCAGAGAATGGACTTCAGCCTTCCTGTCAAATTACCAGAAGAGGCATACTCAGGAACTGAAGTTTTATATTCTCACATTTATTATTGTACCTGGAATGTATACTATTGTGACACTTAGTTTTCATACTTCTGTAGGAACTGAATTAATTATTTTGCTCTTTGTCTGTCACATAGTGAAAGTGAACGTAGAAGTCTTTATAAAATGCTCTGTGAGTGTCCTAAACCTGATTAAATATGTAGTGCTTTTCATAAAATTTATTTTAGAGGTGTGGAGGAAGAAGTAGATAATTTAAGGCTAGTAGCAACATAATTTATGAGGTAAGTTTGCCTAGCAGTAAAATCTATGTCAACTATTGGTGTGTTAGAAGAATAAATTGAAGGTTAACCATAAAAACTTAACCTCTTGAACTAAGCTCCTCATACAAAAAGACAATATCAGACTAAATACAGTATGCACAGGACATATTGGAAGATTTGTGAATAAAACAGACTGCAATTTGCAATAGCGAGGTTCAGCTGACTTGTGGGATTTCTTACCTAGTCTAGACAGAGCACCAAATCTCTGCCGATAAAATATTTTAGGTAAATGTTGTAATGACCAGATTTTTCCTTAATAAAGTGTGTCCAACTTGCTTATGTAAGGGACTCAGTCCTGCTGGTCTTTGGCAAGTTTGGAGGGTGCCTTATTATCTCACGCTCTTTCAGGGATATCTATTTTTAGGCTTGGAAAGGAGAGAGATGTTAGGCACCCTCGGAGCAGAGCAGGAAAGGCAATGCTGAAGTCAGAGTGGTTCCTATAGAGCTTAAGCAGATCCTGAGCGGGGCTTTGGAGATCACAATTTTACCCTAAGAAGCCACAGCTGCACTTAGCCGCTGCTTTTGGCATCTAATTCTCTACTAGATCTCACTCCTTGTCAGATGATTTGTTCAGTCTTCATGAGCTTTAAAGCTCCAGCAGCCAAGATTTTCAAGTAGACTATGGGAGTGACAGACCAGCTGCAACTTTTTCCATCAGCTCTGCTGGTGTGGTACATCTTGTTTGAAAACCCTGCTGGCATAACCTCCTAGTTCAAGTAATTTCAGAATATCCTGATCCCTGTGGAGCTCCCACTTTGGACAGTGGTTACCTGGTACAGGCAACAGAGCTGGAAAACTCCCTTAGCTGCTGAGTACTGGTCGCATGAGGTTACCAACCCTCATGAGGGAATATGGAGAGAAAATTCAAAGTGACTATTGGAAAAGGCAGCAATTAATAATCACAATTTCCTCTTGCTCCTTCCAGATCTAGGTGAGGAGAGGGCCAGGCCTCATCAAGGTGGTCAGGGACCGTGAAAGCCTGGGCTCTCTGCAGCATGTCAGAGAGAAAGGGAAATGTGTGAGTTTAGGGAATAGGTTATTCAGCTGTGTGCAGGCTTTGTATTTTGTTTAAATTAGGTTATTGATTCACCTGTCTTGTTGTGCACAAGGAAGAAGTGTGGCTCAATGGTATTTTAGTTGAAGCTATAAATAAGCAAAAGATGGTCTCGTTTAAGAGAAGAAATCTGTCTTTTGTGATGTTTTGTAAACAGAAGGTTGAAGGAGGCAAATGAAGAGGTCACCTGCCCTCGTCCCACAGCCCCGTGATGCAGCTGGGTCAGGTAGCTCCACACTCTCACAGATCCATATGCTGACCTTTCATCCATAATTCTGGATGTGCTAATCCTTTCGCTCCCAGAAAGAGCTTTTGGGCATTCCTTGCCCTCCCTTCCTGGGAAACAAGCCGTGCCACAGCCGGTGCCCCCTGAGTGCTGGCACGAGTGGCCCCTGCTTGCAGAACCGTTGCTGCTGCTGCCAACCCCGGTGGCATGGGCACTGCTGGAGGAAGGGCAGCAGTTCTTCTGCCCTGCCTGTGCCTTCAGCTCAGAGGCAGGCTGGCAGAAGAAATGCTGCTGGCCGTATGCCTCGCTGCTCCCCAGCAGGCAAACGTGGCCAGAGCAGGTGAGAGGTGGCCTTCTGCCTCTTTCCCAGCATAGGTGAGGCTTGAAGGAGGTGAGGGATGCTGCCCACCTGTGCTGGGGGATTGTCCAAAGGAGGTGGAGCAGATCCTGGTGCAGAGGGGGCACCCTTGGGCTTGGAGGGAGGAGGCGGGGAATGCAGAACCTTGTGCAAAACCTGGAGGGGGGAAACCTGTGTAGGCTTGGAGGGTGACCAGGACACAAGAACCAAGCATAAGCAATGGTGGGTATGTCCCTGTGTGACCCTGCTGCATTTTTAACCTGTAAAATAACCTCAGCACCCCAACCCGCTACAAATCTCCGCTTCCTTTATTTATCTTCTCCTGCACGGGCTACTAAACACCTACTACATTATTGCAAATACTGTAGGCAGACAAGAAATTTTCACTTTGGGGACAGGTTTAGGTGACTGTTGGCTCTGATTCCTACTCCTATCAGAAATCTTATATAATTAAACAATGATATGTATTTTTCCCATAATATCTATTGGGTCATTCACAAAGTCAAAAATATTTTCTACTAATATTGCAGAGTTTTCTTAAAATAATTTCTACAGTATTCTCTTTAGCATCTTGTTTTCATTCAGTGTAAAATTATACAGGGGTTTGTGTGTGCAGTGATGAGAATACAAACCATGGTACTTCATATAGCTAACCTACAATCAGATGTGTCCCATGTGAATTCAGAGCCCTCCACACCTTCACATTTCACAGCTGCCTTTGACAGTGAGGAACTTCAACACCTGAGTTACTGCTGCCAGCATCTAGATTCAGCCACAGAACTATCTTCTATAAAAGCCATTTTCCTTTCTTTCTAGCCTATATTTATGTTGCTTCCTTTCCAGCAGCTCTGCCCCACAGGTGTACCTCTCTTAATTTTGCTGTTTCCTCCCGCACTGCCATTCACTATCCTTCTCTGAGTCCTTAAGGCATTGGAGAGCATTATCTTCATCTGCAGCTTGTTGGTTGTCTCCCTGATCCATTCCCCACACCAACTGTTCTGCCACTTTGCCCTGTCTTAGTGCATCTTTTAGCACTTCCTCTTCTTCTTTTGACACTAAGGTTATTTTTTTTTTTTTCATACTCAGCCTGGTATATTTGAAGCTTTGTGCTTCCTGCAGTGTGGCAGACATCTGTACTTTCTTCCTGCAGATCCTTGAAAATTTGTGTTGTCAGTTTAACTCTTCCCCCACAAATCTCATTTTGGAGCAGCTTGTTCCTGCTGTCATGTTTTAATGCTTTTGGACAGCCCTACAGGGAGCAGAGTGAGGGGGCAGCAGCTCTCCTGTCCACCCCCTGTCCCAATTAATGTCGCTTTCTACAGTGTACTCCCCATCACGTGAGAGAGCAGCCATGTGATTGCACACCCTCCCCTTGCCCTTCCCTCACATTCCCAACATCATGCCCACACCTGGCCCTGCCGTAGCTTAAATATATAACTTGCACAAAGAAAATCCTAAAATCTAGTACAGGCCAACTTTCCTGACAGCAGTAAATCTAACCCTACTAGCTCATGGGAATTTGTGTGCTGCTCTCAGCCGTAGTGTGTCTGATTTAGGACACCATCCTGCAAGTCTGTATTCACAGGACCAAGATTCTCCAGTGTGGAGACGATGGTTTCTGGCTCCGCAGACTAATGCAACCTGTAAGCTGTCTTACTTTGATATAGAATGCTACTCTGCATAACTTAATATTTCAGCAAAACATTCTGGGATGGAAGCATAGGTTTTAACCTTTATGGGACAGGCCATATGGGTGCATTTAGATCAGTGGAAACTCTCTGGTGGTCTTTTGGGATCACTATTTCCCATTTCTCTGACTGAGAGTAAAAACAACAACCCCTCACACCTACAGGTGTAGCAAAAAGGGAAATGACATTCACAATGTATTACTTGCTTGGAATTATTGTCTGTAGGTCAATGAATTGCAGGAGCCAGTGCTTTAGACTTTGATTGTCTAGAAATATATAGCAAGTGACAACAGTAAATTCCAATTTACACTACTCTTGGTGTGCCCCTGGTAATGTCCCAGCCCATTAACATCAGGCTTTGTGGTTTTTGTCCTTGCCTTGTGTGGCTGTCCAACTCTCATTCTTAGGTCAGGGCTATGTCAACCCTTGTACAATAACCTCTCTTCCCATTTTAAAGTATACGTTTTTCTTCTGATACTGTCTCTGCTTCATCTTCTTGATGTACCAGAGTTTAAAACGTAATGAGGTAGTGCCAGCAGACCAAATCTTGCTTTGTTACAGGAATGTGAATGCAGACTTACACTCTTGTCTGCAGTGGATTAATGCCCTGTTGTTACTGTAGTCAGCACTGAGCCTGATGTGCAGCCTCTGTGGAGGCAATAGCTCAATGCGAGCCACTCCCTAAGCACTCCAAAATGGGCTCTTCCATTTTTCGTGGGGGAGACATACAAACTCTATTGATTAAACCAGGACAAACTAAAATAAATGCAGCAATCTTCATAGTCAAGCAGAACCTGAAGTATTACAAAGAAATGCATATTTCCTTTTGTGGGATATCTATGGGCTTCTCTTCAGACATCAATACTGCTGCTGGTCCTTATGGCTCTGTGAAACCCTGAAGTCTTGTGGAGTGCTCAGATGCTGCTGCACATTCTGTAACAACTTCTGTCCCTGGAATTAACAAGCCTATGGCCTAATTGGTAAATGCATTCAGTTTTAGTGTGTCCCAGAAAATGAAGACCAGAGAGGCTGAAAACTTTCAGGATACAAAATGAATGTCATGCTTTTTCACCCCCTTCCCCTTACCTGCTTAAGGATTTCTGCTGCTGTTTCATGTGAGCAATCAAATATCACGTAGAACTCCTTGCCCTTCTTCATCTCCTTGAGTAAAGGCCTGGCATCTTTATTCCCAGAGGGCAGCTGGCGGATTTTGATTTTAATGTTGTATCTAGAAGGGGCTTTGATGAGCTCTTGCAGGCGAATTAGACCTGAAAAAATTATATGCAGTTATACAACTAACCATTCTGTGCAATGAGCATTTATTGTCACTTAAACAGGGTCTCTTATCGGACCCAACATATTTCACATACCCAGTGGGTAGTTGTTAGCTTCATATTTACCAGCCTCCCAACTAATATTGTTATAGCTTTTCCTTTTCATACTTATACTTGGCTTCAACATCTAAATATTCTGAAACATATTTTTAATTGGTTGACCAT
This sequence comes from Pelecanus crispus, assembly GCF_030463565.1. Classification (NCBI taxonomy): domain Eukaryota; kingdom Metazoa; phylum Chordata; class Aves; order Pelecaniformes; family Pelecanidae; genus Pelecanus; species Pelecanus crispus. The sequence goes on from NC_134643.1 coordinate 121,178,809, forward strand.
AGGTTATGTTTGTATTGATGCTATATTGATACAGTTTATTACAAAAAGGATATAATGCTTCTTCTTTGGCAGCTAATTATTATTTCAATATTAAACAACAAGCACATAGAATTGAAGAAACCTCTTTACTAACTTTCCTGACTACTGTGAAGCATGAGCAGACGAGAGGAGACAGAGGGAGAAAAATGTTCAATGGCCAGCACCTCCATTGTGGCTCACTTAGAAGCCAGTGGTTAGCCTGAGTGGCACTTACCAATAATTATTCTTAATAGCCATCCATATGGCTCTCATTGTCCTCATTTCAGCATACATTGCAATACCCCAGAGGAGGAGCCTTAAATTTTTCTTATCATCAATTTAGAGACAAAAAGCCTCAGCAAGTCTGAGATCTTATAAAGAACTGAAATATTTTGAGATTCAGCTCTACGTCTGTAAACACAAGAACATGATTTCTAAGGCTATGTCTTCAGCTGGTACAGATTTACATGGCTTACTTGAAGTCAGCGGAGCTCAACCAGTTGAAGATTTGCCCAAGTATTTAAACACAGTGCAATTCTACTAGCTAATTCAGCACTCCTAAGTAATTTGTACTGCCTCCAAAACCTAAGTAAGATGGTAAAGAGTTCTTTGAGGTGTGTGATTACCGTCTCTTTCTCATTATCCATGAATGCAATTTACTTACAAAAAACTCGTGATCTCCTGCTGAGTGAAAGTAAAAGTCTGTCTTAAAATATGCATGGAGAGAGAGAGAATACAGGCAAGAAGCACTTCTTGAACAATAATCAAACAAATTTTTAATATGAAAAAACTCATTGCTCTCCTGCTGGGAGTGTGTATATATTTGTCTTGTGAGTGAATGTCCTTGGTTGAATGGTCCAATGGTACACATAAGGCAAGATGAAGCATCCCTATTTCTTCTGAGGTTAGAGATTGATTGCTATGTTGAGGACTGTTGGCTTTCACTCAAGTACTGGCAATGTGTTTTGAAAAAACTAATCTTTCCCTCCGCCTGTAATGCTGGGTCTGTTCTTTGCAGGTTTTCAAGTATCAACAATCAATATAGAATATTAAGCATTATAAGTATTCAAATGTAAATTACTGCACACACTGTGAGAGCGGAGCCTGGCTGGAAGCCAGCCTGTGTAAATATGAAACAATTTGAGCTCATTATTATGAGAATGGGGCACATGCTTCCAACACTGACTAACAAGTAAGGGACTTTGTGTAATCTGGCTGTAAAGCTGTAGCTTGCTTGTACCATGCACTCAAGTATTCAGCCCTTGATTGCAGTGTCTTGGCCACTATAACAAATGGCGACTCTAAGAGGGAAAACTGAGATTTGGGAGGAAGAGTCCAGCATGCAGGGAATCTTGCGTCTTATCCACAGCCGCAGACTGAGTACTGTAGTTTCTCTTTCCAGCAACAGAAAGTACTTAAGTGCAAGTGTGGGAAAAAGCAGAAGCGGTTGGTCACCCACCTCCAACTCTTTTTTGGGGGAAAGAAAATGCTCTGTGCCTTAAAATATCTACTTCAGACACCTGAGACTTGGACCTTGCACTTCCCATCACTTCCTACCACCACATGAAATGAAGGTAAAGCCTAGCTATAGTGTACTGAAGAAATCAAAGAAGTAGTGAAAAGAACTGCCGTTATTTTTCTGGAGAACCAGGCAAAAGCCTGAATCAACTGACTGCCAGCATAATTAGTAGCACAGGAGAATAGCCATCAGTGCTCTCCTTCCTCTTCCTCCTGCTCAACAAATCTAAAGCCTTGGACATGATGCCACGAAGTCTTGATTTGGGACAAATCTTAACTGTGAAGTGCTTAGTCTGACTCCTGGGGGGAGTGGGGAAGGCCTGGGCAAACGCAGTGCCTAGGGCCGTCACTTTTCTCTTGCTTGGTGAGACCATCTGAAGCTCTACCTGCAACAGTCAGGAGGCATCATGGACTGCACATGAGGTTGGGAAGGAAGTAGCAGCCAAACTGGGAAGGGCTCAGAAGCGACATATCCTGGGCATCGGCCCCCTCTCTGCAAAGTGGGTGATGTGACCTGAACAGCAACACAGCACTGCGCTGGAGCAGGAACTTGGTAGGAAAGATGCTGTAGAGTCCAGCCAGGTGGAAGCTGTGGTGGCTGAGCATGAACTGTGAAGGGCCTGTAGAGAGTGTTAGCCAGTACTGTTGGGAGGAAAATTTAAGGCTTTTAAACAAAATCTATAAGGATGGAAACCAGACTTGTTTCACTAACTTTCTTAGCCTACTGTCTGTATTCTGCTGCCTTTTACCCAGACATCTAACACTTTCCTGTTTTCCTTTGGAAACAGGGTTGGGAATTTTCTGTATTGTCGAGGAAGTATCTTGTAATCTCTAACCTTGATGGATGCAGTAAGCTTTGGGGTTGGATTTCCAACTTCAGCTAGTGGTTTGATCAAGAGAAATTGTTTGCTCTGATACTTGAGTAAAATGTTAAAATATGTGAGTCTTTGAATATTTCATATCATTTCATGATGTCTAGAACTACTGCAAGTTCTATGTGACTTATTTAAGAGTTCAAACATGCCTAACATAAACACAATGTTCCAGCAGGCAAATAATCATACACATTGGCAGTAAACATGGTAGTGTGTGTTGGGAGAAAGTTTTCACCTCCCTATTTCCTTTTTTTTTAATTAAAAAGACGTATATGTAATTAACCAGACAAAATTGAAGAAATGCTTTTACTGCTTTGGGAGAAAGTACTCCTTTTTATTAGAAAACTGTGTTAGGTTTAGCAAAGTTAGCTGTCTCTTGTAAGCGCAAGTTCAAAGAAAGCAAATTCAGTAAGAACTCAAATTCTGCCCTGTGCAAACTAATTGAACTGAAATGATGAAAAGATTTTGTTCCCCTGAGCCTTAAACAAATGCTGGGAGAGGAGGCTAACAAGTGGAGAAAGTCAGGGATTCTTATAGAAGATGAGGAATTTGATGTAGTTGCCCTTCTCAGCACTTGGTAGGTTAAAGTTATTGAATTCAGGGAAGGTAGATCAAAAGCAGAGTCAAACTTGCACTGAAGGCAGTGTTATTTCTTTTGTTTGAGTTGCTGACAACTGAGACAAAGTCATGTGTCTGTTACAGATCAATGTGCCAAATAACAAAGTGCAAAAGTGGGATATTGGAAGGGATGTATTACAAACCACTAAATTAAACCAGAGAACAGCATGTCTACCCAGTCCTAGCATGTGGAAATATAAACCATAATTTATGGTACCAAAGTTTGGGAAATGCATGCTTGATGTGTCATGCAGTTTATTGCAAGGCTTTGTTAGATTGCCTTTAAACTTCAGGAGACAATTTTTTGCCTTACGCAAAGACATTGCACTTGATAGAAACTAACTCTTTTTTAACACCTTGATGAAAAATAAAGAGGAATTAATAATCAGAATGAAGGTTGATTATGGCCTGGGGACTCTGAACATAATGTGGATTATGCTTAATATTGAAAAAAGGTCTCAACCTGAAAAATAAATACATTTGCTTAGGAGTCTTTTTTTTTCCCTAGCATTAGAAAGCTATAGGCATTAATGAGCGGGATGAGAATTTCAGAAAGAGAAAACTAAGAGATGTTGAAATAAATATTAACTCTCTAGCCAGAAGCTATTAATTTAGTATCAAGAAAGATGTCTTTGGCTGAATGTCCATCTTTCAATGACACAGTAAGGACAGCAATTAGAAATCACAATCAGCTGTAGTGTGCTTTATTATAGTCTTATTTATATTGAAGTCTAAGAGACAAGAGGGTAAAAATCTGATCAGCTCAACTCAGGAAACATGAAGAAATTTTGCAAATGTATTTTAGGAACAAAATGCAAGCATTATAACTGCTGTAGGTCCCTTTGGAGGAGACAGTAAAGTTGTTTAATATGGTACATTTGGTACCATTTAATATAATATTTGATAAGAAGCAGGATGACTAAGTACTTCCTATTCCAATTGTAATTTTTAGCACTATTGGTCAATATCATCGATATGTGAGATAACATAGAATGGCTTACCCCAATGTAAGCACTGGACAAGCAAAAAGTAAAGCTGATATGGTGGTAAAATGCTGAAGAATGAAAAATTGGGACTATAATTAAGAGAGATGTTAAGGAAGGATGACAAAGGAAGATATCTCCGTATCACACCAAGTGCCTTTGTTCGGTGTTACAAGTTCTGTTGACGCAGGTAGCTTCCTCGATGTAAAGCACTTGCCCCTGGGAGTTGTCCATCTTCATATATCATACAACCTGCTCATAAAAAATGTGGGACTATAAAGTAATCATCTACCAGATCTCAAAAAGCAGACGTCAATGAGAAAGCCTCATTAAACAGCGGAGGTCTGTGAAGGCTGGTGCTAAGCCGTTAGACATTTGTAGTGCTCTTGTCTCTGTATGCACTCCAAAATCATTGACTGGAAAAAAGTTATGGCTAAAGAACATTTGGATAACAAAAGCTGGCAGCATGGTAAATAGTGTCTGAGCTAAGGAGGGTAGGCGCAAGTGATTTGGATCATTTGGAAACATGGGCTCACTCAGATGAACTGTGTTTTCTTAACATTGCTCAGTCCACACTTGTAACTGCATTTCTGTTGATGGATGTTTCCATGCAGCAGTGAAAACCATAGCTACAGGAACTGGGCAACTACAGCTTAGCAAACTGGTGCATTATGTGGCCTCTATGCTGGAGCTGGCCGTGATGGCACGTGGGCTTGGAGCAGTGCTGTAGTGGGAAGGATGAAGCAGGATTTTCCACACATAAAGTTCAAAATAGACTCTTAACCTGGAGCAGGGCTAATGTCAACCTGAATAATCTGGGTATGGATCATTGGAAGTTCACTGTTACAGCTATGAGTTCATTGTTTGTTTGGGAATGAAGCTGCTCTTCACATATAATTAGTCTTTAAGAAAAAAATGGGGTTAATATGGTTTATCTTCTTGTGCTATAACAATGTCAAACATGAGAGATGAGAAATAAAAAGAGGTTGAGCTAAACAGCATCACTCTAACCCAAAATCCAAAGACTATTTATATTGATCAAAGTTGACCTGTTTACTTTCCTGACTCCAAGTTAGTAAGATGATTGATGATTAATTTACTTTGTAAATATCTCTGCAGATGAAGTTTCTTCAATATCAGTCATTTTTGCAACTGAACACATACACAGCACTTAGTGTTTTTGAATGCTGATTTGATAATAGAGTAGGCTGAAAAAGACCTCTACTTGTTTACCCATGAATATATTTTAGCATACAGTGCTAGGAGTCCAGCAGAAATCCTGCTGAGCTAGATCACTGTAATGGAAATGCAAGAAGACCGCTGCAGTAAGCCCAGCCTGACTTGTTCTTTCTCTTCTACCTCCATCCCTCTGGTGTACCCTGAGTCCAAGGTGAGCAGAATATTGGCACTGAGACCTGCCTCTTGGATCCAGGAGGAAACATGCTCCTTTTGTGCTGTCAACAGTGCAGAAATAAATACATCATTTTTAGCCTTAAATTGAGTTTTGGGGTTTTTTTTAGCAGAATTGTGTCTTTCAGACAAGTTTTTACAATATGATTTTAAAAGGCTTTTTTTTTTTTTTTTTGCATTCTCCCTTTAAAGGCTTAGGCAGACGCCTGAGGTCATGGCTCATCTAGGTTTGTTTTATGCCATTATCAAAGAATCAATTTAAATGTTACCTGCACATCTGTAGAGCTCCAGAAGGTGCTATATTTTTGTGGTCAATGGGCAAAGAAAGGGGAATGCAAGTCTCAGAGTGGGGTTGACAGTGAAGTTCTCAGCTTGCACCAATGATGGCTAATGTGCAACAGGATTTTTCAGAAATGTGTATGGTTCAGCTATACTTTTACCATAAAAAGATAGCATTGAAGGATGGTGATGAGAGTTTACAGTGGAATAACTGTCAGTGTAAGTCTTATTTCGTTGGCTATATTTTCTTCATCTCTACAGATATGATACCTTGGGGAAAATCTTTTCTGCTGCTTAGAATTTGCCCTTACCTGTAACTTTGTGCCTTGCAAAAAGCAATCAGTTGGCAGGCCTTGCTTAGCATTTCCTTGTTTTGACAGGTGAGCTATAGACCTCTCTGAGCTTTTAATGGTTTGTTTACATGCAAACCTTTTCTTGTGAAGCCAGATTATGGAACCTTAATCCATGACTGAGTCTACACTGTAGCAGAGATTATGTTCTCTGCAGTCATGCTTGGAATAAATTTTGGTGTGTAATCCTGCTGGACAGGACTCCTTCTGAGAGCAGTTTAGGCACACAGTTCTTTCAATGACCAGAGCAGCTAATAAGTTTCTCAGAAACAATATCTTCCCACTCCAGTGAGGGAAATGACACTGCCTGAAATACTTTGGCTGTTGGTACAACATATGGTATCAGCAACAGGGGTTGATATGTAAAGCCTAGATATGTAAAGACATGCAAGAGTGGCTTGCACTTCCTTATAATATCAACACTCTTCCATAGTCTCTGTATTAAAAAAAAAGTCTTAGTCTCTGATAAGCCTCTAAATCATTTGTTCCCAGGAATGAGTTTATTTTTATCTTTTTTTGTTGTTCTTGTTCCGTGAATAAAAAGGGATGTGTTGCAGATATTGGTTGTCCATGGTATGTCGCTGGACAGCTATGACTACGGTGTGCCCCAGGGGGAGGTTCTTGTCGCAAAGAATGCATGATCTTCTCTAAGTTAAGAGTCCCAGGCTGGAAACTTTTACACTAATTGCAACTTTCAGATTCAGTCTTTGGTACCCAGCTGACAAGTGGGTTGACTGTTTCTGAGACAGTTTCAAGGAACAAGGTAGTCTTTACATTAAAAATGCTGCAGCTTGAACTTTTGGGTTGTAGGTGCATCCCTTTTAAGATCAAACTCTCATTGAGAAGGGGAATCCCTAATCAGCCCCTCACTAGAATATTTATCAGTTTGAAGCCATGTTATTGGTTCCAGAAATAGGAAGCAAAACGTGATTGAGTATTCAGAATCCAGGAGCAACCTGGTGACTTCTTAAGGTCTGATGAAGTGAACAGCTTTCCAAAAGCCACAGCAGCAGAAGGACAGCTGCACCTTACAAAATGTTTTTCTTCTATATGCTGAGGAAAACTGCTGTACGTATGCCAAAGTGAACTATCACAGGCACTCTCTCTCACAGAATTTATTCATATACATACATTAATAGAAGTACATGACCTGCAGTGCACCAGTACTACGTACCTGTGCTGTCTTCATATACTACTGTTACTATTTTCCAGTTGTAGTACAGTACAAGATCTAAAACTGCTCTGCTGATGGCTGCATAGTCTGGATAGAGGTTGATATAAAACGCATCTTTGTTATCCACTGTAGGGTGCTTCCATCGGGTCTGAATATGTGGAACTTCAAGTGCATTGCAAATGGACTGCACTGCACTGACGGAGGAGCTGTGGGAAGGTCCAAACAGAGCAGCTACACCAAGAGCGAGCTGGTCGCATGCTGAGCAAGAGAGGAAGGGAGAGGAAAAAGCTGTTAGTTGGTAAAAGCAAGTAACTTGTGTGATGTGTACTGAGATCATTTATTCTCCACCTATCCCCATCATTTCAAAGTGAGAATGGGTAACCATGTTGCTCCCAAACCCATTGAGAGATTTGCAAACGGTTCCTGAAAATGGTTTTACTGATAAGCATTGTATCGTAGAACCTGCTTGCTACAAATAAAAAACCAAAGAAACTTCTCTGCTCATTACCTTCAGATCACATTGATTCCTGAATTGCCTTTTCAGAATGGCATTATTCTGGTGAAACCAGGAGCTTTCTGGCTACGGGCTTGTCAAAGGGATGTCACATGAATTAAGTTTCATGGCAGCGTGTCAGGAAATATGTTCATAGAGTCACAACAGACACTATACGGATTCCCTCCGTGACTGGCAAGCTTCTACCAATGTGAGTTGCTTTAATTTCAGGCTACTGAAGGAATATAAACAGTAAAGGGCACTATGATTCACGGCACTCCATAATCTGTGTTTACAAAACAGGCAGTAAAGCCTAAAGCCCTCAGCAATGGCACAGGGAAATAAAAAACCAACACACACTGACATTTTAATACCTTTCCAAATCAGTCAAATGCTAGTGTCAACAAAGGTTTCTTTCTCCTTGTGCCTATATCTCAGCCAAAAGAATGCCTCCTGTAAGCGTTTTTTCTTTTTTCTTTCCCTCCCATGTCTTTTCAGGCTAACAGACAAAAGATGAAGTAATATTAATTCTTTTTGTCCGTTAGTAAAATTTACTGCAAATGTTCCTAATAAGGTTTATCAACTGGGACAAAGCCCTGCACTGAGTTGCAATGCTGTACTCTTTGTAAGGTAGTTCTCGGTGGGAAATTTAGAAATGACTGCGTTTGGGTGAAATACTAAGTACACAAACATCTACAATGAGCTGAGGTTTTTAAAATTAATATTTAGCTCTCTGATAGTAATAGAATATGACAGAAAATCAATTCTTTTCTGTTTTCAGTCTACAGATGAGTGTTTTATAGACAGCATAAAATGCACAGGCTTTCAAGGTTTAATTCAGAAGCCTTCCTAAAGGATGACAGGTTTTAATGTGCAAATTGCATAAATAATATCAATAATTCATGATGAGAAGAAATTACTACTGTCTTCATGGATTCTTTGCATGTAGATTTACAAAAATATTTAGAATTAATTCCTTCCTACAGATTAAATGGAGAAGGTACTTTCACAGTAGTCACAGAAGAGATTCTCACTCTACAGGGAATCTAAAATCCTGTTTCAGTCTGGATTATATGTGTTAGAAATCCAGCATACATGATTTTTGATAGCATAGAGTTCCAGCATATATCTGATACTTGAAAAAGAATGCAATAAATACAATTTAAAGTGATTTTCGATGTTCTTTGAAAGTGTCCTCCTTTTTTCCAATCTTTAGTAAGAAACTAAAGTACCATGAGGAGAATTTAGTAACTTAGATGTTTGAAAGGTGACAGCTCACCAGCATTCTAGCATGATTCATGATGTGAAGCATATTTATTTTCCAGCCTTCATTTGCCTTATAGCAGACACATCTTTTGCCTTGTTGCAAGCATAACTCGTACCATTTACAGTTACAGATGTTATAGTGAACTGCAAAGCACACTTGCAAAGTCTTAGTGACTTATGTGTCTTTCTCCAGGCTTGTTTGCATAAGATTGTGTGCGCACCACGTAATTCCAGGAACTAGATTGCTGTATATAAAATTTTATGAAACTTCAAGGTTGCCTCCTAGAGGTGAAGGAATACATGGTGCTTAAGGAGAGTTGTGACTTTTTTCCCCTTTCTGTTTTGGTCTGCAAGTAAAGTAGATGCAAGTAAATTGGACCATAATTTTCCCTCTGAGAAAAATAAAAGAATAGGCAAAAAAATTCCAAACTTGTCCACTCCAACTCTTATAGTTGTTTATAACAAAGAAATTTACTTCTGTCTCTAAGCCACTGAAGCATTAATATTTCAGGACACGGACGCCACTGGCCTCTGTTCTTTAAAGCACAATAGAAATAATATTATGAATAATGGATACCCGTGTGTGTGCTAATTATGGGTTGTGACATCCCACTGTGCTCCCTGTTAGTCCGTGATCATTTTCTGCAGAATTCCAGGTGGCAAATCTATTTTTTTGAAAGAAAAATGGGTTGGACTTGCCACCTTCCATCTGGGGCTCTGAGCATGCAGACAGGATGTAGGTGTTTTATCAGAAACTAGATGACAAGTCCAAGTCCAGCTTGATTCTTAGTTCAAATAACTTTGAAAGATGAATTTTGTATTACTGTTCATATGCACATCTTACAGTTGGAGCAAAAAAGGAGACCAAGCTGGGGAAAGGTAGTATAGAACATACATGTTACTGACACAGTAATTGAGATAATTACCTCTTCTCGAGGCTTCAAAACTATCAAAAAGGTTAATTCTCTGGATGTCATAGGTTAATGTGGTATTAGGCATCAGTGTTCTGTTTCTATTAATGTTGGTGACGGCAAACTTGAAAGCCAATTCTTCAATATTAACAGGTTCATTTTCCACAGTTTCAAATATCCCTCCTGTTGAAACAGAGATAAATGAGAAGTATTATTCACCTCTTCATCACTGTACATAAAAAGAGAAAAATAAATTATGAGAAATAATAATCCGAGTGTTCATAAAGAAGAACAGTTAAAATCGCTGTTAAAAGCACTGCAGCAAAAGCATATTGGATCATTAGTTTTTATCTACAATGTCACTGTAGGTTAACTCAATATTATGAATGTTGCTTAGACAAACATCTGTGAAAGATGATGCACGTTTATTATTCAGGCCTTTCAAAGTAAAATTTTTAAATGCTTGTGAAAACTTCTATCGAGTTCCTAACTAATGAAAGTACTGACATCCATAGGTCTTGTTCCCCTTGCTCTAGTGTAATCTATGTTTGGAGATTAAACTTGGATGTGTTGGAGATGTTTTCTGAAGTGTTTCTGCAGATCTTGGCAGTACAGGATCCACATTTAGAAGTGACTTAGGAGCTTGAGTAGAAATGGACTGAAAGTTTCCACTCGAGGTCTGTGTCTTAGTAGGGCGTTGTTTTTTTATAAACCTAAGGCAATGTTCGTCATTTCTCAGTTTGCTCAAGGACGGGTGAATATTTTTACTTTTTCAAAGCTCATTGCTGAATGAACTGAACTTGTTGATATAGAACATAGCTGAGCCACATGCTGCTCCCACAGAAGATTTCACCTCTGTTCCAAAGTGTTGAGTGATGTCTCCAGTGGTGTCGTGTCTACCAGTATCATCATGGCACTGGTTCAAAAGTCTCCTTGCAAAGACAGTGCCGGATCTAGCACAATTGCTCTCAACTTCCTATCATTCCTCTAGACTCTTCTTCCAACATCTGCTCTTAACTATTTGACCCAAGAGGTATGCCAACCCATTCAGTGTAATTCCAGCTGGGCAACTGCTCTTTGAGTGGTGTTCAATTTGTCAGAACTTACTTTCTACCTTTAAAACTGAAATTTTATGTACTTCTTGCTCCTTTTTAAAACAAATGAGGTGAGTCTGAGCTTTAACCTGGAAGCAAGTTTTCCAGAGAGGACCTGTAAATAACCAATCTGAATTTTGGGAGCATAATGAACTTCTTTGACACATATTCTGAGATGGGGAAGGTGGCTGTTTTTCAAGTCAACATGCTGTCCCACTTATACTGGGATGTCTACTCCCTCTAGCCTCTAGAGACTTTATTATGCCAACAACACATTCAGACTGTCTAGAAGCACTGGGATTTGATGAATGCATAACAAACACAGCTAATTTGAAAAAAAATAGCTCCTTTAAACAGCAATCTCCAGCTTCAGTACTTGATTTTGCAAGTATAATTTACTCATTTAGTGCAAGTCACTAGAGAATACTTTGGATTTCTCAGTTACATATTTTCACACTTCCCCATGTGGAATTTAAGCCCTAGATATTGCTTTATATTTTCTGAGCATCAGAATGTATTCAGCTAATGCACTGCAATCTCTTGCAATTTTGATGTCACCAATGTAGGAATAGTGCAGTCATTAGCTGACAGTCAGGAAACAGGAACACAGTGGAATTAAAACCTGTTTCAAATTTTAACTCAGCAATGAAAACACTGGAGGCTGTCAAATCCAAGTTGGCAATGTGATCTCTAGTTACTCTTGAATACGCAGCGTTATATTATCTCTTGAACCCATACATAACAATACCTTAACATGACTTAAGCTATTTGCCAACTTAAGCAATTTTCTTGTTCACTATATGTATTTCTCATTTACTATATGCATGTATTAGAACCTTAAAGACTTTCCACTTTTCTTTTTCTCTCCCTCATAAAACATACAAATGATTACAGGAGTCTCTGACACACAGAAATAGCTGGAAAAAGTTTAAGTGCTGGGTTTGGAACCAAATTTAAAACCTCATGTGGAATGCTAAGAGTCAGTAGGATTTTCCAGATTTGCAAATTATTGGATCACCAGAAGGAAAAAAATCTAACGCCTGTTCTTTCAGATTTTATAATTCCACATCACAGTGATGATAACAAGTTTACTACTAATCTGATTAAACAAAATTTGCTTTCCTTCCTTTCACCTGAGGAAGACAAGTATTTTCAGTTAGCTATAATGCCAGTTTGGTCTTGGGCCAGCAAGATATAACTGTTGTGTTTTGCTTGGACCCCTACTAGAATTAGCAGAACATTGTTTCATAAGGCAAGGTGGATGTCACTGAGTATAATGGTGGATAGCCTGAGATAATTATTTAATAAGACAGGGTGACCGCCATCTCTCCCCACTTCCAATAACATGAGTCTCTTACCATTTGATCTTGGCAAAAAATCTTCTCCATCTTAGAAACAATTATTGTGCTGTGCCTGTATTACTTTCTACTTTTTTTTTTTTTAACTAAAAAACAACATCATTCAACCATCCTTGAGGTAACCTTCATATGTATACATACACAAGCATTTTCATTCTAGGACTAGAACTTTTTCCAGACCTCTAATCAGTTGCTTATTAAATGGAGATTAATTTTAATTGATGTATATCTGTCCTGGTTTCAGCTGGGATACAGTTAATTTTCTTCCTAGTAGCTGGCATAGTGCTGTGTTTTGGATTTAGTAGGAGAAGGATGCTGATAACACACTGATGGTTTAGTTGTTGCTAAGTACTGCTTATGCTAGTCAAGGACTGTTCAGCTTCCCATGCTCTGCCAGGTGCACAAGAAACTGGGAGGGGGCGCAGTCAGAATAGTTGATCCAAACTGACCAAAGGGCTATTCCATGCCATATGACATCATGCTCAGTATATAAACCGGGGGGGGGGTTGGCCGGGGAGCAGTGATCGCTGCTTGGGAACTGTCTGGGTATTGGTCGGCGGGTGGTGAGCAATTGCATTGTGTATCACTTGCTTTGTATATCATCATTATTATTATTATTATATTGTTGTTGTTGTTGTTATACTTTATTTCAATTATTAAACTGTTCTTATCTCAACGCAGGAGTGTTTCTCACACTTACTCCTCCAATTCTCTCCCCCATCCCATCAGGGTAGGGGGAGTGCGTGAGCGGCTGCGTGGTGCTTAGTTGCTGGCTGGGGCTAAACCACAACAATATCCATGAACTATTTATACTTCATTAGCAGAAGAATTTTTTCTTGGTCCCCTTTAAAAAGAGTAGAAGCTCTCTGGCCAGAGGGAAGGAGTGGAGGGAAAGGAGGAGTGATTGAAAGAGTAAAAGGTTTGCACAGATGCATTTCCTAAGCAAACTAATCAAAACTGCATATGCACCATCACATACACTTCAAGTGTATTCAGATAGGTGTCTCTGAAAGTCAGCTGTATAATCAATATGTTGGTACCCCTTCAACATATTTTCCAGGTTCCTTTTGTACACGTTAACATAGCAGTAAAACACTTACAGAGAACTTCGGTTACATGTTTTAATTTTCTGGTAAGGTACTCTGGATAAATCTGAGTAAGAATGGGACAGCTAGTCAAGAGGTTCATAATTTTACACAGGAAATTTCATTCAGCTGAACTGGAGATGCTGAATAGGGTGCCATTTAGAGTCCCTGAAAGCTAGTTCTTCCCTTCCCCGCTAGGATGGGAAAGTTCTGAGACTTCAAAAGTCATTCTTCCAAGTCAGCAAATGTTTACTTGACTGAATGTTCTCCTGATTAAACCCAACAAAGAGTTGTGCCCTGCTGCCCATGAACAAAGTCCAAGAGATAGTTTATGGAAGAAGTTGTTGCTTACAGTGAGGGAAGTTTGGAATCACTGCATTGTGAAAAGCTTGAACTGCTACCTATTTGAGCTTGATTTTTCTGTTGGGACCTATATGTGTAAAGAAGAATTGAATCAGTCTATAAATTTGCATCACAAACAAGCCAGCAGACAAAATCTGGCTGTTCTGTGCTCTAGTGTTTTCATCCATGTGTCCTTAATGAAATATAGCAATTTAATAAATAGTTTCTCTTCTCCCGTGTTCTGCTGATCACTGACAGTCAAGCCTAGAATTTATTGTAAGGTCCAGGTTAAAAGAGAAATAGCAGAGTAAGTGACAAGTTTGATGAAGAACCGGCTTGTCAGACGATTCATTTAAATAAAGTAATTACTGTACAAAATTTTAAAAACAAATTAACCAGAGGATTCTACAAGGGAAAGAAAAAAAATGATGTTAACTCAAGATATAAATGAGGCTATTATTGCTAAGCATGAAAACAAGCACTGGTTTTCAAGGTAGCCTGCTGGTAGCACATACATGGGACAAAGCTTAACTTTTTGAGTCCTCCCTTTCACCTCGCTCCCTTCCTCCAATTACTCAGCCAGATAGTGAATCCAGTGCAACAGCTTTGGCCAACCAAAGGCTGCTTAATCCTGGTCAGTGGCAGACCTTTCTTCTGCACAGGCGATATGTCTGCCCCCATGATGAGTGGGGTTGTCCACCTGAGTCAGCAGGAAGCTGCCTACCCGAAACCAGGTGAGTGTCAGAGCTACAGGGGTTGCTCTGCTTCACATGGATGTCAACACCTCCAAGACACTGTCTCACCAGGTAGAGGTGAGGAGCAATGCCAGACGTAGGTTACCTGATCCTATTGCACGCAGGGAGTAACTCTGCCAGTCATGTGTGAGGACATCAGTAGGAGAACCCAGCATTCATCTCCACTTAACCGATAATCCTGCTTCAGCATACGTGTGTGAGGAAACCTTTCACTTTCAGCATTTACTTTATAAAGTGATGTCTGTGAGGATGAAGGAAAAAAAGCTATATCTGCCCCTACTTTGAATTTAGCTGTGGAAAGTAAGAGGAAAATTACTATTTGGCTAATGTTGCTCTGACAGAAATGAGGGCTGAGCCACACGAATGACTGCTCTTCAGAGAGGAGTGCAGGGTGTGAGTCAAACTGACAAATATGACAAAGCATCATCCCCATGCATCCTCAGAAGATAAAAAAGTTCTACAGCAAGTAAAATGTCAAAAATATAAAAGCACACCTCAGTAGGCACACCTGAAAAAGCAGCTCCAGTCCTTCTGAGCGAGCAAATGTTTCTATTTAAAGGGGTCATCATGGACTGAGAAAGTTTTAGAAAAGGTCATGGCTGAATCAATTTCCATACCTCTCAATGGATCTCAACGTTTCGCTTCAAGACAAGGCAGAGCGCAAAAGCTTGTTATTGGAAAAATTCTCTATCCCTATTTTAAAACCAGTCATAAACAGCAACAGCTAAAAATTGTTGACCTTTCTGATGGCAGTTATCAACCTGTCTCTCCAGGCTTCTTTGGTCATGTTTCCTCAATGCAAAATATCTCACTAACTTATTTCAGTCCCAGTACAGCAGATGTAGTACACTTTTTTAGCTGCATATACATAGAATTGCCTGAGTAGCCTTGAGGAAATTTCTCTGATTTCAGTCAGTGGTATGACTTTGATGCTTTCAAAGTAAAATGCTAACTTTTCAAAATACTTTTAAAAATTATATCCCACTTGTGGAGAGATTTTCCTTACCTACTCCATAGCAAACATAAGAACAGCATCTTACTGCATTGCATTTGGGGTTTTTTTTTGTTATTTGCTACTCTTTGTTAAAATACTACAGAAAGCCAGATGAAATGGAGGTAGGCTTACAGAGAAAGACAGCATTGATAGCCTGCAAAACAGAGGTGGGAAAATGCCATGCTTCTCTAGGGTGGTCTATGTTCCCTTCTGACACGTAAAGGAGACTGAAAGAGAAAAAATGTGTTCTGCTCTTAAGCCAGCCTGAGACCCAGTGGTCATCACAGACATGCCAAAAAAGCAGTTGTTTTTCAAATGTATATCTTACTCTGGAACATTCTCATGTTCATTATCTTGGTGGATAAATATCGTATTTCCCAATTAAATTTGTTAAAAGTCTCTCCAGCTTACTGGTGGCTATGTGAGGCAGCTCTATGGCAGGCCCATGTCCATGCTTACACAGTGCACCAGCAGTCAACCTTCCTCTCATGCTGGGATTCCACTGTGTATCAGCTATTTAACTGTCATCCAGACATTTTTTAATAATATTTTTTATTACTAACATAATTTTCTCTACTTTTGACCAGTGGAACATGCTGGCAGGGAAGGGAAGTAATTTGCTTGTACTGTTAAAATAGAGAACAGTGTTGCTGAATACTGGATACAGTATTCAAGGACCATAAGTCGAGCCACCAGATACAATGAGATTTAAAAGATATATTGCTGGGATTTTTATTTGCTGCCAGATTTTTGTCTCCCAGCATACCATCTCTTTCCTACATCCAGCAATACCAGCAACTTAAAGACAATAGATCAGCTATTCATATATGCATATGACTCCAGGAGCAGCCATATTAATACTAACACCAAGGAATTTGATATTCTGACAGAAATTAAAGGGGGAAACAGGAGGTGGTAAAAAAACCGAAATCTGTGTGTTGTTTACATTCTTATTCAGGTTCTACATGTCAAAAGAATGCTGTCTGAAAACAAACGTACTGACCATGCAGTAAAAAAGTTTGAAATATTAAAACATACAGACTAAGAATGATGGTAGAGGAAAAATATAGTTAAGACTAACAACTAAGATCTTCTTCATAAAGACACAGGTATTTTTCCCTTTACTAGAGAAAAAGGGGACTTTCTATGGTTTATGACTCTTTCCAGTTAAGGATAAAACCCTCTTTCTACATGGTTGATGTCCAGGTTTCCTTTCCTTGCTCAAAGGATATCTTAGTTTCATAGCCTGAGCGTAAGACATGCACCTTCTCATCTGTCTGGGGAGGTGTTTGTTGCACAGGATGGCACATTGAACAAGAAATGTGAAAGCATGGGGGCCTGCTGGATATCATTCCTCCATCCCTGAAGCTTTGAGCCACTGATGGCTTTCAAGCAATCCAGTGCCACGACATGCAGGTGATTTGCTAGCAGGATTTCCAGAAATGTCTGAACATCTGTCTCCTGGAGGGATTTATGCTCTGAGAAGCCTCCCCTCCTTTCCACAGCACCATCTGAGCACCAGGAGGTCCATGAGACCTCATTAAAACCCACCTGTCAGTCACTGAAGAGAAATGAGAGTTAAAATCCTGGTGACTGTGCAGCTATGTGCCACTGGTTTCCCGGAAGAGAAGCTGTTGCTGATGCCAAGTTAATGTAGGAGATTCATAAAGCCAAATTAGCATGCAGTTTGCCCTAGCTTTCTCTCAATATAGATACGGACTCACACCACTCTGCTGCCGGGATGACTATGGACTCGCACGCACTTCTGAAGCTCAGTGGGGCTGGCAGAGTGGTAAGGGTAGACCTGCTGGCTCGAAAAGGAGCAGAGCGGAGCAAAACAGTGCTTATGAAGATTTTTTTCTCCAGATAATGTCCACTTACAGATTAAAGAGCTTGCCACTTGGAGTGAAAGCACTTGCTACTGGAAACCCCCTCTAAGCATTTTTTTCCATCCTTGCCTTTTACCAGAGGACATATTCTCTTGTGCCATGAGGCGTCCAACTGAGAGCCAGTGCAAGTGCACTCATTACAGAGCTAAGTCTGGGCATTCATCTTACAGGAAAAGAATAATCAAATGAGTTATTACTTAGAGGCTTACCTTTAGCAGATATTTTAATAGTATCTTTCTTTTTAAAGTTAGCTCACTGACTGTGTGAGATTAGCTCAGAAATTGGCTATTACCTCTAATTTATACATGACCTATAAACTACTCTGGTGTGTGTGTGTATTAAAAAAAAAGGAAAAAAGTTTCTCAGGAAGAATCATTAACAATCACAATCCTATAAGAAACAGTAATTGCATTTTACATTTACAAATCCAGACCAAAGTGGGTTTACTCCCCTAGGTTTTTGTGTAACTAGATGCAGGGGGTTTGCATTTGGCTCACAGAAAGCAAACTGAACACATTAGCATTCTTTGCATGGGTGAATTTAGCGTTGCAACAGGGACCTCTGAGTTAGGCAGCTATTATCATCCTCATTTTATAGACAGTGAAACTGAGAGCTTGAGTGGCTTTCCTACCATCACTCCCTCTTCAATCTGTTGAAAAGCTGTTTTGGAAACCTTCCATACATTATGCTCTGTTTCAGCCTATTCCCGCCCTTTTTCAAGCCCCTGTCCTTACCTCGGCATTCACCACCTTTGCATTCACCCAGCCTGGTTCCTGTCCAGCATGCCTTCGATTCTATCCCTCATTGCTATACCCTGCCAAATGTCACTGGCATTTCATTGCCTATGCCAGATCCTGGGCCTGGATCATTTTCCCTCTACACTCTACCCTCATTTTTTTCAGCCATCCAAATCTAAAATGAAAGAAGAGACAGTGGGCACAGAAAGGCAAATATCTCGCTCTGGTGTTCACCTGGATTTCCTGCCTCCCTTATCCCCATCTCTGCATTTATTTGCTCTGCTGTCTCTGTAGATTGCCAGCTTCTCCAGACTACAAGAAATTTGCGACCAAACAGAATAATTTAGAGCAGGGCTGGCTTTAGGTTTTGGGGTGATGGTTACTGAAAGTTTTCCTTTCCATGGCTGGATGGTAGGACTGGGAAGCTGAAACCTGGGACAGGTTCATGACCTGAAACCTGACAAAGAAAGGTGGAAGGGGATGCAACCCAAGTGTCAAATTCAGCAAATGTGAGGACTGGTTTTTAAGAAGGTTAGGTTTGTTCATAGAAAGGTCACTGATTATTTGACAAATTGAGTATCTCCTAGATTCAAACCTGCACATCTGAAACCTACCTCTGGACACGTGTTTAGGACGTGATTGTATTCTAGTTGCTTTTGTGAAGATTTTGCTGTCAGCTTTAACAAGAGGTGAGGTACGGTTTGTCAAGGTTTGTGGTCTGACTCAAAATTTGCTTCATTTAGACTGAACTCTCACAGGGACTCAGCCTTTCTGTTATTTTCATGCAACATGGTTAGTGCTTAATTACACAGTGATGAAACCAGTGGAAATCACATTTTGGTTTCAGCCCTCGTGCAGAAAGGTCTGCGACTGCTGAAGAGCTGCAACCCCTTATACCAGGTTTGAATACATAACTTACAGCAAACAAGACCTAGTTAAATATTGAGATGAAGAGCACAAAAGAGGGAAAAGATCTTAAATAGAAAATGCTAAAGCATTTCTTTATCCGAAACATTCTCTATGAGAGCCAGGGCCAGGTTTTTATAATTACCTGCACTCTAGCAAGGTACTGCATTCAGTGATGCTTTTATCCTTTGGAAAGCAGAGGGATAAAAATATGTGTGTATGTACATATATAAAAAGTAGAGCTTATTCAGATACAAAGATCTGCCTTTTCCAATGGGATTTATTTCAGTTCAGCCTGTGAGTTTGGAGATATTTCCCAAAGGCTCAATTGGCATGATTTGTGTTACAGAATTTTGAAGTAATGAACTTTTTCTTTTTTTAAAGGGGAAAAACTGGTTGACCTGATTTAGGGATCTCTTGCAATACGGTGGCAGTACTAGCCAGAAATTAAAGGATCATTTTAGAGGTGCAAACTCTCAATTTGATAGAAATTTTAAAAACTATTGTCTTGCCTTTATTTTATTGTTGTCACTTGATGCAGAGGCTAGTCAGGAGATACTGAAAATGCAGGATAATACATGTTATTTATATTGTTTGCTGTTCTTCCCCCCAAATAACCATACCTATTTGGGCAAACTAGCTCTCCATGCATTGCAGCATTAATTTCACACATAACAAAAACAGGAGAGGGAGAAAAATGGTTCTAATGACCCAGTTACACATGCAACATTGGGTCCCATCAGGTGCTAACACTGGCCATGCAGTAAGGAGGAGGGAATAAGAATTGTTTCCTTTCTCTTCTTGGAGTTAGAGTTAGGCAGATGAGCCTTGCAGAGACCAGGGTTAGATTTTGTGTGAGATGTTTTGCCCAGGAACAGGACACTGACTAAATCAGCATACACAGAGTTTCGGCGCCCCGCTTTCCCTCTGCCTATGCATATGATCTGGCCTGCTTTGCACAACATGGCTTGCATGCTGTTCTTTGCAAAAGTATGTGGCAGATCAAGCCTCCACCTTCAACAGAACCACATCTTAATCAGGATGTGTGGTACAGAGCTGCTCTCTTTAGAGCTCCCCAGTAACCCAGTGAAACAGGGTAGTGCTGTCATGAGATGCACTCCCTCCAGCACAGCGAGGAAGCCCTCACCCAACGCAGCTCCTGTGCGAAGTGCTTCAGGCAAACGTTTGGGCTCAGTGTGAGCACTGCCAAAATGCTCATAAGGATAGTTAGGAGTATAAAGCAATAAAGCCATTCTTTTAGTTAATTAAATGATCTTGGTGAATGTGTTTGTTAACCATGCATTGGCTGCAGCTATGTGGCTGGATCCATGCATAGTCCCGTGCCTTTTGCTGTAATCCTCCTGCTTCCTAACTTGTGTGGCAAAAACGCTCCAGGATTCTGCAGAAACAGTGGTTTCATTACGTTTTTTTAAGACCCCCAGCAACAAAGTAACAGGCTTTTAAAACTTCCCTCCCCATCATTCTGTTCAAAAGGAATAAGACTTTACTGAAGGAGGTAAGTGTTTCCACTGATTTCAATAGGTTTTGTTCAAACTCTCACGGCTGAGCATTTCTCCCACCATGATGTAACAACTTAAAAAGTCTCACTGGAAGAGAAATTTACTTTGTGGTGTCTTAAATCTTTCAGAGTGCCATTTCACAGATATGTTTTGCCTACATATCTATCTGAGTCAGAGGATTTCCCCCTGAGACATCCAGACATCTTGACTTATTAATTGCTGATCATGTGCTGGACTACAAGGTGCTTCTGAAAATGGAAAAGGGATGGAAAGGCAACACAAAGGTAGAAAGGAAAGAACAATCATAGAAGAAAACCAATGTTTATATTAAGGAATAAAGGAAAGGAAAAGAATTTCATAGAAATAAAAAGCAGATGACGAGAATTGAAAGAAAGTTTTTTGAATAAAGACTGAAAGACTGATGACATTGATCTGTGGAACTTGCAGAAGTTTTATTTACTGATTTTATCTGGTTCCATCTCAAAAGTATTAGATTGCTTCAAAAATATAGTAAGATTTGTTGCAGAAAAAAAAGCAACTGTACCTTATGTTTGAGGAAACCTTGAACCAAACAGAGCAATGGAGACACTATCTAAAAGAATAGCAAGGAAAATAGAATTCAGAGTGGTTTCGCCATCTGCTTTTATGGAGGCACCTTTTTAAACCAGGAGGTATATCTGTGCAAAAAGTGCTTTACAATCTTCCTTGGTAGTGGTTACAAGATAATACACTTTCCGGAAAGTAGCAATCAATACAGTATGCACAGACATTTTACTTTTTTTTCTCCACTATGACAGCAGATGACCCATAGAAAGATTTGACTGAAGTCCTGAAGTAGTCACTCTAGCTGGAGAGCTGTCCTGAGGCATGAGAAAATAGCCCTGCTATAAAGCAATGGTGAGTTTGCGTATGCAATGAAACTACTTCAAGATTAGCCATTTTTCTCAAGCTGTTAGACTCTAAATAAAGAGGCATTGTCTCTCTATTTAGAGAGACATTTCAAAATCCTAGACTATACTTTGAAATGTGCGTTATTCAGTATACAGCATTTTTAGGCATAAACATCAGGGTTATATCTTTAAAAATTATATACTTTTTCTTTAAACAAGTGCCCATTAAGCACTATTATCTGTAAGATGCTTTGGAACATAAGGTCTTTATTAAAGCTGAAGAAATCTCAGCTTATCCTGAAAAAGCATGGATAAACTCAGATCACAGACTATCCAAAAGTACATCCTTTCCATAAAGGAGGTGGTGGTGGAAGGAGGTTAAAGTTGGTAGAGGGGACATTTTACACTCTAATTTTAATCAATCGCTCTTTTCTTTCTGAAATCCAGCTGTTAAAATTCCCCTACAGGCAGTGCTGCCTATTGATCCAGGAATGATTGACATGGGGGATGCCAAGGAGCCCATAGCTAACAAGATACAGCAGTGATCTTCATTTGTAAATTACTATAGACATTTCATGTTTTGAGCATGCAAAAAATAGTATCCTAATCAAGGGTTTAAACATTAAGGATACAAGGATTACATTAGCTTTTCCTGTCACACACTGTGCATGAAGTAACAGTGAATTTTTACTTTGCTTTTCTTCTAATATGCAACTACTGTTTATGGTAGACTTCTGAGTCTGAAGTTGGTCCTCTCACTCTGGAGGAAAGGCTTAAAATAATTCAGCTAAAATGCAGAGGACTTTACGTGTTTACAGGCACCACCCTTTCCTTCCTCCATGGTGGCTGTAGCATCCCCAGGGCTCTTCACTAACCCTGCCAAAGTCTCAGCTCATGGCTGGAGCCTCTGGCCCCACTGCTACAGGTAGTAGATGCAGTCAGTGGGGTAGGACTAGCCAGAAAACAAGAAAACTGCTTCAGTTCTGGTGTCTTTATCCTTCTCATCGGAGGGGAAAATGGGATCTCTCATAGCATTTTTTTGTTTGTTATGGCAATATAAGAGACTTGTGTAGCTCAGGGCAACCAATAAACAGGGACTAGGACAGTGGGAAATGCCAGTCTATACCCCCAAAAATGTTGTCAACAAAATGGTAACAGTATGGATCTGTTTCTGTGAAAAGCATAATAAAAATATTCCTGACCAATTTGAGCCCAAGACCTGTGTGGTCTTCCAATGCCTCTACATGAGGCAACATGTTCTGTACTCTTAACACCAAGCAACTGAATCAGATATCTTCCTGATTCAGCTTCAGAAGTACACCAGAGACAACACTTGGGAACTTCTTGGCACCTTCCTCTGTTGTCCACACCCCTAACCCTGGAGATGCAGGCTCCCAGCAGAGCATGGAGGAAGGGGATCAGTGTAGGGAAGCTGTTATTCCCTGCTCCTCCTCCCGCAGCACTGTCTCTCACTTGCACCTTCTCAACGTGCAGCCCCAGCCTTGCTGCCTTTTTTCTCCTCAGGTCTGTTCAGCTTCCTTTAGATGCAAACTGGGTTTGGCCCAACAGCCATTTAAATACGGCTGTTACTGAAACAGACCATTGAGCCAAGTGTGCTTCAAGTCCCCATCAGACTGAAGTGATGGTATTTCTTGTAACATCTCAGCAAAGGAGGGCATCAGCTATGTTTTATAGCTGTTAGATAAAGGTGGATGCTCAGAACCCAGAAGACGTGCGTTAATAAAACACAGACAGCTTGACATATTGCTTGCTGAGCTTGTCTCGACTTACAGGGGAACTATGTAACATGTCTATTAGGAAAAGACTATTCTGTGGAAGAAGCCTTTGAGCTCCTCTGACAAAAAAAGCCTAAGGACCAGCACCCTGCATAGCCCCTCTGTGAACAGAGCATGTTCATGCTGCAGCTAACCTAGTGGAAGATTTTCCCAAGCCTCTTTTAATGCTCTTGTGCACAGCTGAGCCTGTTGCAATGTGACAGAAAGACTTGCAGACTTCTAGAAAGAGTGACAAAATACAGGTAAGAGTGACACAAGCCACTCAGATCATGTCAGATATGTAACTGAGAAAGTATAAGCCTGAAGTTTAAGCAGAGAAACTTAAAAAAAGACCTAAGTGTCTTGATTTGCAAAGTGAATCAAAGTGAATTGATTTTCATTAAAATAAATAAATCCCCCTCCCCCTTAATTTTTTATTGATATAAAGTCAGGATATAAAACCAAATTACCAGGTTACCAGGTTTCCCAATGGATCAATTGTTTTGATTCTCCTGAAACTCCAAGCACACCATTGGGATGGGATGCTTCACTATCAGTCCCCCACAGTTTGAGATACAAGGAAATCGGCAGATTTTGCTCAGGATTTACCTATTATTCTTTAAACTTCATCAAAATAGATTTTCTTCCATCCTGTTAGATTATTCTGACCCTCTCTTACTAGCATTAACATAGCTTCATCCTTAAATCCTCAAGTATCAAAAAGGAACACACAGACAATGAGCTGACATTTTTCTAAACAAGGTATTATTTATTTTGCAGCCTCAGCATAGCAGGTGCTTCAAAGAAAAATACCAGGACACATTTTTACGTTTGGAAAGTATAATGTCTAAGTAGGCTTATCGAGGATTAAGGGTGGGGGTTGCAGATTTTGCAACCAATCCACTCGTACGAGTAATGTTTAATCAGCACCTGCACTTTGAGTTGCCATATTTCTTTATAATACTGATGGTTGGCTCTTGAAAAGACACTTAGTTGAGGTGCCTGCAATTTAAAGCTTTCTTGGTAATTATCAATCTGGAACATTTCCACTCCTCAATCTACTGAGGGCCATTTGTGTCTGAAAAATATCTTATTCACATCTACATTTGCAAATGTTAGAGTAACAAGTGTAAACAGAATGCATCTGCACCTAATCACAACTTTACATGAAGTGTTAAATCATGCAACTTCAATAGAAATTTGGAATGGGAACCCAAACAACTATAGGAACTGTAGGAACACTGTATTCTTGTACTGCTCCCCCCACCCAAAGTACATGTATTCGTCAAAAATCCATATTCTAGCGAGACTGATTTGAAAATACTTGGAATGCATAGAAGAAACCAAGACTTCCCAGCAGTGTTAAACCATCTGAGGAAGAAGCATATGGTGCTGAAATTCCTATGCATAATGTGGTCTAAATTAAAGGGGATGTAAGACCCTTAACTCCAGAAATTCTTGCTTTGGGGGAACTTCCCAGGTAGTATCATCACTGTCCCTAAAGGTTCTTTGGAACCAAACTTTTCATTTGTTTGTAAATCTGGGGATTTGAGAGGCTCCTACTCAAATCACTCACAAAACCTGTAAAAGTGGTATCTTTTAGGTAAGCCACTTCCATGCTGTGTAGGCAAATTTCAGGTTACCTGAGCCAGCAATGTTATAACCAGATAAAAACCAAACATGAAATGTTTAACATTCATACCTGATGCATACATAGAAATGTCTTTCACCAGCAATCATACTCGGATTGAGGCATTCCAGTGCTGCGACTTACTACCCGATTCTCAGGGATGAATTCAGTATAAAACTGAGTAGAAAAGCCTTTAGTAGCTACATCTATTTTTCTTCTTTGTTTCTTCTCCAGAGTGTTTTGGCAGATAGCACTTTTTTCTGTTTTCCAAGAGCTACATGCAACAGATACAATTTGGCTGAATGGGGTCTGTGAAAGGCTCGTAAAATTCTTAAAAACAAACAAAACCCCTCAAATGTGCATACATCCCTGCTTACCAGCAAGTGTTAAGTGAAAATTCAAAATATATCCTAGTTTATATTTGGTTGCAAATGAAATTATGGTAGCATGACTGTACACAATGATCCTTGGAGTTTTACTGCAAAGCCTAGGTAGTCTGTTCTTGCATTAGAAAAGATTTCAGTAGGAGTGATTTGGCTGAAACAACATGAAGATGTGCAAAGTCCACTGGCCATTATCTGCTTCCTGTACAAAGATGTCATATGTAGGCAAATTTTACATTCTTGAAAAAACTTGGTTGTTATGTTTACTGAGTATGTTAGCAGTTGTGCATGCTTGCACAATGCACGCTTAAAATAGTGTTGCACTGAAAATATACTTTCAGATTTTAGATCTCTTTGGTTGTTTCATCCAACATTCTGTCTCTGCAGGACTATTTTCTTCCTTCCCCACCCCACCCTCCCCCCCCCCCCGATCTAGCCTTACTTGTTATAGACAATCAATGTGATTGAAGCCCATGTCTCTCCATTGACTTCTCTGAGCCATAAATCAAGCCCAAATTTTAGAAGAAAAATTCTTACAGGATGTGATACGGCATTAGATTCTCCACCTCCTCATGGCTAAACACTCAAACAGCTTCAGTGGGAACAGCTTCATCAGGAATTATTAACGCCAGTTAGAGATGCTAGTTATTACAGATATCAAACATTTCTTATAATTATTCGTTGCAATTATCATAGCTACTGATAGGAAAGTTAGATATGTAGGGGTTGTTTTTTTTAAAAGGCAGAAAAATTTGGCTGTGGAAAATTTTACAAATGGGTTAAAACTGTGGCATAATATTAAATTAATAAGAAAAAAATAAAAGACAGACAGACAATTCTCTGAAAAACTGGATATATCTCTGGGCTCCAGGTGGTGAATATCCGAGTTACTAAATCATTCCTCAGATTTTTAAAATATAAAAGCTGAGGCTACTAGGCATAGCTATTATGTGGGGTTTTTTAGCCTCATAGCTTCATTGTCAGAAATTTCGATCAAAAGTCCATAAAATAACCTTGCCATGAAGAAGAAACTGTAATTGCTTATAATTAGTCCAGTGCATAAAGTATGGCTTGAAACCCATTACACGGCCATAATTTCAATGCGTTACCATCAATCAGAAGAGAAAAACTTAAGTTTCAAAGTAAAATTAAAACTTCAGCTCAGGAGAGACAAGATTTATTTTCCTTGCTCAGCGACTCATTCTTCCCTTCTGTGTGTAAAAATTCATATTCATTTTGTGACTTTGAGTTTTCTTGACATTTTCTACATTTGAACAGGCTTACATTTTTTTGGAAGCTATGTATTAAGTCTGTTTCACAGTGACACCAAGGCTAGTCTTCCCCTGAAAATGTAACAGAGCTTGAATTGAGTTCGTCATGTCAACACATTTGAAAACCTCAGGGTGGATTACCATAACAAGAGGATGGAGATTGTTTCAGGTTGCTGAAACTGTTGCATTTTGTGGCTCTTGAAACTGGAGAAACAGAACTGCCTAAGCAACTTCACCAGTTCTTGTTAAGCATGAACAGCCGCTCTAAAAGAAATATTGGACTAAGGTTTTCAGATGCCCAACGTCACTTAAGAAGGCCTTCTGAGGGGAATGCAGCAGAGCTCGAGGAAAGCAGGGTATAAAACAGGGGCTGACTAAAGGGGCTTCTGAACTGGGGCAGCCCTGTCCTGCAGAATATCATATACACTTCAGATTCAGTCAGGAACTTGATGGAAGAAACAGACTGTTTGTCTCAGAGTATGTGATTCTTGTCCCCCTGACGTGAATGCAACTTTTCCCCCTTTATTCAACAAAATTAGCATTTGACCCCATATGCACATTCTTTAGTATTATCATATTGGTCTCAGTAACTCAAGAAATAAGCTTTACAGCAAAACCCTGCTATTTAAACACTTGCTGAGTGGTGCAGATGTGGCAGTGGCTGCTCGCATTTACTCTGTTGACGCATCCTTTCTCTCCTTTATGTTTGCTTAGTTATTTTGTGCCTACAAAACGCTGGCGCCTGCTGGGCATGCCTCTGATCTCAGTATCACTGAAGTTTTTCAGGCTACCTCTAGTCACCGTCCCAGATGACTGACTTCCAACATACACTGAAGATAACAAGTGAGCCTGGCTTGTTGATTATTGTAGCAAAAGATGCACTCGGTGCTGGAAGCATAGTGAACATAGAGATGGCT
Organism: Pelecanus crispus; assembly: GCF_030463565.1. Taxonomy (NCBI): domain Eukaryota; kingdom Metazoa; phylum Chordata; class Aves; order Pelecaniformes; family Pelecanidae; genus Pelecanus; species Pelecanus crispus. The sequence continues at coordinate 121,206,250 of NC_134643.1, forward strand.
CTAGTTATTATTTTCCCTGACATACAAAGCTGGAACATCGCCAATGGGCATGCCGCCTAGGGATGGGCAAGCCTCCAAAGACCTGGGTGCCCATAGATAACCAAAAGTTTCTAAGGACATGAGTCACATAGAGAGCGGGTTGGTTTTTATCCCAATGATGTGACACTTGACAGGGTGCTGTATGATTTTAAAAAACAGAGACAATTTTAAAGACTGTAAGCCAGAATGCTACTCCTTGACAGGTTGTCATTTATTCAAATTAACCCTGAGTGCCTTTCTGAAAGACGTGCTACAGTCACACAGAAGTTAACGGGCTCAGTTTTGAGGTAAGGGGACAAAATTCTGCTGCTTGCTTATGATGGAAGATAGGTGTGGATCCTCTAATGATCCTGCCTGACCCAAAACTTTATGAAATTCTAAAGGCAGTAATAAATTATGCCAGAGATCTCAAACACGAAGGGGGATGCTCCTATGTGGCAGGAAAGCTTTCTTTCGCTTTTATATATGTCACAACAAACTGGGTAACAGAATTATGTGCACATGTGGTTTTCACTTGGTGACAAAACAAGCATTGCTTCTAACTATGTATGTTTTCTGTGAGATACTGAACATTGAAAAATGGTCAAATTAACAACCGCAATACATTTTCTATGTAAATTAAATGCTGTGTAGATGACACTTCTAGTGATTATAGCTCTCTATGTGACATATGTTTAATGATTTAGATTGGCTCCTGTTGAGAGGGATTTAATTTAAGGCACTTATGGCATCGGGCTCAAATTATTTGCAAGAGTTGATTGGAGCTTATGTTTTACCCTGCAGCTTGTGTTCAGCTAAGGATGATCTGCTGAGTACATGTACATTTCATTTATCTCTTGCGGGATCTAAACCATGGGCTTTTTCCACAGTTTTCTCTCTCCATACATAGTGTTTAACCAGTTTCCAGCACAATCAGCCATTGTTGTAAAATCAGATGTGAGAACAAAATTGATGAATTCTTGTATCTGACTTTTTATTTATTTATTAGGTCTGCAATTTTTAAGGCATTCCCATCTATTTCCTTTGGAAACAGGTTTTGGATGTCTAGTTCCAATTAAAATTAGCAAGAACTGGTCATCCACCCCCTTAAGAAGCTTTTCAAGTCTCCACTTTTCTGTATCTGTATCATTGATCATCAATGAACTGCTGACTGTAGGAACCTCTGGATGCAGAGGTGTCACCATCAAATTTGGTAGTAACTTAATGTGAGGTATGCAGCTACCACTAACTTTCCCTGTGCATTGTGATATTATCTCCCCATGTTGATAAACTCCACTAAGCAGTGTCTTGCAGCCATACGCTCTCCATAAAACACCTGCAGATACACATGCGCATCTCCTGCTGGAATGACATGGGAGTTGAGAGCATAGCTTCCACTGAAGTTGTTTGAGTGTGAAAGTGTGATTTTGATCCAAAAATGTAAAGGTCTTCCATTAACTTTTTTGGCCTTTGGATTAGCCCCTCAGCACTCACTGGTCTGGCCCTTATTAACAGTAATGATTGTTAAATCCAGGGGGAGGGTGGGGAATACAGAGTGCAGATGAGAGTAAATAATCAAAATGAATGTGTAATTTCCCTGTAGCACAATGCCAGCTGGCTTGGAAAAGACTGAGGGCAACTGAAGCAATGGTTATTTCATTATTGTTTGAAAACTGGATGGCTGGTGATGCTCTTCAGATTTGTCAGGTAGTTGGCTGTTCTGTTCTAGTTTCTAGGAGCTCTGTGAAGGAGTGCGTTAGTCTTCCAGGTCTCTATTAGTACAGGCTCTCCAAATGTCCAAAGGGGAGTGTGCACATATTAATTAGTCCCTTAATTCCTTGTGGGAAAAATTCCAGCTGTTGGCTGCTTGTATTGAAAGAACCTGGTAGCGCTTGTGGTAGAGTGATGGCATTGCGGGACAGTGCAACACAGAAACTCAAAGTGCTGCGCTGCATTGTCTTGTCCAAATAACGACCAGAAAGCTTGCAGAACTTTGCATCTAAATCAGATTGTTTGTGCCAATGACCCTTTTTCTTCTAAAACCCAGCCTGTACAGAGAAGGTTTGCACTCCTTACTAGCCTACAAACATTCCAAAACCACTCTTTTTCCTTAGGTGGAAGTGAGCTAGCTTAAGCCCTGTGCATCACATAAACCCTCTACAGGTAGTGTGCAGGACTAGTGCTAGCCGGTTGCAGAGAACTGCAAGTCCCCTCGCCAGAGTCATCACTGCAATCTGAGTCCATGTACCAATAAACGCTCCGACTCAGAACTAGGAAGTCCCCTATGCTGACTTGAAGCTAATTATACATGTCTTCTGGGTATATTACATTTCTTGCAGGTAGTCCAGGAATGTGTGGCTAAAGAAGATGGAAAATACAGGTTGAAAGCTCCTTGAAACCCTAACCGTAAGCCTGTGATTTAAAAGAGTATTAAACAGAAATTAGCTAAATGAGTTTGAGAGGAGAGCAAATGCTAAGCTTTTTTAAGAAAAATAGTTAGAGTAGTTTGCACACATTTGTCGTGTTCTAGCCTCTGTCGGCAACCAAGCACCACGCAGCCGCTTGCTCACCCTCCCCCCCCCCGGTGGGATGGGGGAGAGAATTAGAAGGGCAAAAGTAAGAAAAATTATGGGTTGTGATAAGAACAGTTTAATAAGGGGGGGGGGGGGGGGGGGGGAGGAATTAGTAATAAAAATTGCAATGAAAAGGAGAACAATGAGAGAGAGAAACAAAACCCAGGGGAAAAAAAACCAAGTGATGCAACTGCTCACCACCCACCGACTGATGCCCAGCCAGTTCCTAAGCCACAATTGCAGCCCCCTGGCCAACTCTCCCCAGTTTCTATACTGAGCATGACATCATATGGTATGGAATAGCCCTTTGGTCAGTTTGGGTCAGCTGTCCTGGCTGTGCCTCCTCCCAGTTTCTTGTGCACCTGGCAGAGCCAGGGAAGTTGAAAAGTCCTTGACTTAGTATAAGCTCTACTTAGCAACAACTAAACCATCAGTGTGTTATCAGCATTGTTCTCCTACTAAATCCAAAACACAGCACCATGCCAACTACTAGGAAGAAAATTAACTCTGTCCCAGCCAAAACCAGGACAACATTGCATGTGAAATTTTATGTTTTTCAGTGTGTGGATATCTTGTATACCTTCATTTTGATTTTTCTTTGCTCTCTAATGATTATTATTTTTCCCTTTCACAAAATACGGTGTATTCCTGGGACACACATGTGACTTTATATTCACTGTAGCAAACACTATCTTTGAAATATTAAATTGCTTCAGACAGTTAAACTACAGCCTATAGTTTTATGGTATTAACTATCAATTAAAAAAAATGCAAGTTACTATATTATGGCACCTCCTGGACAGTTGCTGGTGGAAGTGTTCCTTCTGGGGAGTTTGGGGGCACCCCCTTAGGCGATGCTCCGCTCAGTCCTGGTCCTTGAAAAGTAATTTGTAATCCTAGGGATAACCACTGACTTTCAATGTGCATCAAGAAAAAGGGAGTCTCAGGAAATAATACTGGAAATTAGTATAACTGAAGTGTCAATTGCATATAAATAGTGACTGTATAATAAATTATTCCATTAAAATAAAAAGATATCTTCCTCAGAGCATTTTGCTGAATACATAAACCATAATCACACTAGCCTCCAGAATATTATTAAAAATTTATGCAAATCAGAAATGCTGGATCCGAAATCCAGCTCCCTAAAATTGACCAAACCCCAAACATAGGCAAGAGGTTTGGGGTGGGATGTGGGTATGAAAATCTGAATCTTACTGTTCCCATTCATACTGGAGTTCTGACTTTTGACTTGCCTAGAAGCAGAGTTCAGCTACAAAGTGGGTTCTGAGTGTAGATGCGGAATGAAAAAAAACTATAAAGCCATTTTTATAACTCTTCTTCTACAAAAATTATTTTTATAAATAATTTCTCCTCTTCAGATTGTTTGCTATATGAAGGACACAATGCACAAAATTGCCATGTCAGGAATTCAGCTGCTTTGCCTGTTCTTTCAGATAGCACATGCATTGTCCATAATCATGGGATATTCTACTTTTTAATCTCTGCCTTCATATGGTTAATCCTGCCAAAAATAATACCAGTTGATCTTGACAGGATTTCAACATATGGTCTTAGCATGCCAAGAAATGATTTCTTAAATTTGTCCTTTGTGAACTCTGACAGATGTTTTTTCTCTATTGTGGCCAAATTTTTGTTGTATACATCATTTTGTGAGTGGAGGTAGACTGAAGGTTTGAATTCTAGAAAAGGCAGTAAAAATGCATTGTTAGGTATTTAGAATTCATTTTTATTCAATAAAGCTTCAGCAGTAAGCTGACTAAGCTTATTAATGTGAGAAATTGCCGTTGGTGCTTGCTACATTTCATTCAGTGTGTGAGAATTTTCAAAAATGAAAAGCAGGAGAAAATAGAAGAAAATTAAAATGAAAAAGGTCATAAAAAATTTCCTGACTAAGAAATCCCTATTTCCTTAATATTTGGTTTGTTTTTTTCAAGTGTTATCTGGTTAGCTTATTAGAGCATAATTTGGATCTTTTCAAAGGTGTGTATATCTTTAAAATCTTCTTCTGTGATAACTAGACACTTTTTAAATAGCGAATGAGCCCAGATGGCATGTATTCAAGAAGTCTGCGGGGGGGGGGGGGGGGGGGGGGGAAACAGCAGAAAAGCGAGCTCACTGAGCTGCTAACAAAATATGCAGTTTCTCATTAGTGTAGGAATCACTACCAGAGGACTCAGAGGTAGCAAACATTGTTGTACTAGTTTTTAGAAAAAGGTGCTTGGGACTGATGTTGAGAATTACTAGCAAATTCACTACCTGGAAGATCGATTGAAAGGATAAATTACAATATGGAATTTATAAAATGGCTGATGAAAATAACCTGAATTATATATATTTAAAGATTAATTTAAAAATTAAACTAATTACATTAACTCTTGCCATTCAGAAAAGGTACCTCAAAGCTACTGTGAATACTTCCTTGAAAATATTGGCGCACCATGCAGCAAAAGTCAAAAAAGCAAGTAGTGTTAAGAGTTTTAGAGAAGCAATACAGACCAGAGTAGCAACACTCTCACAGCAGGGCACAAATTCATGCCATGGCCCCTATTTTTTTAGATTGAGAAAAGCAACGACAGATCCCTCTGGCTGCTGTGGTATCTAAAGCCCAACTTTGTGCATCGTTACCAGAGAGCAACCCCATTTTGACTTGGAGCAGCAGAGGCTGGCCCTGCAGCCTGCTTGGCACCACGTGCTGCCCTTCCGCAGGACGCCCGCTCCAGCCACCTAGGGCAGACCCAGAACGAGAGCAGCAGCACTTCTGCTCCTTAGCAGGGAGTTTTGCAGCCTTGTATCTCAGGACACCAGTTCCAACCTAACAGCTTTTCTGTCGTCCATACGCAGAAAACACATGAAGCGCCTGGTGCCACTGTGCTCACCGGTGCACGCACCTTGCCACCGCCAGAGGTGTACGGCATGCTCAGCCCCCATGCAGCCAGCCCTGCTCCTGGCAGCAAGAAAACACAGAATCATAAAATCATATTATCACAGAATGGTTTGGGTTGGAAGGGACCTTAAAGATCATCTCATTCCAACCCCCCTGCCATGGGCAGGGACACCATCCACTAGATCAGGTTACTCAAACTCTCATCCAACCTGGTGTTGAACACTTCCGGGGGGGGGACATCCACGACTTCCCTGGGCAATCTGTTCCAGTGTCTCACCACCCTCACAGCTCTGGGAAATTAGGAATTTCTTCCTAATATCTAATCTAAATATACCGTCTTTCAGTTTAAAACTGTTACCCCTCATCCTATCACTAGAGTCCCTGACAGAGTCCCTCACCATCTTTCCTCAAGGCTCCCTTCAGGTACTGGAAGGTCGCAATAAGGTCTCCCCGCAGCCTTCTCTTCTTCAGGCTGAACAACCCCAACTCTCTCAGCCTGGCCTCAAAGGGGAGGTGCTCCAGCCCCCTGACCATCTTCATGGCCCTCCTCTGGACCCGCTCCAACAGGTCCATGTCTTTCTCATCCTGGGGGCCCCAGAGCTGGACGCAGTACTCCAGGTGGGGTCTCACGAGAGTGGAGTAGAGGGGCACAATCACCTCCCTTGACCTGCTGGCCACGCTGCTTTTGATGCAGTCGAGAATATGGTTGGCTTTCTGGGCTGCAAGTGCACATTGCTGGCTCATATTCAGTTTTTCATCCAGCAACACCCCCAAATGAAAGTTTCTTTTTATTTGGCAGAGAGTCCCTCCACACACTTGTCAAACAGACCTGGAAATTGATAACAAACCCTCGCTTGGCTTTGAAAATTGGGGTCTTACTATGTTGGAGGTTGCTTTTATTCTGCCCCATATCCCTGCCGCTGGAGGAAGATGCAGGTGGGGGGAACCAGGGAAGCGGACGTGTCTGCGCTTGGTGTGACACCGGCCCCAGCTCTGTATCATGTGTCAGCCTCAGGGGGCTGCGGTAACTTCTGCCAGCTGGTGACAGCCCGGAGCAGGTTGTCTGCCAGCTGCAGAGGCACTGCAGCCACACCTCCTACCGCCATGCCTTCCGCCAAAGACAGCAGGAAAGGGAAAAAATGGAAAAAAGGGAAAAAAGGGAAAAAAGGGAAAAAACGGAAAAAACGGAAAAAAGGGAAAAAAGGAGAAGGGGAAGGGGAAGGGGAAGGAGAAGGGGAAAGGGAAGGGGAAGGGGAAGGGAAGGAGGAGGAGAACGTGGAGGAGGAGAAGGAGGAGGAAGAGGAAAAGAAAGAGGAAGAGGAAGAGGGGAAAAGAAAACAAAAAGGGGAAAAGGGTGGTGAAAGGGTTTATGATGAGGGTGGTGAAACACTGGAACAGGTTGCCCAGAGAGGTGGTAGATGCCCCATCCCTGGAAACATTCAAGATCAGGCTGGATGGGGCTCTGAGCAACCTGATCTAGTTGAAGATATCCCTGCTCACTGCAGGGGGGTTGGGCTAGATGACCTTTAAAGGTCCCTTCCAACCCAAAGCATTCTATGATCCTAGGAAAAGGAAAAGGAAAAAAGGAAAAAGGGAAAAAAGAAAAAAGAGAAAAGGAAAAAAGAAAAGGAAAAAAGCAAAGGGAAAAGGAGAAGCACTGCAACTCACTGCATTAGCTATAGGCCAGCTGGTGTCCCAGCTGAGACACTTGGGTGGGTTTCCCTCTAGAGCAATGAGCAAGGAGGAGTTAGCATGTCAGGGGACAAGGTGTCCTCAGGAGTCTTCTCCTGAGGACAAAGCTGCATGATCCCTTTTTCCCATTTTTGGGTGTAAATGGATCACACTTGTGCTGCCTAAGAGTTCTTCTTATTACTGCAAATGCCTCCTCTTGAAAGCTGTGCGTGGAGTCCACACGTTTAATCATGTCCAGCTCACCAGGATGTAAGAAAACCTATTTCTCCTTGCTTAATGTGGCAAAAGCTTTATTTCAGCAGTGATCTCTTTTAACTCTTCCATGTGTACCCTATGAATGAACAGCTTCCTCATTTAAGGCATTTTCTGGCAGTAAAAAAAATTAGAAATGAAGCTCTCTTTCTGAAAGCCCCATGTAATGTTTGTAAATGTTTTAGTGTGAAGGTTCTGCATTTTTTACAAAAACATGTCAAAAGTAATTTCATTATGTTTTTGTCTTGGAAGGAATCTTGCCATATGCCCTACATAAAGCCAGATGAATTTAGGAAATGATGACATGCATTTTACCTAAATTTCTCTATGATATTCATCAAATTCAAAATTAAAAACCAGGTTTTTGCACAAAAGCAATGCAAACACAAGTTAATTCTTTTTTGTTGTTGTTTTCCTCTTTTTTTCACTGAAAATGGAGAGATGTGAGAACTATCTAAAAATGGTGGGATACTCTTTTCCTGTTACCAGGTTTAATTCTTAGTAAGACAAGACAGGTGACATATTTATAAATTACTTGCAGAATAAGCCTGAATCACACATTACACAGCAGTCATGGTTGAAGACCTGGCTCATGGAGGTTTTGTTATTGACATCCAAATGAGTGAAAATTTCATACGTGGTTTCTGAAGAAATGTTTTCTTTGTCTATCATTATGCTAAGACTCGTATGCCTAAACTTATGCACATGACTGCTCCCACTGAGCTCAATGGGACTAAAGTTAAAACTAAGCCAGTGCATATTTTTTTGCATGGTAGATGTTACAAAGCTAAAATATTCTCATCTTGGTAGAAGAGATTTTATGCAGATGGATGCACAGCATGGGTCTCCAAACCTCGGAAGTTATATGTGTGTGTAAAATCAGCCACTTTTTTTCTAGATAGAAGGAGGGCAGTTTTCTCACTTTTTTCAGGTCTGTGCCTGAGAAAATCTTTATAAAGGGCTATTACAAGAGCGTGACGAGGCTCCCAGTTCAATGGAAATAACAATCTACCTTAAAAACTGAGTGCTCAGAAAGTTAGACCTAACTACAGTCTCACTGCAGGAGATGATACTTTGGAGAGCACTGACTGTAGACTTGAGATTAGGAAGTAGATTGATAAAGAAAACAATTACTTCATTCTAAATAGAAAAAGAGAACCAGAAAGAGACAAGAAAAGGTTTGGAGTTACTGTACTATAGGTACCTCAAATAAAGACAATAACTGAGCAAGAAGGGTTACAAATACATCTGCAAACATGGTGATAGGATTGACTGGCGACAGTCCTCTTTGACATGCATGTGAAATTCAGTTTACCCTCTACTCTTTCTCTGGAGTCTCAGTTTTGGGTCACTGCTGTCCCAAAGAAAATGCACAGAGGCTGGACATTTGCTTGGTTGGTTTTTCCCATGCTTAAATTATAGCAAAGCTCTTAGTATTACAAGCATTTTTTTTTTTATTTTTGACTGTGCATGTTCTCTTGGTGTCTCAATGATCAAAGGGCCCATCCACAAAATAGGAACTCATTTCATTAAAGAAGGCAGCTGCTTTGACAGAAATTTACAGTCAACGTTAAGGCCTTTAAAAAGCAAACCCAAGTAGAGCACTAAGGAGTTAGGTTTACACCCAGGTAAACCACAGGGGGCTTTTAAGGGCTACGGCTCCTTTCGGTGGATTCACTGCATTTCTTGCTGTGACTGCAGGGTATCACTGCTGGGAATGCAGGCAGGGGCTCAGTCGCCTTGAGGGTCTCATATTTTCCATATGCATAATTTAACATTACAGCAGCATTATGGTTATTTGCCAAAAAAGGGTTTCCCACCTTTTGAATATTGCTGATGCAGGTTCACAGCAAAGAGGAAAATGAGATGGAGAAACTACTGTTTTGCCTTTTTATTTAAAACCCAGCATGGCCCGGGTTTTCTTTGATGTCCTATTAGTGAGACAGTTTTCTCCCCTTAGCACATGAAATTATATTATCAGCACTAGAAAAAAAACCAAACCGCAACAAAACAGAGAAAGCGTAGATAGGTCTGGATGAACTCCATTTTATGGAGGTATGAAACTGAGAAACGCAGTAAAGGCCTGCTCCCTTAGCTCTGTTAGATTTTTGCTGTTCACTGCTCCGCAGAGGTGGCCAGGAGCTGCAGCCCGCTCGGCAGCACCCCACCGACATGGTTCTGCCGCACCCAGTCCCACAGCTCAGCTTTGTGGCATTAGCGCAGGCTCTGTGTGCTGAACTGTACTGCACCGTGGGGCACAAACATGTCTTTATGTGATGATCCAAAGTCATGCAGGCGGATTTCCCTGACCCCTTGTTTTGAGTTTTAATTAAAATGCCTTTCCCACCCTCCTTTTCTCGCCCCTTGCGCTTCCCTCTCCCAGTGCATGCGCATCTGCTCAGCTGCTCTTCCTAAGCAGAGCTGGTTACTCGTGTTCAGGCTTCCTACCCAAATAGTAAAGAAAGGTCACTCAATGGCCTGGAAAAGTAACTTAATGGCGTTTCTGGCAGAAGCCTTCCTCTGTGCCTGATTTCCCACTCTTCAGTCTTAAGAGCTGGAGAGGTCATTGCAGTCAGAAGTGCCCCTGGGAGCTTCCCCTGCAAACACTGCATGGCAAGAGTGAGCAAAACACAGGAAGGCTCTGCCAGATCACCACAGGGCAATGGCCTCCTTCCCCCCCGGGGCTCTTCAACCTCCTTGTTGGGGGGGCTGGAGCCCCCTTTGCAGGATGCAAGCCTGCAGCTGGGGAAGCAGGTGGCAGGGCACCGCCTGCTCCTGCTGCACCCACGGACTCCCACCTTTCCAGAGGGACTTGTAAAGCTTCCCATCTGCTGGCAGCGTAAGGGTCTGGAAAGCTCCTCAGGTGAAAACGGGCTGTGTCTTGGAGGGTAGGGGGGTGCGCAGCACAGTTGGTGTTCAAAAGGGTACACAAAAACCTTTATAAGTTGAGATACCACTGCATGCAATTTACCACAATTTAAAATAAACAAACAAACAAACAAAACTAATCTCTTGGTGATGGGGCAACTGCAGACTGCTCTCAGATGTAAAAAAGGGAGAAACCAGTCTGTGGGGCTGACGACCAAACTGTGACCGTCTTGCTGATAGATCACACTGCATCCATTTCTCCTGCCCCTTCATCTGGTTTTGCTGCTGCTAGTGTCGCGTGAAAGCTTTCAGAAATAAGCAGAACGCAGAATACTGCAAGCGTTAGCAGCGGATGAAGGATGAAGCAGCACAGTCTTCCTCAGCCCTTACCCAGGGAGAGCTCTGCTGGTGCTGCTTTAACCCCCTGTCTGCCCAGCACCTCACGCAATACATGCTGTAACAAGGTACAGTAAATAGGTGTGAGCAGTATGTCCTGTCGGTATAAATTCACACAGCTGTGCTGGTTCCACCAGCATATCGCTTGCCATAATATCCTTCACACATGCCACATGGAACCAAGACTTTTTAGCTTCTCTCTGAGGACAAGAAGACTCGAAGCAGCCCTCTGTCCATCTGTCAGTCATTTCCATCCGTCCTCGCAAATAAACAGCAGCTTTCTCCAAGATAATTCCTCTCCTGTGAATTTTGTCAGGAGTAGCTGCCAGGGAGAGAAGAGCAGCAGCCCTGCGGCAGGCAGGGCAGGGCAGGGCCAGGCAGGGGCAGGCAGGGCAGGTAGGGCAGGCAGGGGCAGGGCAGGCAGGGGCAGGCAGGGCAGGCAGGGGCAGGTAGGGCAGGCAGGGCAGGTAGGGCAGGTAGGGCAGGCAGGGGCAGGCAGGGGCAGGTAGGGCAGGCAGGGCAGGCAGGGGCAGGTAGGGCAGGCAGGGCAGGTAGGGCAGGCAGGGGCAGGCAGGGGCAGGCAGGGCAGGTAGGGCAGGCAGGGGCAGGCAGGGCAGGGCAGGGCCAGGCAGGGCAGGCAGGGCAGGCAGGGCAGGCAGACCTGAGCTCCAGGAGCGCGGGGAGGCAGAGCTGGCAGGCCAGGTGCTGCCTGCCCTGGCTGTGGGCGGCTGCCCACCTCCCTGCTGGGGAGCCCTGCCAGAGCAGAGGATATTGGAATGGAGAGTGAGGGAAAGGAGGGCTTTGAGACAAATCTACTGCGTGTCTGCAGATAACCAGGTTTTATTAGATAACTGGGTTTCAGAAACCTGCAGGAACCTGCAGATAGCCAGGTTTCTGCTCACAGGACAACGCCCTGGAGGGCATCTACAAAAAGTACTTAGCTGTGCACCACTGTGCCTGGGCGATGCTTTTTGCTCCTGTGGGCTGGTGGCAAAGCTCAGCTAGCAGCTGTGTGACTCCATCCAAACTGATAAACACATTTTTTGTGTTTTCTCTTTCTCTTTTAAGGACCATCTTCTGCTGTTTTTTTTTTTAATAACTCTTTGACATCACTGTTTTAATAAAATTATCTCACGTTCTGAAACATTTGGATAATGAACTGACTAATAGAGCTGTCAGCTCTCCGCTCCTCAGCTGACCAGCTGTCACACCAACGACTGTCTTTTGCAATTGGTAGATGTTGGTTTTGATGTTTAATTCCCTTATTTCATCAAAAGACTTTCTTTGAAAAGAGTATTTCAATCATGCATGTGTTGGAGATGGTTTCTTGTATCCAAATCATCTGCTAGAAGCAACTGGGGTTTCTTGATTAAAGATTTTTTTTAAAGAAAGAAAGTTTTTCTTTTTGTGGGCATTTTTGTTATGAAAGTGATTCCTTTGCATTATTCAGACCTGCTGATAATTAATTCCAAAATTTCTGCATTCAGAATAGCGCGCCTTGTGCAGAATTTCACCTGTACTGAAATGGCTGAGAGACACAGTGCACCACCTGCCGAGGTCCCCTTGCCCTTTTCCAAATAGAACCATTTTCATGAAAACCTGTAGGTATGATTATGAGCATTATACTGAAGTTAAAAGTTGCTGCAAAGCAGCATTCAGAAATTATCCTAAGAAGATTGTTTTTGCATTCTCCTCCAGCAAACTGGGCAGAAAAGGAGAGGAAAATCAGTCTCGCTTATGAGGAGCAGACCTACATTTCAGACTCTGCTATAAATATATAACAGTGTATTCTTAAGTGTTCCAGGATTTGCTAGTTGCTTATTCAAAATCCACCAGCACATCTGAGAGAGGCATTTGAAACAAAGAGGAAATCAGTCAGTCAAGGCTTTGCATTTTTTCCACCTGGAACGATGGGATCCAATCTGAATAATCCTCATGCAAAAAGATGGTGAGTCCTGCCACAGTCCTGCTGGGACCCTGCACCAGCTCCTCAGGCAGTGTGTCAGAGGCATGGGGTTCCACAAGGTTTAGGGCAGGTGGATGAAGACCTGGCTCATATCTGGTGGACCTAAGTGGCCCAGTGCCTAGCAGTCCTGTGGTGGCTGTGGGGATGCAATGGCCACAGCTACTACTCTTGCCTGTGGGCTAGTACTGTGTATCTGCAAGAGAGGCATCCAACCTCTGTCCCTGGAGGTTTTCAAGACCTGCCTGGAGAAAGCCCTGAGCAGCCTGGTCTGATCCCAGAGCTGGCCCTGCTTTGGGCAGGATATTGGACTGGAGAGCTCCCGAGGTCCCTTCCAGCCTGAATTATCTTATTGTCCTATGAAGAGCTGGATAGCTTTTCTGGGACAGAATTTTGAGAAAGTTTCCCAGCACAGATTGGGAAAGTGGTCTTTAGCTGAAATAATGCAGATGATGTTCCCTTCCAGTGTATTGCACATGCTCTTCTCCCATTTTTGCATGCATACACATCCTTCTGCACTGCTTTGGTGGTTCACAGCAAATACAGTGCTGGTTTGATTGATCTCTTAATAAGAGATTTATACCAAAGTTTGGCTGCTCTGCACTGTGAATCTGGCTCTGCAGTTCCCTGCAGTATCCAGCACCTCCTCCCCATGACTGGTGGCAAGGAGTAAACACGAAGAGCAGAAGAGTTTCTGAAGATTAGTTACTTGCCAATGTATTCTTCAAGGATCTATCTCAATGCACAGTTCAGTTCTGAAAAAGGAATATGTATTTTACATATTTTATTTATTCCATCTTTTTCTTTTGCATTGTGGTTAACTTTTGATTTTCACGAAGGCTGGTATTCCCATTTGTAATATCAGGAAGGATGTAGGAAAGTGGACAGAACTGCAGTGACTCATTTCCATATACAGATTCAAATACTGGCCTCCATATTTGTCTGTTCCAGCCATTTACATTGCATTTTTGGAGAAAAGTTGTGAGCTTTGCATCTAAGTGGATGTTGCCACCTTCATAGCATAAGGAAGAAAAAGTCTTTGGATTTCCTAGCTCCTGCCTATGACAGGTAACTACAGAGGGTAGAAGTACCTGGCAGGTAATTCACTATAACACCTGGAAGAGTAGCTGATATTTACCTCTAGCATATCATCTTTTCTCGGGAGACCTTTTTTTGTTGTTCTGCACAGTCATACAGGTTACAGAAAATTGTGTCAAATAGTATAACATACAAGACTTAACAGTTGTTTCTGTTTCAGGAGAGCTAACAACAAAAATGTAGCAAACTGAGATGAACAGTGCTGCCTTGTAGTGCCAGGCCCTTTAAACACTATACTGTAAAGTACTTAACTGCAAGCAATTCATGGCCTAGGCATGGATATTCTCACTATTCGATCAAATGCTTCTTTTCAGCCTGTGACGGGTGATCAGGAGCCATATGAGCCCTTGCCCTGGGTGTGCTGAAGTGATCTGTGCTTTGATACTGGTTTCAGCATCAGCAGCCTGACACCTCCCTGCCCTCCTCCGTGAGCATGGGGAGGAGGGCAGGGAGGCATTTTCCTCCTGGGAGTGGGGAAAGTAACCTGCCAGACCAGACAGCAAATGAAAAGGCCATGAGTATTTGGGGTGAGTTGTAGGCACTGCTCTGAATTGGAGGAGAGAAAGCAAGCAGCTCTGAATGTGGATTTAGTCGCTGGGTTTTATTTCTATAAGGATGAGGGTCATGGCTGCTGAGATACAGATCAACTGTGCATGCAACTGCATGCATAAGGCAGGCTTGCCTTGCTGTGCCATGCAATGATGAGATAAAAGTCATGCTGCTGCTAAACTAAGCTTTTACAGCAACAAACTGTCCTGGATCAGCTGCAATGGTACATCTGTATACTGCAGACAGCCTGCCCAAGCTCAGACTCATTGTACGTGTTCGAGAAGCCTTCCAAGGTCTTATCCTCCTATCCTACATAAAACTATTCACAGCTAGTTCATGTCTGTTCATGGCTAATACCCCATTATGTATTTAAAGCATTGCCAATACACACCAGTTTGTGTTCCACTGAAGAGCCTGCAGTTGCATGTAAATATTGATGACTGAAACTCATTGTAATTAAACTCCTTAAAATTGCTGGGTAGCTGTCTGTCCTGGTACTGTGTGCATATGTACAGACATTTCTGTTATTAATAAGCCACTGTATCTGAAATCCCACCATATATGACTGACTGACAAGAGTAATGGTGAAACCGAAGCTGTATGTGCTCTCAAGGGAGTTGTTTTAGGCACAAAGCAGGAACTAACCTTCAATAATGTTTATGCATGTCATCCATTATTACAACAGTTAAATGCTATGGATATCCAGTGCCAGAGAAAAGCAGGCTTAGGGGACTTGGTGCGGCTTTGAAACAAATAGGAAAAAGCTCCTTTGTCTCTTTAGTGTTGAAATTGCTTTTACACCCTGAATAAGTTGGCCCATATTAACCAATATGCCAGATGGATATAGGAAATGCCTTAGATTTTATGATGCTTTACAACTTGCAAATTACCCAAACCCATTTGCTATATTATTCAAGATATTAAGGCCTCAATTTTCAGAATTAGCCTCCAATTCTGTGCCTGCAAATAATTATAGGTACAATTTATAGCAAATAGATGCAAGGGCATTTTTTGATATGTAGACCTCTGCCTACCTGATTATCCCACAAAAAGATGGCTATGTGCTATAAAACGTTCCCAGAGTAATCTGTCTCTGGCAAATTGCTTCCATGAAATTGGAGCCTGAGTTGAAGTTCTCTCAAAAAACCTGAAGTTAAAAAGTAATTATACGATTACTGTATATCTTTGTGGAACACAGCTTTAAAAATCTTAAAAAACTTTTTAAAATATATGCTTTATTGTTATCATCATTTCCCTGGGGTCTGCTGCACTGGCTAACTTATGGTTCATCACCTAAAAATGTCAGTGTGATGCCTTTGCCGCACATAAGAAAGATAGATCTTCCTTAATGTGATTATAAAAACTATTTTCATGTTCCAGCATTTCGATTTATGAAGCATAGTGTATATGTGTTATATAATTTTTTTTTAAAGTAGTAGACTTACAAAAAGTAAATAGGGCTACCATTAAGTTAAAAAACAAAAAAGGAATTATGTTAAAGGAGGCAAAGCATCAGGGATTTTATAAGGCTTTATTTCCACTCTTCTCCATGGGCTTGAGATACCTTACATCTAAATATTGTGTGTATTAGGGTGAAGAGGTTATTTAGATTAATTCCAAATTTCTGCTTACATTGAGCCATTGCTAAAGCAGTGTGCCCTCTGGAAGCAACGGGCATTGTGGGTGTGAGCAGCTGAACTGAGATATTGCAGTCAGACTTTGGTATGTTGTGGCACAGTTGATGAACTAATAAAGCTGTGAGTTTTATATATAAAAATCTGCAAATAATTTTTACTATCTATTACTGTCTTAGTGTGCTATCCCTCCTTTCAGTGCCTTAGAAAAAGCGTGTGGTTTCTTCATCTTTGCTCCAGAAGCCCATGGCTGCAATTGTGAGTTCTGGTCAGATTTCTAATGATTTTGGTGAGAAAATTTTTCCATGTAGAACTGGAAGTTAAATATCTGCTGCAAGGAAGAGTGCCTAATTCTACCCCAGCAGCTACACACACACCAAAGCAGCACGAAGCCTGTGAATCTGGCATATTCCTCTGACATGCCATCTAAAGCCAGTCTGAGTGAAAAATGTTCCTCTGTGCCAGTGGAAAAACATCAGTTTGACAGAGATTTTAACGGATGATAGCACTGGGGAAAGTCAGGGGTAGAAAAATCCTAGCTTGTCCAGTAGCCCGGAGACTCTCAGTCACCAGGAGAGTGAAGGTCCAGTGTCTCGGGCAGATGGAGCAGGGTCTCCAGCCTGGGTCTTCCCCCCTCCCCTAGTAAATGCTCCTACCGGTGCCAGTTTTGTCATAATGTTTCACAAGCAAAGGTTTTGTCAAGAACGTCTGACACAGAACATTTATCACTGCCCCCAAAATTGTGACCAGCTGGTGATTCAAGAAATGACAAGGTTCAGATTTCTTGGTCATGACTCATTGGACCAGGGCTATTCCCAGTTCTTCTACTCATTGATATGTCCTTTGTGTTTGGTTGGTTTTGGCAGTAGGTAAAGGATATTCCACAGCAGGCTGTATTTGTAACCTTAGATGGTCGCAGGTAAGTGGTTACGGCAACCAGACCTCCCACCCTGTCTTATGGGCCAACCAGGTTTAGTGCCTGCAGCTGTGACCCTGTTGCTCACCTGGAAACCCCCATGTTTTCTTTCTGCACAGGAGGACAGACAGTCTGCACCTCCTTCAAAGTGTTTAATATGCAAAGGAGTCAGGAAACTGAAATGTGGAGCTAATGGGTTTTTTTCCTGCACTATGGAGCCACAGTGTAGCTGGAAAAACTTGTCAGGGCTGTTAATTCTCTTGGAGAAAAATAAAAGGTGATTTTTAAAAATGTAAATTATTACATTCTTAATCATCGAGGTGAGTAAGTATGCAGACAGTGAGTTACTAAGGTAGCAAGAGGATGCTTCCTAATAAACACTGAAGAGTAGAGATATTCCCTACACTAAGTGATGCAGTATTCATTCAGATGTAGAAAAAGGTTCTCTGGTCAAAATCACCTTGTATTTTCTGACAGATCCTTTTACCGACATCTGCATAATGTTGTAATGACCAGGGCCCAGCTTTATGGACTAATTAACTTATGAAAATCAGATTTTTTTTTCCTACTGAGCTTCCATTCTGAAACTTGGCCCCGTCTTTGCTTTCAAATTGGGTGACTTTTTATTTTTCCAGTGTAGGTTGTAGCTACCATGAAATTTAATGCAAATATCATGGTACTGATAAAGAGATTGTAATGTACATATACACAAACTTGCATAATGGCACACACCATAAATATGCCATGCATTTTCTAGAACAAGTTACCATAGGGCAGGATTTAGTGGATGGATTTTAACTGTAATTTCAAATGAAATATTTGGAGTGGGACTTTGCTAACATTTTTCACCAAGTCTTCCATTTGGTACTTCTAGAGAATGCCAGACAGAAGAAACTTCTGTGAAACCATTCTGAAATCAATAGAAAATGTGTGAAATAAGTAGGAATTCCATCCAGAAAGGAGAGGGAATTAATGTTTTATTCAAACTTTTAAAAAATCATTCTAAACCACAGGCTAAACTTTCTTCAAAGGTAAGGTTCCAGAAAGCTTGCACTGACTGAGAACGTAAATGGAAAGGGTGTATGGAAATATGCAAATATAATGAAGGTGACAGTTCCTTCTGCAATGTTGCCTACTCTTATGAGCAAGATAATAATGTACCACTGTGGTCCAGAAGCACCATTGCCATCTCTTGAAAAGATGAAGAAAATCTGACTTCAGTAGGAGATAACTGTCTTTAGGCTTTTTGATGGCTATGAACTCTGTCTCTCTGTCGCTAATGAAGGTAAAAACTGACAGCCCCACAGAGGTGATATGGTCATACAAGCTTCTGTCATGGGGGAAAGTAGTTCTCATGCCAGAGTGTCACGAAGTCGGCTTGTTAAATAGAAATGAATGCTCTTCTTTTAGCTATTCTGAATTTAGGCTGGACAGAAGACGAGCAAAAGAGTTCTGCTAGATATATGTGAACCCCTGCTTTGAAATTCAATTTTTCACAAATTCATGTTAGATCTAATTTTGTACACTTTCACCTAAAACTCCCCCAAAGGCAGGCTGAGTTCTGAGTGCCCAAAGAAAGCAAGGATCTGCCTCTTGGTACTGCAATGAGATGAAGCACCATAACAAGCAGCGTGTCTTGAAACCTGACAGTTATTGACAAAAAAAGCTATAAAGCACTTAAAAAGAGCAATACGAGATAACCCAGCAAGCAGCACGTGGCAGTCTCACAGAGGCAACTCATGAACTGTTGCACTTAGTCACATCCCGCTGGTCTGCATAGTGGCAGATGCTCCATCCTATTTCTAAAGGTGATGAGAGTAAATCTGCATGAGATTGCCTTTGGAGGTGGTGGGAGAAAAGGGAATAAGACATACTTCCTAATTTCCCCAGAAGCAGGTATGATTATAGCTTCAGAAGACAAGATGAGGCCAAGGCAATAATCTGCCACATATCCCTTGCAAAAATTGTGGCCATTCTTTTCTTGCGTGGTCTCTCTGACATGTCCTTCTGACTGCAGGTCCCCTCCTTTGAGCTCATGTCCAGCCTAACTGCCCATCAAGGTGACCTCAGCAGCCTGGATCCTGCACCAGACCTTGGCAAAGGCCGCTGCAAGACGTGGGGCAGGGAGGAGAGGGAAAATGCAGCCAGGAAAAGGAACTTTTGCTTCCTTGACATTCAAATTAGCTCTGCCAATATTTGGGGACACAAGGATGCCTTGTTGGCATCCTCAGCTGCATATAGGGAAATTGCAGAGGTATTTATTAGCTGGCATTCTGGTGGATGGATGTTGTGACAAAGGACAAGAAAAAAGCTGAGGTACCTGGTGCTTTGCTTTGCCTCAGCCTTCAGTGGTAAGACCTGACACTTTATCTCTCAGTTTCTGCAGCCTATGCAGAGTATTTGGGAGTGTAGCATTACCCTTTTCAAGGGAAGAAGGAGTTAAGCATTGCTTAGGCCAATGGGGCATGGACCTATGATGCATCTGAGGGTGCCAGGCAAGCTGGGCAATGCTATTGCAAGACCTCTTTCAGTCATCCTTAAATGTCATGGTGATTGGGAAGGTTTCCAGTGGATGAGAAAGTGGTAAATGTCATACATATCTCCAAGACGGGCAAGAAAGAGGATCTGGGTAACTACAAGCTGGTCAGCCTCACCTTAGTCCCTGGAAGGTTATGGAGCAAATCTGCCCGGAAGCCATTCCCAGCCATGTGAGGGACAAGAAGGTGGTTGGGAACAGCCAAAAATAAACTTCTTCCTCTCTCCCCCCAGCACTGTCCCTGATAGGAGCCAATACAAAGCAAAACAGCTGGTTGGAAATACCTGGGGAATGAGATCCTTCAGGTTTCTAGGTGAAGACTTCCACATTTTCACTTTGTCAGATTGTGTCCATGGCCATAATATCCTTGTGGCAGGCATATGTCTTCCTGCAATGAGGCTGCTGCTCTATTTTTTGCATAGCGTTAGCATGCTGAGTGGAGGTGCTAGCTTTCTGCTGTGAAGTAGGGAAGGGGTAAGGCTTTTAACAGCGGGTTTTATTCTTGTGACTTCAGCCTTTCCCTGCAAAGGTCATAAAAGCATCTATAAAATATATTTTTTTTGCAAATACCCTAAAGCTGTCACATAATCATTGCCTGCTTTTCACTCCCTGACAGAGCAGCCGTTGTAGTTATGGGAAAAGCACATGAAGAAAACTGTGGAATATTAACAAACAGTAAAATTCTAGTAACAAAAATTGAAAGAAATTGAAGCTTTTTTTTTTGTTCTAGCCATAGTGCAGACTCTGTGTTAGATAATTACAGTGAAACTGAGTAATACTGTTTTACATCAATGTCTAAATGCACAATAGTAATGACATTCTGCTGAGCACTTTCCACTGTAACTGGTGATGCTGGTTATTTTCTCATAAGCATTGTTCTTGGTCCGCTTTGTCAGAGAGAGGTCCCTATGCTAAAACCAAGCAAACTAACAGTGTCCTAGTTAGTTTTTTTTTAGTCTGATACCCTCTTTCATTTTTTAGACATTCTTCAAACACACAGAGATGCCTGTCCCAAGGAGGCAGCAATCCAGTAAACACCACTTACACCACCAGACTGTCAGTAGAATACCAGTATAAATGACAAAATGATAAATAAAATCTCTCCCCTAAATCAGTTTACCCCTTGATTAATATTTGTTGAAACATATCAGCAGTGACAAGTGCAATGTGCAACAGCAAACAAGCTTTGCATAGAGGGGTCTCCACATCTGAACACAGACATGTCCTAAAATCATTGAAAGATCATTTCAGGCAGAGCTGGGAGGACAGCTGAAATATAAGAGGATTAAGTCTCACTCGCTCTTACAGTATGTAAGGCCAATGCCAAGTTTGTATAAGCCACCTGAACAGAATGAAACTCTGTGTCACTCCAGGGACTATACCACACAGTATGACAGGTCACACTAACATGTCCTCATCTTGAGCATAAGTGATAAGAGGCTCATGTTTTTATAGAGAGAGGGATCAAATTAGTGCTAGTATATTGACTGCATATTCTGCAGTTACTGGTCCATGTCCTGCTTTCATAGACAGAAGGAGGAAGTGAGAAAGATGTCCTGTAGCCTATGGACAAATGTTGGAATAAACATGCTCCATCCAGCTTTACTGGGTAGTGCTCGTAATGGATCAAAGCACACTTCAGTTTACCCATGTGATGTACATGGAAGAAAGTTTGCCTCATGAGTCTGAGAGCGATTCCCACATTAAAGTTTCATGTATAACTTACAGTGTTACGAAGAGAAAGAAAAGACAAAAGTTCAATGGTGGAATCTTGGAAGAGCTGGTGGATGCCACATCTCAAAAACCAGTTGTGTGAACTTGTGCATGGACCAAAATGTGCTGTTTAAGGCTACTGTGCTAGTTGCATTTAATGGGAGTTGTCTCTTCTACAAGATGTGGCAGATCAGGATTTTCTCTGTGTGTCTGCTTCCAGACAGTAGATAAACTTGTCTGTGTAAGCCTCAAGGAGGTCAGAAGCTGATTTAACAGCCTTATCTTTCCGGAAAAAAACCCTTATTCCCAAAGGTATAATATAAGTGCTCACGTAGGTAATGAGCTATTGAACCTTTCCTGAGAAATCATGAGTGTGATCCTGCCTCACCTTGCCAGAGCTGAAAATGTTTTCCAGCTACTGGGAGTTTGGCAGCCATAAAATCAGTTGAGTCCTAGCTGCAGGTTCTACCTGATGTATCACGAGATAGTACTTTTCATTAGGTAGTGAGCTTTTATGGGTCTGAGGCTGTCTCTTGGGTATGTTTAAGCAGTGACAATGTTCCTCTCCCATACTGTGTGTTTCCCTGAGGTAGCTGTTTTGCCTCTCTGGGTCTCCTTGCATAGCCCTCCTCTTCCCAGTTAAGCATCTTCAGAATGAAGTCCTCCTCAGGAAGGAGGCAGGAGAAAGGAGGAAGACAAGTGCTTGCAGGAATTTAGTAGCTGTCTTTAAGCAATGTCACAGGCACCTCTCCCCTGCCCTGAACACCACCAGGACTGGTGAAGTTGAACGTAGGTAGCTCTCAGACCTCTCCTCCTCTGATCTTCTTCTCACTCTCCTTTGGTCTTCCTTCCATCCCGTCACTTCTTTTTCAGTATCTACCAAAACAATATCTGAATCTTTGGTTGTTAGCTTTGTTTTCTTTCCCTTGGTGCTCTCATCCCTTTCTGCCAGTCTCATGGTCCCTGTTTTCAAGACAAGCCATTTTGTTTTCTTCTGTGCAACCATTTGTTTCTCATCCCTACTTTTATTCATTCTCCATGAGGAGTATTCTCACTTCTATTCTTTTACACTGCGCCAGTATTTACTTTCCTTGCCAACATTTTCCTTCCTAAATCACTTTATTCCCTTTTTCAGCCCACCCCCACCAGTATCAATCAGCACTTTGAGTCTTACATTTTATTTTTTATTCTTGCACCGAACTGGGTTTTCTCTACTAGAAAGCCCATTTTCCCCAAAGGTGCTAATAACTGCCATGATCTTTCCTCTCAAACCCTTATTCAGTTACTTTGTTCCTCGTCTTGGTTTCTAACTCACATCATCCTTCTGTTATCATCCTTTCCCTCTCACTTTTTATTTCACTTTCACCTCCTGTCCTTCACTTTTCCCCATGA
Organism: Pelecanus crispus; assembly: GCF_030463565.1. Lineage (NCBI taxonomy): Eukaryota > Metazoa > Chordata > Aves > Pelecaniformes > Pelecanidae > Pelecanus > Pelecanus crispus. The sequence goes on from NC_134643.1 coordinate 121,228,758, forward strand.
ATTACTTTTTCCTTTAAGTTTCTATTACTCAGCCATGCAGCCATTCTTATATTTTCTAACTTAGTCCCTGTTGTAGTCCCACCTCTCTCCCCCTCCTTTTTCATGAGAACCCATTAATTTATTCTCCTGTGCTCACTCTTTCTTTCCTGGCACACTTAGGTTTTGACATGGGTGAAGAGTTCCATATCACAGTATCCAAAAGGAGTAGATGCTCGAGACTGGATAATAGTACAAAGATAAGACACTTGATCTTTATTAGCATTTATCTCATCTTTCAGACCTTTCCTCTTCTATCTTTTATGACCTCCCCTCTAGATGGCTTCTGCACAGACAGCTGAAAGTTGACCATCTCAAATTAAGATAAAGAAGTATTTCTGGAAATTCTGAATTTTGGAAATGCTGATTCAAAACAGGGAAGCTATTTGTCCAAGACACTGTGCCCATCCCCCTCATCACACAATTTTCAGTTCCTAAGCAAGCCCTGCCCCTTGGTGCTCGTTTCCACCTGCAGACGGCCCTGTGCCCAGCACAGGTGGGTGTGCAACCACACGGTGAGTCAGATAAGGGAACAGATCCAGGTGAAAAAACTATTTCTTCAAACTGAGATCCTTTTGGACAAATCAGTTCCCCACCTGGTTTGACATGGAGCCACACAAACAACTGTGCTGGAGCAACGAAGGGCTAGCCTGGGAGCAGGAGTAGCATCTGTGGGTGAAGAGGGCGCTCTGTGGTTCAGGCTGGCTTCAGCAATACCCACCAGCATGTGTGAAACCACAGCCAGACATGGAAAACAAAACTGCAGTAATGGGTTCTTTTGTTCCCTACATCCATCAGTAATTGTCTCTCACTTACCGAGAAGCTTGTTTGATTTTGCTAGGTGTCAAGGAAGCAAATGTGTTGATTTGGTCTCAGATTAAAACTAAATGACTGCTGCCCGATAAAGGAATCTCTTACGTCAACTAGAAGGCACCTGGGATGGGAATTGCAGCATGGAGAGCATTGCAGCTAAATATCTGCTCCCATCACAGTACTCCTTCAGATGCTGGACTAACATAGTTTGGCATGAGCTGGTCATCAGAAGCTAAATGACCGCATCTCTGTCAATGCTGCCCTCAACCACTGTTTCTCATGCTTCAATGCCTCAGGCTTTCACACCAACATGTAAAGATTGTGTAAAAGAAATACTGTGTCAAAACTGATAGCACTGAGAAATTTCAAAGATAATACAGGTTTCTTTGCTATCACCAATACATTGGGGTTTTTTTAGAAACGTTTACTAATAACAGCTTTAAAATTACTGCAGCACCACTATTCCCTTGCTACACTTACAGATATGTCGGTAATTTTAGGTCTTGTCTCTAGGGGCTTGTGTTAGATCTTGAAAATATAACCACAACGGGAATCAGATGGCATTCTTATTTGATAGTATTTTAAAGAACAACTACAGAAATATATTCTAGCCTAAAAATAGATTTATAACCTTTAAGGAGAGCGAAGACAGTCTATGACAATCTAGTCTGGAACTGTGAATTAAAAAAACTGTCAGATTTCAAGGGGGCATAATTTCAGCTGTTGATGTAGACTGCTAGCTTCTAATTTAGCCATAACTTAGTCAATATCAGACATAATTCCCTTGCTTAAAAAGTTATTAAAATTTTAATAAAACCAAGGAGATGCTAGGACAAAAGTATATTAAGATGGCATAAAAGTGGTGCATACATATCATTAATTTAAAGACAGACTAGATGTTAATTAGAATGACTTAATTGAATATTTCCAAATATGAACATTTTTAGATTCCTTTGGAATGCATTTTCAATTCTGAATACAGTAGGTTTCAAACACTTAGTACCGATGGAAGTCTGAACCCCTGTAAAGTTGTTCTTATATGTTACTGACACATAAATGGTAGGCGTACATATATATGAGTTGTTCTTATATGTTACATAATACTTGTTTTCGTATGTTATTAGTACTGATACATGAGATCTGCATCAGACCTCAGCTCTGTGTAGCTTTCTTCAGTGAGTGTGTGCAATGTAATCTGTACACTTTTAGTAACTGATGCAGAGTGAGCTCAAGGAAACAAGCTTATGCAGAAGCCAACTGTTTAAGTTACTTATCAAAATTAAGCTCAAAGGAAATTTTTCAGTCTTGCTGAGTTCGGGTTTAGGCGTTTGGGGTTTGGTTTTGGGGGGGGTGTTTGTGGGTTTTTTTTGCTTTCTTTTCATTCTCCGTCTACAAAGCAGGAAATTATTATAAGTTACACTTCCTATCTGCTTTCTATCTAAATATAAGCAATGAGTTTATAGAGTCTGCAAACAGTCATTTATAGCTATGAGGTACATATGAGTAATTGGAACCTGGTTTCTTTCATTTCCAAGTGGATTTAGCGTTCAAAAAATATCCTAGAATGTATTCAGTTCATTTTCTAAAAATTTGTTAGAGAATGCACTCTTCTTCTATGAACAATCAAACTAAGATTTTCCCTTAAGCCCTTGAGTACCTATGTGCATATTGCCGTTTTATTAGTTAAATTGCCAGTGTAGTAGTCGATATGCTCCTGGATTGCTTTGAGAGCATGCAGAGTATATGCATACTGTGCCTAATATATAAATAGGAAGAATCTGTTGTGCTACCAGCACTGGGGTGTCCCATAAGCAGATATTATTCAGGGTAACTGTAGTTCAATAAGGCTTTCCGGTTAAACTTTACATCACATGTATATGTTTTCGTACATGTCTTCAGGGTTTTTTGCTTGCTGATTCTTGTATAGCTCAAAAATAGCATTAAGTTTTTCCAAGCAAAATAATAATCCTAAAAATGTAAGCACATTCACAATGTGTATGGTGAAATACCTCTTATTCACCCAGACCTACAGAAGGAAAATAAATACATTGGGAAAGGTACAGTAAAGTCATTCCATGTTTGGATAAAGAAACTATTGAAATTCACATCATGTTATTAGAGGCTCTGCCATCAGCAGCTTTTCACAGGTTTACATAAAGTGTGCTGGTGGGTCATATATAGGCTGTGTACTACAGAACTATCTGCAGTTGACACTTTCCTTTGCCAACATGAGCAGAAGCGTCAAGGGCTCCACGAGTGGCAATGCTGAACTGAACTGTTCTGCTGCTGCAGTCAGTCTTTGCAAAGTAAAATACATATATTTAAAATTTTCTTTTATAAAATCAGTGGTAACATGAATGGTTTCTGTTCGAGTGTGCATGTTCTGTGTAGAAGAGATGCCCAAATGTAAGTATAAACTGTTTTGGAGAGAGAAGGCCTGATTTTATTAGTAATAATGTGTTTCAAAAAAGATGAGCAGTTAGCCTGCACTGAAACCCTTTGCAAACATGAACCAATGTCAAAAGGTTCAGAGGAAAGTAGGGGAATTTTAAGATGCAATTGACTATGAAAAACAAGGGTGCAATGTTGTATTATTCTACATATCCTCCACTATAGCTGGAAATCGTAGAACAACTAATGCAAGGAGAGAATCTAGCCCTACGAAAGCTACTGGTGAAATAAAGGGTGTTCTGACCCTCCTCCCTCACTGTGTTGATTACACATATACCAGACTGGCAGACCCTGCAGCATCTTTGGTTTGTGACTTAACACTGGGATCTGGTCAATGGCGTGATAAATTAAAAGGAATTTTATGCAACAGGATGAAGGTGGACTCTGGACTGGCCTTCCTCCTATCAATTATTTTAGAGACCTTTCCCTGCCTGATCTCTCTTTGCTGCTAAGTTGCTTCTAGTATCTTTAGGTCTCATTCACCTGATGCTCAGTACATCATTCCATAGGGAGTAACTCTCTCCTGGAGGGTATAGGCATCCCCACCACCACTGAGCTTATCCCCAACTTCAGCAAAAGGAGGACAGTTTTATTTCCAATGACGACAGCATTGCTCCCCTCCAAGGAGAGACACTTCTGATTTGACCTTCACCTTCACAGCCTGCCTCTCCTTTCTCTGGGTCCATGCTGGTTGGCTCTGGATGCCTCCATGGAGGCTGACAGCAGCGCACCCGAGAGCCCTCCGGCTCTCCTCTCCTGTGGCTGGGGCACATGAAAGGGACCCGTGCAGCCCAGGGGTGAGATCTGGTTTTATTGTAGTCAGTTATGCCAATACCCTACACATACTCTCGTGGCGGTTAGTAGATTGCTAACCAGAGCCATCTAGGGAAGAGAAACAGAGGGCGGCTGTGCTGGCTCAGACCAAAGGGTGAGCTCTCCTGCTCTCTTGTCTCCAACAGCGGCAAACTGTGGATGTTTAGGAAACAGCAAGAGTATCGGGGAAGCATATAGTAGTTTTTCCCTGGGTACTCAGTATCTGAGTGTCTGTAGCTCACTCAGCTCCAGAGGTGATGTCTGGGCATTTAGTAGGCTTTGCTGGATTGTTTTACCAGGATTTTTCCAACAGTTTTTTGAACCTGTGAAAGGCTGTTAGTTTCATCAGTGCCCTGTGGCAAGGAGTTTCCCAGTTTAACTGCAAATATTGTGAGGAACCGCTTTACGTCGCTGTTTCAAATTTGGCCTTTGCTAGTTTCATTTCACGCCCCTCAGTCCTTGTATTCAGAAAGGCAAGGAAAACTCGTTCTCCATTCACCTCCTCCACCACCTTGGTGACTTCACAACCCTCTGTCTCGGTGTTACCATCTTTGCATGCTGGCTCTATACACTTTCCTGTCATGCTTCAAGCTATTTTTATTGCCCTCGTCTGAACTTCCCCTATTCCTGAAAATACAAGCAATGCTCTCACAAATAACAGGCCGTCAGACTTTCAGATATGCCTCTCAATTAGTATGTGCATACATTCTGCACATGCTGGGATCAAATGACCTTTGCAAATGTGGCTTGCCAATACAGTTGCTTGCGCATTTCCAACATCGCTCTCTGAATGTTATTTGGCTTTTTAATCCTGCTCTCAAGGGCTACCCATTTGGTGAGCTCCAGTCAAATAAATACTCAGCTGAGTCTGATCTCAGTGTGGCAAACATGCAGAATAGAAACCAACCAAACCCAAAACCCTGCAGCGATACAAACTT